>NC_142044.1:54147249-55507249 GCF_982192425.1 Myodes glareolus
TGAGATACGGGTGATAATTAGAAATATGCATATATTCCATGTAATCGACGCGTTAATGTGTGACAGAATCATGTGATGTATTTGCCACACCTGAGGCAAGTTCTACTCCTTGTCATTTCATTTACTTCATTCTATTTGTTGTGCTGGTAGAGATTGGAGCTAGGGCCTTGGGCATGCAAGGCGAGCGCTCTGCCAAGAGTTACACCCAAAGCCAGGCTGTTAATTGTATAAGCTTGGTTTAAGTTTGTACCAAGGGGAAAGCTATCCCATAAGCTTTGCTGACCAGAACTAGGTACAGTAAGTGTGTAGGTGAGTGAAAAGCAGTACTTAAATATTGTTTTGGATGTTACCGAATCTATGAGTTCAAACTTTCATTAACAAAAATTTGCATTTAGGTTGGCATGGTGTTGCACACCTTTAATCCCAGTGCTAGAGAGACAGAGGCAGGTAGATCTCTATGAGTTCATGGCCAGTCTGAGGTATATAGTGAGTTTCATGCCCTCTGAGACTACATAGTAAGATCCTGTGTCAAAAATGTATTTGTTGATTGATTGACTTCATATGTTTGTGCATGGATACATGCATGGGGGGCATATGCATGTCATGACACATATGTGAAAGTCAGAGGACAACTTCTGGAAATCCATTCTTTCTTCTACTATGTGGGCCCCAGGGGTGGGCCTCAAGTTACCAGATGTGCCAGCAATTGACTTTCCCACTGGGGAGTCTCCTTGGCTTTTGCTGTATAACCTTCCATTGTCATGTGATTTTGGTTTTTATTTCAGACTGATTCTTAAAATGTTAACTTTTCACCATGCCAATGTAAACCTGACAACAGTTGGACTAAAAGCCTTAGATCTCCTCCTAGATTCAGGTGAGTCATCCCACAAATGTTCCCTCCTCTCTATGGTGAGGGTCAAAGTATGAACTAGTCAGCTGTGGTTTCTAGAGAGGTTTTTTTCTATGTCTGCATTCTCTGTGCCTCTGGTCTCAGGCTGCTTCTCAGATGCCATCCAGGACCTTGGTTCTGAATGTTGTTGGTGTGGTCCTCCCATTTTCCCATTTCTAGTTCTAGCATGGCTTCCAAAATCTGCTCCAATAATTCAAATTCTTGGTACCTTTTTCTGTATCCACCCTCAAAGTTTTTTCCTGATAAAGCGTGTATCATTATTTCTTGAGTGTTTGCTAGATGTAACATGCTTTCAAAACCCTTTTCACCCCAGATAGACATTTTCCTTATCATTTTGGATGAAAAACATTGAAGAACAGAGAGGTGGCCTCGTCCACCAGGTGACACAATCAGGCTCTGAGTCCATGAGTCTTTGCCTAAGGCGACCTCTGTCAAGAGACAAAGAGACCCAAGCCGAGATTTTGAGATGGTGTAATAGTTGTGGCCATTGCCACGATAGACTCCTGTGGTTGGCAAAAACATGATCCTGCATGATTGGGGGTTTCGTTCAATGAATAGCAGGTCATTTTGAGGTCAGGAGAATTTGTGAGCACAGCTGCAGAGACCTGAGAAGATGGAAGGGGAGGCTGCACAGGGGAGTGGGCGGTTAGTAGAATTAGTAGGATCCTGATTGGTCCTGCCAATGAAGACCCTCGGAGAGAGAAGGAGCAAGAACGAATCTAAGGACCAGGGCCAGGAGGACAGGAGACAAGAGATTTCTAAAGAGTCTTAATTCAATTATTCAACCCTCATCCTTGGGAACTTGAATTTTTATTTTTGCTTCATTTTTCATTTGTCACAGTCACCCCAGTAACCCTTCTGCAGAGGAGGAAATAGTCCGTGTGTTGCCCCTGCCAGAGCAGGTAGCTCAATGTGATTGTTGAGCATCTAAAATATGAAAAACTGGGCTTCAGTTTTATTTAATTTTTATTATTCAATTTGAATTTTATTAGGCATATGTGGCTAGGGAATGGGGCTGCCTGGGTAGATGGGCTAAGATATGAAGAGAAATCATTGAGGTGTAGTGAGAAAATGATTATAAGAGAAATAGAGTGAAACCTGCCATAGCACAGACAGCTGCTAAATTCCCTTGTGGGGGTTACAAATGTAAGTGGCCTGTCTAAAACTGATTAAGGGTCTCACTGTCTTTCCAGTGCAGACTGGCCTTGAACTCTCTGTGTGGCCCAGGTTTGTGTGAAACTCACAGTCTTCCTCTCTCAGGAAGTGAGAGAGGTAACCCCTAAGTGTTGGGGTTACCTCTGTAAGCCTCTCCACTTGACTGACCTACTTAATTTTTAATCCAGCTTGGCCTCCTATTAGCTATTAAGCCAAGTCGCTTGGGTTACTTAGCCTTTTAGTGCCTCAGTTTTTTTTTACTCTTAAAGAGGAGTTCAGACTTATCTTGTGAGGTTCTAGATTGATGAAATGTGTTATAACGAAATGAACTCACTAGTGATTGGCACATTGCATCACGAAAGCAATCACTATGAAGTTAGGAGTGTAGCTTAGCAGTAAAGTCCCTACTTAGCATGTTTGAGGTTCTAAGTTCAGTCTCCAATGTCACATGCACACACACACACACACACACACACACACACACACACACGCACACACAAATGCAGTAAAGAACTGTTCATGGCTGCTATCCCTATTTCATGATAGTTACTGTGGTTGATGGGATGATTGTTATGTGTGCTACATCTTAGATTATATCAGGACAGTGTTTTTCTAATACGAATTCAAAGAGGCATTCGAGGGAGGCTTTAAGAGGAGCAATGGGCGTACCATATCGTGACTTGAGTCACGCATGAGCTAAGGACATTGATATGGGAGGTTTTATAAAGGATCTGGTTTGGTGTACTTTTTTTCACTATTTGTGTTCATGAGTTTATTTTCTTCATTATTTGTATGTGCATGTGTGCATGCACACGCATGCATAAGCACAAACATGTCAATGTACTGGAGTGGAGCTCAGAGCACAACTTTTGGGGATTGCCTCTTGAATCTCAAAGATCAATCTCAGGTTGTCAGGCTTGGTAGCAGGTGCCCTACCTGCTGAGCCATCTCCCCAACCATTTTACCATTTTTTATCTATCTATCTATCTATCTATCTATCTATCTATCTATCTATCTATCTATTTTTGGTTTGGTGCACTTAAGAGCAAGAGAAGGACTTAAAAGATTTTATCATGGGGCTTCCAGGATCACATTTAGGTTTTAGAAATACAGTACAGGGTGTGACCTATCAACAATTGGGTAGAAGTTTAGATTAAGCAACTATTTCTGTATCCTTGGTGTGATGGGAAGAGGTCCTCAGTAGGATAGGAAAGCTGAACTAACTTATTGAGAGAGAGAGAGAACTTTGACGAATTTAACAGCTAACACTTGAATGGCTTGGCTCTTAATGAAATGAGTTGACTCATTGAAAATGGAAGTGAGGGTGAATTTAAAAGGATGGCGACTGGAAACTTTCTCTCAGGTAGCTGTTGCATGATGGTCTCAGTGATGAAGACCAGGAGCAAGGGCAGGGTCAGATCAGGGTACCCAAAGAATATTTAGATGGCAATGGTCAAGGGGGAAGATAGGAATGGATTTGAAGTTGGAGGGCCTAGGCTTTATGTTTGTGATGTAGCATGGTATGCCAAAAATTGTAAAAGTGTAGAAAAGTGTTTGGGAATGTATTTCACTTGAAAAAAATTGCTATATAATTTTTTAATTATATTAATAATATAATATTTGGGACAATGAAGTGGTTGATCAAAATAAAGTTTCATGAAGTATTCATAGGCCTCAAGCAAAATCAATGTACCTACTGCTAAAAACTACCATGTACTTACATCATGTTGTTTTCTTCAAATAAGGTAAAATCACCTTGCTGATACTGGATGAAGAATGCGATATTTTCTTGCTAATTTTTGATGCCATGCACAAATATTCAACCAATGATGAAGTTCAGAAACTTGGATGCAAGACTTTACATGTTCTGTTTGAGAGAGGTATTTAAACTTGTAAATTCTTTATTTTGAGGTATTCATAAGAAGAACTGCCTGTACTGGAAAAGATGGATATAATTGATGAGAAAAATCATTATCTACAATCATACTATTTACAAAGTGAAATAAACTTTGTTAGATTCTTAGTTTGGTAATGTTGCTCCCTTCTGTGGTGTGATTTCACTCACAGATTATTAATCATGTGGTTATAGTAGACTTCCTTCTATTGCGTAACTGGGCACGAGGCTCACTTTGCAAACTGGATTGTATGGCTAGGTAAGAAGAACACAATAAACTATGAAGTCAAGTACAGGTTAAAATGGGGTTATGATTTTGAATCCCGTCAGACTTGAAATTGCTACAGACTTTATGTAGAGAACCAGGCCAGCACTGAGTGTCCTTGAGAAACAAGACAGAGAGGCATTTCACAGCAGGCTCAGAAGTTGATAACAGTTGATTGCACATTGTTTGAGCTAGTGTTGTCCAGTCCTTTGACTGACTTGCTGAGGAAATGGGTTGGAGAATTGAGCAAGTTGTCTGAGGTTAGCAGTTAGTTAGCACATAGTGGTGGCTACTGGTTTGGGGATCCAGCTCTTCGATGATGCAGACTTTGTATAAAAGAGTTCACTGTAGTGAAGAACATGGGAACTTCACGTGTCTCGGGCTGCCTTCTCTGTGTTATGTCTTGCACCTAAGCTTTGAAAAGAATTGAAGGGTAAAATTTGAAATTTGTTGTCTTGTGGACCTGTACTCTGTGTTTCTATTTGAACAAATGCTTACTCATGAAAGAGGGCTGTCACTACGCCCTCACAAGCGCTGTGTCCTTCCAGGACAGAATGACATAGACTCTTGTTAAACAGGAGGATCTTAATCCAAAGATTGTTAATACTCAGGATATATTATTATATTATACCATGTTGTATTATATATTTTACAAATATAAGAAGAAAAAATTTTTGATTTTTTTCAGAAGAATTGAATTTCCTGAGACACTCAATTCAGTTAATAAAGTTAATCTTGAAAAGTTAATAAAGATGGTTATCAATACTTAAAAAGATATTGTGAGAAGTATACTGTTAAATGTAAAGGTCTCATGGCATCTATTGTTAATTAAATGAATCTAACAAGTTTCACGTTACCTTACACAGACATACTGGCACACAATTGAAAAGATAAGGTTGCTCTTACAGAGCTGAGTTTTCTAACATTTCGTTGGCACCATTTTCAACCTAATAGACTGGGATTTGAAACAGTTTTTGAGATTCCCACTTAATACAATGACTCCAGACAGAGTTCAACATACTCAAATTGTAAAAAAAAATGTAATTGTATGTCAATTTTAAAAGATAATCTCACTTAAAAATGAATGACAGTTTTGATTTCTCATGGAAAATCAGTAAAACAAAGTATTTTAAAATCTAATCAGTTACCAATTGCTGCCATTAACAACTTTTGAACCAACATGCTTAGCTGGGTCTCTCTTCAGCAGTCTATCACAAATCCCTGGCTTTTAAATATCAAAAGTAGGGTCTGGAGATATGGAAATTGCTGCTCACGTAGAGGACCCAGGTTCAATTCCAGCCCCTACACAGTGTTTCTTATAACCACCTGCAACTCTAGTTCTAGGAGATCTAACCATCTCTTCTGGCTTCCTTGGGCACTTCAGGCATGTGCTGTACATACTGACGAACAGGCACACACAATACACATGCTTTTTTTTAAGAAATTAAAATTAAAAACATTGTCAAAATCAGCAAGTCAATATTGTAGGATATTCATTTCTAATGAGTCATCTTCATTATCAGTCGCCAAGATCATAGTAGCTCATCCCGAAGGGTCATCTTCATTAGCAGTGGGTAAGACTCATAAAATGCTCATCCCAATGAAGCATCATTATTATCAACCATCAGAATCCTAGAGTATTCCTTCCAGTACATCATCTTTATTGTACTTATTAGGTTGCTGTAGACTCCCCCAAAAGAAATTGAAAACACTCCTTTTTTTTCCCTGAGAATTATTGGGTTCCTAATAATTTTTCATTTCAAAAGATTATCCAACCAGTTCAAAACAGAACTATTTTGCTGTTTCAAACTAATTCAATGTTTTAAATTCCTATGCCTTTGGGACAGAAAAACATTTTTATTGAGCATATTGTCTTTGTGTTGCTTTGTTCTTATAAATATGTCTTTCAGGAATTAAAATTTTATGTCACCTTAAAGCATATTCATGATTTTTTTTCCTTCCTGATTTAGTCTCTGAGGAACAGCTGATTGAGTTTGTTGAGAACAAAGATTATATGACACTGCTGAGCACCCTTAGCAGCTTCAAAGGGGACAAGGAAATTGTGTTTCATGTGCTCTGCTGCCTGCATTCCCTGGCAGTTCCTTGTGAGTACCCTCTCTGCATGCTTTCTGATTTGCATGTGGAGCGATGCAATGTGTCTTTTTTGGAGTGTGTGTGTATGTGTGTGTGTGTGTGCGCGCGCGCGCATGTGTGTGTTTGTGAAGTCCTGTGGATGATAAACTTCTTCATTCATTGATTCATTGAATTAACTCATACTTATTCAGACTCTGCTGCATCCAGTTCTAGGCTTCGTGCCTGGAAACAGTAGTGAAAAGTTTAAATATGTGCCTGGCCTTTTCTTAGTTCCCATAGAGTAGGAACCACAGATATGATCTCAGGTCAGGCCAGGCATCATAAGGCACAATTCCTATGGTTGCGAGAATCAATAGAACAAGGCCAACCTCTTGGAAGTCTTAAA
This sequence comes from Myodes glareolus, assembly GCF_982192425.1. Taxonomy (NCBI): domain Eukaryota; kingdom Metazoa; phylum Chordata; class Mammalia; order Rodentia; family Cricetidae; genus Myodes; species Myodes glareolus. The sequence continues at coordinate 54,153,953 of NC_142044.1, forward strand.
TGCTGAGAACTTAGCATGTAAGGTTGTGTGCAGTAAAACTAATACAGGAAAACTTTTAGGAGCTGGACACTAGGAACATAATATGTGGGGGCAGCTGGGCCCATTGCTCAAGTGTGAGATACTAGCTACACTCAGGAGGCTGCATTCAAGGCAGGCCTGGACAACTTAAGGGGACCGTGTCTCAAACAAAATAAAGTAAAATAAAAGAAGTACTGAAGATGAAGCTTATTGGCCGAGTGCTTGCCTTGTGTGAGGCTTTAGGGTGAATACTTAGTGCCAGAAAAATGAAACAAAACAGATATGGAGCAGGAGAGTGGAAAATCACTCAGGAAACTCTGGTTTTACAAGCAAGTACGTGTGTGTGTGTGTGTGTGTGTATGAATGTGTGCATGTATGGACGTGATTGGGTACATGTATGTGTGCATGGATGTATGTCAGTCTGTACTTTGTGAACATGTGTATGTGTGTATACATGTGTTTGTGCACTAGCATGGGTGAGTGCGCACATAAATGTGTGCAGGTTGTGAGTGTATATGTGTGTGCAGCCCTGTGTAAATGTGAATGCATGTGTGTGAGTGGGTACATTCATGGACACATGAGTATGAGTGTGTCCTGTGTGTACATGTATCTGTGGGTAAATGTGCATATGCATGTGTGTGTGTGCTCGTTTGTGTGTGTCTGCATACAGAGGCATGCATACATCTCCAAGTACCGGCAGAAACTGTTCTGATGGAGGCAGGGTAAGTGGGTGACGGCGCAGACAGGGTATGAGGTTGTGAGAGGCAAAAAAAGCCAGGCAATAGGGGTTGAACTCTTTTTGAGTTTTGCTTAGAATTTATTGATGCCTTGAAATTTAGCTACATCATCAAAGTAAGTAAAAATCAGGAGAAATAATTTACTGTACACACTACTGGTGATTGCCAATCAGCTGCAATAGGCTGCAGACTGTGTTTCATAATTGCTCACTAGCCCTTCATATTTCTCTATGTGCTTTGAGCCAGCTATAAACATGCATTTAATTGTAGTATTTTCATCCTCACAAATTTAAAGTTCTCTTGTATTAAATTAGTAATTTAGCATGAAGAATATAAACTAATACTTGGTATGTAATATGTAGTGCAAAACTGTTAAAACTGTAGTACAATATGAATTTTCTATGCATACAGATAATATATACAATATTATGCTACATATAATACACATATAATATACATACAATACACATATGATGTAGAAGTTTGGTTTCAGATACAACAGCATGAGACTTCATTGCAGCAGGGTCAAAAAGGAATGCTCTTGGGAAAATGCTCTTTAATATGTTCATAAAAATGCAGCATTTTCTTATCTACGGGAAATCACTCAACAGAGGATGGGGCTGAATACTAATCCCAAAGCAGAGTGTCGCATCTTACATTTCTCTGAGTCATCGCTGTCAGCGAGTCGGCTATTTTCTGCCTTGTACTTTTCCTGAGATCTGTTCATTATTCACTTCTTTTGGGCTGATTGCTTTTGGAATCCATTGTCTTCCACCCACTTATGACATAAACCAGTTAAAATGTGTCAATTCATAACACAAAGGTCAAAGTCAGCAGCAGCTAACAGTGCAGAATCGAGAGGCTTTAACAGCAGTTCTGCCGCAAAGGCTTTTATCAGGCCCCCTCCTTTCCTTCTTACACGCTTAAAAAATATATTGGTGTTTTACAATTCCGTTTAAACATTACAATGTATTTTTTAAACAAATAGTTTTAGCTATGCTAGGAAAAAATCTTTTACAGACAGGCATTTTTCTGTTTGGTGAATGGTCAAGATTACATTCAGAAACAGAAGTGTTTCCCCCGCAGGTTCACAGCAGACTTCCTCCACCTGTTCCTTTCCTTGCTGCCTGACTCGTGTCAGCCCCTTGCCCCTGTGTTTTGTCTTTGAATATATCTGTCCTCCTGCTGTCTGTCATCTCCAGGAAGTTCAAGATCTCTGCCCCTTCGTCTCCTGTTCTTCTAGGATGAAGGAAATAGATCCAAGTTTATTTTCACAGTTCTAGTGTTTGACATAATCACTAGCTTTTTCCTTGAGTGAGGAAAAGACTTTGCAGAAACCGTAATCAATGTCCTCAGCAGGACACAGACAGCTGAGCTCATTTATTTGAAATATCTTTGGCTGGTTTTAGACTTGTACAAAACACTCAGTTTTTTCCTTCTTTGTCTTAAATTGTATGAATAAAACGTTTTACATACAATATATTTTGATCATGTTTCCCCCTCACAACTCCTACCAGAACCTTCATACCTCCCTACCCATTCAACTTTATATCACTTCTCTTTTTCTCTTTCAAAACATCCCAATAAAAGTAAAAATCAAAACAAATAAGCAAAAGACCAAAAATCCAAAAATGCCAAAATAAAACAAAATGTTCACAAGCATAGAGTTCGTTTTGTGTTGGCCAAATATTACTGGGCATGAGGCCTGTCCTCAAGTGACATATACCCAGCGACTGACTATTGGAGAAAACCGACTTCTGTTTGTCAGTGGGTACACACTACAAATAACTTCTTGGTTAGAGAGTGAGCCTGTGTCCATTCCTGCTTCTCAGTATTGGGACCCCATCTGATTTGCACATAAGCGGGTCTTGTGCACATCACAACAGTCTCTGTGAGTTCATTTGTCTTGTTGTGTCTGGAAGACCCTATTCACTTATAGTCCTCCTTCACCTCTGGCTCTTATCATCTTTCTCCTTCTTCTTCCATTTAGCTCCCTTGGCCCGGAGGGGAGGGGTTTGATGAAGAAATCCCATTTAGGACTGCACGTTGGCTAGATTTATGTCAATTGGATACATTTAAACACATCTGGAAGGAGAGAACTCAGTTGAGAAAATGACTGCATACACTATAAAATCGGTTATAGAGCATTTTCTTAATTAGTGACTGATGGAGGAGGGCCAAGCTTATTTTGATTGGTGCCATCCATGGACTGGTGGTCTTGGGCTCTATAAGAAAGCAGACTGAGTAAGCCACAATGAGCAAGCCACTAAGCAGCACCCCTCAATGGCCTCTGCATCAGCCCTCCCTCCAGGTTCCATCCCTTCATGAGTTCCTGTCCTGACTTTCTTCATTGATGAACTATGGTATGGAGGTGTAAGCCAAATACATCCTTTTCTCTCCAACTTGCTTTGGTCATGATGTTTAATCATAGCAATGGTATTCACAACTAGGACAGACTGAGTTCTTCAAAGTCATTCTCTGTGCATTGTTTACTGATTGGTCTCCATGTCAGTTGCATTCTACTACTACAACAAGAAGCTACTCTGATAAGTGTTGAATGAAGCATTGATCTGTGGGTATAGTAGTATGTCATTAGGAACCATTTTGTTGTTACGTTCTTTAGTAGAAGAATAGTATTAGGTTTGCCCTAAAGTCCATGAGCTATCTGAACTCAGATTCTCGGCATCTTTAGCAGTGTCAGGTATGGGCTCCATCTCAAGGAGTGGGCTTTAAATCTAATTTTTAAAAAGTGATTGGTTATTCTCGTAGCATTTGTGCCACTACTACCCAAGTATATAATGCAGATAGGTCATTATATATTGCAGAATTTGTAACTGAGTGATTTTGATGGTTATCTTTCTCCTCTGGTAGCATGCAGAATGCCTTCTTGTACCATGAATGGCAGTCAGTAGAGACAAAACTTTTAGTTAGGAACTTGCTCAACTTCTCCAAGTTTGATGACAGAAGTAAATGCTGTCTTCAGCAATAGGGCCTTACCATCAGGTTGTAGAGAGCAACCAATAATAGTGTTGACAACAGCCTATGATGTCTGGGGTAATTCCATGAGACCCTTTGGTAAATGATTGATTTGGTTACTACAAGTAACCCATTCCTGGCACTGGAGGACATTTCATTTGCCTGAAAATTTCTTACTTTCAATTTCTAAACAACTGAATAATATTGTGTAAGCATACCGCGTTTTCATTAATCATTTATTAGTTGATGAACATTTAGGGTATTTACAGTTTCTGGCTATTAAAAATACAGCAGCAATGAACATGGATGAGCAGGTATTTCTCTAGTAGGATATAAAGCTTTTTAGGTATATACCTAAGAGTAATATAGCTGCATTTTGTGGTAGATTCATTTTTAACTCTTTAAAGAGCTGCTACAATGTTTTCCACAGTGGCTATATGAGTTTACACTCCCTTCAGCAATGACTTCCCCCTACCTATATGTTGCCAATTTGTGGTATCACTTGTTTTTAATGATCTTAGTCATTCTGACTTGGGTAAGATTGAATCCCAAAGTAGTCTTACTTTGCATTTCTATGATAACCAAGGATGTTTAACATTTCTTTAAGTGTTTCTTGACCATTTGTGTTTCATTATTTGAGAGCTCTTTGCATAGCTTTGTACCCCCATTTTTAAATTGTCGTGCTTCTTTGATATATGTGACTTTTCTTAGATCTTCATATAATTTAGATGTTAGCCCTCTGTTGAATATATTATCAGTAAAGATCTTTTCTCATTCTGTACCCTGCCACTTTGTCCAGATGATAGTGTTATTTTCCATACAGATTTTCAACTCACGAGGTCCTATTTATTAATCGTTCTGAGCTTTTTTGATAATTCTGTTCAAAAAGTCATTCCCTGTACCAATGAGCTCAGGACTATTTCTCCTTTCTCTTCTATCAGATTCAAGGTATCTGGTCTTACATCGAAATCCTTGATCCATTTGGTATTGAGTTTTGTGTAGGGTAATCCACAGGGATCTGTTTTTATTCTTTTATATGCAGCTGTCCAGTTTTATCTGCACTATTTATTGAAAATGCTGTATTTTTTCCAGTGTGTGTTTTTGACTTCATCAAAAATCACGTATCTCTATGTGTTTAGATTTATATCTATGTCTTCAATTCAATTCCATTGATTAATGTGTCAGTTTCTATGCAATGCTAATACCATGATATTTTTATTAGTATAGCTCTGCAATAAACTTGCACTCTGGGATGGTGATACAGCCAGCAGTTCTTTTATTATTAAAGATTGTTAGCTGTTTTGCTGGTTTTGTATATTTCCAATAAAGTTGAAAAGCATTCTTTGAATTTTGGAATTAGATGGGGATTACATTGAATCTGTAGATTGCTTTTGGAAGAATGGCAGGATAGTTTATAAAATATTAATCCTACAGATACCTTAAAATTTTAAAACAAGGAATGAAATAAGAATAATTTATACTTGTGCCAAAGCTAAATTCTGCATCTTGTTTTGTTAGCAACTAACAACATAGAATCTTTATAGCTATATGAAGGAACATGCTGGTTGCATCTGGATCTTTACCTACTACACTATCTATGCAATCCTCATTTATATGCATATTTGAAAGAAAAACATACTCTGTTTTGGTGATTGTGATTCTTTTTTAATTCAGGCAGCAATGTTGAAGTCCTCATGAGTGGGAATGTCAGGTGTTACAATATTGTGGTAGAAGCCATGAAAGCATTCCCTGCCAATGAGAAAATTCAAGAAGTGAGCTGTTCCTTGCTCCATAGGCTAACATTAGGTGAGTTTTAATTCTTCTTTTCTTATCAGAACCTATATAGTGTATATGCATGCAGCTGCCATGCATTCTATGCTAATGAATAAGTAGCATCTTGATAAGCACTGGGTAGAAATATTGCAAAGTAGCAAAATAGTTATAAAAGGAACACAAAAAGAAGACAGCTGGTATTAATGAGAAGTCTGCATTTTCATTTCTGAAGTGATCTCTAGGAAGGATCTTTGTGGGGCTGTATTGAAAATATGGTTGCTACTATAAAAGAGTAAGTATAAATTATGTTGAAAATATGAAGCAGAAAGCCAAAAATGATGTTATCACTCAACTTAAGAATTACTGTATTAGCAGGGCTAGAAAATGTTTCTTGTCCTCAAAAGTTTTATATGTATGTGTGTGTGTGTGTGTGTGTGTGTGTGTGTGTGCATATATATAAAATTAAATATAGGTGCACAGGGTCTCTAGATTTTAATCTGTGGAGTATATATCCAAAGATGCACAGCCTGTCACATGTAAGATATATATGTGAAATATAATATAAATATAGTTATGCATATATAAGTATGGTTGTGTGGTTTACATATATTATATATCTATACATATTATATATAAATATAGTTTATATATTACAATATATAAATATTTGGCTCATATATTATAATATATAAAATATATAGACATCATACATGCAAAACTATATATTTGTATATTATATAATATATATTGTATTTTACATGTATATCTTCCATGTAACAGGCTTACTGCTGATATATACTCCATAGAATCAAATCAGTGCACCCTAGAGAAGCTGTGCACCTATGTTTAATGTGATTCTGTCCTAGAAGCCAGCCTGTGGCATTATCTTAGACCGTATGATGAGGATAAGAGATTGCCTATGATTTTCTGTTGCATTGGTTAGTTTAACTTCTCTGGATCAGAACTCTGTGATGGTCTCTAAGATCTGATATCTGAAACACTAGAAAGTTAGATGCCCACAAATTCCTCTCCTTATGTCCTATGTCTGGGCTTTTTATTGGCTCATTACTATTCTATACAAACTTGAGAATTAATTACTCCAGTTTAAAGCTATAGCAAAATTTGTACAGAAATGACAACATATATGAATCGTGTTATGAAGAACTGATGTGTCAAGTCTATGCACGTTTAACATATCTTCATTGCTTATTTATAGGTTCTCATATTTTGTTATAATCATAATTGGCATCTGTTTTGAAACTATGTCTGCGAACTGTGCCTACATGAGAAAACAAACATGATTTTATCTGTCTTTTTTTTTAAATTCCTGACAATTTTTGAGGCATATAAGTATATTACGTAAGTGAATGGTTTGTGAACAGTGGTGCTCTGTGCCCATCCATCCCACTCATTATGTTGGGTTCTTCTCTGCCTTCTTACATGACCCAGAATCCCTGGCACAACCCTGAATGGAGGCACTGTTTGACACTATACTTGTCCTCTTCCTGATCTTAGAGATAAAAACTTCAAATATTCTCTCATCCAGAATAATGAGTGTTACAATTTTTATAGGTCAAAATCTAACTTGTTCTATGACATTTTTATCAAGTTTAAAGAATTTTCTCTGCTTCTTGCTTACTTCTATTTTTACATCTGTCACTTTAAAAAAAATCAGAAATGAGCACTGAATTTTATTAAATACCAAACGATACATGTAGAGATTTTTCTTCCGGTATTATGGAATTAAATCTATAGATTTTGAAATAATAAACCATTATTTCCAGGGGAAATTTAATTTGGTGATTTATTTAATTTTAAAAATATATTTCTGATAAATTTCTTAATTTTGAACCTGCAAGATAACTTTGATTGTTTTTCTGGTTTGTTTTTCTTGTATTGTTCTCCCTTTTACTTATTAAAAATATTGGTTTATTTATTTAATCATTGATGCAGTTATTTTGTATTGCACTTCTGGCATCTCTAAATGTGAGGTCCATGGATGTCTCGGCTTCCATGCTTATAGAACGACAGTCACTGAGGCTCACTTGCTGGTGTTGCCATGAGTTTCTCCTCTGTGGAGCTCAAGAGCCGAGCATTCCAAAGCCTTCCAATGCAAATGCCTCTCTGGTGACATTTGTCAGGGTCAGAGCGCAGGAGTGACAGGGAATGCTTTATGCTGTGAAGGTTCAGACCTTTGTCAGGGAGAGAGCATTGAAGACAAGCTTTCCCTCTAGGCTGGACTTGCAGGCTCACCCGCTCTCACCTCACAGATCTTGTGCCTCTCTGATGACGTCACAACGTGTCTAAGATGTACACCCTAGGGATTTTTTTCTCAATATTTTTATCAACAGAATAATGGACTAAAGATCAAAGTAAATAATGGGCAGATAAAATAACATATTTACTGTTGGAGACTGACTCTGGTGGTGTTTCTCCTCAACGATCATCAGCAACATATATGCAAATTTAGGCTACCATGACAGAGATTTAACTTTCTGTCATCCTAATTTTGAGAAGGATCACTCAGCCTTAAAAAAACAAACAAACCTTATTTTCATATGATTTCAATCTACAGAGTTATGCTTTTCATTGTCCACAATCACCAGTATGTCCCCTGTGTAACTGAGAAATTGGTTTAATGTTTAGGAGAGTTCTTTGGTAGATTCAATTAAAAATGAGTTTCTAAAATTTGAGTTATAGTCTTGTACGCAACAATTAGTTGGTTTTCCTTCCTTTATGACCAATTATTTAAAATTCTATGTTCAGACTGTCAGATGTGACTATGTAATCATGTTCACACCTACTTCCATAGGTCCCAAAGTCATTTCATAGACATATATATTTGTCCATATAAACTTTTGGCCCATGGCTTGGTCCTCATTGTTGGAACATTGTTGTCACCCCCCCCCCCCCATTTCCATGAGGGTCTCTGACTCAGCAGTGTGTGTCTCATCCTGGATCATGCAGCCAATGAAGGGGAAACAGGCTTTGAACGTAGCTGTGTGTATCACTCTGTGGTGATCAGAGGCTGGTGAGAGCAGGAGGTAGTGGAGGTGCCAATCAGTGGGTACTGAGCTCTGGTTAGAGGGGAGGAAGAACTGTGCTGTGCTGTTGTTCAGGGTAATAAGTTGGACAGGGATAATGTACTGTGGGCATCAAGAAACTAGAACAAATGAGAGTAGGCTTCCCCTGCAAGGAACTCATTAATGGGAGGAGATAGGATGAACACTTGTCTTGATTGAAGCACTGTATTACATCAAAACAGAAAATAGTAATCCAGAGGTGTCTACAGTTTTTTTGGCTTTCGTCTCAGTTGAAAATCTATTTAAAAAATTTACCTTAAATTAAATATTAAAATGATAATAAAACAACAAAGTATCTCCGGTGAAGCACAGCGGTCACGTGCTGGCCTGTGCCTTTGTATAGGGAGGTGGTTGCAAATTAACATTTCAAGAAGGGCACAAGCTGGTCGACCATGAGAACACTGTGATAACTCAGAACACTATAGTGCCACAGGTAAGAGATGCCCACTTGTCTCTGTGTTATGATTTGAGGCACCACAGCTGATTTAAACAGACACCTCTTTGGTCCTACCCACCTAGTGTCATCTAATAGGGCAGACAACAGTGGGAATCAAAGTGTCAAAAAGTCACTTTGATTTAACTATGTCATAGATTGCTGATTTAATATATTGGGCTATGCCATTAGATTGATTTATTGGTTTAGCCACTGCTGTGTATGGAAATGCATTTTAAGGTGTATGGCTGAGAGTTTACGTAATGTCTCACTTAACCTTAGGTAATTTCTTCAACATCTTGGTTTTGAACGAAGTACATGTCTTTGTGGTGAGAGCTGTCCGGCAGTATCCAGAGAATGCGGCCTTGCAGATCTCTGCCCTCAGCTGTTTAGCGCTCCTCAGTAAGTCACGTGACTAATGAAGACTTCCTTTTCTTTCTTTAAGTGCTGAGAATTAAATCAGAGCTTCATTTCTCCCAGATGAGGAAACTTTCATGGCACCAACAAGCCTGGGTTTTCAAATTCATATGGGATAACAAAAAATCAGATGATCATTGTAGCTGATCCTACTCTAGTTTGGTAGGGTGGTGGTACCCACTCTCTCTCATTATGAAAGAACAGAGTTATGACATGTTTAAAATATTAGAAATTGCTTCATGATTAGCTGGTATGGGAGAATGGTCTGTATTCTGTCAATGATATTTTAAATAAACGTTGATTGCCCAGTAGCAAGGCAGGACGTATAGGCAGAACAACCAGACAAGAAGTAGAGGCAATGAGAACAGGAGAATTATGGAAAGGAGGAAGCCCATTCCTCTGTAGCCCTGATCCATCCACAGAAGAAGCAAGATGTGACTGCCTTGCTGAAAAAGGTACTGAGCCATGTGGCTAACACAGATAAGAATAATGGGTTAATATAAGTTATAAGAGTTAATAAGAAGCCTAAGCTAATGGGCCAATCAGTTTATAGTTAATGTAGACCTCTGTAGGACTTCTTTGGGACTTAACGATTGCAGGAACTGGGCAGGACAGAAAACCCCGACAACAATTAGCCAGGGCAGTTGGGAAAGAACATTCAAATACTGCATGTAGGCTTGGCCAGTCAAGCTGTTGGTAAATATATATGTAAGGGCTGGAGAGATGGCTTGGTGGTTAAGATCACTGACTGATCTTCCAGAAGTGCTGGGTTCAATTCCCAGCACCCACATGGTGGCTCACAACCATCTGTAATGAGATCTGGTGCCCTCTTCTGGAATGTGGGCATACATGGAGGCAGAATGTTGTATACTAATAAATAAATAAATAAATAAATCTTTAAAAATATACATGTAAAACACATATACACTTAACTTTTTTTTTTTAAAGCTGAGACCATTTTCTTAAACCAAGACTTGGAGGAAAAAAGTGAGCCTCAGGAGAGCAGCGATGAGGAGGACCCCGAGAAGCTGCTCTGGTTGGAACCCTGCTACAAAGCCCTGACGCACCATCGAAAGAACAAGCACGTGCAGGTCAGACATGGAGTCACTGCCCTAATTTCAAAAAAGGCTTTCCAATCATTTCTGTTCTGATACAGCTTTTCTTCTTTCCTAACCTAGGAGGCTGCATGCTGGGCACTAAATAATCTCCTTATGTACCAGAACAGTTTGCACGAGAAGATCGGAGACGAAGATGGCCAGTCAGTGCTTTCACTTGACTATGGAAAACCTGGGTTCTGTTTCGGCCAGTGCATAGATACTGTTGTTGATAGTTTTTTATGTTGGTATTTAGGCATAAGCATTGCTACATGTTAGTGGTGGGGATATGATCTTGTCTAGTTTCTTCATAAGAGAGGGTCTTACAGCGCAGCCCACGCTGGAACCATCTATGCCTGGTGAGGTGTACAGCATTTAAATCTCTACTGAGGTGCAAGAGTGTTTTAATTTCTACTCAGGGATTTGGGATCATGAGTCATTCCACAGTTTGTGACTCTTGGAGAATGAACCCCTCAGTTTTCTGACTGATCAGGTACAAACACATGTTCATTCATGCCAGCTGAGCACACTCACAGAGCCACTAGGGTTCTCAGCCACCTGCCAGCAGGTTGGCTGAGTTAGAAGCAGCCTCCAGCAGGTCCCACCGGACACAGCAATGTGGACCTGTCTACTGAGAGGCCTCTTTGCATAATGGCTCACTGCTGGAAAACAGTGAATTAATGAAGCAGATGTTACTTAAACATCCGGAGAAGAAAACCGATACATCAGGATATGAATGATCCCACGTGAGCAACCTTTTCAGGAACATTCTGGTCAGATTGATTCAGGCTGCAATTTATACATCTTAATCCACAGCACACGTCATCCTCAGCACTCTGGAGATCTTCCCAGTACATATATTAGGAAAAGAAAATGCATTTATTTCCTCTGTTCTTTGAACCTGCTCTGTTTCTTTACTATATTTATTTCCCCCTCTCTTTCCATTATCCTCATTTCCTCATTTTATATTTTTCTTCCTAGCACCTCATTTTTTAAAGATTATTTTCAGCTAGTTTATGGTTCCTCTGATGACCCATCTCTTCCCCTCAGCCTGTCTTGTGACTGGCAGTGCTCACTGTGTTCTCTAATCCTTTCCCTTATATTTCATGCACCTACAATATTAGGCAATGTACAACATCTATGAGGCTTGCACGAGGCATGGCTTGGTTGTCACGGTCTACTGCGACATCCTAAGCCACAATTGCTTATTGTGCATTTTCATTCATTCGCAGTCAGAATTAGTCCGGAACATAAAATGGAAAACTCCAGAAGGGAGCAGTGCATATAGTTTACTTTTGGCCCTGCTCTGAGATGCAGGAGGAAATCCTGTGCTGTCTGGTCTATTCCTCCTGGGATGTAACCTCTCCCTGTTTATATGTCCACCCTGTGTGATTGCACAACAACTGAGTAGCTGTCTACCCCTCATTCTATGTCTAGAAAGCCATGTGTCCCTTGTATGACTTACAGGCTTTTGAATAAACAGAAAGTTAGTGTTTGCTATGCTTGAATCCAACCTTTACTTAGAGAGTTTTTCAGCTTGTGTTTTTATTGTGAGTGGGGTGGTGTCCACTCAGCTTCCGGGCCTGCCTTGTCAGAGTTCATAGGCAGGGTGAGCATGGGAGCTGGAGACTGCAAACTGAGATGTGGTTGGCTTTTTGAAAGGTTCCCGGCACACAGGGAAGTGATGCTGTCCATGCTGATGCATTCTTCCTCCAAAGATGTCTTCCAAGCCGCTGCGCATGCACTGTCCACACTCCTGGAACAAAATGGTAAGGCAGAAACTACGGACTTTAATACAGAGAAATGACTTTGTGCTGCTCTTCCCTTATAAAAGCTATAAGCTCTGAAAAAGTCAAATGTAGAGAGATGTAGGCATGTTTATAGAGGAGTGTATACAGATGTGTGTATGTTGCTAAAGGATAGAAAATAATGCTTTTAGATATATTCTTTAGAACTTTAGAACAAATGCACTCATGCTATATATTTGTAGAAATTGGAACATATATTCATTTTTAATACATTTTATATTTTAATCCTTATAGTAATAAATGTGTTTATTAATGTTATCATTGCCATTTTAATAGTTGTATAACTTTCAAAGATTTATGTGTAATATATGATACACACACACACTTATTTAAGGAGCCAGTTTCTGTTGATTTACTTTTGGCTTACTGTGAGAATTTTTGGAAACCGTATAGGGCCTTTTTTCTTCTAAAAGTGATTGCCCATTTTCTAGTAGATATCTATTCATATTATTTTTTTATATAAATACATTTTCCACATATATTTTATATGTATAAAGGTGAGACTGATGAGATAATCACCATTTCAAAAACTAGTAAAAGTTATCCAGAAAAAAATGTTTATAGTTACAATTTTTTTCTTGCAAATGGTCTTTCATGTGCAATTTTTGGATTGTAGTTTTGTGTACTTAGAGAGAGGAAGTTGCTCATATACCTTGGATGGATTCTTCAGTTTTAAAGTCCTGGCTCAAACTGCTTCCGATTCCTGACCCCATAAACAGGAACGTTTGCCAGGAAAACTCCTTTGTCATCGGGCTGTGGGTCTTGGCAGCTCTTACAGGACATTTTTAGGCAGTGAAACAGGAAAAAAACGGAAAGATTTATCTGAGACACAGTAGTATGCGCACCATAGTTTAGTAACCAAGCCAGGCAAGGGAAAACTACAGACACAATGCCTCCTGCATACCGCTCTGTGTTATCCTTTATGTCAAACCAGGAGGGAAAATTTCTCCTTTATATTTCCTCCATTCTCTCCTATATCTCTGGTGGCATTTTAATAAAATGAGAGTGTAATCAAATGTATTACATTTATGTGTGAAATTGTTAAAGAACAAAATTAATTAGTCAACAATGAATCTGGCACGTTAGTTACATAAAAGCTTGGGGTAGACAGGCCCTGAGTGATGACAGGGCCTCTCCCAGGACTGAGTCATCGCAGGAGGTCTGGACAGGGCTTGCAATGCAGCTGTTGTTCTTGGTGTCCCCAGAGGCGATGAAGCTTGTCGCCAAGCAGCACAGTGTGATGGCGCTGCCATTCATAACTGTTAGGAAACTTGGTTAGGTCACATTCAGTCATCAAGATTTTGTGACTTGGTATTGCTTTGGTTATGGCTTCTGAGGGGCAGTGACTTTGAGAGTCAGCTTGATGCCTGTTGGAAATCAGTTCCTGCCTTTAATACACCGCCCCACTCCTTTGCTCCAGGCCACCTGCTGGATGAGCTGTTCTTCAATGCCCGTGCACACCCTGCGCTTTCTAGTGTAATGGAGGGGGACGATCTCCAGCAGCCTCCTTCCTCAGCTCCACCACTAAGTCTGTTGGGATAGTGACTGTGAAGGGTGAAGGAATTAGACAGAATGGTGATTCGGGAAACTGAGGCAGGAGGATTGTGTATTCAGGGCCAACCTGGGCTACTGAATCTCAGAGAAAAAGAAAAGAAAAAGAGAAAGAAGTAGGAAGAAATAGAGAGGAAAAACTGGGGTCTTGGAACCATGGAGATTTGAAGGTATAGGTATATCTTTCATGATAATTTCCTCATTTAATTAATCAGTTAATTCAGTTACAAAGTACCAAGCTCATATTATATACTAGAGACCAGACAGTCTAGGCCCATGTGCTTTGCCAGTTAAATAAAAATTCTAGGCACATAGAGTCAAACTCTTGGGGAAGGCAAACAAGAAACATAACTAAAGAATGTGGTATGTGAGGTAGCTAAGCCAAAAATTAAACTGGGAAAGAAGGTATTAGGAATCAGAGGAAATAAAGGTTGAATTGGCAGTCAGTAAACTACTGCAAGAGTTGGCATTTTGTGATTTTTCTTTGAAAGCAGATAATGTTCTGCTGAGATGGAGATTAAGGCCAATAATCTTTTGCAAGTAATGGGAAAACATGAAAATGTTCTGTATACTCAAAAGGGACTTCATGATGCCCACCTTCTCCCAGTCATGTTTGCGACTTTTGAGTAACTCATTGCCTTGCTGTGGGTACGTTCTGAAAATACGCTCAGGGGGACTCACGTATGACACAAGAACTCTAAAACTCTCTGAGCTCCGCACAGACCAATCTAGTCATCAGTTCTGGAGTTGGTACCCAGTGATCTGTGTTTGAACAAGTCTTTCAGGGAAGTCGGAGACACACTGATGTTTGAGGACCACTGGACTAGAAGTTTCTCCTTGGTTGGGATACAGGCACTGTGGAGGAGATATGAAAACTCATTGCGTATTTTAATGCATGATGCTCTAGATGTCTTGGGAGGTCTGACCTCTGGTTTTGGTTTCAATTTTAAATGTGTTTTTTTTAAATTATATTTTGTCCTGTTTTATTTATTTATGTGGTCTTTTGAGACAGAGTCTCACTGTTTAGTCCAGATTGGACTTGAACTTGTTGTGTGGTTCAGGTTATTCTCAAATTCTCGATCATCTTGCTTTGGAATGGATATTTCTGTGAAGGCTTCAAGACAATTAATGCAAAATACTTCAAATGTATTAAGGCAATACATTGAAGGGCTAGAGTATAGTGAAGGAGTTCATTGCAAGATAGGGTTACTACATGACAGTCTCCCTGCAATGTAGGCTTTCTGTATACATACTATAAAGCCAGCTCTCAAGGCCTCGGTACTGTTCACTAAATGTAGGAGTTACTCTGTAAAAGTCATCTGTGTGAACACTATCTACCAATGTGTGCATGATTGGATCAATAAAAACATTTGCAGTCTACTGTAGGAAATATACAAAGTAGTTAGAGCATTCCAGACTAGACCATTCCCCTAGTCCCTTCACCAGTGAGTTCTGGCCATTGGCTCCATACATAAATATGTGTGGTCCTTCTCCCCAGGTCTGCCCCGGGCTCCAATCACCAATGGATGAATGTCCTGTATCTCTAGAGTATCTATAGTCTACTCACTGACATCTATCCTACTAATGAATCTTAGCTCTATATAAGTCTGTCCATTTTGTGAAGTTTAAAGATTAGAAGGACATTTAATTTTCATTTTTATTGTGAAGAGTGTTGCTTATATACATTTTTCTATAAGACAGTTCTTTCTTATGGGTTTTAATATACTGATTATATTATTACTAGTCTACTTTAGAAATAAAAATTAAAAGGAAATAAATAATAAATAATTAATAAATATGGAAAACAGAATGACATATATTTGTAACAAATAGACAGCTATAATGATCTCTAAGTAGCTAGTGCAACACACAATATGCTATATGTGTTCTTGCAAATGTATGCTTCTATTTGTATAAGTATAAGTAACTTGAAGAACACCTTATAGTTAATTTCAGGAGAATCCTGTTGGCAAAAGGAGTATACCTGAATGTCTTGGAGTTGATGCAGAGGCATGCCCTTGTTCCCGAGGTGGCAGAGAGTGGCTGCAAGATGCTGAGTCACCTGTTTGAAGGAAGGTACTGCATGTTCGTGAGGTGTTATACACATGTGGGGGGCACTGGGACAAGTGGGATGGTATCGAAGCATCTGTAGGAATGGGAGGCTAAACACAGCATCTGAGCACAGACCTCTTGTCATCTCTCACTGACAGCATAAACTTATTTTATCTAAGCATGAAAAAGAGCAGCAGGGATTGCAGAAATAAGGTGAAGTTTTACTTCTGTGCTTCATGCATGGTGTTAACTGTTTTGAGAATGACAATCATTCAGCGAAGCTGATAATAGCTTTTCAAATCATGGTATAAATGCGACGATATAAAAATACAAAAACATGCATTTTGGAATTATTGCTTTTCAGAAGTAAACCACTATTTATTACTATTCCTCCATCTGAGTTAACTTTGGCTTCTCTGCTTCCTCTCATTCCTTTCCCAACGTACTCATTGTCTTATGAAGTTCAAAGCCAGCCTTGTTGATACTGTGTCTGGTTAGTGGCACAGCAGAGGCCAGATATTATAATCTGTGCTAGAAATAGCGGAGCGGGGGGACTAGAGGTTTACAAAACCTGACAAAAATTCCAAGCAGGTGTCCATTCCACTAAGTATATGCTTCGTGTATTATCTCATCCTATTGAGCCAAAACTGTATGATAACGTGGCATTATTTGGTTGATAGCAAATCAAAGGCAGTTGTACAAGAAAAAGATATAAGTACAGGTGTTGAGGCTTAGATGGATTTGGTGTCTTGGGGTGTTGTTGGACACTATTCCTAGGGAGAAATAAATAAATGTCTGCTCACCCCAGATAGGGACTTTACAACACACCAAGACAGAATACCACCAAAGTCCAATTTGGTAAACCAATGTGTTTTGCTGGGGTTACTCATAAGAATATGGGTGAAGAATTGCTTACTGGGATAGAAACGACTCAGAGACAGCTGCACCACCAAAGCCAACTCCAGTATGGGTGACAACTCAAGAAAGCTGGGAGTCTGGAGCACACTGCATGGCCTGCAGGCAGCTCAACACATTGGAGATTGTCTCTCCCAAGTGACTGCGTTGGTCTAAAGCTCTTCCAGGCAGCTGGGCTAGCCTGGGAGTCCTCTGGACAGTTCCGCTGGAATCTGTCTCTGCTGGGAATCTTGGCTGCAGTGAGAGGGTTGCTTAGCAATCCTTACAGCTTATATAGGCTTGGGGACAGAGGAGTCTCATGAATGTAGTCAGTTTCGGGCTTCCTGAAGCTTGCTTTGTGAGCTTTCCTTCAAGGTGGGATGTTTTTACCTCTTCTTAGAACATACAGTGTCATGACAAGCATCTTTCTAGATGGAGGTTTTATCTCAGAGGAAGCTGAATGGATTTCTTTGGCTAATATATGAACCAATAATTGAATGGTTAGACTTCAGAATATATTTAAAAAAAATAAAGGGGCTAGATAACAGTGTCAGAAGATAGGATTTTATGACAGAAGGATTAAATACATTTATTTTCACAAGGGATTAAGATAATGCCCAGTGAATTTTAAGTTGGCAGTAAATCCTAGCTGTTAGCAATAGTGTTGTTATATGCACATAACGTAAGCTGTGCACAGCACATCTACAGACTTGTAAAGAGTAGAGTTACGCTGTCCTTAACAAAAGTCCAGCTAATTTACCCTTATAGATCTGTCGTATTTCTCTTCTTTAAATATGGCTTCTAAACCTAGTTGAAATGTTTCAGTGTTGCTTTTGATGGTGTTGAAAGTGTGTTACAAGGTTTCAGTCAACAAATCACTGTGTGAGGCAAACAGTCATCTTGCCTTCCAGACAGGCATGTTTGCTCGCCTGTGAAAGAAGAGAGGCACATATGCCTTGGAGATGCCACGGGTTTAACGTAAACTAATGAATTATAGGTAAGAATTCTGACGCAGCACCTTGGTGTGATGCAGGAGTCCCGGCCTTGGCTTTGCCTCTTTCTAGCTAAAAGACTTTGATAACTCCTCCTTCAAGCAAGTTCTTCATCTGTAAAGTCGTAATGTGACCCCATCTTTCACAACTGCTGCCAGTGTTCCACAGACTGGTCAGAAGAAAGATGTCATTTTCTAAAATTAAATCAAAAGAGCCCCAAATTCTAATTCTTAAGGTCGGAATTTAAACACTTGAAAGTTTGGTTGAGTTCCAATGTGTTTATATCTGCGTCTTATGGCTTTTCCTGGTAAAATCTGTTTCTTTTGTTTTCAGTTTGGTATTTGTACATATACACCAGATTGTATTTTTTTAAACACTTCATTTTTCATTCCTAGTAACACTTCCCTGGACACAGTGGCTGCAGTGGTCCCTAGAATAATAGCAGTGATGAAAACCCACGAGACATCTCTGTCAGTGCAGCTGGAGGCACTGCGAGCTATTTTGCATTTTGTAGTTCCAGGTGAGTCACAGAATCGATCGTATGTAGAGGCCATGAAGCATTGGCTTTCTAGGCAAAGCTTAAAGAAACAAACTGTGACAACCAGAGGCAGGTCTTTCTGCCAAACTGACGATAAAATTCATGAGAAAGGGTGATCTAGATGAGTCACTAAGATTAATTTGTAAGACAACTTCATAAAAATATTTAATCCATAATTTACATAAGAAATAAACACAGTGTAAAAAAATGGACCTTCTGTCCCTAAGGACAATTCTCTTGCCGTCACTCAAGTTGAAGTTCAAGCTAACACAGAGTACTCTCTTTCACCCCCGTCTATTGCTTTATTTCCAGCCTTTGCCTCTGTGGTTTAGTTGGCTTTTCCCTGGCAGAGGCACATGACCCTTACTCATTAACTTCAATGACCTCCTTCTGTCACTGGCCTTACTCTTGCTGTCGCCGTGTTTGTCCTTCCAGCCCCACATTCTCTCAACACATGCTTATTAAGTCTCTCCTGTTCTGAACACAGCAGTACTTTATTGGGTCAGATGCTGCGATTACAGAAGTTCAATAAACAGTTAATTGCCACAGAGAGAGAAGGTCCACTATAGACAAATGCAGGGAACATATGAGACTAATGATGGACCTAATGTCTTCAAAGCAGAATGTAGGTCAGAGATTTGATGTCTGCAGTTGAAAGGCGAGTCAAAGGTCAGGAGCAACTCTCAGGATAAGGAACATGCATGTACACGTCGTCTGGGGTAACTGAAGACAATGAAGGGAAGGTATGGCCCTGAGTGTGGGAGGGTAAATGGATATAGAAAGTAAGCTTTTGTTCAACACCCTATTGCTCTTTAGAACACTATTACTGAGAATCAGAGGACTGTTTTTTATCCTGTTCATTTACTTTTAATCTAGTAGTAAAGTATTCTTTTTGATTGAGGAAGGTGTGTTATAGAAGTTTGAGTCAGATTAGTTGTTGCATTTATTTTCATATATGCATGTGTTTTCCCATTTTAATTGTATATATCTATGAATTTTAAAGCTTTTTAGATTATTGAATTATCTATATTTACATTTTTGTTTTTATAACTCTAAAATTATATATGTGTGTGCATATATCTATATATATGAATATGTGTATATAAATACACACACACACATACACACACCATTAGAAAATGAAGAGCTTATACCACACAACTCTGATACCAAGTGGTAATGCAAATGACTTTTGGAACTATACAAAATGTGCTTATTAATATGCATTACAACTCAGGACCACAACCCGGTAGTGTTGTGGTCATATTTGCAATTCATATCAGTGGTGGTTATATATGGTGATTGGATGGGGGACTAAATGTAGGAGAGTTGGTTAGGTTTATGACAGTCAAGTGGGACTTAGTGGGTGGGCTGGTTGCAGACAGAATGAATTTGAGAGTTAAATAGAGGATCACTAATAAGTTTCTTGTTGCTCTTAGCGTAATGTTCCAACCTTTTTTGAACTTGATATTTATTCTCCATAAAATAAAAGTTTTCTAAATCAACTATTTTTTTGTAGTGTGTTTTCTGTTTCATAGTTCAACTAATTTTTACTGTGAGACAAGTGTTCCCTTCGAAGGGTCTCTGCTTAGTAATTTTATTTTTTAATCTGATATTTTGAATAAAAACAGCAATCAATCTACGTATTTTTAATTAAATCATTTCCCATTCGTCACTTATAGTGAAGACATAATTTTACTTAAAATTTTATTATTAATTTTTTAAGTTTGTAGATTTAGGAAAAAGAAACAATAGCAATCTGCCCCCCCCCCACTTAGTTTTGTGAGTCGGGGTCTCACTATGTTGATCAGGCTATCCTAGAACTAGCTTTGTAGACCAGGCTAGCCTTGAACTCACAGAGATTGCCTGCCTCTGCCTCCCGAGTGCTGAAATTAATGGCATGTGCCACCATGTCCAACTTAACCAATTCATTTTTTAATCTTCAGTGCTCACAGTTTATTCCTTTGAAGGTGACTGGAATCTTAAAGAGCAGCAGAAGCCATTTAGAATCATGCCTGTTCATTAAAACATCAATAATCTTTTAGATTAAAAAAAAACATAGTTTGAATACACACTTTTTTGTCAAAGATTTTCTGTGTACGTGTGCGTCACCAATTTTTTTCAAAAGTGTGTCATATACACACAATGCCTGTGGACACCAGTGGGGACAGACAGTAGTTAGCAGTCTAACATGAGACTGGTAAACTAAGTCTGGGTTCTGTGTCAGGCATCTCTCTCCTGCCTGCCAGTTCCCAAATAACCACTTAGAAGCTTGATATTAATTTTAAATGCTCGGCTGATAGCTCAGGCTTGTTGCTAGATAACTTTTACGCTTAAATTAACCCATATCTTTTATTTATGCTCTGCCACATGGCTCATGGATTGTTACCTCACTTTCCACATATCTTGCCTCCTTGATTGCTGGTTGGTGTCACCCTCTATCCGTCTTCATCCCAGCATCCCCAGTTTAACTGTCCCTCCTGACTTTATCCTGCTTTGCTATAGGGTAATCAGCTTCTTTATTGACCAATGAGAGTAATGCATATTCACAGTATACAGAAGGATTATTTCCACAGCGAGGTCCTCTGGAAGAGTGGCAAGTGCTCCTAATCTTAATCTCTGTGCTGTCTCTCCTACCCTGCACTTTCTCTTAGAATGACTGGGAATTGACCCTGAATCAGTATAGCTAGCTAGTCAATAGTTAGTTAGATGATTATTGCTGCTTTTTAAAATGATGACTTTAAGGCCATACTATATATATATATATATATATATATATATATATATATATATATATATATATATATGTGTGTGTGTGTGTGTGTGTGTGTGTGTGTGTGTGTGTATGTATGTATATGTATATGTGTGTGTGTACATACATGCTAGTAAACACACCATTATGTGTGCACACTAACAGGCATGGCATTACCATCTGTCTCTACTCTATATGTCTACCATTCTTCTTTGCAATACCTAGATGATAAAACTAAGGTACACAGACAGAAAGATTTTGGAAAATTTCAACTGATTCAGCCTAACTCTACCATATATTAGTGTCAAACTCTCAAATCACAGTTACTCTGAAGCACTGTGCTTGGACCCTTAGACATAGGGAGATGGCTATGGGCCTGCCACTAAAAGTTCACAGTGCACACATCTCACAGGCTTTTCCATGGAAGGGAAATCACTTCTGTTCTGGGAAGCAGAAAGGTGAGATGAAAGATCAGGAATGCTCATTTGGTCATGATAAAAGGATGATGTCAACAGAAATTCATTACATGTGGCCAGGGGTTTTATCACTCAGTGTTACTGCCTCTGATTGGCACATCTGCTGGTGGAGCAATGAGAAGCTTCGGAAACATGTGCAGCCCTGCTCACTGAAAATGCAGCAGAGATGCCAATGCATTTTAAGTGGAGATGAACAGTTCCACAAGGTGGGAGACTAGCACAACCAAAATTATCCTTCAGCAAGTGGCAGTTTGCTCAACCTAAATGGATTAGAGAAGAATTTGTCTGTTTTTGTTACTTCTCTGTTCTGAATTTAGGAATACCAGAAGAATCCAGGGATGACTCTCAATGCAAACTCAACATGCTCCAAAAACAGTATCTCAGGACTGACATCCACAAGCTAGTTCTAGCAGCTCTGAACAGGGTATGTTGAACATGGACTTTTTGCCTTTATACCATTAGTTAGACGATGAAATTTGGGGACTGGGAGTGGAGCTTCGAAATTCTTTTTCCTTTCCTTTGCTTACCGAGATAGTTAGAATTAATGTAATTAGAAGACAGGGCGACGGTAGGAATACTGGGGTGAATGGTTATGTACTAAGAGAAAGGTAAGTACAGAGCTAACTAATGCGAGTTTCTCCCTGTGTTTGCTCAACCAGAAAGTCAATGAAAGAGCCAGGTCTAGATGTTGGTACCTGGGCTGCTGCTTTCTCTCTGATGAACCATTCTTGCTCCATAGTCCAATGGTGAAAGATTCAGCTAACAGAGACACACTAGACAGAGCATCACCATCTTATCTGATGCCTGTGCATATTTTTCATGGCATTCCTAAGATGAATTATCATGAGTGTGATCTCAATAGAGCAATCAATAAGTATGTCTTGAGAGTCAGCTATTATTTATCAAAGCAGAGACTAAAATAAGTATTTATATTTATTTATTTATTTATTTGGTTTATTGAGACACAGTTTCTCTGTGCTACACAGTTCTGGCTGTTCTGGAACTCATTTTGCAAACCAAACTGGCCTTGAGCTCACAGAGATCTGCCTGCCTCTGCCTCCTGAGTGCTGGGATTAAAGGTGTGCGCTACCACAGCTGGTTAAGAAAAGTACTTACTAAAGTGAGCCAAGGCTTTGATATATAAAACAGAACATTATAATTCAAGCTGAAGGTAATCTCTCTTTGGATAATTGGCCTTCAGCTCATGCTGGATCTTGAGAGCTGTTGACAGTTGTTCACAGTGCTCAGTCATCTATGCCAGACATTCCTGCTTGTCTGCTGTCTTTTCTAGGGAACCAGGTAGGCTCCCAGCATGCTGCTGGATCTACATCTATGTGTCTGCAGAGGCACACCTGCTTCTTTGAACAGGAAATTCAGTGAAATAAAAGCTGTTCTACTGATGAGATAGTTCCAGGTCAAGACTTTCTGGCTCACAAAAAGGCTTAGAGCAAAATATTGACAATTTAAGGCAAGTATTAAATAAAAGGTGGAAAAGAGAACACTCTCAAAAGGGAGTTTCATATAAGTGATATTAAATGTTTGCAGAAAAATGAATCTAAGAGGTAGAAGAGTCAGACAAAGAGTTAAACACACAAGAACATAGAACTTCATGGAAGACAAAAGCAATGTTGAGCTGCATATAGGAAGCTTTTATAAAAATTACATTACTAGTTTCTTAAACGAGGTAAACAAGTATAAGATGTACATGAAACAGTCAATTTGCAGTAAGACTTGCAAGAGGACTGAGAAGGAGAGAAAAGTCATGTGGCCTAATTTCAGTGGGGGAACCAAATGTTTTGTAAGCTGTTAGTGACAACGTGTGACATTGGCACTGGAGGAAGTGTGGTCAGTTCCATAGGATTCTGACTCCGGAATTAGCCACAAGCAAAAATGTGCAGTTGGTGCATGCTATTGATCAACATTGAAGGAAAGAATTCACACAGAGATTTATGTGACTGGAATTTAAGGCCAGCCATTTGGGAAAAACATAGAAGCTTCATATTTACTCTTTGGGTCAAAACACATAATATGTGGATAGAACATAAAGGTAAAAATATTAAATTGATGTATGTGCATATGTAAAAGTTCTCAACTATAACCACATATAAAGACTATAGTCACGGTGTGGATTCAAACAAGAAACAATATTTAACAATATTTCTAGGAAATTTGGCAACTTGCTGTGGTGTCTCATACCTGTAATATCAGCTCTTGGGAGTCTTAGTCAGGAGGATTGCCACAAGTTTAAGGCCAGCTTTGTTTACAAGTGCATTGCAGGCTAGCCTTGGGTACAATGAGACAATAAAAACAAAAAAAAATGAAATATCAATCACAATTAAAATGGACATATTTTCCGGTCTTAAAATATAGATGAACTTGGACATGTATATGAATATTTTAGATAAGAATGTTCATTGCTGAATTATTTGTAATGGAAATCATGCCAGTGACCTAAACTTTTCCCTAGTGGTTATCGTGTGGAATGACAGGTGCTTGTAACTTCAACATAGGGAGACCTTGGATTAGCATTTTGTCAGATAGTGGTTTGGAGTATTGCTTAATTTTAACAAGAGTTGAAGACAAAGGTTATTTTTGTGAGTTCTCTGAGAAACAGTCAACAGGGAGTAAGGCATCTTCCAGAACATTCTGTCAGGCCCTCTAATCTGTTGTGTTTGCCAGCGATGGTTCTGTTTGTACCAGTACTCATGTGCTGATGATGAGCAGAGAGCCTTCTTGTCAGAAATACGTGTATTGTCGACAAGAATGAAACCTATTGCTCTTCAGCCTATGAAATTTGAGGAGTTTTACTACAATTTAATTTAATCTGTCCTGATAATGTAACTACTATTGATAGATGAAAAGCAAGTGAGTTGTACTGCTTCCAAGTTAGGTAGTTCTGTGTAGAGGTTAAAAGGCAGCTCAGTGCCGTTTCTAATGCACTGATAAGTCGCTATCACAGATTCTCCACAACCACGATGATGGTTCTCCAGGTGTCGGGTCTTCTTTCATTTATGTTTACATTCTAAGCATATGTTTTGATGGAATTGATATTTTTCTTGTTCCTAGTGTCTTCTCCCTTCTATCACTCAAATTTTTTTGTAGATCATACATTTTGTTCTTGCTTCCTTGACATGCACGACTTTCCTTCTGGTCTGAATCCAACTGCACTCACTATGTTCTTATCAACCCCTCCAGTGTACTAGGTAGCACACAGATGTAGTGAACAGCTTGTCACTTGGGCTGTTAGATAGGCACCTGGCACAGTATGAACCGCTAAAGGTTAACATTGTCATCTTCACATTTTGGAGGGCATTTTGATCTCTGGCTACAAAGGCTGGGGGGCAGGCATAGTCTCATCCATGTCTCTACTTGTTTTCCTGTTGACTTTTGTGAAATAATTTTACATTAACAGAATATATAGTATTTCCTATCAGCTTTAGACTCATGCTTTCTAAATTCTGTTTCCTTTTATTCCATCAGTTTTCAGCGAGTCTCTTTTTCTAGCTTTTGTATTCATATTTTCACACAACTTCTCTTAAAGTTATGTTCCCTAATATTTGACGTTTTGGATTTTGTGTACCTTTATACGAGAACTCGTCATTTATTTTTTACTTGTGTACATTCATGTATATCTGTATCTGTGTGCAGAGGAATAGGAGCCCAGAAGAGGGTGTCAGATCCTCTAGAGTTGGAGTGAGCTACCCGAAGCCTAGTGTGGTTGGGAACTGGACTCTGGTCCTCTATAAGAGCAGTGATTGCCCTTAACCACTGAGAGCCATCTCTCCAGCCATGTGTTTGAACTCTCAACAAGATTAATTTAATTGACTGTGAAACATTGAGTGTTTCCTTTCTTTTACTGAATGTTTACAGGCATTCTTCTAGTGTTGGGTGTCTTAGTAGAGAATTCTGAGACAGGCTTACATTTTTTCCTTACTTTTATGTTTACAGTTTCTCCTGGATGCCAGAAATATTCTTGCCCTTGAATCCCAGTCATGTTGTTGAAGCATATCTTGATGCTAGTTTTGACATCAGCTAACCAAATACCCAGTCTTTTATTCATGGGAAGATATTTTTTTTAATTAAATCTTCATGAACATAGGTTTTGTTCTGCCTGTTTACCTCTTTCTAGAAACCATATAATGTTGGATCCCTTCTGTCCTCACCTTCTGCTGTTTTAAGAGAATAATGTGAGGAACAGTCTATTTAACAGCATACTCTCTCCCTGGTGGGATGGGACCATACATCCATATGTGTATCTTTTCCTATTAAGAGTGGAGATGAGAAATATAAGAGAATATGGAGCATTAGAAAGAAAATTGAAACCACAAATGACCAAGGCATTGCTTTCCTTTCCTTGTGGAGTCTGCTTAGCTGGCTTTGAGAAGAGTCCAGCATAGGCAACTTCAGCTTGAGTTGGCTGACTCATTGGAGAAGCCATACCAGTCAGTGATGGGCAAATTCTCTGGAAAGACTTGAAGGTTGTGCAGTGCAGAGTGGAGGGTGTTTCTAATTAATGCCTGTTGACATCCTTCCAGTGATGTCTCCAGTGTTTTCTCTTGGAAACCACTTGTTAAGTCAGAACTTGTAAGTTAATCTTGATCCATATTTTAACAGTAACACAGTAAATACTGTTTTCAAGGTGAAGAAATAGGTGATTGCAGGAAAACCCACTGTGGGCTTGTAAGTATTGTATCCTATTTTAGGTTATTAGATGCTTTAGGCACCGTCACTTGTGATCATACAATGGCGATTCTGTTGTGCGGACAATCACAGATTTCCTGATGTAAATTATTAGTCGGTTGCTAAGCTGGCTCTGCAAAGGTTAGAGGTTAAGGCAGTCCATCAATAATTAACTAAAAATTAAGTAGAGGTGAAGATATTAAACATGAGGCCTGACTAGACATCTAAGATAGTACCTGTCACCAAGGGCATGATGGCCTTAGTTCAGTCCCTGGGACAGAGATGATTGAAGGGGAGAACTCATTCCCACAAGGGGTGCTCTGACCTCCGTGTGGGAGGTGTGTACCCATACATACCCACAAATGTACTTATATGTGCACACAAAATCAATAATGTAATAACTTTAAAAAGATATAAAACATAAGGAGAGTCACTTTGTGCCTGACTGATGATGCATTTAGAAGCAGAATTGAATACATGGTTCATGGAGTTCAATATCAAAGAAAATTACAGCTTCCCTGGTTTGAAAATTTCAATTATTTCAAGACAAAGTCAGCAGAATGTAAAAACAAGGCGAGGTCCCTGCTAATAATTAGGGCACGCTCAGGAAGCTGGCTTTGCCTGTCAAACAAGATGGCACAATTAACCAAACAGCAAGTTCAATAGGGCAATCCTCCGTTTGTCTTTTGAGACGACACTAAACTTTGGTCTTGGGACACATGATCGTAATATGCCTGTGTCAAGGAAGGAGAAATATGGTCCTGTGGTCTGAGTTTAAACATGTTTTTGTGTTAACTCCTCAAATTTGTACATCCTCACTTTGTTTCACTGATGCATAGAGCTATAGTGTGTCTATACAATAAGATTTGTGATAATTTAAATGTTAGTATACACAAAATTATTTTTCTTTTTTACTAACGTTTTATTTCAATTCCTTGTATGTGTACAATTTTAAAGTATTTCTTTTATTTTTGAGATTATATTATAATCACATAATTTCCCCTTCTTTTCCTCTTTCCAACTCTTCCCATATACCCTTCCTTGTTCTATTCCTAATTCATGGCCTCCTTTTTCATTAATTGCTGTTACATGCATGTATTTATATATACTCCTAAATATAGTCTGCTCAGTCTGTGTGATGTGACTTTTATGTATATTTTCAGAGCGGATCATTTGGTATTGGATGATCTGTTGGTGTGCTCTTCACTGGGAAAGAGCTCTCCTGTTCCCAGGATTTCTGATATGCTGATCTCTCTTATGAATAGAGTTTTTGGAAAGAAATTTTGTGCAGTTTGGAGTTGCAGGAAGATGGAAAATGCATGGCTTTAAAGTTTGAGCATGGTATAGAGTAGCATGTCCTTGGAACTCAGGAAATGCGAAGGCAGCAATTAAACTGTTAGGGGACTTTTTTCTCTCAATGCTTTTAATTCAGAGTTAAAAGAGCAGTCTGATTATATAAAATTAAAGCGTAGCAAGAATGTGGAGGTAGTGGGTGGAGACTTTCCTATTAATAAATTTAGAAGTGAAGGAAAAAGGAAACTGTCTCTCGCCTTAGCTTATGCTTTCTTTCTAATGAGAATTTTGGCCTGGCTTGCAATGTCAGTCCATGTTGATTGCATGGTCAGAGTTATTCCTGACCCTAGTAACACTGTATCATGAAGGTTGTGTTAGAGAGTAGGGTATTCGAGACATCACCAAACACTTCTACCTTCACATAGTGAGACCACAATTGTACTTCTGCAGTAATTAATTCCTAACCACTTTGGAGCTGATATCTTTGATATTATTCCATTCTTTATGGTCTTCAGATTATAGAATGTAATACATCTCTGACTCACTGCAAAGATAATGCAGTATTTTCTACTCAGAAGTAGGGAATGAGATGCTAGTAGCATTGAAACACAAAATCCTCAAAAAGGGGAGGGTAAGAGTGTCTTGCTTAAACGATCCAGGAAATTATGACAAGCTGAGCATCTAGAGTTGGAGAACAAGGCACAGAAGGAAGCTGCTTAGGTTCCCAGTCCCTGTGGGGAACAAAATGATAGACAAAGACACTCGAGAGATCATAGAGAGAAGGGTAAACATCTGTAGACTGGTTACAGACAAGCGAAGGCTGGAGACAGGAGGCTTTGGCCATGTAGGCTGCCTTAGAGCTTGTGATCTGGCTTGAAGTTATCTCAACATTGTCCTGTAGCAGTGTGGGGGTGGGGAATAGATTTGGAGATGGAGATTCTGTGAAATAAGTGGTTGCATGATGTATCTGTGTGAAATTACGTCCTGAGAAAGCCACTGTGGTACTCTTGAAGGAATCCCTGTCAGCTGAATAGTCACATTATTGGAGAGGTGGGAGAGCAGTATCCATGTGGGGGGGAGCCAGAGATGGCCAGGGCTAAATATACAACACTGGCATTGAAAGAGAGCTGTAGGAACGTGGTTGTCAGCATGTATACTGCCTCTTCTTAGGGAGTAGCTTGTCCTTGAAAGAGAACTAGATTCCATCAGGATGCCCATAAAGCTCAAATTACTGAAGGAAAGCCTGATTAAAGAAAAGATGTGGTGCTTGAAATCTGGGTCTCTAAGACAGACCCATTAATATTCCAGGCCTAAGACTGATACAGGATTTGTGTGACTTAAGTTTAACTACACGTCTTTGAAGTTTGACAAGACTATTGCTTGACACACCTTGGAGGGAAGAAATGAAATAAAATCCACGAGATACTTGGAGTCAAGCTCTCTTAGAGCTTCCTGTGGAGAGAGACAGTCCTGAGACTGGTTAAGCTTATGGCTTTTCAACCAAATATCCCTCGTTCCATTTCCTTGCTGTGATGTGCAGTGTGTGTAGGGCTGAACTGTTCTGGTGAGCTAAGCCTCTAATAGAAGCGATTCACTGTGCAGAGGAGGAGACACAGGTACCAACTTTCTATCTTAGGCTTATCTGTGGTGAGGTCTCCATCAGTGAGAACTGAAGAAGCCATCAATTCTCTGAGGTATGTTTGACAATGCTGCTAGCAGGGACTTAATTATTGTGGATGTGTGTATTTAGTACAGTACTTGGCACACAACACACACTTGAAGGTTAAAAGGCTTATTCTTGATGCATACAAGTAATTCGTGATATAGAAGGCAGAAATAATGACAGCAATTTGTATTTGGACACATCATTGATGTTTTGTTCTTGAAACTGGGTCTTATGTGTCTCAGACTGGCTTCACATTATGTACCTGAGAATGACCTTGAATTTCTGGTCCTCCTGCCTCCATCTCCCAAGTGCTGGCTTCATAGGTGTGTACCACCATGTTGAGTTTTTTGATCCTGTACTGGGGATCAAACCTAGGACTTTACATAGTAGGCAGCCACTTACTATCTCAGTTGTATTCCCAGACTTTTAATTATGTTTTGCCAGTCTGTAGTTGGCTTTAATTGGGACATGCATTAAAACCTTGTTTCTGACAGTAACTAACTGTTCTTATACTTCTTTTGATTTTAGTTCATTGGGAATCCTGGGGTCCAGAAATGTGGACTGAAAGTAATATCTTCTCTGACGCACCTTCCTGACGCCTTGGAGATGTTGTCCCTGCATGGCGCAGTTGACTCCGTTCTTCATGCCCTGCAGATGTATCCAGATGACCAAGGTTGGTACAGGTAGAAGTTGGGACCATTTTTAGGGCCAGTTATTCGCTGTCTGTCATCTTTAATCCCTTCCTACAGTGTTAAGGTTGAGAGAATTACCATTGGGATTTTTCTCTTTTATTCTAGAAATTCAGTGCCTGGGCTTACACCTTACAGGATGCTTGACTACAAAGAAGAATTTCTGCATACGGACAGGGCACCTCCTGGCAAAAATTCTGGTGTCCAGTTTACAGCGCTTTCAAGATGTTCCTGAAGTGCAAACTACAGTGCGTACCCTCTAGGGAACCAGGAGCTTACTCAGATCCCTACCAGTATCCTTGTAATTCTTACTGCACACCAGTTGGACATTCTAGTTAATTAAAACTATTTGTCATTTTGTAGTATTTTAATTATAGATGGTGCAGACAATTGCATTGCCTATAAAGATCCAGTGTTCATTATTAGATCTGGAAAATCAGTGCGTTTGCTTGCCTTCTGCCCTTCCCATAAAAGGCTAAAGAAATTCCAGTAGCGAGTTTTTTGTTTTTACTTAGATTTTGAACAAACACAAGTTATTATTATTATAAAAATGGCCATCCTCTGTGACTTATCATGAGCTACTTTTGCCTCTAGTGATTTTGTTTCCTTATTGCTTTTTCCTAAAGTAGAGATCTGAAATAATTTTCACCAAGCTATATTTAAAGCAAACATATAATTGTTGTTATGAAGATTATATGATGGTATAAGGTTGATTCAGCAGAAGATAAAAAAAATAACAGGAGATGTTTCTTAGTAATGAGAGAATGGGGCTTTTACAGTTGTTCCAATGTTTACAGTCTCTAGATACAAATCCAAGGTTTTCTGCTTAGTAGGATGAGCAAAGGAGGCATTAGTTATAAGATACAGACTATTGTTTATCATTGAGGTTTTTTTTTTTTTACAGATAATTGCTTATATTATTTACTCTAACTAGTTTTGCTCCTCTTCCAGGGATTGCAGACAATTTTGGCAATCCTTGAATTGTCAGCGTCTTTCTCCAAGCTTCTGGTGCACTACTCATTTGATTTGGTAATATTTCATCAAATGTCTTCCAACGTGATGGAGCAAAAGGATGAGCAGGTACGGTGTAATGATGCCTACGGGCTAAGTGTTATCTCTCAGCTGCCTCTAATCCTCGTTTCCGTTTTTTTCTAGTTTCTCAATCTGTGCTGCAAATGCTTTGCAAAGCTGGCTGTGGATGATGAGCTGAAAAGCACAATGCTAGAGAGAGCCTGCGATCAGAACAACAGCATCATGGTGGAGTGCTTGCTTCTGTTGGGAGCCGATGCCAACCAATCAAAGGGGGCAACTTCTTTGATTTATCAGGTAACTATTCCAGGCCTCACTTTTGTTTGCCTCTGTTCTTTGGCCCTGGTCTTTCGCAACTTTTCCTCCTCCTCTTCCACAACGTTCCCTCACAAAACAAAACAATCAAGCAAAATAACCACAAACACAGATTTACTGAAACATAATTCACATATAATATAACTCATATGCTTAAAGTATATAATTCAGTCGTGAAAGGCAGAGACAGGAGGATCACTGATTAAGTTGACGTCAACTAGAGCAATAGAGTGACACAGTGAGAGCTTCTCCCTAAAAGACAGTTCCAATTGTTTATACTTGTGTTTGTGTAGAGTTGTATTGGTATTGCCAGAGTCAATGCTAAAACTTTTTCCACTATCCCACAGTTAAATTCCTAGGCAGTAGCCCTAGTTCCCATTCCTTCCCCCTGGACATTTGCCTATTTCTCTCTTTGGCTCTAGGAAATCACTTGCCTACTTTCTGTCTCTATGCATTTATCTATTCTGGACATTTAAAATCATAATCCCATGGTTATGTGTCTATGACTGGCAATTTCCCATCACGTTCCCTGCCACACAAGCCTCTGGTAAGCACTGTTCTGTTCTCAGCTCTATTAGACCAACTTTGTATTCTAGGTGTGAGTGATGTGATGTATTATTTTGTCTGCCTTATTCTGTTCCTTTGCTGATCCTTAGTTTCACTCCCATTGTGATTCAGTGATAAGATTTTGGTAAATGAAGGTGAATAACATTCTGCTTTGTATATACACCATCTTTTTCATCTATTCACTTCCTAATGGGTCCCTAGATTGATTTCATATTTTGATTCATATTTGGATATTTGCTGAACATGGAAGTACAATTCTCTTTTTCAACATTTCACTTCCATTGGACATCGATTCAGTAATGAGTTTACTGAATCATATGGTAGTGATAATTTTAGGTTTTAGGGTTGCTGGGTGTTGGTGATGCATTTCTTTAATCCCAGCACTTGAGGGACAGAGGCAGGTGGATCTGTGAGTTCAAGGCCAGCCTGTTGCACAGAGTTAATTCCAGTACAGCTATGGCTGTTACACAGAGAAACCCTGTCTCAAAAAAGCAAAAGAAAAGAAAAAAATTTTAGGGTTTGTTTTGTTTTGTTTTTGTTGTTGTTTTGTGAAAGTATCTTACTATATAGGCCTGACTTGTCTAGAATATAATAAATAATAGAATATATATATTATAATGACCAGGGCGGGCTCAAGTCACCACATCTTCACATCTTGATCCTACATTTAGGTTTTATATTTTGGTACTTCTATACTGTTTTCCACAAGGGCTATACTAATGTATTCTCACAAATAGTTTGTAAGTGTTCCCTTTTTTCCACACTCTTGATAGCAATCTTAGCTTCTGTCCTTTTGATAACCGTTCTTATCAGGCAAGATAACTTCCCCTGTGGTTCCTGTTGAATTATTGTTCTCCTGATAGCTGATGTTGAGACCCTTTTCACCCCTCTCCTGGGCAGGTTAATGTGTCCTCTGGGGACATGTCAAAGTTTACCCAATGCTGTAGGTGGGTGTTTTCAGTTTAATGCCTCATCTAGCTGTTGGAGTGTAATTGACTCCCAAATATGCCTCTTCCATTTCCACAGACCTCGTCCTCCAACTGTTCTCTGCACAACACCTAAGGCTGAAGTTACCTGGTGCAAGTGAAAAGGAAACATGGAACTTGCAACAAACCCGCTTAGGAGTTTATTGGGGGTAGCGTGTGTACAGGCCTGGTGAAGGTTAATATGCAGAGAGAGCTGAAGATGGCGCCTCCAGCTTTTAAGGGCTGCCTAGCACATGCGCACAGGGGAGAGTGTGGTTACGTCATAGGCAGATGACGAAGCTCATGTGTACACAGTAGCGTCATACGTAGATGATGCAACCATGCTGCATGTGGGTCACGTGGGGTTCTTTAAGATTTCCAGGGCTATTAGTCACTTCTGCCTGAGGGCTTGTCCAACCAAGCGTGGCCCTGGAACCCGAAAGTGTCAGTCATGTTGTGTGACTGAATCATTACAGAAGCTATTCTTTGAACGATTTTTTCTGTTTTTAGTTTCTTTGCTATTATGTTAACTTTTCGTGGGAAGATGTGATAAATATCTACTTACCCCAGATCAGAGACAGATAAAAGCACAATTCCATCAAAGTCCAACTTGCAAACCAGTGAGTTTAGTGGGTTTATTCACCAAGGGCTAGCAACGTGTCTCATTAAAACCATTCCTCTCAATGGCACGTATTTATCAAAGCCGAGGCATCAAATATTAGGTTTTGAGGAGGGACAGGGGAAGATAGGCTTCAGAAAAAGGTGCTGAGATATATTGTCTTTCAGGCAAGGTTTGTTAATGTTTTACAACAAAACCCTTCAGAAAAAGTGAGTTCTCTGAGGGAAGGGAAATCCTGAAACATGAGGACTTGGCAGCATAGAATGTGAGTGGGTATGGATGGACTGTTTGGGCTACCTATGAGAGATCTGGGGGAAAGGCTACAGGCTCTGTGTGTGACCTGTCAGTTCTTCACAGTAGCTTGAATGGGTAGGACTCTAACAGGCCTCCATCACTTGCACTTGGCTACCCTAATTGTGTAGCACACTGGTTTTCCTTTTCTTCTCAGCCCTTCTTACTGCATCATGGAAACACATGTCTGATCATCCTCTTTCTTCAAATCCCTTTCCTACATATCCAAACCTGAGATAACATCAAGACTGACTTCTGTGGGTCCCTGAGAGATTATGTATGCCTCCTTTATGTTTTAGGGGTTGTACTAAAATAGAAGTATACAGTGTTCATCTTTGTATTCTCCCGAATATTGAATTCATAGCGTTGTTTTATGACTCTTCATGTGGAGCTGTAAACAAGCATCTGTTGATAGGGCACAAATAACTGACTGCTGGAGACCTGCGTCAGTGAGGAGTTCAGGTCCCAAAGAAAAGAGGATGTGTGGAGTTGTGGATGGGGGCAGGGATAAGGAGACGGACAAGCACGATCTGAGCGTGAATCAGGATGGCTGCCAGACCTTAGGATGTAGGGCTATAACTTGATGGAAAAGGTCTGCCTTGATAAAGTCATGGTGTCGCTCCCTTCCACCATACTAACAACACACAGCAACAGCAACAATAGTAAATAAAATAAGTAAATGAAAGAAAAAATGTAAAAGTCTGTCTTTACATCCATGGATTCTGTATTGCATTTGTAGAATTTAGCCCAGTTGTCAGATGTCTCATTGACCTAGCACATAATTGCCCTTATGACCAGATTTACTGACGAGCAGATAATTGACATTGGAGAAACTTACTAAGTGTGCTTTATTTTATGCTAATGCAAAATGTGTTTATTCATTTACAAAGAGGTTGCATAACTAAAAGTTATTCAGGCAAAAGATGAAATTAACAGTGCTATCCTTTTTGAGAATTTAATGATGGAAGAGAAAAATATGCAAGGCTGATAATGGACATGAAATCACATGGTCAGACATTATGGGCAGCATTATGCAGATCGCGATGGGATGGGAAGGGTGAAGAAGTCTCTTGTAATCACTGACTGGCAGCTGTCAGATTATTGATTTAGGCTAGTCTTGAATCTGTGACAAGAATTTCATTTATTTCTCCTGTCTATTGCAAGAATAAGTTTTGCCTTTTTTCCTATCATTTCAATCTAAATTTGAAGTATAAAAAATGACCAGAGCAAGCTCTATTGTTCTGTCTGGCCAAGGAAAAGAAATGCAAATTTTGTGTGCACTTTCTCTTCTTTTTTTGTAAAACTAGGTATGTGAGAAAGAGAACAGTCCAAAATTGGTGGAATTGTTGCTTAACGGTGGGTGCCGTGAACAGGATGTACGCAAAGCACTGACAATAAGCATCCAAAAGGGTGACAGCCAGGTCATCAGCTTGCTCCTAAGGAGGCTTGCCCTGGACCTGGCCAACAACAGTATTTGCCTTGGAGGATTTTGCATAAGGAAAATTGATCCTTCTTGGCTTGGTCCTTTATTTCCAGATAAGTCGTCTAATTTAAGGAAACAAACAAGTAAGTATCAGTAGAATGCTTTATGTAACTTTCATGTTATAATTAGTAGTTTTGCTTTGAATGTGGGACTTAATTTATAGTGGGAAAACACTCTCCCATTGATCTACAGTACATGTATTCGCTCATCATGGTAGATAATTGTATGTGTTCTATTTACAACCTTTTATTTTTAGTAGATTGTAGGCATGGTGAAATCAAAGTTAGTTCTGTGCACTAATGGAATCTTATTATCTATGCCACTGCTCCACATATGATTACTGGATATTTATAAATTTGCGATGATCAGTTAGGAGTAAATGATATCAAAAGCACATGTTACAGCAAGTACTTCACCTGTCAGCAGTAGTTAAAATTGTTCTTTCTGAGGATATTCTGTATTATCTATTGATGTTTTCAATTCATATATATATATATATACTTTTAAATTTTTTAAATCTAATACACACACATATATATATATATAAATTTTACTTGCATAGGGAAACATACTTTTTTATTTGCAATATGTTATCAGAGATCCAGAATATAGATTCTTTATGCATAAGGATGTGGATTTAAAACTATTAACATTACCAAAAGGTTGGAGGTAAATAGAAACACTCAGAAAAATCATGGGAAAATCATCCAGTGGAATCATTTGCAACAAGCATAAATGTTGGTGAAAATGTACTGGAGATGCTCAGACAAGGAGATTGTGAGGGCAACCTGGGCAGTATAGCATGACCTGGTCAAGAATGGACTAAAAACTGTGGTATAACAGTGCTTTGATTGCTGAAAATTCTATTGAGCTGTGTTAATTGTACATATGTATTAGCTGAGATTTCTATCCTGCCTGACCCTGTAGCCATTCAGCCCCAAAGAAAAACACAGAAGTCTACATTAATCATAAACTGGTTGACTGTTAGCTCAGGCTTCTTATTAACTCTTATAACTTATATTAACCCATTATTCTTGTCTATGTTAGCCACAGGCTTGGTGCCTTTTTCAGCGAGGCATTTTCATCTTGCTTCCTCTGTGTCTGGGTGACAGTTACAGACTGCGTCTTGTCTCTTCCCAGCATTCTCCTGTTCTTGTCACCCTGCCTTTACTTCCTGCCTGGTTGCCATGCCTATACTTCCTGCCTGGCTACTGGCCATTCAGTGTTTTATTCAGATACAAGTACAGGGTACAGGCCATTGTCACACAACATATATGTGAAAATAAAACACTGTATCAGAAAATAGTTGTACAAATGATACCTCTCCTCTCCTCTCCCCCACTTTTTTCTTCCCTTCTCCTCCCTCCCCACGCTCCTATCCCCTGCCTTCCATTCTTTTTCTTGTTTCTCTTCTCCAGCCTTCTCTTTTCTTCCCCACCCCATCTCTACATCCTTCTCTGTAGGATCTCTCTATGTAGGCCTGGGAGCTCTCGAAGTTGAGCAGGTTGGACTTGAACTTGTGGCAAATCTGTTTTTGCCTCCTTAGTTCTGGGATTGTAGATGTGAACCACCTTGCCTATCTATTTTCTGATTTCTGATAGAGTGGGATGGAGATTTAGTATTTCTTTCGTTCTGTGTGAACATCTTACATTGGCAAGTTTTGCTATAAGTTTTTAAAATGTTAATGTCACTTGACTGAAAGAGAAAATCATGATTTCATTGGTAGTTTATCTAAAGGAAAACTTTGGATTCATAACTTTACAATATTTCTCAAGTTCCAATTGGCTAAATTATGTATTTATTATGTGAGCCATGAAAGTAATATTTGAAGAAATCTAGAGTTTCTGAAAATTAATGGTGACTGCCAGTACATTTCTTCTTAGTATAAGATAAATATAATGTATAAGGAAAATTGAGGAGAATATTGTCTAAGGGTTAATATTGCTATGATGAAATTCATCAAAAGCAACTTGGGAAGAAAAGGGTTTGTTTTCCCTGAAGCTTGTCAGGGTAGGAACCCAGAAGCAAGAGCTGAGACAGAGACCGTGGAGGGATGATGCTTCCTGGCTTGCTCTCTATGGCTTGCTCAGCCTGCTTTCTTATAGAACCCAGACCTCCATTCCAGGAATGGCACCACCCACTAGAGCTAGGCCCCTCTCATATGAATCACTAAGAAAATGCTCTACAGGCTTACCTACAGCCCAATCTTACTGAGGCGTTTTTTGTCAATTGAGGTTCCCTCCTCTCAGATGATTCTACCTCATGTCAAGTTGACATGAAATTAGCGAGCACAAGTGTTAAGTTTTAAATTCCACCATGTGAAACACTGAGCAAATTTTATTCATTTGTTAAGCATCATGTTATTTGTTTTTTCCTATAACCCAGTGTTGAAACTGCTATCTGCACCTTCCAGGTGAACTGATTGGTCCTTGGCAAGTTTAACCAACTTGCAAGTGGCATTGTCTCTGGCTCCACAGTCCTGTTCCTTCCCTGAACAAAGTAAGATTCACAGTGACTGAAAGTTGCCATTTATATCCAAGTTTCATTGAACAGCAGCACTTATACTAAAACTGGAATGATGCAGAGAGGAGCACCATGGCTCCTGCACAGTGTGCACTGTTACTGCAGCAGCAAAGTGATTCTAGAGAGAGAGAGAAAAAAAAAAACCTTAAAAGTTCAAGATGTGTATAAGAAGTTTGCATAAGGCATGTTTGTATTTTATAATTATTGATTTCTAAGTTACCAGTTGGTTTATTTTTAGACACAGGATCTGTCCTAGCGAGAAAAGTACTCCGATATCAGATGAAAAACACTCTGCAAGAAGGAGCAACTTCAGGCAGTGATGGCAACTTTTCTGAAGATGCCCTGGCGAAGTATGGCGAATGGACCTTCATTCCTGACTCTTCCATGGACAGTGTGTTTGGCCACAGTGATGATTTGGATAGCGAAGGTATCTGTTTTAATTGAAGGTTCACTGCAGCCCACGTCTACACATTGCCATTGAACACTGAAGACTCACTCACATGAAAAGCTGCTTTAACTCATTTGGGAAAGGGGACAAAATGGGCTGCAGTCAAAGCTGTGGCTGGAGAAACCACATCTTGTGCTTCCCTGTGTAACCCAGAGGACTTGGCCACACGCACTCTCAGAGCGAGATAACTGCTACACTGGAGTGATCATACCTGACAGCTACTAGGTTTTGGTGGCTGTGTCGTTTTTCTGACCTTTTCAAAGTTATTGGTGCCAGCCCTTCAGGAGTACAGGTAGGAAATCAAGAAAATCTAGGTCAAGGATCTGGATGACAATTGGCAAGTAGTTCTTAATTCTATAATGGCTCTAAAACATTACTATTTTAATAATTCACCTGACATAATTTTTAAAATCGATAAAACAATATGTGTGATGATAGCAGTTATGGATAACATTTAATACAATTCAATTTGGTTAAAGAAATGAGCTAAACGACTTGTTAATTTTTTTACACATTTTTTTTCATTTTTTTAGTATATAAAGTGACAGGCTTCATCATAACATTTTAGTACAGCTGTAAATTTTTACATTGCTCAGATTTAGCCCCTATTACCCTTCAGCATCTACATCCCCTCTGGCTGCTCCACTTACTCCTACAGATTGCCCCTCTCTTATGAGCCTCACTTATATTAATGCATGCGGCATAATTTCATTCTTCTTCATGATTAAATGAAATTCTACTGTGAGCTTTCCAGAATGAGTTTTCTTTATTCATTTGTAGTTGTTTTCTGCCATATTTCTGTTTTGCTAATATCCGTGGGCACAGGAGGTCTTTCCATCTTCTAGTATTATCTTGCAATCTCTTTTCCCAGCATTTTTAAAATCTTCCTTGTAAAAGTCGTTCAGTCTTCTCAGTGGAGTTTGTTCTTTTGTATTTTGTTTTCTTAAAACTACTTTGACTCTTTTGTTTATTTCTTTTCTATCAAGTCTGTAGACCTCTGACAAGCTGCTGATTTTGTGTTGTGATGTTACAGAGAAAGGTGTTTACAGGCTGTAAGAGTTTTCTGATAGAGTCCTCGGGGGTCCTTTAAGTTCAGCGTTTTGTCATCTACAACTAATAATTTGCCTTTTTTTCTTTCCTGTGCAACTGAGGGGCTTTTAAATTAGTATAATCTGCCGAAAGCTTTGAGTGAGAAGGATCAAAGTATCATTCATTTCAATCATTTCTTTTTGTGGCTGAGATTTGAACCAAAAGACCTCATACTTACTGAGCATGCTCATTCCATGAAGTCACTTCTCCCACCCACTAGGTATCTTTAAAAAAAGAAAAATGCTAGAGAGGAAACATAAATATCAATATCAAGGCACTATGTTTCTTATGTAAAGAGTATTTTGCTAGACCCTTTCCAAACATGTAACATAAGGCAATGATGGCATGGAATAGCTATTATATTGT
Source organism: Myodes glareolus (assembly GCF_982192425.1). Taxonomy (NCBI): domain Eukaryota; kingdom Metazoa; phylum Chordata; class Mammalia; order Rodentia; family Cricetidae; genus Myodes; species Myodes glareolus. The sequence goes on from NC_142044.1 coordinate 54,193,570, forward strand.
ATGTGGATAGTTAAAATATACAGTCACCTTTCTTAATATATTTTAATATAATATTTCATCACTTCTTTGATATTCTCACCCATTGATCATATTTTAATCACTCACCCGTTTTGATTATATTCTAATGAGTTCCTTTGGAGTGTAGTCCCAAGTCTCTGCAGGGTTCAGAAAGGAAGCCATAGCAAGTGAAAAGAATTTTTTCTGAGGGCAACCAAACTCTGTCACACGTGCTTTTTTGAGTCAGTCTTTTTATTGTTCTGTCTCAGTTCTAGCTCTCCTGTTCTACTTCTAATGCCTACTAGCTTCTTCTAGCGTCATATTCTCTCTTCTAGCCTAAAAACTTCTTACAAGAGCTTTGAAGAGATTAAAAGAAAACCCATAGGAGTTGCCTCTCATTATTCAAAAACACATTCCTAGAGTAAGTGATTAGGAGCTGAGCTATTGCCATGAAAACACAAGAGTCCAAGGTTACATGAGTAAAGCTGTAACCAGATGGGGGTGGGGCTCAGTGCCCAGTGACAAACTTTGAGACGTAGGTCTGTTATTAACAGACTGGCAAGCAAAGAACTGGCATGCTTTTCTTAGGGTGCTTTGTGTAGTAACCTTGGTTGGACATCTGCAACTCTGACCTTGAGCATAACTGTAAGGTTTTCAACTCATGATCCATTTACAAAATGCCTTTAGCCCAGTTTGAACTTGCTTTGAGGCGAAAGTGAGATTATTGTGTGCAGTTAGCTGAGTAAGAGGAAGAAGCAGGCTTTTAAGTATCTACAGTCCTCTTGGGACAAGTAGATCTAGTGATGAATCAAGTCCTAATATATAGTCTATATATCAAAATCATATAACCAAATAAGAAGTCATCTTCCTGAATGTCCACAGATATATGTGCCCATAAGATTGAGATGCAATCATGAAATTACATGTACACATCACATGAAAATGCATGGTAGTGGAGAGGTATCATAGCTATTATTACACAAGTGGAATCATAGATGAAAGCACCAGTTTTCAGAGTCAGTGGTCAGTAAGCCTTGCTGACAGGGTACCCCATCAGGGAATACTTCCTCTGGTGGGTTGACATCTGAATTACTGATGACTATAAGCTATAATTATATCATGGCTTACAATAGCCTGGGACAACCACTCCTGACAATATATAGCCCATTCCTCCCCTAAAACCTTCCATATCGAAATCCATCTGCCTACCTCCTCAACTTTGTGTCCAATTTAGTTGACATATTTAATTAATTTAAAGAGCGAGCATGGCATCATGCATGAACAGAGGTCCGAGGACCACTTGCATGAGTCAGTTCTCTCTCTTCACCTTCTCTCTTCTGGGTATTGAACTCGGGTCATCAGGCTTGGTAGTAGGCATCTTTACTAGGCCATTTTTGAGTCTTTTATTAAAATAATTAATAAAAAATTTATATGATAAAATGAGTTAGACTTACATATTCAACCAGAGAGTTAGTGTTTATATCAAGATTTAAATTGCACAATATGAAATTGATTTTTTGATGTCTTGAATTTATAATTTACTTTTAGCACTTAAAGTTCATGTTTTTCTTTCCAAGATAAAAATAGTAGAATTGAAAATCTTACCTTTTTTTCCCAAAGATATTTCCTCAATGTTTATCCTTGCAAGTATGACTTCTTGCTTCACTTTATTTCTGAAAACTGATAATTCCTTGTCATCCTCATTTCCCTCTCATGAAAGAATTATTTCTAAGCATAGTTACAGTTCAATGATACGAACTTGTCTAGAATGCATGAAGCAAGAGGCCTTGGGTCAGTCCCCACTACTGCTAAAAACAAAAACAAAAATAAATGACTTAAAAACTGACCCCCAAATAGGAAATCCTGATGAATCATATTCAAAACTGTTGAATGTCAAATAATTGAAGGTGTCTTTTTCAGTATTTAAAATCAAAATGAAAAATCCGTAAGAAAGTATAGAGAACTGGAAAAACAGTTGGTCATACCTTTGCGCTTCCTTCCTTTGCTTTCTCTACACATGTTTACTACTGCATGTGTGACTGTTGATTTTCTTGACTTATTTCTCCTGGCCATGAACAGCTCCAGCATTGGGTTATCCTTATCTAACACTCAATGGTGAGGCTGATACAGGTATACAATTAATATACATGAACGTTGGGTTTTAACTGAAAAACCAACATTGTTTACCATTTTTATCTCATATTCAAAGAGAATTAATTGTAAAGTTTTTTTGTATGTGTGCATGTGTGTGTGTGTGTATACACACATGCTGTATGTATGGATGTATTGAAATACAGAGGACAACAGGAATCCTCCTCTTCTGTTGTTCTTTCCCTTACATCTTGGGAGCAGGATATCTTGCTAAGCTTGGAGCTTAGTTTTTCCACTAGGCTGGTAGTCAGTGAGCCCCATCGTATCCTCTTGTGCCTCCCGCACCCCCAGTGCTGAGGACATCCATGTCCTCAGGATCACATGTTTGCTAGCTGCTGGTTTCCAAATGCTGGCTCTCACGTCTGTATAGAAATCACTCTTCTTCTCCGAGTCTGCGAAGTTTCTGCTAATGAAAATATTTAAGCTTCCTGACTGAGTTATGATGATGCTCAGCTCTTTTGTTTCTCACATGGTTGTTATTCTTTCTCACTTTGTTATCCTTTCGTTTCAAAGCAGGCAGTGAGAACTCAGTTCTCGTGAAAAAGAAGTCGAATTCGATTAGTGTAGGAGAATTTTACAGAGATCCGGTTTTGCAGCGTTGCTCAGCAAATTCCCAGAGGCATTCCAGTTCCTTGGTAAGTTCCATGCTGTTTATGTTAAGTGCTTGGTCCTAACATTCTCTTGATAACTGAACTCCTGCAAAGCTAGGTGTGATTAGCAAGGAGTTACCTGACACCCAAGTGCATACACATGAAAACATATTAATTTTTAACTTAGATTTACACTTATACGTCAGTATTGAGAATTATTTATTTTCATGCACACTACTAATATTCATTTTCTGTTTTTTTTTAAATGAAAACACACATTTTTATGAGATGCTTGATGTTGAGAATAACACCATTTTTAGGTCTACTTTCAAAGATAAATGCTAACTTAATTTTTGATGATAATGCAGTATTGTACATTTAAAATGTCTTTTTATTATGGAAATAGCCTTTAATTTACATTTATTGTGTATATTTAAGGCCTATAGTATAAAATGATTATTATAATAAAGGAAATTAACATGTCTCACATCATTTACTATACTGCTGGCAATGACAAAAGTAGAGCAGTCTCCCTTAATCTGAAAATTTGAAGTGGAAAGTCTTTTGTTTGAAATAGCCTTAAGAATTTTTATATGCACTGTATCTTCAGATTTAATCTTTCTGATATAGACTGGTTGGAGTTTTATTTTTATTTTGGTTTATGAAAATGAAAAGCTGAGAGATTTATTTAGACATGTTTGTGACTATGGTACTATATACTATGTGGTTTCCAGCATCTTCCTCACAAGCATGCAGTAGGATGTTACTGACCACAGCCATGTGCCTGCACATACAACACAGATGCCCTTCTCCCTCTCTGTATTTGTAGCCTTGACTCAGTTTGCCATGCTTTCACCTTTCCCACTCTCTGGTAACCTCCGTTTTACTCTGTATTTTTTCTTTCATCATTCAAAATAAATGTACTTCCTCATTTATTTTCTTTGTTGACAGTTTTATATATGAATATAATCTACATTAGTCATTTCACTCCCCTTTTCCTTCTCTCATCTTCCTCTATCTTCTGCTAAAACTCTTTTTCCTAAAAGACCTCCTGCGACTTTCATGTTGTGTGTGTTTGTGTGTGTGTGTGTGTGTGAGAGAGAGAGAGAGAGAGACAGAGACAGAGACAGAGACAGAGGCAGAGACAGAAATGTAGGGAGGAAGAGAGGAAGGGAGGGAGAGAGGGAGAGAGAGAAAGAGAAGATAGAGATAGAGAGAAAGAGAGAGAGAGAGAGAGAGAGAGAGAGAGGAGTCTGGGTAGGAAGTTACCTACTGGAGCATGGACAATCTGTCAGTGGTTACACCACATACTGAAGTCACATTAATTATCATCTAGTCACCATTAATTATCAGTCAGTAGTCCCCAGGGATGGGCGGAGCCTCATGAGCCCTTGCGTGATGAAATGCTGGCAGGCCCAGTTTTGCGCATGTCTTGTGTGGTCAACCACAGCAGTGCGTTCGTAAGTGCAATGGCTGCATCAGATCTAAACAGTGACCTTCGGAAAGAAACTTGCCCACTCTCCAACTCATTTGTCCTTTCTGCCCCTCTTCCAAAATGTTCCCTGAACCTTGGAGAGGTGATGCAGATACCTCATTCAGGACCGGGCAGTCCAGCATCTCCCTATTCTCAGCGCTTTAAGTCTCTGTTAGTCACCACTTGCCTCAAAGAGAAGCTCAGCAGGTAAAGGGACTTGCTGTGCCTTCCTATTGACAGCAGCTCCTGGGACTCATACAAGGTAGAAGGAAAGTGCCAACCCCACCCAGCTGTTCTCGGACCTCCACACACAAGCCAGGGCATGTGAATCCCCAAGCCCACATATACCACACAAAATTAATGAAATAGAAAAGAAGGTTGTCTAAAGAAGCTGAGATATCTAGGGATATAAACATATCTATTATTTGTTTCTATAACATCAGTCATTGGAAATCCCCAATAAGTAATTTGGTCAGTGCATAATATGTATGTATTGTTATATTGTGACATATATATATTTGGCACTTGTAATTACTTCAAATAAGTTACAGCTTCTGCCTTTCAGTTTCCTGATTCTTGAACCTAAGGTCAAGGCCTGGTAACACTTCAAGAGCCAGCACCAGAAAGCCAAGTCTGGAGGCTCCCGGTTCTAGGCCAATCTGGATCTTAAAGTATGACCCATCTACAACTACATAAAACAGAGGGGGAAGGGTTAATACAGAGGCCATCTGCGCAGTAAAATTAAGTTTTCTCTTACTTTCATCTTTGAACTCTCTTTCTGCCTAGTTCTTCCTTCAACAATCGTGAGCTCCATTTAGTCTACTCACATTTCCTGGTTGCATCTGTATAGAAATGTTCTGTTCTCAAAATCAACAAAAATTATAGCAATTTTACTTGTCTTTGTTTATTTAATAGGGTCCCGTTTTCGATCAGGAAGATTTACCGAGAAGAAAAAGAAAAATACTGTCTTCAGATGAGTGTCTCAGTAAGTATCGGGAAATCATTTCAGCTAAGTAGATATTTGGGGCAGAATCGGTTGCTTTGTTTAACTTGTTTGATTATTTAAATTTTCTTGCTGCCCATTTGAACTTACACAACTTTCATATGTATTTACATAATGATTACAGAGGCAACGGAAAAATAAAATAGAGTTCTGTCAGTCCAAAGATTTACCTTTTATAACAGTATCAGCCCACATATTTGAGGAGTTTTCTGAAATCCAAGTTTTATTTCCTCCGGCCTCATTCCTCATTTGTTTTTCCAGCACCTGGTTAAATACTTCTGTCTGTTCTCCATCCTTGTCACGAGAGCACACACCATAGTCTTACAGAGCAGCCTCCTGACATGAAGAGGCGCTCACTACAGCACAGACATTATGGTCTGGTTCTCTGACAGTGCCGCCTGCTGACATGAAGAGGTGCTCAGTCCATTTTCACCAGGTGGATTCACGCGTGTGCTTACCTGTTCATCCTTTGTCATTTGTTATAACAGGGTCATCGAAGCTTCAGCCCCACATGAGGCATTCAGATAGTTCTTCTTCCCTGGCCTCTGAGAGAGAATACATCACATCCTTAGACCTTTCTGCCAATGAACTGAAAGATATTGATGCCCTGAGCCAGAAGTGCTGCCTCAGTGGCCACCTGGAGCATCTCACCAAGCTGGAACTTCACCAGAATGCGCTCACTGGCTTCCCTCAGCAGCTGTGTGAGGTAGAGTCCCTTTGCCTTTTGAATTCCCAGGACCCTGCAGGGCACCGCGTAGTTATCCAATTTGCATGGATTAAGCACATCTGTTTAAACAGATTCATAATAACCTCAGAGTACCTGGAATGTGCCCCTGCTGCGATAAAGGAAGATATTAAAAAAAATAAAACTTCCTCTTGGAGTAGTTTTACCAAGAGCAAGTTCGGATTTGAATTCTCTACTTCTCTCTCTTCTATAGTCTGCCTCACAAGGGATATTTACTCCCTATTTACTGAACAAGCATCACACGGGGAAAGAAACAAGAGATACTTTCAAAAAATCTTTAGGAGTTTTACAAGGAATGAAACCGACATCACTGACCCATATAACAAACGGCACCGCACACTTATTACCCCATATCCATGTAGATTCCATCTGTTACTATAGAGCTAGATGTGTGTTTATAAGGTTGCATTTAATGTACTTCCTATTGCTGGCATTTATTACCACAATATACATATACACATGCATTACTCTTGAACATAGGACTTGGGAGAGTACATAATTTAAGATTATAGCTCTGCTTTTGCTTAGGCTACAATAGCCGGTTTCATGGGAAATCCTAGGCAAGTAAGAATGGTTGTTGTACTCTGCTCTTAAAGCACTAGGTACCAAAGCTGGAGGTTGTGACCTTTTGGGCGTCAGATGATCCTTTCACAAGGGTCAAATACGAGATACCCTGCATAGCAGATATTTACATTGTGATTCTTAACAGTAGTAAAACTACAGCTATGAAGTGCCATGAAATAATTTTATGGTTGGGGTCACCCCAACATGAGGGACTATATTAAAGGGTCGCAGCGTTAGGGAGGTTGAGAACCACTCTCTTAAAGGCAGGTTACACACAAACAGGCTGAATAGACAGTAGGATAGCAGTCTTCAGTGTTAAGTAACCTCAAGGAGAATTATTAACTCTGGCTGTGAGGTTCAGTAAAAGTTCCTTTCTCTTAGAATGTAAGAGATATTTTTATAATACTGTATTACCACGGTTAAGTCTATATAGGTTTGGGGGCTTCAATTACCCCATTATTGTGGGTTTCACACGGTATCTAAATAACCTTCCAGAAGTTGTTACACACTCTAATATAAATTACTCCCAGGAGAGCCTGTGTCTGATAGATTTAACCACGTGAGCTGGATACATCGCAGTAGCATTTACTCATCCTGCTTTTAACAGAAGTAATTGCTAAAAATAAGCTAAATTGAGACATCAACTTTATGTTTGTGAACTTGCTTTAGACAATCACTTATGGAATTTTTAATGCTTTAACTCATGCTACAGCAAGGATTGATGGCCTAGTAAGTCTACTGAAGTTATGTTGAGCATTGTGGTTTTATTTTTTAAAATCAAAATCCCCATTGGTTCTAGTTTGTCATGGTATGAAAAACAGAAATGGTCCTGAAGCTCTTTCTCACCCAGTTTGAAATACTGAAATTTTATCTTCCCAGACTCTGAAGTGTTTGACGCATTTGGATTTGCACAGCAACAAATTCACATCCTTCCCCTCCTTCTTGTTGAAAATGGCATGCATCACCAACCTCGATGCCTCTCGAAATGACATTGGACCGACAGTAGTTTTAGACCCCCAGGTGAAGTGTCCCAGCCTCAAACTCTTTAACCTGTCCTACAACCAGCTCTCTTGCATCCCGGAGAACCTCGCTCAAGTGGTGGAGAAACTGGAACAGCTCCTCTTGGAAGGGTAAGAACCGACTCATTAGGACAGCAAGCTTACATTCCACTGAACTTAGCATGGCTGAGAAGACATGGTGATATTTCTATAGCAATGAGTTTAAAGCAAGCATAGCAAAAGGTGGAGGCCATTGTTAATTTAGGTAATTTTGTCAGTTGGAATCTCCACGGTTACTTTTGAGGCTCAAATGTGCCTTGAAGCTGTACTTGGAGGGTGAATGGATTTTATACCTTTACACTATAAAAGCATTCAAATTTTAATTCTCAGCTTTGTGTTTTCCAACTAGAAATAAAATATCTGGAATTTGTTCTCCCTTGAGCCTGAAGGAATTGAAGATTTTAAATCTTAGTAAAAACCATATTCCATCCCTACCTGAAGACTTTCTTGAGGCTTGTCCAAAAGTGGAGAGTTTCAGTGCCCAGATGAATTCTCTTGGTAAGTGTTGTGTGCTGACCTCACCCTTACCAGACCTTCGAGAAAGAGACACAAATGGGTGTTTTAGGAGGGAAGTTACAGGCGGTATTTCAGTTAAAATGTGCCACAGTTCTACAAACCAAGTTGGCAGGCTGATAATGAAATGAGCCTTCATGCCAAAAAAAGGCATGAAAAAGAAAAGAAAGTCCATGCATACATATTTCAGTGAAGGAAGGTCACACTCGCTTGATTCCACTTGCAAAACATTCTGGAGAACGTAAAACTATGAGTTCCAGTTAAAAGAGCCGTAGTTATCATGGGCTGGCGAAGAGAAAGGAAGGAATAGCTAGGTGGTGACTGGGTGGCAGCAATGAGGGAAGCTGCCATGTTTATCACCACACGGGATGACCTTAAACTAAACTGTGAATGGTGACACTGCGCGTGTCAGTACCGGCCCCTTGCTGCGGCTGAACTAACACCGACTGACAGTCGGAGAAAAGGTGTGTGGGGAGGCCAGGCGGGGAACAGGAAGTGGATCTGCTCCACCCATGTTTTCTACAAAACTAAAGCTGTTGGAAATTTTGTTTTCAAAGATGTCCATAATTTAAGATATCAGCACATGGCTATGATCATAGGAGAAGCACAGTCCCCTGGCTTACAGATAATGATCACACTTTTGTTCATGTTCACCCCTGGAACTGGAGAGTTCTGGGGCTGCCGACACGCGGAAGAAAACATCCTGAATGTCTTAATGCTGCTTAAAGGCAGAATAGAATTTTAAACAAATGGTTCAATTAAAATATAATTAAATCATTTATTTTTCTGGTCTTTCTTCTTACTCCACCACCTCCTATATTTCCACTTCCTCTAAAATTGATGGTCTCTTATTCTTTATTTTTATTACACACACACAGATACATACACACACAGAGATACATACACACACATATATATATTTATATACAAAAATTATATAACTGTGACCTTCTGAATCTTGTTAGTGTTGCTTGTATAGATGTATGGTTTTAGGACTGACCACTTGGTATTGGAAAGCTAGTTAAGAAGGACTAATCTCCCTCTCACAGTAGTTAATTGCTTGTAGTTCGTCATACGTGGGTGGGGCCCTGTGGGATTTCTCTCATCTGTGTTGGGATGACAACTGGTTTTAGAATTGCTCAGGTCCTGCTCAGGCAGCCATGTTGTTGAGATTTCATGGGCAGAGCCTCTCTGCCATATCAAGAACACACAGTTCTGCAGCAGAGTTGCTGGGCCAATGGCTCTTAGGATCTTCCTGCCTGTGCTTCTGAGTTATTCCCTGAGCCTTAAGCATTGGGCTGTGCTGTGTCAGTGGGGGCTGTGTGGCCCATGACCAGCATTTCATCTGTATTTTAACTACTTGTGGCTTTCTGTGATGATACCTTTCTGATGCAAAAGGAATCTTCCTTGATGGGAGGTGGGAGCTACACTTATCTGTGGGCAGAAGGATACGTATTTAGAGTGCAGTTAGGATTATGCTGGTTTAGGAAGATGGCAGTCGTAGGTTCTTCTCTGAAATCCATGACCCCGCTACTCACAAGCGTGTGACTCAGCTTACAGGACCAGGCTTGATTTTCCTTCTGTTGAACAGACCTTAAATCTAATTATACAGCTCGCAGTTACCATCTGGATAGCAGTGCCATGGTTGAACATTTAGAGATAGCTTGTCATGTTATCCATTGCTGTGTGTAGGCAATATAATTTTAAAAAACCGGTATGCGAGAGAAAGATGCCATGAGACAGAGCTCACATGGAGTTTTTGTTGTTGTTGTTGTTTTGGTTTTGTTTTGTTTTATTTTAAATTAAGTGACAGGGAATGGAAAAAAGAGGAGAGAGAAGGGAAGATACAAGCCTATGAGGATAGGAATGGCAGAAGAGAAGAGAGGCGGAGAGGTGGAGGGGGAGTCAGTGAGAGGTAGAGGGAGAAACAGAGACTGGCAGAGAAGGGGGGGAGAGAGAGAGAGAGAGAGAGAGAGAGAGAAAGAGATGGGGGTGGGCAAGGCCCACCTTCTAAAAGGGAGCATAGTAGATGTGCACAGAAGGTGCTCTGAGTGACTTCAGCTGAGTCTATATCCTGTCAGGACCCCAAGGGCAGGCCCTACAGATGCCTGAACACTAACAGGTCAGGCCGTACTATTATTCCTCCCTTGGCTAACTGTATTACACCTTCTGTGGTCATGAAAGCTAGCTCTCAAGAAGGGTACTTTTGTGCCAAATCCAGCAAGAATCCTCCAAGTCCTGTATCCAAAGCCCTTGGTGTCTTCAGCTGCAGAAAGGCAGCAGTGACAGGCTTTATTGGCTTGGCGTCTCCTGGACTACCAAGACCGACAACTTGAGAGGTGTTTCTCACTCCTGCAGTTGGATGGTCAATGGCTTTTGAGGGAGGCGTTGTCATCCCGAGTGGCATTACGTCACTTAAACTTCTCTATCCGTTATTGTTCAAGGTAATAGATACACACCTAATTTCTTCCTTCTACATGTAAACATTCTTTATTCCAAGCACTACTTACTGAAATGTTCTTTTCCCCAGTGTGAATTTTTGGCATTTTCATCAAAAATTAGGTGGCAGTGGTTATGCGCACTCACATTTGAGTTTTCTAGTTTGTTCTATTGAGTGACGTGTCTGTTTTTGTGCCAGTACAATACAGCTTTTATTACTGTAACTCTGTCATATATTTTATCTAAAATGGTAGCTCCCCTGCATTTCCCCCATCGATTTGGCTATCTGGAGTCTTTTTCTGGTTATATATAACTGTTAATTTTTTGTTTTTGTTTTTCTTTTTCCACTTCTGTGAAGAATGTTGCAGGGATCTTGATTGGGACTACATTGAATCTGTAATTGCTTTTAGTAGAAGGGCCATTGTAACACTATTAATTCTGACAATTTATGAGCATAGACAATCTTATCTTATTATTTAGTGGTTGTTATGCCCAGATTTGCAAAGTCCCCCCAAAACCAACAAGGAGACCAAGTCCCATATGTAAAAGCAAGGAGCCTTTATTTTATGTAAGTTTGCAAACTCTGTCTCTCCTCATGTCCAATTTATTGGAATAAATAGAGAGCCCCGAGCTCAGTTAGAGTTGGATTTTTATAGTAGTAAAGGTGGGGGTAGGGGTTTCTAAGCTTCAGGACCCCTGATTGGCTGACATTTGTCTAGGGGCATCCTGATAAGTGTGTTCGGTGGTCTGTTCTTGTGTGGTGCTCAAGTAATCTCAGTTTGTGGTTCTTCCTGCAACCAAGTATTGCTTCAGGGTAAACTACTGAGACTTAGGCCTCCATTACTTATTGGTGGCGGAGTCCTCCTCTGGCAGGTGATAATGGTTGGAAGTAAAGAGCTTCCTTTAGATGGTGTGTTTCTATTTAGCTTATCATGGTTGACTCCTACATTTCCCCCTTCACAAGCACCGATGTCAGGACCCAATCATGGGTCCTGCCACCCGTGTTCTTAAGGAGGTATTATTGGGACCTAAGAACTACTTAAGTTAATAAATCCATTAATGGACAACTCTGAGCCTATTTTTCTGGTATATCAACAGACACTGCAGGTAGTTATCTTGTCCCCCACGCCAGGGAGTTCCCCCTTGTCTCAGCCTGTCAACCCATTCTGGACAGGGAGCATGGGATGACACGTTCCTTTCTGCAACAACTTCAAGCTGACAATGGGGCATTGTTATCAGGGCCCAAGCAGGTTGCAACGTAGGGAGGGAATTTAGGCAATGGGGCATTCATCAGATTCCGTTGAAGGGTCAGAGAGCATTCATATCAGCTGGACTGGTCCACCAGCTTCCAGGAAGTTCAGGGCTCGCCACCATTCAGAACAGGTTGTAGTCAGCTGCTTAGATGCATCTGTCAGTCAAGTGGAAGCCTATTGAGATAAGTTTAAACTAGAAACAGAAGTTAAAGTTTATGTACTTAAAGAAAAATCCATATGGTAGAAAAAGCAGATAACGGGTATCTGTAAACAGAAGGAATAGACTCCATACCTTTGAGTCCTAGCAAAAGCTACAGATTTTGGTTAGCAGCATGTATATTTTTCTGCTGTCCAGAGAACCATGCATGGTTTGGACAGAGATGAGAAACACCTTTTAGTTTATATTTAAAAGGCAACTATAATAAATCTAAAATCTTGAGCTTGTGACCCAAGCAGTAAGAAGTCAAGCTTCTTAGAACTGAGCCAAAGAGGGGGAAGAAATAAGAAACATTTCCCATATCTTAACCTGTGTTTATGTCTTAAGTCATTTCTTTTAGACCGTCAAAGCTTATGAATATTTATATCCTCAGACCTTAAAACATTTTTTAAAAGAGACTTAGTAGCTTTAGAATGAGCTAACAAGCTGGCTGTAGCTCTGTGAAAGGGTCTGGATCCCTTTTGCTGCTAAACTGGCATTGTTACTGCCCTAGCCATCACGACTATCAGAGATCCCAGAATAATAAATAAAGTATATTTAAGTACAGACCAAAGTAGTTTTTACATTTATTAAAATTGCAGGGACCAGAGTTCATATAAAGTTAGTCGTATCCAGGTCTCCATAGCATTGGAGGCAGAAATATCCAGAACAGCAGTCTTATAGTCTTAGCCAGGCCCATAAGGTGAATATTTTTCCTCTGGAAGAGGGACATGGAAAAGACTGACCTTATTTTGTCTAGGCGACAGTGGTGCAATCAATTCTCCAATGTCCTGCTGTTTGCCCACAGTCTGGACTGGGTCCTTGCAGCATGTGTTGCATTGGGGCATCTTGTCCACTCGTCAGCGCCATCATAATCCAGGTGGAGACATCATACTGTTCCATAATCATCTTTGGAGACCTTTGGTCACTGCTGGGATCTCAGAGTCTCTGTCTAATATAATAAGCTTTGCAATTATTATTTTAAATGACATATTCTGCAGATCTCTGAAGTATGAGGGCTGCCTAAGTACGTCTGATTAGATAAACTTTGTTTCTCATTTACTTGTTTTAAGTTTGACTGTGAAAACTTATACAGGAACTAAATAAGGCTTATTCCTGTAACTAATTATATCAGTACTTTAAAGACGACTGACTAACTTGTATTTCCTAACAGTCTATACTAAGTTAGCAACTTTTACAAGACTAGAACTCCACATTCTGTAATGATTTTGCACTAACGCTAATAAAGAAACTGAATTAGTCATTCCAAGGGTAAACACAGAACAAGTTTGTATCTAGCTGTTAATGCTGTCTCCTGGGAAGGCAAGGAACAGGACCCAGGGTGAAATGGGAACAGGAGGGAGTCTAAGAGCTAAGATTGCCCTAGGGCAAACTGCGACTCAGGTCTACCTTTCTGCTGATCTGTAGAACCCATTTTGGCAAGTGTGTACCAAGTTGCCCTGGGAAAGCTGCCCTGGGTCCTATATTTTTCCCCCTTCACAAGTACCAATGACAGGACTCATTCACGGGTCCTGACTGTCCAGGGACTCAAGGAGGTGATACTGGGACCTCAATACCATCAGTCAAACAGTATTGACCTGTTCTCAAATAAAAGCCATTAATCTGTGGATAAGAAGAAGCAAGATCATTAGGGGTCTGTGAGAGCTACAAGTATGGTGGTTAGCAAAGGAGGCCAGCTGAGCAAGTTTTCATTCAACTTCCATGTGAGCGTTCTGTTCTCTATCATTAACAAGGCCATTGAATCTCTAATTACCCTGGAGTGATTGACATAGAACCAGCATTCTTTCCGCAGAAGAGGAGGTCCAAACCTCTTAGTATCAATACAAAAATTTATGACTCAGTTTATCCAAATAGCTTAAACCCAGCAAAGTTAGCCAGACCACTTCTGTCTCAGCTTCATGCCTGCAGGAAAACTTACATAGACAAACCTTTTTTTTTTTTTAACAAAACAAGCATATTCAGTATTTGCATGAATGAGAAACCACAGAAAACATAGTTCCCATCCCCTTCTGACCTTTTATAACTTTTTATATACCTTTAATCCATTTTTCTCTTCATTCTTTCAGTCTCCTGCTTTTTCTTTCGCTTTCCAGATGACATACCAAAATCTCTCTCTCTTTTTATACAACACAAAAACTCTTAACCAAAGTCTTTTTTGTGGTTTCCTTCAGTGGTATATGATATATCGTATGGCTACAATATTTTAAACAAGAACAGAAACATGTATATACTATGACAAAAATACTTTTAAATTTACATTACATAAAATCCCATACCAGCGTGAAACAATGAGGCCAACAGCACTTTTTTCCCCATATACTAATCAATAATAATATGTAACCAGCCCCTATAAATGATGACAGATATTTATAACACATTGAATCTGAATGATCAAAGCAGCTCTGGTGGAGGGAAGCCTAGCTATATTGCCACACCATGGCCACTTTAGCCAGAGTCCTTGACCTGTAGAGCCAAACCTTGGTCAGTATTGACCAGAAGTTGAGGCACACAGTCCCCAAGGTGGGTGGAGGAAATTCATCCCCCAGTATGGGAGGGGGCATATCTACAGTGGTTGGAACACTAGGCATTTCCTTTGGATGGTATGTTTTTGAGTGGTGCTTGGGTAATCTCAGTTTGTGGTTCTTCCTGCAGCCAGGTATTGCTTCAGGGTAAACTACTGAGACTCAGGCCTCCTTTAAACTTCTGGCTAAGTCCTACTCTAGCAGGTGATAATGATTGGAAATAAAAAACTTTCTTTAGGTGATCTGTTTCTATTTCACTTATAGTGGCTGACTCTTACACTAGCCATACTTTTATGAAGTAAGATTGTTTTATGCTTCAGTGTAAAATGTAAACAAACAAGTGGTATAATGTTACTGATTACTGCTCTTATTGAATTTTCCAGAAATCTAGTTAAGATTGTAATGTAAATGTCCATTATCTTGTTTTCTTTCTTTAGCTGCGATGCCTGCCTTACCTTTTTCCATAACAAGTCTAAAATTATCTCAAAACAATTTCACATGCATTCCAGAAGCGATTTTCATTCTTCCACAGTGAGTTCATTGTTATTTCACTTCTAAAGCTGAACGAACGGTTATGTAACTTTTAGAAGCAAAGCAATGGTTTGACATGAGCATTTATAAACCCATTTTTACTTAACAACAGATATATCTCCTTAACTTTTACAGTAACTTATCATGTGTAGTGTAGCGATAAGCAGAATAATTAATAATTAATTACAGCATCGTATAGCTAAATAAGATGGCATGGGCTGGATGTTTGTCAGATGAATGTTGGTTTCTTTTGGGTTTTACCTGCTCACATGGGCTTTTTTTGTTGCCTGAACACTAGTAACATTTTCATTTGTTTTAATGACATTGTCTGTGAAGATTAGGAATATATATATATATATATATATATATATATATATATGTATATATATATATATATCCCTATCTGGACAGGATGAAGTGGCTGGGGTTTGGGGACTTGTTAAATTCATCAAAGACCCAAAGTTTAGACATTAATTTAGATTCGAGTGTGTTGTCATTTTAAGCACTGTTTTATTCATGCATATAAAACAATCATAGTTTATATGCACATGTATGCATGTTACAGGCAAATAACAACCACAACCTAGTAACAGAGAATGTCAAGCCAACAAACTCATTAACATAAGTCTATCTTTTCAAAACCTCACTCCTGCTCTAATTGTGCCACATGGACATTCTCTTTGGTCTTTCGAATCATTTTATAAGGTAACTTCTGCCATCATATTCATTTTATAGTTTCGCTAGAGATGAAGTATCTTCCCAAGGTCATAATTCATTTGTGTTGTTGAACTCAACTTCAGATTTTCAGTTCTTACATATTGGCTTCTTTGAAAGAAACATGGGGTCATGTTTTAAATGTGTTTCTGAAAACATGGTGGGAAATCATTTACCAGGAAGCAAAGTGACATAAATATTATTTCTTCGCAGAGAACTAGCACTCTGATCCAGCTCCTGATTTCGCCAACACCACCCTCAGGCTCATGTCTCCAGCCTTGCTTCTGGTTTCCTCAACACCATTTTCAGGCCCACATCTCCTACAGTCTTTGTGCTTCTGTTTGAAATCTTCTTTGGTTTCACAAGTGGATACATAGTTGTCCAGCTAGAGTCCTGACTGTACCCCTAAAAGAAACTGCTTTGAGAAAATGTAGCAACTCTTGCTTGTCTTGAATGCACTCCTGATTACACTGATAAAAGTAATCTCTCACACAGCTTCTTCTAGTTTTCACCTGCTTTTCTTCCACAACACTAGTACATTTTAAAGAATACAAACATTACTTTGTAGACCCAAACTCTAGTCAAGCAGATGCAAATGCTATGTTAGCTGATGATTAATACATTAAGTTTCGAATACACCACGTGGAAGGGATCAGTGTATGCATAAAAGCCTGCTCTATTTTCTTTCTGTCTTTATTTTCTCCAAACACATATACTCATGAGTATTAAGGTTTTCTGAAAGCTTGAGAAGCACTCTTGATGAGAGGAAGCAGTTCACATGGCAGGCTTATCCATGCTTTGTCCTCTCTCATTGAGACTAGAGCATATCCACGGCTCTAGTGATTAGCTGTGGAGCAGCCCCTGATAAAGTGAAAGCCATCCATGGAGAGCTAGTGGAGGCTGCACAATCATAAACCCTAGAGAGGAGGCAGGAGCTCAATGACCGCTTGTATATTTGTTCATCATAATTTCTCATGCTCCATGAGAATTTATGAAACACTGTTTTTTTTTCCCTCATTTTGAGAGAGATGCTCTATGGTCCAAAAGGAAACTGGACCTCAAATTTTCTTTCTTTAAAACAAACCTTTAATGAACATATGTAAGCTGTAAATATGGGGTACCACATGACACTTTGATGGATGACGATCATCTAATATTCGAGGGCTAATATATCTGTCACTGCAAGCAGTTTTATTTTCTTGTGAAAAGACCCCAAACATCCTTTCTTATAATCACAGTACCACCACATTTTAATCACAATAGACATCCTTACTCACTTCCACTTCCACTCTAGAGGAAAATGCCTTTTCTTCTAAGTGCTGTATGAACCCACAAGCTCAAGTTCATGTTTATATATGAGTGGCGTAGCTTTAAAAATTACATCTAATTCTCAGTCTGGTAAAATTCCCCGTGACGTTCCTTTGTGTCCTATGAAAATCCCCACTTTGCTCTCAATAGAACATCATGTCGTCCACAGCTTGCGGTCCTTGGACATGAGCCACAACGACATTGAGCATCTGCCAGGGCCTGCACACTGGACATCTCTGAACTTAAGGGAACTCTTCTTTAGCCATAATCAGATCAGCACCTTGGACCTGAGTGAAAAGCCACACGTGTGGTCAAGAGTAGAGAAACTGCATCTCTCTCATAATAAACTGAAAGAGGTGAGAGGTCATCTTTGCTTAAGTCATCAGATACTCGGGAAGAGATTTCAGTTGGTGTTGCCACAGTTACTTTCAAATCTCGCTTTGTAAATGAGATGTGATCCTCCACTGTGCTAAGTGGGCGTAGTGAAAGCTCAATTCCCAACAATCAAATCCCAAACCCTCTTGTTGTATATTTTAAAGAATTGTTACATATGAGTGTGCATATCTAATTTTAAATGTGTGGTGCTGTAAGAGCGCCACCGTCTGCGACCTCTGACCTTTCCCAGAGCCTGGCAGACTCTATGTCCTCGTCTTCATTGGATGACACCCGGCCTGTGTTTCCCCTCTTTCTTTCCTGCATGCTTAGATCTCTTCAGTCTGCCTCTGCAGCAACCCTCACCTAAATGAGTCAGCATCGTTTTATTTACACATGGAAGAAAGATATTTTCTTGTCAAGTTCAAGCTGTTGACCAATTTAAAGGATACCAAAGGTCTGAGGATCTGATGTTCAGGATTGCTGGATATTTTTTTAAAACCTATACTTTTTTTTCTTTCAAATGAATGTTTTCTTTTCTAAGTATACTATAGTTAGCTTAAAACCTTGTAATAGTAGTCTTAGAATTATAATACTTACCTAGCATACACAAGGCTCAGTGCCTCTACCTGAAAAAAAAATTAGAACAGAAAATCAAACCACTTTGGATAGATTGGCACCTAAAATCTGAGTATTTGGTTCTTCTGGTTTACTCAAAACCATAGGCACTGTGAAAGAATAGAATGGAACCACAAATACCAGCTTTGGATAGATATAAATGATTCATTTCTTTTTCCAAAATCGTATTCGATGAGGTTTATTGCTAAAGGAGATTTAGTTTTTAAAGCTATAAATAGAACTTGCTAGGTGGTTGAGCAGATGCTAGCTGCCATATCTGATAAACGGAGGTTCTTCCCAGGTCTCACATGGTGAACGGAAGGGACCAACTTCTGCAAGTTACACACAAACACACACACACACACACACGCTTATGTGTGTGCACACATGCATACATATACTTGTATACACACACACCCCAAATAAAATTTAAAATATGATAAAGTGGTAAATAACTCACATAGCTGGAGTAAGTTCTTTATTTTTGCGTGGTTTTGAAGCATCAATACTGCGAACTAATGGCAAGATTTAGGAAGAATGTTTAACTTTGTGTTAAGATTGTGCACGGTGTCTGTGGGGTCTAAGAGCCTTTCTTGTTCACTGTTGTCTTGTGTCTTGGCCATCCACACTGATTCCCTCCTACCAACAGGTTTTATCCTTTTCTATTTCATTAAGATTCCTCCAGAAATCGGCTGTCTTGAAAACCTGACATCTCTTGATGTCAGTTACAACGAGGAACTGAGGTCCTTTCCGAATGAAATGGGGAAATTAAGCAAAATATGGGATCTTCCCTTGGATGGACTGCGTCTGAATTTTGACTTTAAGCACATAGGATGCAAAGCCAAAGACATCATAAGGTCAGGTGACTTTACTCCCTTTGCTCTTGGTCAAATGTGTTTCACCTTTTCCCCCTGAGATTTTGATGACTGTCTAGTTACACTTTAAGGGCAATGAATAGTACTATTTAACATGTGTGTTCTATGTGCTTTTCATTTAATACATGAGTTTATATGCAGTCACTGCAAAAGTTTAAGTAATTCCTAGTATCCAGGGAATGATGAGAGAATGTGTTCTCTTCCTCATCACCCAGAGGTGGAAGTCAGGTGTTTTCTTGCATCATGCTCTACCCTTGTTCAATTATCAATCTTTGATCATGTTTCACTTCATTTACAGTCTCTTCTGAACCTAGATCGAGCCAGCTTTCCCTGGAGGTGACCTGTCTGTCTCCTGGAGAGTCGGATTGCAGGCAGGCTGCCACACTAGCTTGGCTTGGAGTGGGTACTGGGCTCCCGAACTCTGGCCCTCACAGATGCTTATCCTCTGAGCATCTCCACAATCCCTGATGTTTCCTTTTGATCATATTATCAGGGGGACCATCAAGATGCCTGCTGTTGGCATAAATTAGTCAGTATTCCTTAAAGTTTTCTTACAACATAGTTTGGTTTCTAATTTTAAAAATGGCCATAGAAGAAAGCAAGGAAGGATGCCCTGGAGAGTTTAGAAAAGGAAAGGGGAAATGGTGTAATTACATTACAATTTCAAAAAAATTAAAAGTGTAACAATGCATAACATAATTTCAAATGTATTTTTCTGTATCCATTTTATTTTTAAAATAACTTACATCTATAAAACTTAAGCATGGTATTTCTTGAATATCTAGCACTTCAAATTAGCTTTAATTGATTTTATAATGTTTACTTAGAATAACAATTTTAATATCATTTGGTAGTGTAATAGCTTATATAGTTAAAATGAACAAATAAAGGCATCTTATTCTTTTATCCACAATTAATGCAAATATATCTCTATATTGTACATGCCATATATAAGTATCCATTTTTATTATATTTAAAATATATGAACACACCCACACATACATATATAAGATAGCCAAGGTGGGCTCATTATAAAACTTTCATTAAAACAGACTTTGATTCTATGCCATTGTAATGCTTAAAATTTATAATGGATAAGACTTTACTTGTACTGTTTAAACAGGCTCCCACATAGACATTTTTACATGTATATATATGCACACATTGCATTTTAATAGGTATTGCAAATGGATTTTAGCATTTTGGTTATTTCCAGTGTTGGGATAACGTCATTAGAATTGTCAGTGCTGCCAAATATCAGTGGCTGCCCTGAAATCACTAATGGAATAAGTACTGGTAGCACATCAGAAGGCATATGTCTTCTTGGTTCTATGACCTTTACAGGTTTGCATGCTTGTGCCTTTGCATTCCCTGTGGAGCAGCTTTGGCAGTGCCCAGTTCCAGCACACTGCCAGGCAGGCTGTCTCATTGCTTCTGTCTTTATAACACCAGGTTTCTCCAACAACGGCTGAAAAAGGCAGTGCCCTACAACCGAATGAAGCTGATGATTGTGGGAAATACTGGCAGCGGAAAGACCACGCTGCTGCAGCAGCTCATGAAAATGAAGAAGTCAGATCTTGGCATGCAGAGCGCCACAGTTGGCATAGACGTCAGAGATTGGCCTATCCAAATACGAGGCAAAAGGAAAAAGGACCTTGTTCTAAATGTGTGGGACTTTGCAGGTACTCTTGGCATTCTTTCAGTTTTTGTTTTGAGTAGAAATTTTAGAACTGAATTTCTTGATCTAACAGAGAAAACAGCTGGTAGATACTAAGGATTGTCCCAAGCCCATTAGCTACAGATTTTACCCTTGTCACCAGAGTGGACATTACCCAGAAAGAAATGCCAGCACCCAGCAGAGGTGTCTAAAGTAATCCCTTGGTTGCCAGCTAATTGACATTTTTAAAGCTGCGTGAATGTTGTCTGCTGCCTTCTCAAGTCCTGCTATGCCTGCCCTCTATATAACTTTAATAGTGATTTGTGTCTATTATGTGTAAGACTAAAGTTTCGGACATCTTCTTCCAGGTCGTGAGGAATTCTATAGCACTCACCCCCACTTCATGACTCAGAGGGCTCTGTACCTTGCTGTGTATGACCTCAGCAAGGGGCAGGCAGAGGTGGACGCCATGAAGCCCTGGCTCTTCAATATCAAGGTGATCTCTTCTAGTTACATGGAAGTGGAGCATGATCCTTGCTCTCTATTTTATGTTCTGTTTCTGCTTTTTTGTTTGCTTGCTTGTTTATTTGGAGGCCTAGTTTCACTATGTAGCCCTTGCTGGCCAGGAACTCTCTATGAAGGATCAGGGTGGCCTTGAATTCACAGAGATTTGCCTGCCTGTTTTCTGAGTATCGGGGATTAAAGGTGTGCACTCCTATGCCCAGTTATATTCTGTTTATTTTTTCTTTCTGATGGGTATATAAGGTGATGTATTTTAAAGAACAGTTCCTCTACTTGTTTTGAATGTTTCTTCTTTCTTTTCGTCTCTCTTCCCTCCCTCCTCTCTCTTTCTCTCTCCCCCTCTCTCATTCTCTCTCTCCTCTCTTTTTCTTCTCTTTCCTTTTTTTTTTTGCTTTTAAGTTAGAAACCCTTAGATTTTGGGTAATGATACAGAAGTGAAGCATCCGACAATGCTGCCTGTCACCAGCCTTTGAAATCCTTTCACACTGTAAAGTTTGAAAGCACAGACACACAGCTGGTTTTGTTAACCAGCATACCAACTTTCCCAACTTCAGATGATGTGTAACAAACACACTCTGCACATGGCTAGTGTATTTTTAGCAGCCTTTAAGTGTGAAGCCTTTAGATCCTGCCCTGCAAATGGTCCCAGACTGTTGGCCTCCTTTATTTGATGCCTCTGTGTTGCTATTTCTCTACCATCTGCTGTTGCCTTGTTAGTGGACATTTCTTTATATGACTTTTTGAGTTGAGGTTGCAGCAAGAGTCCCTGTGCTCCCTCCCTGTTGCCTCAGTGAGGTCCTCAGAAAGTTTGCACTCAGACATCTGGACACAGAATTTGGTAGTTCATGGGTATACCTGATAATTTGGATCTTTCTTAAGCATCTCTTTTCCTGGTAATATTGTAGCAGCTTGGGCAAATAGTACAGCGGCAGTAAGGTTTGCTTCTGTGGTTTTGGTCTTTCATTCTCCAAACGGAATGACTTTAAAGTGATTTTTGTGCCGCTCTGACGGAGCTTGGAGTTTACTGAACACTTCCTTTATTTAGAAACACAGCTTACAAACAACCTGCTTTAAGCAAATGTTAAAACAAAAGGAAAATTACAGTAGCACAGTTATTTAAGAACCTGGAAAGTGGTAAAATTGGACTAAAAAAGACATAATAATAACTTGAAAATCGTTTTATGATTATCATTAGTTTAAGTTTAAGGAAATAGCTTTGTTGCCATTTGCTGCTGAAACAGTCTAAGCCCGAGGGATTCACGAACGACAGAGATTTCGGTCTCACTGTTCTGGAGGGAGGGAAATCCAGGCCCTCGAGGCTGGCATCTGCAAGGCCATTTCTGGTGTGTCATTCCATGGTGAAAGGCGGAAGGGCAAGAACGCACATGCCCAGTAGCAAAAGGAAGAGGACATAAGTTATACTTTCCTGGGTGTCCCTTACTGTAATGACAGAGTCAGTCGGTTTCTGGGCTCAGTGCTGTGACTTCGGCGTCTCATAAAGCTCCCATCTCAAAACACTGCTATGTCACAGGATTATGTGTCAAAACCTGTCCTTTAGAGGACTCTGTGCACACACTAGCAGCAAGGAAAGACAGTCGCTGTTGTCCGCCTCTGAAGCCCTTGAACCTGTCATCGCTGAAGCACTGAGTTTCATACGTGGCCGATTTCAGCAGAAATGTAAGCAGGAAGGATTCTTACACAAACAGGAAGTGTCTTGTGTCTGTTCCCTTAGGCCCGTGCCTCCTCTTCTCCCGTGATTCTGGTGGGCACACATTTGGATGTTTCTGATGAGAAGCAGCGCAAAGCCTGCATAAGCAAAATCACCAAGGAACTCCTAAATAAGCGAGGATTCCCCACCATCCGGGACTACCACTTCGTAAATGCCACCGAGGAGTCGGATGCACTGGCGAAGCTTCGGAAAACCATCATAAATGAGAGCCTTAATTTTAAGGTGGGAGGGTGCGCCCCCTGCAGGCTGCTAGGTGGTCAAGGTGGGAGGGTGCGCCCCCTGCAGGCTGCTAGGTGTTCAGGGTGGGAGGGTGCGCCCCCTGCAGGCTGCTAGATAAATATCCCTTGTTCATTCTCTTATCGTACTGCTGCTTAGAAATGTCAGAAACCTTGAGGAGAGAGCGATTATCTGGAAATTGTAGGGTTTTTTTTTTCATATCTCAGAACTACGAAAATACTTTCACTTTAAAATGACTTATTTATGCCATACTTCATTCATAATTCATAGAAGTGGGAGTGAAACTAGCTAGAGGACTCCGAGCAGATCTAGGAGAATCTTGCCAGGATCCTGAGAAAATCACCCAGAGGCCCTGCTCTCCCAGCTTCCTCTCCAGGTTCCATCCAGAGGCTAAATGTGACTGTGGGGCTGGGTGCTCCAGTCCTCTGTGGCATCTGTTCTTCTAGCAACTACCTTTGCGGGGGTGGGGGTCCCTATTTTACTTCCATCTTGATCATCCGTGTGGTTCCTTCATAATTCTTCTTCTGGTTGTTTCCAGTTTTTCAAAAAAATTCCAATCTTTTTCTCTTAATATTGTGAGATGTCAAGACCACTAGTTGGTTGTTAGCAGTCTTTAGATAATTACCTAATTCATAAAGCTATGTTCCAGCTTAAGACTTGTGTTTTGAATTCCTTACACTCTCTTTGGTTATCCACTTGTTTAGTGGATAACTAGTGCTCACAGGGAGGAATATGGTTGAAATTTCTGGAAAAAAAAAAAAAAACAACAACCTCCTCTGGGTCCTTCCGTGCGATCTCCCTGTTTTGTTTCTGTGAGATCCCAGAATGTAGGGCTTGGTTCAGCCTGGTATCCTAGAGTAATTGCTTACAGGGCCACATTGTGTCCTCTAAACTGCTCCAGGGTGGAGTGCTGACTGATAAGCCATGTACAGCTCCACAGTGGTCCATCAGCTCAGCTCTGCTGCGCTCCCACAGGCTCTACTCCTCTCAGAAGACAGATGGACCGTCTGTGGACGGGTTTGTCTCCCTGGGAGCCAGGAAGAGAAACTGTTCAAGGCACATTTAATAGTTACTAAAAAGTCTTCCTGAGTTTGGTGTTATCTGTCTAAGAATGGCATTTTGCCTTAGAAGCTTTCCACACTGCTTTTTTTTTTTTTCAGTTCTCCAGTGGGACTAATAAGATTAGAGAGAGTGACTGCTTTAGACCACAAATAGAACCCCCACTCACTCAATTCATCTGTTTATCTGGTCAGTTTACTTCTGTGGCTGTAACCGCACCCAAAGCATTCCTTGGGATAGTTTATTAGTGTTTCCTTTTCCCATATATCAGGTATTTGAAGGACCATTTTGGAAGATGATTTTGCTTTGTAAAAGCCTGAGTTTAGCTGGTGCAGGTCTTTAAGAGAGAGAGTTAAGTCAGTAGTTCTGGCTGCTGCTGATGCAAGGGGGTCAGGACTAGTCAGTCATCTAGGTTAATCCTACTTTGAGACAACTGCAAGTTATTACTGTTGATCAGTGAGACCAGATTCCTTTTTGTACTTATAAATGCATTATTAAAACAACTCTGTACAAAGAAGTCAGACATGCCTCCCCAAATGGCAGTATAATTGAGTAGGAATGCATATTGCTAATGGCGAGCTCATTCTGGCGTGCTGGTTAGAGAATGCACCGGCTTGCTTCGCTTGTTCTTTCAGATGGTGGGGTAGGAGAGCCTGCCATGCTGGGGTACCTTCTCTCTGAAGCTTGAATCGAATCTCCAAGGAGCAGCTTTGACTTGGTTAGAGAGTGCTCCCTGCATGCCTCGTTGATCTTCTTTGTGTCTTGACTCTTTCCAAACAGTTCCTTGTACTGTTTTTCTTCCCTATCTCAACCTGGTAGTGATCCCATGATCAAGGTGAAAGATGAAGGAAATACAGGGCAGAACCTCAGTCAGTGTGGACCACATTCCTTTAAAGTTTCTCCAGTTCAATAGCATCCTCCTGCTGGCTGGGACCCATCCTTCAGTACTCTTGCCCTTTCTTGATTTGATTCCTTTAAGACATTCATTTGTTTCTGTTTCCTTCCCTGGCTTAGAACATGACCTTGAAATTGACGTTGTATGTTGTCCTAATGTGTAAATGCTGAAGAACATACAATGGTTAGTAGGATTAGTTTTCCAGGGCAATGCTTGCAGGAAAGCATGAAAGCAGTAATTCTCAGTGCTGGAAACCAATCTCTGGGTGCAAGCAGAGAGGTGTGAGCCGCAATGTTGTGTTTATGGATATTAGAGAGACCCAGTTTCTCCAGCCTAAGAATTTGTTAGAAATTCTAATGGGTAGAACTATTGGAGTTGTCCTAAGAATTCAGACACGAGGAAAGGTTGCCCCCTAGTGGCTCTGAGAAGCACTTGGTTGCTATCTTTAGAGTTGTATTTCTCGTTAATATTAGATCTGTCAGGGGGAAAAAGAATATCTAAAGAAGAAAAGATACCTGTCACAGAAACTACCATCTCAAGACCCTTATTTGAAAATATCACTCTGTCTCTCGGTCAGTGCTGCAGACAGCAGGCTTCCTTTCAGGTCGGGATCACTGGCATTTAGACAAATCTTATTTTCCGGAGTTTAAGGTTCCATGAGAAAGCATAACTAAGGGAGGAGATTCCATGAGTTCAGTTCTAACTCTTGATATCTACAGTCCAAAAGTCTCCAACACTTGTGGGTGTGTTTTCATCTCACAAAGAAATATCCCAAAGTTCATGTCGTAACCAACCTGTGTACCGCATGTACCCTCAGTGCATTAGGAAACGAAACTACTCTCTCTTGGATGGTTATTTGCCTTTGTTTTTGAAATGGGTTTTCTGTATTAATAGATAACTATTTTTATGCTGATTTATTTGCAGCTTTGTCCCCCAAATTGACTTTATGTCTATAATGTCCGTACTTTAATTTCATAATCTATTCATCGCCTTTTAGATAGGCTTTACACCATGTTTCAATTTCATTAAAAACACATCCACCATGTAAAAAACTGTTATGGCTGAATTTACCCTACAACACATCTGTGACTTGAATAGATTTTTCCACCTTGTCATCTGTAATTTCACAGATCCGAGATCAGCCTGTGGTTGGGCAGCTAATTCCAGATTGCTACGTAGAACTGGAGAAAATCATTCTGTCAGAGCGCAAGGCTGTGCCAGTGGAGTTTCCGGTCATTAACCGGAAGCGTCTACTACAACTCGTGCGAGAACACCAGCTGCAGCTGGATGAGAATGAGCTCCCACACGCCGTTCATTTCCTAAACGAGTCAGGTTTGTGCACTTGTTCTGGATTCTGGCTCTCAGTGCTAGGTCGTGATAATTGGAAGAAATGTCTGAATCTTGTATATGACCTCTGTTCAAAATGTAAGACAATGCCATTAAAATTCTTAAACAGGTTACTAGTGGATTTTATCTTTTGTAAGACCACTAAATGTATGAATATTGAATCATGCATTATGTCCCCGGGCAGAAATGAAGACATATGGGTTTGGTGATACAGTTTTGCTACTATGAGACACTGAACTCTCGATGTAGCTATGTCATTTCGTAGTAGCACGTTTTTGTGTGAACATCATTTTTATATAAGAATTAATACTGCAGTGGTTCACTGGGTCACCTTAGACAGTAGAGGCTGGTGTGATATGAAGGGCTCTGTTGCTTAAACTGTGAGCTCACAGTTCAAGTCTCAGCCACATGCCATGCTGGTCCCCTTCATTGTTAGCTTGCAGAACATGTCAGTTGCTGGCTAGTCCTAGAATAAATAGCCAGGAAATTGTTTTGATTTTTGTATGAGTTTCTTTCTTCATGATCCTTAAATCAGATATCCAGAGATATGTGTTGTTTTTATTTATATGGAAATTAAAACATGTCTTTGGACTATGCATGTAAAAGAGCCATTTTACAGCTGTGGACTGTGACCCCTTTGGGGTCTCATATCAGATATCCTGCAATCAGGTATTTACAATATAATCCATAGCAATAGCAAAATTACAGTTATGAAGTAGAAGCAAAATAATTTTATTGTTGGGGGTCGCCACAATATGAGGAACTGTATTAAAGGCTCATGGACTTAGGAAGGCTGAGAACCACTGATGTAGAAGATCCAAAAGAATATTGTGAATTTGTGTTTATCAGCATATACTTTCCAATGCTTGCAGGTATTTCAAATATACTTATGCATATAAACAAGTCGTATAATTAGAAAATGCTTCCTTTACCCTTTTGCATCCCAGGGGTAGCATATGCAGGGACTCCAGGGTCCTCCTGTGTGAGACTCTCAGTGTAACTAGCTACACTGGAGTCTCTGGGCTTTGGATTATTCTGCATCCCACTTTTCACTCTTTGATGGATTTTCACTGCAGGAGTCCTTCTGCATTTTCAAGACCCTGCACTGCAGCTAAGCGACCTGTATTTTGTGGAACCCAAGTGGCTTTGTAAAGTCATGGCACAGGTTGGTGCTTTATATTTGGGGGCATAGAGGTTGTGATTGAAGAACACAGTAGTGGCATCCAGGGCATCTTAGTATTTGTGTTCTGAGAAGGCTGGGACCATGGTAATCATTGAAAACTATAGATTACTTGATGGGGAAGACACAGAAAAGCTTCTTGCAATGGACAGGCATCTTAAAGCTCACATTCTTGTCTTTGTTTCCCAGTTATGGGCTAATATCTAGACCTCAGCGGTCAGTTTGGTTACTGACTTCATTAAATGAATAAAAACTTTGTGAAAATTTTTAGAATAAATACTTTGGAGGAAACTGGGTTGGTGGAACTATGAAATCTATCTGGAAAGTATGCAGGAAAGCCAGGCGTGATGATTTGTGCTTATAATGTCAGTGCTTGGAAGACGGAAGTGGGAGGGAATAGACATTTAAGATCATCCTCACCTATTGTAGAGAGTTCCAGACAAGCCTAGGACACACACAGTCATTTCTTCAACACAAAATAAAAAAATGTAAAGACAGTGGAAGAAGTTTTTCTGAGGTTCAGATATTTATATTTTTTGAAAACTGTGTTGCAATTACATTTTTTTCTATTCATTTTTCACATAGAAAATGATTTCTCCTGACAACAGTATATTACCAATGAGTTTATATAGAGCAATTACAAAAGCCACCTGTAGTTTTTCCATAGAAAACCACAAGAGAGCACACTAGCTCAGGCGTGCCCAGCACTGTTGACATCATTCTTCTTTGAATTTAAATGTGGTGTGTCTTTTTTGTAGGGTTGATAGTATAATTTTGTCTCCTCCTTTCTAAGTTATGGTTGTACCATCTCATTTTTGACAAATAAAAATTTGTCTGGACATTTCTAAATAGTGCTGAGAGATCCAGAACCATCATAGCTCAGGATACTGTGTTCCACTCATTCCTGGCTGAGAAGAACTCAGGGTGATGCCTCTAGCTCTCACATTCATTGGTAGCTATTTTATTTATGAATGTATTTTACAGCTTTACATGTGGCTCCCCAAGTCTCTAACATGATTATCCTTTTTCATGTTGTAATCTCTCTCTCAAATTTTCCATAATGCTAATTAAATTTCTTTAAGCAATCTTGAATAGTACTGCTTAAATCTATTTAAAGATAGAAAGGGGGTTATTTTGAAGAGAGAACTCGTTTGAGGGTAAATACTGTAACCTGGCACTGAAGAGAACATTTCAACACCAGTGTAATTAGCATTTAATTGCATTTAATTGCAGTGTGTCTGTTCTAATAGTAGGTATTTTCAAATTGGTTTCCACATTTCTGCCCAAATGCCATAGGTGGCATAAATTTGCTATGTTTGAGCTGGTGATGGGATCAGTGGTGTCCTGTGCTTAGGGGAACATTATCTGGAGTCGGCATCACTTGAGTCCGTATCTCTTTTGCATTATGAAGTTTCCTCTTGTTTTTTCTTCCTATTTCAAGCTTTTATGTCATCACTTAAATAAGGACAATTATATTTTCTTGGTGTTGCTTCCCTGATTTAATGTAAGTGAAAGGAAACAAAAGCTTTATATTTAGTGCTGACTTGATCTGTCTGATAATTTTAGGTGTGTCTTTTTGGATATTTAAAAATAACTTTGAAGACAATACAAAGGTACAAAAGTAGTTTTGGAGAGTATGCCAAGTATGGAGTCAAATTAAAAACCATGTGTAGGTGAATACATTATTCACAAGAGTGCATGCGCAGTCACCCTGTTGGTTTTGCTGTGTAAGTGGAACACCATGGCAGACAGGATCTCCATATAAACAAGAGAAGGATAAAGTTGTCTCCAGGGTGGTTAGTTTCTATGCAACTTAACATGCGTGCGTGGATAATGTGATTAGATGCAGGCATGTCTTACAGAGTAGTGTAAGGAAGAGGTTTACATCAGTTTTCCTTTTGATACAGTGAAAATGGAAAGTAAAAACAAACAATAAATCACCCCATTTAAAAAAAAAAACCTCAGCAAACAACACTCTCCCAACCCAAATCCAAACCTAAGCCAAAGTAGGTTCATAGTAGGTTCCTGCTGTAATTACAGTAAAATTCCCAGAAAGTCTATGGAGTAATTACTTGAAATTTCCTGGAAGTCCTTTTTTATTACCCTAGGTATAATGTTACGATGCTAGTTTAAGTGAGTTTGAGGTCAGGGAGATATGGTCTCATTCTGTAGTGCAGGCTAGACGAGAGAACTACGAGAGAATACAGCTGAAGTTAGTTGTGTAGCCCTGTCTTGATTTGAACCCACAGCAATAGCCATGTGTTAGCCTTACAAGTGCTGGGATTGCAGGTGTGAGTCAATATGTTTGGCTTTAAAGTGAAAGTGGAATCAAGAATTGAAACAATTCGAAGATTCCATGGAAGATGTAAAAGGTCAATCAAATGATCATTTAAATTCCCTGCTAGCAGAAGCAACAAAGGTTATCACTTTTGTTTGTATGGATACATCAAAATAAAGATTGTGGCCATAAATAACCAAGTAAAAATAAGAGCAAGTTTGTAGGATACCAACCAGCAAAAGTAAATTGGGGTGCTCACCTCTACGCGTCACCAAGAAAGGGCAGGAATGGTTTCATTTCATGGTGCACAAAGTCTTATGAACCTACATGTCATGCTCTGCCCTGAGATGTTATGCCATGAAAATTAATAAAGAATGTTCAGCTCAGGTAGGGATATATTTGCAAAACTCATTTAACTATGTGGTAAAGAGATTCGAAAGAGACCTATAGTACTAATCAAATCGATCGTTAACAAGCTCTCATGGGGAATTATTCTTTTTTTTTAGGGTTTTTTTTTATTAAATTATAAAAGTTTCCATTTCAGCCCCTCCTCCCAACACCCTCCCACTCCCCCCACTCCCTCTCCTCCTCCCTCTCCATCCCCTAGAGCAGTCAGGGTTTCCTGCCCTGTGGGAAGTTCAAGTTCCTCTCCCCTCCCTCCAGGTCCAGGAAAGGTGAGAGTCCAAACAGACTGGAGCGCCAAAATCCAGTATATGCAGAGGAAGCAAGTCCCAGTGTCATTGTCAATGGCTTTTCAAAAAGGCTCCGGGCCAGCCACATTCAGAGAATCTGGTTGGATCACGTCCTCGTTCAGTCCCAGTCCAACAGGCCTTGGTGAACTCTCATTATATCAGTTCCCTTGTATCAGTGGGTGCTCGCATCCCTCGCAGTCCTGATTACTTTTTTAATTTTCTTCATCTTTCTGTTCCTCATTTGGACCGTGGAGTGCTCAGTTCGGTGTTCCAATATGGGTCTCCATCTGTATCGCCATCCAACATCGGATGAAGGTTTCCTCTGCCCTTGCCTTCTTTGCTCACGTTCTCTTTCCTTCTGCCTCTTATTTGGACCTAGGGAGCTAGGTCCAGTGTTCCAACGTGGTTCTCCGCCTCCATCTTCATCCATCGCCAGATGAGGATTCTATGGTGACATGCAAAATATTCATCAGTATGGTTGTGGGCCAAGGCCGGTTCAGGCACCCTCTCCTCTGTCCAGAGAACCATCTGGGGATCTCTCCTTGGACCGGGGATCCCCTTTATAATCAAGTCTCTTGTAAACCCTAAAATGATTCCCTTAGTTGAGGTATATACTTGCCTGATCCCATATCCATCCTTCCTCCCTCCCCCCCATCCCAGTCCCCCGATCTTTCCCCAATCCTCCCCTACTCCCTTCTCTCTAACCCTCTCCCTTTCCGACAACCCTCCCACCCCCCCATGCACCCGAGGTTACCTGGGACTCTTGTCTATTTCCTACCTCCTGGTGGATAGCTAAATAATCTTCATCAGGTTCATCTTCTTATTTAGCTTCTCTAGGATCACGAATAATAGGCTCAAAGACCTTTAATTATGGTTAGAATCCACTTATGAGTGAATACATACCATGTTCCTCTTTTTGGGTCTGGCTTACCTCACTCAGTAAAGCGTTTTCTATTTCCATCCATTTGCATGCAAAATTCAAGATGTCATTGCTTTTTACCGCTGAGTAAAACTCTAATGTGTATATGTTCCACACCTTTTTTAACCATTCTTCTATTGAGGGGCACCTAGGCTGTTTCCAGGTTCTGGCTATTACAAATAGTGCTGCTATGAACATAGTTGAACAAATGCTTTTGTAGTATGTTAAGGAATCTCTAGGGTATATTCCCAAGAGTGGAATTGCTGGGTCCTGAGGGAGGTTGACTCCCAGTTTCCTGAGAAACCGCCACACTGATTTCCACAGTGGCTGCACAAGTTTGCATTCCCACCAACAATGGATGAGTGTTCCCCTCATTCCACATCCTCTCCAGCATAGGCTATCATTGGTGTTTTTGAGTTTGGCTATTCTGACAGGTGTAAGATGATATCTCAAAGTTGTTTTGATTTGCATTTCCCTGATTGCTAAGGAGGTTGAGCATGACTTTAAGTGCTTTTTAGCCCTTCGAAGTTCATCTGTAGTGAATTCTCTGTTTAGTTCAGTACCCCATTTTTTAATTGGGTTAATTAGAGTTTTAGTGTCTAGTTTCTTGAGTTCTTTGTATATTTTGGAGATCAGACCTTTATCTGTTGCAGGGTTTGTGAAGATCTTTTCCCAGTCAGAAGGTAGCCTTTTTGTCTTACTGACAGTGTCCTTTGCTTTACAGAAGCTTCTCAGTTTCAGGAGGTCCCATTTATTTATTGTTTCTCTTATTGTCTGCGCTCCTGGGGTTCTGCTTAGGAAGTGGTCTCCTGTGCCAATATCTTGTAGACTACTTCCCACTTTCTCTTCTATCAGGTTCAAAGTGGTCGGATTAATGTTGATGTCTTTTATCCATTTGGACCTGAGTTTTGTGCATGGTGATAGATATGGATCTATTTTCATTCTTCTACAGGTTGACATCCAGTTATGCCAGCACCATTTGTTAAAGATGCTATCTTTCTTCCATTGTATAGCTTTAACTCCCTTGTCAAAAATCAGGTGTTCATAAGTTTGTGGGTTAATACCCGGGTCTTCTATTCGATTCCATAGGTCGACTTCTCTGTTGTTATGCCAATACCAAGCTGTTTTCAATACTGTTGCTCTGTAATACAGTTTGAAGTCAGGGATGGTAATGCCTCCAGAGGTTCCTTTATTGTATAAGATTGTTTTGGCTATCCTGAGTTTTTTGTTTTGCCATATAAACTTGATTATTGTTCTCTCAAGGTCTGTAAAGAAGTTTGATGGGATTTTGATGGGAATTGCATTGAATCTATAGATTGCTTTTGGTAGAATTGCCATTTTTACTATGTTGATTCTCCCTATCCAAGAGCAGGGAAGGTCTTTCCATTTTCTGGTATCCTCCTCAATGTCTTTCTTCAAAGACTTAAAGTTTTTGTCAAATAGGTCTTTCACTTCCTTGGTTAGAGTTACCCCAAGATATTTTATGCTATTTGTGGCTATCATGAAAGGTGATGTTTCTCTGATTTCCCTCTCTGCTTCTTTATCCTTTGTATATAGGAGGGCAACCGATTTTTTGGAGTTGATCTTGTATCCTGCCACATTACTAAAGGTGTTTATCAACTGTAGGAGTTCTTTGGAAGAGTTTATGGGGTCGCTGATGTACACTATCATATCGTCTGCAAATAACGAAAGTTTAACTTCATCCTTTCCAATACGAATCCCCTTGATCCCCTTATGTTGTCTTATTGCTATTGCTAGAACTTCAAGCACTATATTGAAGAGGAATGGTGAGAGTGGACAGCCTTGTCGTGTTCCTGATTTTAGTGGAAAGGCTTTGAGTTTCTCTCCGTTCAATTTGATGTTAGCTGACGGTTTGCTGTATATTGCTTTTATTATATTTAGGTATGATCCTTGTATCCCCAGTCTCTCCAACACCTTTATCATAAATGGGTGTTGAATTTTGTCAAATGCTTTTTCCGTATCCAATGAAATGATCATATGGTTTTTTTCTTTCAGTTTATTTATATGATGGATTACATTGATAGATTTGCATATGTTGAACCAGCCCTGCATCTCTGGGATGAAGCCCACTTGATCATAATGGATAATTTTTCTAATGTATTCTTGGATTCGGTTTGCCAGTATTTTATTGAGTATTTTTGCGTCGATGTTCATGAGTGATATTGGTCTGTAATTCTCTTTCCTGGTTGTGTCTTTGTGTGGTTTTGGTATCAGAGTTACTGTAGCTTCATAAAAAGAGTTTGGCAGTGATTCTTCTGTTTCTATATTGTGAAATACATTAAGGAGTATAGGTATTAGCTCTTCCTGGAAGTTCCAGTAGAATTCTGCATTGAAACCATCTGGTCCTGGGCTTTTTTTGGTAGGGAGATTTTTAATAACAGCTTCTAATTCTTCACGACTGACAGGTCTATTTAGATTGTTCACCTGTTCTTGGTTCAACTTTGGTATATGGTACTTATCTAAAAAAATGTCCATTTCTTTTACATTTTCCAACTTTGTGGCATATAAATTTTCGTAGTAAGATCTAATGATTCTCTGAATTTCCTCTGTGTCTGTGGTTATGTCCCCCTTTTCATTTCTGATCTTATTAATTTGCATGTTCTCTCTCTGCCGTTTGATTAATTTGGATAGGGGTTTGTCGATCTTGTTGATTTTCTCCAAGAACCAGCTTTTTGATTCATTGATTCTTTGGATTGTTTTCTGTGTTTCTATTTTGTTGATTTCAGCCCTCAGTTTGATTATTTCCAGTCTTCTACTCCTCCTGGGTGAATCAGCTTCTTTTTTTTCTAGAGCTTTCAAGTTGGGGAATTATTCTTGACAGAATAGGTGGGAGATACAGATTTCTTGCTTGAAAAGGTCTATAATTTAAGCATATGAGTTAGTAGATAGAAGAAACTATAGGCTCTTTAAGGGTGATAAAACTAAAATATTATTTCAGATTTTATCACTATATAAAGGGCCACTTCCAAACTTGGAAACTGAAAGTGCTAACATCTTATTTCTACTGTTTTTTAATTACTTCTTTAAAAAAACAGTAGAAATAAGATGTTAGCATTTTCAGTATATGTATGTATGTGTATGTGTATATATATATATGTATGTATGTATGTATATAGACCCTGCTCACCTGCTCAGTCTGTATGTTGTTAATGGTGTGTATGTTTTCATGTCTGCCCCCTCTTGGTATTGGAAAGCCAATTTATGTGCTCTTAACTGGGGAAGACTGTTTCGCTCTCTCAGCATTCCTTAGGGGCCTGTCGTTCTCTGTGTAGGGTTGAGGTCCCCTGGGTATTGCTCCACCCACTTCAGCATGTCTATTGGTGTCATCCTTGCTCAGGTAATGTTTGGGCAGTCATGTCGGTGAGGTGAGACTTTATAGCTTCTGACATCCCTAGAATATACAATCTCCCTGTAAGACCCTTTCGCTCTTACAGTCTTCCTAGCTCGTCTTCTGCCATGTTCCATGAGACTAGGGTGTCTGAGTTTTTCTTTAGTGGTATCCATGGAGACTGGGCTTCCCAGCTCTACATTTTCACTGGTGTGGCTGTCTGTAATGGTTTCCATCTGTCGCAGAGGGAAGTTTCCCCGATGAGGGATGAGGAGTATGCTTACCTGTTGGTATAAGGACAAACGTTTAGAATGGAGTGGGGGACTATACTGGCTTAGTGAAGTGGTGGTTGGAGGTTCTCCTTCAAGAAATATGGGTTCACTAGCCCTGAGTAGTCAGCTACGTTTCCAGTACCAGGAAGAGTTTTCTTCTTGTTGAAGATACCAATTAGAGAGCTGTGGGCTACCACCAAGGTGTTTGTGCTGCTTCTGCACCTTTTAAAGCATGTGCCATGTCGTTCATTGCTGTGGTTCATTCATAGGCATCATAGCTGGATAGAACTGTTGGTTCTTCCCTCATTTGACAGATCACATGGTGTGTTCAAGTGCCATTAAAGTTAGTTCTCAGAGAGGAGACATTCAGGCCAGTTCAAACTCAGAAGTCTCAGGGTTCTGCCTCTGAAGTACATAGTGTTTTCAGTAATAAGGACTTACCCTATATCTCTATGGTACAAGCAAGGGCAATAGCAATAGATTATAGATCTGTGAGTCCCTTGAACACCTTGACAAACAATTAAAAAGGGAGGCTTCTCGTGGCTTCCAAGTACTCTGAGCATTTTTTGAGTCTGTTTATCAGGATATTGGACACTTATATTGCTGTGTCTTTATTTTGGTATTAGAAAGATACTGACTTTGTAGAAAGGATTTAGAAATTCTCTTTTTCCCCCTTCTTTTTTTCTCTCCTTATTTGTGGGGAATAGCTTAAGAAGGATTGTCTGTGGATCTTTGGAAGTCTGGTAGAATTCTGCTGTGAATACATCTGGTCCTAGACACTTTTTTAAAAGCTGGAAGGCTTTTATTATTGTTTCAGTTTCCTCAAGGGTTTGATTACACTGCTGAATTCTTTGTGGTGATTTGACTTAATTAGAAACTTGCCCATTTCTTTTAGGTTTTCCAGGTTAGTAAAGTACAGGTTTTGAAATCAGAACTTTGTTATGCCACATCTTGGTGGATGGAGAGGCTGAAGGTACAGGTTCAGAAAAAGACAGTTAGGATTTGCACGCAAGTAGCTGGACTATGTTCCAAATGAGTGTTTCAAAGCTGACAAACTCAGCACAGTTTATTCAGGGTCTTCCATGTTCCCGATGTCCTGTTTCTGAGCTGATCGCAGTTTGTGTCCTCACAAAGCTAACGTGAAAAGGAGATAAAGATAACTCATGCATAGGCATGTGAGCTGCTAAAGGGTGAGCTTTAAAGAGGGTGGTGGCATGGCTGGGCACAGCAGCTGTCAGGTCTCAACAACTCAGAGACAGTCAGTGACAGTTCCCGGCATTGGAAGAATTGTCTGGAACTGCCCTGAGGGACAAAGGGTGGGAGAAACCGCAATCAACACACTTGCCCACGCAAGAGCCCATCAGGCACAGCCATGACATACAAGCTGAGGAAATGGATGGTACCTTCCTTGGTTTAGTAAATATCACACATATGAAATAGACGGAGGTGGAAGAATAAGCCTGTGAGCCTGAGGGCTTTACTGTCTAGTACCTCAATGAACAGATAGCAAAAATAATGTTTGCCTCTACTTACGGACCTTTTACACATCGTAGAGGTATGGAATTAAGCTTAAACATCTTTTAAAAAGAAATTTGTCCAAAGTCCATTGAATATGTAATTATGGCTAACACAGGGGCTTAGTTTATGCTTAAAATGATCACATGCACTCCTTAAGCTTTACGTACAATATGTTCACTCCTTTAGCAACATAAAACATAGCCATCTTTGTTATTTCATTTCAGAGAAGGAAACCACTGAAAACAAAACAAAAACAAAGCACAAACAAACAAAACAACCCCCCCCAAAAAAAACACAGATACCTTTCCTAAGGTCCCACAGCCGTAACAGAGCCTGCGTTGGACATGGGTTCTTAAGCTCTACTTTCCTATTCTTAACTGGCAGGTTTGTGGCTAATGCCTCACATATGTTGGCATCATCAGGGTAGCATGTTAAAGGGTGGATTCACCTGCTTTCCTTCAGATTTATTGACTCATGCTTGACCAGTAGAATCCTGTAACAGGCTGTGGTCACACTACTTCTTTTCCATTGGTGTAAGCTGTCTCCTATTATGGAAACATCAATGTCTACAGCGAAAATTTTGGATTAATACCTAGAAGGTAATTTCTTGGAATGTATAAGAATATGTTAGTGATGAGACTGCAGAATGAGTGCTGGGGATTAGGACCAGGAAAATCCTGAAGAATTGGATCCTCCCCCTTAGTTTTCCAAGTGCTTCTAAACAGTTGTCCCCCTGAGCTTCCATGCTATCAATTGCACAGATTTGATCTTGACTTGTTTTAGCTTTTGTCCTTATTTGCACCAAGCAAAAGGACAAGAAATGGTTTAGGTTGGAAATGTTTCAGGAAATGAGTCCTTGTAATTATGAATTCGACTCTCTCAGATTCTGACAGTGAAAGTGGAGGGCTGTCTGAAACATCCGAAGGGCATCATTACACGGAGAGATGTAGAAAAATTCCTTTCAAAGAAAAAGCGATTCCCAAAGAACTACATGACACAGTACTTTAAACTGCTAGAAAAATTCCAGATTGCCTTGCCAATCGGAGAAGAGTATCTGCTGGTTCCAAGCAGGTAAGACAGATCTTAAAAATTCAATAGAAATTGACCTGATTATCTTATTTTTTTGTTACTGAAGTATTTTTTTCTGTAGTAGATACATTATTTTTGGTAAGCTTTCTGGCAATGCATAGCATATATTTTGAAAAACAGTGAAGTTGTTTAATGTCTTAAAGAAAGAGATTATTTTATGTATATAATTTCTATTTGGCTTAACAACACTCAAAATATTTAAGGAAGATTAGCAGTGAAGCAGTATGTGCACATACACTTCTTCTTCACTTGCCAGTGAAACAGTTATATTAAATTAGGGAAGGTTAAAGGAGACGGTGAGTTTCCAACAAAACTTAAAATATCGGGCATCATGGTGAAGGACTATTTTCTAGCCTTGTTTGAGAAAATTCTCGTATCGCTTTGAAAGTAAGTGGAAATGCCCCAAAGTCCTGAGAGTGCAAATTATATTGATTAATGGATGCAGCCAATTCTAAATGTAGACATGTACTTGTTTCTAGGACATGTATTTTTCAAGTTTCATGTAATCTTAATATCTACTTTTATGCTAATTGTATTAATTTATTAATATACATAGGATTGGTGAAAGTTTTTTTTGTGCATCTACTTCATTTGAACATGCATTTCAGTTGAGTAACTTCCAAATTTTTAATGTGGAAGATCATGTGGCAAGAGAATATTATAAAACAATGCAATTTATTTGGAATAGTTATTTCCCTGAGTTTGAAGCAATGAATAGCCCAGGGCATGGTGCTCAGAGCACCAGGCTCAGGGCACCAGGCTCAGGGCACCAGGCTCCGTTTCTGACAGTCTCCACTTTCTGTAGCCTATCTGACCACAGGCCTGTGATAGAGCTCCCCCACTGTGAGAACTCTGAGATCATCATTCGGTTATATGAAATGCCATACTTTCCAATGGGATTTTGGTCAAGACTGATTAATCGATTGCTTGAAATCTCTCCTTTCATGCTTTCTGGAAGAGGTATGTATTTAACAAAGATTACTATGTAGACAAATTAGAAAGAAATGTTGAAATTAGCGTGGCATTTACCAGAGTTAAGCTGTTTGGAAGGCAAGAGTGGTCAGTACATGAACAGGTACCAACTTACACAGCTTGCTGGGAGGAAAATGCCCCAGTTCTAGTATTAGATGCAATTCCATCGACTGTGAGTATTGTACTTCCCAAGACTTAACAAACAGGAAACGATAGCTTTAAGAGACGGAGTTTAGTGGGAGCCAGTAGTTTAAGTGTACACACATGTACACACATTCACACACACTTGTACATATTCACACACATACACACACATATACACAGATGCGTACACTTCACACACACACACACGCACACACACACACACACACACACACACACACACACGCAAAGAATAGTGTGGGAATAACCAATGTATGAAGAGGGGCTTTTCCTCAGCAAGTGTAACAGGTCTTGGCTTTCTGACAGAGAGACTCTGACCCCAAGAGTCTGCTGCCCATCCTCCAGGGACTTGACAAAGGGTAAAGCTATGTTTATATGGTAAGTTTTCATCCTAAAGTAAGAGGCATTGTAACATGATAGGGAACTATCAGTGGGTTTCAGGCCAAAGATAACTGCAAGTGTTACTGGTTTCTGAAAAATGTCTTGTGTTTCTTGGTATTAGTGAATAAAAAGATAGTTAAAATGGATTTAAAAGTTTGATAATGGTGTTAATATAACTGATTTTTAAAACAATTATGAAAAGTTACTTTTGATTTTTGTATTTTAACCATGTTAAACTCTTTATCAAGAGCTTGCAATGTGTATTAGATAGTATGCAAAGCATTTAACTTATGTGATTGAAATATTAAGGAAAAAATTAACATTCATTTGGAGAAGGGCTCATACTTAAATAAACCTATGTTCATTTCAAAGCAAATATATATTACTATTACTTAAGGTATGACTGGAAGCTTTTCCTGTTTAATTAATGAAGTAGTTGATAACTAATAGATGCATTTGAATCTGTCTTTAAACTCTCAGAGAGAGCACTACGCCCGAACAGAATGTATTGGCGACAGGGCATCTACCTGAATTGGTCCCCAGAAGCATATTGTCTGGTGGGATCCGAAGTGTTAGATGATCGCCCAGAGAGTTTCTTAAAAATTACAGTTCCTTCTTGTAGAAAAGGTAAGGAAGCTAACTCGGAAGTTTGGATTGTACCTGTAAACTCATCTAACCTTAAAGATACATTGATTTTTTTCTTTACTGGACCCGTGGGCATGGTGGTCACCTGTTGCCCCAGATACTTGGGAGGCTGCGACAGGACCTGGAATCTAGGGATTCAAAACAGCTCCTTCTCCCCAAAGCCAGTAACTTTCCAGTTGCTCTTCTCGAGCATTGTGACAGTTTTAAGACTAGTGAGCACTTTTATTTTTTGTTTTATTTTGCAAGTTTTTAAATATTTACAAACTTTTTTTTTTTTTTTTTTTTTTTGGTGAGGGGAA
Organism: Myodes glareolus; assembly: GCF_982192425.1. NCBI lineage: Eukaryota > Metazoa > Chordata > Mammalia > Rodentia > Cricetidae > Myodes > Myodes glareolus. The sequence goes on from NC_142044.1 coordinate 54,233,716, forward strand.
ACAGGGTTCTATCTTGGCTGGTCTGGAGCTTACTACTACATAGACCTAGCTGACCTTGAACTCAAAGAGCTCTGCCTGTCTCTGCCTCTCGAGTTCTGGGACTAACAGTGCAAACAACTATACCTGGCTAATTTTTGTTTTATGCATATTGGTGTTTTGCCTGCGTAAATGACTGTGTACCACCATATGCCAGAAATGGACATTGGATCTTCTGGAAGTGGAATTACAGATGGTCACAAGGTGGAAATGGAATCTAGGTCCTCTGGAAAAGCAGTCAGTGCTCTTTGTGGGAAAAATAATGGATTTCACTATCATCCTCATCTGCTTTCTTCTGCCCATCACTGCTGATTCCCCCCAAGTAGTTCCCCTGTGCTTTCATATCACACATATGCAGGTGTGTGTGTGTGTGTATGTGTGTGTGTGCTTGTGTGTGTGTACTTAAACACACATGCATGCATATATGTATCTATCCTCTATGTATCTATGTTCTACATATGAGAGAAATTATGTTTTTGTTGTTTTACCCCACTATATTGCTCTCTCTGGTTTCTTCTTCCCTTCCTTTGAACCTCTTCTCTCCATTTCCCCATGTATGTATTTCTCCATAAAATATATTTGTATCTAAATCTAGGTTATTCATATGAAAGAAACTTAACAGTATTTGTCTTTCTGAATCTAGTTTATTTGACTTAGCATAATGATCTCCAATTCTCTTTTCCAGCAAATGAGATAATTTTATTTTTTATTATGACTGAATGAAACTCTAATATGTGTACATGTTTTAAGAATACAAGTTTCCTTTTTCTATCCCTCTGATAATGGACGTTTAGTTTGGCTCCTTGTCTTAGCTAGTGTGTACAGTGCAATGGTAAACGGGGTATGATGTGTGTGATGGTGGGCTTTGTGGTGATACTTGGTTTGTGATCTAACAAATAAGTCTTGCCTGAAGATCGGACTACAGAACTAAGCCACTAGTTAGCCATAGAGGCCAGGAGTGGTGGCACACATCTTCAATACCAGCACTTAGGAGACAAAGACAGATGAATATCTGTGAGTTCAAAGCTACCTTGGGTTACACAAGATTGAATCTGTCTCAAAGAGAAACAAAGCTCACACTCACATAGCTTTTAATTCCAACACTAGGGAGGTAGAGACAGGAGTGATATGGCTGGGTGGAGAGAGGTGGGATGAGACAGAAGCTCAGAGCCTTCTGAGAATGCAGTCTGAGAATTTGTAGGGACAGGCTCACTCCTTTGGTCTGAGTATTGGTAGAGGTAAGAACTCTCTAGCAGCGGGCCACTTTTGCTTCTCTGATACTCCAGCTTTCACCCCATGATAGTTGCCTCCAAGTTTTTATAAATAACAACAATTAGAATTCGTGTTCCAGGGCTCAGATGCCTTCAGGCATTTATACAGCCGCTGTGTGTTAGTTCTATTTTTAGTGTTTCTGTGGAACCTCCACACTGATTTCCAAAGTGGCTGCACAAGTTTGCATTCTCAAACCGTAAGGGACAAGGGCTCCTCCATCCCGACGTCTTGTCATCATTACTTTGTCATTTATCTTCCTGATGTCAGTCATCTCCCAAAGGAGATTCAATTATCATTTCTCTGATGGCTCAGGGTGTTGAACAAGTGTTCAAACCACGATTGACTATTACTATTTCTTTTTTTGAGAACTGTGTGCTCCATTTATTAACTTATTTATTGAATGGATGAAGGATTTTCAATGATTAGTAGGTGGTCTCTTACTATTTCTGATTATCTTCCTTGAGGTGCAGAAGTGTTAAAATGTCATACAGTCCTACTTGTCAATTCTTGATATTATTTTCTGTGCAATTAATATCCCTTTCAGAAAGGCCTTTCCAGTGTCTGTATCTTGGAGCACTTTCCTTTCGTTTCCCCTAGTAGATTCAGGGTTTCAGACCTTACATTAGGGTCTTTGATATATTTTGAATTGGATTTGGTACAGAGAACAATTTTTTTCTAGTTCTGTGAAGAATTGGGAATTTTAATATTGTTTGCAATACCATAGTAGATTGCTGTGAGTAACAGTAGCTTTCATTATTGACATTGATAAGCAGGGAAGGTCTTTGCATATTCTAATGTCTTCCTCAGTTTCTTTTTAACTTCATTAAGATAGTATAAAGAGTAATGGTTTGCATTTGGCATTTTGATGTACATGAATGTGGCCTCATACTTGGTCATCTGCACTTTTATACCTCATTTCCTTCCCTTCTTGCTGGTCACTTCCTCCCTCCTTCTCCTCTTCAATTTCTTTCCATAATGTTTAAAGGTTTTGCTATGGAAGTTTTTGCTCACTTATTCATGGTAAGAATTGTCCATGAGTTCTTAATTTTGAATTCTGTAGGTTGTATTCTTTTGGGTCAAGTTGTGGATCACATCGACTCACTCATGGAAGAATGGTTTCCTGGGCTGTTGGAGATTGACATTTGTGGGGAAGGAGAAACTCTTCTGAAGAAATGGGCATTGTACAGTTTTAACGATGGCGAAGATCATCAGAAGATCCTGCTTGATGACTTAATGAAGAAAGCAGAAGAAGGTAGGTGTTGGCACAATTTTCAGATGTTTTTAAGGTGCCCTCACTATTTTTACATGACTTTAATATATAAGCATTATTCACATCCATACGGTTGAGTTGAATGATGCTGCATTCAATTATAGTGACAGTTCAGAAAAGTAAAGTTCACCTAGTGTCAATAATAGTTTGTATTTTGTTTTCTCAAAAATGTTGATTTCCAGTTTAAATACTGGATGCTTATGATCATAATTGCATTTGATATTTTTCTGTTGCTGTAATAGAACACAATGATCAGACCAACTATAGAAGGAAGAGTCTATTCTGGGCTTCAGATCTAGAAGGTCAGGGTCCATAACGGCACAGACAACAAGCAGCAGTCACAGCAGCTAAGTCTGGTATCAGAGAGCTCACATCTCAAGTCACAAATAGGAAGTAGAGAGAGCTCACTTGGAATGGCATGTGGCTTTTGGAAATTCACATCCTGCCCTCAGCGACACACTTCCTCCATTATGGTCACATTTCTAACATCCTCCAAGCTTCCGCCATGAGGGGACCAGATATTCAAATGCCTGAGAGGCCTGGGAACACCTCATTTAAATCACCAGGGTAATGTCATCTTTGAGGTGGGAATATTAAAGAAAACACATGCAGATGACAGAACTGTTAAAAAGATGGAAACAAAGCATTTGGAGGTAGCAGCATGCTTGCCATACATTGCAGTAATAGATGTGGCAGAAACAAAGACTAAGCGCTTATTGGTCAGAAGCCATCTGTTCTCAGTCAGGCGGAAATTCTACCACAGAGTGAGTGAATCTAGGAGTATGTGTTTAAAGTTCTAAGTACCTTGACATTAATATTTTAGGTGTCTCTCAGATTTTTCTAGAAAAATCTATGGCTGGTAGGAAAATCTAAAGACAAGGTTTTTGTATGCCAACACCACAGATTCTGTATACCTTTACATTTTGAAAATTATTTTTTACATACCTCTTAGGAGACCTGCTAATTAATCCAGATCAACCAAGGCTCACTGTTCCCATATCTCAGATTGCTCCTGACTTGATTTTGGCTGACCTGCCTAGAAATATTATGTTGAACAGTGATGAGCTGGAGTTTGAGGAAGCACCGGAGTTTCTCTTAGGTAACTATCGTTGTTATATTTGAAACAAACGGCAACAACAACAGAAGCACAAGTAGGATGCAATTTTCCCCTCTTGATTTAGAAAACATTCAGCTATTGTCATCACATCTCTACTGGTTTTATATATTTGATATAATAATTTTCACTTAGAATGATACGCTTTAAAATTGTGTCATATTGTGGATCTAGAATTTGCTTTGCATTCATGCCTGTAGACCAGTCAGTGAGGATAGACCTAGCAGGAAACACAGTTATTTATGGAATTGTCCTTGAACTTGCTCTGCTCTTGAGCAATGAGGTGGCAGAAGGGGGAACTTCAGTTGATTGATGTGAAATAGCCTTTCATCACCCCAAGAAGGATAAGTAGAGAAATAATACTTCTGCACAGTCACTGAAATGAAGCGTATAGGACAATATGGAGCTCTTACCGATAGTCATCAAATTTTAGGACTGAAAATCAAGACCATTAAACTGGTAATATACTCAACTTCTGGTATTTTGTGTTTATTCTTTTTTTGAGTGTGCTGAACAGTTCCCGGTTATTGGCTGAGCCCATGAATCCAATTCAAAGTCTGTTAATTGGGCCTGATGAGAATCACCAAATTCACATAGCATCTTAGGTGCTTAACCTAAATATTCTCGCTGCTATTGTATTGTTGTATACTCATCCTGAAACCTAAAAGATATTTTGAGCTGTGCTTTATAAAGTTAAAAAGATGACAAAGTTTACAACTTGCAACTGCTTCCAGAAAGAAGTGGTCAGCACATGATGCCTGGCAGTGTTCTCCAGAATCCCGAGTGGCTCCTGCAGAGTAAGAGCTGATGCCCTTGTAATGCATTTGGTGCATGGAAGAGCTCTACTCATCTCTTCTCATAGAGGGGTTAAGTCTTGATTTTTAATCAGTAAGGGAAAGGGGCATATATTAGGTACATAAGGGGTACATATATTAGGCACACAAGGGTGTATATTAGACACACAGGAGTATATATTAGGTATACAAGGGTATATATTAGACACACACAGAGTATATGTTAGGCACACAGCATGTTATTAGGCATGCAATAGGTATATATTTGGTACATAGTGGTATTCACTGGGAATACAACAGGTACATATCAGGCACATAATGGGTATATATTAGGAACACAAGGGGTATATATTAGGAATACAAGGGGTATGAATTAGGCAAACAAAGGGTTATATGCTAGGTGACAAGTGAAAGGGGTATATAATAAGCATACCCTGTTATATGTGATATTATATGCAATATGTGCTCTATGTGATATTGTAGAATACAATGGAGCGATTTGAAATATGAGAGGTCTCCTATGATACTCATGTTTTGCTTTGTTTTGCGAATGGTTAAAACTTGGTCTGTTAGCAATTTTCTAGGTGCAGTATGATGCTGCTTATAGTAGGGTGAGGTTCTCAAGTTCAAAATTCCTCTGGGAGTCATTGGGAAAACAAGACATTGGGTGGATTTAGCTTAAAGAGTTCAAGATTTGATATATATTTGATATGAACATAGTTCATAATTTGATTATTCTGGATGAGATGTTTGCTATTATTGTGTGTGAATACATTTAATATTAATTAGCTAATACTAAGAGATATCTAGGATATGAAATGCTATAACAGTATTACCTAGTAGGTGAAAAATGAACCAGGCTATATTATTAGTCATATTTCTATAACCTGATATTTGTGATTCCAAAATCTGTGATATGACATAAGATACCAAACAAATCTCATTAAACCTTTATTGTTCAGAGCAATAGGGAGCTTAGTATGAATGTTAATACCTTAGAATTATGTCAGTGAATGCACTTGTAATAGTAAGTTAACTCAAATTGCCAAATCACCCATTGCTGAGTATGGGCACGTAGCAGACACAACGTGCCCTTTCTCTGAAGGGTCTCACTCTGCTAGACAGAGCTGGCCACAGTATTCATCCTGATTGCAGTGTTTTTCAGACTAGTGGATAGGCTTTGAGCAGATTATTAGGAATGCTCCCAAAGGTTACTTTAAAGCACCCATGTTTATACTTCATTAAGTAGAGAGAAAACATTTCTGTGGCCCCAGTCCCTTCGAGTGCCTGAAAGACTGTACACTCTGTGTCTTTGTAGGAAGCTGACTAAATCAAACTTTCTCAATGATTGTGTCATTACCGTTGTCATTTGGGGGTCATTTGGGGTATTACCTGCCTTGTAGGCTGTTTATCAGAACCTCTTGTTTCCACCAAATGATTACTGTTTTATCTGTTCCTATCCCCTATATGACAATTATAACTTCTCTCAAAGTTGCTAAACCCCAGGAGGCAGGGTTGAACACTGTGTTTTCTAAACACCATGTTTATGTATTTCAAAAACTTTTTTATAGTTAGAGAGTCCTACCATAATGATACTATCATAATTTGGACAGAACTGCGGGTACCCACCCCAAGGGTTTTATTTGTTTGCTTATTTTAGGACATGAATGAATTTGAGGTTGCTCTTAACCTTTTCCTTCCCAGGGAGTGGTTTAACTATTACATAATGAGTGTTTGATAAACATTATGACCAAAGAAACTCAAGGAAAGGAGTATGTTCCAGTTTAGAGCATACAGTCCATCGTGAAGGGAGCTAACCGCAGGGGTTCAGACCAAAAACCTGAAGGCAGGAACTGAGCAGAAACCCTGGAGGAATGCTGCTTGCTCCCTTACTCACCTTGGCTTGCTCAGCTGCTTTCTAACACAACCCAGGACAACTACCAAGGTGTAGCACCACCTACAGTGGGCTGGGCTTCCCAGCACCAATCATCAATCAAGAAAATGCTCCACAGACTTGCCTACAGGCCAGTCTGATGGAGACATTTTCTCATCACTCTTCCTAGATGACACTACTTCATGTCAAGTTGACAAAAAAAGCCAATCAGCAGAGCAAGTACAGGATATACATTAATATGTATGGATAAATTTATTTTGTAAATATGATTTTGATGTATTTCTGTAGACGTTTGTGGGTTAGAAGAGTTGAGTACATTTTGTCTCTGAGAGATTGTCCTTCTGGAAAACCAGCATAAATGGGTAGGTACTTCAGTGGTCTGGTTTGATATGAGGACTAGAGGAGACTTCTTGCTTTCAATTTTTTTCCTTCCTAGATACCATAAATACACAATAGCAGTCCTCAATGTTATATTTTGCTGGACACACATGGAGTATGACAGTTCAGACTTCACATTTCTATACCAGTGATTCTCAAACAGGAAAGGACTTTACAAAACCAGAGACCTCTACACCCACCTGAAATGTTGACATGTCTTTCAAGCATGTGGGTTTTTTTTTCCTCTCACCCTCTTAGGATTTTATTTTAAACTCCAGAGTGGTATTGAAAACATCTCATTTTAATTTTATCAGATGTAAAGAAAGTGGACTAAAGATGAGTTGAAGGCTAAAAGTAGCAGCATGGTTTTCAGTGGGCTGTGATTGAGATTTGGAAAAGCATGTAGGCTACTTTTTAGGCAGTGGCTTGTGGCTGTTGCGGAAAGTATGCAATCTGTATCCTCATGCGAAAACACAAAGTCTGAGGACTGGTGACATTGTAGATCATATACAGAGGGAAGACAGGAAGGCTGAGAGTCAGATTCACGGGTGAACTTGACTGTGGCTTATTGACTAGAAGGAAGAGGAAGCATTCAAAGAAGTTGATTCTATAAACAAAAGGGTCAGGTTTTTATGAAGATGCAACAGGTACAATTGTGGCACATAGAACAGATTTGGTTTCTCTGCTTGAAAAGATTACATATTTCCTATTTCCTTCTCAAAAGGTGATGGAAGTTTTGGATCAGTTTATCGAGCTGCCTACGAAGGAGAGGAAGTGGCGGTGAAGATTTTTAATAAACATACATCACTTAGGCTGTTAAGACAAGTAAGAAATCCCATGATGTTATTTTATTAACTCATATGACGTTTTCTTTTTTCCAGGAAATCCCTATTTTTCATACATCTGTCAAAGTCTAAAACAAGGATCGTCAAAAGTTTATATTCCCACTTCTTCCTTGTTATAGAGCTAAAACATTTTTTCTGCTAAATGACAAAGAAAAAAGTATTTTGAAACTCCTCTAACTTTAGTACTTAAGTTTGAGGTAAAACCAGGGGAATGGTTTCATTTTCTCAAGATGGTCTTTCTTAGTGCGATGGGCTAGTTCTAGCCTGGACACATTCCACAGGCATGGGGAATTAGACACTGGAGTCTTGCATCTCAAAACAGTCAAAAACCACACTTACACAATAGCCCAGTGAGTAAAAAAAACAACTCTTGGCTTTAACTGAATCACTGCCCTTTCCTTGACAAACACTTTTGCTCTGGGTAGTGCTGTGTACACGTTGGTAGAGAGCTGTGTCACTGAGCCAGGCACTGTGCCAATAAGGGTTATACTGTTTAGAATAATCATATCCCTTTATAGTGTGGCTAGGATTGAACTGCCTGGGTGAAAATTATGTACCTCAGTAAAATCTCAGATACTTTTAGAAGGAAGAAAAGGGGATGCAAAGCCAGCAGCATTTGCTCTAGTTCTCGTTTGGGTGCTGGTTGGAGTTACTCCCCTCTTCTTGACTCTCTGCTCACATTTGAAATAAGGAAAGACAGGACTGGAAGAAAAGTAGACTCAGTATTAATTCTGCTATCATTTAATAAAGGTCTTATTTTGAATCTATCCTCACAGTTTTTCTTAACTTGTGAAAAATATAACTTGTGACCTGAATCTAAATAAGTATGGGATACTTTAAATATTATAGTACAAAATTTTAGTTTGAATTATGAAAAAATTCATACAAAGTAGGCTGAGAAATATTTTATTGGCAATATCAAAAGTCACATTGTAGTTACAGAAATAAAATGAAACATTCTTTAAACTGAAGCTAGACTTTGAACTAAATCTAGCAAATCTCTTTCAATCCCAAGGTAATTTGTCATCAAAATGCTTTTCCAGTATAAAGCATCTGGCTTAGTTTTCTGACTGTGGCCAGGAGAATAAACAGAAGGAATGGCACTTACTTACGTCAGGCTTAACAAACTGAGCTAACCAGACATGGTGTGAAAAGACTCTTCTCTCCTGAGCAAATATGACTGCAATATTAAGCTTTGTTCAGGAAAATCCTTCTCTCTCTTGGGAGAGCCAGCATCTCTGTGTTAACTTTCAGAAGTCTGCAGACAATCAAGTCAGCCCTGGTACTCGACAGTTTGGAAGCCCCATGTTAGGAAGCAGGGCTTCCGTTATCGCACATAAGACACAAGTCAGCTTAACATCACAGAAGATGAAAAGTTCAACTAATGTATGGTGTCAGAATAAAGAATATAAGGAGGGAAGAGCTATGGAGTTCAGAAATACCACCATAAGAGACTGGAAAGGAGTTCCCTGTAGTATAAAAGTGGTCTAGAGGGATGTGTGCGTACAAAGAATAAGCCTCAACTAAACTACACTTTTGGGGTGAATGTGCACATCCAGAATGCAGGTGAATACGGACTTTATGCACAATGATGTCATTAAAGAGAGTGTTGAGCTGATCAAGATGGGATCTAGAGAAAGGACTGCCAAAGCAATGGTAGCATCTCTGCTTCTTGTTGAAGCTGGGGATGGCATTAGGAAGGTGAGTCATTTAAGAAAGTGGTGGTGTTTGGCTAATATCTAATTGTGAAGAGGCTCTTAGCCGTGGGAAGGGTGTGGGTATGTCAAGGCCAGTGGGTTTTTTAGCATAGACAGAGCTCTGGGCTGAGAGGAACTGACTAGACTTGGGATTGAAAGATCCCCACTTGACTGAAGGATGGTGAATACAGACAAGGATGAAAAGAGGTAGGATGTCAGAGGTAACATGGAGTTTGATCATGGAAATAAATGGAGTTTAAAAAATATTTATCTTTTTATTTGTATAAGTGTTCCTGGTGCCGTATGTATGTGGGTACTGAGGGAGCCATAAAAGAGTGCAGGGCCCCTTGGAGCTGGAGTTACGGATGATCATGAGTCATGGGATGTGATGTAAGTGCTGGAGACTGAGCTTGGGTCTTCAGGAAGAATAATAACTCCTAATCATTGAATCATCTGTCCAGTCTCATACATGGGATTTTAATTTAGGAGTAGTAGGAAGGCATTAGAGTTTTCAGTCCACCATCTACTCCTGTGGACTTGGCTATGTGTCCTCAGCAAACTGTGGATTTGAACCCAGAGGCCACAGTTTACCCCTTCTGTCAGTGACAGTTGCCTCAACTACTGTTCTCTTCTCTGAATCTAGGACTGAAAAAGATTCTGTACCATAATTTAGGGACTAGGAGAACCCTGCCTGTTAGGAAGACCACCTATTCCTTCCATTCTCTCATTACTTGGTCTCATAAAGGCAGATCAAAAGGAAAAATGGAATTTTAAAATGCAATTTAAATAGTAGCTCAAAATTAGCTTTTTTTGGGGGGGGGAATGGTTAGGATTTCTTTTAAAAGGTTTAGAGAACAAGGGAGCATTTGCAACAACCCAGTCACCCGTGGAAAGCTGGTTAGTGAGCTGAAAAACTACAGGAGTGCAGGTGCCGGATCCTTGGTGATGCGAGACTCACAAGACTCCTAACCCTTGCAGGAGTTGGTGGTCCTTTGCCACCTCCACCACCCAAGCCTGATCTCTTTGCTGGCAGCTGGGATTCGTCCTCGGATGTTGGTAATGGAATTGGCATCCAAGGGCTCCTTGGATCGCTTGCTGCAACAGGACAAAGCCAGTCTCACCAGAACCCTCCAGCACAGGATTGCGTTGCATGTGGCTGATGGCCTGAGGTAAGCGGCTCCCACTGTTTTCTAGTTAATACCTGAGTAGTGTAACCTGGAGTTCACTCCCAGGCTCTAAGAACACCCCTCCTTTGTTGCACTGTGCTAACAGGTTTGATGAAAATTATCTGTTCCGTGATCCAGTTTCGTAAACTTTATAATATAATAGAAGAGTGCAGAACTTCATAGCTGGCATAGTAGCAAACATAATATGCATGCTCTTGAACTCCTGATTTGAACTCCTGATTTGAACATCTCTGAAAGATAAGTACATTAGGCCTCCAGATGTCAAGGAAAGAATGAAGTAGAGAAGTTTTAATCATGAAAAACTAGCCCGCATTCCTGAAGCAAGTCAGAGTGACAAATGTTGGATTCCACATGGAAATGTCATGTGACTCAGAGTCACAGCCAACCCCGAGCTGGATGCAGCAGGCCAGGGTAGACAGGTCCTCGCTGAAGACAAAAGTCCTTGCTAAGTCATTGTGGCATATACTTAGGAATTATTTTTTTTTATCTTTCTACTCACATTTTAGCCTGCAAACTATGAATAATACTGAAGACTTTCATGGTAATTTTAGGCCTTCTGTGGCTCTGCACTCTGATTTCCAATCATGGTTTGGCCTAGAAGCTATCCATTGTTCTTTCCGTCCTTCTGTCTTTTCTAACTTCGCATGTACCCGCTCTCACAGTTCTCTTCCTTGGCCTCTTTAAGTCCCCATCGTTCCCCATCTCCCCTGCACTGCCTGTGTACCACTAAATAGCTTGGGAAGAGCAAAGACACTGAGCCAGGTCTTTCTCCTACTGTGGGCCTTCTCCTCCCTGGCCTCCTGGAGTTGTGCTCAGCCGCACACCTTCGTGGGATTTCTGAATGTGCCTTGGCTCTATACCCACTGCCTGGCTAGCCAGCATAGACTAACTCCTGGGTATTCTTTTGGCATGTCATTTTATGTGGGCTTGTCCCTTTATCTATATCCCCTTCTAGTCTTCGGAACATGGAGCCCTTAGGTAATACAGGTTGGCAATAGGGAGGGAAGGCATGGGGACACTGCACTCAAACTTACCACCATTTTCCCAGGCAGTAAATGCAAATTTGCCCCTGCTCTGCAAGCCTAGGAATAGCCCTTTCGGACAGCATTGAGAAAGGGCATGGGCTGGAAGGAAAATGGGGGATTATCTCTTCAGGAATTACTTAAAGCCATGCAGATTTTGAAATTTACCAACATGCAAGGCTTTTGGTTTTGGGTTGGTATGTCTGCCTTTGAACACCAGGGGGAGCCTCGTGATAAACTGAGCTCAGTAAAGGGCCTTTAGCTCCTTCCTGTATTACAAATCCACAGCAATCATTTCCTTGATTGAACTGAACCTGGGTCCCAGATTTTTCTCATTTTTTTCGTGTAATCCTGAAGTGTTAATTTATAAACCGAGGACCTGCTGTTTCCACTCAACACTTAGGCCGCAGGTTGTCTGGCCTTTATTTTAAATAACAAATCCCATGTTTTTATGAAGCAAACAGAAGTTGAGAAAATGCTTGAGTTCTTCCCATCATTTGTTCTTAGTCTGGAGTCAGGACGGAACTCTAGATCTGGTGCCACTGGAGGCTGGTGGGTACCAGTAGCTGTTAAACTTCTTCTAATACTAAATGTAATTTCCTGTTTTTTTATTGATTTTTATTGAGGTTTACATTTTTCTATGCTTCCTTCCCTGCCCCCCGTTCCTCTTCAAACCTTTCCCAATGTTTCCATGCTCCCAATTTACTCAGTAGATCTTGTATTTTTCTACTTCCCATGTATATTAGATCCCTGTATGTCTTTCTTAGGGTCCTCATTGTTGTCTAGATTCTTTGGGATTGTGATCTGGGGGGTTGGTTTTCTTTACTTTATGTTTAAAAACCACTTATGAGTGAGTAAATGTAGTAATTGTCTTTCTGGGACTGAGTTACCTCACTCAAAATGATGTTTTCTAGCTCCATCGATTTGCCTGCAAAAATCAAGGTGTCATTATTTTTTTTCTGCTCTGTAGTACTCCATTGTGTAAATGTAACACATTTTCTTTATCCATTTTTTGGTCAAGTGGCATTTAGGTTGTTTTCAGGTTCTGGCTATGACAAACAATGCTGCTATGAACATAGTTGAGCACATATCCTTGTGGCACTAAATATAATTTTAAAACTCAATATTAAAAAGCATGAAAAAATCCCTTTTTAATAAAAGAAAAAATAAGCATGTATTTATTAAAAATTGTTATTTCTAATAATTGTTAACACATGGCTATAACTGTAGAAACAAGTAAAATCCTGTTTGTTTAGGATTTTTTAGTTAATATAGCTATTTAGAATGACACATAAGAAATTCCTTCATGTTATGAATCTTTTCATCGAGACCTTGCTTTAATTCAGCTTCTTCCTTTCAGCTCTTGCTCAGAATTCTCATGTAGTCTCTATAACTTCCTGTGTTCTAGTATGCTCAAACTTGGATTTAGTCTCCTTGCTATCTCCTCTCCCCACGAGCATGTGCTTTCTCCCGTATTCCCCATTTGTTAGAAGAGGATCAATACAGGCCCAGAAAGACTACCCTCCTCTCCATGTATAGTTAGTGTCCCTTCATGAGATCACAGAGTGCCTTGGTTACACAGTGAAACCTTGTCTCAATATCACTCTGTCGGTAAATATCTATATCATCTATATCTGTTATCTATATATTCATCTATCATTTTGTTATCCATCTTATCTACCTATCAATCCTCTATCTATCTATCTATCTATCTATTTATCCATCCCTCTCTCTCTCTCTCTCTCTCTCTCTCTCTCTTCTGTCTGTCTTTCTATAATCTGTCATCAACATATCTATATTTTCATGTATTAACCAGATCTTTGAATCTATTTTATCTTATATTTTTACCTATACTTTTATTTTTATGCCATTACTTCTACTTTGATCCAGTATCTATAGGGAATTATCAGACTATTTCCCCTGAAATAAAAATCTAATTGTATTTGATATCCCTGGTATTTCCAGTTACTTACAAAGTACATCTCACTTCTGTGGTGGCATAGCATGGAAGCTCTTTATGTGTGCCCCTTGCTTTCCTTTACAGCCTGACTCCGTGCCATCTTTCTAGCCTGCATTCTAATCAGGCTGACTTCAGAATGTTTACCTTTCTAACAAACTTCTCTTCTGGAGAGCTCATTTATCCAAGAATTGGCTGACATGCCATCTCTTCCATAAAGCTCAGCTTCTTCCTGGAGAGTGAGTCTTCCATGAATTTGTATTTGCTCATTGGATACTCTTTTTATTAGTCAAGAGATCATGTTGTAGCCGGGCTGGCCCTGAAGTCTTCATTTTCTAGCCTAAGTATCCTTAATTCACCTTTGCTTCTTGCACTTGCTCCATGTACAACTTTGTCCGGCATTGGAGAAGGGCAGGCGGAGATTATCGTGTGTCTGAGGTGGACGCTCTGTGTGGAGGAAAGCCTGGGATGCCTGCCCCCCTGTGCCTTCTCCCTGGCTGCCTCCTCAGCCTTTGACAACTCATACACTTCTGCCATCTTACTGTGGCCAAGCACCCGTCTTTCCTAGATTGTGGTCCTCTTAAAGCAGAGGTACAAAGATGGCTTTGTGTCCACTAATGAGTGACTCTCATAGATAGATGCCTAATGCATATTTGCTAAAGAAATGAATGCATTCTATTTTTAGAATAATATATTCAGGATAAGATAAAGTTAACTTTAAATTATAGAGATAGGGGATTCTTAGAGATTCTTATAATAATGATGATTAAGGACAGACTGAGTATAGTTTATGTTAATAAAATACTTATTCTCATACAATGCTTCAATTAATTTGTATGAATTATTGTTACTGAGAAAGAATTTGTGCTTATTACAATTTTAAAAGCTCTTTTCTTTTACGGGACATTACAATTGCACTCTTAAGATTAAATTCTATAATTAAATATTGTAACTAAACCAGATAACCTTGATTCCCAAATGACATAACTTTAAATAGACTCTATTTTAGTCCTAGAAAGGTATTCTTAGGGAGCCTGTGTTCCATCTGTAACCAAGAGTGGGATGTCTTACGACAGTTTGGTGATGTATATTTAACTTTTAAATTCTTAATCCCCTGGCTTTTCTCAAGGACAGCTAATGGACTTTGAGTAAGTCCTTAGTAAATTTTTCCTTTCATGACAACTACTATTCTTAAGGTCAACTTCATTAGTGAGTTTGTGTATATCCTGAAATGAACGGATCCAATGTCATGACCTATGCACATCCTGGAAGACAGAATGGGCCCAGTAGTTGGTGAAGTCAAATGACTCATTCTCTCTAGGCTGTTGCCCAGCAGAAAGTCCCAGATATCACAGCCTCTCTGTTCCTAATGCCTTAGCAATGATTGGTAGGAGGTAATGGGGTAAATATTTCTTCATATAACCTTAACCAAGTTCCAAACCATAAATAAATAAACGATTTTAACAAATCCCCCATTAAGTCCTATGAAGTTTCCTTTCAGAGGACACCTGTGAGGTCAGCAGACAGGGAAAATCAGAAATTTAAAGAGCTCTAATGAGAGGCGATAATAGTTACCTTCGTATTTTAGAAATTGTGAGTTCCATTACTGTGTTTACAGAACAGATAATATTTGGCTAAGATTAAAACATTGTGTTTTATATTAAGTAATTTTTATTCTTTGTTCAAAATGCTTAAATCCAAGTACTTCTCGACTCCATTTCACATCCAAATGTTATACCACCTAAGACAGTTCTCACTACTTTCTCTGTCCAGATATTCTTTTTTTTTTTTTTGATTTTTGAGACAGGGTTTCTCTGTAGTTTTTGGTGCCTGTCCTGGAACTAGCTCTTGTAGACCAGGCTGGCCTCGAACTCACAGAGATCCGCCTGCCTCTGCCTCCCGAGTGCTGGGATTAAAGGCGTGCGCCACCACCGCCTGGCAGATATTCTTTATTAACTTTTACTCATAACAAATTAGCTTTGCAGTGGGTTGTATCCTCAGAGTTGGAGATAATAGCTAGGGAAAAGTTTACAATTTGATTTGCTCTTATTGAAAAGAAGAAACTATTCTTAAAAATAATAGGAAGAAAAGAAATTGGATAAAAGTAAATAACAAAGATAAGTTATATAAATTTAAAAGTTAATGAAACAAGTTTCTTTAAATTAAAAATGAATAAATGAAAGTTATAAAAATTTAAGCATATAACAAAACTGTACTAACTCTTAATTAACCCATTTGTTTCTATCTTTTGGGCAGGCCCGACTGCTCTTGAGTATCAAGGCCTCATGCTTCTGTCTGTGAATGCTGAGATTACAGGCATCACCAGAACAGTTAGCAAATTGCAGTTTTAAAATTAAGTTGAATGTCACCTTTGATTGGTGAGGGAATTCAGAATTCTTGTAGTTGTGCAGGTACAAAGAGGAAGTGCCCAGTACTTGCTCTGTGCATGACTGTGTAGGAAAACTCTCGTTGCCTGCCAGGCCTGGTGGTATAGTTTTCAGGAGGAAGCATCGCCTTGCTTTTTGATATTTGATCTTTATGTTTCAAGTCTGTTTGCAGTATAGCTTTCACTTTTCAAGGACAAAGTTAATACAGTGTTTTTGATGCTTTGCACAATGAACATAACATTGAAAAAACTATGACCAAATTAGTAGAACAGTAAGACTTTCTGTGTGTTTTTGGGGCAGGTATCTCCACTCAGCCATGATCATTTACCGTGATCTGAAACCCCACAATGTGTTGCTTTTTACCCTGTATCCCAACGCTGCCATCATCGCGAAGATCGCCGACTATGGGATTGCACAGTACTGCTGCAGAATGGGAATAAAGACCTCAGAGGGCACCCCAGGTAGGAGACTAAGTTCACTTTTTGCACTGCATATCCGATGTCCTCGGATGTTGGTGTGGGAGAGTCAAAGCAGAGGTAACCTGTCACAGTGTGAACAGATATTTATTGTCTGAATAGTACTGGTCATTGCATCAACATTTTCATCATCCTGTTTTCTAGAACAACAACAGCAACAACAACAAAAATCAACATGTAATTTTCTAAGCCAAAAACTGAGTTAAAAGGAGACGGTATTTAATGCCATTACACTTCTAAAAGCGAGAGTTCTCTATATCCAATGTTTGTCGTCTTTTTGCTTAAAATAAATGCTTTTCCTTTTATTGGTTGCCTCTATTTGCAAGTAGGTGTGCATTCTCCCAAGCATGTCAGGATCCACATTGCGTCAGAGTGTCCCTGGGCTCTTCAGGCACAAGAGAAATTGTTACTGTTCTCTAGTGCTTGCTGTGTGCCAGGCTCCAATGCAGGTACATCAGGGGCACATTTCTTACCTCCATACTGAGTCTGTAACTTTGCTATGGTTTTCATTTTAATAAATGGGAACATTAAGGTTGAGTAAGATTTTTAATCTCAGTAAGCAGTCAATATGGTAATCAGTCAAGTCAGTGAAATATAAAGAATCTGACTTTGGATTCTTCAGCTGTCTCCTTGACCACATACTGTGTTAATGTACGCTTGAGAAGGCTTCACTCTTCAATCTTAGCCTCTGAAGCAGAAAAGGAAAAAATAACAGAATGGTGCATATCAAATATTGCTCATTGAAGGCTTGGAAAAACAATATTTTTGTTTAGGAAAAATGAACATAAGCAGTGACCTTCTGTAGGCAGACCTCTCATTCCTCTCGTGAGAGGTCCCAAAGAGACCTGGGAGAGGAAACAAAAGAGGACACGACTGGTTCTAGGTATGGTTGAGGAGAAGGGTTTTGTTGTAGATATGAGGGAGAAAACAGCTAGAGGTGTCTTGACGAGTCAAGACTGAACATGGCCAGCAGAAGAAACCGGGCTGTGAGAAGAGAGAGGGGAAAGGAATGAGGGAGGAAGAAAAAAAAAAGAAAGGAACGAGAGATAGGGCCCCAAGAGGACAGAGAAAACACATGGGAATCAAGAGAATGGTAGTCAAAATGGCTGAGTTATATAGGATCAGAGGCTGAAGGATGGGAAGTAGAACCCAGACCCTGGGCTGGAGAAGTTTAGGGGAGAGGGAGCAGTGATCTGTGCTGGGAGGAGTCACAGAAACTGAGACTTATACTGGGTCCCTTTGGAACCTCACATCTCATATGATGTCCAGGTGAACTGACCCCTTTAGCTGGGCATTACAGTTTGTTCTTTTTTTACTCCCGAGTGGACATTTGTCACTGAAGGTTGTTTTTTGTTTGTTTGTTTTTGTTTTTGTTTTGGCTTAGGGGACAGTGGTTCTCTCTAGGTTCTGTCAAGTGTTCCTGGACTTGAGTTCCACTGTCCCACCAACCAGCTACTGGGCTAGACCAGTCAACAGCCAATGGCAATTAGCTTGCATGACACTTGGATCTTTTTTAATTTTGATCTCCGGTTTTCATCAGAACAAGCCTAAAATTTTATTGCCACGTGATTCTTTGTACTGTGGCAACTACTTATTCCTTGGATCATATAATCTCTAATGTTGACTTTTAGCGACAGAAATATGGAGGAAACTCAACAAAAGAAACCAATCTCATCTATTTTCTGCTGCCCACTGCTCTCCCAGGTCTCTCACATGACGCAGGTCCATCTCTTGCTGTCTTCTATTATTATTTTTATTATACAAAATTTATTAATAATATATAAATATTAATTATATATAAATATTAACAAATAAAATTATTATTTATTATATTAATATAACTATTAATAATTGTCTATTGTTATTTTTATTACAATTATTATCACCTTATTATTGCCAAACTACTTCTGATAATCTCAGTCCTAAACTCTGGCCTAAATTTGAAAAGACATCTCTCACAATTACTGCTAACACCTGACCTTTCCTTCCCCAAAGCAGTGTTCTCTAGGATGAAATAAGTTCCTTCTCACGGGATTTGATCTGTTTTTTTCCTCTTGTTGAATTTACCCATTCATTTTAGACTTTTAAATGTGGAAATGTTCAGTAATAGAAAAATGTATTCATGAAACATTTTGAAAGTGTGTGTGCATTTTATATTAACCCTGAATGAAGTATCCTCACCCTGGGTGTTCACGTATGTGAGATAACTGTGTCTCTACATGACAGTGAGACGTTCAGATCTTTTCAGTGCCTGGGACATGAGAAAGGTTCATGCTTAGCCATTTGCAAGAATGACCCCATATAAGACCTGCTGTTACCCCTCATCTGCAAACCAGGGAGTGAGAGCCAATGGAATGTTGACGAGGACCACAGGGCAGAGCAGATGCAAACTCAGACAGCCTAAGACTGAGAACTTCCCCAGCCCAACACGAATTCAGCCCAAGGTCAAAGAGAGCAACAGCTTGCTCACTGACAGAAACGGCCTTGCCAGGTGACATTGTCTACTTTGGGAAGAGTAAATATGGTAGAGTTCCACCCTTCACTCCACCGTGGATTTCCTGTTGAGGGGGACAATTAGCTCTGTGTTCTGTGACAGTGGCAGAATTGACTGAAGTGAATGGCGATTGATGGCTTCAAGTCTGTCAACATCTATACAAATAAAACTGTCTTTAGGCAAATCAAATGTTCTCTAGCTGTTCGCCATCAAATGGTAGAGACAGGACTCAACTTATATGACTTTGCAAGGTCACTAGAAACCCTTTAGGGATTTTCAAGAAATATCTTAACAGCATCATAGCTAAGGACCCTCTAAATAGACATATATGTTGCTATACTCTGACCATGTGCCTAAGATATTGATTCTGTAATGAAAAATGAAAAGCATTTTCATAAATATTTCTTTATTTAATTCCTTTATATTCATGGTTTTCTTTTCTTTCATTTCTCCCTTTTTTCCACCCCTCTGTATCTCCCTCCTTTCCCCTCCCTCTTTGTCTTTCCTTCTTTCTTTGTTGCGAGAAGCTCTCATATCATGTAGCCAGGACTGGACTGGAACTCTACTTGTAGCTGAGGGTTACCTTGAACTTCTGATCCTCCTTCTGTACCCCAGTGCTGGGGTTACAGTTGTGCACAATACTGAAGAACAAACCCAGGGTTTTATAAATGCTATGCCAACACTCTAAAAATACCCCTATCCTTTGCTTGATTACCTGTTTCAATACTTATAAAAAAACTTCAAAGTTCTGAGCAACTCTAACTACATTGATGCACACAGGATGAGAATTTAAAGATGAGTCACAATAGCATTTCAAGTGTCCTCTTTATGGTCCTATAGTTGGACGTTATATTAGTGAATTTACCAAGGAAATAAATACACAGAAAATTAAATAACCCAGATGGAAGCTTGATATAATAGATATCTAATTAGTATACTGAGTGAATAGTAACAATTGGAAAACATTTAAAACAGCCATCCAAATTTCTTTTAAATTCTCAGGTTATTATAAGTATAAAGATTGTTAGTGTGTCAGCTATGTAGGTAGCTTGTGATTTCTGAGTACCCTTGACTTTTTATCTGTGGGTTTAGGAAAGCATATGACACAGGGGCCTTTGAGAGGGCTCAGTGGGTTCAGGTCCTTGACACTAAGCCTGAAGGCCTGGGTTTGATTCCTGGAAGTCATAGGGTGGAAACAGAGAAGTATGAGTCATTCTCTGACCTCCACACACATACTATGGTATGTGCATGCCCTCCCCCACCCCACAACAAAAGAATAAAGTAAACCTAAGGAAAGAAGAAGGGAGTGTATCGATTTTCCAAGTGTGTGCTGTTTGGAAAGTCTGTTTGCTGGTGATCCATGCACAGTCAAATGCAGTGTTCCAGAGAGTATCTGCAACATGTAATTGAAGGATTTGCATTAGAGCTACTGCGATTTTTTTTTAACACCATGTCGTGGTATGTAGACTTCATCAGCACGTTTTGGAATCGAATTGCACCCCATTTGTTTGACTTAGAGTGTGGCTATGCTGTTATAGTTACATGGATAGATATGGAAGTTAGCATTTGCTCATTGTAATAAAATTGCTCAGAAAAATCTATGTCCAGGAGGAAGTTCTTTGGCTCCCAGTGGTGGAAGTTTCACTGACTCCATTGATTTGGGCTGAAGTTAAACAAAGGAAGCTTAACAGTCAGAGGAGGCTGCTCACTTTTTTGGCAGCCAGGAAGCAGTGGGTTTGGGGGTGATGGTGGGAGTAAGAGAGGTTGGAGACAGGATACGTACTCAATGACTGATTTCTTCCACTCATGCCCCACCTCCTGTAGATTCCACCGCTTTCCAACAACAGTTCTCATTTAAATCCATCAATACATTAATCCATTGAAGTAGGAGTACCCCTGGTCCATTTATTTCTAAACACTGCTGCATTGAGGACCTGACTGTCAAGTCACAAAACTTTGGGGGACAATCAATATTCAAACAATAACAATAGAAAAATGCCTTTGTTTGGGACATCTATAGACACAGTACTGGAAAAGGAGACCGACATGTCTGCCCAGCTGAAACAGCAAGCTCAGTGGGAGCCCCTGCGCCAAAAGACAGAGGGCAGAAAAGAAACACACGCACACACACACACAATACATACATATACACACACATATACACACATATGCTCGTGTGTGTGCGCACGTGCGCGCGCACACACACACACACACACAGAATTTCCAGCATAAGCCTGAACAGACTTTGATTTGTCTTAATGAACAGACCAATGAATTGATTTTGTGGTAATAATGATAAAAATCCAGGGTCTCCTGCATTCTGCTGCATCCTGCAAACTGGGAAATGCTCTGCTGCTGGACTCTGGCTCTGGCCCCTTTAAAAAAAAAATAAAAACGTAGTTTTTAAAGTCATAAGGTGAAATGGAATCCTCATTTCTGGGACTAATGAAACCACTGGATTTTAAGATGTGTTAAAGTGACTTTGTGCCTAGAAAGTACCCTCTGATCCCTTACACCTCTTTCTGTATAAATCTCTTTGCTGGTAACAGTTGTATTAAGCAAAAAGAAAAAATGATAAAGGCTTTTTTTTTCCCTGTGAGGTTTTATACTTTGATGCTATTCTCTACTTAATAATTTATTATTCAATGTTTATCTATGTTATCCTTTAGAATAATCTTTTAAGACGAAGATGTCTTAGTAGAATTTTAAGAGTTTAGAGTAAAGATCACAAGATCTGTCCTTGAAGATCAGGGGTGGCATGGCACCTGGACAGGCCCGCTTACTGACTTTTGCCAGTATCTCACTGCAGCGATGACACAGCCTGACATAGAGCTCATCCCCTTGGTCTGCTTCTTAGCAACTGGCCAAAGTGTGGGCACTGGCGTTGGGCATATTTATTGCTCTATCTCTTTCCTTACAGGGTTCCGGGCACCTGAAGTTGCCAGAGGAAATGTCATTTATAACCAACAGGCTGATGTTTATTCGTTTGGCTTACTGCTTCACGACATTTGGACAACTGGGGGAAGAATCATAGAGGGCTTGAGGTTTCCAAATGAGTTTGATGAATTAGCAATACAAGGGAAATTGCCAGGTAAGTTCTGTTTTATCTACAAGGAAGACTTTTTCCTTAGTGCCAGCGTTCTCATTCACAGTTTGATGGTTTTTGCTTAATGCATAGATAATCTTAAATTTTGTAATAAAATGATACAGATCACATGAAAAAGATAGCTACTCTAGGCTTAAAGAAATCCAAAGTGAGTATTGGTATGTTGGAAAGTATGTTGGGAGAACCTGGGAAAGGAAAATTATTATTAGAATCAGGCTTGTGACCTGTAGTTCTGATAACGGTTGTGGGATTTCACCGTAGTCAGAGATGTTCTCATTTCTTTGAAGCAAAATAATTCATATTCATGAAGAAATTTTTAAATATTTATGAATTTTTTGCCATAAATATTAATGAAAATTGGTAAATAAGTATTTAATGAGAGAAGCCTCATTTTGAATGACTCCAAGAAATTCTTTGACCTGTTATCTATTCTTGAATCTTATTTCATCTCCTACTACAGAATTATGAGCTGTTTCTAATACTTCCTTCTCCTCCAAAATAAACTTCTGAGTGTACACTCAGAGTTGCTATGGGCACTATGGAATTGGCTACCCTATGGGAACTTTTAAAGACTCTGGGAAAAGGAAACATTATTGTTGAACCAAATTCCTGCTTGGTCTCTGCCTTATCCTACCTGTTAGCTTCCCAGTGCGAATGCCCTGGTGTCTGTGCTACATTCACATGAGGAATGGCATCCCTAAAGGGAAAAGTTAAATGCACACACTCCACCCAGCTGTGGAGACATGAGCTTTAAAGGCCTGCCCCCTTTGAGTATTAGAAGTATTTTCATAGAAGCCATTTATTATATGAGTAAAGGTGTTTCAAAGTCTACTTATGTACAAACAACAAATGAAGATGTCTTTATTTCATTTCCACCCATGCATTTGTATCTCCTTTTATACCATAAAATGTCAAAACAGCTCTTATTTGTCTGTTTGGGGGAAATGGTGAGATGATCTCATATAGCCATGACTGGGTAGCTTAGGTTAGCACTGAATTTCAGATCACCCTTCTTCTACCTTCTAACTGGTGGGTTACAGGCATGAAACTCATTTGTGACTGCTCTACTGAAGGTGAAGTTAACAAAACCGACTATGTCATAGTAAATACAGAATTATGGAGACCAGAGTTCCTACTGCATTGTTCGAACACATCTGTGTTGATAATAAGCACATAATTTTGATTTATTTAGTGTGCCTGAATGATCTTCTTTATGTTTCAGATCCAGTTAAAGAATATGGCTGTGCCCCATGGCCTATGGTTGAGAAGTTGATTAAAAAATGTTTGAAAGAAAATCCTCAAGAAAGGCCCACTTCTGCCCAGGTACACTCAAGTTAAAAAACTTTAGTATTTTGTATCAAATATTATATATTTGTGTACATTCATGTACATATGCATATAATCTTCAAATATATGCTCAAACACATTAATTAACATATCTATATACAGAATTAAAATAGTTATGTCATATATATAATGTTATATATTTTCTGTATTATACTAATTATAAAGGTATAATTTTTATAATCTCTTCCATTCTGGCACACACTCTAACCCCAACATCCCAAGAGCCATTATCATTGCTGATATATACAGATACATGTATACATCCATAATTTATGATATGTGCAGTTAAGCACATGTATGTATGTATGGTATATTTCATATATAGTATGTTATATTCTTTTATGAAATGTCTGTTTATTTCTATACCCATTTTTCTATTCAGTTATCTACCTACAAATTATTTGGGAGAAAAACATTATTCATATATGTTATTCCTTCTTGTATATCTTGAGTAAAATTTTCTTGTGATTTTATGAGACTTGCTTTGTTTTTTCTCTTAAGGTATCTTCATGAACATAATGCCTCCATTTTAATAAGGACATCTTTAGCATCTTCTTGTAACATTTGTTTCTTTTCAAGTCACATTTTAAGGCATTCTTTCCCACAAAGCTACAAAAAAATATTTACCTATAACTTTATTTTCAAGTTAAAGTCTTAGCTCACTCCAATTTCGTTGGGACTTGGCCTTTGCTTAGGAACTAGGGGTTTCCTAGCTCTTCCTAGCAACCCCAGCCAGCCTTTTCTTTTAGCCCATCTCCAGTCCTTTGTCACAGAACTTTTATCAGGAAATAGAATAGAATAAAAGCTGCCACACTAGCCTGGGATTAAGATAGAGGAACCTTATCCTCTTTCCTATCCTCCATTCTGATCTCTCCAAACTTACCCTAGGTCCTGCTGCAGCTTGCCTGAGGGGCACATACTCCATCCCCACCCCATGTCCTAGGGGCTTGTGTCTTAGTGCCAGGGTCCCCTTGATTCTCCTTCAACTGCCTTGCTCAGCCTTTCTTTATAGCTCAGAATTCTCCTTTTGTGACTCCTCACAGACCTTCAGAGCAGCCCTATACCAGGAAGCACCCACAGTCAGCAGACTTGGCTAGAACCTGGGTACCCCACAACCACCAAAGTGGGCTCATACTTAGATTGGGCAGCAGTAACCAAAGAATGGGACATTCACCCAACAAAGATGAGGCAAGATATGTACAGCAAGAAATATCTCAAACATCCTAACTCCAGATGCCTAGATCCCAGCACAAAGGACAAATAAATCAACATGAAAACCAAAACAGTGTGAAACAATATGCCTCCAGAGGCCGGCAACTCTGTTGTGTTAGTCCCTGAAAAAAGCAGCTTAGCTGAAGCATTCAATAAAGACTTCAAAATATCAATTACATATATCTTCAAAGATCTTAGATATGACTAAATATCTCATTGAACACTGTGAGATACTAGCAGATGAAGCAATAAAAAATCATTCAAGAAATGAACACAGAATTTAACAAAAAAGTAAAATATCTAAAGAAAACCCAAACTAAAATAAAACTGGAAATGAAAAAGTGAGGATGTCAAATAAAAGTCTGAGAGATACGACTTACCAATAGATTAAAAAAAAAAACCTGCTAAATTTTTAAAAATCCAGGTACAAGACATTCAGGAAATCTGGGACACCGTTAAAATATCAAAATAATGAATAATAGGGATAGAGGAAGGAAAATAAACCCAGGTCAAAGGCGCAGAAATATTTTTTTAAAAAAATAGAAGTCGATTTCTCCAACCTAAAGATGTACAAGAAGCATACAGAACACTAAAAAGACAGGAATAGAAAAGAAACTCCTCACAACACATAATAGTAAAAAAACTAATTATAGAACAAAGGAAATGTATTAAAAGTTTTTAAGGATAAGGACCAAATCACAGTTTAAGTCAAACTGATTGGAATGATACTTGACTTCTCAGTGGAGACTCTGAAAGTTAGAAAGGCCTGACTAGATATTCTATACGCCTTAAGAGATCACAGATGTCAACCCAGGCTTCTATACCCAGAAAAAGTATCAATCACAATTGACAGATAAATAAAAATCATTTTATATTAAGAACAAATTTAAGCAACCCAGATTTATAGACGGTGCTACAAAGAAAAATTCAACCTGAAGAGACTAACTTCATCCAAGACAATACAATGAATGAATAATCCCAGAAGCAGCAGGAGCCTACATAACTACAACACTACAATGAAGGTTAATAAACACTGCTCTCAATATTAATAGTCTAAATTTTCCCAGTAAAAACACACAGATTAACAGATTGGATTAGAAAACAGAAGCCATCTTTTATTTTTTTTTTAAATTTCTCGAGGCAGGGTTTCTCTGTAATTTTGGAGCCTGTCCTGGAACTAGCTCTTGTAGACCAGACTGGCCTCAAACTCACAGAGATCCATCTCCTTCTGCCTCCCAAGTGCTGGGATTAAAGGCATGTGCCACCACTGTTTGACTGACAGGAACCATCCTAATGGATCCACTTAAAGGGGCTAACATAATGACACACTTGAGGTATCTAGAAAGACAAGGAGGAATAATATCTAAAAAGAGTAGACAGGAAGAAATAATTAAACTCAGGTCAAATTAATAAAATTAACTATGAAGAGAAAGACATTAAAACAAACATTGTGAAAATTCAGAGAATCCTAAGTACATACTTTAAAAATTTGTATTCTACCAAAGTAGAAAGTTTAAAAGAAATGAAAGTATCTCTTGATGTGTATGACCTACTATAATTAAATCAATATGAAATCAACAATTTAAGCAGACATGTAACCACTAGTGAATTAGAAATAACAATTCAAAATTTCTGAAACAAAAATTGTTCAAGATCAGATGGATTCCGTGCAGGATTATACTTGACCTTCAAAAACGAGCTAATGCCAGTGCTCTCTGAATTGTTCCAGAAATAGAAGGAGATTTAAACAGCAAAGGAAGAATTCAAGTATTCTTATTTGCATATGATACAATGCTGTATATAAAAGTCCCTAAAAAATCAATGGGAAATATCTATAGCTGATAGAATAATAGGATATAAAATTAATATACAGAATCAGAACATTTCTTGTATACAAATGAAAAAATCAGAAAAAAATCAAGAAAACTTTCACAATAGCCTCAAAAAATAAAATATCTTGAAATAACTCTAGCTAAGCAGGTTAGATACTTACATAATAAAAATTTGAAGATATTGAAGAAGATACCAGAAAATGGGAATATCTCCCATGCTTATGGATAAACAGGATTAATACCATGAAAATGACTGTTTACCTAAATCAACCTAGAGATTCAGTCCAACTTCTATCAAAATTCCAAAGTAGTTTTTCTTAGAAACTGAAAAAATATTCTTCAACTTCAAAAGGAATCAGAAAAACCCAGAATAGCTAAAGCAATCAGTAATATGAAGAAAAAAATACTCCTTAAAGTATTACCATCTAGGCATCAAATTGTATTGGAGAGCTACAGTAATAAAAACAGTATGGTACTGCCATAAAACAGACATATTTGTTATAGAATTGAAGCGAAGACCCAAACTTCAAATACTATACATCTACAGACACCTGATTTTTGACAATGAAACAAAAAAGTACACACTACACACTGAGATAAAAGAAAACAAAATAAAACATCTTCAACAAATGGTGCTGATCAAACTGAACGGCTGCATATAGAAGCATGACAATAAATTAATATTATTTCCTGCACAAAATTCAATTATAAATGGGTCAAGAATGTTAGCAAAAGACAAGATATGCTGCTTGATAAAAGAAAAAGTGGGACGAGGCTTGAATTAATGGCCCACCAAAAGTCTTTCCAAACAGTACATCAGTAGCACAGGCATTAATCCCAACAATTAAGAAATGAGACCTTCTGAAGTTGAAAAGCTTCTGTATTGCTAAGGACACCTTCATTCAGTCAAAGTAGCTGTCTACAGAATGAGAACAAATCTTAAAAATTATACAGCTGATAATGGATTAGTACCTAGAATATATAAAAATATAAAGCAATCAAATATCAAGAAACAACTCAATTAAAGGATTGATATAGACTAAACAGAGTTTTCAAGAGATGAAACAAAAGTGACTGAGAAACACTTTTAAAATTTTCAACCTACTTAGCCATTAAGAAAATGCAAATTAAAATTACTTTGAGATTTCACATTAACACAGGCAGAATGGCCAGGATAATAAAATAAGTGCAAGGGTTGTGCAGAAAGAAGGACACATTCGCTGCTGATGAGACTGAAAATTGGTAGAGTCACTATGGAAATCAGTGTGGAGGGTATTCTAAGAGCTTCAAATAAAATTACATGAGATCTGACTATACCATTCTTCAGCATATACCAAAGGACTATGTATCTTACTACAGAGATCTTTTTTTTCAACCATGTTCATTGATGTTCTATTCATAATAGCCAAATGTCAGAAACAACCTAGATGTCCATCAACTTATGAACTGATAATGACAAGGTAGCACATTTACTCAATGGGATATTATTCAGCTGTCGAGAAAATGAAATTTGAAAATAAATGAATACAACTAGAAACATCCATCCTGAGGAAGGTTACCCAAACACAAAAGACAAATATTGCTTGCTTTCTTTCATATGTGGATATTAACTTTTAATCTTGAGATATGTGTGCTTCAAACAGCGGTATGTAGCTAGTAAGGGACCAGATGGAAGAATGGGATCTTTCAAGGAAGGGGTAATAGAATATAGTGTTATGATGAGATGAGTGGGAAACTAGAATAGGCAGGGAGGATGGGAAGATAGGGTAAAGGAGAGAATATAGGAAGGGTCAAGTAACAGTAAAGGCCTTTGTAAAAGCCATTTGGAAACCTACTACTGTAGAAATGTCGTAAAATATATACATATATGAAAGTAATTTAAGTGTTGCTACTGTACAATGAGGGAGACAATGCCTCAACTAGACATCACAGGTCACCAAATAAAATCCCCAGTGCCAAGAATTGGTTATAGCTTGTTGAGTCATTGCCAAGAGGGTTACATAGAACCCCCTCTAACCATACAGATTATTTCAAAAGTTATTGGTTACTCTCCATAACCTGATGGTAGGCTCTGTTGTGAAGTCACAACTTACATATATCTTCAGACATAAAGTATTTGAGTTGGTGCCCAAATAAAAGCTTCATCTATACTGATTTGTGTTCACAGTTATCGAATGTAACTTGAGCACTAGTGGGAAAAGAAGAAAGTAGTCATCAGTTTCACTCAACTACAACTCCTTCAACCTACATCAGAGACCTGCCTGCAAAATGTACTATTGCAATAGTGGCACAGATACTATGGAAGTAACCAATCTCTTTCTGATTTGGATTTAAAAAGCCCATTCCATGATATAGAATATGTATCTGATACTTCTAAAATGGGCAAGAGTTTGAGGCTAGATAGATTATAGTCTTATGGGAAAACCTATTACTATTTTTCTGCTAAAGAAGGACACTAATCAAATAATTCTTAATGACATATTGCTATACCCATAGATCTAGCCTCATGGGAGAAGCTTCTTTTTGCACTAGATGATGATTGACACCTCGTCCCACAACTGGACAATGCACAGAGAGTTTTGTAGACTTTGTAGTCCCTGTCCTAAATGAGATATCTTTATCCAAACCTTCCCCTCAGGCTCAGGCATCTATGTAGAAAGGCGGCAGGAAGAGTCAGAGGTGGTGGGTACATTTTTAGACACAATAGGACTGTACTAGTCCTTTTTCGTCAGGACTTACAACCTGCAAATAATGACAGGGAAGCTTATGAAAACTTGGCCTTAGCTTAAATGTTTTGCCAGCTATGTCTTATAACATAAATCAATCTGCTTCTATTAATCTATATTCTGCCACATGGCTCTATTTCTTCTCCTCTGTACAGTATGTCTGACTTGTTCCTTATCTCACTGGTATCTGCCTCTCTTCCTCCCTCAATCCTCTCTCTTCCATGAAGTCCTGTCTATTCTCTCCTGCCTAGCTATTAGCCATTTAGCTTTTTATTGAACCAATCAGAAGACACGTTAGACAGAGACACATCTTTACACTCTAAAATATCCTGCAACACAGGACTGACAAACATATATGAACTCATGTAGACCATGACAGAATGTACAAGACCTCCATAGGTCCAAACTAAAGAAAATCCCAGCACTGAAAAAGGGAAATAGACACAAAATCTCAGCCCCAACCAAGAGGCTATTTGCAATCGATTCCTGATGGGAAAGGGAATATTAATTTTCTCAGAGTGTCACTGGGTGCTGAGTATATCAAGCACACTTCAGGGCATGCATAATGCCCAGGAGTAGCTGGCTAACACAAACTGACTCCGTGGTTTTTGTGTACTTTTTTTTTGCTAGTTTTCATTTTATTGATTTCCTTTATTAAACATAGTTTGTCTGGTTTGATTTTCTTTTTTTCTTTTTTTTCTAAGAGAGAGAGAGAGAGAGAGAGAGAGAGAGAGAGGGAGGGAGGGAGAGAGAGGGAGGGAGAGAGAGCACGTGAGGTAGGAAGGATCTGAAAGGAGTTGTGTGTGTGTGGGAAATATGTTAGTTTCATACAACAAAAATAATAGTTTCATACTAACAAAAATAAGTTAGTTTCATACAAAAATTTTTAAAAGTTGAAATATAATTTTTTTGACATCTGCATTCTTAATCAACAAATCAATGGATTTGTTGTAGTGTGTGCATGTACAAATATGTAGTGGTGCAGGAGGGTGTGGGTACCTGTGTGTGTGCCCATATGGAGGCCAGAAGACAACTTTTCCAGATCTCAGGTGCCATATACTTTTTTATATTTTAATTTTTAAGAGATTGTCTGTCAACATCCTACAGCTTGCTGATTAGGCTAACTTTAGCCTCAATAGTCAGAGAACTCTGGGGACCTGCCTGTCCGTACTTCTGCAGCTCTGAAATTGCAGTCAAGTGACTGAAGCCAGTGATGTGTGTGTGTGTGTGTGTGTGTGTGTGTGTGTGTGTGTGTGTGTGCACTTTATTTTTTTTAATTGAGCTATACATTTCCCTCGACTCCTCTTCCATTCTTCCTCCCTGTCCACCATGCTCTCAATTTACTCAGGAGTTCTTGTCTTTTTCTCCTTCCTAAGCAAATCTCTCAGGGTCTTCTTTGTTGTTTAGATTCTCTGGAGCTGTGGATTATGGGATGGCTAGTCTTTGCTTTATGTCTAAAAGCCACTTATGAGTGAGCACATGTTATGTTTATTTTTCTGTACCTGGGTTACCCCACTCAGTATATTTTTCTAGTCCACTTGAGGCCAGTGATTTTTTGTTTGTTTGTTTGTTTGTTTTTCTTGTGAATTCAAGGATTGAACTCAGGTTCTCATTGCTTTCACAGTAAACAAATTACTACCTGAGCCTTTTCCCAAGTTGCACAGTTGTTCACATTTTTGTCTGGGTCCCATTTCTTGCTCCCATTTGAAAAGTCAACTTCACAGTTTTATTTGTTAGTTTCTTTAATTTATTCTCCACTGCTCTGACATATCCATTTTCAAACTTATTGACGGTTCACAGACATAGTCATACAGAAGTTCTTCTGTCAAGTTACCTATTTTTTTCCTTTGTTTTTCAATAATATTCCTCCCTACTTGCTTTTCTTATTTGGGGATATTTTGTTATCCTTAGATTTGATTTTGTATAAGATATAAAATCTCTTTGCAAAGTCTATGACACAACTTGCTCTTTTGTCTGTGCTCTTTTGTCTCTCTGCGGATAGCTGGAGTGGGTATTATCTTTAGGGCATTGTCTTCCTTTCCATATTCATGGGCTATGTTCTCATATATTCAACTTTTCTCAAGCGTCAAGCATATTTGGGCAATTTCATATTTGTACATACTGATCTCCTACACTTTGGGGAAAGTGTTTTCTGTTAAAGATTACATTAAACTTAATTCCTGCATTGAGTTTGCTGTTTTTTAAACATATTTTTTATTTTTTAAGATTATAATTACATCATTTCCTCCCTCCAAATCACCCTACTTTGCTCTCTTTAAAATTAATTACATCTTTTAAATATTTATATATGCATATAAATAATACATACATTATTAAATACATAAATACAACTTGCTCAATCTGTATAATGTTACTTGTATGTATATTTTAAGGCCTGATAATTTGGTATTAGATCACCAAATCATGTGGTATTTCCTGAGGGAGACTAATTTTCCTGCTCTCATTATTCATTAGTTTCCTGTAGTTCTTTCTTTCGACTACAGGACTATGAACTTTCCGTAATCCATGTTAAACAACTATGTGTCTATTGGTGTCTTCCTTATTTAGCTTATGATTAGGCAACCATATTGGTGGGACAAGAGGGTGTAGCTTCTGACATTTTAGGAGACACAATTCCACAGCAAACTCCCTGATCCTCTGACTCTTAAACACCCAGCTGATGTGAATCTTAGAGAAATGAAATCAGGCTTCTCAATAATTCCTCAGGGGGTTTTTGCCATGCCTCATTCCTCTGGAAAGTCTGTAAGCCACCTTCTTTCACATTTGTGAACGTGAGAATGTGGACAACAATAATTTTTGTTTGCTTGTTCTGCACATGTAGTCTTTGGGTGTCTCAGATTTGTGGTCATGGATCCTTTTATATGGTATTCTACTCTGGGTGACTCTATACTGAACTTCTGTCATTGGATGCTACAGGGCATCCAAATTTATATCAATGTTGTATCATTAGGCAG
This sequence comes from Myodes glareolus, assembly GCF_982192425.1. NCBI lineage: Eukaryota > Metazoa > Chordata > Mammalia > Rodentia > Cricetidae > Myodes > Myodes glareolus. The sequence goes on from NC_142044.1 coordinate 54,265,737, forward strand.
ACATATTTATCATGAGTGTAGTATTAAGATTCAGCTAATCTTTATGGTTTGTGCTTCATTGTGTTTTTACTCTGGTAATTCTTTACTGTGTTGTTAATATTTTAAAACTATAAAAGCTTTTAAAAATTCATCCAATACTGTAAGTTAACTTGTAGATAGAAGTTCTTCCAGAGTAATATCTTCTGACATACTATCTGAAAGCAAACTCTTGCTATGATTTAAGCTTGTGTAAACTTTTGTAGATCACAATGAAAGTGTTCCTTCTGTTGTGATGTGTTGATTTTGAATCATGATTAATATTTGAAGATTTGTTCCACTTTCAATTCCCTGATCAGAAATAGCTCAGTACAAAATAGCACTAAACTTGACAAACTTTCCACAATTGCTTTTTCATGTGACACATTTCTTTTAGTGTAGCCAGCGACCAGTACAATCCCATGAGCTGTGTGTCTTGATTCCGTATCATACATGAACTGTATGTATTTATTCCTTATCATAGTAAAATTTTAATAACATAATGACTGTTTCCCTTCACCCATATTTCATGAGCTTCATAGCATCCCTGAGATTCTTAAGTGTAGGTAGCATTGTAAGCCTAGACTTAACTATTTTATCTTTAAGTATAGAGTTTATGTACTAAGAAAGATAAATAACATATCAATATATCTAAGCCAGGCATAGAGAGAATAAGGGACTCTCCTGAGGTTTCATATGTGGTAAGTTTGGCTATCCCTGTTTTCTTCCTAGCAACCTGCCTCTTGGTTCTGTTAGCTTACAGTGCACTCATTGGTTCCCCCATGTCTAGTGCTTGATCCAAAACTTAAATGTGGGCTCTAGGGATGTCTTCTAAATTGTTAACAAACATTGAATTTTCACTTTCTTCAGCTTATAGAAATTGCACTTTGTTTCTGGCTTGACTTTCTTTTTCCCTCAATTAATGTGCCTCTGACATAAGAATTGTGGTTCTGTTGACACTTTGAACTTTTGAACACTGTATGTTAAAAGAAATCCCATAGCGCATATACAAAGAGTATATATTGTGTACAGTATACAAAGAGTATATTTTGTGCTTGTTTTCAAATGTACTTTTGTCTGTAATTTGGACAACTGTACTTAAAGATCCAGATTAGTGAGTGTTTAATCAAAAACCACAGGTTCTACTAGACACAGCTTTAGGCCACATTTGATCTTTAAGGAAGAAATGCTAACTGGACGAATGCTCTTTTGTCGTTTTTAAACTTTCTTAGGTCTTTGACATTTTGAATTCGCCTGAATTAATTTGTCTCATGCGGCACGTTTTAATACCTAAGAACATCGTTGTTGAATGCATGGTGGCTACAAATCCCAACAGCAAGAGTGCGACTCTCTGGTTGGGCTGTGGGAACACTGAAAAGGGGCAGCTGTCCTTCTTTGACTTAAACACGGAAAGATACAGCTATGAGGTAAATATGAGTTCTCTCTAAATTAGAAATTTTTCAAAATAACCTAAAGACTATATCAGTTAAAAATTACTTTGAAAGAAATCAAGTAAGAGTCAATGTAGAAGGGTTTCAATTAGCTTTCTTTTGGAATAAGTGAGTACCTGTGTCATACATATACATGTGTGTGTGTGTGTGTGTGTGTGTGTGTGTGTGTGTGTGTGTGTGTGTGTGTGATGTATATATAATATATCTGTCAGGTCAGGATCTCTGGAAACAGAACCTGAAACAGTCCTCTTGTTATTATGAATTAAGGAGTGACAAGTTTGGCAGGAGGTAAATGAAACTGAAACAGAATACGTTAACTCAGAATAGAAAATACGTTTCCTGGGGAAGCTGAGCCTCAGTCTCTTCTCTCAAGGGCTCTAGAGTATGACCAGCATTGTGGAGTGTCTACACACAAAAAGCCAGGTGTTCTAATGTCCATATACAAATGCCAGGCTGTTACCAGGTGTGCATACATAAGAGATCAGGTTGACGCCAGGTGCCCTTACACAAAGGCCAGGTGTTCACTGAGTGTGCACGCACAAGGGCCTGGTGGACTTTGGGTATCTGTCTATGCAACAGAGATCATAAGGTCATCAAGGGCTACACACTAGTCATTAAACAGCCGCCTGGTATCTACATACATCATCTGTATCATCATACATGTAAGATGAGACATTCATTCTTCAATGTCGGTTGGGCATTCACAGCTGTCTGCTTAGAAGTGGGGCTGTGTAATCACACTTTTTTGGGTCTGTTGGCAGTCAACACTCCCAGGAGTAGAGGAATGAGCAAAATAGATTTGTATATGACTCTTACAAAATAGATCAATACATTGGCAAACAGATAAATTTATAGAGTTTAAAAGTAACTTGATATTTTGACTATTGCCTTGAAATAGTTTGCAAAAAATTATGCTCAAGGTTAAAGAATCATTTCATTTGATCTTGATGAAATAATAATTGATTTGGAAAAAATATTATTTTCAATTTTTAATTTCAGATTCAGATACATTCTGTAACTAGGTAGGAAAAATCTTTACCAGTTATATTGTATATTGTCAAAAAGTAAATAAAATAGTTATTGATTGTAAAAGTAAGTGCACAAGGGTAACCAGATATAAGTACGTCGATTACAGGATATTTTCATTCTATATAAGATTTGGTAACTTAAAGTAAGACCACCTCACCTTGATTTTACTTTCTTTTCTTAACAGGAAGTTACTGACAGTAGAATATTGTGTCTGGCTTTGGTGCATCTCCCTGCTGAGAAAGAGTGCTGGGTTGTGTGCGGCACACAGTCTGGGGATCTCCTGGTCATCAATGCTGAAGACGAAACAAAGAGGCACACCCTTCAAAAGATGACTGACTCTGTTACTTGCTTGTATTGCAATTCCTTCGCCAAGCAGAGGTACATTGTCAGTTAATTGAAGGAAATTATATTGTCAGGTGCTTTAATCATTGGCAAAATTATTACACCTGCAATGACTGCTTGACTTAAGCTGCTTGCCATTGACTTGCTTATTTTTGAGAATCCTGAGGGACCTAGATGATACGGGTGATTTTTCTACACACAGATTTAGCTGAGGCGGGTAAAAATGCGTCAACTATTTTTCATGCTCAACTGTGGCTACCCCATTACTTCCCCTCTGCTCAGCCTGTCTGAGTATGTGTGCCAGTGTTTCTTCAAAACTGAATGTTCAATTATTTTTCCTTGAATGCAGACATCAATATAGCACCAACTTAGTATGGGCAACATTGAAACAGCAGTAATGTAACCACAGCTTTGCAAAATAATCTACAGTGTTTATAAACCCTAAAACTGTATGTAAACAGTTTAATAATCACTGTCAGCTCAGAAGTTGTGAGTTCACCACCTAGGATCCACATGGTGAAAGGAGAGAACTGAGTCCTGCAAGTTTTCCTTTACCCTCCATACCCACATCATGGTGCCTGAATACTCCTGTTCTCATTGCCCTGCCTCTACTTCCTGTCTCACTGACCCACTTCTACTTCCTGCCTGGCCAATCAGCATTTATTTAAAACATAGTTGACAGAATACAGACGATTCTCCTGCACCACAATTGCTCTACCAGTGATCTGTGAATAGACCATAACCAATATACCCAAATAGCAGAATATATATGCATAAGTATACATTGGGAGCTATATTATAGAGAACAGGATTTAATTTCCAGAAGCTATTATATTTGATGTTTCTTTGGTTTAAGGCAACACTAGAAAAAATAATGAAAAATATGGAGTTTGGGGGCCTGAAGTGTGAGCTGCCCTGTGAATTTTGGAGTTGAAATTATTTGGATAGTGTTGAAGAAAACTTTCATTGGGTTGAGTTAAAAAGGCAAAGAATTTTTTTTTTAATGAAACTATCATAGTAGGAGAACGATATCAAACTCAATTCACGTAGAACAAAAGTCGAGAGCTTTAGGCACAGGGATGGGTTACAGTTGTGGAAAACATTGAAGGATATTGTAGGGTGTGGCAAGGTGCTCTTATCATGAGCCCATCAGTGCTAATATTCCTTACTAAAAGTAGGTCCCTACTCTCTCCCAGAGACTGGTAAATGCATACACATCTCTGTTTTGATTGCATGTTAAGAGGATGGCTCCTTGGTCCTTAGGAAAGGCTTTCTGGTGCTGAGAAACTGACCCAAGGCAGGGCAGGGATTTCTGCTTCAAATGAAGCAGAGATGGCCTGTGTATTGCAAGGATCAAATAATCAGTGCTCCAAGAAGCAGAGGCTGAAGGGGTGGCTGGAAGGGGGCCCATCTCAAGTTTAGTCAAGATGGGAGAACTTAAAAGTCAGGGTACTCAAAACAATGTTAGTTGTAACAAGTTCAACTTTTTTCGTTTCAGCAAGCAAAGTAATTTTCTTTTGGTGGGAACCGCTGACGGTAATCTAGTGATATTTGAAGATAACACCATTAAGGTAAACGTTGAATACATTTTACATAAGAGCGTATTTTTAAAGACTTGGTTTTATGTACTTCTCCCCTATGTAATTATCAGATCCCTGATAACCACTATCATACATTCCACCTGTTATCTATGTGTTGATCCATGCATTTTAGCATATAATAGATCCTAAAAACAGCAACTTGCTGCATGAACTGAAGGTAACAAGAAATGAAATCTTTTTTGAAACGAAAGGAGCGGAGATAGTTCAATCTGTATGAAGTAGAATTGTATGAAGTAGACCTCTCTTATAAAAAGCATTCCAGGAAAAAGAAAAAAAAACAGACATTGAAGTGTGACTTGCTGGGTGGCAACTGTAGGCAATTCTCTGTAGAGAACACAGTGTCCATTCGGGATGCCTTGGGTCCATTCCCAGGTTGACTCCCCTCCCTCTCGCTCCCTGCTCTGCCTCCTACATGAAAAACATTGGGTATACCATCCACTTTTTCATCTACACTGAAGACATTACTCAACCTCCTGTTTCTGAGACTCCTTTAGTCATTCCAGAATCTATTCCTTCAGCAATTCATTATGGTTCTATCTCCTCAATCAGCTTCTACCTTTTTTCACCTATGTTTTTAGCATCTAAAGCAGTGATTCTCAACATGTAGGTTGTGAAACCTTTGGGGGTCATACATCAGATATCAAAATTATGATTTATAGCAGTAGCAAAATTAAAGTTAGGAAGTAGCAATGAAGTAATTTGATGGTTGGGGGTCACCATACCATGAGGAACTGCATTACAAGGTCAAAGCATTAGTAAGGCTGAGAACCACTGATCTAAAGCATGTCTAGTGAGCAGGCTGTTTCCTGAACAGTCTTTGCCTAGGGAAGAGTGTGGTCGGGAGGATCACAACTTGAATGAAGTTTAACTGAACCCTGTCTTGGTAGAAACTTTGAAAAGTGTGTCTGAATTTATTTTTAAATTGTTTATTTTAAAATTTCTTTTCAATTTTACATATTAATACCAACCACAGATCCCCCTCCTTTCACTCCTCCCTTACCTTACCCCCTACCCAATTCCCCATTCACTCCTCAGAAAGCATAAGGCCTCCCCCGGAGAGTCAACAAAGTCTGGCATATCCTGTTGAGCTAGGACCAAGTCCCTCCCTCCTGGTCTGAGTAAAGTATCCCTCCATAGGGAACGGGCTCCAAAATGCAAGTTCCTGAACTAGGGATAAATCCTGGTCCCACTGCCAGTGGCCCCACAGACTGCCCAAGCCACACAACCTGCATTCAGAGTGACTAGTTCGGGACTATACAGGTTCTCCAGCTAAATCAATCCATAGTCCATGAGCTCCCACTGACTTGGGTCAGCTGTCTCTGTGGGTTTCTCCATCATGATCTTAATCCCTTTGCTCATAGAATACCTTGTCCCTCTCTTCAGCTGGACTCTGGGAGCTCAGTCCAGTGCTTAGTTGTGTGTCTCTGCATCTGCCTGAATTCTAATTTTAACATCCCTAATCGTTTAAAAGGGAAAGCACTTCTGTAAAGTGGAAAGTTGCTCAGCATCACATCACACACTGAGTCAACGCTCTTACTCTCTCCAGCATAAAGGAGCTGCCCCCTTGAAGATACTGCGCATCGGCGATGTCAGAACGCCCCTGATGTGCTTGAGTGTGTCCTCGAACTCATCCGAAAGGCACATCACCTGGGGAGGGTGTGGCACAAAGATCTTCTCATTTTCCAGTGATTTCACCATTCAGAAACTCATAGAGACAAGAACCAGCCAGCCGTAAGTTATGTGTATTCTACTCAACCAGTTCACCATTTAGTCTTTTTTTTTCTTTAGAATCATATTAATAAAACCACTCATAGACCACACTGATGCTAAATATTATTTGAAATGCAGTATTTGTCTATTATAAGATGAAACACTCTTGATAGAAAATTTATCAGATTCTAGCTATTATAGTAGCATTACTACATTAATTATTGTTAAAACTAGAAAATTGAAATTAGGAGGCAATCCATGTCTATTAAACTAAAGCTGTGGATTTTATATAGTTAAATATTTATAATTGTTTTAAGTGTCAATTAAAGAAAACTTAGATTTTAAGGGTAATAATTTCTAGATAATAATAATTCTTTATCAAAGTTATGACCAAGTTAGTGACACTAATGTCAAGCAAGAATAAAATATATAAACTTTGAACTAGTATATTTTTAAAATTTTTATGCTTTTCTTCTGCTCTTTGATAATTTTATACATGTGTAAAGTATATTCTGGCTTCTACCAGCTCATACTTTCTCCCTCCCACCTCTACTAATTCCCCTATCAAATAGTAATTTTCACTCTCTCTCTCCATATATATATATATATATATATATATATGTATATATTTGACACACACACACACATATATATATATTTATATATTTGACACACACACACACACACATATATATATATATTTATATATTTGACACACACACACATATATATTTGAGACCCACAGAGTTTAACCAGGATCATCTGTGTGACTACTGGATTTGGAGAATAAGTGATGGTTGAGTTTTCAGTCCTAAATGAGACATTTACACCTCAGGGGTCATAGTTGAAGAGCGGTAGAAAGGATGTAAAACCCTGGAAGGTAGGCAGAAAAACGATGAAATGTTGGTCTCTGATCAAAGACCAGACAGTGCAATGCAGTCACAACCTCATAGGAGCTCTGATTGCCTACAGTAGGCCTACACAAGACTATGCCCATCAACAGTTCACCCTGAGTTAAGGTGGGGCCCATAGGGCACTTCCACTGCACACTGAATTTGGAGTACTACTGGATTCGTTGGTACGCCAGTCACTGTCTGCAGCTGAGTACCCCGCGTTGTCCAGCAGGATCCTGTGAATAGTTTCCATTTTAATTTGGATTTTACATAAATCTATGTTTTGTTTTTGTTTTCCTCAGTAACAGGTAGAGTAAGATGAGGCAAAAGTACAAAGTGCAAGTCAGAAATTGGTTCTGTAGTTACTTAAATAATAACCTATCAGTTTTGCTAACTTAAGTAAAAACCTATCAGTATCTATTTCACTCCTACTTGAATATTGTCCAGTTCTTCATCCTGAAGGGAAGTTTAGAAGGTGAAACAAAATTAGTATAAGGATATTAGTGTAATGTTTAGTACCTGGTAAGCTCTCAGATGCATTAACTGTGATTATGATAGCTATCAGCACTTGGTCACAAATCTTTCCTTCAGATGATTTGCTAGGTTTTCCGTGTCTGTCTGGTTTTTAGTATCGAAACTGAGGATAACTCTTGATTACATTGTCCTTTAGTCTCATGGTGACTTGGCTTTCCTGGTTGTTCCTTTACTGGGAAACACCCATGAAGATAATCCTCTCCCAGGGTACCTTGTATGGATGCTTTACTGGGAAACCCCCATGAAGATAATGCCTCCCCCAGGGCTTCACTTTCCCAGGGAGATGGAGAATCACCATTATGAGCACAGGGACACAGTATTCATATCAAAGGTGTATTTACTGCTGTGCTGGTCTCTTCCCCCTACACAGAGGTCAGAGACAACCTCCTCATCAGGACCCTTTTAGTTAGTGTTGCCTTCGCTGACTGAAAGGCATATTTAGTACTGAAAAATGTCCACTTTTAGGGCCTATGGGATTTCTTTTGTGTTTTATGCCCATCAAGTGGCCTGAGGTAAATTATTTAACATTTGCAAGGCTTTGGTTTTGTATGTCTAGGCATTGGGATTTATCCATTTTTATAAATTCATTCTTATTTATTGTGCTAGGACAGACCATGGGGCCTTGTGCATGCTAGGCAGCTTCTCTATCACTAGATTATGCCTGTAGATCTGTAAATTTATGGTTAAGGATCAAACAAGACGCCATACACAGAACTGCTTTCTAATGCTAACATCCTGTGTAAACATTCGTGCTCATGGAACTGTTTTCATTAGATACAGCAAACACCACAGCAAAACCACTGAGAACAATGGCTCTCTGACAGGAGATGATATCTTCAGCTACGATAAAGAAGTGGAAAATAGGAAAGGGAAAAAAAACCTTGCCTATTATAAGAAATGGTGATGGCTTTTAAATTCCCATGACGTTTTCATATAGTCCTCCCAAGCTGATTGCAAATTTGAAGTGTTTCTACTTTTTCCCGGATGTCCCTTCACCTTGTTATTGACTCTTTGTTGAATTATCCTTCTGTCCACTCACTTCACAAATGGCCTAGCACAGTGTAGACACTGGGCTGTGTGTGAATACGCTGTGCTGCTGGGCGTATAGGAAGTGATGGTGATAGTCTAGTATAAGGGACACACTAAGTAAGACCTTAATCAAGACTGCAGAGTACCAGCCATGCCAGGGTGGGGAGAGGAAACAGCTGGTCTGTGCTTTCCCAGAGGTCAGGGACAAGTTCCAGAGAAGCTTACATTTAGGTGAAACCTCAAAAATGAGTCTGGGCCTTGCCGTACAGATGGAATCTACAGTTTCCGGTCTGTTTGTAAGCGATATATGACGCCAGTGTCTATGGTTAGAAGAGAAAGATTTGAATTTGCTTACTATTTTCAAAGAGGATAAGTAACAAATTTCTGAACCCTAAAGCTCTATAAATATTGTACTCACTTGAATCTATCTGGAAGGTTTTTCTTCATATTTGATTGACTTACATTTACAAGTCTAGAGGCTTCTTTAGGTTTGGAGCCATTGGTACTATAATTTATTTCCACATCTTTTTAATTCTATCTACAGAGGGCTATTTATTAATTTCCCCAGCACTCATGGCAACAAAGATTATGTTGAAATGTGTAAAATTATCTATACACCAGAAGAGGATGGTCATGAACCACCATGGGGTTGTTGGAAATTGAACTCAGGACCTCTGGAAGAGCATTCAGTGCTCTTAACTTCCGAATTGTTTCTCCAGGAGAGGGGGTGGGTGGGAGAAAGGGTGAGAGGGAGAACTATGGTTGGGATGTAAAGTGAAATTAAAAAAATAAAAACAATAAAAAAGAAATGACTAAAATTTACAGAGATTATATTTCCTTTAGAATTTAAGAGCTAGTATAAAATTCTATACAGAATCAGATAGATTTAAACTTCAAAATCAACCCAGAAATGAACATGAGTTGTCATCTTTATTCTACAATCAAGTACAGACAATGCCAGTTATCCAAAAAGCAAAAGACATCCAAATGGTTAAGGAAGGACATGCGATCATTACAATAGTGCTGTTTGTTTGATTGTGAAAACAGTGCTCATCTTCTGTATACTTTTCACCTTTCTGCCCCCTAGCTTTTCTTATGCAGCTTTCAGCGATTCTAACATCATAGCGGTGGCAGTAGACACGGCTCTCTTTGCTGCCAAGAAGAACAGCCCCGTGGTGGAGGTGTGGGACAAGAAAACGGAGAAGCTCTGTGAATTAATTGACTGCGTGCACTTCTTAAAGTAAATGCATTGCTTTCTTTACCCCTGTTTGTACAAGTGGGAGGGGAGAGAAAGGAATTGTGGCTCCCTTTTCTTCATTTCTGTCCTCAAGGAGAATTTTTAAAAACTAGGAAGTTGTTAATTACTTGTTAGCATGTCCTTTAATATTCTTCACATTGACATTTGGGGAACTAGGTGGGCAAGGATGGAAAACTGTTATCTCTTCATGAAATTATATAGCATAACACAAACTCTAATGAAAAACTAGGCTATGGTCAGGATGTACTAGATGAAAAAGAATAAATAAAAACAACAATAAATGCAAAAATACCACATATGCTGCTGCCTAGAGATCAGTGACACAGTATCAAGTAGTATTATATATAATTAAGTTAGAGGTGCAAGGACGTTGCACTGTAAAGGAAAAAGCCACAAAATGATAGACGATGTGGGTGCAGACCTCCTGGATTTGGATGGAGGAATGGAATGCAAATTGAGAGCAGGCGGGTTGGCAGACGTGGTCCATATGTCAGTGTCGAGAGGTAGAACCACTGCCAAACCCACGTCTGCTCACTCCTCTCTGCTTCAGTCTTGTCTGACTTATGCTTTCCCTCTAGAGCTTCAGGGGACAAGTTCAGAGGGGTGACAGCTCTGCCTGGTAGATTCCATCAGTTAGTGAAGGGGGAAAATCAGTGATTTTGTATATATTCACACACACACACACACACACACACACACACACACATACACACACGCACGCACACATGTTTTTTAAGACAGGATTTCTTTGTGTAGCATTGGAGCCTGTCCTGGTACTCCTGCTGTAGACCAGGCTGGCCTCAAACTCACAGAGATCTGCTTGCCTCTGCCTCCCAAGTGCTGGATTAAAGGCACGCACTACTACCACCTGGCAACATACAAATGCATACATATGTATATGTATATGTATATATATATATATGTGTGTGTGTGTGTGTGTATTACTATCTTTGAATATAAGTGATTTATTTTTCTTTTGTAATTTTTGGACTTCATAGATAGCATTGAAATTAACCCTTATATATTAATATTGGAAAAATACATTATATTGCCACTGGGTTATATATTTATGGAAAGCGAGGATTTCTTAAAGTTGAAAGGTTACCCCAGCAGTTCTTACCTTTGAGAACGTGTGCTTCAGGTAAAGCAGTGTGGTTTCGGGCATTCTCTGTTAATCAGCTCAGCTCTGCACAATTTAATGATACTCAGAGCATGCAGCCAGCCCTCCAGTTTCTCAGGTTTTGTTTCCAACATGCAACCCTGATGCTTACGTATTTACTGAATATGTATGTATGGGCTCTCTTCTTGTCATTAATCCCTAAGCAATACAGTGTGGTAACTATTTCCACAGCATTTACATTTCATAAGTATGAAGAGTCATTTAGTGATCATTTAGAGTCTGAAGGATGATGTATATAAGTTCCATGGGAATACTGTGTTGTTTTAAAAAAAGAATTAGATTACCTGTGATTTTGGTAACTAAAGCCGGGTTCTGGAACCCATGTCCAGAACACCACGAAATGACTTTATTGCTGTCTTCATGTTTAAAATATTAGTCAGCTGTGCATGTGCAGGCAAATCCACTGAGTCTCTTCAGGGCTGATAAAAGTGTGACTAAATATGTTCTTTTTGATTTAGGGAGGTGATGGTCAAAGTAAGCAAGGAGTCAAAACACAAGCTGTCCTACTCGGGGAGGGTGAAAGCACTCTGCCTGCAGAAGAACACAGCTCTCTGGATAGGAACTGGAGGAGGCCACATTTTGCTCCTGGACCTTTCCACCCGACGAGTGATACACACCATTCACAACTTCTGTGACTCTGTGAGAGCCATGGCCACGGCACAGCTAGGCAAGTTTCTTTCCGTTAGATAGGTCCATAGCCCTTACGATGATAAAATACGCCGTTTAAAAATAATCATCTCTTTAATCAGACTCTCTGGTGCTGTTTATAGTGTGTTAGAGGGTCACAGAATGAAGTCAGATTTGGGACAACCCCTGAAAAGGGCCAGTTAACCCTGGAGGGGCTTTAGAGGGTCACACAATGAAGTCAGAACAGGGACAACCTCTGAATTGGTCCAGTCAACACTAGAGGGGATGGATGCTTTCATTCTCATCAGAGAGGTGGGCAATATCAGATGAATTATCAATTTGTCTCTTATGAGATTTTTTCTTTATCTATAAGGCAAAATGAAAATTAAATACTGTATTTATTTCATTTTTCATCAAACAAGTCAAGTGAATGTTTATTTTGAGCTTATTTTGAGCTTTGTCTAAGTTTCCCACCCTTGTTAGACTCCTGCTTGGATTTTAGTCTTTAAACAGATTTATATTCCGAGAGCGATGCACAGTGAGCTCCATAGTCCATTTATTTTGATAATGTTAAGTTTTACCCAAGCTTTTGTTTATATTATTGTTCTATACCCCCCCAGTTAAATGTGAATAAATTTAGGATACCATGTGGAATATATCTTCACATAGGAATTTTTCAGTATCTTCCTTTGATGAATAATTTTATTTAGAAAACACTATCTGCCTATGTCTGCAAACCCAATGACAAAGTATTACAGTAGGTTTTAGTGCTCCAAAAGCAGAGTTGATGGGACTTCAGAGAATGGAAAGCAAAGCACTCATCATGTGAGGAATAAATTTGGTACACACAGGAGTTTCCCCTGCCCTGTGTGGACATTTATTTTGTGGATATTAGCGCTGCATGCATGAGCTAGAATTAGGTGTGGTTTTAGGATTGTTAACTGTTATGCATATCTATCTATGTATCTATGTATCTATCTATCATCTATCTATCTATCCATCCATCTATATGTTGATATCAATATCTATATATTAAATAACCAGGGAGGGAGATCATAGGGGCCTGTATCTATCAACTGTGTTAAAGTCCCAGCTTTGGGTTGTATGTACTGTGGGGTCCACGTGATTGGTTTATTGCTGAAGTTGTAGTCAGTGCATGGATCATAATCCATCTTAAAGTCAAGGTGAATTGAAACACATACTGCCTACAAGTGCTTCAGTTACCAGTCTGTCTCCACGCCACACATTTTTTTTTTTAGTTCTTTCTGACTCAGGAAGTGTGGCTCTATTCTGCCTGAAGCATTTGCACATATGGCTCTTTCTCTTCTTAATCAGTTAAATTAGTCTGTCGTCTTGCTTTTTGATGCAGTTGCTCATGTATTCAGCTTCAGAGTAACTGGGGATGATTAAGTTAACTTCTTTCTTTGGGCTTTTGAAAGCCATCACTGGCATAACATGGGGCAGTTATGATTTTCCCCATTAATGACTGCATCTTTATTAGAGCATAAACTCCACGCAGGATGGGTGGGTCTGCGAGTTCTCATTCATGCCATATTCTGAAGACCCTTCCAATGACCCAGTATGTACAACACTTCTTGATAGATAATTGTCAAAAAAAAGTTAGCAAATAACTCAAGAGAAGCTTGTGATATTATAGGTTGTCAATGTGCCAATTCACCTTGCTTTCCAGGTGCCTCATGTTTGTGCCTTGATTTGACCAGTGTACAGTCTTGGGCTTCCATCTGATATTGTAGCTCTAGAGAGGAATTAAGTGTTAATACTAAACCTATTATGTACGAACGAGTAAACACTTTCCACATATCAATATAATTATCATAGGTTTTCTTTGGAACTTGCTGATCTGTTGGGAAGATTTTGCTATATCTGAAGTGTGTTTCGAAGAATAACAGTGTGAATTCAGTTCCAGTATATTTTTGTTTAAGATGTAGACAGATAATGTTTTTTAGTTGAATGTGATGTATTATTTTAACAGAATTTTTTTTGTTGTTTTGGTAAAGGAAGCCTTAAAAATGTCATGCTGGTTTTGGGGTACAAGCGGAAGAATTCAGAAGGTGCCCAAGAACAAAAGGGTAACACTAACATCATTCTCTGTGCTGAAGGCATGTGTGGTGAGGTGTCTGTACACTGTTCATTGAGAGCTGATAGCTCATGCAATGCATGCTACATTCAGCAAGGTTTTCTTAAAAAATTTATTACAAGTATTTAGTTATTTGTGTGTGTATACATGTGTATTTGTGTGTGTGTGTGTGTGTGTGTGTGTGATGTTTGTGTTCCTGTGTGTCCTTTATGTTTGGGTGCATGCATGTTAAAGATCAGGAGACAGCATGAAGGAGTTGGCTCTATTCTTACACCATGTGGGTCCCAGAGTTGTTCAGGCTCTGGTCTTCAGTCTTCACAGCAAAAACCTTCAGCTGCTGAGCCATCTCATGGGTTCTCATCAGCAATTTCCATTTGAGCTATAAAGTGTAAATAACTCAGACATTTTCAAAATTAAATTTTATCAGCTTAAGAGAGTTAAATGTTTTCTGAAACGGTAGAGATAACAACCACTTTAAAGTGCGGACTCAACTGAGTTTAAATTAAAGGCAATAGTTTTCCGTACAAACTATTTTCATAGGAATATCTCTGTGCTGCCCAACGTTGAACAGTATTTGAAATAACTATTTCTTTTAAGTAAATGGAATGCTATGTAATAAAATGTACTTCTTAGAATTTAGGAACTTCTTAATTAATGTGTGATTGACAGTCCCAAGGGGAATTTGTTTTAAAATAGCAATACCTTAGTACATTCTTTAGGCTAAGTTTATGTTTATACATTTGTTCAGAACAAATCAATATAAATTAATAAAAATGCTTTATGGTGGATCTTTGAAATATAATTTCTTTTATTCCTTACAGAAATACAGTCTTGTTTGTCTATTTGGGACATCAATCTTCCACACGAAGTACAAAATTTAGAAAAACACATTGAAGTAAGAACAGAATTAGCTGAAAAAATGAGAAGAACATCCGTTGACTAGGAGGATACCAGACATCCCTGTCATGGGGTTGAAAAATGGCCTTCCTGTTTTTAAAATATATTTTCTAAATGTTTACATTGAAAAGTGTATTCTATTATTTGAAAAACTCATATGTATATGAAGGAATGTGTATGTTTTATGCTTAATTTAATATATGTAAAATATTTATCAGCAAACATGTTTTAAAGAACTATTTAATTTAGTACTATATTTTCTATATGCTTTAACTAATTTGATGGGATAATCAAAAGAAATCTACAAAGCATTTAATTTCAGTATTTATACTAAAATTTATAAGGCAGTCATGTTTGTTTTGCTATGCAATATGAAGATAAATCTATTTTAAATTGTTAAGATGTGGATGTTGTTTGTTTATTATCTATGGATTCTGCAGAGTAGAATAAAAATATCTGGACAGATTCCCATGTAATAGATTCTTTCATCCTTGTTTTTAAAGTGCATTCTCATCATAATTGTAAATTGTCAGATTTTTCAATAATAAAGATTTTTGCTAGGTCAAGAATGATCTTGGGTGCTGATGCAAACTTCATCCAACACAATTTCATCTAAAAGAGAATTAATTCTACTAAAACTGTCAAGAATATGCAGCATAGTTTGTGAGCAAAGGTCTGGTGTCCAAGACCTAAAAGGAAACTTTATGAAAACCCTGAAAAGGAGACATGATGTAAATGCAGAGACCTCATGTCTGAGTATGACAGTCTCTCTCTTTCCTACTCCACCTTTAAATGTGGATGCACTAGAGTTTATATACTTAGTGTAAATACAGTGTTTACTTATTCATGGGTATATTTCTGCTTTGTTTCTTACTTATTTATTATGTATTTATGTGTGTGATGGATGTGTATTCAGTGCCATGCACACACAGGGAGGTCAGGGGCCACTTGCAAGATCTGGCTGTCTCCTTCCACCATATGGATGCTAGAGATTGGACTCAAGTCATCAAGCTCAGCAACAAATGTACTTACTTGCTGAGCATCTTGTTGTCACTGGCTCGAGGTGTTGTTTGTGGTTCTCAATGGTAAAATACACCTCTGGCTACTTGCTTTCTATTTCCTGACTGATTTTGCTTTTATGCATCTACTTACATTTTCCCTAAATTTGGGACCCTATACATGTTCTTTATCATATATATATATATATATATATATATATATATATATATATATATATATATATATATATGTGTGTGTGTGTGTGTGTGTGTGTGTGTGTGTGTATGTATATGCATGTATATATATCATACTTTCTCTATATATACATGTACAAAAATACTTTGAGAATATCATGTTTCTACAATTACTATCAAACCCATTGAGACAAATATATAGCTTATTCTTCAATTTGTTGAAGAAGAAATTTTAGCTCAACTGAGCAAAAATAACTGCTCATATAGTCATTTAAATTAGACCCATTATGATCAAATGTCTTCCCACAGTGAGTATTATTATATATGTAATAACTTGAGAAACATTTCTTAGGAAAAATGCTTGTGGTAAGGTCACAGACCGTGGCCAATACTTATCATTTCAAGCTGCTTCCCATAATAGGACAACAAACAGAACTGGCTAGAATTTTAGGTATGGATAAATTTTTTCTATTAAGGTTAATCAAATTCTGAACCATGGTAAAACATTCTAGTCTTCGTGGTGACATGACTAGCTTCCTTACATCATCACCAATAAAAATTCAGTCATGACCAACTACTCACGATGAGACTCAATCCTGTGATAAATTCTCTCATTGAGCAAAGGTCTCACATCCAAGACCTAAGAGGAAACCATTTAAAAAGAGACATGATGTCACCACAGAGGCCTCAAGTCTGAGAATGACAGCCTCCCTCTCTTTCTACTCTACCTTTAAATGTTGATGCCCTAAAATTTATATCATCAGTGTAAGTTCAGTGCTCTCCTTCATGTGGTCTATTTTTTCTTGCTGTCTGCACTAATTTTTAAAAAACAAGTAGCTACAAAATATGTAAAAAAACATTGTATAATCATGTACAAACATGCAATCATAAAATAGTGCTACTCCTCAGAGGTAAGGCTCAATTCATCTCATATGGAGCTTTGTGTTCAGTTCAGCCATGTGTGGGTAATGCATGTAGGGAGGTGCAAGCAGACCTTTTCCTTGGGGATTTGGAGCCAGTTAAATTCCATTTTCTATAACACAAATGTTGCTCAAATACTAAAACAAAGATAGTATCTTTTAAGAGATCATGTAGACCTTAAAAATCTTATATAAGGACGGGCAAGATGGCTCACTTGTTACAGCATTGTCTGCCCTTCTAGAGGACCCAAGTTTGAGTCCCACCACAATCGCATGTAATGCGAGTTCCAGGAGATCCATGGGCACCAGCACCCAGGGGCCACATACCCCCACACAGACAGACACGTATATGCATAATTTAAAATAAAACTATAAAAAATAGAGAAAAGGTACCAGCATGACCTTTAATCCAAGTATTTTTTTTTTTTAAAAAAAGAGTACTGGATAGGTGGCTCAGTGGTTAAGAGCACTGACTGCTCTTCTAGAGGTCTTGCGTTCAATTCTCAGCAACCACATGGTGCTTCACAGACATCTATAATGAGATCTGGTGTCCTCTTCTGGCCTGCAGGCATATATGGAGGCAGATTGTAGTATACATAATAAATAAATAAATATTTAAAAAATATTATATAATAGAAAAAGTTTCAGCTTTCACGTAGAAATATTGAATTTAAAAAAATGAAAGCCAGTCTCTCTGGATCTAATCCTGGCCAACACTATATTGATTGTGCATAACTACTTTACAGTCAAAAGGCTGGGAGTGGGAAGATAAGAGTGTTTGCCTTCCAC
Source organism: Myodes glareolus (assembly GCF_982192425.1). Classification (NCBI taxonomy): domain Eukaryota; kingdom Metazoa; phylum Chordata; class Mammalia; order Rodentia; family Cricetidae; genus Myodes; species Myodes glareolus. The sequence continues at coordinate 54,283,303 of NC_142044.1, forward strand.
AGGAAACCCAGACTCACATAAAAATGCTGAACATAGTGTCACATGCCTGTGATCCCAGCACTGCTGATGGGGAGGCAGACGGGTTCCTGGAGCTCACTCAGTTCCCAGACTAACCTATTCAGTGAGCTCCAATCCAAGGAACGATGTTGTCTCAAAACACAGAATGGTGACTGAGGAATGATACCCAAGGTTGGCCTCTGGCCTTCACATACATACACACACACACACACACACACACACACACACACACACACACAGAGAGAGAGAGAGAGAGAGAGAGAGAGAGAGAGAGAACCAGTTATTTTTCATGAGCAAAGTATAAGTAATAAGAAAGATGATAAACTTCTCCACATTCAAAGTGAACATACAATGGTCAGACATTAAAGAGAAAAACTGGCACTTTGCTTAGTTGCAGAGCCATCACTTTGGCAGTGGTGGAGGAGGATAGAGACAGTTCCATATTAACCACCTCATTATTATCCTGAGTTATCCGAAGTTTAAGGCCTCCTACTGAAGCCAAAGAAATGGGAGTTTATGACTTCAATACTGAAAAGAACTCCAGGCATATGTGCTACAATGGTACAGAGTTTGGGGATTTATTAGTGATGTTTTAGTACAGGTTTAAGCATGTAGAAGGGAAAAGGAGCACTCAGAAGAAACAAGGCACATTCATATGGGGATTTTTGCTTCCCAAAGGGGAATGAGGAAGAGTAAGATGTAACCAAATATGAGAACTGCCTCCTCAAGGGAGAGTAAGCAGTTGATTGTCTTAACAGCCACCATGTTTACCTTTTTAGTGACTCAAGTTACAGCTCAAAAGATTGCTAAGAAACCTTTCTTTCTTTCTTTCTTCTTCTTCTTCTTCTTCTTCTTCTTCTTCTTCTTCTTCTTCTTCTTCTTCTTCTTCTTCTTCTTCTTCTTCTCCCTCCTTCCCTCCTTCCCTCCTTCATTCCTTCCCTCCTTCCTTCCTTCCTTCCTTTCTTTCTTTCTTTCTTTCTTTCTTTCTTTCTTTCTTTCTTTCTTTCTCTCTCTCTTTTTTCTTTCTTTCATTTGACAAGAAAGAGATGTAAAGCAGCTCCAGAGATGTGGTGGAAGAAATTAGGATCTGATAAATTAAAACCAGAAGGGATTTTATTTAGATTTTATTTATTTATTTATTTATTTATTTATTTTAAAAATGATTTTAGTCTAGATTGATTTCCTGTGAATGGGGTTTCTAGAAGGAGCCCTAGAAATCTGAAGGCTTTGGACATGGAAGGGAGATGGCTTGAAGCAGTTGTAGTAGAATTCTTGCTCCATTACTAGCAAGGACTTACTGATTGATACTGTTGTACATCTTTCCCTATTATCATATTTCCAAGATGTTCTCTGTCTTTCTCTCACATATCAGGCATGTATAGTTCGAGAATGAATCTAAAGCTGAATACTTTTCCTAGAGACAGAAGCAATACAACACAATTTGAAATTTTCTAACTCATATTGAGTGGAAATCTTGTTTTCCATTGTTTTCATTTGCCCAGCCATTACTTCTGTAACAGCATAAGATGTGGGTGTGTTACATTTGCCACACTTGGTTCTTCTGATCTTTCAAGGCTTAATCTTTGACTTTGATGCATAGGTTGGAGGTCCTGAAACCAAGGGTTTGCTGTATGAACAGAGTCGTGAGCAGAGACAGGAGCAATGGGAGCTTCCTAATTTGTTGTATCCTTGAGACTTGTTATCCAGCTTTACCCAGGGAGACACTGTGTGCTGAAGACTTGACCTAAAAAGTAGGGAGGAAGAAAGACTTTCAGTGTGTGCACACTGAGCTATTGCCTTGCCTCTGTGATAATCTGCTGTGCCATGATACTTACACCAGAAACCCAAACTCTACACAATACCCCATATAAGTTACTTCAATTGATCATCATTGTATCTGTTCACTTTAACACCACAAAACAGTGTGGTTCCCACTTAGACATAAAAATAGAACAGTATGATAAAATGGGTGATTGGAAGAAACTGTAAAAATCAAAGCTAGTATTCAGGTACCTTTTAAAAATGTATACTGCCAAATACTGACATTTATGACAATTTCTCATCCCTTGACAACTTTATTCTAATGTATGGGAAACACTTGAATAAAGATACATGAGAATTATGTTATAACTATTGATACAGCATTTATATAAAATCAATTATAAAGCTAATGAACTTCTTCGAGAGGGTCTTAGGAAGCAAGGAGACATTCATATTCTATCTTCAATGTTAGGAAACACAAAAGGAACCTAGAACTTTAGTAAATAATCAAGTATTTTACCCCCCCATTGCATTGCAAAATGTATCCTGCAAATTAATTTAGAGTATTTTCTATTATTATTTTTTAAACATACATGGTAGAAATTCAATATACTCAAATTAACTTCAGTATTACTTTAAAAGTGAGGTAGAAAAAAAAGAAAAGAAAAGAAAGAGAAAAAAGGGAAGAAAGAAAGAGAGAAAAATGACAAGGGAAGCTATGAATTAGAAAGACCTTGCTCTAAGTCTTGGAGTCATTATTTATGAGTTTATCAAACTGTAGTAAGTCACCGGAAGAGCTGGTTAAGTTTTCCACAGACTGTGTAATGCCAAAGATAGTGTGTTGGAAAGGAAGAGTGTGAATTGGTTGATGGGGAAACTATCAACTGAAAGTTTCGACCAATCACCTTTAGTTAGGGTGTGGCCACCTAGAGCCCAGGTAGAAAAACCTGGGGATATAGATGCACTCACTCTCTCTACGTGGTGCTCTCTGGACCATTTTAGATTTTGGACCTCCCACTCTTGTAGCATGAATTTCCCTTTTATTAATTATTAAAATTTAACCATTGTTTTTGAGCTGGCCTGGTTATTTATCGTACCGACCAAATGCGCCAATACCTGGCACCCAACATGGGGCTATTGAGCATTCCCTGTGGGAGGATAGTCCACCAGTACCTCCTAGTAGGCTGAGAATTATTATAAATAGGCAAACTTTTCTCTATCTTTTTCTTGTAAAGGTATAGTAAAGAAACAATCCTTTAAATCAATAACTATGAGAGGCCATCCTTTTGGTAACATAGAGGGCAGAGGAATTCTAGATTGTAGAGGGCCCATAGGTTGAATAACCTTGTTGATGATTCTAACATCTGTCACCATTTTCCATTTTTCAGATTTTTTTTCTTAACAACAAATACAGGAGAATTGCAAGGGCTGGTAGATTCTTCTATATGTCGAACATCTAATTGTTCTTGTACCAGCTATTCTGAAACCAGCAACTTTTTCTCAGCTAAAAGCCATTGCTTGATCCATATTGGATTCTCAGTCAACCATTTTAGAGGCAGGGTTGTTGGTACATCTGAAGGGTCATCAATTGTTTGTGTTCTTGTACAGCCCGAATGGCTGGTGTTCATCATCTATAATATCTTTTCATATTTTCCTCAGAAATATAAACTTTAGAGGCAGCAGGAATGTTAATCTGGGTATTTCATTGCTGCAATAGGTCACGACCCCTTACATTCACTGCAATATTGGCTATATATGGCCTTAGTTTTCCTATTTGCCCTTCTGGCACTATGCATTCAACCCATCTTGTGCTTTGTCTTACCCGAGATAGAGTTCCAATTCCCATGAACTGAACATCTATCTCCTGAAGAGGCCCATTCGGATGTCAAGATTCTGGAGTAATGATACTTTCATCCACACTTGTGTCCAATAAACCTTCCATAAAAATTCCATTTATACACACTCTTAGCTTTGGTCTTTCCTTTGTTCATTTATAGAAGTCTGCCAAAATACAAGTTTTCTCTGTCCCACCAGATTTCTTGACTCATTCTCCACATTTATATCATCATTCAGACCATTATTGCTTTTGACAGCAGGAGTGGGACCTTTTAATTTTCCTGATGAGACACGTTCTCCACAGTAACTGGAAATGACTGGACCACATTCATCATGGGGGCCTGAAAAAGGCTCCCCATGGCATTTCCTGATGGTATCGAGTTGCCTTGTCTATCTCTTGTTGACCTACATTCATTGGTCCAGTACCGGCCTTTGCCACACTGCCTACATAAACCTGAAGGCTGATTCCTTTTGTTCCTGTTATTCCTAGAAGAGGTATTGTTCCTGGAAATCCGTTGTCAAAGACACTCCACCTGGAGCCTTCTTTTTGGCAAAACTGGCCTTTGGAGAAAGTAATGCCCATATTTCAACCACGGAGAGAGATTTAGAGTATCTGTAAATGGATAAAACAGGACTGTTATATCCTGCCATGGTAGGGTAAGATAGTTTTGAAAAGTTTCTTGCCTTTGAAAATGGTATGTCAGCTATGTTAGGCCTTAGCCAAAGTTGGTTGCCTCAACATTACAAATGAGACTTTGGGTGATTGCCCAGGTAGTCAGTTGTCTCGGTCATTTGTTACACATTTTAGAAGTTTCTCAATTGTACTATCTGTTTACTCAAGTAATATTGCTTCCCTTCTCAGATCTTTGATGGAGTTGAAGATTAGATAATTATAGTTTTCTTCCTCATGATTTAGCCAAACCTAATTTTAATACATTATTTAGACTCCTTGAAATAGAATGTTTAGTAAAACTTTTGTCATGTATTCCTTGCTTAATATTGTTTACTCTTTGTAATTACATATTTGGTATCTATTCCTATTATTTATAGTTGTATTTTGTTTGGATCGATCTTGTTTAGACAAAAGGGGGAGATGATGGGGAAACTATCAACTGAGAGTTTCGACCAATCACATTTAGTTCGAGTGTAGCCGCCTAGAACCCAGGTAGAAAAACCTGGAGATGCAGATGCGCTCGCTCTCTCTATGCGGTGCTCGCTGGACCATTTCGGATTTCGGACCTCCCACTCTTATAGTGTGAGTTTCCCCTTTTTCAATTATTAAAATATAACTGTTGTTCTTGAGCTGGCCTGGTTATTTATCATACGGACCAAATATGCCAACAATTGGTATGAAAGGCAAGCATTAAGACCATATCCTATGGCAACTCCTGTTTTAACTTCTGACCCTTGTCTTTCAGTCTCTGTGTAAGAGGTCAGCAACTGCATATGTATGGGAGTGGAATAACCAGTGAGAAGAATAACCCAAGGAAATAGAGTCAATTGCTCTCAAGATCCATGGAACTGAAGTATCTTTATAACTATACTCTTGGATCAGGTGTGCAGCATCTGGTCATGAACTTTGACTGGTGAGAAAGTGCTTGATAGTTTGACATCACCCATCTTCTGTGTATACTACTCCTAAATCAGTCTCCAAACGAGGACCTGACAAGAGCCCATTTTCTCAGTTAGTATACTTTAAAAGAAAAAAAGTCATGTTCCTTGCCTCATCTTGTATCTTTACTTACTCAGCTTATTATATGGTGAACAGTTAGGTACGCTTGGGATAAGTTCCTAGATAGGCATAGGAAATGTGATTTTCTCTCAGACATGTCTGTTGAGGGCTGGACTGAATCAAAAATTTCTCTCAAGCCCTCATGAAAGAAGAGAGAATGTAGTTCCTTATTTAAAACAGCAACATGCTTAGTAGAGCCATCCTAGGGTCAGGGTCTTGGAATTTTTTTTTTTCTCTGAAGCCCTGATATATGGAAGGAACACTGTTACTTCTCTAAACTAAAAATAGGCTTAATAGAGCCAGAAATGGCCTGTGGCCAGGGCCTTGGGGAACTGTGGCTTTAGACTCTGAAAACCCAACTCTTCCTACTATAGGGGCTCTGGTTATCAGTTCCACAGCTGCTTTGGGCTCGGTCTGTGTTCCTCTTGTGCAATATTATTTGGTTACCTCCCCCCTGACATAGTCCCATTGTATAACTGTTTCTGCTGCCTTTGTCTCATCTCCCACCCCAGAAATAGTATATAAGAAGCTGTGTCGTTAATAAGCTTGCTTGGCCTATGACATCTTGTACAAGACCCCGCAACCCCAGCTTCCCTATCTATCTTCTTAGCTCCTGGATAGTTGTGTGTGTCAGTTTGACAAGCTAGAGTCATCAGAAAGGAAGGAGCCTCCGGTGAGGAAAATGCTTCCATGGGATCCAATTGTAAAGGCATTTCCTCAATTAGCGGTCAGGGGGTAAGGCCCAGCTCATGGTGGGTGGTACCATTTCTGGGTTGGTGGTCCTGGGTTCTATAAGATAGCAGGTTGAGCAACCAATGAAAAGCAAGCTGTAAGCAGCACCTGTCTATGGCCTCTGCATCAGCTCCTGACTCCAGGATCCTGCCCTGCTCAAGTTCCTGTCCTGACTTCCTTCAGTAATGAACAGCACTGTGGAAGTGTAAGCCAAAAAACCTTACCTCCCCAACCGGCTTTTTGGTCATTGTGTTTCATGGCAGCAATAGAATCCTAACTAAGACATAGGGGTGTGCATGTGTGAGCATGGGTGTGCTCACCATGTCCAGATCCATGTGCAGACCAGAGGATCACACTGGGGTGTCTTCCTCAATTGATTCTCCACCATTTTTGAGATATCTCTCACTGAACTTGAAGCTCACTGTATGGGATAGACTGCAATGAAAATAAGCTTCTTGGATATCCCTGTCACCCACCCTCTAGTGCTATGGTTATGGACTCATGTTTCATGCCCAATTTTTCCATGAATTCTTGAGATCAACTCAGGTTCTCATACCTGTGCTGCAAATAATTGTAACCACTGAGCCATTACCTTCTCTTTCTATTGTGACAGGGTCTCATGTAGCCCAGGTTGACCTTGAACTCACTATATAGGCAAGAATGACATTGAACTTCTGATACTCCTCATCTATCTCATCAATGCTGGTATTACAGGTATATGCCACTATATATGGCTTTTATGTGGTGCTGGGCATTACAGACAGGACCCTATCTATACTATGTAATCAACCATACATGCTCAACTAAATGGGTTTTACATCCCCAATATGTGTGCTCTACTCTGAGCAGGATAAAGTTTCCTGCAGCAGAGGGATAAAAAATGTTCTGGTTTTGTTCTGTTTTGTTTTTAATTGTTGGAGGTCAACAACAACAGATAAAAACAGAATTCATGTTTAAGATGATTGGACAGAAATTACTTTAGCACAAAAAGGTGAGTTTTTCTTTATGTACCTTTCATATGTAACTTTCATATGCCACATGTATGATCATGAACCTATTCTGACTCACCCTTCAAAAACCAACTCTCCTTGCATTTGCTTCATGTTCTCTGTGTTTGATGACTAGCTCCATGCCCGTGACACAGAGTGTTATAAGTGAATGTTCACATCCAAAGCTTTGTATAGATTTCTGGATAGTCCTTTCTTTCTGCAGTAGGAAATTATAAAATAAAGTAGATCACATTTCAGTTGTTTGTGCCTTGGTTCTTGAGTAAAGCTGGGACTCTGACATTTAACAAACTGTGTTTACCAAGAAGTATTTTATGTCAAAGATAAATGCCAGATGTATTCACACACACACACACACACACACACACACACACACACACACACACACATATATATATATATATATATATATATATATATATATATATATAAACACACATGCTACGAATACTGTAAGTTAATTATTATGCTTTCCAGACAACTCAATCACATTTTATGCAACTTCCATGAATTACTTTATACACTCTGATTTCCCCAAAGAGAATTGCTATGATTCAATTATAGAGCTGCCCACCCTCTGGTTGTTGGCTGTCTATATTTTACTCCTTCTCTTTGGAATATTGACTTTACATTAAAGAGAATGACGTTCCAGGTGTTCTTAGTTTCTGTCTCTATATAAATTTGCCTATAACAAGTTTATTTTCCAAATAGCTTTATACTTTAAAAGTAATGCAAATACAAAATATGTAAAATGCTAGGTCTTTTTTATGACACACTTTTACACTAAGGAAAAATGTAAGGAAGCGATAGAAGTTTCAGTTAGTAGTTAGAGCCATGTATGTCAAAAGACAGTGAGTAGGATCCTGCCTGTATCAGACCCAACCTCCAGGTTCAGTCAAGCTCTTACAACTTACACCAGGACCCAGTCCATTTTACCTGGCAAGCACCCTCCCCAACCCTCAGAATTATCCAAGGTCCCATATCCAGTTCCCCAAACTATTCAGGTGAGCTCCAGCTGCACTGTTGTCCACCTCCTGGCTTGGAACAGAGCACACATCTTGCATGCTAATCTAGCCCTCTAATATAGATGCAGTGGCACTTACATGGTCAGTTCCCAAGAGCTAGCTGATTGTATTTAAAGCCCACTCAACAGGAGAGAAATACTGGCTCAGGAAACCTAGCTAACTGCCTGGGTTTAGTGAGTTCTTGGATCTTCAGACAGAACCTTCCAGTGCCTCTCCAGTAAACCAGCGTAATTCCTGTCTGTGTTGTAAATACTTACCCCCGTACCCACACATGAATGTCGCTCTCAAACCTTAGCAAGGCAGCTCTTCGCTGCAGCAGATGAAGACCTTTATAGGAAGCCACAACTGGTGAAGGTGCAGAAATGACTGATCATGGGGTGCCTGGGCCTATTGGTGCATCTCCAACACCACCCACACACCAAAGGCTCAGGAAACATTATGGAAGATGGAGAGAATGATTTTAAGAGCCAAAGGACCAGAAAGTCCGCTGTATGGTTGTGTCTTCTAGAAATGACAGGGAGGCTACACTTATGATACCATAGCAATGTGGTTGCCTAACCAAGACCAGAACATAGTAACACAAACAGATATATCAGTGTGAATGGGTGGAGGGGAGGCATTTCAGGGATCTACACCGCTGGGGGATAGTTAAGATCTCTCCCTATCTTTTCCAACAACTGGAGTTTAGCACCCAGCTGCTCACAACTTCTTCTAACTTCAACTCTGGGGGAACAGACCTTTTCCTCTAACATCTGTGGGCACTCACACAAATGTAAAATAAAACTAAATCTTAAAAAAATATTAAACCAACTGAGAAAACTATCTTCCTAGTAAGTCTACATTGACAAAAGAACTAATCTCGCTTCCTTTCCTTTGGCGTGTCAGGATTTAAAAAGTGTCTAGTGAGGTTTTGGGCTTCGGGATCTCTGTACATTTGCAGGTTCATGTGAGGAAGTCAAAGAAGTTAAATATGTAAATATTAACTATGCAGAGTTTAATACGCGAATGCATATATTTACCGGTGAAATAGAGAGGAACACTTTATTCAGATTCTCTTGATTCTCAGTTCCTAAGTGACTTTGGAACTTTATATTTGTTGATAAGAGGAAAGAATTTTAAACCTTGACGCTCACCTGAGGAGCCAATGTCCTGTTGAGTTAATTGAGTGATGGACTGAGCTCCTGGATCATGGACCAGGGATTGCAGTGAGGGAAGAACTAGCCAACCACGCTCATGACTTTGCGAGACAGCCATTCCTCATTTTGTTCAGAATTGATTTGGCTATTCAGAGTCTTTTATAGTTTCCTTTGAATTTCAGGGCCCTTTCCCCTGTTTTTGGTAAAGAATTTCATTAGAACGTATTGGGTCTGTAAGTTAGCCCTTGCAACATTGTCTTTTCACAATAGTAATTTGAATAATCGGTGAACACGGAAATGTTTTCTGTTTTTATGTTTTACTCAATTTTTGTTTGTATTTTACAGCCTTGACTTTGGAAGTTACTTGCTTTTTTGCCTATCATTGATAGGTATATGATTTTGAAGAGCATTGTGAGTGGCATTGTTATATCAATTTCTCAGTTAGCTTATTGTGATGCATAGAAAAACTAATGTTTTTGCTTGTTTGATTCAGTGATTCTCCTTGTGGAAGTCTGACGTCAAACTCTGTGTAACCCAAGGTTGTTGGCCAGGTGAACAATCTTGGCACTCAGAAGAGAAATCTGTACGGTTTACTCAGGGGAAGACACTGCCCACACTTTGCTGAGATACTTATATACACTAGTGTTGGGTCTTGTTTTTCAGCTTAATGAAGTAGTCTGTGTCTTTTAACAAGAGAATTAAGACCATTTATACACAGGATTATTACAGAAAAATATGCATTAGGACCCAGTGTTGTTCCTTTTCTAACGCCAGATTCTTAGTTTCCATTCACTTGTTTTGAGTGAGATCTCTCTCCCTTGTGATTTTACTAACCTCTGTCTTCTAAAGTCAGCATTCATTTAAGTATCTTGTGCAATGCTAACTTAACAATCATGAGTTCTTTCAGCCCATGGGTACTTTAGAAGGTCTTTATTTATTTTTCAATTTTGAGGCTGACTGTTGGGTATAGTGACCTGGGTTGGCAGTTACTTGTCTTCCAGTCCTTGAAATCATAACCTCATCTTCTCCTGGCTTGAGACTCTAGGCTAACTTAGCTGTGATTCTGACAGCTTCACCTTTACAAGTGACTTGCTTCGTGCCTTTTGTAGCCTCCTCCTTTCTATCTTTATACTCTCAGCATTTTCACAGTAGTAAGAGACAGCACGCTTCCAACTGTCAAGTCTGGTTTGGGTTTTGAGTGGTTCATACACCTGGATGTCCTTATTTTTCCAAAATTTGAGGAAGGAGTTCTGATACTACTTTACGAAATTTACTAAATAGGTTTCTGTGTCTTTAACTTCTGCCTTAGTGGTCCCATCTACGTGAGAAGTCCTAAGTGGACATTTTCCTTTATGGCAAAGGTCTTGTATGTGAACGATCTAACTCTCATTCCGATGTTGTCTTTTCCATGGCCCCTTGACCTGGCTTTGATGTTTGCCTTTTACTTACTTAGCTTTTTTATTACCAAATATTTTCTTCATGTTCTCAGAATATTCACCTTTTATCGAACTGCTCTTTTACATCCTACATATTCTTTTGTTTTATTAATTTGTTTGTGTACATTTTTTAATCCACTGCTATTTTATAATAATTGTGTTCTTTGTGTGGTATTTCCTCTGTTGTGATAACACTGATCCCAATACTTTAGGATTATTGATGATTGTTTTGGAGAATTTGTGTTGACCTAGTCTCTTATATTTACTGTTTTTATATTGAGGTTTTTTAAAATATTAGCTAGAAGTTATAATCTCTCCCATTTTCCGTAAGGCTTTTGCTGAGGTTTGGGTACGCCTAAGTAGTGGCTATATTACGGTACAGTTTCTAACAACTTGGATAGGGGTACATCTCTCTTGATAAGCGCTTGCCTATTTTGCTCTAGACACTAGGGTCCATTTCCAGCACTATCCCCAGAGAACAAAACTGTAGTAACAATTTGCAACATGTAAACAAACCAAACAGAATAAAGTAACCATTTAAGAACAGTTGCCATGGCAATACTATACAATAAAATAGTAGCAACAGAGGACAAAAGGATAGGATAGAGTGATATGAGAAGATAATACTAACTGCAAACTAAGAATAAGAAAAATGATTTTTTTAAAACAATGATGCAAAACGAAAGGAAAAATAAGAACATTAAATGAATGGGGGAAATGAGAACTAGAATAAGCAGAAAACAAGATTCAATTAAAGAGTTAAATAGTAAAAGAAATCAGAGGAAAGCAAAATTTAACAGACGAATGAAGAAGAAAAAAGGGGGAAAGGATGCAAAAAATTAAAACAAGGGACGAAGAGAAAAAGGAAGAAAGAAAATATTAAAACTGAAACATTCCATGAGAAATAGATAAAAGAGAGCATAAAGACAATGAGAATTCCTATGTAAATATTCAAAACAAGCAGGTCTGACCAAAATGGTATTTTGAAAAAAATTAACCCATCAACATCAAAGAAACAATGACCAGGCTTCCTCTACGGTGGTCAGTTGTGGGGCAGGAGTGAAGGCGCCCAGCTTTGGTCGTAAGCTTTCTCGATGTATTCAGCAGAGAACTAAGGCTGTGGGTAGTCAATCTTGTTCCTTTTCCTTTGTGTTGTCTAAAAACCAAGGGGCAGCACTCTTGTTTGTCCTGTTGACATTTGATGCGGATGCAGACTGGAGCATTTCTAACAGGAGTTCCACTCTGGGTACATAGTATGCTTAATTGTGTCTGCTTAGAGTGATGGTGTAGGCAGTAGGGGCGCATCCATCCACACTGCAGAAAGGCGGGTGAGTGCTGTGTTCCACCCTCTGGGCTGCTTTCACAAACAAGTAGTTCCAGACTTCTCAGGAAAAGCTTCCCAGCCGGGACTCAGGCTGACTTCCACCAGGGGGAGCTCGCAGAGCTTTTGGTGCAGTCTTGTCTCCCTAGCCAGGCTGGTTCTGTAAACTGCTCAACTGAATCAGTGCATGGCTTTTACCAAAGGTTCCCAGAATTTTACAATTTTGATTTCCTAACTTTGACTTCTTCACATGGGTTACAGACACTGCCCTGTGACTAAAGGCGTGGAAAGGAAAAAAGAATACACAGTAAGGATGTACCCTGCAGATTGTAGGTGCCCTGTCTGTTGAGGCTATAATTCTGCACGGTGCTCTGGCCCCTAGCAGGCTGTTTTCTAGGAAGAATTTCTCCTATGTTATTGAATTTATCTCTGCCCCACGCTCTACAGTGATACCACGGTATGATGGTTGGGTATGCTTTTCTGATTGCTCATTCCTTTCTCCAAACATTAGGGACTTTCCAAATCTCTGATTATAGCTAAACTTCAGTGCCCTTTTGATTGTTACCCACCTTCAAAGTGCTCGCCCCTGTTCTAATACCTTCTCCAGAAAAGTCTCATGATAGTTAGAGCCTCTAATCCACCATCTTGTGGCCTCCAATCTTCTATTTCTTGACTTGGTTACATGGATATTTGCTATGAAATAACTCTTATGGTTACACATTTTTAAAGATTTACTTATTCCTACATAGTTCCAGATTAAGAATAAAATGTCCTAAATTATTTGTTTTGAGATAAAAATTTCCTGAAAGGGGTCCCTCTCAGTTTTAGTCTCTGGTATGCTTTAGCCTGTCAGGGATTATAGGACCAATTGTTCATGTGCAAAATCTTCATAGGTAACGAAATTAACCGTTGTTATGTCACTATAGCATGCCTCATTTGGTTTAAAAACTCTAAGACTGCATGCACATGTGGCTGGGCATCATGGTGAATGTATTAGATTTTAGCGCTTAGGAAGCAAAGGCAGGTAGATTTCTTTCTTCTGAGTAAGGATTTTTTTTCTCAGCCTATCTTCTCGATGTGTCCTGCAGATTCACTACCACTACCAGAAGGAGCAAACAAGCAAAACATCTGGACATGGAAATCAACATCCTCAGGCTATAAGAATGTAACCCTGTTTGGAGATAGTGTTACTAAGAGGGAATAAAATCCAATGAGGGTTATCAGGTGGGCCCTTATGCTATGAAGCTTGACCCCAAGAGAAAGAGATAGCCACATACCCTGCAGGGGATGACGATGCTCGGAATGCAGTGTTCCTTCATGGACTTAGAAGGGATGAACACTGTCAGGTATCTATGATGTAGGTGGAATTCTGTCTATGTGTTGCTTTCATTGGTTAATTAATAAAGAAACTGCTTGGCCTGATAGGTCAGAACATAGGTAGGCAGAATAGACAGAACAGAATGCTGGGAAGAAGAGAAGTGAGGCAGACGCCATGCTTCTCCTGCCCAAGATGAACGTGGGTTAGAATCCTCCTGGTAAGCCACGACCTAGTGGTGGCATACAGATTATTAGATATGGGTTAATCAACATGTGAGAGTTAGCCAATAAGAGGCTGGAGATAATGGGCCAGGCAGTGTTTAAAAGAATACAGTTTCCGTGTAATTATTTCAGGTGTAAACTAGCCGGGGAGCCGGGATCCCGGTGGGAACACAGCCCGCTGCTCCTTTTACAATAGAATGGCGCCCAGAGTGGATGGCTGCATCCACATAAAGCGTGAGACAGCTTGGGAAGTAATTCTAGAACAAAATGACAGCACTGCGCATGGTCTCTTGGTAGCAGCAATATCTCAGCTCTGCTCTGCCTGCTAGAGGCAAGCAAGTGCGCTCATCTAAGAGAGGCTTCCTGATTCAGCTTTATCTAGAAAACCCTGCAGCTCTTTTAAGAGGTCCTGCCACGAAACACTTAAATGGTGTTGATGAAAAACTGAGCACATGCACCCATACTTCTAGCTATGGAACCAGGTAAAACATATTTTTGTTGTTTAAGACACCAAGTCTGTGGTTGTAACATTCTTTTTTTCTTTTTTAATATCATTTTTTGTTTTTATTATTTAATAATGATGATTATTATTTACATCGAGACCAAAGTTTCCCCTCACTCGTCTCCTCCCAGTCTCCCCTGCCTCCCTTCTGACCCCCCCCCCTTCTAATCCACTTCTCATTCATTTCTATTCAGAAAAGGGCAGGTCTTCCATGGATATCAACTAAACATGAAATCTTAAGACAACAGTCAATAAATTTAGAAGACGGTGGAGCATTCAGAAATGGTCTACCTAAGCTATGTAAGGCACATGACTTTGAAAGCAGAGTGTGAAGGAGTGAAAGTCTGACTGAGGGGCATTGCCCCTGGGGAAGATATACTCAGACCTGAAGAAGTAGTGGAAATAACTTCTTGTTGATACCCTTCAAAATTCATCCCTACACTGTCTGTCTCTCTTGTCTTCTAAATAATAGTCTAAGAATATGTTGAAATTGATTTGGAAGTGTTCTATAACTATCAAGATTATATTGTTTATATAGAATATCAAATATCATTTAAGTTTCATGTAATTGCAAGGGTTTGATGGATAGTTTCTCAAAAATTTAATTAAATTTCTATTTCTCCAGGGATAAATCTTTTCATATAACAGCACAGTTCTAATTTTGAGAAAACCACCTTTTAGATTTTAGGTCATAATGTGAATGACCACAGAGAACTTCCTGTTCCACAGCCCAAACAGATACTGTTGAATATGTCCCATCTTTCCTTCTGGAACGAGCCTTGTTATATAAACACAGTCTTACCGACACGGATGCTATTGTCCTTCAACAGCTGACTTTCTCTGGCAGGACATCCCTAAGTGTATAGACTTAAGCCACATCCTTTGGAATCGAGAAAGTGGCATTTGCCTTTTGTTCTTTTTGATGGACATTCTTTTAAGATATGTATAATAATTTCATATTATGAGACTTTGACTTTACTGCTGTAGTGTTAACAAGTGGAAGAACTTGATGATCCTTGCAAAGCTGATCTTTCTTGTTAGAAGTTCTTGAACAAAATGAGCCCACATCCCACAAAAAAGTCCTTTTTTTACATTGCTACAATAATAAATAAAATGCTACAATAACATTTATCCCTCATTTAAAAAAATGAAAGTAGCGTCCCTGACTCCAAGGAACTCCCAGAAAGGCGTTGGACGCCGACAGGGAGTATGAAATGTGAGAACGTCAGAGCGAAGTGGATAGGAACTACAATTGTTTGGTTATCTTATGTGTTCCCATGTGGTGAGGAAGTTTGACCTGCATGTGTGACTTTATCCACCCATGTCCATTTGTGTGGCGTAAAGAGAGAGACTGTGATGAAAATCTTGGTTTGGAGCTTCCGGACACATAGGCAGAACGTAAAGAGAGTGAAGGTTAATGAAGGTTAATGAGAACCTATAGTGGGATGCCCGGCCCCTCAATGGAAGCAGGTGTGCTGGCGCTGCTGGTGGAATGAGGAAGGGTAAAAGGATTCCGGGGAGCATGGGGAACCCATGACTAGAAAGGCAAGAAGCTAGATTTTGTAAGGCAAAGAATACTTTAAATGCATTCGGCTTTGCCCGTGTTGTGTTTATCACCTAGAATCTTTCCATACTTGACATATCCAATTCTCATCTTCTTTTCATTGTGAGTGTGTTAGACCCCGCTCTCTGCTTTCTCTGGGCCTCAGGAGCTGAGGCAATCTAAGCTCGCTTGGAGTGTTCTTAGCATGTCACTGAATCCAGCTGACGAGTTTATGTCTAACATTTTCTCTCAGTTCCCAAAGGTCCCTGTGAAATTGGGATTCCGTCTACTTTTCTGTGTGTCTCAGCCACCTACTAATCTCACGCAGAATAAGTACATCATAATGATGATACAAAAAATAGTCTTTCTGTCTCCTTTACAACAAAGTGTGTATTACAAAGAAAGAGACAGAATATATGGTAATAGTCATTTCGAGTTTTATGCCTCGAAAAGCATTGTTTCCTCTTAGATATCTTTTTTCCTTTATTGGGAATCCCTCTTCCCCACATTTAATGTTTTTATTGAGTTGTTAATTGCTGAAGAAAATCAGAACTGTTGCTTGGAAACCTTATGAAGTCATTTTCTTTCCCTTCATGTGTCTGTACGTGTGCTGTGCATGAGTATGCTAATGCATATTATTACATGTGTGGATACACTTGTGTGTCTGGAGACAGAAGGCCAACGCTGGGTGTCTTCCTTGATTGTACTTCACCCTACTCATCCGAGCAGTCTCTTCGTCAAATCTGGAACTACCCAGCTTGCTCCAGGTATCCACTGTCTCTACCGTCCAAGCACTGGGATTCAAGCTGGGTCCCATAACCCCCCAGCATTTACTTAGATTCTGTATATGAATTCCTTCTCTCATACTTGCATGTCTGGAATTTTACCCATTAGACCAATTCTCCCGTCCAGAAGCCAGTGTTCTCCTTCAGGGGAGGCTTTTATCCTGGTATTCAAGTGCTTTTATCCACACAATCTTCACATTTCTGATCCAGAGGGAAAACTCACATGGTATTCAGTGAATGTGTTACCCAGGACAGACAGACAGATAAAAAGTAGTTTAATCTTTGGTGGGAGCAGCTACATAAAGCATCCAGCACACGTTGGTAAGGTTGTCTAAGAAGAAGGGTATTGTTCATTTCTTTTGGATTAATTAGCTGAGCAAAGGGATAGAAATGGAAAGAACAGGGAAGTTGGTCTCTGTTTCTTCTTGTTTCTCACACACCTGCTTCTCTCCTAGGAATAATAAACAATTCTCTGTCCTTTAGCTTCTGCTGTTCTCTTGTTAGCAACTGGGTATCAATGAGAGCATTGGAGCTGCATATCTGGCCTTCTAGGGCTCACGCCCATTGGGTAGGTAGCTTGCAAGACATCTTGTTTTCTTTTCTATGCTGTTAAGCACAAAATAACTCTGACCCTGCACACAGAATTTAATTGTATACAGTTTTATGACTCTTAAATAGGATTTCTATTTAATCTTATTTCTGCTCTAAAACATTTTTTCTCATGTCAAAATTTCCATATATTTCTGCTTATGTATGTATCTGATTGTGAAGTGTATGGAAAATATGTGTCATTAGAATATTAGGCATTTTTAGTCCGGGTAGTGGTGGCACATGCCTGTAATGCCAGCAGTTGAGAAAGCAGATATCTGTGAAATTGAGGCTAGCCTGGTCTACATGATCTGGTCCCAGTACAGCCAGGACTGTTACACAGAGAAACTCTGTCCTGATAAAGAAAAAAAAATAGAATATAGACATTTTTAAATAGTAAAACCAGACTGTGATAATGATACATTTCTGTATTTCACTATGTCTGAACTTAGATGATAATTACATGTGTATTTCAAAGGAAATAACTATAATAATATTACCATTAAGCAAAGGCAAAGAGTTCTTTGTTTCAAGGTAAGTTAATGTTTAAAATACATTTTATCATCAAAAGAAGGACAATTTAATATATCATAATATTTGAGTTCCTTGAGTCGTTGAGACATTTCTGATGATTAATAGGGCTCAGATTAATGTGTTTCATCAGCGTAATTGAGTCTTAATCCTGAGATGTTCATTTCCTGGCTTTGTTGTTTGCCCAGGGTGGCAAGAACGCATAGTCTGTGTTTGGCATGGACCGCGGTAGAGATGCCAGAGAAATTGGACACTAACCTGATGTGCTGTAGATTGTCTTTGCCTTGCTACAATGTTTACCTGTGTTGTCATCGCCAGGCTTGCCAGGACAACTGCTAACCAGAGCCGGTGTTGAGATGGCCTATAAATATGCAGGCTAGAGACCGCCACGATGGGCCTGAGTCTCCGGCGTGAACAGTCTCCACGCCTAGGTCCCAGACCATCACCATGAAGCTGATCCTTTTGTACGTGGCTGTGGTGCTCTGCACCTTTTGTAAAGGTAAAGAATTTGAGTCTTTTTAATTTAATAAGGGCAGATTTGCTTAATGTTTAGTGTTCTCCACTTCTTTCTTGTGCTTCACAGTAGGATAATATGCAGGAATATCAAGTTTTTATTCCAACAGATGCTATTTATGCTTTAAGAAGTAATCTCAAGTGTGTGTGTGTGTGTGTGTGTGTGTGTGTGTGTGTGTGTGTGTGTGTTTTCCTTAAGGGTCATAGCTCTGTCTCAGCACAGTTTCTGCTTTGGAAACTATAAGTATAATTTCCCATTCAGTCTGGAGTGCTACCCTGAGAAGTGTAGAATTGTGGTATTCACAAATAAGTACCACTTCTGAAAGGATCGGCCCAGCACTGACAGTATCACAGGAAAACATTTCATAAAATAACCAGCGACATAGATATTTCAAAAAGTCAGACTTATTGAAAGCATTCTGATAAAATTAAAAATTGAGTCAAATAAAAAGCATTAGGCAGCAGTTTCAGTCGATCAAAACCAAATTTCTATGGTTTCACCAGTCATGACTGTAGAAAAAAATTAAAGAACAAAAAATTTTTAAAGTTCCTGGATAAGTTTAAAATGTTAGTTATAACTCAAACCATATATATATATATATATATATATATATAAAATGAAATATAGATTGGCACTGTGTGTATATATTTCTTAGGCCATTCTTTAATCTCACTAAAATAAAATTCATAAAATGGATTAGGTTAATTTTATTTTATTTTATTTTTATTTTTAACTAATACATTATTGAGAAAATATTAGGGAAAATAAAATCAGATAAAAGTTGGATTGGAAAATTTTAGGTCAATATTGTTATGAGAATAAGAAATAGCATATTCACCAATATTAACTGGTGAGTTTTGCTTACCTCTGCATTTTCAAGACTGGGATAGTGTGGCCTTCAGTACAGCCAACCAGTGTCTTCCCTAATCACCTGGGGGAGGGGGCTTCTAATAAATAAGAAAGATGCAGCCGGGCTGTGGTGGCACACGCCTTTATCCCAGCGCTTGTGAGGCAATGGCAGGCAGAGATCTGTGAGCTCGAGGCCAGCCTGGTCTACAGAATTAGTTCCAGGACAGCACAGCAGGACAGGCTCCAAAGCCACACAGAGAAAGCCTGTCTCAAAAAAAAAACCATAAATTAGTGTTGAAATATATGTCAGTTATTATATATAAAGGGGGTTGCTCATACTGAATTATAAGAAAGAATTGAAGCAAAAATATTTTCATTGTCTTAAAACATAATATTACACTATTTTTCTTCTTACTTTCTAAGATGGGGGACACTGTTCTTTGGTAAGTCACAAGGTCAGTATCTCTAAAACCTCGATCTTTGCTTTGTGATACACTGGTGACGTTGGAGCCTACACCTGGAAGCAGAAACCACCCCTGGGTTTGCGGCAGAAGCTGCGCGGCTCCTCATTTCAACTCCCCAGCCCTGATCTGAACTCTTCAAGGAAACTTGTTCCAAGCTTCCACTCTGTTCTCTGAACGCCAGAAGCTGTGACTTAGGGAGAGCAGGCGCTCAGTCACACTGATATTCAACACCAGTGCCTGTGTCTCTTCTCCAGAGACGGTTTCCGAGGCTCCACATCCGTTGTGGAGTGGCGCTTCTCGTCTCTCACTTCAGCTGAATACAGAGTTTCCATATCGTGGAAGGGCTGTGCCTGCAGTCAGTTCCCAGGTTTCCTTCCTGGAGCTTTCAGCTGCTCACATGGGAACACTACTGATGCAGGCTCCTTAAGCCAGTGTATGTGGCTGGATGAACCTCAGATGAGGCTGGGAGGGCTTCTAGCTAGTAGGCGAGGCAAATGTGCAAGAATTCACGTATGAGTTTTATGGCATGTCTATATGTCTGAAGGGGACCCAGGGACAAATTCTTGACAGCAAACTCCATTTCAGATAGTTCATACTTGCCAGGTATTTACGTGACACAGAAAAAAATTAGCATGCATGTTTACTTTAGCAACATTTATATTTCATTGGAATCACACCTGTAAGCCAATTTTTTTTTCCTGGCCTTTGGTTGGATGTTCTTGGATGCAGTCTCAGGTTCCAATCAATAAAAATTGAATCAGAACATATGAGGAAAATTTTCTGTTTTACTGGCTCTCTTTGCTGTTTGTCTTAATGTAGGTTGGAGGAAGGTTTGCTCACTTTGTGTCCCACGCTTTCCAAAAACAGCTCTGATTTCCAAAAGTGTAGCTGGTATCAGCTCATATGCCTAGACTATCTGTTTGAAAAACATGGTCAATTGGGGCTTAGAAAATTGCATTTATTAGCAAAATAGAGGTTGGCAATTGGTTCTGGGTCTTTGGTGAATGTGGATTTAGTTTTGGATGAACTCATGGGAAAGAATTCTGTTCTGTATATTTGGTACTTAAGGAACCTCTCTATTGTGCAAAGAAAGCATCAATATTTCTGAAGGGGCTTTTGTTTTGGAGAAAGAAATTCCGTCTTTGATCTGCTGAGGGCTTTTGGAAAATCACTGAAGTGGTATTGTTTGTTTTTTGGTTTGTTTGTTTTACTTGTTTTGCCACGCAGAATAGAAAACTTCCTAGGTCATATTTCTCTGTAAGAGTTATGAGGCTAGTGATTGGCTTTTTATTACTATCAAATATTTTCTTGAGAGAGAAAAAGAAAGCTAAAGGAAGGTAAATTTGCGGAAGGGTAGATACACAGATTCTCACATTCAGAAATTAAATCCAGTGAAAGAAACAGGGTCAATAAAATCTCATCATTCTGGGTATTTTTTAGACAGAGTCACTGACCGTAAATGATGTGGAAGTTGGTGGAAACCAGTTGAACATCGGGAAGTTTCATGAACCTATGCTGAGATTTGCATGTCACTGATTCGGGAATTCTGATGCAGATTATTAATACAAAGCAAAAGGGCTTGTATTTACTCATTTATTTATTTGTTCATTATTTATTGATCCTCAAAACATGTTAATTTTTCATAATAGTCTTCTCATTTTTTTTCATCGGTGGCACAAGTGTGTGTAAGGGTAATTGAGGTGTGGTGTAGGTGTTCTGGAGTTATGTGGAGTTCACGGTGATGGATTGACTAGAAAGAAAACGAAATAGGATTGAAAGAAAATCTGTTTCATTGATCTAAATACTATGATTTAGGCATTGTTTATTGAAAGTGGAAAGTTAAGATGTGTCTATTCTCTGGTGACCATGTTGTTGTTGTTTCAAACAGCTAGTGGTTTTCAAGTTGGGGGTAAATATTCCCTCAGCCTTAACCCAAGACTTAAATTTGGATTTGGGACGAAGTCAAAGGCCAAGAGTGTTAATGGAGGCAAGCATCAGAACGCGACTGCTGGAGGTAACTGCAGTCATGGGAGCTGATGACTCTAGCTCTCGATTTTCCATGAAGGGTTAAGTGTGGGCAATTTAAATTCATTACCTTGTGAAAAATGCTTTTTTAAAAAAAACTGCTATATTATACATAATGAAACATGATACACAGATTTTAATAATTTTTTTTTGGCAAAGGGAACTACTGGTTTGTAAGCTCAAAAAGAGGAAGGAAAATTCTGATAAAAAAAAAAGGATTCTCTGGAGTTTGTGGCTTGGATTCTTTTGTTGTTAATGATTTTACTAGCAAAATATTTATAGTCAGATAATTTGTTATAGAGGATAAATTTTTGGTGATTTAGATATTGTTGCCTAAGATTTGTGCATAAGTCACTGGAGAATCAGGAATGTTTCAATATCTTCTGTGACACTCATTTTTTTTTTATTCTGCAGGTCAAATTACGTTGGCAAGTGAGAGTAATTTTGGTGCTGGTGCCTCTGCAAATATAAACTCTAATTTGGGAACAACTGCCAAAGACACTGATTTAGATTTTATTAAAGGCTTTGAAGATCTGGCCAATATTATTATAGGTATTCTACCAGGTCCCAGCTCTTGGGGGTCTAACAAGGAGTTTCAAATATATTTTATATTGCATGGGAATAGCATTTTAATTTAATATGAATAGGAAGATTAAGGACTTTAGCTTTAGACTTCCTTATTTCTTTTATTTTTGTTTTCCATTGGTATAGAATACCCTTTTTATCCTATTCTGGAAGAGGTAGAGAAAGGAACGTTGGAGTTGAAATTGATCTGTCAATTTCTAGTACAAATTACTGGGGTGACAATGGTTTTAGTAAACATAGAACAACAGCTTCTGGAGAACGAAGTGAAAGTGCTTTGGGTGTGACTATTTCCTCTCAGTGCAGTATGGTGGTCTTCACGTGGCAATGCTTTTTACCTTCTGCAGGTAATGCCTTAGGTCAAGTGGGGCTGAATCGTGGCCGTGACCATAGTAAAGGAGAGACTGGAAGCAGCAGTGGTGATGGAAGTGGAGCAGGTAGTCTGCTTAAGACGTGTGGGCCAGGGAGATCTAATCCCTGTCTCAGGTTACAGACGTTTGGGAGTAGGACACTGCAAGCGATATTATCTGCAAACACTGTTTTTTTTTAGCTAAAGGCCAACCTTTTACTCAAACCCATAACCTAAGCAGAGGAAGGCTTATTACTCCAAAGGATGTGAGGCACTGAGGTCCTTTGCACGGCTGTGCTCCTGTCCGTTGGGATTCATTCAGCTCCCCGCCAGAATGTAGGCCCAGGGGTCTGTTGTCGTTCAGATAATTTCATAAGTAGAGGCTTATGGGAGATAAGGTTGACTAAACATCTTCTGGCAACAAGTTCTAATAGTCCAGCAGAGTTTTGGGATGATGAATGAACGTGAACTAGAGAAAACTGGTTCAGTGTAGATCATCTAATGAAAGTTACTTTGGGAACTAGTATTGATTGAATGAGCAGAAAAATCTGGTAGGATTGGAAGTGTGAGTTTGCGCTGTGATGCTGTCTCTCACCCAGTTTATTTTGCTTCCTCCTTCTGAGGACTCTAAGTAGGTACCAAATGTCCACCATCATTCTCTAAATTTGCATTTCCACACTCCATCAAAGGGAGAGAACCATTGTCTCCAGATTTGTCAATGGAGGAGGAAATTGTAGATGTGTCTGGGCCTTTCTGTTTCAGATCCACTTTGGCCATGCCTGTAGTGGTGTAGGCTTTAAGACATGGTTCTGAAGGCTTTAGATATGCTATGATCTCCAGTAATCTTGCTGTGAGCATCCTTGTTCCAATACAGTGAAGTTGTGACGATGAATGTATAGCCAAAGTGGAGCTGGCAATTCTGACATTACTTTCCCAGATGACTCAAGTGAAAAGCGTGAACTACCCTCCTTAGTTGGAGTTTGCACAGATTCGGGAGTCCATCTAAAACCTAAGGCAAAACAGTCAGCTGGGTCTGGAAGCAATGACAGGAATATCGAGATTAGCAGTGAATCTTCAGGGACTGGAAACTTGAGTACTAGAAATGAGAATTCCAGCGACAGTATCCTGTCAGATATTTCAGGATTAGATTTTTAAATTACATTTGCATAATACAAGCTGTCAGCACACGTCTAATAATCTGGCTTAACTTTGAGTGGAAGAAGTAAGAAAACCATGGACAGACGGGGCTTGGTATAGGACGATTACTGAAGAGAAACTTGGGTCTGACGGACTGAATGAATAGGAATCTACAGGAATTGGACCCATGAGGCTCAAGAATGATGCCATTTCTCTCACACTGTACTAAGCTAAATCTTTCTAAGAATTTCAAAGGGTTCAAAAATCATTGTTTTGTAATTTGCATTTGAATTTTTCATCAAAAGGAGAGAACTAGTTGCTACACGTTTATCCATGTAAAAGGACAGAGTAAATGTTTTGGCAGTAGTGTTGTAGACTTTGGTGGAAAGTTGAGAATAAATTCAGAATCCTAAGGAGGAGAAATGCCTGTAGTGTCTTAAGTAGTTTACCTAAGCACTGTGAGCCAGTGACATCTAAATTCATTCGGTAGTTTAGAGCATTTCATTTTTTTTGAAAGTGAAGGTGTTCAAGTTGCTTGAATTGATTCTTGTAGAAGGAAGAACAGTTCTAAATTTGACCTAAAGTTTCTGGTTGAAGTTCATCCTCTAGCCTATCCTCAAATGTCCTTGGAACTCTATGCTCTGTGCTGGTGTTGATAATAGGAATTGTCTCACCTAGGACTTTTTGAAGTATAGTTGTTATTGACCATGGTCTGTTGCCTAAATTAATCCCATTCTGATTTTTCATGGAGAGATCACAATGTTCTTCGGTTTTGGGAGAGAGGAAATAAACAGGGATGGAGCTAATCATTTTCCATAGAAAGACCACATTCTTCTGTTTTGGGAAAGAGGAAGCAAACAAGGTTGGCTCTAGTTTGGATGCTGTACTTTCAGTGGTTGTGAGAACAAAGAAACACGAGCTTAAAGGTGGTAGATTATATAGTGTTGGGTGGTCAGGTGATGAATTTTAATTGGTCTCAATACAAATGCTGAATTATTGAACTTTCGACCTATGTTTTGATGACAATAATTTTTCCTTTGACAGTTTCAAATACAAAGACCCTCAGACAGGAATCTTTGGCAGCATCACATGGAAACACAGAGACCGAGGCTGGTGGCTCAGGTAGTCAAGTGTCATTGTGTGCCAATAGGGTTTGAATTTCTCTGAACGTCCAAACTGTTGTTTGATAGGCTGTTGAGGTGTTTGAGAGTTGTGCAGTCTGAGCTCCTTGGGAGAGGACTGGCCAAATGCAGGGTAGATTTGTGGTAGGTTGTGGGTCTGGGTCTAAGCCCTTTGCTGACAAGGATCTCAATACTGTGGAAGAAAAGACCTCTGACCATAGAGAGTCTGGGGTTTGTTTCCTGCCAGTTATTCCATGAAAAGACATTTCTGATCAAGTTTGCATACAATAGTTTTCCAAAAACCTTCTGAGAAACTGACTGAACTGTAAATGGAAGAAGTAGATGTAGAACATTTACTGAAAAGAACCAGGAACAGTGGAAAGACCTGAATGCTTCTGATCAGGACCCATGAGTGTCAGGGATGTTGCTATTACATGCATACTATTCTAAGCTGGGTCCATCTGAGAATTTGAAATAGGTTGAAATTCATTATTTTGTAAGTTAAATTTTTATTTTTGGTCAATGGAAGAGAACTGACTTCTCCAATTTTGCCATCAGAGAAGGATGGATGGATTTGTTAGCTTTACTTGTATAGACCTGAAATAAAATGGAGAATATGACTCGCCCAGCTCTGGATACCCCCACGATCTCCTGAAATCAAACTATGAACATACTTGCCCACAGAGTACAGTTGCAAAGGCTGAGCATACCCAAAGCCATTTTTACGATTATGATTTTACCTTTGCCAGGTGCCTCAAGTCAAGCCAGTAGTCTGCGGACAGCAGGTGACGTCTCTGCAGATTCAGAACATGGGAAATCAGAGAGTAAAGAAGGAGCTGCATCTCTTGCAAACAAGCAGAATGTAGAGTTTAGCAGTGGGTCCTCAGTAGGTGTATCAATTGAAAATGGACTTCAGAGTGAATTAGGTATCTTGACTGCATTCCACTCCATGGATATCCAGTTTATACCATATTCTTTTTGTTCGTTTGTTCGTTTGTTTGTTTGTTTCAAGACAGGGTTTCTCTGAGTATTTCCAGCTTCCCTGGAACTTGCTCTGGAGACCGGGCTAGTCTTTGAACTCACAAGTGTTAAAGACTCCTGAGAGCTTTGCCTCCTGAATTCTGCAAGTAAAGGCATGCCCCCACCACCACCACACAATTGCAGCATGTACTTTGATTTTACATTTCGTATGGAGGAAAGACTTGCTCTCATTGTCTGGTTTTGGATCTGTTAATGAAAGAAAGGAAGGGTGAAATCAAATTCACAATTGGACCTTGAGACACATAGTTTGGTGACAAGGAATTAATAAACTTCTGGACAAGGCTCTGATGCATTCAGCTATAGTGTTTAGGATGTTGATGTTTTGTTCCTCAGAACAAACCGTTTGAGTTCATGTGTATTGAAATTGTGTTGTCTTAAGATGTCCCTCCTGACATGTCAGGAGGCATCCCTAAGAAAAGGAGAGTGACATAGAAAGAGGCCCAGTAGAATTGGAAGAAGGGGAGATGCCTGCAGTGGGTGAGGTAGTCTGCCTAAGTGCTGTGAGCCAGCGAGATCGAAATGCAGGCAATACTTTAGAGTATTTCATTTCTCTGGAAGTGAATGGATTCAAGTTATTTTAATTGGTCTTTGGTGAAGGAATGCTGCAGCTAAATGTACCTGAAATGTCTTGTTGAAGTTCATCATCTGACAATACCCTGTGCGCAGAGGTTCCTGGGAATCTATGCTAGGGTCTATTGTTGATGATGGGCTTTGTTTCATCTGGGATCTTTTGAGCCTTAAATGTCATTGAATGTGATCTGGTGACTAAATGAATCTGATTCTGATTTTCCCTGAAGAGCTCAAGTTGTTCTTCTGTATTGGGAGAGAGAAAACAAAGAAGGATGGATTGAGTTGAATGCTATGCTTTGTATCGAGTCAGTGCTTGTGAGAAGAGAGAAACCTTAACTAAAGGGTGGTAGATTATGTAGTTTTAGGCAGACCACTGCATGCTGTTTAATTTGTCTGAATACAAAGTTTGAACATTATAGTTTTGACCTATGTTCTAATGATTTTCATTTTCTGTTCTACAGTTGCCTTCCTCACGGAACAAATAAAGAATAAAATCCAGCATGATTTAGAAGCGCTTAAAGACATAGGCTCATTCACTCACTCAGGTAGTCAAGTGTCAGTGTGTGACTATCGACATTGAATTTCGCTGAGCTTCCAAACCCTTGTTTGATTGACAGTTGGGTTATTTGCCAGTTGTGAATTCCGGTTTCTGTGGTAGAGACAGGTCAAATACAGGACAGTGTGGTGGTTGGTTGTGGATCTTGGTCCAAGTCCTTAGCTGACAATGACCTTAATGAACATAGAAGAAAATTCCTTTGACCATATGGAGTCTGAAGTTAGTTACCTGTCAGTTCCTTCATGATTAGATGTTTTTGGTCAGGGATGCATAATACACACTGCCAACATTTATCTAATAAATTGGCTGAACTGTGAGTGGAAGAACTGATTGCAGAACATTTACTGAAATGAACTTCTTGGTCAGGACTATTGGAAAGATCTGAATTCTTCTGGAAATGGACCCATAAGTCTCAGGGATGAGGCTGTTGCATACCCACACTACTAAGCTGGGTCCTTCTGAGAATTTTAAATAGGTTCAAAGGTCACTGTTTTGTTACTTGCATTTTCGTTTTCTTAAAAGGGAGAGAACTGATTTCTACAGCTTCGCCATCAGAGTAAGGCAAAAAGATGAGTTGACTTTGTTAGTGTGGCCCTTGATTAAAACAAAGCACATGATTCTGAATGCTCTTGATAACCCATGACCTCCAGGAATCAAATACTGAACATACTTGTCCCCACATGATGCAGTTAAGAAGGCCGAGCAGAGCCACAGTCATCCTTATGACTATGATTTTACATTTGCCAGGTGCCTCAAGAGAAAATAATGAGTTCCAATCATCATCTGACATGTCCACAGAATCAGGAGGTAATCAGAAACTCAAGGGTAAAAGAGTAGCTGTATCTGATGGAAATGTTCAGAATGTAGAGATGATTTGTGAGTCTGCAATTGACGGAACCTTCAAAGATGAAAGCAAGGGTGGCTTAGTATCTTGACCTGCATTCCACTCCATGGATATCCTCCTTATACTATGTACTCTTACTTTAAATTTCTTATGGAGGAAGCGCTTGCTCTCATCTTCTGGTTCCGGATCTGTTAATAAAAGAAAGAAAGGGAGAAATCTAATTCACACTTGGACTTTGAGATATTTTGTTTTGGTGACAAAGAATTAATAAATTTAGGGTAAAAGCTCTGAAGCATTCAGCTACAGTGTTTAGGATGTTGATGTTTCCTTCCTCAGAACAAACTGAGTTCATGTGTATTGAAATGGTGTTGTCTTAAGATGCCCCTCCTGACATGTCAGGGGGCATCCCTAAGAAAAGGAGAGTAACATAGGAAGAGGCCCAGTAGTACTGGAAGAAGGGGAGATGCCTGCAGTGGGTGAGGTAGTCTGCCTAAGTGCTGTGAGCCAGAGAGATCTAAATGCAGGCAATAATTTAGAGTATTTCATTTCTCTGAAAGAGAGTGAATTCAAGTCATTTTAATTGGTCTTCGGAGAAGGACGGATGCAGCTAAATGAAACTGAAATATCTTGTTGAAGTTCATCATCTGATAATACCCTGTGCTCAAAGGTTCTTGGGAATCTATGCTAGGGTCTGCTGGTGATAATAGGTATTGTCCTACCCAGAATGTTTTAAACCATAGTTGCTATTGAGCATGGTCTGGCAGCTAAATCAATCTCATTTTGATTTTTCACGGAGAGCTCAATTTATCCCTCTTCTTGGGGAGAGAGGAAACAAGTGAGGGCAGATGCAGTTGGGGTGTGTATTTTGTGTCAAGTTCACGTTTGTGGGAACAAACAAACCTGTACTTAAAGGTAGTAGATTATTTCATGTCTGATGGTCAGGTGCAGATCATTTAAATTTGTCAGAATACAGTTTAGGATACTGAACCCTTGACCTTTGTTCTGATTACCTTCGACAGTTGGCATGCCTGATGGAGAAGGACGGAAAGAGTTATTAGCAGAGGAATTTGGAAGACAAGGGACAGATGCCAGTGGCTCAGGTAGTCAAAGGTCAATGTGTGGTGGACAAATAGAAATTTTGCTGAACTTCCAAACCCTTGTTTGATTGGCAGTCGAGTTATTTACGAGTTGTCAAGTCTGAGTTCCTTGGTAGAGGCCTGTTCAAATGCACGGTAATGCTGTGGTTGGTGATGGATCTGGGTCTAAGGACTTTGTAGGCAATCGTCTTAGTGAACAGGGAAGAACACTTTTCTGACTCTGGGGAGTCCGGGTGTCTCCTGTCGGATGTTTTCATGGGCAGAGAGTTTTGATATAGTGCAGTCTGCACAATGCAGTCTACCAACACCCTTTCCATAAACTGGCTGAACTGTGACTGTGAGTGTCCCTGGCAGCCAAACTAATCTCAGTCTGATTTTCCCTGGAGAGCCCTAGTTGTTCTTCTTTTTCAGGAGAGGAAACAAAGAAGGATGGATCTAGTTTGGGTGATGGTTTTTTTTTTCGTGTCAAATCAGAGTATGTGAGAACAGAGAAACCTGGACTGAAAGGTGGTGGATTACATCATGCCAGGTGGTCAGGTGCAGATCATATAATTTGTCAGAATACAATTTTGGATATTGAACTTTTGGCCTATGTGAGTGGAAGAATTGAGTGTAGTACATTTATTGAAAAGAATTTCTGAGTCAGGACAGTTAGAATATCCTAATTCTTCTGGAACTGAACCACTGTGTTGCCTAGGTGATAGTACTTTGCACCCACTTTTACTAAGTTGAGTCCTTCTGAAAATTTTAAATAATTTCCAAATTGTCTTTGTTTTGTAACTTTTACCTTCATTTTACATAGAAGCAAAAGAACTGTTTTCTCCTACTTCACAATGGAGAAAGAAAGAATACAGATGGTTGGATTTGTGATCATTCTGAGTTTTATAAACTTTGTGGCTATGGTTATTATGATGTGGACTTATTTTGTTGGTATATAAGGACATATATGAAATCAGGGACATGGCTCTTAGGGTTCTAAATTCCCCATGACCTCTAGTAATCTAGTGACCATTCTTGTCCCCACACTGTACAGTTCTGAAGAAGGATGTGTAGCCAAGGCCATCACTGTCGTTATGATTTTACTTCTGTCAGGTGTCTCAGGTAGGCAACACTCCTCAGTTGGAGTCACCACAAATTCAGAAGGGCACCTGGATACTAAGGAGAGCCAAGCACCTGGGTTTAATGGAAATGAGGTGAATGAAGAGAACAGCAGTGCCCTTTCAGGGACTACAATATCGAATGGTGGAAATCAGAGCGACTCAGGTGTCTTGACCTTCATTCCATTCCTAAGATATTCTAACAGATAGCCTCCTTCATAATTTTTATTAATCATGTTTGATTTTTCCATCAGGAAACCTTAATTTGTCTTCTGGGTCTGGAGGAGACACTGTTGATCCTTCTGAAGCGAGTAACTCTGCTGGCATTGATGTTAGTGGCAAATCTACCTGTTCTACTGACGAGCGTTTGTCTGGATCTGTGGCTGCGTCTTAGAAATTTAGTCATTTTTCATTTGAAACCAATGACTTTTGAAGTATATATTTAAGACAATGAAAATCATTAACATTTCTATTCATAATTTGCAATCAAGTCTTAATTTTGAAGTTTTAATCGATTTAGTTGGTATCAGGTAGAGGTCTTTCATAGTTTGTTGGCATATAAGGAGCCATGGCTTAAGGTCTGTTCTCTGATTTGTCTTCCTTCTAAAGAGATTTGGAATCTGCTGTAGTAGTTAGTGTCATTATGGATGTGTTTGGCTTAATCTTTATATCCTGGATGCAGAGTTGATTGGTTTTGTAACTTTCATAGACATATTTTGGAGATGCATAAACCAAGTTGATCCCTATTTGCAATATCATAGAAATTCTATAAATTGTTAAGATAATGTTTGTGACTGAGGTGTCACCTACATTGGTAATACTAGTCATTGGGAATTAGTACAGGAAATGCTCCTTCACACCAATATGGATCTGAGACAGTCTAATGAAATGAGTATTCAGAAAAATATTCAGTATTTGTTAGAAGAGGATGTTAGTTTAATATCTGGCTACAAAAGAGAAATACAAAATCAAGTCATATGTCATGCTGAAATAATGTTGGCTTTATATCATGATTGACTATTAATGAATTTGCTAAAAATGGCTTTGTCATATAGCAACAGAATTGTTGTATTTTAGTTCTTCATCTTTGGGTATAAAAATTATAGTCATCACATGTGCTAAACTAATAAAATTGAAATCATTATCCATTGTCACTGATTGTATTAATTGTGGCTTGATGGAGGTGGTTAAGAGACACTGAATCTTGTAGCCCATGTTTGTTGACATGAGCTCAGATATGCAAACTTTGCTTTTGTTGTTCAGAAATGTACTGAGAACTAGCTCCTCTTTTTTTAAAAAAAGCAAAGTTGGAGTTTATTTAGAATAGGTTCTGACATATTTTTAATTGTGGTCATTAGGAGAGAGAGGTTGATGTACAGGAAGAGTACATGTTTGGAAGTAGAATGTTGCTTCTTAAAAGAATGGCCTTTAAATCTGTCTATCTATCTGTCGTCTGTCTGTCTATCTATCTGTCATCAATCAATATCAGTATACCTCTATATCTGTATGATTTTGTGGTTTTGAAATTACCCTGTTGAAATATTTTAAAGATTATGTAAAGTACATTGGAAAACATTTTTATCTGTAAAATTTTTCTCTGGCAAGTGACATAAGGTGGTTCAGATGTACAATGGGTAGAATTATAGACTGATCAGATAAAACCATTTGTCAGATGCCTAAGGAATTCTCAGTATATGTTAGGCTACACCATGCTTTATAATCTTGTTTCTGAGATGATCTTAATTTTCAGTTGGCACAATGGAGTGGTTTCTTTCCTTTTCAATGTCACCCTAACTTTCCTTGTGACTCTAACTTGTTTTTGTTTCTTTCACACTTTCCTATTTTCTCTTAAGTGTTGTTGATGGCTGAAATACAATTTTCTGAAGCTCTCTAAGACTGAATATCATTGTAGATCCTACTACCTAGGCAGTGTCAAAATCTTGACTTTTCTGATCTAGGGGAAACATAAAAAGCTGAATCTTACAGAACAGAGGATAATCATTCCATAGGAATCTGAAGAAAAGAGTGATCTTTACTTTAGACAGGAAAGTAACAATTATGCAGTGGACTAGTCTTTGTGTCTAATCCCGAAATCAGCATTAAAAACAGAAATACATTTATCGAGTATAAGTTGACTAAGAACGTAGGTTTGCTTAGGGCATCTACATCTTGGGGGACTGAGGACACATTTTGCTCAATGTTCCAGGGGTGTCCAGACAGTGCTCCATTGTAACAATGGCACAGGCTTCTCTCCTGTTGTCTTCAAAAGATCAGTGTCTCCTGTTTATCACTTTAATCTCTGAGTTTAGGAGTGAGATCCATTGGGCTGTCAAGTTAGGGAACGTTTATCTGCTTACTTTTGTTGCGGCTGTTAGAGGTCCTATTTGTTATATGAAATTTGAATGAATGAAATTCATGCCCTGGCAATGTTGAAGCATGCATGGTTAGCCTGTATATGGCAGTTCTGTTGAACTTGTACATATTGGGTTTCCTGGGCTTAGTTGATGGGGATGAGTCACTAGGTCTCTTCCTCAAGAGGGCACCAGATCTCACCATGTGGTTGCTGGGAATTGAACTCAGGACCTTTAGAAGAGCAGGCAGTGCTCTTAACCCCTGAGCCATCTCTAATATAACACCCTCAAACTCTTGTTGAGGAATAAATATGGAAGCTAAATGTTCATATAGGTGAACAAAAGAGGCTAGGATAAAACAAATCTTCAGAATAGTTACTAATCTTCAGCCAGTGACCTTTCCTAATACTCAAAGGAATCCTAAAGTACAGTTCTCTCTGATCCACCCTGGGGCAAACCTTGCCTAGGGATTTCTTCAACAAAACTATTTAGTGCAGATAGAAGCAACCCATGTTATTCTAGATCTCCATGTCTGATCAGCAAAGAAAATTCATTTTCTCTATTATGGTTAATTACTGTTTGTGGCAGGGATTCATCCTAACTTTTGGAGAAAGTGACCATACCTATCAAGTGAACGCTTCACTTGCTCTAAACAAAGGGGAGCCAATTGACAGAGCTGCCTTTTTACAAGGACAACCCACAAGCCACCATCTTGAATCTGAAGTTGTTCTTCTTGATCAACTGGTAAAACTTGGGAGACTATATAGGATGCTAATTTTACTGGGGCTTAGCCATAACCCCTGTTTGGGGGTGAATCTCTGCTAAAAAAAATGTGCCTGGGTCTGGTTTTGAGATCAGTAAGATTTATTGGCCATAAACCTTAAAATTTGGAGCTGTTTCCAAGACAGCTGTTTTGTTCTTTCTCCCAAGCAAGCTGCTGCTGCTATTTCCAGTCTTGATTTTACGAAACAGATACCCAGGACCACAAAGAGTAAAAACAACTGAAATCCACACACTCATCAGACTTCTTCCATGGTTATCTCTCAAACATTGCCATGCCCAGTCTGAAAGGGAGTTAGTTTCAAGAAAAACAGGGTTGATTGGGATCAGTTAAAAAGAAATGACAAGCTTAAAACCTAAATGTGGCTATATTCTGAGAATGTAGTAAGATACCAAATAGCAATTTCAGGAAAGAATCCAGTGGTTGAACAGCCTGGAAGGGGCAGAGGATATGACTCTATATGATAATAAGAAGAATCCCTAAAAGAAAAATGCTGGAGTAACTTAGAACATAAAGTCAGGTTCCCACATGCTGACAGATTTGTAAATGGGGTTTAGCTTTGTGTTTAAGACGTTCAGATGATTTTTCTCTTGTTTGAAGAGAAATTTCAAATCTTCTAGCAGTTTGCTAGTGTAGCAACTTTACCCTCGGCAAGTTTCTGAGGCTCTGAAGACTCTGAGAAGGAAGGCTTTGTTGTAGAGAAAAACCTTCCTGAATTATTTCAGTCCAAGCTCAAATAGGTCAAGTCTCTGACTACCCAGAATTATTCACATCCTTTAAGAGGTGTCTGAAAAAAAAAATCAGGTTGTCCTTCCTACCTCCCCACCCCCTGACAGAATTTATATTCTGTACTGGGTTAAGCAGAGTCAGTAGTTTGGTTGCAATTCCGAAATTATTGCAGAGTGAACAGGCCATATCTTGTGACCACAATAGTTCGTGTACCTCTCTCCAGATGGCAGGAGGCATGAGGCCCTTTGACAGTTTCCAATGGCCTGCTCTGTGCCTCTGATCCCAAGGGCCATTTTTGATTGAATCCAAGAGTTCCCTGTGAATGTTCTTCAGTTGTCCACGAGGACTGTGAAGGCCACATCTTTAGCATTTTGCCATATGGAGGACAAAAGTTTTTCTTGGCATAAGTATGTACTCTCCCCCTCCCAGCTGATGATAATTGTAAATACTTTAAACATCTGGACATTAAGGGTTCAGAAAAATCTTTTGGTTTGGGCTGTTCCCTTCAATGGGTGGTTACTATATAAATTCATTCATTTAGAAAGGTTGTCTGTTCTGGCAGAACACAAGTCCGCCATAAATGTTATTACCTGCTATGAAAAGTTACACAAGGCATCTATCTCAGTGGTAGTCACTTGTGCTGGAGGAAGGTTTCCCTAGGAAATGATAGGCAGCTGCAGTCTCCCATGATATTCATCTCCTAGCTGGAGGACTCCCCTTTTGTCTAAGGGCAAATATCTGGGTTCCTAGAAGCTCACCAAGGGAGATTATTTTTCAGTATACGGACCTTCTATAGCAATGTCAAGCATGGGCCCTTTTAAAACTTTTTATTTTACCTGGGGTTTCTTTGAGGGACCTGCTTGTTTGCCTGGGTAAACGCATTTATCCCAGGGGCAGGGCTATCACCATTCAGACTTATTCTTGTGTCTGTGACCATTTTCCCTGGCACTTTGCCTATGCTTTATCAACATTGCTGATACCCCAGAAACCAAATTTAAATGACATAGGTGTAGCCAGACACCATAGTGTCTCCTTTTGAAACTCCTTCCTAATGTCTAAAGAATATTGGCTGATAAAACAAGTACTAGCTGATTTGTTTGTGTTTTGTTTTGTTTTTTTCAGATAGTAAGTTCCCCTATAGATACAGTAAGTTCCCCTATAGATTCAGTAAGTTCCCCTATAGATAGAGTAAGCTGGATCAAGCCAAATGGCAGGTATAATAATGGGTTTACTGAGAAGAAAGCAACTCCTTGGCAGGTTCACTGGCCTCAGAGAATGAGGTCAGAGAAGTGATACCCTCAAGCTAAGGCAAGGAGGTTTTATAGATCTTAGGTAGGAAGAGGTGATGATGAGCCAGCCAGTAGCTGGGACTGTTCTCAAGTATGGTCAAAGCCTAAGTCCCTGGGCAGGTACTTGGGTGGGCTGGTCGTATCAGGAAGGTGGGTTGAACCAGCTAGCAGAAATGCAGAACTAGGCTTTGGGTGCCACTTTTTGTTCAGAGATTTTTAATGTGGGCATGGGAGTGGGAAGTAGGCAGTTGGGGTTTTCCAGCTTGTGCATGGGCAAACTGGAAGGTCCAACCAAACATAAACATTATTTAAGCTTAGAACAATTTAAACAATAATTTTGAAATATATCCAGTTTAAGCATGCATACATATTTTTTAACTTTTGTTTTATTTATTCCTTGTGTCTTTTGATCTTGATCCCCTCATTTTCCTGTCCCTTCATATCTACCCTCTATCCTTGCATCTCGCTCCCATACAAATGTAAAGTAATATTTAAGAGAAAAAAGAAAAGAGAAAAGAAAAAAGGAAAATTCCCATTGTGGGAGCTGCAGTGTGGCACAGTGAGTCACCCAGCAAACCCCTTTGTTCATATATTTTCACTTGCAAGTGTTCATTGCAAAGAATCATTGTCTGGTTTGAGGCCCCTGAAATTTGCTACGCTATTGACACTGGATCCTAAATGGGACTCCTCTTGGATATCCTGTTGGTACCCTGAGTTGCGGAGATCCTGCAGCTTTGGGTCTATGGGACTAGCCTTTTCACAAGTTTCTGCAGATCACAGATAGGGTGGATGCTGAGGTAGACCAACTCATAACCCTAGTTCTGGGCCTGGGTAGTCTCAGGGTTGGTCATTTCACTGGCTCCTCCATCCTCACTACCAGGGTGAGCTTTCCAGCATTGCCCTAGCTAATTTCCTCCTAGGGACAGGGCCAATTCTTCTGCTTTCACACCCTCAGGGTGAGCAGTTCCACAGCTACCCATCCAGGCCAGCTCCACTGTGTTGCCAGGGGAGGTGGAGGACCTACTCTCTGGAGGACTGCAGCAGGTGAGGGGCAGGGGCAGCTTTCCCCCATCCGCTCTGTTTTTTTTCCCTTATATGCCCATTTCTGTTTCAAAACAATCTCTTACTTTAAAAATAAAATGTTTTACATCCCCTGCCTTAACATAGATTTAAATCACTTGTTCACCTACTTTTTCTTCAATGGTTTTCAAAAATATATTTCTATACCTAAAAGTAAACATTTCTATATTCTCTTATTGGCAAGTTTATTTTTACATATATATATGTAAAATTTATATTTTGTAAAATATATATTTTGAGGTAGAATTTTATTATGTAGCCTTAGCTGACCTGACACTTGATACATAACCTCAGACTGACCTTCATTGCTCGGTACTTATCTTTGTTCAGCTTCTTGAGTGATTAAATCACAAATGAGTATCACCACACTTGTCATTAATAAGATTATCATTTGCTAAAATATTTTGTCTTTTTTTTAATGGTGGGAACTATTATTAAGAATTGAATTCAGGACTTCATGCCTACTAGGCAAATGCTTTACAGCTAAGCCACATTTCATTCCAGTAGTTTTAAATTAACTTATTTGTTAGATGTTTTCAAGTTCCATGCCTTAATAAGGATTTGAATTAACTCTGTATTTACAAGCTGATCTGGAACCCTGCAAATACTGTATATGCCAAAACACACCTTCAGATAATGCAGGGTAATCACTAAAATAAACTATGTCAAAATATTGGTAGTTTTCATTACCTGTCATCTCTAATTCCAAATCTGTGCTTTCAAATGTATTACTCTTAGCGAAAACAAGGTAGAAGATTCTCATACAAAAGACATCACACTTAACTCATCATTGATAAGTCTTAACAGAAAAAGAAAACTGATCAAAAGTGAAGCTCGTGATGAAGACTCAAGCCAAATCTTTTCCTTTGTGAGGAACTATTCAGCAAGAGGGAGACACCCTAACAACTGGAGTGAGGTGGGAAACTAGAAAATAAATTCCTCTGTCTGGTGCTGGTGGTATTCATTAAATAGTAAGCAGGTCCCTAGGTCCCTGACCAGAAAACGCAAAAAGATGTAGGAGAGAGAGAGAGAGAGAGAGAGAGAGAGAGAGAGAAAGTTGTTGTGATTTATGATTTATGGCAGCGTAACCCCGGCAGGTTCCCCTGCTGGTGTCGGGGACCATGGCATGTGGGAGACAGACAGATACACCATGCAGAGAGAGCTTGGGTATAGAGTTTATTTAATAAGTATTGGGAGGGTATAAGAATAAAGGGTAAGGGGGTTATGGAGGAGACAGAAAGAAAGAGGAGAGAGAGAGAGAGAGAGAGAGAGAGAGAGAGAGAGAAAGGAACACAGAGAGAGAGGAACTGAGAGAGGAAGAGGAAGAGAAGGAAGGATAAAGAAGAAAAACCATTTGCAATAGAAGCTTAACAATAAAACTGACAATATTGAAGAACAGTTTAATATATTTTAAAATAGAGTTGGATTACATATATAGTATTTTACAACATATTTAAAAGTAAATACCAATTTAAAATATTTGAGACTTATTGTTCTCTTAGTCTGGAATGAGCTACAATGAATAAAGCTCATCAAGACTGCCAAAACAATTTTTAACAATACCATACATGTACAAACATATGCAGTTGAATTTAAGTTTCATATACATAAACAACACAGACTCAAAGCTAACTTATGTTCATAAAAAGTTAAATCAAAAGTCTCTCTCTCTCTCTCACACACACACACACACACACACACAGGAATTGGATGAAGAGGATACTCTGGTGGGCCCTACCAAAAGCATGCCACTGCACAAACATGCATGTAACAGAGTCAGCAAGAGAAATTCAGAGACAAAATGTAAGTAAATGGCAAGATGAGGTGAAGAGTACCTTAATAAAGATGGCGACTAGGTTATCTGACCTTCTTTTAGTCAAGATGGCGGTGGTCATGTGGTCACTCATAGCAAAGATGACTGTGAGGTCACCTGCTCTGCCCTCCTTGCCCTTAGTCAAGAGGGTGGTGGTCACATGGTGCATAGAGGAAACCACATGCTTTTATTAGAGTCACAGTGTGAATTGTAAACAGATACAAATAACAAGAGAGGCATGTAGAATGTATAGAACATATATTTAAAACAGAATCACATTCATGTGGTCATACCATTCATACATTCTTTCATGCATGAAGTAGATAGGAAACTTTTAAGCGCCATTAGCCACAGTGGACTGGGAACAGAGTCCCACTCTCTGGGCTAGATGGTGCAGTAGCAGCGGTCTCAGAGACATGATAGGAGAAGGAAAAGGAGTGTTTACAGGTGGGAGGGGGGATCCCCTGCCCCAGACAGGCTTAGCTGTGGTGGAAGGTACTCCAGCAGAGGGAAAAGCAGACGGAAGTGAGATGCGGGTGGAACAGAGTTTAGCATGGCTGGATAGAAACTTTTCCATATGCCTGTTAGCTGATAGAAATTAGAAAGCCTCAGTGTTGGAGTCAGCTGGTAGGTAACCACTCTGGGTTGATATTTAAGGGGTACATAGGCCATTTCTCCGAGCTCAGGGGGGAACGAGAGATGACATCCAGTAACAAAATATTCTAGGCATCCCTAGAATAATGCAAAGATTGAGTAGATAGTCCATGCCATCATAAGCCTCATCAGCATAAAGGGTGGGGACCAGGACCTGAGGGACAACTGTCTGAGAAAAAAAGTGAGATTCCAGTCCACAGCCATGGGGAATTACCAGAAATAAATGTCAGTGAAAGCTGACTTTGAGAAGGGGACCAAACCATTTAGTTGGTGTTGTTTGCAGCGATGGTGGGGATACAGGAAAATGGAAAGTGGCCCAGGTCCAGGATCCCCGTGTGCCTCAGACTGTCCACCCACGGGTGGGAAGGAACATGAAGAGAGCCTGGCCGAGTCAGGTACCAATGTTACGATTTATGATTTATGGCAGCATGACCCTGGCAGGTGGGAGACAGACAGATACACCATGGGGAGAGAGCTTGGGTATAGAATTTATTTAGTGAGAATTGGGAGGATACAAGGTACAAGGGTAAGGGGGTTATGGAGGGGAAAGAAAAAGAAAGAGAAAGATAGAGAGACAGAGATAGAGAGGAAAGAGGAAGAGGGAGGGAAAGGCAGAGACTACCTCTTCAGAAAAAGGATGGACAGAGAGAGAATGAAGAAGAGAGGAGTCACAAGATCTGCTTGCCTGCTTGGGAAGGGGAGGATTGAGAGTGGGCAGGGCTTGTCTCTTAATTGGACAAGGTACCCAGTCACAGAACAGGCCAGCAGTACTATAATTATAATAAAAGTAGCATGTAAATCAAAATAATCTTACCAAGGAACTTAATAACTGTTAAGCCCAGATCATGGAGTACCGTGCAAAGCCAACTAGAAGACAAAGTCCTGTACATAAAAGCAAAGAGCTGATTGGCTGACATCTGTCTAGAGGTATCCTGGTGAAAAGCAGGTGCTAGCAGGTGTCCTATCTACAATGGTTGGAACATTAGGAATTCCCTTTGTATGGTCTGTTCCTGGGTGGTATCTGGGCAGTCTCAGTTTGTGGTTCTTCCTGTAGTCAGGTATTGCCTCAGGATAAACTCCTGAGAGTCAGGCCTTTATTACACTTACCATGCTGGGGAGGTAATCCTATCTACAATGGTTGGAATGTTAAGAACTTCCTTTGAATGGTCCGTTCCTATTAAGCTTATCATGGTTGGGTCCTACACTTTGCCCTTCACAAGTATCAATGACAGGACCCAATCATGGGTCATGTTTGCCCATGGGTACAAGGAGGTATTATTGTGACCTAAGAACTATTTTAGTTAATAAGTAATTAGTTAATAAATCCATTAACTGAGAGCTCTGGGCCTATTTTTCTGGTATATCAATGGGCATTATAACTAGTCATTTTGTCCCCTATGCCAGGGAGTTTCCCCTTGTCTCAGCACTTCAGTTTTTTCTGAGCAAGGGCACGGGACAACAACATGTTCCTTTCTGCAACTACTTCAAGCTGACATTGAGGTATTGTCATTAGGACCCAAGTAGATTGAAAGGCAGTGGGGCACTTCTCAGAAGCATCTGGTGCACACACTCCATTGAAGGAACAGGGAGCAGTCACATCAGCTGGGTTAGTCCACATCAGCCCTCAGGAAGTCCAGGGCTCACAGTCATTTGGAACAGGTTGTACGCAGCAAATGATGCTTAAATGTATCTGCCATCCAAGTGGAAACCCATTGGCACAAGTTTAAATTTGGAACAGAAGTTAGAATTGTTGTACTTAAAAGAAAATAATATATTTAAAACTTTATTGAAATTCATATTGTAGGGAAAAAAGAAAAATATAGGAACATGCATATCTGTAAAACTGCAGGAATAAACTCATATCTTTGAGTTTTAGCAAAAACTACAGATTTTGACTGGAAGCTCTATCAGCTAA
This sequence comes from Myodes glareolus, assembly GCF_982192425.1. Lineage (NCBI taxonomy): Eukaryota > Metazoa > Chordata > Mammalia > Rodentia > Cricetidae > Myodes > Myodes glareolus. Next base: position 54,323,653 of record NC_142044.1, read on the forward strand.
TCAGAACTATACCATAGAAAGGAAAGAAATCAGAAACATTTTCTATATCTTAACCTGTATTTATATCTTAAATCACTTTTTAGATCCTCAAAGCTTATGAAATTTTATATCCTCAGATCTTTATATATCTTAAAACAATTTTTAATCAAGAGACCTAAAGAGAAGCTTTAGAAAAAGCAAGACTTGATTTCTACATATACATAATGTGAGCTAACAAGTTGGCTATAGCTTTTTGGAAAGACCTAGATACTTTTTGCTGCTAAACTGCTGACAACATTATAGCTGGCCTAGCCATCAATGCTATCAGAGATCTCTGAAGGATAAATGAATTATACCCATACCCAAATTTCTGAATCTATTAAAAATGACAGGGAGCAGAGTCCATATACATTTAGCCATACCCAGGTATCCATAACATTGGAGGCATAAGTATCCACAACAGCAGTCTTAGTCAGGCACAAAAGGTGAATTTTTTTGTTGTTGTTCTGTGGAAGAGGGAAATGGAAAAGACCAACCTTATTTTGCCAAGGAAAAAAAGGTGCAGTCAATTCTCCAATGTCCTGCTATTTGTCCACAGTCTGAACCAGGTCCTGGCAGCAGGTGTTAACATAGGGCATCTTGGCCAGTGGTCAGCATCGTCGTAATCCAGGTGGAGGCATCATGGTGTCCCATAATCTTCTTTGGAGACCTTGGGTTTCTGCTACAATCTCAGCATCTCTGTCTAATACAATAGGCTTTTAATAATTATTTTAAATGCCATATTCTGCAGATTTCTGAAGTGTGAGAGCTGCCCAGTGCAATGATCTGTTCTGTCTCTTTAAGAGACAAGCCATGCCCTCTCCCTCCCCATCTGTTGAGGCAGGCTGATCTTCAGCTTCCAGCCTGAGTTCCTTCCTTTTTGGTCTCCCTCTAAAAGAGGCAGCTTCTGCCTCTCCCCACTTCTCTCCCCCACTTCTACCTCTCTACTCTTCTCCCCTTCTCCCTTTCATCTCCATATCCCACTAAATAAATATCCAACCTCACTTTACATGGCATGCCTATCCATGTCTTGTTCCAAAGGTAAAAATGGAATAAGTTTTGATCCAGCTGTTAATGCTGTCTCCTGGGAAGGCAATGGAAACAGGACTGGAGGGAACCCCAAGGCTAGCATTGCCCTAGGGCAAACTGAGACTCATGCCTACCTTCTTGCTGATCTATGCTTTGATTTTTCCCCAGCAAGGAGATTTTTAGTAAACAGTGTAGTTGGTTTATTTGATATTGTTGTTGTTCTGTTTTTGTTTTTATAGTATACCAATGGCAGTAAATCTAATGACATTTTAACGTTTTGGATTCATTTTGTTGTTTTCTTCGAAGTTTAGTGATTTTTTATTTTATTAAAGATAGTTTTTTTTAGATAATATAATCTGATTACAGCTTCCCCTCCTCCATTCCTTCCAGTTCCTCCCCACCTTTCCTCTCAACCAGATCCATACCCTTTTTAAGTCTCTCGTTAGCAAACAATTAGATGTTTAAGGAATAATAATAATAGAAAATAATTAAAAAAAGAAACACATCATAATAGGACACAAGGCCGAAAGAAGAGAAACACATGAAATGCACATAGATGCAGAGGCACACACATTTGCACACACAGGCATCCCATAAAAACACAAATCTGGAAGCCATAACACATAAGCAAAGAATGCCCTGACTTCATACTATGAGACAAAGAACCTTCCAAGATATTTTGGGTTCATTTGGTGATGTCTGCCTACCCTTAAGAGTGGTTTGCTTCTCCACTGAGACTCTCTTGGAAAAACCTAATTCTTCATTTACAACTTATTACTAACTGGAAATAGCTTTTGGGTTAGGGATGAGGACATGTGTCCCCTTTTCCTTTTGGCTCTGGTCCTGTGTTTCTTGATATTCATAGTAAAGGCATTATTCATCTAGCTAATGCCTTTAATTTTTCCACTTCCTGTGAGCAAGAATCTTTTCTTCAGGATACCTGGGTATCCCAATTGCAAAGCAGCATAGTTTTACTGAAACTGAAATAAGATTTTTTTTTTTTTGTTATCCCAGTCTGTGACGACCCCAAAAGACCACCAGGAAGACCAGCTCACCAAAATGCAAAAGCAATGTTTATTGGGTGCACATTATAAGCCCGCAGGTACCTTGTCAGCACAGCAGCAAGAGGAGATACCCTGCCCTTCTAGAGGGCATTATTTAAAGGCAAACCCCAGAAAAGTTACATTAGCAGGATGTGAGGTGACAAGTTCCATCCTGATTGGCTGACAATTGTCTAGGGGTGTCCTGGTGAAAAGTGATGGGCGTGTGCTGGTAGGTGATCCTATCTACAAGGGTTGGGATGTTGGGAAGTTCCTTTGGATGATCTGTCCCTGTGTGGTGCCTGGGTAGTCTCAGTTTGTGGTCTTTCTTGGAACCAGGGGCTGTCTTAGGGTAAACTACTGAGACTCAAGCCTCTATTGAACTTGTCATGGCTGGGTCTTACCTTTTCATTCCTGTGTGCACAATTCTTTGTTGTTTCCTTTACTAGAATCACTAGATTCTAAGAGGATGTATCTGAAATAAGGTAACGTTTTATCTGACATGTAATTATGATTTTACTTCAGTGGAAGTTGGGTTAATAATGTATTTTTTTTGTATACAGCTTCTCAAAGTCCAAGTATTCCACATTAAGATTGCTGAACTTGTATCCATGGTTCGTCCATCAGCTTTTTAAAACTGTATTTTACTTATATATATATATATATATATAATTCTTTATTAAAACAGGTGCTGCAAGCTCATCGGAGTACACGACATCTGGATCATCCAGCATTCCAGGTAATTTGATTTGTGGTTTGGGGTGTTTAAAAAAAATAGACATATGCAAATGCTAATGTAAGTTTGAAAGGTTCTGTTGGCTACCGATTTACCGGGACCTAAAATCACAGTGTCACTGTCTTTACAAAATTGAACCTCTTAGTGTTTCCTGAGGAAAAGATTTAGGAGACCCATGAGGTGTTTAAAGATATTTTATGATTAAGAGAAAAATTTTGTTTTTGGGAAATTTTAATAAAGCCTTATATCACCTCTCCTTCATCAATTTAGGCATATTTATAAAACTGTTCTAAACAAGTTAGGAATATAATCTATGCCTTTGCAACTTGATTAAAGCTAAACTTTGGGAAAGAGAGTGGTTAAGCAATTCATAAACAGACAATCAAAGCATTGTGAAAAGTATTTAAAATTTTTCATGAAATACCTACTTTTGTTATCACTGTCATCCTGACTTTTAAGCCTGACCCTGAGGTTTCATATCAAATTATTTATCTAGATCAAAGGGTCATTAGAAATACACAGGCAGATTTGAAATTTCAATGTACTTACCATTCCCTTTTGATCTAGGGAAATTACATTTTCCGTGTACATACATAATTTCAGTATTCATATTAGATAATAGTTGTGGACTAAACTGTACCTTGGGCCTGCTCTTTTGTGATTTCTGACAAAGATTCGCTTGTGTTATTTTACTTTTCAAGCAGAGTAAACAATTGTCTAATAGATACAGTGTGTTAGTGATTGGGCAATGGTATGGTTTAGAAAAAGCGCTGTGGTTCCCCGAGGGGCTGCAGCAGCAGGCCAGAAGGGCAGCTGGGTCTCATTACCCGAGGCCTCTGTGGGTCCCAGGTGGGTGGAAAGGCAGTGGATGAGAGACCTCAGCAGGTAGGCAGCTGGGCAACTGGTTCCACAAGGAGCAGATAGAGAAAGATAGGCATGCTATGCAGAGAGAGGGTTTATTCAGTAAAGGGAAGGAAAGGGAAGGCGCGTGCGTGCGTGCGTGCGTGCGTGCATACGTGTGTGTGTGTGTGTGTGTGTGTGTGTGTGTGTGTGTGAAGAGAGAAACAGTGAAAGAGAGGGGGGAAGAGGAAAGGAGAGGAGGCACGGCAGCAGCCACCTCTCCTGAAAAGACAGCAGAGAGAGAACTCTCAGGCTGGAATAGGAAGGAAGATCCACTTGCATTGGTGGAAGGGAGGGGAGTGTGTGGGGCTTGTCTCTTAAAGGGATAGGGCAGACCATTACATTCCCATTTCTTTTTTATAATAAAGTCAGGAGGTTACTTTTATGTAAACCATTATAGGTATGATCCTAAATGAATTGTCCCCAAGGATTTTAGAACACACAATGGCTGGTTGGGCCCAGAAACAAAAGTGGATTTAGAGATAACCTTCCATATGAATTTGGCAAATTCCAGTGTTCAAGAACAATTTTATGTATTCAGGACAAAGAACTACAATCTTGACAACAACGACATTTAACTTTCCAATTAAAAGTACCATATCCTTTAAATCAATGTGTATTTAAATATTGTCTATACCTTGTGTTGAACAGAGAAAAGGTCTCATATTCCAGAAGCCACTCCCACATACTCAGAAGCAAAGGAAGTTACTGGTAAGTGAACATATCTCTAATGTACATTCTTGTTTTGATCTTACTGAAACAGGTCACCAAGTAAATAAAGTCTGAAGCTAATTGACAATAGCTACGCTTCCTTCACCTGTCTGTTTGACTCCTTCATGCTTTTATAATATCATATTCACACTATTTGCTTCTAGTGCCCAGGAATGCAGCATGTGAAATACTATGTGTACATTCACATACATGATTCTACTGAAAAATTGTAGTCTAATTTTTGCACTAATTCGTTATAAATGATACCACATTCACACAGGATAAAATCACTCTTTTAAGAGCAAAATGAATGAGCAAACATCAACTTCCTTTTCTTCATTCCTCATATTAGACACAATATCCTTTTTCTTTAGGAAAAAATAGATGTTTTGATTAGAGTTGTGTTTTAGCCAGACAGATCTCTTGAGGCATCTCATGGGACTTGTTTACAACAAAAATACTCAGTGACTGGCAACTTTAACCTTATTAATTTTTTTTGTACATAACTATTAAAAGCAGTAAGAAGGTATGCTTATTGTCTCCACAACTGAGACTGTGTTCTCTGACCATTGCATAGGTGAAACGTCTACGTGGGGCAATGGCAAGTACAAAGCTCTCAACGGCCGCATCTTCTCCTTTGAGTCCTCCTGCGCATACACTTTCTGCCGTGACTGTGCCGAATCCGGAGGAGACTTCAATATCGAGATCAAAAGGGACAAGAAGAATAAGATTGAAGAAATAAGAGCTCTGATTGATGATGTTGGCATCTCAGTTTTGAATAATAGTATTTTTGTTAACGACGAAAGGTAAATAGCAGAATGGAGAGCCTAACAATTAAAGGATAGTTTGGAGGATGAACCACAACCAACCAGACACAGAAGCCGAGTTACGTCAGGAATGTATGACAGGTCCCTCTTTCAATGCTTGTCTACAGCAAGTTAGAACACAGCCAAGGGCTCTGTTGGACAATGACTGTGCCTAGATTTAGTGTAAAATGTAGATTCCACAAAACAGATACCGGAACAGTGCCGTTTTCATTGATGGCACTAACTATATTAAATACAAAGATGACACTTCACAAATTAGAAACCGACAAGATCACAACTCCTAGATTAGTTTTCAGAAAGATCAACTCAGATCTCAAAGAAACAGACTGACAGCTTTCTGGGATTAAAAAATTAAGAGGTGATTGATAGTCTGCTTGTGCATAATCCAACCTATACTGTTTTTTTTCCACTGACACCCAACCAACATTCTATCTGTTTATTTTTCCAAAAGACTAAGTCTATAGTAGTTATTCCTTAACAGCCCTTGTTACTAGAGTACTTTTCTCACCACCTGCATACTTTTTAAATTCTTCTCAGGATACAAGTGCCATACAGCAACAAGATGATTCACATTAAAAAACAAGGTGATCACTATGTTCTGAACAGCCGCAGACAAACACTTTCTCTAAGGTGGAACAAGAACAAGCTCTCAGTAAGTTGACCAGTGAATTTCTTTGAACTTTTTGGTTTTCGGTCTTTGGTCTTGGTCATAAAAATAGACACATAAGGCAAAGAATTTGCTGATAAATTTTGATATGCTCGCTGTGCTGAGCTTTATTTTGTCTGAGAGTTCAGGCACCTCAGTAAGCAGCCCTCTTAGATGGCCGATAATGGGGCAGAAGCAGGCAAAGGAAAGCAAACGTGTTTTTATGGGCTTCCTGAGAGTGCGCATGAGCAGATCTCTGCGTCTGTTAATGTCTTGTGCCTTTTGATGGGCTCTTTTTCTTCTGTTTGTTTGTTTTGTTCTATTTCAATGTGTTAGTTTTTGTTTTAGCATTATACTATATTATTTTATATTGTATTATTATATTATTTTCTCTTAGAAGTCTGTTTTCTAATGAGAGACACGAAACGTGTGAATCCAGATGGAAGGGGAGGTGGGGAGGAAATGGGAGGAATATAGAGGTAGGGAAAACTGTAATTAGAATATATTATATGAGGAAAAAAACACTATTTTCAATAAAAGGGAAAAATATGCCTGTTGGTGGTGGAGAATGCCTTTAACCCCAACACTTGGGAAGCAGAAGCAGATGAATCTCTGTGATTTTGAGGCTTGCCTGGTCAACAAAGTGAGGTCCAAGGAATTCTTGACTTGAAGTGTCCCCTCCCCGAAAAAAAAAATCTGCCTGAGGACACAAGAAGCATTGTGGTCAGACTTGTAGCAAGTTTGGATCACAGTTTCTTTAGAAAAGACACTTTTCTCCCTACTGACCAGTGTACGCAGGACTGCACAGGAAAGGATCCTGTCCTTTGGTTTGGTTAAAAATTGTCTTGATATATTTTCAATATTTTATGGAATAATATCAATATTGTTTGCTTTTGCAGCTCACTCTTTATAGCCAGTATACCACCTGTGGTCTCTGTGGCAACTTCAACAACACTCCAGGTGAGCTTTGACAGATTATTCCTAAGATAATTACTTTCTAAAAGAAATTTAAAACATTTCACAGTTAGAGAGATAAATTTACTAACAAGTTACATTTGTCTAAAGGATGATATACAGAAGCAAAATAGATTTATCTTGCCAATGCTATATGTAGCTTACAAATAAGGTACAAATGAGTATCTTGAAATCATGCTTTGATTTGCAGGCCAAGATATCGATGAGCACATTGCCAATAGTAAAATTTCCAGTGACTGTCCCAATGCTGTGAGCGAGAGCAGTGAAGTCTGCGAAGATGGAGTACAGGTACGCAATGTGGTTTAACCTTGCAACAACTTTAGCACTGTTCCCCCCGAATTATTAAAATAAAATTTGTTGTGTATTTTAAGGTATATAACATGATATTATGGGGTGTCTTAGTTAGGGTTTCGATTGCTGTGAAGAGGTACCATAACCACAGCAACTCTTATAAAGACAAATATTTAATTGAGGTGGCAACTGACAGTTTGGAGGGTCAGTCCATTATCATCATGGTGGGGAACATGGCTGCATGCAGGCAGACATAGAAAGTGCACTGTCTCACTGGGCGCTTCTTGAGTATATATGAGCCCTCAACACTGACCTCCACAGTGACAGACTTCCTCCAACTGGACCACACCTACTCCAACGGAGCCACATCACCTAATAGTGCCACTCCCGCAATTTTCTTTCAAACCATCACATGCAATGCATAAAAAGAATAAAAAAGATTGCTGTAATGAAGAATGTAGTTATTCATTTTTTTTTGAAGTTGTGCCAAAAAACCTGAACTCTACTCATTTATCATGAGTATCTTGCATGGTGTATTTGTTTTACTGAAGTCCTCACAATGGACACACGAGCTCAGAATTTGCTCATCCTATGTGTATGATAAAACTTTTGGCATATGCCTCCCTATTTCTTCTCCCCAACCCATACCTACTGCTTTCTTTTCTCCATAAATATGATTGCCTTTAAGGATTCTTCATATAAATGAGATTATACAATTTAGAAAACTATTTCATATAGCAATTTTGCATAACATTCTCCAGGCTCGTCTGTTTTGTAGCAGTGCAATATCTTGTTCTTAATTTTAGAACTGAGTAATGTCTGACTGTATAACCACAGATTCTTTGTCCGTTTCTCTTGCTATAGATGTTTAGGTTGTTTCCATTTCTTGGCTTTTGAGAATGGTATTATATGAATGTGAAAGAGAGATAGCATTTTGACAGCTGATTTCACTGGACCAAAGCCATGTCTTTATGTACTTGAAACTTCTGTGCTGTTTTTTGACAATGACTGTAAAAGAGTTTCTTCTTCATACATGTGCTCACATTTGATCTTTTCTGAATTTATGTTGATAACCATTCCAGTGGGTTTGGTGTATATTTTCCTAATGATTTATGACAGTGAACACTTCCTCATACTCCTTTTGGTGCTCTTGGTTTTTCTTTTGTGTGTGTGTGTGGGGGGGAGGGTGGGAATGTTTATTCAACTTATTGTCCTTGGTCTAATTGAGTTGTTCTTGCATTAATGAGTTATATGAGCTCTTAATCAACTTTGTAATCAGCCCTTTGTCAGATCATGATTTGCAAATATTTCCCCAATCTCTAGGTTCCCATTTAAAAATGTATTTCAGGAAATGCATTGTTCCCCTTGCTGTGCATAAAAAATAAATGCAGTGTAGTTTTTGCCTTGGTGGCCTGAACTTTTAGCATGACATCTAAAGGTCATGACAAGCCAGTGGCTAGGAGTGCTTTCTTTCTTGGATCTTACGTGTTTATATTTTCAAGTGGTACAGTTATCTTTTTCATACATTTGACTTGATTTCTGCTTCTGGTGTGAGAATAGGACTCAGTTCCTTTCTTTCGAGTGTGGCAATCTTGTTTTCTAAGCGCCCTTTCTTCACAGGACCACACTCTCCCTTCATGTTATCTTGGTGCCTTGTCAGAAATCAGTCAGCCACGTGAAGTAGACTTAGCCCTGGGACCTCTCTTCTGTCCTGCTGATCAGTGTATTATGTTAATGTCACAGCAAGGGAACCTCCAGTTTCTATTTAGATGCTCCAATCCCTCCTAAGCCAATGCTCAAATGAATTCTCTTCCAGCTTTCTCTCAATGTCCTTGTTGTCCAACCTTCCATTCCAGTCCAGTTGTGACTGTTAAGATTTTTTTTCCCAAAGCAACATTGTATGTACTCTGCTTTAGTGTAATAATTCGAATTTTCTTTGCATGATGTTCCAATTTTTCTGTGAAACATAATTTCTGTGCTTCGCAGTCTCGGTGATTCTGTAACTTCCGACTTAAGCATGCTGTTTGAAATGTCCCTGACCTTGATTCTTAAAAAGTTACACAGAATAACATTTTTCTTAACTTTTATTGTTTCTGTGGATTTCACATTATGCATCCCGATCCCACAATTCCACTTTTCTCCCTGTCCCCTCACGTCCTTGCTTCTGTCCTCTGCCCATGCACTCTCCCTCACTAAAACAAAACAAAATTCAAAAACAACAACAACAAAAAAAAACAAAAACAAAAATCAATCCAAAATAAAAAGAGAAGAAGCATCTTGTTGTGGAAGCTGTAGTGTGGCTCACTCAGTCTACCCTTTAGTTCATTTATCTTTACTTGTAAATGTTCCTTGCAGTGAGTCATTGGTTGGTTCTCGGTTAGAAGCCTCTGGCTTTGCTATCCTATAGATAATGGACTCTCTCTGGGTGATCCCTTTGGATATCCTGTTGCTGTCATGGAGGTCCTGCAGTTTTGGATTTCTAGGTTTATCCCCTTCAGAGGCTCCAACAGTTCATAGATGTGGTGGATGTTGGCGTGGGCTAACTCGTAGCCCTGGTTCTGGGCCTGGGTGGTAGCTAGGTTGGTCAGCCTTCCATTGTTCTTTCCCCATCATCACCACCTGGGGTAGCTAGCCAGCACTTAGATAGCTTATCCTATGCACCGGGCAGCAAGGGGGTGGGGCCAGCTCACACTCATGGAATCAGTAGGGCTGCTTCTACTCTTTAGCCCAGACAGATACAGGGCTTTCTTTTCTGACTGCTACAAGAAGGGTATAAGGAGGAGTGGGGGTCAGCTTTCCTGCTCTCAAGCCCTTGGGCTGTCTCACCTGCTCCCCAACAACTCTAGTGTACAATCCAGGCAGGAGCAGGGCCCACTCTCCTGTGGGTTGCAGCTGGTAAGGGACAGGGATAAATAATCTCCTCACTTTTGAGATCCCAGGCCAGCTCTTTTTCTTACCTGCTGCAGGTAGCATGGGACAAAGTGGGGATGTGTGGTTACATTTTCCCTTATGGAAGCTACCACGTGGTAGACGGGGAAGGAGTCAGCTCTGCTGCCCTCATGCCACCATGTCCAGCTCACCTACATCTGGACAACAGGGTCCGCTTTAGCGTACTGCCCAGAAGGAATGCAGATCACACTCTCCTGTGAGTAGCAGGTCTGTGAGGGGCAAGGCTAGTTTTACTTTCATGACACTGGGGCTAGTTCTCTCACCTGCCATGGGTGGCAATGGGTAAATGGAGGGGGGGAGTGGCGTCGGCATCTTTCTCTCACTCACCACCACATGGCGGATAGAGGGGTGTGGCAAGATCAGATCTCCTCCTCTAATGCCCTGAATCCTCAACAATAGATTTAGCTCTAGTTGGAAGCCAGTGGTGAGGAGGTGGTGGGACTATCTTTCCTGAGTGTGTGTTTGTGTGTGGGGCAACTCTCCCCTGAGAGGCAGGGCAGGCTCTCCTGTAGCAGAACCCAGCCAGGGAGGGACAGGGCCATCCATCCTAGGGCCAGCAAAGGGTGGGGCTGGCTCAAAACAGCCCACGGGTTTCCACATGGTGGCACCTATGACCTCCGGTGCTAACACTGGCCATGGACATCATCAGATACTCCAACTGCAGTAGGTCTACAGACCCAGACATGGCCCTAGGCAGTGGCCCTGGCCGGATGTTTCCATGGCCCCAGATGGCAGGGTTACTCAGATCGGTAATACCTCCACAAGGGCATGGCCCTTGGAATCTGAGGGTGTCTCAACAGAAGAATAACAATTCTTGTCTACACACTTCAAAAACTGCCATTGAGATTTAGGAGAAAATTCCTAAAAACCATTTATTAAAAACATTCTTCATAATTCCCTTTTCCTATTTTCAGCTTATTTGGGGGAATTTTATCAATCTTTCTTGATTGAAATTAGTACAAACTACACGGTTAACAGGAGCATATGTAATTTTCTAAAAACATTTTTGGTAACAGAAAATACCATGTGGTCATTGAAATATCTTGAAATTCAGTTTTCTTGTGGCACAGCAAAATAACATGTGTTTTTATATTGCGAACAATTTATTATTTATTATTAATTAATTAATTTTTTATAATATTAAAGCAAATGCATATAATTTCTACTAGACAAGGACACTGTAGTGTATGCTGACCTGTCCACTTGTGCCCTGACAAACTATAAGCGCATCAACAGTTTCGGGCCAGCATCTCTTTTGTGTAACGTGTTGCCACCAGTTGCCAAGTATTGCCTCGTATCGACATGTTCTCATCCCATCCGCCCATTTTCTCCAGATCTAAGATTCCCTGCCGTATAGGAGACAGTTGGACAAACCTGGGTGATAAATCAAATCAATAAATTTGAAGCCATCCCAACTCTCTGAAATGTGAGAGGTCAATCTTTCTTGCCAACTATACTACCTGGCTTTAAAGTTTCAATATTAATTCAATGCCCCCCCACTCCACAAGAGTTACAGAATGATATATTATAGATTTCTGTATCTAGCTTTTCTTAGAAATTCAAGCTATTGACCTTTCCCCCCGTGTGTTTAAGTGAAATGTGCTTTGTTTTGCAGTATTGTGACAAGATCATCGGGGCTTACTTTGAGGACTGTGGGAAGGTTTCCCCTTTAGCCAGTGAGTACAGAAAGGTGTGTGTTGATGACTATTGTCGAACCGGAGGCGGCAAGGACTCGACCTGTGACACCTTCTCTGAGCTGGCCCGACTCTGTGCCTATGATGGACCTGGCGTCTTCGAGCACTGGCGAGATGATTCTGCCATAGTTTGTGGTAGGTGATTTTTTTTCTTAACAATGGTAGTTTATGAAAGAATACCTTCTTAAAGAACTCACTTCATAGCTCAAGGCATATCTGATAACAGTTTTCTTGAATGATTCTAAGGACCAGCTAAGGAAGTCTTGTCTCTAACGTGTGGATATGAAAAGATTGAGGCTCATTTTGTGATATGATTTGCCTTGTTGCAGAGTTTTGTGTTAAGATCTTAATTAATAAGATCATCAGCAACCATAAGGGGAGAAGTGTAAATCCTATAAAAAGTAGCTGATTATTTTTAATGTCTACTCACAAAGTATTATTTTATTTTAAAAGATTAGTAAAATGTAAATATGAGCTTTATACATGTATAAGTACAATTTATGCAATTTATGACGCTTGGGTTAATCTCTATAGAACTGCATATCAAGCTCAACATGGGATGAAATTAAATGATGCCATTTACCTTTTCTCTGAATTAAAGATTACTCAGTGAAAAAAATGCTTGCGAAGTTGGCATCATTTAGTTCTATGGAGTGTCTTTAAAGATCGATTAGTATCTTGAAAAGCCGAATCAGCGAATCCCGTTTGAAAGGATCATTAGAGAACTGTATATTTAATCTGTTTTCCTTTCATTTATAAGCATATATATTTCTGTATATCTTCAGAAAAGCAACAATGTCCAGGAAAATATATCTACAAAGAATGTGGACCTTCAAATCCTCCGACTTGCTCTAACGTGGCTCCTTTTCAGGACAGTGAATGTGTGAGTGGCTGCACCTGCCCAGAAGGTAAGATCCCTGTGATCATATCCACACCAGGACAGCAAAACTAGACAAAGGGCGGCCATCCGCAGCTCCAAAAACGTGACTGCAACAGTGAATGATTCTTATGGATCCTCTGGTAACCCACTGAGAAATGTCAGATACTTTCAAAGCTAACGTGTGTTTTATCCCTGAGTACGGAGTGTCTCTGAAATCCACCAATTTACATAGGGCTTAGTAGGCCATGTCTCTGTGGGCCAGTAACTCAGGCTCTGAAGATTTTCATCCACATTCTTATCAATCTAAATGAAAAGCTATCACTTACGCAAGAGCTTAGCATTTCCGGGCACACTCACACTTGCTTTAGAAATAGTTCAGAAGTGGTGACAGTTGTTGGAGAATTTACTGATGTTCATATAATTATTGAGAGTACATCTCCATGTGTATTCTAGGTTATCTATTGGATGATATCGGAGAGAAAGGAAAGTGTGTATCAAGGGAAAAATGTCCTTGTGAATCTAATGGAAAAGTGTATAAACCAGGAGGCGTCCGAGAAGGCCCCTGTGGTTCTCAGTGGTATGTGTGTGCTTTTCAACTACATTTTATAGTCATTAAGGTTTTTATCCATGCTTAAAGTTATTAAATTTTATTCAGCAAAATGACACTTCTTAGACTATAACAGGGTCATGGGGATAAAGAAAAAGCAAGTAAACAAACAAGCAAAGCAATTGTCAGTTCGATGTTTCTAATTCCTGGCGTGTTACTCTTACAGATTTGGGGCAATGAATCCATTTCCCAGGCATCCTCAGAAATTTTAAAATTATGATGATTTTGAACATGCGTCTACTAATCTTTACACTCTGCTGTTTAGATAACTAAACTTGTTTGTTGTAATTTTTTTTAAAAAAGAAAATGACACGAGAGAGAAAGGTGCCATGTAACAGAGTTCACATGGAGGGTATTTTATTAGGAGAAAGGGAACGTAAAAGAGGAGAAGAGGAGGGGGAGACTGGCCTCTGAGGACAGAGCAACAGAAGAGAAGAGAAAGGGGGAGAGAGAGAGAGAGAGAGAGAGAGAGAGAGAGAGCAGTAAGAGACAGAAAGATGGACAGAGAAGCAGAGAGACCAACAGACAGACAGAGACAGAGAAAGAGAGAGAGATGGGGGTGGGTTGGCAAGGCCCTTGTAAAAAAAAAGAACTTAGTGAGTGTACACAGGAGGTGTTAGTGACTGCAGCTGAGATGGTATCCTGTCAGGACCCCAAGGTCAGGCCAGTACAGATGGCTGAATACTAACCATGTTTAGAGCGTAAATACACTAAGTTTTGTAGTGTTAACAAAGAACTACAGGAATATTTAAACACTTAAAAAAACTTGATTTAAAGTTCAGGTCTCCAGTAATAGAACAGCCCCTCACAGAATCACACGGGCTCACTACTCACTAAAGGATCACTTTGTATTGAGAATACGTTAGATCTTGCAAGGTCATACAAAGGTCTTGCACAAAATACAGTATGTCTGAACTCATTAGCAAGTATTTTGATTTTTATTGCCTTTCTTGTTCTCCTTAGTGTTATACTTTGACCACATTACATTTATTGGCAGCTGTTCATGTATCCACGACAGGCTAAGATCTGAATGTGAGGGTGAATACGTGGGTATCTTTCTTTCTGAGATTTGTCAACCTCATTTGATATTATTAGACATTCTGAGTCCCTCATTCTCTTGAGAATGTTGTGAGTATACTTCTCCTTAGAGCTGAATCGTTTTCTGTTTATGCGCGAGACAGTTAATGATGGATAGCTCGCCTGGCTCCATGTCCCTGCTACAGCGAATAAAACAATGAACATGGTGGAGCAAATGTCGCTTTTGCCAGGGATGGAGTGCTCCAGGTCAATGCCCGGGAGAACAGCAGCTGTGTTGTATGGTAGTTCCGCTTCGGATGCTTTGAGAAGTAGCATCTTCATAAGGCTCACTGTCTCTGCGCCTCTGTCTGACTTTGCAAATTCGTGAACACTGTACTCAGTGCCATTCGCCTTCCTGATAATAATGCAGCACATGGACAAACTGCTAAAATTCAGTGTCCACCATTTTATAAATTCAATTCATGAAATTATTTATTTTTAGTCAAAGAAATTGTAGCTTAAAATATCATGATATTGCCAGGTGGTGGTGGCGCAGGCCTTTAATTCCAGCACTCGGGAGGCAGGCAGACCTTTATGAATTTGAGGTCTACACAGCAAGTTCCAGGACAGGCTCCAGAGCAACAAACAAACAAATAAATGAAATGTCACAATATCAACATGGATGAGGCACCTTATGGGGGCTGTTATTGGGTGGGAAATGACCTGATACTCCCGTGGCATCTTCGGATGTGATGTTCTAATGTTGTGGTGTTTGCTCAGCCTGCAGAAGGCTTGACCTTTGGCTCACCTTTACATTCCACAGCACATGCCAAGATGCTAAGTGGTCCTGTACCAAAGCTCTCTGTCCTGGGATATGTAAAGTGGAAGGCAGCTTAATTACTACTTTTGATGACAATGTATTTAACCACCCTGGAGACTGTTACTTCTTGGCCCTCTACGTAAGTACTTACCTATAACATCTCTGAAAACTGAGCAAATTTCCAACGAATTTAAAGCACAATTCATTTTATGTTCTTGATATTTGATAATTTCACACTTGTATAAAATGTATTTAGAGTGTATCTGTTTCCCACCTTCACCTCCAAATCAACTTCATTTCCTTCTTCTCCTTCTCCTTTCTCTTCTCCTCTTCTTCTTTATAACCAATTGCATCCAATTATTGCTGCCATGATTCACATGGGTATGGGTCATCCACTGGGACATGGGCAACCTACTAAGGACAACACTCATAAGGAAAACTGACTCCTTCTCTCTCAGCAGCCATCAACTTTCAATAGCTCCTCAGCCAAAAGTGAGCTCCTCCCCTGTCTTTGCTGGAATGCTATCAGCTTGCTGTCAAATGGCCCTGTACAGACAATTGCTCTGTGTTGTTCATCAGGGAAATGACTCTGTCATGTCCAGAAGACATTAGTTTGTACCAGTCCTTCACAGTTTCTGGATTTTACAACCTATTTCCTCCCCCACTTCTATGATGCTCCTTGAGACTTCTTGAAGAAGGATTGTGACATTAGGGATAATAATTCAGTAGTCAGTTTTTGTACTTTGGCCGGGTTGAATCTCTGAATTAACTACTGTGAAAATAGGCTTCTTTGATAAGAGGTGAAAGCTACTTTCATCGATGTGTATAAGGATAGATCCTTGGAAAGAAGTTTGAGGCAGTTTAATTTACAACAGTAGTAGGTTCTGCCCAAGGACGTATAATCTCCCCAGCACAGATTCTTGGTCAAGGGTAGAGTTCCAGGCATGAGTTCCTGCTCATGAAGCAAGCCAAGACTGAAAACCAATTAGAAATGTGTCAGCTGGCCCCATAACATCCGTGCCACTACGGCACCAGGAGGCATTTCTCGCTGAGTGGCTGTCTGTCACTCACAGGGCTCACAGCTATATAAGACTGCTGACACCACACTCCTCCAGGACCTTGCATAGTTCCTTCTGACCCTAGGAAAGCTAGCTGGCAGTGGGACAATCAGCTTTTATACCAAGTTCCTGTGTAAACAAAAGAGAAGCAAACAGCCTTCCGAATATTAGCTACACATTTCAGTGTCCCTTTTCTATCACAAATCGACATTGACATCATTGAATATTAATAGTATATCGTGTACACTCTGAAAATTTCTGGCTGAAACAAAATTCAGAAGGTAAAGTCTTAATTTGTGAACAAGCTGCTAAGTACTTAAGAACGTCATCACGCTCTTCTGCCTGTTTGTGGACACTCAACTGTGCTTCACATAATCTGATGCTGTCTTTCCTAGATGCATTTTCTTCATTCTTTCCAGAAATTTATTTTTACCCTTTTTTATACAATGTGGCCCCATTGTGGGATAACTGCTGGGTTTGCATTTAGACTCTTCTTAGTATTAAAATCTTAAGTAATCTGAAGTACAGTAACAGGGCAGTTCTGGTTTGCGGCTCCTACTTTCAGTGGACAGGAGAAAAATGATAGTGTTTCATCTTTCTGGGAAGAAATGAAGGTGAACTGAATTTGTGTACTGAAAATAGAGAGGAGTGGGTTAATATTAGAAAGTTCCACAAAATGTAATTTTGCTACTGAAGAGCTCTATTCCATTCATTATTCCCGTGTATGAAAAATTCTCTCTTTTCTTTCTCTTTATGCTCTCTTTCTTCACGCTGTGAGGACTAGGGATGGGGAAAGAGAAAGAGAAACCTACTAAAGAATACAGAATGTGTGCTACATCCAGATCAGTGGTTCAGAGACCTGCATGACAGAGCTAGAAATCTCATGGTATTTCACAGCAAAATTTACAGTTTTCCCAGCTAAAACCCTCTTGCATTGTATCTGTACAGAGGCTATAGACTACCCAGGGATTCAAAGGCCATTTTCCCTTTAATTCCTAATAACACCACACAGCACCACAATCATGCTGGATTCAAGAGTGAAGACAAAAGAAAAACATTTGTAGTGAAATGTCCATGTATAGAGCAGAGGTTCCCATGATGCCCAGACCATTTATAAAATGCTTATCTCTTCCTGGTGTCAGGGGCTGGATAAGATTTCTAGATTCTGAGTAGATTGTGTGGAGAAACTGCAGACTTAAGTTCGTTGTGAATAAATCATGTAGAGATAGCACATGAGAAAATTACTGAACATAATTGTTTTACAGAATGAAGATATTTCTATCAGTGTTGAGCTTCGTCCGTGTGATGATGGTCAGACAGGATCGTGCTTAAAGAGTGTTACGCTTCTCCGAAACTCTGTAAGTATTTACCTTCCTAAGGTTCAGCCACAGCAGCATCAGGTCAATGATTTCACAAAGTAAAATCTGGAGAGGGCTGAGGTGATGGCCTGGTGAGTAGGAGAGCTTGATACAAATGCATGGGGATCTGAGGTCCAATGGCAAGGACTTTGGAAGTCCTCTGTGTCAAAGAGAGAATGATCACGGGGGCTTGCTGACCATCTATCCTAGCCAAAACCCAGTGAGATCCAGGTCCAGCAAGAGACCCTATCTCATCAGGATAAGCCAAGGAGTGATAAAGTAAACACCCAATGCCTTGCTCTAGCTTCTGAAGAAAAGTACATTGGCACATGCACCCTCTCGCACACATGTACCCCACATACATGCGCACGCACACACACACACACACACACACACACAGGAGAGATGGTCAGCTGATACTTTTCATGAGCTTCATCCCTAGCACCATGTGAGAAAACAGAATACTCAACCTTCCTACGTTGTCTGTAACTCCAGGACAGGGGAAGGAAAGACAGAGCAGAGCTCTGGGACTGGCTGATAAGTCAGTCTTGACAAATTGATAAGCTTCAGATTCAGTGAGAGGCTATGTCTTGAAAGAACAAGGTGTGTGGAAATTTAGGAAGACACCTGGTACAGTCTGTGACCTACACCTTTCATCACCCCCCACACAAGTGGGCAAAATGAGTCTGAATTCGGAAGAACAATGACTTTGCTAAATGAATTAAGTCTATGAATAAGATGTCAGAAAAACAATAACATTTCTAGAAGAGTTGGAAAGAGCCAAGATCCTAAAAATATGCCCACAGTGAGCATAAATAATTGCATATGAACAACAGAATAACCATGGTTTTCCATTAGGTATTCACCAGGCCTTAAAAGGGTGTTGGTACTTACAAAGGATTACCATCTTCCTTTCAGTTTCCTTGTCTGTAAATTGATGACAAGCGTTCCTTTCCAGGGCTGATATGGGATACATGAAGCATAGTGAAAGAAAGGCTTCAAAGATATTCATTAATCTATGCTACAGAACTCAACATGTTTTAGTGGCATGAAAATTCAGCTTCATGTAGCATAATAAAACTATGCCGAGCTAACGAAGCGTTTTAAATATTAGTCTGTTTCAGGTGGCAGATTTGTGTTCAGTAGTGATGGGACAGTCACAAAGGATGGAGTTAGACTCCAAGGCTATTACTATTCAGGTAAGGTTAGCAAGAGCATCTGAAAACATGTTCCAGATGACTTTATTTACTCAGCTTCTGAAACTGACATGCTAATTTTGGTGATAAATTGTTATTCAACAGATGATATACAGATCTTCAATGCATCTTCTTTATACATGCAAGCAGAGGTGCTCTCTCTCCTAAAGATGCAGATACAAATTGCTCCTGCAATGCAGTTGTATTTGTCCATGCCTCCCGATGCATTCACAGACACTGTCGGTAAGTCCTCCAAATGGTATTATTTCCAAGGATTCGGCATTATGCACTTAATGTGGTAATATACTATTATGGAAATACCTCCTACATCCTAAGAGACTGGAACTTGTGATGGAATTCTCAGTCAAAGATAATAATGCACCTCGAGGTCACTTAGGACATAGGACTTCTTTCCTACTGTGTGCTCAGCCTGTTTATTTAACTTGCGTTTAGGAGAACAGTGTACCAGTCAACCTTTACTCGACACAGAATCAATAGCAAAGGATGTTCAACAATTCACACATTTCAAATTTTTGAATTAAGACTTTTATTTAGGGTCTATAGAAATGGCTCAGGGGTTTAGGGTAGAAGGTCCTCTGCAAGAGGACCTAGGTTCGATCCCTAGGACCCATATGATATCTCAAAGCCATCAGTCAGTAACTCCACTTCCAGGTGCTGTGATACTCTCTCTTCTGCCTCCCTGGGCACCAGGCATGCATGTGCTACACTTACACACATGCAGTCAATACACACATGTTTATGAAATGAAATCTAAAAATATTTAAGGACTGTTATTCAGCTAACATTTTGAAAGTATGTTTTAAATGTCCTTTTACTAGTAGTGTAAATCAAATAAGACCTTGGCATGTAGCTGAATATAAAAATACAGTATGTACAACTTTTAAACTCTGGGGCAAGGGACATTAATATTTGTCCTTAGGCTACATCACAAACTCATTTTTTTTTTCCTGAAGCTTCCCATCATAAAAATGAGCTCTTCTTCACAGTCATAAATGGTAAAAGAATAAATGGCAAGTTCAACAAAATGATTAATGTATACATGGTACAAATTTTATGCTACATACTTTACTTGAAAGGTAATGTATTTTAATATAGACAAAGAATGCAACTTGTGGATTGGACAGCTCTGACAGGGAAGGCACATAGCCTTTTCGTGATTCATCTTTCTAAAGTTACCATGGCAAACAACAAGTACCATTTACGTCACATGGTCGTCTGTGCGCTGGAATTTTTTTGAGAGACTAATGAATTAAATCTGAAGTGACGTAAGATTTTACCTAATGTGTGCTGGTATTAACTAAACATATTTCAAATATTTTTTTACAATGTCTTCAATAAAGAATCGGAAGACTGCGTAGGTGGAAACGCTAACCTTTGCGCTGTGACTTCACATCCTGCAGGTCTTTGTGGTTCCTACAACAACAAGGCAGAAGATGATTTCATGTCAAGTCAGAAAATTCTGGAGAGTACAGCTCAGGCGTTTGCTAATTCCTGGGAGATGATGTCTTGCTCTAAGGGGAGCCCCTCTTCCTGTGTCAGCATCGAAGCAGGTAATCGTCATGGAGATTCAAGCTGTGTTGTTTACAGTCGGTGCTGGCACTTGCAGACTTACACTGATAATCATATGTAGATATCAGACCACCTTGTCTCTAGTTAGCATTTCTTATATTATCCCAGATTTAGATGAAACAGAGAATTAAAGAATTAGGAGATGGCACAAAAGTATAAGTCTCTTATAAGGATCAAAGTTATTTTATGTTCACTAGAAAAGAGGTCAGCACTTTGTGGTAGTTTATAAAATAAATCTGCTTTTCAGTGTATTATATTTGAATTAATAACAACATAAATTAAGCTGAACTTTGAGAACATGGTGTTAATAGTAATAGTTTTGGGAAAAACATAGTGACAGGTTGTGGCCAATTTTCCAGAGTATCAGCCATAGCTGATCACCTTTTGGTGATAAATTGTGTGTCTCTCTCGGGAGTTCAGACTCCTTTATGCCTAAAATCATCATGGAAAGCATTGGCTATCACCTCCCTTTTTACAAATCTTCCTTTTGTGAATTTAGTATGGGGTATATATTTATAAATAAACAAATATCAGTTAAGCCCTTTTCAACAAGTACATTTGATTTACTGATCCTGGTGATGCTGTGTCATGTGATGTGGGTGTAATGCAGAAGAGGTGGCAGGTGAGCCCTTGACATTGATACACAGCAAAGAGACACTTAAGATGCGGTGTACATCACTTGTTTTCATTTTCCTATCGAAACTGCGTTTCAGAGAAATGTTAAATAGGTTAATAGAAAACGCCAGTAGTAATGAAGACTCAACTTCTAGTGTGCTCTGTTTGCACTGTGATATTTCAAGCGTAGTTCCATGGAATTTCATCCACCACAGCAACTGCTTTGAGAGCAAAACTCTTCAAGGAGGCAGAACCCTGAGAGACACTCAGTTTTCCTGTAAATTAAAGTGACTTTGGTGCTACCGAGTCTAACTTTGGATGCTTTCACTTCCTTCCAGAGAAGTTTGCTGACAGCAACTGTGGCATTCTTCTCAATTCAAGCGGACCTTTTGCTGCCTGTCACCAAGCTGTGAGCCCCAAATTCTACTATGAGGTATGTGATGAGCTGCCACAAGCAGCCTTTGTGGGAAATGTTTTGGTGATTTTGACAAAGTGTGCACATCTTAGTCATTTTCAAATTATTACTGTTGTCAATAGATTAAAGTGTATGCTTAAAATTAGAATTAGGGTCTAATAATTTACCTTAATAGTAGCTATATTAATTTTATAAATATAATGTTGGAAAATGATCAATCCCAAATGAGAAAAAGCTTGAATAACTTTTCCTTTTTACTTCTTTAAAGTAGATTAATAATTAATTAGCTATTTTAAACATTTAAAAATATTTCTGAATGTCTCAAAGTACAATTTAATTTTGGTGTCAGGAAAGCCTGGATATACATTAAGCTATTTTACTGGGGTTGCCTGTTCTTATGAATAACTTTAGTATGTGATATATATTTTTTTTCATTTAAAAGGAATGCAAAAAATACACGTGCTCTTGTGGAAACAGCCAAGATTGCCTGTGTACGGTTCTAGGGAACTATGTGAAAGCTTGTGCTGAGACCAAAACATACCTAGTGGGCTGGAGAGATGGGCTATGTGGTAAGTAGGGGTGAAGCCCACCTAGTGGGCTGGGGAGGTGGGCTATGTGGTGAGTAGGGGTGAAGCCCACCTAGTGGGTTGGAGAGCTGGGTTTTTCTCAGCATTTGGAAGACTGAGGCAGGAGGATTTCTGTGAGTTTAAGGACAGCCTGGGCTACGTAATGTATTGTGGGTCAACCTGTACTATATAGCAAAATCCTGTCTCACAAAAGCTTGCAGATCTGTAGCAGCCTATATCATCTAGATTTCTCAACACTTCATGGTCCGTGTCCAATAGGCAGTAGGGCTGATTATGTTAAATTTTCTGTGACATTAGTTTAGCACAGGGAAATGCCCTTTCTTTCTCTTCTTGTCTAATTGTAATGACCCTCTTTGATATTTCCCTTCTGCTCCTTCTAATCTATATTCTATGATCAAAACCAAATGAACCAAATAAAGTAAAACCACACAAAACTTGTCAGCTACAGTTGTCCTTACAATGGGCTCAGAAGCTGCACATGAGTGGTGTGTATTGCCTAGCCTACCAGTGGGCTTTGTCCAGAAACATTGACTGAAAAAACTAATAAAAAAATAAACCAATGAACAAATAGCCTTTTTCTATACTCCCAACTTAAAATTTGAACAATCTACTATGTTCTTTCCAAGCATCAGTGTGAAGGAAGTCCTTTTCCAGAATGTGTACAGATTCTAACGACCATTCTTGTTTCTTCCCCACAGAGATTTCTTGTCCAAGTGGCCTCGTGTTTGACTACAAAGTGAAAACCTGCAACAGCTCTTGTCGATCACTCTCACAACGAGACAGAAGCTGTGATATAGAAGATGTTCCAGTTGACGGATGCACTTGCCCTGAGGGAATGTACCAGAACAGTGAAGGGAACTGTGTTCAGCTATCTGAGTGTGACTGCTATGTTAATGATGAGATTGTGCAGCCCGGCAAATCTATCCTTATTGACGACAATAGCTGGTACGTAGTAGATTATATAGACACTCATTCTGATACCCACGGCAGATAACATAGACGCTTGCGATGACATTCTTAAGGGAGTGTGTTCTCTCCAGAGGAATAGTCACTTGCCAGGATGAAGTCTCCCTCAGATCTACTATAGTTTTCATTTTCCATGTGTAAGTGCAGCTGGTTGGTACTTCTTTTATTCTGGAGGGTCCATCACAATCTATAGCACCATAGTGGCCATACATGTGGTTTATTCCACTCTGTTTTAAAGATCAGGAGAAATGTGTTCTGGTAGCGATTATAAATAGACAATGCAAAAATGAATTTACACTCAAATAGCGATCTACTGTTTTAGTCTGTAGCATTCTGCAAGTACTTGTTAAGCGCCCATATCTAGGGCTTGAATTTATTGCTAGAATTATAAAAGAACGTAGTCATGCCTTGTCTACACAAACTAAACAAGGCGTTTGTTACCGTGAAGTAGTAACCATTGCCTGAGGACTTGGGGAAGCTTCCAAAAGGAGGGTGAACTTTTAATTCTCCTAAAAATGGTCTGTTTTTTCAGACAAAACTGACATGTGGAGAATGATTTCTGTGAAAAGAATGATATAGCACATGCTTAAAAATATTGGGCATGGAGGCTATTGTATAAGATTATGTTAGAGACATAGACAATGATCAGACTGCAGCTTAGATTCCAAGTTCACATGCATATGGTCGCGGTTCGAGGATAAGCTTTCTCCTCCCCACCCCATAATTGGAGAATCAAGTGATTATGGACCACAAGCTATCTCTCTGCAGCTATGGTATCTCTCGGTACTATTGATTCAGAACACCATCTGCTCTTGCCAGCATCTCTGAGTATGTTAACTATCCTTTCCTTTCCTTTGACTTCCTCTATTCCTGTGTTCCCTTCCTTGCTCTGTGACCAGAATGTCTATGGTAAAGCACAATTTGGTTGAACCACTAGCCTTCTTAAATAAATGACAGTTGCCAAAAGAATAGAAAGATACTTGCATGTCATTTAAGGCCATACAAGATCTGGCCCTAACTTATTACTATTGCTTTGTCCATTTGTATATTATCTTACTTGCATCCACAGGAAATTTTTGGGAGCCTTTGAAACACACCTTATTCTTTTGGCCATCAGTTTTTCACATTTCTCGCTAGATTAAATCCTGTGGTCAAACTTTCCATGAGGTTTTCTTTGACATTCACAGAACTTGCACCTTCCTACAGTACTTGTAAGGTTACAGCTTAGAATTTGGCAAATCATATTCATGTGATTTGGCAAAAGATATATATTCTTGTAACTGGTTCACATTTGTCTAATTGCCCTTAAATGCGAATGTTTAAAGAGATAAAATATATGGTTTTCTTCTATTTCCAGTGTCTGCCAGGATGGAGAGCTTCTTTGCCAAACTCCCCTTAATTTGACCATACGTGAGTGGTTTTTATTGCTGTTGTAATACTTGCTTATTTGATTTCCCACCCTTGACCTTATTTCTTTCTCCTCTGATCATCTTCTTGCCTCGCCTCTCCTTTACTTATCTATCTATCTATCTGTCTGTCTGTCTGTCTGTCTGTCTGTCTATCTATCTATCCATCCATCTATCTATCTATCTTTCTATCTGCCCCACCCCTCTCTCTCTCCTCTCACAAAGCATCCCACACTGGCCTTGAAAGGACAGCAATCCTTCTCCTTCAGCATCCCAAATGCTGGAGTTAAGGACATGTGCCAGAACTCCCCCTTCTTGCGTAAGTAACTGTTAATAAAGTGATCAAAAAATAGACCAGGAACTCTGGCTTAACAATTATATCTTGCAGACAACTGCTCCAGGGGTGCTGAGTATGTGGACTGCAAAGATCCCAAGGCACAGAGAAGGACTGATAGGACATGTAGCACCCGGAACATACCTGATTTTCAGGTAAGTAACATTACATCAGAGTGGAGCTTTAGACACTTTAAAATTTTCATGATAAATAGAAGCTACAACTTATAAGAAAAATATTTCGATCATTGTGTGTATGCATGACCTGTCCCACTGTCAAATGTGAGCTGCAGATGTACAGTGACTATAGTTACCCATTTAACTTGGTGCTGATGATGTGACGTGATGACATGCATGTTTTCTTGCAGGGAGACTTGCCATGCAAACGTGGGTGCTACTGCCCCGTAGGAATGGTCCGCAACTCTAAAGGGATATGTATACATCCTGACGATTGTCCCTGCTCTTTTGGCGACAGAGAATATGAGCAAGGAAGTGTTACTTCTGTTGGCTGCAATGAATGGTGTGTAATAAAGAATTCATAATTTATTAGTTTTAGATAATTAGAAATGGATAGTTTGCTGCTATTTTCCATGGGAATGAGAAAGTCGTGCCTAGGTCTGTTTGAAAGAATAATGTCCAATGTAAGTTAGCAAAGGATAATAGTTTTTGGAAAAATCACCATAAACATTAGATAATATAATCTAGACAGCTTCAATATTAAAGCCAAAAATATTATATGATTTTTATAAGCTACTAAAATATATGAATTATGGCAAAAATAACGGTCACTCTTCAATTTTCTCCTTTCAGTACTTGCATAAAGGGGTCTTGGAACTGTACCCAAAATGAATGTCAAAGTACTTGCCACATCTATGGGGAAGGACATGTTAGAACCTTTGATGGAGAAAGTTACAGCTTTGATGGGCTCTGTCAGTACACATTCCTTGAGGTAATTATGTGTATATGTTATCATCCTTTTTTCTGTCCTTTGTAATTATTCTTGAGTACAGGGAAATTTATTTTCAAAGTGTCATTTTATTTTATTTTTTTTTTACAACTTTTGCTATGTTTCTAGGAGGAAGTGTGTTTTCCAGTGTGAGGCTGGCTCTGGTGGCTCTGTTAACTCCTGGCTTGGCTTCTTTAGATGTATGACTGTGGCCATGTTCCTTTAGGCCTCAGATTCTGTATTGATAAAATGTTCATGAAGATAGCACCTTCTGGAAGCCACAAGGAAGCACTCATTGTGACCCACACTAAGTCCGTAGTGATGGTAGACCCTGTTATCCTAGCTGTAGCAGTAGAGATGGCAACTAGAAATTCTCAAGTGCTCTTTGCCAAAAAAAAAAACGACACAATTCATTGTTGTTCATTGTAAACCTAGACAACTTTTATTGCCCCTATAATGCAGATAGAGAAGGGGAGCTTTAAGTGAATTAAGCATCTTAAATTGTTATAAGGAGCTGCTTGTTGGTTCCTGGCTGCTCAGCCCCAAAAATAATCACACTGAAACTATATTACTTAAATTACTGCTTGGCCCATTAGCTCTAGCTTCTGATTGGCTAACTCTTACATATAAATTTAACCATTCTCCATTAATCTGTGTATTGCCATGCGGCAGTGACTTAACGGGTAAAGTTCCGGCATCTGTGTCCTGCACGGCTACATGGCTTCTCTCTGCCTCTGCCTTCTTTTTCCCGCATTCAGTTTAGTTTTCCCCACCTACCTTTATTCCCTGTGCAGGCCTAAGACAGTTTCTTTATTAACCAATGGTATTCACAGCACACAGAGGGGAATCCCACATCATAAACTACTATCTAGAGACTGTCATCGTGAATGAATGAAATGTCTGATTTCAGAGCTTATGCTTTTAGAGGCAATTAAGGTCCCTGACAAGATAACATTTAAAGGGTAAAGTTTAGATTTGTTATTATTTGTAGATTGGCTGTGACTGACTATCAAATTTCATATAAATGACTGAAGCAAAAGAACCATCTTTAGCTATTTACAGAAACCCCAAACAAACCAATGATTCATATATATAATGCAAATACTTCTGCATCCATGGTAAAAATCTGGACTTGTGTGAAAGCAATGAAATTAACTTTGATCAGAACAGGCTGTTTAGAGTGAACTCTGCAAGCTGCCTGACCACAAATGGAGCCAACCAGCTGCATTTTTAGGATTTCTTCATCACCACACCTTGTGACGTATTGAATTTAAGAAATCCTTTTAGATGTTGCAGTTGAAGTCTATGTTCCTGAAACTAATGAACTCTTATAATTGACTTTTAACAGGATTACTGTGGTCAAGAAAATGGCACATTCCGTGTTTTAACTGAGAGTGTCCCCTGCTGTGAAAATGGGCTTACCTGCTCCAGAAAAATCATAGTGGCTTTCCAGGTTTGATATGGCTCCTCTTTGCTTGAATGTCCTCTCTGGTTATGAACTTTCTAATTGAGCGGGTTTTTTGTAAAATCTCCCTTCTAATTACAGGATCAAAACATCATCTTACAAGATGGTAAGGTGACAGCAGTCCAAACCACGGAAAGCAAGGATTGTGAGCTCAACGGGACCTTGTACTCCATCCACACTGTTGGCCTCTACCTGATTGTGAAACTTCCGAATGGAATCATTCTGATCTGGGACAAATACACCAAAGTTTCTGTTATTCTGGACCCAAGGTGGCAGGTATATACCTCTCCCACACACTGGGGAATCTGCCACTTAGAAGCAGGTTAGGGTTTCAGTCACTGTAATGAGCCTACAACTTCTCTTTCGTCACTTTTAACTATAATCAAGTGACCAAAAACACAACCATGAGTGCTGTCAACTGAGGCGTTCTAGGCTAACTGTATCTGCTTTCTTGGGATTATCAATCTGATATAGTTGAGGTTGGCCTTGAGCTCACAGAGATCTGTCTGCCTCTGTCTCCCAAGTGCTGGGATTAAAGGTGTGTGCCACCACTACCTGGCCTCTATGGCTAACTAGTATGGCCAACTCCATACTCTGATCTTCAGGCAAGCTTTATTTGTTATAGCATGAACAAAATATCACCAGAGGATGTGGGTTTTGTCAAAAGTGTGTATTGAGATGATCATGTTTTTGTGACCATAATTAACTGTGTTGTATTTATTGACTGTCATGCACTTTATCTCTGCATTCCTGGAATGAAGGTACCTTGATCAAATGAATCATGTACTATGATCATGTGATCAAGTATGGTGATTTTTGCCCCTTACACCAACATAGAACAAAGTGTGCGGCCTTTGTGGAAATAACAACGGAGATCTTAAGGATGACTTCACAACAAGGCACTCCTTGGTGGCTTCCACAGCCCTGGAATTTGGAAACAGCTGGAAAACAAGCCAGGAGTGTTCAGATACAGTAACGCAAAGCTTCCCATGTGACTCGAACCCATACTGCAAGGCCTGGGCTGAGAAGAAGTGTGAGATCATCAGGGATGACACCTTCAGGGACTGCCACAGCAAGGTAGCACTACTCTGAGCCCCGTGGCTTGCATGGGTCCTTCCCAGACACTCATGTGTTGTGCTCTGTCTAGGTGGACCCAACGGCTTACTACAATGCCTGTATCGAAGAAGCCTGCGCGTGTGACATGGAGGGGAAGTACCTTGGCTTCTGTACTGCTGTGGCGATGTACGCAGAGGCATGCAATGCAGCCGGAGTCTGTGTCTCATGGAGAAAGCCAAACCTTTGCCGTAAGTGAAGTCTGGGTAGTCATGATTTTCTGAACATTGTAATTAGACAAAGTCAATATCTTAAGGAATTGGTCTTCCTCTCAGATTTTCTATAAAACACATATTCTCAAACCTAGAGAGGGTTAAAAAACATCTTAATATATTTGTTTATGATGGGTAAAATACCCAACAGAAATAGGACAAGATATAACATTTTGTGTTCAGTTTTAGTTATAGGAAATGTATTGAACACTGATGACACTACATCTGCCTTGACCAGATGAGTCTGGGTATTCGTGTGTCCTAGGCATGAGCCTCTTATGCCAGTGTTGGTTGAAATCCTCACATACACTGTTTCTTTGACAAAAAGCCTTATGGAAAATGAACTTGAATATAAAACGAAACTCTATACACCGAGCTACATAACCATAAAAGAAATAAGTCACCCCTTCCCCCTGTAAGCAAGGCACGATTGGAGGTGTGTTAAATAAATGAGATGCATTGGCAGGGTAAACATTGCATTTTACTTAGTTTAGTGATATAGCCCCGCTTAATTACTTTATTTAAAGACTATTCCCCGTTAAAGAAACTTATTTTTCTCAGACTCTTTGTGAGACAGGCTATACATTGTAGCTCAAGTTG
The DNA here is from genome assembly GCF_982192425.1 of Myodes glareolus. Classification (NCBI taxonomy): domain Eukaryota; kingdom Metazoa; phylum Chordata; class Mammalia; order Rodentia; family Cricetidae; genus Myodes; species Myodes glareolus. The sequence continues at coordinate 54,352,653 of NC_142044.1, forward strand.
CCCTGGACCTCATTCTGTAGCCCAGGCTGGCCTTGGCCTTGTAGCAATTCTCCTGGCCAAGCTACTTTAGTGACTGTATTAGAGTGAACCACCATACCCATTAGTTTTGTTCTGATTTTTTTTTCTGTTTTTGTTTTTTGTTGTTATCATTGATTTTCATATTTATTTTTTTCAGCTTAAGTTTGAACATTAAAATCAGAAGTCTAGATCAGCAGTTCTCAACCTGTGGGTCACGGCCCCTTTGGGGGTCAAATAACCCTTTCACAGGGGTCACTGAAGACCATTGGAAAACACAGATGTTTACATTAAGATTTCTAACAGTAGCAAAATTGCAAGAAGGAGCATTAAGAATAATTGTATGCTTGGGGTCGCCACAGCATGGGGAACTGTATTCAAGGGTTGCGGCGTTAGGAAGGCTGAGAGCCACTGCTCTAGATGAGGATTCAATATCTCCTAGTGATTGTGAAAGGAAGGCCCTAGCTATGTCTGTAAGATGCCCGTGTGTGTGTGTGTGTGTGTGTGTGTGTGTGTGTGTGTGTGTGTTGTATTTGCCTATATGACAATTTAGATGAAGCCCAAGAAACTTGTCAAGGTGAATGGCACATATTTAGGTCTGTCATTAGTATCATCTAGGATCTCTTTGAAAGTATGTTTTGGAAATAGAAAGGTGAGGATCACCATGCTAGGAATGAGAATAATTTGCTGCTATTCCACCACAGCCGTGTACTGCGACTACTACAATGGCCCCGGGGAGTGCAGCTGGCACTATGAACCCTGTGGCACAGTGACGGCCAAAACGTGCAAAGATCAGGTCATCGGGCAGAAGTTTTCTTCACTTTTGGAAGGTAAGACGTGTTTGAAGGGTTGTGAAAATGACGCTGCCTTTACAACCAAAGAATATTCGTTTCCGCCAGCCCAGTGTCTGAATTTTATACCTGAATCAAGTGGTCTTGATTTTAGCAATAGTTCTATAGAACCTTTTATTTACATGCAGAGGTCCTTTCTGGGGAGGGGATGGTGCCGCAGCCCTGCTGGCATTCTTTATTCTCATCATGTGACGACGTGCGTGCGTGAAAAGGCAGTTTCAGAAGCAACTTGTGGAAGGATAGACTCTGACGCTGGGCTGATCGTTGGTGTCCCACACTTGAACAACACCTTATTCTTAGCGTTGTGCCCCCTGGAAAGAAAGACATGGTAGGAAAAAAAGGCATAAATTTCTTAAAGTCACCTCTGTGTCTAGCATTGGACTCTTTTAGTGTACCTCCCGCATCTTTTCTCTCTTGGAAAAATAGACGTTTGGAAGTGCCATCCACAGTCAACAGACGTATCTAACCAATGCCCGTTTTATGTTTACATGGTCATCATTGAGGTAGCATACTATTCAGGAAAACTTGGATATACTTTTAACAAGATAATACTTGAGAAGAAAAAAAATTTAGTATCTTCCTAGCTAGCTAGCTATTATCCATCCATCCACCCATCCATCCATCCATCCATCCCTCCATCCATCTATCTTTCTATAATATATAGAAATTGTAACTTAGGTTGGTATCCCCTCAGTCCATTTCCCCTTGCATTTTCATAAGAGTGATCCTTTACTACACGCCACTTCACCTTACAGAATCATTGTAATAACTTCAGAAACATATAGTGAAGTTTGGCAAGTTTGGGTAAATGGAATGAACTGTGGGCTATCGTTCCTTGCAGGCTGTTACGCCAGGTGTCCCGAGAGCGCACCCTATCTGGATGAGAACACTATGAAATGTGTCCAGTTGTCTGAGTGCAGCTGCTACTACAACGATGTCATACCAGCAGGGGGAGCTGTTGTGGATGAGTGCGGAAGAACATGGTATGTTCAGCGCCATCTGTGATAGCAGTTACCCTGTAGTCAATAACAACAACAACAACAACAACAGATCATAAACAACCAAGTGGTTTATAAAATCTTTAATTTTATGAGAAGATAACAGGAAAAGTCACTCTGTAGTTTAGGGGGAAAATTATATGCAATTTTATAAATATAGATCGTATTTGCAGACTGTCGAGTATGGTGTCATGCCGAAGAGATTGTACTCGGGAAACATGCTCATTAAGTAATGAAATTGAGGCAGATAATTTTAAAACTGACTTTGCTGCTGGACCATAAATCATTATGCAGTTCCGCAAACTCTGAGGTGAAAAGAGCAGGAATAACAGCTAGTCAAGCACACAAGCAACGGAACTCGGTGTGCTCCAAGGGAAGCAATTAACGCTCTTCTCTTGGTTCTGTTTCATTTTCATCACCTGACAGTTTGTTGTCCTACATTTGTGAAATGTGTATTCCCAAGAGTCGAACTCAGAGTCATTCTTTTCCTTTTCCAATTAACTTTCAGCTATTGTACTGCTGGCGAGTTGGACTGCAATGGTAAGGACTCATTTTCCTCCATTTAGGAACTGTGAGCTAACGGACATGGGCCCTTGTAGACCAAGAGGAAAATAGAAGTGCATAGCCCTGTATGGGACTGGCACCATTCCGACTGCATGATTGTTCATAGAGGGTCATTCCTCAAAGCCAGTGCTGAAAGGGCATTCCCAGTAACTTTCAGGGTGGCTAATAATTGTGAGTGTTTTCTCTACTGCATGCATGCCCTGGCACCTGTTACTTGGGTTTTCTCTACTGCATGCATGTTCTAACTTCAGATTCTTGTATTTTTCTACTGCATATGTGCCCTGATAGTTGTGAGTGTTTTCCCTGCTGCATACATCCCCTGACATCTGTATCCTTAGGGAATTAAAAGGATGGAGCAGCATCAGTCAAGGGAATTTAATGAAAGGATGGAAGAGAAAGAACATAGATAAGATACAAGGGCTTCAGGGACACTTGAGAAACACATATGTTACAAATGAGTCCTGAAAGAAATGTTATTAAATGTATTAAGAACTGTAAGACACAAAACAAAAGACACATGATTTCTAAATGACTTAAGATGTAACTTTGTCAGTACTTTTAATTCTTGCCAATAATAGTCATCTTTGTTCATTTCAGAGACTCAGCCTACAAATTCAACAACAACAGGTAAAGCTACAATTCTGTGCCGAATATTGAACAGATCTTTGCATAAACACCCTTTATTTATAGTTTTATACAATTCTGTGCCAGTAAAAATATTGATAAACCAGATGATATAAGTGTACACTAAAATTATTACTAGAAAATACCAGAATATTATTTCACCATATTTCTAGAAATTAAGTCAGGAAAGTAATTACAGCATGGCATAAATATTCCACACTACTTAATTAAATCACCCTGAGTTTGATATTTTTAGGTGTTAATTAAGTGGTAAAATGAAGTGAATGTGGTATCTTAATGATATAAATATTTGAAAATTATGATCAGACTTAGAGATGATTTGAAAATTGAAATAGTTCATTCTTTATGCTTAAATCATGTCTTTATATTATTTGGTAGAGGTATTTAATTTATTTTCATCCAAGAGAATTCTGAGAAAATTAAGTTTTGAAACCTTGAATTTCCTGATAATTTGAACACTCTTAGGGTTAGTACAGCACACCTCTCTTGTATAGCTTAGAAGGGATTTTATTTCCTATTGACAACTGATTGGAGGTCACACAATCAAGAGGCTGGGGACCTTAGACTGTGGTGATAAATTTAAAGTTAGGTGGCCTTGTTGAAGTGTTTTAGACACTACAGCTACTACTGCCTACTTTCCTGAGACTGGATTATTGGATAGCTGTTTCCTGGACTGCATTTCTTGGTCCTTGTAAAGTTCCTGAGAAGATGAACTGTCTGATCACGACAGAAAATAGTTATTTTTGTGGACATATAATAGGTAGTGCTGTTTGTACTGATCTATAAACCAAAGTGATTTTGCCCCTTAATTTCTACAGATAAATTTACAAATTTTAATTTTAGATGAAGACAACATATTTCTAGAAAGAAATATCCTAGCAAAAATTCTTCAATTAACTTGTTTCCTAAATACTGTGTCCCCATACAGTTTCTATGACCACAGTTACTTCTGCATTAAGCACCTCAACAGGTAAGTAAGAATAAAAATGATCGTATTATTTTTAGTTTGTACACTGAGAGCAAAGCAAATGTCAGGTTCAGGCCTGTGAGCCCTGCCTCCAGTCTGTCAGTCTTTATCAAGATATCCCCTAAATGTTCATGCTAAGTAGCAGGGTTGCCATCTGGTCGACCTGTGAGCAAAGAGCACCGTCCCTATGGCTATCTTCCCCAAAAGAACATTTTACATGTTGTTGGCTGGGAGGTAGCAACTATGCTAACAACTTCTAAGCTCAAATTTTCACCCATGGATTAAGTAAAGCCATAGGAGGAAATGGCAAACATACAATGGAATGTGTAAGAGTCTGATGGATGAGCCTGAGTGATACAGTAATTTATGTCCATTTTTGGAAACCTTATCTAGATGAATGCTTTTCAGCTTTGTCTACTGATGTAATTTTAACCTCTATTTCCAAAATATTTGTCTCCTCTGCACAGCTGTGACCCCCTTGGCCAGCAGCTTAAGTACAGGTAAGCCTTTGCCAGCAGGGCATTTCAGACCCAGCAGCCTTACCTCCCAAGGTTTGTGCCTTTGCGATCATGATGTGGTAGGAAGTACACGTGTTTCTGTCTTTGAAAAAAAAAATGTGTTAGGAAAGGTTTTTGAGAAAAAAAACCACAATGTTTTCTGACTTTTACATGTGAGTTCTAATTGTTAGAACTTCATTCCCACATTTTACAATGCCTTTGTGACCAAAGTTTTCTGAAATAATAATTTTGAGTTCAATTATTTAATGGACAACCATACCTGTTCTCAGGAGCATAATATTCTTCCATGCAAAGTTTAGTTTTTCAATTGATTTCTCAAAAATTCAACAGCTCCCATTCCAGCAGTTACAATATCAAGCACAAAGCAATAGTACATATATCAGAAACTTTATAAAAGTTATGTAAATCAAAAGATTTTTCAGGTTTAAACCTAAGGTAACTTACATATAGTATAAACATTGGTTTGATTGCTTATTTGAAATGCTAAGTTCTGAAATCTCCCATTCAGTGTTCCTAGTTTATCCAACTAAAGATTAACAATCACTGAGTAGGCTTTAAAACCTTAGGCAAATGAAAATATGAGGAAAAATGTTTGAGAAAAAGAGATCAGCCAATGCATCATTATGACTTTCCACTTTTATGCTCACAGACACACAAATAATAAGAAAATCATAAAGAGATTTGCCCTTCCAAAGCTACATTATTTCTGAAGCACCGTGTTCAGGGCCTCCTCTCATTAACCTACTTGATTTCTCTTTCTTCTTTGAATTAATAACTTGTCTATCCTGAAATGAGCATGCTTCTAAGCATGCTTGCCCTGGTTTTCCACGCTAGTATTTTCAATCACATCTTGAGTCAGGCTATGCAATTGTATCTGACAAATCTTCTAAAATTAATGGGTTACTCTAACATGTTGAACATTTCTAACTATAATTTTTTTATTTAAAACAGAAATTTAGTAACACAGTTTCTGCCATTTGGTAAAGAGCTTTTGGGGGATGATTGGCTTAGTGTGTGAATATTATTTAAGCTAATAAATCATTGAGCACATGTATTTTGTTTATCGAAGATAGCCTTCCTTCTGTAGAATAAAAATTTATAAAACCAATCTGATTTTTAGATTATAATGTCTTATAATATGGAATCATAAATATAATTTAAAGCATCTTATAATGCTCAATTTTATTTATTTGATAATAATTATCCTTTATATACAAATCAATTAGTGTTGGACAAAGAAAATTAAAAGCAATTCCTTATATCAAAGTATTAGTAATCAGACCAGCAAGATGGCTCAGCTGGTAAAGGGCTTGCCACCAAGTTTGAGGATCTGAGGTTGATCCCCGGTGTCCATGTGGTGGAAGGAAAGAGCCAACTGCTACAGGCTGTCCACTGATGTCCACAAGTGTGATGTAGCTTGTACCACCCCCAAATCAATAATAAGTGTTAAAATGGGTATGCTATGCTATTATTGAAATTAGAGCCACATGATTATTCTTGACAACTTCATATTCTCTTGGATTGTCATTAGCCATACCAAGAAATAAAAATCTTCGGAAGACTGGCTCACTTCAAGATGTTTTGTTGCATTGTGGACTCATCAATCCATGTTCTCAGGCCAATTTACAATTTTAACTCATGGGTTTTCTGCATAGTATCATATTTACTGAAGAATAGTTTCTACTCACATTAACTGGGCCCTGAGCAGTGGACCACATCCTCACACTGAGCTTAGCTTTCTTTTCTGGAATGAGCAAACTGGTTCGGTTCCAGCATTCCATTTAGTTAATTACGTACTCAAGCATCGAGTCTTGTGACTGTTTAAGTACAGTTTCCACGGGTGCTATCATCCCAGAGGTAAGCAAGCGAGCTGACCAGTGGGGGAAACAGTTGCAGGCATGGGTATCGAGTGGCTGCACACTGTCACCATTGTCAACACAATCTCATTCTCCCAGGACTCAGATTTGAGCAAGGTTCAGTTTTATTTTGTCAGTATTTTGCATGCACAAAAACTACCCAGGGTTTTTTGAAAGGGAAGGGATTTGTAGGCAGCTGGTAAAATGCTTCAGGTAAAATCTGTCTCTGTGATCCTATGACAACTGTTTCTTCTTCATCCTATCACTTTACTAAAGCAAACTTCAGTGCAGAGTTGAGTTGGGTGGAAGGGCTGCCCACCACTTTCCCACTGACTTCATTTGCTGTACGATTGGTGATGCTTCATGTTTTGTCTTGAAGAATCCCAAAGTTTTATTTAGTTTTGCTGAAATTCCACTGATTGTTTTGTGACTTACAGTATTAGTAACTTCTAAGTCAGTGGCTCTCAACCTGTGGATTTTAATGCCTTTGGGGGTCAAATGACTCTTTAACAAGGGTCGCTCAAATAAGGCCATTGGAGAACACGGATATATACATTACAGTTCATAGCAGTAGCAAAATTATAGCTATGAAGTATCAACGGAAATAATTTTGTGAAAGAAAATAATTTTGTGGTTGGGGTCCCCACAACATGAAGAACTGTATTAAAGGGTTGCAGCATTAGGAAGGCTGAGACCCACTGGGCTAAATGCTTCGTTAGTATAGCATGGAGAGATCAGCTAATGACTTGGAATGCTGCAGTCTGCACTGTCAGTACCTTTCCTTCACTATCTTGCCAAGCCTCACACCTCCTGTCCCCACATGCCCCTCCTTGTTTGACAATATACGTGGGGGATAAACGCTCTTTAATAATGTTGCCAAGGTTTTGAAGAGAAGACTGTGACGATGCCTGCAGCTTCATACAGACAGGAATCAGGGTCTTATCTGTTGTTGTTTTCTTACTACCAACAGAGCCATAGTTGATGTTCTAAAATAGGGATACAAAAGTGAAATAATTTTATTGTTTTTTTGTTCCTTTTAGCATAACTTTAAACAGAAGTTGTGTTAAAAGTTATGTGGGTACTTTAAATTTGCTAAGTAAACCCAGCATATATAAAATGAGTATCAAATTGTCAGGTGATTTGTGTCTTTTAGCATTTCTTAATAATGTCCCTGTAGCTTGTTGTGTTGCAAGAATAAATCACCTCCCAGATAAACGGATTTTAATTGACGATGATCAGGTGATGGAAGGCCTGGGTTCTCATCTGCGATTCCTCCTCCTTTTTGTTTGTTTTTTTTTTTAACTTTGCTCATATTACACTCAAAGGAGGAGACTTTCACAACCATTAAACTAATAATGAATTTGAGGTGTGGATAATACCACTCATTTATCATTGTTGATGCTGGGAGCATAGTGGCCACAGATCAGGTTCTGTTGATGTTGTGGGCACCTTGGCCTGGGTACAGACTGTTCAGCAGAACATGACATTGACTAAGTGTAAGAAATAACAGGCCAATGCACATTTGCCTGAGGAGCTGTAATAAGCATTCAAAGATGAGACTCTGAAAGTATGCTGTCTGCAATACTGATTTCTTTATTTTGAATTCTAAAAGACAAAAAAGATCTGCTATTCTTTTATTTTCATGATATATATAAAAATGAAGCATATTCCTCTAAGGCTTGCCAACACATTTTTTAAAACATTTTTTTAGGAGATCTTGTCTTTTACTACTTCCCATGTAGATTAGATCCATGTATGTCTCTCTTAGGGTCCTCATTGTTGTCTAGGTTCTCTGGGTTTGTGATTTGTGGGCTGGTTTTCTTTGCTTTATGTTTAAAAACCACCTTTGAGTAAGTACATATGATAATTGTCTTTCTGTGTCTGGGTTATCTCACTCAATATGATGTTTTCTAGCTCCATTCATTTGCCTGCAAATTTCAAGATGTCATTACTTTTCTCTGCTGTGTAGTACTCCATTGTGCATATGTACCACATATTCCTTATCCATTCTTTGGTCTGGGGGCATTTAGGCTATTTCCAGGTTCTGGCTATGACAAACAATGCTGCTATGAACATAGTTGAGCACATGTCATTGTGGCACGATTGCACATCTTTTGGATATATACCCAAAAGTGACATTGCTGGGTCTTGAGGAAGGTTGTTTCCTAATTTTCTGAGAAATTACCATACAGATATCCAAAGGGGCTGTACCAGCTTGAACTCCCAACAGCAATGCAGGAGTGTTCTCTTTAAAGAGTTTGGCAGGCAAGAAGATTTTGTTTCCTGACAAGTGTTCTTTTGATGTAGAATTGGATCAAGTTAATCTTGTATAAAAATTGAGGCAGGATTTGTATCACTGTACAGTTAAAACTGTACAATTCTTTAGGGACAGAATCCTCACGAGCCTCCCACCTCTGCGCCTTTAGAACTGAGCTCCCAGGCTTGCAGTGGATAGCATGAGAATAGAGGAATTGCCCTTCCTGGTCCACGTGGACCTGGAGTTTCTAGACATCATTCTGTATGATACAGAAAACGCACTGGATCATATCGTTTATTTCCTCCTCTTTACACGTGAGCAGCGCAGAGAGACGTGTGTTGGCAGTTATTTGCTGGAAAGTGCCAGGCAGAGTCACAATCTCGGACTCGTTCAGGTTCTAGTGCTGATGCCTCTGCGTGTTAATGTTTAAAGAGAGACCGGTGCCAGGTGACCTAAATCATGTACTGAAGTAACAACATTCAATATCAGGCCCCAATTTCAAATTGGAACATATGTTAGCATTTTAAAATATCTTTTTAGTCAGTTTATTTTAAAATAATGAAAGTTTCACTAAACAGTTGGAATTAAAATAATGTGTTTAAAAACTTGAATGAAAGGCCAATGTGATGGCTTAGCAGGTAAAGCAGGTAAATGTGACTATATTAAGCCCGATGACCCGAGACTCATCCCTGGAATCCACTAACTCCAACGAGTTGCTCCTTGACTGTGCCACATAGCCACCTATGTGCCATGGCAATACCATCCTCCCAAAATAAAATGTAATTAACATGTTTTGAGGGGATGAGACCTGCCTCAAAAAATAAGATGATAAAAATTGGCTTCCAACCAGAAGAGAAAAAATCTTTAGGTGCTGCACACCTTTAATCCCAGCACTGGGGAGGCAGAGGCAGGTGGATCTCTATGACTCTGAGGCCAGCCTGGTCTACAGAAGGAGATCTAGGATAACCAGGACTGTTTCACAGAGAATCACTGTGTTGACAACGCCCTCCAAAAGAGGAGGGGCTTCAATTATAAAATAATATAATAAAATTTATCTCTTTTATCCTCAAGCATTTCCAGCCTCTTGCTGCCACAGTTCCTAACTATATAGATATTTGTTTGCGTGCTGTGATTACCCAGAAATAGCACCAAGCACAGAAATAAAATATTACATTATTGTGCTTTAGAGAGAGATCTGTGTGCAGTGAGGTATGCAATGAGGAAATTGAGAGTTTGAATTTCCGCTTTTATTATTCCTAGCTTTCTGATCCCCGTTTAAAATCCTAAAATACCCACGTTTACTTCCTCTTTTGCTAAATGGGGAAGAGTGCCTCATTTACACTTCAGGATTTGGGAGATCTGCTAAAACAGAGAACCATTTAGTGGACCAGTGGTTGTTCACCAGACTGCCACTAACAGTTCCCTATGTAAGTGAAGGAGATGTCGAAACCAATAAAATAAAGCAGGCCTCATTCTGAAAGATATCAGTTTGTAGGTATTTCCTCCCAGAAACAAGGTGTCTTGCGGAAGTTGTTAGCTCTGTAGCACCGTTTGCTGCTGGTGAGTGGAAAGGGGCTGGCTGCCACGGGTTTATATTTCTGGTACAGATGTCAGGTAAAATGGGCTCTATTTAAAGTAAACATGATGAAATTTTCTTATAAAAATGAAATTGCTATTATTATTATTATTATTATTATTATATAAGAAAAAAGACAGGAATGGATAAAAAAATAGTAACAAGAGTATTAACTTTTAAATTTACAATGAAATGAAAAAGAAAGGGGCAGGACCAGCTGGGGAAGCTTGTCAGTGTTGCCGGTGCTCCCGTGCTGTATTGCAGGATGGGAAGGAAGAGACAGTGTAGAAAGGCAGACGCTCCTGCTCTTACCAGTTACGTCTCAGTAACAAAGAAACTGCGACGTGGAAACTGACAGTGTCAAGTCCTTCCAGACGAAAGATCTTTGTCAGCCATGGGAAAGTTGAACTGGAATGCTACCGATATGACAATTGCTGGGATGCTGTGCTTTATCAATGTTGTTAACTGAGCGGTGAGAAAAAGTGGGTTGACATATATTCCTGCTAGTAAATGCTTTTCCCTATTTTTATTGTTGTTTTGAGAGTTTCAGGCTTACCTCTTCTGCAGTTCAGTCGTGAGAAAGGGAACTCTGTCGCGGTGGTTGTGTTAAATACTCTAGTCTGCTCATTCAGAGGTTCTAGGTGTTTGAGGCCTGCTTTGGGGCATGATGTCATAGTAGTCGTGTAAGTGACAGGAAGGGCATTTATGCATGTCCATCTGTTGTGTGTTCTGTGCCCTGTGACTCTTTTACCTCATGTTGATTGGAGCAGATGTAGAAGGGATATTGTGGGGACTTGTTTTCTTCCTTCTGATAATGATTCTTTTAATGAAATTTAATGTCTTCAAGTTGAAAGTACTTCAGCTGGGAGTGTTGTGATTTCCCTAAGGTGAAGTAAAGTTAGTAATGGAATCTGTGCTGAAGTTCTCTGGCCTGCCTAGCTTGCTTTTGGTTCTAATCTCCATTGTCTCTGTGGGCTATGGTGTCACAGGCTGTCTGTGTTTGTTACCTTTGTATCCACAGCAGCAGGAAAACTGACTTAAAACATCTAATTACTGAGAAATGAGACCGAGACCTGGGCTGGGCTTCGTAGGAGTCTGCCTGCTGCCGATTTTGAGAATTCTTCCCAATGAAACCTCTTGTCAAATTATTTCACCTACTTGCTCCATGTCCATTTTCTTAAGTAACCAGAAACATAGTGTTTCATTTCTTCAATGCCTACCATGTGTGATTTCTAGTATTTCCACCAGTATGGTTCATGCATAAGGAAGAAAACTTCAAAACTTTATGAAGTGACATAGGATACAGAGGTCAAGTCACACAGAAAGCAGCCTGGAGATAATCCTGGGTGCTGGAGAGCTGGCTTTATTTCTAGCTGTGTTATTGGCTGGCAGAAATTTGAACTGAACACTTAATATCCTCAAGTCCAGTTCTTTGGCTGAAAAATGGGTAGAGTATTTTGACAGCTTTCATTTATTTAGGAGACAAATGTCTACTGAGTACTTATTATCCGGTAGACCCTTTGATTGGCGCTGGAGACACATGCCTGCAATAGTGTCTTGCAGAGCCCAAACATGAGCATAGCAAGCTGGAGGCCAGCCAGAGCTGTACAGAGAGACTTCATGAAAGTGAAGCATGGCTACTGCCTTCCCAGCAGTGTAGTGAGGAAGATCTCCATTAAAGAAGAAGCCGTAAAGAACAGGTGAAAGTGACGTGCATATCAGGAGCCTCATGATGGCGCATATCTGCAGGGAGAAGCACCTTGCTCAGTCAGAGAAACAGGGTATGACTGAAGCAAGGGTTCAGTCATTAAGAGTTGTGAGCTGAGCAAACAATTCACCTGTGAGGTACCATGAATGGCAGATGGCAAGTATATGTGTCTTAGAAAGCGCATCACGACATCACTGTTTTAAATGTTACGCAAATATCGATAATTCAACCTAAACACTACCTACACTATAAACTATTTGACATTAAATAAAACATTTATCTACCCTCACCACTACTTTACAAACTATTATATATATTGGAAAGTATCTAATGGCTGAGTAGTCATTTTAGTTTACCCACTGAGAGCAGAAAAGGTTTATGGTCAGAGAGCTATTGGAACCTGCCATGAGACATTTTATGTTCAGTCCATTCTCAAAGCATAGCATGAGAAAATGGAAATAAGTTATGACTTGCTTGGGACATGATCAGAGACTAACATGATACTAAACTAGGAAAAGGAAGAAAACTGGAGTCAACTGGACCCTAGCAGTAAGCATTAGTATAATTTAATAAAGTTGCTGAAAAAGGTCTTTGCAAAAACAACCATAACAAAACTTTAAAAAGAGCATTAAGTAAAACAAGGTTTTTGAAAGATAATTTTAAATTTGCAGGGAAGTGTGGATAGGAATGACTATATTTATTTATTGTAATTTTTATAGTGGAAAGATTAGAGAGTTTGCGTGCTTATTTGGTGACAAAGCCCATGTGACATTAGGTGAGAAAGTCCTCTCCTGTTTTCTCAGACTCTACTGGAACCTCAGCTCCTGATCTCTCGACGACTGGAAGTGCAGGCTCCACGGCAGCCCCAAGCACGAGCTTCAGTTCTGCGCTCACAACAGGTGCACTAAGGACGAACAAAGAATCTTGGTCCAGCCAAGGAACTGGTTTCAGATAAGCTACCCAGAGAGTGATTTTCACATATAAACATCAGACTTGAGTGGTTTCCCCATGTATCTTAACCTTTCAATGATTTATTTATGTGTATCAGGTTATGATTATATACTTCTACTCTTTGTGGGTGGGAGCTCTAAAGCACATTTTCTGCCTGGATTTTTGATTTTGTTTTTAAACCTTTATCAGGGTCGACCAGAACTTCTCAATATATCACCACAGAAGCTAATAGTGAAAGTACAGTTGGCACAGTCTTCTCAACGGGTATGTAATGAACCTCTGCTTCGTAGCACACTTGTACAAGAATCTCTCCAGTTCTGCTCAACTACAAGTTTATTCTGTGGAGAATACAAGATAATAAACACCTGCTGCCTAGGCCAAGTCACCTGGAATACTGGACAAAATCCATGGTTCTTACGTGATGCCATGTTAGTGATTCTGTTGGCTAAATTTGGCTCACAGTTTTGTGTTCTAGGGCTCTTTCTAATGACAGTCCACCCACTTGGGATATATGTAATAGGTTGTAACTAGAAGTCCACACAGGTGAAAATGATTGCATCTGCATCCAGATGGAGCCCTGCATGGGACCAGGCTAAGTCTTTTACAGAGGTCTCTTCATTAGGACCACTCTGATCCTTCTCCAATAGTATCACCTATCTGAGAAACAATAGGTGTAGTAGAAAGTCTGAGAGTGGCTTGTTGATCATCTACCAGCCACTTGGGTAACCAAGATCAAGTCACTTAAACTCCAAGATAAATGAAAAGAGAGTAGTAGTGGTGGATTTTTATAAAGCAAAGTCAACGAGCTGATGTCTTTATCAGCATCATGTTGTTTTCATCAGGAGGAGTGGCTAGCACTTCCGTACCAACAACTGGTAGTGAGAAAGGCAGCACAACCAGGGGACCAAGTACTGGAGTCACAAGCCCAGCAAACACGGGTGAGTAAGAGCATGCATATTATTGCTACCTATTAGGTGAGCACAAAAACTGACTATTAGATAAAATATTAGAGAGCCCAAGAGATTAAAACTTGACTTGATTCTATCATCTCATACTTGAGAAAATCTAGCAAATGTTGAACTAGAGCTCCTGTTGGTTTTAGTAAGTAGAAGAGAAGAATCCATGAGGCCAACCTCAGGCTTATACAGGAGCAATACTCCTAGAATGGCATTAGCTACCGAGGCCACTAGCACTTCAGACCCAACAAGCAAGGCTAGGTCTCCTTAGAGGTCCATTGTGGAAATGTGGGGTGATAAACTTTGCTAATACCTTAGAGTATTGTAATGAGCTCAGAGTATTGTAATGAGACACTTTGTTAAACATGGACCAAAATGTAGGAAATAAGGACAGGAGTGAAGATAAGAACTTTCCTGAAAGTATTTTTTACATAGCTACCTGAATGCATGAAGCTCTTATTCTTCCCTCAGAAACAAGTAGCAGTGAAGATATAGCCACCACTGGAACTGCTGGTGAAAATACATCTGGAGGAACAGGTATTATGGGAACACAGATCTCTAGGCTGTAGACATACAGTTTTAGTGTTCATGATTTAGCTATAAATAAGGTTTCTCAAGGGGATCTGAGAAAAAGTATTTAGATGATATCAAGTTCCCCAAAGGTCAGGAAAGAACTAAAGTATTTATTCTGTACAAAGTCTAAGAAAGACAGTCTTGGAGGCACACCCTCTCATCCCAGCTCACTCTAGAAAGGGAGAAGCTAACTATTGTACACACTTAGAAGACAAGATCTGAACCAGGTAGGAGTAAATAGGGAAAAACTATTAAGGAAATTCAACTATATAAATACGATTCGCTAGTGAAGTTTTACAGGCTTGCCATGACGTATCAATGAAGTGTGCCTTAATGGAATGGACTCATGATCACTGTAAGAGGAGTCACCTGGTTTATATGGAGCAAGAACCAAAGAAACAAGTGATTTTGGCTTGATTGATACATCTGCTGTGTCACAAGAAAGAACAGGCAAATTTCAGATTACACTTCCAAGAGAATCAAATTCAGGTCCCTCTGACTGGGGTGATGTGGTCCTTGAAGTTCTCATAGGCATCTTCCTGATAGCTAAGGACACTGAGCATTTGCTAAAGCATTTTATAGATATTTGTATTTCTTCTTTTGAGAACTTTCAATTATTACATAGCCAATTTTCAATTGGGTTGTTTGTTTTCTTGGTATTTATTTATTGATTGGTTTCTTTGTATCCTCTAATGAAAGAGGCAAAACTTTCTCCCTTCCAAGAAAGTTCCCCACAGTCTTTCCCATGGGATAATTTAACAGAAACAAATCCTTGGTTGATGGTCCTTTTCCCCATTATGTTCTGTTCAAACATAATGACAAAAT
Source organism: Myodes glareolus (assembly GCF_982192425.1). NCBI lineage: Eukaryota > Metazoa > Chordata > Mammalia > Rodentia > Cricetidae > Myodes > Myodes glareolus. Next base: position 54,367,913 of record NC_142044.1, read on the forward strand.
CTAACTCTGAGAGATAAGGATTTTGGTTTAATTTTTCTGCAGGTTGAGATCCAAGTTTTCAGTACCATTTGTTGAAGAGACTATTTACCTCAATGTATATATTTTGATGTCTTTGAAGGAATATGGAGCTGAGCAGACTCATGTTGGTTCCTACATTCTATTCCACTGGCCTGGCTTGTGTGGTTTTCTTTTTGTGATAATACCATGATGTTTTTATTATTGTGACTCTGCAGTACAATTCAAAATCAAGTGTGGTCATAGTTCCCCTAGCATTTTGTGTAGAATTATTTTGCCCACTCTTTCTTGGTCTTTTGTGCTTCATATGAACGTTTGGATTGCTTTTTCTTTATTTCTAAAGAATGGCATTGGATTTTGGTTGGGAATTCATTGAATTTGTAGGCTGCTTTTAGCAAAATGATCATTTTTTTTACAAGACTAAATCTTCTTATCCATAAGGATGGAAGGGCTTTCTGTCTTCCAATGTCTTCCTCAATTTCTCTCTCCACTGTTGCAGTCAGCATGGTCTATGAGCTGTAAAGCACTCAGTCATACCCAAGTCCACGCAGATTGGTCTTTTGATATGTTCAGTTTACTCACACAAACATACCTTACAGTATCCTGTTAATATAAAAATTAAATAGATACCTTACCAATCAGGGAGCTGTTTTTGAGAAGAAGCTACTGGAGGCTTCCACTGCGTAATCTCTCTTGATGATAATTTGGAAGCTTGCAGTCTCAACCTACATCTGCCAAAGTCCTCATATGTGGCAGCTTGGGAAGATGGTGCTGATGGAGGTCCTAGGAATTCCTTGAGTGCTTAGGCCAGCAGCTACAGCTGCCACACAGGCCTGTCTGAGACAGCAATAGTACCAGAAGATCAGTGATCACTGAAAAGAGATCCGTACACAAAGTCTCAAGTCCTCTTGACTATGGGTAGCAACACAAGCCTAGAGAAGCTGTGTCTAGGGAACCATTTCCAAAGTTCCACGTTTTTTTTTTTTTAATTTTCTTAATGGGTGATAGCTTTGTGCTGTCAGGCCTCACAGCTTAGGGCTGGCTTACCAGCATATCTGCGCAAACTTGGGGTTAGTTTGTTAACATAGCAAGATCTCTCCATATGGCTAGATCTCTCAAGTAGGCTAGATTCCTATTTGAGCCTTCTAATGGTCTGCCAGAGACTTGTTTCTGAGGCCTAGTTCTTATGAAAACTAACTGGTGGCAAGCCCAGCCATCATATTATTTCAGACCCCATCAAATGGATTTGAGTTGCACAAAATGGTTTCAGCTATGTTCCTAAAAATTGCCTTTCAAGTTGTCATCTAGGGATCTTTTGTTTTCTTAGTTAGGTTGTTACCAGGTGTTTTCTTTTATTTTTGTAGCTGTTGTGACTGGAAGTGTTTACCTGATTTCTTTTAGTATGTTTATTATTGATATATAGGAAAGATACTGATTTTTGTATGCTAATTTGATGAATTTATGGAGCAGCCCTAAGAGATTTTAGTGGAGTCTCTAGTGTCTTTTATTTTAGCATCTCCAAAAAGAGATAGTTTAATTAATCCTTTGACCTCTTTTTCTGTTCTTGTCACTTTTACTTTCCTTCTCTCATACTGCTTTTATTGACAGTCTCACTGTCTCTCTGTGTAGGTCTCTGTCCCTTCCAAGAGCAGACACAAACTTAAGTTGAGCACACCTTGCTGTGCACAATAAGGGAGCATATGACAATTTATGCTAAATATCTTGCGGATAGACATCAAGTATCAGGAGCAAACTCTGGAGCTTCGGCAGTATAGCCATAGGTTCTGGCAACTTTGTGCTGTTGTGTTGAACATATTGCCATAGCATCTCACGCTCCTGCTTAATTTGCAGATTTATATTAGAAGCCTCTGACTGGGATTGGAAGCAGGTCTGAGGAGATCTGGAGAGCAGTGTAACTTCCTTTTCTGACATTACCAAGTACCCATAATAATGTCCTGAGGAACATGCCTAATATCTCAAGTCCAAAACTATTCTTAGTTTCAGGGACCACAGAAATGTCTTCAGGCTTCACCACTACCAGTCCCAGAGCCTCCACCATGACACCCATAGCCTCTGCTAATAGCCAATCAGGTGAGTAAAAGAGAGCGTCCTATGGGTTTGCAAGGACCTGATGACCTCTGTGTCCTGCTCCATTCCACAGTGAAGATGTCAAGCAGAAGTGAGAGTTAGAGAGCCAAGTCCCTCAAACACAATGCCCGGAACATAGGGAGGGTGTGTTACCTTGAGTTTGTATCTTTGGGGGCAATCTTCTGGATGCCCACTGTTGCTGGGAGGTACCTTGTTGGTTCCTGGCTGTTTGGCAGCTCAGACTTGAAATAATCAAACGAAAACTGTATTAATTGCATCACTGCTTGGCACATAAGCTCTAGCTTCTTATTGGCTAACTCTTACATCTTAATTTAGCCCATTCTATTAATCTGTGTATCACCACGTGGCTCTGGTTTACTGACTAAAGTTCTGGTGTCTGTCTCTGGCGGAGTTACATGGCTTCTCCTACTCTGCCCTTCTTTCTCCCAGCATTCACTTTAGTTTTCCCCACCTAGCTCTTTCTGCCCTGCTCTGCTATAGGTTTAAAGCAGTCCTTTATTAACCAATGGTAGTCACAGCATACAATGGGGAATCCCACATCAGCCCATGTGCTTGAGATTGATGGTTCCAAGATTCCAGGGGTAGAGATGATACTCTTGGTTGGTGTATGGCCATGACTGACATCCTTGCTACCAACTAGAGAAAATTTGAGATGTTTGTCCTGGGCTATTACAGACTCAGAATCCGAACCTCTAAAAGAAGGGCTCAGGTAAGGATTTCATGAAAGCCCCACACTTGGTTCCCATGTGTGTTCTAAATTATGGAATATTCAATTCCAGTATCCTACTATTAAATGAGTAAATGTCAACAAACTTATGCACATTCAACAAGTAAATAGGGAGACACTGGGGTTCTCTGTATCACAGAATGTTGATTTTTTTATCATTATTGGGATAGAGGAGGTGCTGAAGTGTAGGAAAATCAGAGATGCTTTGAAAGCAGAAAGTAGCGTGACCTGTCTTTCTGTATCAGAGAAACTGCTACAAGCATATTGCTCACACTGAAAGCAAGACTCACTCCATCAGAAGCCAGAAACAAGCACAACATAGGAAATTTGGTATTTTAGATAAATGTTACATCTTTTATTGAAGGTTTGTTTAAAACAAATGATCAAATTAAAACACTACATTTGGGCCACTTTTTCTGCTCCTTTTCAAATAATCTCTCTGCAATATCTTGAAAACTATAAAGGATGCTCAATGACCACTGACTGTTTAAAAATCAGGTTAGCCCTCTGAACTCAGGGATCTATGCAGAAGAGGAGGGGGAGGAGCCAGATGGTATGGGTGATTTCAAGGAAAGGTTCTCTTCCAAACACCACAGGACTGATGCACATACGAGCTCACAGAGCCTGTGATGGCACACGCAGGAGCTGCACAGGTCCAAGCCAGATGGGGTCATTCCATAACTGAGAGCAGGGAAGTGGGATGCAGAGTACCTAGCCAACTAGCTATTTACAGTTGATCTCTGCTGGCAAAGGGAAAATCAGTTTTCTCCAATGGAGCGTCACTGGACAAATCAACCACACTTCAAGGCAGGCACTATGTCCAGCAGTAGTTGGCCAACATTTAATGAGCTTTATTTTTTTGTCTGTGTGTGTGTGTGTGTGTGTGTGTGTGTGTGTACTTTTTGTTTCATTTTGGCATTTTTTGTCTCATTGGTTTTTTGCTTGTTCTGATTTTCACTTTTATATTTTTGTAGAGTTTAATGTGCTTGTGTGGTGTGTGTGTGTGTGTGTGTGTGTGTGTGTGTGTGTGTGTGCACGCGTATAAAAGAGAGAGAGAACAAGAGAGCATTAAGAGAAGGGGAGAACAAAGCTGGTGGGTAGAGTCTGGGAGGAGTTGTGTGAGGGGAAAACATTATGAAAAATAATGTATGAAAAAAATAAGTTGAAAAAATAAAAAGGAACTTGATTAGAGTTTACATTCTAGGGACACTGTTGGAATCTGGATTGTTCTACCTTATCCGACAGAAGAATTGGTGCAAGCAACTTTGCTGAGTCTGGGGAATGGGAGGAATCATATTGCCAGCATCAGAGGATTTTTTTGTCTATGTGATTTTTAACCCTGTTTATTAATTAGGTGGAGTCCTTTTTACACCCACAACCACTTTTACTAACAAGGAAACTGGAACTTCCAGTGAACACATCAGCACTGCAACAAGCCCAGGAAACCTGGGTAAGTCAGGACAGGCACATCTTCCTGCCAACTAAATGGGTAGAAGTAAAAGTGTGGCTGCAGGGGAAGGATGGAGATGCTTGCAGTGCGATGCATGGATGCGCATCTAGTGATGTCACCCTTCAAAAGGACTTTATAGCACACATTTTAAACACTTTGTTTACCAGGTACAACTGGAGAGTCTGTGGGAGTTACTTCAGGAGCAGACACGGAGGTCACATCTGGGGCCCCACTCACAGGAGTCACCTCTGGAAAGCCAGCAGGCAAGGCAGAGGGTCCTTTGGGACTCTGTGGTGGACTAACATTAGCTGTGGTCAGAACTGAGTGTGATAATGAGAGCAAGCAAAGTGGCCGAGGGCCACACTGTAGACATGAATGGCACCAGTGTAATTATGAAGTAAATGCCGTTGGGAGGCTGTTGTGGTTATCACTGTGACCCAAATCACTGTTCTTGCTATAGGAACAAGTGGAGGAACACAAGCACCAGCCACCACTGGAGCTCCCAGTGAAAACACATTGGGAATAACAGGTACGAGGGGAGCTCAGCAGGAGTCACCCAGGCAGGAGATAAGAACATACGACATGTAATGAGATGAAGTTCTGTGGGGAAGCTGAATGTTGTTGATGTCACACAATGTTACTTTTATTTCTATGAATAACACCTGACCAGTTAAGAAAGTGTTGATTTTGCTCACAGTTTAAGGATAAAGTCCATCCTGGCAAGGACATTATATAAGTGACAGAGTTCTATGTGTGGCATCAGGATCATGAAATGACTGGTCATACTGTTCACAGTGAGGAGGCAGAGTAACGCATGCTGGTGCTTTTTTCGTTTAGTCCTGGACCCCAGCACATGGGATGCTCTCAGCTACCATATTAGGTCTTCCTGTCTCAGGGACACATCTCTGCAAACACACTCAGAGATGACCTCAGAAATGTGTAATGTGGTTTTAGATACATTCTAGTAGATAAAGATGATTTGCCACTATAGATGCCAAGTGTCCAAGACAGGATAAACACATCAAGTATCGGTTTTGTTGTGATTTAAGTACATAGTAGTACGTAATGAACAAATAGGGGAATGTGAAGTCTCACAAGCTTCATTCTGTGAAAAAATTAACAATCATGAAATACAGGAGCTGGATAATAATTATGGATTCAGTCCTCTGTGCAAAGATGCTCACAGGGTCCTAAGACAATCCTAAAATTATCAGCATCACTATGAGGAATTTCACACTAACGATGCTTCATAGTCAATGGGCATCTCAATAGATTTAGTGTACTCTCAATTTACCTTGAGAAAGTACTTAGGATGCCACTGAAGCTTATATGGGTAGATAACTTTTTATTTATTTATTTTGGGAACAAGATCTCACTATATAGTTTTAGCTGACCTAAAACTTACTTTATCGAATAAGCAGACAAGAAACTCAGAGATCTGCTCACTGCTTTCCAGTGAGTGTTGAATTAAAGGTATACACCACAACTCCTGGCTTATAAATTTTACACAGAAAAAAAAATCAAAGTTTGCTTTATATTCATAACAATATGTTTCTTTGCAATTTTTAATTATTTTAATCTATCATTGAAAATGAACAGGTATATCCCAGACATCATCTGGAGGGACCTCTACAATGGCAGTGGGCAGCACTACAACCACATCTAGTGTTGAGGGAAGCAGCACCCCTAAGGAGCATAGCCCGGGAGCTACAAGCCCAGGAAATACAAGTAGCTCAGGTTGAGCAGCTTGCTACCTCCCAGATGGGTACCACTATCATAGTATTAGTAATGAGAGAAGATGATGGGATAGTACAAGAATGCTAAGAAACAGTTTTGATTCCCACATGTTTTCCTGTAGGAGACAGGACAAGACAAAAGTATGGGTTTTATGTCTCTGAGTCCTGAGGCCAGGAACAACATGCCAACAAAAGTTTGAGGCAGCTTGCACTACAGCCAAAAAGAAAAGATGGGAGCAGATGCTCAAGATGGGTATAGATGCTCAGCTCCCTTTCTGTTTATTGGGATGAGGACCATAGTCGATAAGGATATCATCAACATGTAGGGTGGGCTTTCCCTATATAGTAAATTAATCTACACAGTCTCTCATAGACTTGTCAGGAGGCCTGTTTCCACAGTGATTCTGCATGCCATCAAGTTGACAAATTGCCCACCACACTGTCTAATGTATATGTCTTCACACAGGAACAAGCGCAGGAGACAAAACTGTCACTACTGGAACTGCTGGAAATAGTGCATCAGCAAGAACAGGTACTAAGGGAACAGAGAAGGGGCTCATCCTGCAAATAGACCTGGGAATTGTGTGATTAAAATTGAGTAAGGGTCAGGGTGCCATGAAGGATGTGATCAGTGTCCTTTGTGGGACGCCAAGTGTCAACATGATTAAAACTATGCCCTTGGGTCTCATAACATAGAAAAAGAGCAATAAAATACAATTCTCATGTAAAATAATTTATACAGTCAAAATTAATATTTCTACAGATATTATTGACAAAGGTAAGGAGGACAGACATCAAAAAAGGCAAAGAATGCACATAGCAGCATGAGAAAATACAATAAGTGACAGGACCATTCAGTGAAAATACTGGAGCATAACACTCATCTCTTTTAACATAGTGAGAAACATGATCTTAATGGAGTCTCTATGAGACTACCTAATTCACAGAATTTCATTTAAAATCCCTAAAGACAGCAATGAAGTTTATGTAGTTAGATGTCACCATCATTTTAAAGAAAAAAAATTAATATTATTGCTTGTTTGCTTAAGATGGGAAATAGTTTTTCTTAAGTAAAAATTTTTATCCTTGATGAAATTCAGGAACACCTGGTGCATCATCTGGAGCAACCAGTAGAGAAGCAGGCACTGAGCTGATATTTATTCTTTGTTCTTATAAAAAACTTCCAAAGCCTTCATTGTAATGGCAAGAGTTACATAGATATAACCACTGCCACCCAGGTTGCTTTGTTCCTGGGAATGTAGGGAACTCTTAAAGTCTCCACCTGGTCATTCCCAGAGCATCTTAATATAAGAGCCATGATTTGTGACATTAACAAACAAGAGGGTAAAAGGCAAAAGTACTGTAAGAATCTAGCAAGCTGGGTGGGTTAGTCCCATGCCCTGCATCTAGAGAATGGTTAGGTTGGAAATGAATTGGAAGAGTCTGGACTTGTGATGAAATTTCTTTTCTGTCGAAAACATTGTTAAGACGAGGTACCGCTTTTAAGAAGAGGTTGCCATCTTACCCAATGGTGACATCCACATATTTCATGTAATGCATATTAACCCTAACATGCAGCCCTACAAATAGTAATGATGTCATTATGAAGAGGGGACTACACACAGATTCTGGCTCCAAGTGAGAATCAAGTAGAGGATGTTTTGATTACACACTGAAGTGTCCCTATAGGCTCAAGGAATGTGTAACTATACAACAAGAGCAAATCATAAGCATCTCACAGACATTCTACAGGAGGCTCTGGTGAGGACACAGAGGCATAGGACACACAACTCCAGTGTCACAAGGGGAAACAAGTGAAAATGTCTAAGAGCACTTGCATCCAACAAGTCAGTGCATGCATTCAAGCATGATCTGGGTTATGGGAGATTTGGTAATCACTCATTGGAGAAAAGAAAGTTGAAATAGAGAAGAATTAAGGAATATAGGAATGATATACTGATAATTGAAAGCATTAGTAGCCAGATCTGTTCTGCATCAAATCTGATAGACATTGACTGTTCACTTTCAAGGAACCACGACACCATCAGTCGTGGGGACATCTGGAACCCCAAACAGTGAACAGACTCAGCCTGCAGACAAATCAAGTGAGTACAGGCTGATTGGGAGGGGAACTGTCAGGCTCTTCACAAGAGAGAGCACCCTCCTTCCTGTCCTACTTGCTTAAAATTGGATGAGCTGACAAAGCTTTTGATGGGTGTAACGTGAGCCGGACGCAAAGGGATAAGTGTGCCATCTTCAGAAGCTTGCTCCTCTCTTCATCGCGACAAACTAAAACTTCTGATAACATGAGAGAAGGTTGAAAAGGTGGCAATGATGGAGTAGAAACTAACTGGGCTCATTACTTCTCACGACATGACACTGATGTGGCTCCAGCTTTCAGGTAGAACAGACAGAGTATGGGACGGAGGTAGAGAAATCAATCAACTGTTATGTCCTAGGTGCGCTTCCAGAGTTGCCGGTCTCTGAATGAATACCCTAACACCAAGTGTTATCCTAGGGGAGAGTGAAAGGCTCTGGTGTCTTGAAGAGTATTCCTTGTACACACTTTGGAAATTTGTCAAGTTACTATTTTGCCACAGATCATTGAGGATCAAGGGAGAGGTTAGACCCTGCGGTTGGAGGGGTTGAGATCAGGTTCTGGGTCTGCTGTAAGCTAAAAGGAAAATTAAACAAGGCAAGCAAAAGAATCCAACAACTAAACAGAATAAAGATTCCCTGCAAATGCTTGAGATACAGTTATTACAGACGTTTAATAGCCTTAAAGGAATGCAAATAAAAACCACTTTAAAATTTTATCTAACCCTGTTCAGAATGACTAAGATAAAAAAAATGAGGAAAAATACAGTTAGGGATATGTGGAAAGAAGAACATGTGTTTATTGCTGAGATAGAAAACTGGTGTAGCCACTATGGAAATTAGTGTGGAGGCTCTTCAAAAAACACATGATCCAGATTTACACTTGGAAATTTTCCCAAAGGACTCAGATCCGACTACAGATGCACTTGTTCATCCAGGTTCCTTGTTCTGTATTCATATTAGCCAGGGAATGGAAACAGCCTTTGAGAAAGATATTGTAAAAATTTGTAAGAGTAGGTGCTTCAATTTCTTAAGAGAAAAAATAGAGTATTTCAATTCTTATTCTTAAGAAAATTCTCCCTTTCAATATTCTTGTTTTTCTTGTTTAACCACAATAAAAACAGGCACTACCAGTGCATCTTTTGGATCCACATCAGGAGGGGCAGTGAGCAGCACCTCTTTACCTGCAAGTACTGGAGCCCCAGGTTCAGGTGAGGCTCTTTAGCCTTTAGAGAGTCTCAGCAGCTCATCCATTCCCATGCTCCCTTAGGTGACAGTCTGAAAATTTGGCATGTATGTGAGTAAAATTGATGACACTGGATGTAGTAGAAGTATGCCTTCTCATGTCTTATCCTGCAAGTCCATTCATATTAATAAAGTTGTTTGGAATCATATGAATCTCCAACATTCATGTTTTCTTGTTATAGGGAGGACAGTGATATCCTTAGGACAAACTACCTTCCCTCAGGCCTCTAGTCTATCCCCAGCCTCTGCCAGCAGCAAACAAGGTAAGTAAAAGAGAGCTCTCAGGTGTCAAATGGAGGGAAGAGAGTATCTCCATTTATTTCAATGGGAATGTAAGAATGACAAGTAAACGGCAGTGGGTCACTTTATGCCAAATGCGGACTAGATCCCTGGGCATTTGTTTATACTGGAATGTAAGAATGGCCTGTATATTGCAAGTATATGAGGGGTTGCCTAGGTGGAATTGGGTTCTAGGCCTGTTGAAAGCTCAGGAGGTGGCTTAAAAAGTCATGGGAACATATCCTACAACTGGGCTGGATAGTATTTCCCTGGAAAGTTTTTTTCTAGAAATGTTGTTATTTCTAAGACAAATACACTTTTCTGGATCTGTTCTTTGCTTTCCAGAAACAACAGGAGCAGGAAACGAGGCCACACCTACTGTCTCAGGCACAGGTGTCACCACTGGAAGCCCAGCAGGCAAGACAAGGACTCCATGGGGACTGTGGAGGGGCTAATGCTAGTATTGTCCAGAACTGTTTGTGGTCATGAGTTCAAGCAGAGCTGACCAAGGACCACACCATAGAACTTGATGTCAGAAATGTAACTTTGAAATGTCTTGAGAGGCTATGGGTATAATTATCTTTGACATTCAGCGTCATTCTTATGCCTTAGGAACAAGTGGAAGTTCCCATGCAGCCAGCACTGGAGCTCCTGGTGAAAACACATCTGCAGTGACAGGTACTGAGTGTGCTGAGCAGGGGGCACCCAGGCAACAGATAAGAGATCCTTGCATCCAGCATGTAAGGTAGTGAAGACTTAAGGGGGGAGTTGACCCTTGTCACAGATGCCATGTACTACAGTTACTTTTCTTTGTGTTAACCAAATCATAACCATAGCCAAACTTGTTAGATGGGTTTATTTTTCTCACAATTTGAGGTAATTTTTACAGGACAGGGAAATCATAGAAGTGAGACTGGTTCAGATGGAAATGTAGAGTCACGAGAAAGCTGTTCACAGGTGTCCACACTGAGGAAGGAGAGTGATGAAGACTGGTCCTCTAGTGCTTCCTCCCTTTCCCCCTAACATCCCGTCTAGGAGTACAACTAATCCGTCCTCACATTCCTATACATTGACCTTTCCCTCTATGCTAGTATCCTTACTAGATATGCACAGATATATATTCTAAATGATAAATAGTCTCACAACAAGTATCCAAAAGATTGCAATGTATAGTCAAGTGTTCGTTTTGGGTCTAATGTGATAAGCATTCCACAGTTGCTAAAAACAGGGAGATGCCATGTTCTCATGCATCTTCATGCTTTTGGATGAAATTAGCAGTTCAGTGATGTGAGAGACTAAAGGTAACGTGGGCAATATTCAGGTGACTAAAGATTCCACAGGGACTTAAGTCAGTTCTAAAATAGCGAACATTCCTCTAAGGAATTTCACTTACCTCCATAGTTATTGTATTTTCCACTTAATGAATATTTATACCAATCAGTAGTTTGTCAAATTAATGGATTTTGTTTGAGAAAAAAATGTCATTGCATAAGCATAAGCATAGACACTTTCATTTGTTTAGACAAAAACTCCATTTCAACTATTACTCATGAGAAAAACTCCCATTCAGACTTCTCAGTATTCTCTTTTTCCATGGTGAAAAATAGGCACACCTGGGAAATCTTCTGGAGCCACCTCAGGAGGGGCAGGGAGTAGCACCATGCTACCTGCAAGTACTGGAGCCCCAGCTACAGGTAAGAAGACTTCTTTGTCTTTGGTGAAGCTTCAGCAGCTCATCGATTCCCATGCTGCCTCAGGTGAAGGTCTGGAAATATGGCCTCTAGGTGCCAGGAAAATTCAAGGCACAGAAAGTGATTTAAGAATGTGTCTTTTCAAGTTTTATCATTCAAGCCATTTTCTATAACTAATAATATCTGGAATCATATAGGTATCCAACATCCAAATTTTTTGGTTTCCTTTGAGAAAGCCGTTTGGTGACAAATAAACCAATTTCTCTCGAGAAAGAAGTTGTCATTAAAGTTTATTGGATACATACTTTTATTTAAGGAAAGAAAAATAGGGTATTTTAATTTCTATTCTTAAGGAAAATCTCCCCTCAATTTTCTTGTTATTCTCTTTTAACCACAATAAAAACCAGGAACACCTAGTGCATCTTCTGGAGCCACCTCAGGAGTGGCAGGGAGCAGCACCCCTCTACCTGAAAGTTCTGGAGCCCCGAGTTCAGGTGAGACCTTTTAGTCTTTGAGATGTCTCAGCAGCTCATCCCTTCCCATGATTCCTCAGGTGATGATCTGGAAATTTGACTTGTGTTTGAGAGTAAAAATTGTGACTCTTGATGTGGAACAAGCATGTGTCTTCTCAAGTCTTATCCTGCTCGCCCATTCATATTAATGAGGATGTCTGGAGTCAGATGAACCTCCCATATCCTGTTTTCCTATTATAGTGAACATGGTGACATCCCCAGGACACACTACCTTCCCACAAGCCTCCAGTCTATCATCAGCCTCTGCCAGCAGCAAACATGGTGAGTAAAATAGAAGAGGCTATGAGGTCTCAAGTGTCAAAAGGAGGGCTGACTCTATCTCCATTTATTTATATTGGACTATAGGAATGACATGTATATTTAAATACAATGAGCCCTCGGATGCCAAATTGGAGGGCGGGTGAGTCTATCTCCACTTCTTTATGTGGGAATGTAGGAATGACAAGTATATTACAAGGTGATGAGTCCTCAGGTGACAGATGAGGGACTGGTTATAACTCCATTTATTCATAAGGGAATTTAGGAATTTCTTGTATATTTACAGAAAGAAAGGTCACATCAGAAAGATGACAGTATTAGTTGATGTTTCTCTTATCCTGTCCTATAATTAGTTGGCTAATGTGCAATTTTAGCCAATCTTGACCCTGATTTATTTTTAGATCTTGTGGCCAGTGAGTCATGAGGACTAAGGCTTCCAGTCTTGACTCAATTTGACCATCAAGAAGGATAGTTCTGAATGGATTCTTTATCAGAGTTACTAAATGTGTTTCCTTTAATGAAAAACCCAATCATATATAAATTTTAATCCTAGTTGTTTGAATAAGCATTTGAGTACTGGAGCAAAACAAACGAATATGAAGGAGGTAGACGATCTTTCCATGCATAATCAATTAAGCCCAACAAAGATTCCCCTGCATCATATAAAATTTGCAAAGATACAACAAATATAAAAATATGTAACTAAATGAAGACACTAGACATCAGAGAGCATTGTGTTCTACTGCATCATCCTATTCATGACAATGTGTTTCTTTTAAAGGAACGACTGGATCATCAGCTGCAACAACTGGATCTCCAAGCAGTGAGCTGACCACACCTGAAATCAGTGCAGGTCAGTTGAGACTGGGTCCTAAAAAGCTGAGGCTGTGTCTGAACAGGAGTGTGATTTGTTCACACCATGTTCATTACAAAGACTAACATTCAGACATATGTATTAATGAAACTATATGGAGACCTCATTGTTGACCTAATTTGAAATGCAGAGAGATATGTTTAATAAATAAAATGAAAATAGTGGCCTTTGGATCTAAATCTCCTAAAATTCCTAAAATGGACTCAGTTGAAGAATCTGAGCTATGGCATAAACTCCTGTGTCTACTGTGAGACCAGTCAGTATCAGAACTTTATTGGTATCCAAGAACTCAGTGAGTGTTCTGAAGGATAGTCTGGGTGACTGAGTGCTGAAAAGAGAAAAACAGAGGAAAATGCAATAATATAAGGAAGACTACTGGAAGCATTAGCATCATGATCGATACCCCTGAATCAAGCATCTGATAATCAGTTTTGTTCACTTTGACAACGGCAATTGCACCAACAGCTGGGGAAATATCTAGATCCCCAAGCAGTGAATTGACCCAGCCTTCACACGAGTACAGTGGTACAAGGGGAAACAAGTGAAAATGTCTAAGAGCACTTGCATCCAACAAGTCAGTCCATGCATTCAAGCATGCTCTGGGTTATGGGAGATTTGGTAATCACTCATTGGAGAAAAGAAAGTTGAAATAGAGAAGAATTAAGGAAAATAGGAATGATATATTGATAATTGAAAGCATTAGTAGCCAGATCTGTTCTGCATCAAATCTGATAGACATTGACTGTTCACTTTCAAGGAACCACGACACCATCAGTCGTGGGGACATCTGGAGCCCCAAACAGTGAACAGACTCAGCCTGCAGACAAATCAAGTGAGTACAGGCTGATAGAGGGCGGGGACTGTCAGGCTCTTTACAGGAGAGAGTACCCTCCTTCCTGTCCTACTTGCTTAAAATTGGAGGAGCTGACAAAGATTTTGATGGAAGTAATGTGAGTCAGGCACAAAGGGATAAGTGTGCTGTCTTTAGAAGCTTGCTCCTCTCTCATCGCAACAAAATAAAGCTTCTGAAAACATGAGATGTTAAAAATGGAGTAGAAAATTACTGCAGTCATTACTTATCATGATGTGACACTGATGGGGCTCCAGCTTTCAAGTAGAATAGACAAAGGTTGGAAGGGAGGCAGAGAAATGAGTCAACTGTTATGTCCTAGGTGCGCTTCCAGAGTTGCCGGTCTCTGACTGAATACCCTGACACCAAGTGTTATCCTAGAGGAGAGAGAAAGGCTCTGGTGTCTCGGAAAGTATTCCTTGAACACACTTTGGAAATTTGTCAAGTTACTATTTTGCCACAGATCTTGAGGAGCAAGGGAGAGGTTAAACACTGCGGTTGGAGGGGTTGAGATCAGGTTCTGGGTCTGCTGTAAGCTAAAAGGAAAATTAAAGAAGGCAAGCAAAAGTATCTGACAACTAAACAGGATAGAGATTACCTGCAAATTCTTGAGATATAGTTATTACAAACATTCAACAGCCTTAAAGAAATGCAAATAAGAACTACTTTGAGATTTTGTCTAACCCTGTTCAGAATGACTAAGATAAAAAAAAATGAGGAAAAATACTGTCAGGGATATGTGGAAAGGGGAACATGTGTTTACTGCTGAGATAGAAAACTGGTGTAGCTACTATGGAAATCAATGTAGAGGCTCCTCAAAAATCACATGATCTAGATTTACACTTGAAAATTTTCCCAAATCACTCAGATTCTACTACAGAGGTACTTTCGCATCCAGGTTCCTTGTTCTTGCATTCATATTAGCCAGGGATAAGAAACAGCCTAATTGTCCACTGAGAGAAGACTGAATAATGAAAATGTGGTATATTAGACAATGGAAGATTTTTCTTATGCCTCTCTCCTTAACCACAAAATATTAGGCACACCCAAGGGATCATCTGGAACAACCACGGGTACGGCAGGTGGCAGCACTCCTCTGGTGGCAAGTACAGCCACCCCAGCTTCTGGTAAGAGATAATAGACTGGACATGTCACTCCCTCGTGTCCCTGATGCAAGAGGCACTTGCCTTCAATCGGTCTCAAGAGGGAGTTGAATAAAGGGCTGGGGAGGGGTTTTCAGATGTGTCATTTTGATTCTTATTCTAAAAATTAATCCACACACACCTAAGAATGTCAGGAATAATGTAAATATCCACGCATCCACATTTGCTGGTTCTAGAGAGAACAACAGTGTCTTCTGACCACACTACCACCCCTGGAGTCTCCTCAAGCCTGGTCTCAACCTCAGATAACAGCAAATCAGGTGAAAAAAAGAAAGAAGACTACGAGTCTAAAGAAATCAAACAAAGGGTTGCAAATATTTTCACTCATATCCATGTACTATATGTAAGACATGTCTCTTTTAGGAATAGAAAGCTGAGTTCCTCTTCAGTACTTCAGTCAGTAGTAGGAGAACTGCATTAGATGATGTTTCTGTCACCCTATGTCATCATTTGTGTTCATGTGTGTGCTTAAAGGTCATGATGATTTTGAGACTCTTACCCTGAGATTAGGGACTCTGAGTCTGGGAGCTGTGTCTTTTCTGCCAGCTACCACTTAGCACTTAACAAGGACACTTAAAAGAAATTCCACACTAGCTCAGAATTGAGAAATAGATGGTTATTAATTTAGGAGTAGACTCACAAATCAGAATCCTCTGCTTGAACGAAGATCAGAAACCAAAATCCGCAACCAGAGCAGAGAAGCTGGAAAAGAGGCCGGATATATACTATAGAAGCTCTCCATTGGCAGATATGGTGTAAGAGGCCATGCCTTCGTACGTGGGTAACCACTAGCTGTAATGCTTCCTACAGCACAACACCAAGGAGAAAAGTTCAGAATTCTGACCCTCACAGTCCCATTAATGTGGAGCACTGGGAAAAAGGGCCTATGTTGGGGTATTTCTGAAACCCAGTGATTTCCAACAAACAGCTTGTCACTGAGATCAAACAAGTAAATCATTAGATTATATGAAATTTTAAAAATGCCTATCTAAGAAATTGATGACTCATTTGAAATGATATGTTCGTAATTTGGGACGACTGAGACAGAAGTAGGAAGGATGCAAAAATGAATAAGATGCTCGGAAGCAGAGAGCCACTTTCTCACAACCATCACATGGTGTGTTTTAAAAGGAACAACTGGACCGTCTACTGGAACGACTAGATCCCCAAGCAGTGAGCTGACCTCAACTGAAGTCAGTGTAGGTGAGTTGAGGCTGTGCCCTGGGGAAGCTGGTTTGTTCACACTTGTTCATTTTAAAGAACTGCACTTGAGACAAATGTATGTTCAAAGGTGTGTGGAGACTTCATTGTCAACCCAACTCAAGATGTAAAGAGACATTTCAAAGAAATAAAAGGAAACTAGGGGTCTGAGGAGATGCGTCTCATAAAATCCCTGCTGTAGGCTCTGAAGAGGGTGCTGATCTGTGACGCACAACTCCAGTGTCCTACTATGAATCAAATGAGCATATGAAAATTCACTTGTATTCAGTAAACCAATCAGTGCTCTTAAGGGTAGTCTGGATAATGGTAGATGTCATTAAATCTGGTTGAAGAGGGAAATAGAGAACAGATAAAGCAGGAAAATCGGGAAGGTAGCTGATAGCATGAACAGGCTGTTCTATACGCCTTTATCAAACATCCTTATATTCAATTGTTGTTCACTTTGAAAGAGACAACTGCATCATCAACTGGGGAAACATCTAGAACCCATGCAATGCACTGACTCAGCCTTCAGACAAGTCAAATGAGTACAGGCAAATGTGAGGAAGGCATGGGTTTTGACAAGGAGGATTCCCTTCCCATTACCTTTCTCATTTTATCAAAGTACAACATTTAGATGCACAAAAGAGAACTAAATAAAAAGGTGGGACAATGCCATTTTATGGAGCTTCTCTTCTTCCTGGCAGTAAACCAAGGCTTTGGATAACATGGCACTAGGTTGAAAGGGTAGATAGACATGATTGAGCAGAAAACCGCTGGACTCAGTTCTCGTGATGTGACACTGGGGGATGATCCACCCCTCCGGTAGGACAGAGAGACTTGAGAGAGGAGACAGAGTCATGGATTAAATGCTCTACCACAGGAGCATTTCCAGAGTTATCAGCCTCTATAGGAATGCCTTAACACCAAAGGGGAGACAACGGTTGTGGTATCCGGGAAAGTTTTTGTCTAACACACTTAAGAAATTTGTCAAATTGCTGTTTTGCCACAGATCATCAAGAAGCAAATGAAAATTAGACTTTGGGGTTGGAGAGGTTGAGACTAGATCCAGGGTCTGCTATGAGCTAACAGGGCAACTTAATGGAGTCAAGGGAACATCACACTGAACTGGATAAAGTTTCCAAGGTCAGAAGTTTTCCTGATGTGAGTTAGTTTTCAGAAAAAAATAAAGATATTCTTTGTGTCCCAGGAACTGTAGAGTCTACAGAACCCACAAGCCACAGGGGAGGCAGCACATCCGGGGAACCCAGCAGCAGTGTTACCAGCCAAGGAAACTCAGGTGAGTGAGAGCAGGCACTTTATTAGTAGCAAGTCAGTGGGGAAAGATGTGACGAGCAGGCTCCTGGGGGAAAGTATAAATTTGTTCACCAAGTCAGGTATAGAATTGGACCTCTCCTTGTCTCCTTTCTGAGGACCAGTAAATATTTCCAGCATGGCCCCTTGCTTTGCAGGAACAACAGGCAAGTCGGTGGGAGTTGCCACAAAAGCAGCCAGGGAGGCCACCCCTGTAACCCAAGGCTCAGAAGTCACCATTGGAAGCACAGCAGGCAAGATAAGAACTCAGTGCTGGTCTGTGTCAGGGACTCATGCCAGTGTTGTCCAGCACTGCTTTTCATCATTAGTTCAAGGAAAGGTGATGAAGGATCATGGTGTAGAACTTAGTGACATAAGGTTAATCCTAAAATGCTTTGGGAGGCTTCTGAGGCCATTGTTACCTGTGACCATAAGTGATATTCCTATTTTCATATAAAGAAGACAAAACACATGGAGCTAGTACAATGCATTGCTTGCCACCAACATATACATTGAACTTCCCTTCTCTGTAATAACTATCCTCAAAGATATGCCCAGAAACATGTTCTGAATGGTAAAGAGTACCAAGTCTCCAGAAGATCAGATATATATTGTCAAGTATTTATTTTGTGTTTAGTATAATTTCAAACATATAATTTTAGGCAAATAATAGGAGAACTACATGATCTCATGCAGCTTCATACTTTCCTGAAAGCATTTATAGCAATGACACATGTGAGTGGAAACATTTGGTGGAGCAGGCAGGAGGGAAAGACAATCATGGGGTCTTGGTCAGCTCTAAAATCATAAACAGTTCTGCATGAGGAACTGACTTCCTTCAGCAATTAGTGTGCTTTCTAATTAATGAATATTTAATCAAATGAGGCTGTCAAATTATTTGATATCTTTGAGAAAGTTATTGTAGAAATTTGTAAGAGTAGATACTTAAATTTCATGGTAGGAAAAATATAATATTTCAATTCTTATTCTTAAGGAAATTCTCCCTTTCAAATATTCTCATTCTTCTTGTTTAACCTCAATAAAATCCAGGCACTGCCAGTGCATCTTTTGGAGTCACATCAGGAAGGGCAGTGAGCAGCACCTCTTTACCGGCAAGTACTGGAGCCCCAGGTTCAGGTGAGGCCCTTTAGCCTTTTCAGAGTCTCAGCAGCTTATCCATTCCATGCACCCTCAGGTGATGTCTGAAAACTTGAAATACATGTATGAATAAAATGAATGGAGCTGGATGTAATAGAAGTATGTCTTCTCATGTCTTATCCTGCAAGTCCATTCATATTAATAAGGATGTCTGGAATCATATGATCTCCAACATCCATATTTTATTGTTATAGGGAGCACAGTGATATCTCCAGGACAAACTACCTTCCCTCAGGCCTCCAGTCTATCCCCAGCCTCTGATAGCAACAAACAAGGTAAGTAAAAGAGAGTTCTAAGGTGTCAAACACAGGGCAGAGTGTATCTCCATTTATTTAGTTGGGAATGTAGGAATAACAAGTACAGTTAAAGGCTGTGAGTCACCTTATGGCAAATGGGGACTAGATCTCTGGGCATTTATTTATACTGGAGTGTAAGAATGGCATGTGTATTAAAAGTCTATGAAGGGCTGGCTAGGTGGAAGTTGGGTCCTAGGCCTGTTGTAAGCTCAAGAGGTGACTTAAAAGTCATGGGAACATATCCTACAACTGGGCTATATAATATTTCTGAGGAAAAGTTTTTGTGAGATATTGTTATTTCTAAGACAAATGCATTTTTTTTCTGGATCTGTTCTTTGTTTTACAGAAACAACGGGAGCAGGCAAGGAGACCACACCTACAGTCTCAGTCACAGTTGTCACCACTGGAAGCCCAGCAGGCAAGACAAGGACTCCATGGGGACTGTGGAGGGGCTAATGCTAGTACTGTCCAGAACTGTTTGTGGTCATGAGTTCAAGAAACGCTGACCAAGGACCACACTGTAGAACTTAATGGCAGAAATGTAGCTTTGAAATGTCTTGGGAGACTCTGGGTATAATTGTCTTTGACATTCAGCGTCATTCTTATGCCTTAGGAATGAGTGGAAGTTCCCATGCAGCCAGCACTGGAGCTCCTGGGGAAAACACATCTGCAGTGACAGGTACTGAGTGTGCTGAGCAGGGGGCACCCAGGCAACAGATAAGAGATCCTTGCATGCAGCATGTAAGGCAATGAAGATCCAAGAGGGAGTTGACCATTGTCACAGATACTATGTACTACAGTTACTTTTCTTTCTGAGGACCAAATCATAACCAAAGCTAATCATGTTAGATGTGGTTATTTTGCTCACAATTTGAGGCAATTTTTAAACAAAAGGGACATCATAGAATTGAGAATGGTTCAGATGGAATATTAGGGTCATAAGGAAGGTGTCCATGCTGTGTCCACACTGAGGAAGGAGACTGATGAAGACGGCTCCTCTCATGCTTCCTCCCTTTCCTTCTCACTTTCAGTCTAGGAGTGCAACTCATCCGTCATCACGTTCCTATACATTGACCTTTCCCTCTATGTTAATAGCCTCAGCAGATATGCACAGAATTGTGTTCAAATGACAAACAGTTCAACACCATGTTTTTAAAAGATTAGGTATATAATGTCAAGTATTTATTTTGTTTCTAACATCATTTCAAGCACACATTACTTATTAAATATTAGGTAACTCTATGATCTCATGCATCTTCACAATTTTATAAGAAACATTGACAGTCATGAGACATACGATCCAAAATGTTTGGTAGAGGACAGTTCAGGGATCAAAGAGGCTATTAGGGTCTTAAGTCATTTCTAAAATGGCCATCCTTCCTCCATGAGGGAGTTGACTTATTTCTGTAATTATTTTGTTTTCTAATTAATGAACATTTACCTCAATCAGTAGGCTGTGCAGTGTATGGATTTCCCTTGAGAAAGACTTTTTCATTGAACTTTATGAGACACTATGATTTGGTTAGAGGAATAGAAAGACAATTTTAATTCTTATTCTTTCAACATATGTTTCAATCTTACTCTTCTCTTTTCACAATGATGAAAATCAGGCACAATTGGTGCATCCTCTGAAACTACTTCAGGAGGGGCAGGGAGCAACACCCCTCTACCTGCAAGTACTGGAACCCCAGGTTCAGGTAAGACTACTTTGCTTTTGGTGAAACATCAGTACCTCATCCATTTCCAGGCTGCCTCAGGTTCTAGTATGGAAAGATGACCGGTATCTGTGAGTAAAATTTCGGGTACAGACAGTGTTGCAGGAAAGTAACTTCTCATGTTTTATCCTGTAAGTCCATTCATATAATTTAGGATATCTAGAAGCATATCAGTCTCCAACAGGCATGTTTTCCTATCCTAGGGAATACAGTGACATCCTCCGACCACACAACCATTCTTCAAGCCTCCACTCTATCCTCACCTTCTGCCAGCCGTAGACCAGGTAATTAAAATGGAAGAAGCTATGAGGTTTCAAGTGTCTAAAGGAGGGCTGAGTCTATCTCCATTTATTTATGGAAAGTAGGAATGACATGTATATTTAAATACAGTGAGCCCTCAGATACCAAATAGGGGTGACTGAGTCTATCTCCACCTATCTATGTAGTAATAGAGGAATGACTAGTATTGATGACTAGTATTGATGACTACTATTAATGACTAGGTGATGAGCTCTCAGGTGACAGATGAGGGACTGGTTATATCTCCATTTAATCATGAAGGAATTTAGAAATTCTTGTATATTATAGAAAGAAAGCTCACACCAGAAAGATGACTATATTAGTTGATGTTTCTCTTATCCTGTCCTATAATTAGGTTGCTGATGTGCACTTTTGGGTAATGCTGGCTCTGATTCCTTCCTTAGAATTTAAGGACAGTGAGTCATGAGGGCTAAGGCTTCCCATCTTAAGTCATCAATTAGATGACTCTAATTGATCATCAAGTGGGATAGTTCTGAATGGTTTCTTTGTCAGGGTTACTAAACATGTTTCCTTATAGGGAAGAACCACTCAGAAATATATTTTAATCTACGTTGTTGAATAAGCAACCCAGTACTGGAGTAAAACAGATAAATATGAAGGAGGTAGACAATCTTTCCTTGGACAATCAAATAAACCCAGCAAGAATTCACCCATAGCGTAAAAAATTTGCAATGATTGCAACAAATATAGAAAAATATGTAACTAAATGAAGACACTCGACATTAGAGAGCAGTGTGGTCTACAGCAGCGTCCTAATCATGACATTGTATTTCTTTTAAAGGAACGACTGGATCATCAGCAGGAACCACTGGATCCCCAAGCAGTGAGCTGACCTCACGTGAAATCAGTGCAGGTCAGTTGAGACTGGGTCCTGAAGAAGCTGAGGCTGTGTCTGAACAGGAGTGTGATTTGTTCACACCTTGTTCATTACAAAGACTAACATTCAGACATATATATTAATGAAACTATATGGAGATCTCATTGTTGATTTACTTTGAGATGCAGAGAGATATTTTTAATAAATAAATGAAAATAGTGGTTTGGGGATATAAATCTCCTAAAATCCCCAAAATAGATTTTGAAGAAGATGCTGAGCTATGACTAACAACTGCTGTCTCTACTGTGAGACTGGTTAGTATCACCACTTCACTTGTATCCAACAACTCAGTGAGTGTCTGAAGATAGTCTGAGTCACTGAGTGTTGAAAAGAAAAAAAAAGGAGACTGCAGGAATATAAGGAAAACAACTGGAAGCATTAGCATCCTGATCCATAGCCCTGTGTCCAGAATCTGATAATCAATTTTTGTTCACTTTGAAAGCGGCAATTGTACCAACAGCTGGTGAAATATTTAGATCCCCAAGCAGTGAATAAACTCAGCCTTGAAACAAGTACAGGCTCACTGGAGGAAGTCATGGTTTAACAAGGAGAGATAATTTCTCATTATCCTGCTTTTGTGAAATCAAAGAACAAAATCTAGATGAGATATATGAGAACCAAAGAAAAATGAACAGCAATATCATTTCAAGAAGCTTTCTCCTCCCCAAGGCAGTAAGACAAAGCTTTTGATTACATGACACTAGCTTCAAAGGGTAGACATGATTGTACGTATATTCTCTGAACTCAGTACTTCGCATTGTGAGATGCCGGGATGATGTTTCCCCTTCCAAATAGAAGGACAGACAGACATCAGAGAGGAGAGAGAGTACAGCTCCACCCTAGGTGCATTTCCAGATTTATCATTTTTCATGGAACATCTTGACTCAGAGTTTTGTCTTAGCATACAGAGAAAAGTCTGGTGTTTCAGAAAGTGTTTATCAATTTTGAAAAATACCCAATTACTGTTTTGCAATAGATCATTGAGAGCAAATGAGTAGTTAGCCTTGGGATTGCAAAGGTGGAGGGTGAGACCTAGGCCTGCTGTAAGCTGAAGGGGTGACTTAAAATAATGGGATCATATTCTGTAACTGGGCTTGATAACGTTTCCCTGGCAAGGTCTTTTTGTGAAATATTGTTATTTCTAAGTTACCTACATTTTTTTTCTGTATTTGTTCTTTGCTTTAAAGAAACAACAGCAGCAGGCAAGGAGACCACACCTACTGGCTCAGGCACAGGGGTCACCACTGGAAGCCCAGCAGGCAAGACAAGGACTCCATGGGGACTGTGGAGGGACTAACGCTAGTATTATCCAGAACTGTTTGTGGTCATGAGTTCAAGGAAAGCTGAACAGGAACCACACTGTAGAACTTAATGGCAGCAATGCAACTGAAATGCCTTGAGAGAGACTGGGTATAATTATCTTTGACATTCAGCACCATTCTTATGCCTTAGGAACAAGTGGACGTTCACATGCAGCCAGCACTGGAGCTCCTGGGGAAAACACATCTGCAGTGACAGGTACTGAGTGTGCTGAGCAGGGGGCCCCCAGGCAATAGATAAGAGATCCTTGCATGCAGCATGTAAGGCAGTGTAGATCCATGGGAGAATTGACCGTTGTGGCAGATACCATGTACTACAGTTACTTTTCTTTATGGGAATCAAATCATGACCAAATGCAATCATCTTAGAGGATTTTTTTGTTCACAATTTGAGGTAATTTTTACAGGACAGGGAAACCATAGAAGTGAGAGTGGTTCAGATGGAATTGTGGGGTCATGAGGAAGCTGTCCACACTCTGTCCACACTGAAGAAGGAGAGTGATGACGAAGACTGCTCCTCTCATGCTTCCACTCTTTCCCCATCACATCCAGTCTAGCAGGTCAACGCATCCATCCTCAC
Organism: Myodes glareolus; assembly: GCF_982192425.1. Classification (NCBI taxonomy): domain Eukaryota; kingdom Metazoa; phylum Chordata; class Mammalia; order Rodentia; family Cricetidae; genus Myodes; species Myodes glareolus. The sequence goes on from NC_142044.1 coordinate 54,391,720, forward strand.
GTTCCTATATATTGACCTTTCTGCCTGTGTTAATATCCTTAATAGATATGCCGAGAATTGTCTCCCAAATGATAAACAGTTCCACACCAAGTTTCTAGAACATTAGATGTATGCTGTCATGATTTATTTTTATTCTAGCATCATTTCAAACACACATTATTTACTAAATAATAGGGAAACTCAGATCTCATGTATCTTCACTATTTTAAAAGAAATATTGACAGCCCGTGAGACATATGAGTCAAAATGTTTGGTGGAGGGCAGTCAGGGAGCAAAGAGCCTATTAGGGTCTTTAGTCAGTTTTAAAATGCCCAACCTTTCTCCATGAGAAATTTGATGTATTTCTATAATTATTTTGTTTTCTAATTAATGAACATTTATTTCAATCAGTAGTCTATCCAATTAATGGATTTTCATGGAGAAAGACTTTGTCATTGAACTTTATGAAAGGAGACACTTTCACTTGTTTGGAGGATTAGAAAGACCATTTTAATTCTTAGTTTTAAAACTAAACTTCTGTTGTAATCTTCTTATTCTTCTTTTTTCACTATGATGAAATCAGGCACACTCGGTGCATCTTCTGGAACTACATCAGGAAGGGCAGGAAGCAGCACCACTCTACCTACCAGTACTGGAGCCCCAGGATCAGGTAAGCCTACTTTGCTCTTAGTGAAGCCTCAGCATCTCACCCATTCCTATGCTGCCTCAGGTGATGGTCTGGAAATGTGACCTGTATGTGTGAGTAAAATTCACAGAAAGTGTTGCAAGATGTAACTTCTCATGTTTTATCTTGTAAGTCCATTCATTTACATAAGGATATCTAGAATCCTATAAGCCTCCAACGTGCATGTTTTCCTATCCTAGGGAATACAGTGACATCCTCCGGCCACATAACCATTCTTCAAGCCTCCTCTCTATCCTCAACTTCTGCCAGCAGTAAACCAGGTAGATAAAATAGAAGAGACTATGAGGTCTCGGGTGTCAAAAGGAAGGCTGAGTCTATCTCCATTTATTTATATTGAAATGTATAAATGACATGTTTATTTAAATACAGAGAGTCCTCAGACACCCAATAAAGGACTGAGTCTATCTCCACTTATTCTTGTGGGAATGTAGGAATGACTAGTATATTACAAGGTGATGAGATCTCATGTGACAGATAAGGGACTGGTTATATCTCCATTTAATCGAGATAGAATTTAGGAATTCCTTTATATTATAGAAAGAAAGCTCACATCAGAAAGAAGACTGTATTAGTTGATGTTTCTCTTATCCTGTCGTATAATTAGGTTGCTAATGTACACTTTTGAGCAGTTCTGGCCCTGATTCCTTCCTTAGATCTTAAAGACAGTGAGTCACGAGGGCTAAAGCTTCCCATCTTGACTCTAATTGATTATCAAGTAGGATAGTTCTGAATGGCTTCTTTATCAAGGTTACTAAGAATGTTTCCTCATATGGAAGACCCAATCGTAATATAATTTAACCATGTTGTTGAATAAGCATCTGAGTACTGGTGTAAAACACATAAATATGAAGAAGGTAGAAGATCTTTCCATGCAAAATCAAATAAGCGCAACAAGAATTCCGCCATAGTATATGAAATCTGCAAAGATACAGCAAATATAGACAAGTATATAACTAAATGAATACACTCGGCAATAGAGACCAGTGTGGTTTACTGCAGTGTCCTAGTCATGACATTTTGTTTCTTTTAAAGGAACGACTGGATCATCAGCTGGAAAAGCTGGATCTCCAAGTAGTGAGCTGACCTCACCTGAAATCAATACAGGTCAGTTGAAACTGTGTCCTGAAGAAGCTGAGGCTGTGGTTGAACGGGAGTGTGATTTGTTCATACCTTGCTCATTACAAAGACGAACATTCATTCATATATATTAATAAAGCTATATGGAGACCTCATTGTTGACCTAATTTGAGATGAAGAGAGATATTTTTAATAAACAAAATGAAAATAGTGATCTGGGGATATAAATCTCCTAAAATCCCTAAAGTAGACTCTGATGAAGATGCTGAGCTATGACATACAACTCCTGTGACTACTGTGAGACCAGTCAGTATCAGACTTCATTGGTATCCAACAACATAGTGAGTGTTCTGAAGGATAGTCTGGGTGACTGAGTGCTGAAAAGAGGAAAACAGAAGAAAATGCAATAATATAAGGAAGACTACTGGAAGCATTAGCATTCTGATCCATACCCCTGTATCCAGAATCTGACAATCAATTTTTGTTCACTTTGAAAATGGCAATTGCACCAACAGCTGAGGAAGTATCTGGATCCCCAAGCACTGAATTGACCCAGCCTTCAAACAAGTACAGGCTAATGGGAGGAAGTCATGGTGTAACAAGGAGGGATAACTTCTCATTATACTGTTTATGTGAAATCCAAGGAGAAAATCTGGATAAGCATATGAGAATCTATGAAGAAGAAACAGCAATATTATTTCAAGAAACTTTCTTCTTCCCAAGGCAGGAGCCAGGGCTTTTGATAACATGACTCTAGCTTCAAAGGGTAGACATTATTGTACAAATAACCACTGGACCCAGTCTTTCTCATGAAATGAAGCCCGGAATGATGCTTCTTTCTCCTTCCAAGTAGAAGGACAGACAGCCATCACAGAGGGACAGAGTACATCTCCACCGCAGGTGTATTTCAAAATTCATCATTTTCTTCAGGAACATCTTGACTCTGAGTTTTGTCTTAGGGGACAGAGAAAGGTCTGCTGTTTCAGAAAGTATTTATCGAATACACTTTGAAATATTCCCAAATAACCTTTTGCCAGAGATCATTGAGAGCAAATGAGTGGTTAGCCTCTGGGATTAAAGAGGTGGAGTGTGAGACCTAGGCCTGCTGTAAGCTGAAGGGGTGACTTAAAAAGTCATGGGATTATATCCAACAACTGTGCCAGATAGTATTTTTCTGGCAAGATTTAATGTGAAATGTTGTTATTTCTAAGGCACATACATTTTTTTTTCTGAATCTGTTCTTTGCTTTCCAGAAACAACAGGAGCAGGTAACGAGGCCACACCTACTGTGTCAGGCACAGTTGTCACCACTGGAAGCCCAGCAGGCAAGACAAGGACTCCCTGGGGACTGTGGAGGGTCTAATACTAGTATTATCCAGAACTGTTTGTGGTCATGAGTTCAAGGAGAGCTGACCAAGCACCACACTGTAGAACTTAATGGCAGAAATGTAACTTTGAAATGCTTTGGGAGACTCTGGGTATAATTATCTTTGACATTCAGAGTCATTCCTATGCCTTAGGAACAAGTGGAAGTTCCCATGCAGCCAGCACTGGAGCTCCTGGTGAAAACACATCTGCAGTGACAGGTACTGAGTGTGCTGAGCAGGGGGCCCCCAGGCAACAGATAAGAGATCCTTGCATGCAGCATGTAAGGCAATGAAGATCTAAGGGGGAGTTGACCCTTGTCACAGATGCCATGTACTACAGTTACTTTTCCTCATGGAAACCAATCATTAAGGAAGGAAATGAAGTTAGAGTGATTTTATTTTTTTCACAATTTGAGGTAATTTTTACATGACAGGGAAGCCATAGAAGTAAGAGTGGTGCAGATGAAAATGTAGGGTCATAAGGAAGCTGTCTACACTCTGTCCACACTGAGGAAGGAGACTGATGAAGACTGCTTCTCTCATGCTTCCTCTCTTTCCCTGTCACATTCAGGCTAAGAGTACAACTCATCTATCATGTTTCTATACATTGATCTTTCTGTCTATGTTAATATCCTCAGCAGATATGCCCACAATTTTGATCCAAATGAAAAACAGTTCCACAACAAGTTTCTAGAGGATTAGATATATACTCTCGTGTATTTATTTTGTTTCTATCATCATTTCAAACACACATTATTTTGTAAATGATAGGGAAACTCTGACCTCATGCATCTTCACAATTTTAACAGAAATATGACAGCCATGAAATATATGAGCCAAAATGTTTGGTAGAGGGAAATCCAGGGAGCAAAGAGCGTTGAATGGTCTTAAGTCAGTTCTAAAATCGCCATCCTTTCTCCATCACAAATTTGATGTATCTCTATAATTATTTTGTTTCTCATTGATGAACATTTATTTCAACCAGTATGCTGTTCAGTTAATGGATTTTCATGGAGAAAGACCTTGTCATTGAACTTTATGAGAGGAGATACTTTCATTTGTTTAGAGGATTAGAAAGACCATTTCAATACTTATTTTTAAAGCTAAACTTCTGTTTTAATCTCTTACTTTTCTTTTTTAACTATGATGAAATCAGGCACACTCAGTACATCTTCTGGAACTACTTCAGGAGAGGCGGGGAGCAGCACGCTTCTACCTACAAGTACTGGAGCCCCAGGTTCAAGTAAGTCTACTTTGCTTTTGGTGAACCTTCAGCACCTCATCCATTTCCAGGCTGCCTCAAATGATGGTCTGGAAATGTGACCTGTATGTGTGAGTAAAATTCAGGGTACAAAAATGTGTTGCAAGCATGTGATTTCTCATGTTTTATTCTGTATGTCCATTCATATAAGTAAGGATATCTAGAATTTTTTCGGTCTCCAACATGGATGTTTTCCTATCCTAGGGAATACAGTGACATCTTCCGGCCACACAACCATTCTTCTAGCCTCCACTCTATCCTCAGCTTCTGCCAGCAGTAGACCAGGTAAGTAAAATGGGAGCAGCTATTAGGTCTCAGGTGTGAAAAGAGAGGCTGAGTCTATCTCCATTTATTTATATTGGAAAGTAGCAATGACATGTATATTTAAATACTATGAGTTCTTATACACAAAATGGCTGGCTGATCTTATCTCTACTTATTTATGTGGACATGTAGGAATGACAAGTATATTACAAGGTGGTAAGTCCACAGGTGACAGATGTCGGACTGTTTTTTTTCACCATTTATTCATGAAAGAAATTAGGAACTCCCTGTATATTTAAAGAAAGAAAGCTCACATTAGAAAGAAGACTGTATTAGTTAATGTTTCTCTTATCCTGTCCTGTAAATAGGTTGCTAATGTGCACTTTTGGGCAATGTTGGCCCTTATTCCTTTTTTAGATTTTAAGGACAGTGAGTCATGAGGACTAAGGCTTTCCATCTTGACTATAATTGATCATCAAGTGGGATAGTTCTGAATGGCTTGTTTATCAGGATTACTAAATATGTTTCCTTATATGGAAGACCCAATCAGAAATATATTTGAAGTTCTAGTTGTTTGAATAAGCATCTGAGTATGGTAGAAAAAACAAATAAATATGAAGGAGGTAGACAATCTTTCCATGCAAACTAAAGAAGCCCAACAAGAATTTCCCCATATCATATGATATTTGGAAAGATTGCAACAAATATAGAAAAGTATGTAACTAAATGAAGACATCAGACATTAGACAGCAGTGTGGTCTACTGCAGTGTCCTAGTCATAACATTGTATTTCTTTTAAAGAAACGACTGGATCACCAGCTGAAACAACTGGATCCCCAAGCAGTGAGCTGACCTCACCTGAAATCAGTGCAGGTCAGTTGAGACTGTGTCCTGAAGAAGCTGAGGCTGTGGCTGAATGGGAGTGTGATTTGTTCATACTTTGTTCATTACAAAGACTAACATTCAGACATATGTATTAATGAAACTATATGGAGACCTCATTGTTGACCTACTTTGAAATGGAGACAGATATTTTTAATAAACAAAATGAAAATAGTGCTCTTTGGATCTAAATCTACTAAAGTTCCTACATTAGACTCTGATGAAGAATCTGAGATATGATATAAAACTCCGGTGTCTTACTGTGAGACCAGTCAGTATCAGAACTTCATTGGTATCCAAGAACTCAATGAGTGTTTCGAAGGATAGTCTGGGTGACTGAGTGCTGAAAAGAGGAAAACAGAGGAAAATGCAATACTATAAGGAAGACAATTGGAAGCACTAGCATCATGATCTATACTCCTGAAATCAAGTATCTGATAATCAATTTTTGTTCACTTTGAAAATGGCAATTGCAGCAACACCTGGGGAAATATCTGGATCCCCAAGCAGTGAATTGACCCAGGCTTCAAACAAGTATGGGCTGATGGGAGGAAGTAACAATTTGATGAGGAGGGTTAATTTCTCATTACCCTATTTGTTGTAAATGAAAGTTTGAAGTCTAGATTATCATATGATAACCAAACCAGAAAAAATTGGCAATGTCATTTCATGATGCTTTCTCCTCCTCTGAGGCAGTAGCTAAGGCTTTTGATAACATGACACTAACTTCAAAGGATAGACATATTGTACAGAGAATCACTGGACTCAGTACTTCTCATGATATGAGGCAAGGATGATGTTTAACCTCCCAAATAGAAGGACAGATAGACGTCAGAAAGGAGACAGAGTAAAGCTCCACCCCAGGTGCATTTCCCGAGTTATTCTCTATAGAATCATCTTGATTCTGAGTTTTGTTTTAGGGAACAGAGAAAGGTTTGGTGTTTCTGAAAGTATTTATCAAACACACTTTGGAATTTTTCCCAATTACCCTTTTGCCAGAGATCATTGAGAGCAAATGACTCATTGTATTCTGGGATTGCAGGGGGAGAAGTTAGGTCCTAGGCCTGCTGTAAACTGAAGAGGTGGCTTAAACACTCATGGGAACATATCCAACAGCTGGGCTGCATAGTATTTTCCTGGCAAGATTTTTTTTGTGAAATGTTGTTATTTCTAAGAAAAATACATTTTCCAGCATGTGTTCTTTGCTTTACAGAAACAACAGGAGCAGACAAGGAGACCACACCTACTGTCTCAGGCACAGTTGTCACCACTGGAAGCCCAACAGGCAAGACAAGGACTCCATGGGGACTGTGGAGGGGCTAATGCTAGTATTGTCCAGAACTGTTTGTGGTCATGAGTTCAAGGAGAGCTGATCAAGGACGACACTGTAGAACTTAATGGCAGAAATGTAACTTTGAAATGCCTTGGGAGGCTGTGGGTATCATTATCTTGACTTTCAGCGTCATTCTTATGCCCTTAGGAACGAGTGGAAGTTCACATGCAGCCAGCACTGGAGCTCCTGGTGAAAACACATCTGCAGTGACAGGTACTGAGTGTGCTGAGCAGGGGGCACCCAGGCAATAGATAAGAGATCCTTGCATGCAGCATGTAAGGCAGTGTAGATCCATGGGAGAAATGACTGTTGTCACAGATGCCATGTACTATAGTTACTTTTCTTTATGGGAACCAAATTACGACCCAAACCAATCATCTTAGAAGGATTTTATTTTGTTCACATTTTGAGGTAATTTTTATATGACAGGGAAAGCCTAGACGTTAGAGTGATCCAAATGAAAATGTAGGGTCATGAGGAATGTGTCCATGCTGTATCTACACTGAGGATGGAGACTGATGAAGACTGGTCCTCTCATGCTTCCTCCCTTTTCCTCTCACATTCAGTCTAGCAGTGCAACCCATTTGTCCTCACGTTCCTATACATTGACCTTTCACTCTATGTTAGCATTTTCAGCAGAGATGCCCAGAAATATGTTCCAAATGATAAATAGTCTCACAAGTATCCAACATATTGGATGTGTATAGTCAAGTATTTGTTTTGGGTCTTGTATTGTAATAAGCACTCCACAGTTGCTAAAAATGCGGAGATCCCATGTTCTCCTGCATCTTCATGCTTTTGAATAAAATTAACAGTCTAGTGATGTGGGAGTCTAAAGGTAAGTTGAACAATATTAAGGTGGCTGAAGATTCTCCCAGGGTCTTAAGTTAGTTCTAAAATAATGAACATTCTTCCATGTGGAACTTCAAATAACTCATAATTATTGTTTTGTAATTAATGAATATTTAATTTAATAGGTAGTTTGTCATATTAATGGATTTTGCTTCAAAGAAATGTCATTGAACATCATAAATGTAGACATTTTCCTTTGATTATACAAAAAGAAAGATCATTTCAAATCTTATTTTTAAGAAAACTCCCCTTCAATCTACTCACCATTCTTTTATTTTCATGGTGAAAAATAGGCACACCTGGGAAATCTTCTGGAGCCACCTCAGGAGGGCCGGGGAGCAGCACCCCTCTCCCTGCCAGTACTGGAGCCCCAGGTTCAGGTAAGTCTCTAACCTTTGCTCAGCAGCTCATCTGTTTCCATGATCACTCAGGTGATGATCTGGAAATTGGACTTGTGTGTGTGAGTAAAATTCATGACACTGGATGTAGTAGAAGTATGTCTTCTCATGTCTTACCCTGAAAGTCCATTCATATTAATAAGGATGTCTAGAGTCATACAAACTTGCAGCTTTCATGGTTTCCTATTATAGAGAGTCCAGTGACATCCCCAGGACACACTACCTTTCCTCAAGCCTCCAGTCTCTCCCCAGCCTCTGCCAGCAGCAAACAAGGTGAGTAAATTAGAGTTCCAAGGTGTCAAATGGAGGGCAGAGTCTATCCCTATTTATTTCTATGGGAATGTAGGAATAACAAGTATATTCAAAGGCTGTATGTCCCCACATGTCAAACGGGGACTAAATCTCTGAGCATTTATTTAAATTGGAATGTAAGAACAGCATGTATGTTACAAGTCTATAAGTCTTCTGGTGTCATAGGAGTGGCTGGTGGTATCTCTGTTTATTCAAAAGGGAATGCAGGACTTCCCTGTATTGTTAGAGAAAGCAAGCTAGCATCAGAGAGGATTGCATTAGTTAATTTTTTCCCTTATCTTATCCCTTAGTTAGGTTGCTAATGTGCACTGTGGGGCAATGATGGCCCAAATTCCTTCCTTGAAGCTTAAGGACACTGAGTCATGGGAGCTAAAGCTTCCTATCCTGACTCTAAGTTAGTATCAAATAGAAAAATTCTGAATTATTTTATCATTGTTATTAACTTTGTTTTCTTACATGAAGTAACCAGGCAGAAATATATCTGAAAGACCCAGTTGGTTTCAATAAGCATCTGAATACTGGAATGAAATAGATGTTTATAGAGGAAGACAATCATATTTCCATGCAGAATCAAATAAGCCTAGGAAATATTCCTTCATATCATGTGAATTTTACAAAGATTGAAGCAGCAATATGAGATATATACAAATGAGGACACTAGCCATCAAAGAGCAGTATGGTCTACTGATGTTTCATAGTCAGGATGCATTGTTTTGATAGTGACAACTGGATCATCAACTGGAACAACGAGATTTCCAAGCAGTGAGCTGACCTCATCTGAAGTCAATACAGGTGAGTTTAGGCTGTGTTCTGGAGAGTTTGGGGCTGTGGCAAAAATGGAGAGTGGTTTGTGCACGTCTTCTTCATTTTAAAAAACTAAGCCAGGAGGTGCTGGTTCATAGCTTTAATCATAGAACTTTGGAGATTGAGGAAGACAGATCTCTGTGAGTTCAAAAGTCCAGCATAGTCTACAGAGCTAGTGCCAAAATAGCTAGAGCTTTAAACAGAGAAACCCTGTCTTAAAGAAAAAAAATGTAAAATGTAATGACCTGCAGTTGAGATCGATTTATTAATAAAAGTATATGGAGTCTTTGTTGTTGACCCAGTTGAAGACTCAGAGAGATATTTTAAAGAAATCGAATGAAAACAGGCATCTTGAGAGATGTATCTCATTAAAGCTCTGCCGTGGTCTCTGAAGAGGATGCTGGTCTCTGACATACAACTTCCATGCTTTACCGTGAGACAAGTCAGTATTACTATTCTGTCATATTCAACAAGTCAGTGAGAGCTCTGGAGGGTCGTCTGGGTCATGAAGATTTTATGACTTCTTGTTGGAAAGAGGAAAACAAGGAGGACATAGGAATATAAGAATAATGACAGAGAACATTGCCATTTTAATCTCTACGACTATATCAAACATCCTGATAGTCAATTATTGTTCACCTTGAAAGGGACTATTGCACCAAGAGGTTGGGAAGTACTTAAAGCCCCAAGCAATGAATTGACCCTGCCCTCAAACAAGTACAGACTGCTGGGAGGAAGACAATTTGACAAGAAGGGTTAATTTCTCATTCGTGTTTGTTTGAAATTAAAGTATGAAATCTAAATGAACATATGAGAACCAAAGAGGAAGGAACAGCAATGTCATTTCAGGAAGCTTTCTCCTCCTCAAACAGTGAGTCGAGGCTTTTGATAACATGACACTCGGGTCAAAGGGTAGACATGATTCATATAACCACTGGACTCAGTACTTCTTATGATATGACATCAGGATGATGTTTCACCTTCCAAGTAGAAGGACAGACAGACATCAGAGAGGAGATAGAGTAAAGCTCCACCCCAGGTGCATTTCCAGAGTTATCATTTTTCTATAGGAACACCTTGCCTCCGAGTTTTGTCTTAGGGGACCCAGAAAGGTCTGGTGTTTCAGAAAGTATTTATGAAATACACTTTGGAAATTTTCCCAACTACCCTTTCTCCAGAGATCATTGAGAGTAAATGAGTGGTTAGATTCTGGAGTTGCAGAGGTGGGAGTTGGATCATAGGCATGCTGTACGCTTAAGGGGTGTCTTAAAAAGTCATGGGAGCTTATTCACCAACTGGACTGGATAGTATTTTTCTGGCAAAGGAATTGGATGTATATAGTCAAGTATTTGATTTCTTGGTGAAGTATTATTTTAGACACCTCGCAGTGGCTAAAATATGGGAATCTCATGTTCTCATGCATCTTCATGCTTTTGAATGAAATTAGAAGTCCAGTGATGTGGGAACTTAAAGGTAAAGTGGACAATATTCAGGTGGCTAAAGATTCTAACAGGGTCTTAAGTCAGTTCTAAAATAACAAGCATTCTTCCTTGAGGAATTTCACTTATGTCCATAATTATTGTGTTTTCTAATTAATGAATATTTATCCCAATCAGTAGTTTGTCAAATTAATGGATTTTGCTTGAGAAAGAAATATCATTGAACATCATAAACATTGACACTTTCATTTGTTTAGTCAAAAAAATGTCCATTTCAATTCTAAATCATAAGAAAAACTTCCTTTCAATCTTCTCACTCTTTTTTTCCCACTGTGAAAAATAGGCACACCTGGGGAATCTTCTGGAGCCACCTCAGGAGGGGCAGGGAGTAGCACCATGCTACCTGCAAGTACTGGAGCCCCAGCTACAGGTGAGACTTCTTTGTCTTTGGTGAAACTTCAACAGCTTTTTGATTCCCATGCTGCCTCAGGTGAAAGTCTGGAAATATGGCCTATAGGTGTGAGGAAAATTCAAGGCACATAAAGTGCCGTCAGAATTTGTCTTTTCAAGTTTTATCATTCAAGTCAATTCTTATACCTAACGATATCTGGAATCATAGAGGTTTCCAACATCCAAGTTATTTGGTTTTCTTTGAGAAAGTAGTATGGTGTCAAATAAACTTGTTTCCCTTGAGAAAGAAGTTGTGATGTAAAGCTAAAGGGTGTATACTTTGATTTCATAAGAGAAAAAATAGACTATTTTAATTTTTATTGTTAAGAAAAATCTCCCTTTCAATTTTCTTGTTATTCTTTTTTTAACCACAATTAAAAAACAGGCACACCCATTGTATCTTCTGGAGCCACATCAGGAGGGGCAGGGAGCAGCACCCCTCTACCTGCAAGTTCTGGAGCCCCAGGTTCAGGTGAGACCTTTTAGTCTTTGAGATGTCTCAGCAGCTCATCCACTCGATTGCTTACTGGAGTGATGGTCTGGAAATTTGACTTGTATTTGTGAGTAAAATTCATGACCCTGCATGTGGTACAAGCATGTGTCTTCTCATGTCTTATCATGCTAGTCCATTCATATTAATAACGAAGTCACGAAATATATGAATCTACAACATCCTGTTTTCTTATTTAGGGAGTACAGTGACATCCCCAGCACATACTACCTTCCAGCCAGCCTCCAGTCTGTCTCCAGCCACTGCTGGCAGCAAGGCAGGTAAGTGAAAGAGAGGAGGCTGCGAGTTCTCAGGTGTCAAATGGAGGGCTGTGGCTGTCACTGTTTATTGAAATGGGAATGTAGGGATGACATGTATATTACAAGGCTCTATGTCCTCAGATACAAATGGTGGACTGATAATATCTCCATTTATTTATATGGGAGTGTAAGAATGGCAGGTATAATGTGAGGTTGTGAGTCCTCAGGTGACAAATGAGTCACTGGTTATATCCCCACTTATTCATAAGGGAATACAGGAATACCTTGTATATTTAGTGAGAGCAAGCTAGCATCAAAAAGAGGACTGTATTAGTTGATGTCTTCCTTATCCCATAGATAGGTTGCTAATGAATACTTTGGGGCAATGAAGGTCCTGATTCCTTCCATGAAGCTTAAGGACTCTGAGTCATGAGGGTCAGAGCTCACTATCCTGACTCTGAGTTAGCATGAAGTAGAAAAATTTCTGAATTTTGTTTTTACCTTGGTTATTAACTCTATTTTTGTTTATGAAGTACCCAGACCACAATATTTCTAAAGACCCAGTTGGTTTCAATAGACATCTGGGTTCTGGATTCAGATAGATGATTATGGAGGAAGACAATCATATTTCCATGTAGAGTCAAAAAATCATATGAATGATTCCTCTATGTCATATGAAATTCACAAAGATTGAAGCAGCAATAGAAGTGATATATAAATGAATGAAGACACTCTACATCAGAGAACAAGCAATGTTGCCTGCTGCTGCTTCATAGTCATGACATTGTGCCTCTTTGGAAAGAACAACTAGATCCCCAAGCAGTGAGCTGACTTCACCTGAAGCCAGTGCAGGTGATTGAGGATGTGTCCTAGAGAGGCTCATGCCATGGCCAAAGATGCAGAGACCAAGTTTTAAGAAATAAAATAAAAATAGAACTCTTGAAAGAAACAATCTCATAGAGGCCCTGTTGTAGGTTCCGATGAGCATGCTGAGTTATGACATAGGACTCCAATGTCTTAATGTCAATTCAGTTGATATGAACAAGTTCCCTTGTATCCAACAAGTCAGTTAATTCTCTTCATGATAATCTAGGTCATGGAAGTGTTTGTGAAAGCTTGATGAAAAGATCGAAATCGAGGAGAATGAAGGCATTAAAGAAAGATAAGGCTTTAGAATCCTGATCTCTACTCCTGTATCAAACATCCTGATAGTCAATTGTTATTTGCTTTGAAAGGGACCACTGCACCATCAGTTGGGGAAACACCTAGAACCCCAAGCAGTAAACTGTCCCAGCCTTCAGATAAGTCAAGTGAGTACAGGCTGATATGAGGAAGTCATGGATTTTGACGAAGTAGATCACCTTACTATGACCCAGTTCATTTTAAATCAAACTGCAGAATTTAGACGGACATAGGAGGATCTAAAGAAAACTGGGGAAAAACATCATTTGAAGAGACTTTTCACTCACAGCATCAGCAAGTCAAGGCTTTTGATAGCATTGCGTTACCTTCAAAGGGTATATGTGATTGAATAGAAAAGTCACTGGACATAATCCTTCTCATGATACAACACTGTGGTGATGGTCTACCTTCCCAGTAGAAGGACAGACAGACATAAGAGAGGTGGAAAAATGCATCAAATGTCTCATCCCCAGTTTTGTATTTACAGTGTATTTGATCTATTATTTTTAAAATTGACTTTATTGAGCTCTACATTTTTCTTTGTTCCCCTCCCTTGCTCTCCTCCACTCTTCATCCCTCTCCCTTGGTCCCCATGCTCCCAATTTACTCAGGAGATCTTGTCTTTTTCTACTTCCCATGTAGATTAGATCCATGCATGTCTCTCTTAGGGTCCTCATTGTTGTCTAGCTTCTCTGAGATTGTGAATTGTAGGCTGTTTTCTTTTTTCTTTATGATCTGTATCAAGTGCCTTGATACTGGGAGTTTTCCTAGGGGAGAGAGAAAACTCTGGTGTTTTAGAAAGCATCTGTCTACTACACTTTAGAAATTTGTCAAATTACTGCTTTGCCAGAGATCATTGAGTGCAAATGAGAGGTTAGACTCTGGAATTGGAGAGATTGAGGGAGGTCCAGTGTGTCCTCTTAGCTACAGGGACAACATAACAACTCATGGGTACATTTCCAACTGGATAGGACAAGATTTCCCCAGCCAGACTTTATTTTGTCGTTATTCCTAAGAAAAATAAATGTGCTGTTTGTTTCTTAGGAACTGTAGTCCCCACTGAACCCACAACAAGCGTCAGGGGAGGCAGCACACCCAGGGAACCAGGCAGCGGTGCTACCAGCCAAGGAAACTCAGGTCAGTCAGAGCAGGCACTTCCTGAGTGGCTACTCAGTTGGGAGAGGTGAAAGAAGCTGACTGCGGGGGAAAAGACAGACATGTCCACGTTGTGAAGTTTGGGCTTCAACTCTCTATGTCTCCCTACTGAGAGCTAGCACATGTTTCCAGCATGGGTCTTTTGCCCTTCAGGCACAACACGACAGTCTGTGGGTGTTACCAAAGAAGCAGATGGGGAGACCACACCTGAGGTTCCTGACACTGGAGTCACCACTGGAAACTTGCCAGGCAAGACAGGAGCTCCTTGGGGGACTCTGGCAAGGTCTAAAACAGATGTTGCCCAGAGATGTGTGCAGTAATGAATTGAAAGGAAGGTGACCGAGGGTCACACTGTAGAACTTATTGCCTTGGGAGACTTGGAGTCATCACTGTGACCTTAAGCATCACTCTCTTTCCCATAGGCACAAGTAGAGCCACACAGGCAGCCAGCACTAGAGCTACTGGTGAAAACACATCTGGAGTAACAGGTACTGAGTGATCTGAGCATGACTCACCCAGGCAGCAGCTAAGGGAGCATTTCATGTAACATGGGGGAGGAGGGAGGTTCTGTGTGGAAGCTGGTCACTGTCACGGACGTTACACACTATTAGTCATCTTTCTTTCCCTGAATACATTTCTGATCAAAAGGGTAGAAAGAGTTTATTTTGCTCATAGTTTGGGGGCAAAGTCTGTCCCTGAAAGGAAAGCAGTTTCTCTAAGGAAAAATTAAAAATAACGAAGTCAGAATATAACGTACAAGAGTACAAGCAGTCATATCTGTAGAAGTGCTCACTATGACCACCCTCCATCATTAGCTTTTTTCTCATCTACTATGTCTTGCTTTTTTTAAGTAATATAAATGTTATCATTAAAACCTTTTGCAAATAAATCAAAATGTCAAGACACTAAAAGTAACCTGATCCAAAGTCTATCCAACTCAGTGAACTTCTGCACAGTTGTAGTGGAAGTGGAAGCTGTAGTGCTTCACATTAGGTGTTATAGTTTCAAATATAATTTATCCACTTATCTACTACCTAAAGCAAAAATCTGTGAGAGAGTTATAACTAGCAAAACAGTTTGCTTTATATCCTCTTTCTTAAAACCTTCATGACCTGCATTCTGTCCTTCCTCATCCTCTTACCTTCCAAATTTCCTCTTTTCTTTCCTTCACGTCATACTGTACCCACATGAACATTTGTTTATATTTGTGCATTCATATTTCATTGGCCAGATCCCAATTATGAGAGAGAAATATGCAGATTTTTGCTTTATGAGATTGTGTGACCTGGTTTAATATATATTCTAATTTCATTTGTTTTTAAATAGTTTTTCACTTCATTTTTCATGAAAGCTGAGCAGTATTTTATATAGATAGATAAATAGATAGATAGATAGATAGATAGATAGATAGATAGATAGATAGATAGATAGTTGTCATATTTTCAGTATCCATTCATCCATGGGTAGGCAGCCAGGTTGATATGTTTTATAATTAATGAATATGATTTTCATGGAATTAGCATGCAGGATATGCATGTATATATTCATAAACACACACATATATATACACCTATATAATAAAATCAATATATAAAAGTTAAGATGACATTGATTTTGATACATTTACTTTTGAGAGTGAACAATGTTGTATATTTCTGTTCACAATCATAAGCTATTTCTTAGGTTTGAATCTCCACCAGCTGTACATCTGACAGACGGTTGGTAAAGAATGAGACTAAAGTCAGAATTCACAAAGCTAAACATCAGGAAACAAACAACCCAATTAAACAGAGAGTTTTCAAAATATACAATGCAAATGCTTGAAAGATATTTTTAAATTTATTCAAGACCCTTATAGGAAATACAAATTAAAACAACTTTGAGGTTTTTATCTGACTCCTATCAGAATGGCTATGATATTAATAAATGACAGTTTTTAGCATAGATATAAAGATAGGGGAACATATATTTACTGGTTGGACAGACAGAGATATGACGTAATCACTATGTAAATCAATATGGAGGTTTCACAAAAATCTTAAACTAGACTTATCACATGATCCAACTTTACTCCTGTACTTGTATCGAAAGGACTCACATCCTACTACAGAGGCACTTGCTTATCTGGGTCCATTGTGCCTCTATTCATATTAGCCAGGGAATGGAGACAGCCTAGATGTCCATCAAGAGATGAATAGACAATGAAAATGTGGTATATTTAGACAATGAAATAATATACTTATGGCTCTCATCTTAACCACAAAATATCAGGCACATCCAAGGGATCATCTGTAACAACCACTGATGCGGCAGGTGGCAGCACTCCTCTGGCAGCGAGTACAGCAACCCCAGGTTCTGGTAAGAGCCAACAGACTATGCTACTTCCTTATCAGATCCTCATATCCCTGAGGTACCAGATGATGTCCAGTAGTTGAATTGAAAGAATAGTTGAATAAGTGACTTGGGAGGGGTGTGCAGAGCTGCCATTTTGTTCCTTATCCTAAAAAAAAATCCATGAACAAACCTAGTAATGTCATGAATAACATGAGTGCTATTCATCTTTTCCTGACTCTAGGGAGCACAGCTGTGTCTTCAGGCCACACTGCCACCCGTGGAGTCTCCTCAAGCCTGGCTTCAGTCTCTGCCAACAGCAAATCAGGTGAGTGAAAGAGAGAAGGCTGTGAGTCTAAAGAGATGAAGCCAATGGTTGATTATGTTTTCACTCACATCCATGGACTGAAGGAAGGACATGTCTATTTCAGAGACAGGAAGCCCAGTTCCTGCTCTACACTTCAGCCAGGAGCAGAAAGAGAACTGGGTTAGATGGTGTTGGTTTCACTTTATGTCAACATTACTGTTCATGTGTGTGCTTAAGGGTCGTGCCCTGAGTTTAGGGACTCTGAGTCTGGAGGCCATGACTTTCTCTGCCAGATACAAGTTGGCACCAATGAGAAACCTTCAGAATTCTGTCCCTCACAGTCCCATTAATTGTGGAGCCTGGAAAAGGGGCCTAAATGGGAATAAATCTGAAACACCCAATTGTTTCTGACCAACAGCTTTTCACTGGGATCAAACAGATGAATTTGAAGGTTAATCTTATTTCTATGAAAATTAAAAAACAGTCCAGAAAATGATTCAAAGGCTCACATGAGATACTATGTTCATGGTTTGGGAAGATGGGAGCAGAAATGAATAGGAAGCTAAGTGGTAGAGAGCACCTTGGCCTACTACTTTATCATAACCGTAACACTGTGTGTTTTGAAAGGAACAACTGGACCATTGGCTGAAACGACTAGGTCCCCAAGCAGTGATCTGACCTCGGCTGAAGGTAACTTGAGGCTGCTTCCTGGAGAGGCTGAGGCTGTCTGAAATATGGAGACTGATTTGTCCATACTTTGTTCATTTTATTGAACTTTGTTTGATCAAAATGTATGGGCATAAATACAAGGAAATAGTTGACCCAATTCAAGGTACAAAGAGATGGAATTTGAAAAAAATTAAACTAAAAGAAATCTGGTAGAAATTTTTATTTTTTAATTAATTTACTTTTATTAGTTTTATTAAAAATTTCTGGACATAAAAATCAGTGGGTTTGCTTATTCATTTTTTTTCATGGAAAGAGTGATTAGAGGGTGAGTTCTTCTACTGGTAATAAGGCCATTGTAGACTTTAGATACATGACCCCTTTGTTGCTTTCTCATATTCTATGGGAACTTCACCTCCCAGCATCTCACTGTTTGGTAGCATAGACACTATGTCTGCACTGACCCTCAATTTCTACAATCCTGCATTCACAGCAGGTAAATCAAATGCAGAGAAAAGACAGCTGAGTCCAGCCAAGGAACTGATTTCACAAAAGCCCTCCAGATGTTTTTAACCTATGTCTTCAGCTTGATGTGATTATCCCACTAAAACATTTAAAATGTCTTTATTGTAACCTTCCCAGAAGCTGCTTATAAGATTCCAATAATACATAGTCAAAATAATGCTCATTTATTTAGTTTTTAATATTTAATTACTAATTAATTATGTGTGTCTATGTGGGGGAACAAGTGTCTGCATAATTATGTCCTAGGAAGCCAAAGCAGGGCACAGGATACCCAGGAGCTGGCCGTGCAAGTGGTCGTGAGCTATATGAAATTGTTTCAGGGAACTGATCACTCTAGCCCCATAGAAGATTATTTTAAAGCTTGGCTCATTCATTTCTTCAGGATATTGCCAAGTATAACACTAGAAACAACTGACAGAATTACATCTATCACAACCTTCAAGGAAAGTCATGAAAAGATAAATGAGACAACTACTGTCCCTATAGGGTACTTCTTCAGGCAGAAGTCTTGTGATAATTTAGTCACTCAGTGATAATTTAGTCTGAGTGGAGCCATGAGGAGATACAATACAGAAAGTGGCATACTAATAGGATATTTGAGCAATCTTCCATAAAGACTATTTATAATTTAACAATAGGCATTAAAACCCATTACAATGTCTAATTACTTTTGAAATTGGTTTTTTACAAGTCAGTTAACAATAACACCACTCAGATATGTGCTATGCTATTTATTTACCATGAGATAAGAAAATAGTAAAAATAAAAGTCTTCATGCTGGTAATGATAGGATCACAACATTGCCTTTTCAGCCTTGTGGGCAGCAACAGATTTCAATGCTCTGAGCCTGTTGGAGTTCTTATCTGGACCAAGTAAAGAGAGTATGCTTCAGCTTACATTGCTGAATATTGCTAGCAATGCATTACATTGCTAGTAATATTATATCACTGACATTATGGAGCATAAATAATTTGATCAAAGACAAACTGTATCAAGGCCCCAGAGATTCTTGAATAGTGTGCCAAAATTAAGGAATTTACTTATTTCAATAAAATTGATAAAGTTACTGAATATTTTAAGTAATGACCATATAGATAATAGTTAAGGTATCTATCAGTCACTGGTTGATTTGGCCTCTTAGTTGGCTATTGTTGGGCTATTAGATGGATGCACAGTGATTTTCAGCAGTGTACCCAAAGCTTGCCCATGACCCCTATGATTGTCCAGTACTGCCCAGAATGAGTAGGAAGTGAAAAGAAGAAGAGGAATCTGGAGATGTTGTATTTTATGTAATACTCCTAAACAATAGCTTGGATATTGCATGGTCTGAATTAAAAAACTTGAATCTGGATTTTGTTTATGGTACTTCTCAGAGTGTCTGTCTATCATAGACCCAAAACTTTATACATTGCAGTTTTTCCATACACCAGACAAGGAACTCGGGTTCTATAATAAAGTCTTGGGAGTAGAGTTTATCAACAGTTCTGGTGTTCACCAACAGGGGGCCTTGGAACCAGTTATTTCCCAGAGTCTGATAAATGGAAAAATAATGTGTGGGGGAGTGGGAGGGAAGTGGGAGGAGGGGATGAAGTAGAAATTTTGATTGGTATTATTTATAAAGTAATACAATTTTTTTAAAAAATCATATTTGCTTAAGAATATTGTGAGGATAGATGACTTTTAAACATTTCCTTTGTTTTAATTAAGGAGAAGCAGCAAGTTCTACCACACCAGTGTCTAGAGGTGGAGAAGGCAGCACCCCCAGGGAACACAGCACGGGAGTTACAAGCCCAGGATCCTCAGATAAGCCAGGATATGTGCCTTACCTCATAGGTGTGCATTGGACACTGATTAAACCACTGCTACTGGGTATATTGGCTAGAGTAGGGGAGTCTGTGGTAGTTCCCCCAGGGAAAGGCAAAGGAAACACCTGGAACATCAGGAACAGGGCCACCAGCACTGCAGTCTCAGCAGGAGTTGGGACAAGTCACAATGCAAATGTTAACAAGATACAAATGAGATCCTAAGATCAAGGAAAGGTGGCAGGGTGGTAGCATAGGACTTGTGACACAATCAAAGCTTAGGAACTGTCCTGAGAGCGCTCTCTGAGTCGTTTTGTCAGTGCATCAAGCACTGTTCTTCCTGCTGCTCCTCCTCTGCTCCAGGCCCGAGTGGAGGAGCAGGTCCAGCCAACATCGCAGCTGCAGCTCACATAAGGAGTAACGGGTATGGGGGGCAGCTCATCAGGGGAACTCCAGCGGTGAACCTGAGGAGACTGCAGCAAGAAGACAGTTGACATCAAGGATTCCACTGAGAATCTTCACATTGTTCTTCATGTACTGTTACAAGTCTGAAAGATGGAAAATTGTTTCTAATCTCATAGTCCCATTAATATCATAATAGCCGTGTTAAAGGTGTCCATGAGAGCAGATCACAAACTTGCAAAACAATTTCATTTCATCCACATAGATGGAAACATCGGTGCTTTGGATAAAACTTTGTAGGCTTAGACTGGTAGAGTTTTCTGTCTCAGATGTTTATGACAATGTTCAAATAGTTGATTATGTCTGGGGCAACTGTAAAGGCTGCTTTCTTTTTGATTGGTACAGCAGGCCCTACCACATCCGTGCATGGTGAGGAAGGAAGCACACCTGGGCAATACAGCACCAAACTTACCAGTCCAAGAGTGTCAGGTGAGTCAGGGCCTGCACTGCAGTGCCCACAGTGGGGGAAGTATCACAGGAGGCTTGTTGGAATCAAGAAGAAAACAGAAGGTTGCCATTTTGCCTACATTTCCTAACATCCCCACAAGGGAATGAGCATATGTTGAAACCCCTACTGGCTAGTTTGTTGGAGGCAAATGGAGAGTTGGTGAGAACCTCAGGACCATGCTTGTGAGCAGAGCGGGACCAGAGTGTGAGCACAGCAGAACCACGAGTGTGAGCATAGCACGGTCTTGTGGGAAAGCAAAGCCAAGCCTTAAGTGTTGAGCCTAGAAGGGCCATGAGTGGGAAGACAGTGGGGACAACTGTGTGACCGCAGCAGGAGCCTTAGGCCTGGGAACCTCTGACTGTGATGTCCTAACAACCACAACAGAGCTCCTAATTTAGGGTTGAGGTGGGATCTAGGCCAACTGTTTCCAAGACTCAAATTGGAAAAACGAGGACAAGGGAAGGTGAACAAGGACAACTTTGAAGGAACTAACGGCCTGAAGGAACCATGGAATGACCAGTGCTTTCTTCCTTCATTGTTTGATGCACAGGCACAAGTGGAGGACCTGGTGCAGCTACCACTGCAGCCACTGCTGGAAGCACATCTGGAAGCACAGGTACGGAGGGAGGGGAGGATGATAGAAAGCAGGAGACCTAAGAACTTAGTGTCCAGATTCCATCAATGATAGAAGTTTTCCTGGAGATTTGTCATGTTGTTTCCTGTGTGAGACCAAGCGTTCCATAGAAGAGAAAGAGACCAAAACTATTTGTTACATTCTGAGTGGTGAACAGACATATTTTTCCCTCAAATACAATGCCAGGCTTCACTAGTCCTTATATTTCATTGGACTGTAGTATTTTTAATCTTTCACCATTGCTTTAATGCATCATGTTACAATTTTCTGTTCCTGCTTCCTTGAGTGTTGAAAGTGCTCATGCAGATATTTAGGCAGCTAGTATTTTTCTCCCCGCAACTTGTCAGAGACAAAGCCACAATCTTCAGCTGTCACTACAGCAACAGACAAAGGGAAAGAAAATGCCAGTGACACAGCATTCAGAGAAGTTAAGTCTCTGAATGACATAATAAATCAATGGGAAAAGTGTAAACATAGTTTGATAAAATAACAATGTATTTACTTGATACTTTCGGAGATTTCCTAATAACCTCACTCACATACCCTGGAAGCTAGTCAGTATTAATGGCTAGGTGATGACAGTCTGTGAGCTGAGGTATGAGTGAATGCATGAGTTTCAAAACAACATTAGAATTCCTGTTCCCAAGCTTCTCCCATTCTGTGCAGTGTGGGTCAAAGCTCACAGTCCCCATCCCAAATAATAAAAAGATAAAAAGAATGTACCTGTACTTGGGATTCTAGGATATGAGCGTTCTGACTTAAGTATTACTTAGTCACTTTGCAGAATAATATTCATGAGTAAAATAATCAGTTCCAAAATATAAACTACACAGGTGGTTTTAGTTAGGGTCACTAATAATGTGATGAAACACCAAGCCCAAGACAACTTATAAAAGGAAACATTTCACTGTGGGCTTGGCTTACAATATTAGTATTAGTTAGTCTCTGGCCATCATAGCAAGAAACATGGTGGCAGGCTTGCAATCATGGTGCTGTAGCAATAGCTGAAAGCTAACATCCTGTTCTGCAGAAAGAAAGCAGAGAAAGAAGCAAACTAGGGCAGGCACAGCCTTTAGATATGACACAGCCCAACCAGAGTCACCCATCTGTCCAACCGTCTTATCCCCTAATCCTTCCAAAACAGTTGCATAAAATGGATAACCACAGAAAGTTTAAGAGACTAAGTAATGGCCTCTGGGGACCATTCTTGTTCAAACTATTAAACACAGGAACAATGTTTAAGAGATTAAGTAATTTTAGTGTCCTCTAACTAATTGTAATTTTAAGGTGATATCCATTAACCCACATTTCCTAAAGTCTGAATCAGGTTACTGGGGCTTTATGAAAAATTCAGTCCCTTGTGCCACTTCCTTCTCAGGCACTGCCAGTGGTGATGAAGTGTAGATGTGAGATTTGATTCTCTGATGGTAGCAGTCCTACACTGCTTCCTAGAGGAGTGATGTACTAAGGCCTGAAACCAAGCTCATATTCTCAGGAAATCCTTCAAGTGGGTGGTGTTTCTCTGGTGAAAAGGGCTTAGGTTTTTATTCATTTTCTTTAAATATTTCTCTCTTCCATTTATATTAACCACAATATTGAGGTGTAAATCTATCACAGCTTGACATTGTTAGTTATTGGCTCATGTGTGTAACAGGTTCAGCTGGATCTAGATGGCAGCCTTTGACTTGTGAATGTGTTCTTAACCAGTTCAGTGAACTGATGTATGCCCAGGATCACATCAATATATACTAGGAAAACAAGTGAAGTTAGATTGGTTCTAAAGAATATGAATATTTTATTTGTGTCTAGGGCATTTTCAATTGCTATTTTCTCATTAGTAGGGGAAGGAGGTTCCACGACGCCAGTGCCTACTCAAGGAGAAACCAGGACACCCAGGGAACAAGGCACTGCAGCTACCACCCTAGAAATCTCAGGTAATTTCAAACATGTACTCAGGTGTCTTAAGTATGTCCAAACAGGAAAACATGAAGGCTCTTGTGATCATGGAAATGCAGACCATTGAAAGTTTGATTGCATTTCCCAGAATCCTCTTCGAAGCAACAGCAACAGCATCACATTAGAATCCCCTACTCTTGTTTGCCAGGTTCAACAGGAGGGTCTGCAGGAACCAGTTCAGGAGCTGGCAAAGGAAGCTCACCTGGAACATCAGGCACTGTTACAACTTCAGGTCAGTCGGCCTCTTCGAGGACTGGGCGCAGCACTTGGTTTTGCAAGGGGATCCACAAAGATAATATTGTAGCCTAAGATACCTTGAAGGACTTCATTCGTAGACATCTCTACCTATTATTGGACCCCATTCTTCTTTCCATAGGAACAAGAGAAGGAACAGTTGCAGCCACCACTGGAGTTGCTGAGAAAAGCACACTGGGAGGAACAGGTACTGAGGCCCATCAGCTTAGGGAAACTGAGGCAGTAGATTTGTGAACATAATGTTAATAATTTCATCAGAGGTCAGGTTTTCTAGGAACTGCCTCACAGTTGACCATTTGCTGCCAATTGCTCTAGATATAAAAAAAAACACAAAATGTTTGGTGTAATTTTAATACTCAATGTGGTACTGAATGGAATGTAGAAACAGGAAGGAAGATGTTTATCTCCTCACGCTTCTCTTCAGAAATGTCAGATTTTATATTAATAAAGGATAGAAACACAATCGAAGAAAAAAAGTAGGCAGGAATTGTGTGAATGGTGTTTACAGGAATGGGAAAAGACAAGATCATTAGATGATAAATATTAAGTAATCTACCCAAGTCTAATTTTGAAAGGATGAATATTCTAATGGACTGAAGACATAGTCAGAATTAAGGGATTTAATAAGATTAAGAGTATCATCCCCTAGTGATGTTTGAAGGCAGATACTTTCATTGTTTTTAATGAAAACAGAATCTTAGTACTTTAATAAAATATCTAACTTTACATTGTCTTATGCTAACTTTTTCCCCACTGATCAGTATCAGGCTCAACAAGAGCATCATCTGCATCAACCTCTGAAGCAGCAGGTGTCAGCACTCCTGGAGAAACAGACACTGGAGTCACAAGTTCTGGTGAGATTTGATTCACTGGGGTAATGACAGCCCCTGCCAACAATGCCCTGTCGATAGCATAGTCAGTTGATACAGGTGTACAAGTGGTACAATCTGAATTAAAATGAAGGTCTTAGGAGAACCAGAAGGGCAGTACTGGGTTTTGGCTTAATAAAATTTGTATAAATATTTATATCAGTGGTAGGAGAACTATAAAGATCCTCAAAACTGACAACCTATTCTTGGCTCTATGAACTATAAGTGTGTTAGTTGGCTCCACTAACTCAATCCACAGAACGCCCACTAGACAATGAATGACTTGTCTAAACAGAGTCTGGAAAAATTGGAGAGAGGGATGTCTAACCACAGGGTGTTAATGTAGTCCATTTTTTGTGTATAGACTGATATAGAATAGCAGGGAATGATTATGGATCAGAATTATATACCATGCTCCACAAGCATTAGCAATAAAAGTTTTGGGGTGTTTGATGTGGCTGTGATCTGCTGTGAGTGTGCTTATGGCCATGGAGATTTGATGGGTCTTTACAACTTATGAGACTTGGAGTACGAGGTGACGACATTGTATGCAATGCTACTTGATAGAGAAATCCACTAGAGAGAAATGGAGAATCCTTGACAGAGTCATTGTAATTACAGTTCTATCAAAAATAATTTTAAGGCCTTTTATTAATTCTTTAATAAGTGTATGTGGGGGTGAATGATTGCTAGTGCATTGCCCGCAGAGGCCAGATACGTGGGATTCTCTTGTAACTAGACATAGAAATTGTTGTGAGAAACCCCTACATGGGAGTTTTGTACCAAACTCGAGACCTCTAAAAGGGTAGGATGTGTTCAAAGTTACCTTAATATCTCTTTAATCCCAAGATGTGTATATTTTTATTCATAACATTTGCTTAGTTTTTAGACTAAGATACAATGTGTTTTGACCATGCTTGTGCCATTCTCCAGGCTCATTCCACACCTACCACTCCTTCTCTACTCACATAATTTTGTGTAGTCTCTGTGTTCTAAAGCCAGGAGCCAGTCTGTGCGCTCTACTGGATCATGGTGTGCAGAGCTACAAGACACAGCTCATGCTCCTGTAAACAATCATCTAACACGAGGAGCTGTGGTTTGTCTGCTGTCTGTAGATCTGTGTTGTAGCATGACAGTGTTCCCTTCTCTCTTCTCACTTAAGGCATTTTAAAAAATCAGTCCATTGCGCTTGGGAATGTTAGATTAGTCTCTCATACAAGTGTTTGAGTACAGCTGGAGGTAATACTTGTTGGTTCTTGGTTGTGTTATATATTAGTAAGGTGATGTCCTGCATTGGGTCACTGAATTATATGCAATAACCAGGAATAATTTCACTGATAGAGGGGATTTAGGGCAATGTAATATGCATATTTGTCCAACACATTTAAAATCATTATTTCCTCATCAATTGACATAGGAGTTACCACTAGACAAACATCCACTGATGGGGAGGGCAGCACACCCAGGGAACAAGCAACTGGAACCACAAGCCCAGGAACCTCAGGTAATTCTAAACATATTTTTGATATTATCAATGGAGAACTCTAAGAAAAATTGACATCTGCTATAAAGATGTTAAACATGCAGATCTTAGGGAGTTTGGTTGCACTTGCTAAGCCCTGCAGATGTCATAGCACAGTTTAATTCATTGCTCATGCTTACCAGGTTCAACAGAAGGATCTGTAGAAACCTCCACAGTAACAGGCAAAGGAAGCTCACCTGGGACACCAACCACTGAACCTGCCAGCACTGTTACAGCAGGTCAGAGAGGACTCTTTAGGGGCTGAGGACGGTATAAGACATGGTTTGCCATAGGACAGATAGAGGACCAAAGCCACTGTAGAATCTAAGTACATATATGGAAAGATAAAATCTGTTTCATGATTGGTGTAGCTATCTGTACATATTAACTTCTATTCTCTTTCCCATAGAAACAAAAGGAGGAACAGATGCAGCCACCACTGCAGCTCCTGGAAAGAGCACATCTGGAACAGGTACTGGGAGAGCACAGCTGAAGGATGTGATCTTAAGCAGTGCTTAAGATTTCATCACAGACCTTAGGTTCCCTGGGAAATATGATCATTGTTGTTCATGCTATGTCAAGTATCCAGAAGATCAGCTATGGACCTTAAAAGTTTGTGGTACATCTTGAAAGCATGTCAGATTTCAGTTTGGTAAAAGAAGTATCATAGAAGTACGTACATCTCACTCAACTACAACCTGAAAAAAGAAAACCTAACATATGTACAGAGATATAAGAACAGGAATAATTAGTAAAGAAATAAAGTGGTTTATGGTGCCAAGCTCATCAAGCGAACACTGTTGTAGAAAGGTAAATCAAAGGCGTTTACAGGTGAGACTTGAATTGCGTGTGTTATTTCCGACACACGCATTACTCATTTAGTAGCACACATCACTCATGTTGAGAATAGCTCTCCATGCTAGCGACTGTGAGAGTAATCATGGCTATGTTTCTATGAAGCTGATGAGACAGTTACAGCCACTGCACATGTGAAAGAGCAAGTTTATTTCAAGTGGAATTACCTATGTGTTTTCTCAAGCTAATATTTTTCCATGGTAGGCACACCCGAAGCATCCTCTGGAGCAACCTCTGAAGCAGCTGTCAGCAGCACCCTTGGGACAGGAAGCACTAGAGCACCGAGTTCTGGTAAATTCACAGATGTATCTGGTAACTTAGAAACTCCTGTACATGAAATGTTATAGAAGGTGATGAGCTATTAAAAGAAATTCTAATTAGGACAGAATGAGGATTAGAGAAAATAATATATATATTTTTTGTGTGTGTAAACTCCCAACTTATCAGGATTAAAAGTAAAGACAGAACACATGTTCAACATCACCCAATTTTTGTTTGTTTGTTTGATTTTAGATTCTGCAAAGACCACCACTCCTAGTTCAGTGGCCCCAACCACACCAACCTCCTCTGCCATCACAGAACCAGGTAAGCAAATGGGAGAATTCACTGAATCCAATTATTCTGTTATTCTTCGTGTATCCTCACTCCCTGGAACTCTACCATGCTGAAGAATAGAAGGGAACAACAGAGACTAGGATGAAGAGGTCCAACTACTCATCTATAGCTGGCCTGTAACTGGGGCAGGGATGGATTAAGTGTGCTCTAATCAGAGAAAACTGCACAGACACCCTGCACATACTGATGGGGGATTAACAAGTTCAAAATTCTGCCTGTGGTATTTTGCAAGTGCAATAGAGAGGGTTTAATTTTACTGTCTTGGCTATGAGTTGAACTACAGAAAAATTTGAAGATATATACTTAAGAATCTCACAGAATTGTGATACCAGAGGCCCTAGACAGCAGTCTGCACACCGCTCACAAGTTCCTAAGGTTGTTTCCATAATACCGCCTGTGTCACAAACATATAGACATATATATATAGAGAGAGCTTTTAAAAATGATACTAAGCAATTGACAAATATTTTATTCACAAACAAGTGAACATTCAGGGAAGCTGATGAATATACATGAATCTCATGGTTAAATTTCCTGTGAACAAGAAATACAGACATGGATAAAAATCAACAAGAGCTACATTAAGATAAGAGTACAGAACATGTGTTTGAATTTATCATAGACCACAGTGCTGAGTTATTATCCACTTTGAAAGGGACCAGTGGGCCATCTGTTGGTGAAACATCTGGAGTCCCACAAAATAAAGACAGACTTCCTGAAGCTTACTCAGGGGAGTAGAGAATGCATTTAAATGTCATGGCTTTCATCACGGGTAGAGTCACCCTCAAACAAGGCCTCTTCTAAGTCACAACATTTGACATTCATGTACGAATTTAAGTGGCGTGAAAGACACCTCGTAAAGATATGTCCCTAGTATAACCTAACCAGACTCTCCTGCATCCATTCAGTTCCCACGTGACAAATGATTGGAGGGTCAGATCACCTATAGGAACCAAAGTCCACATAGACTTAAGATGGGAAATCTTTATTATTCTCAGGCTCTCCTGAGACTTCAGTTCCCATTTATTCGCTAGAAGTCTAGGCACAGACACAGCACTGAGGCCCTGTGTCACCAGTCCTGAAAGCACATCAGAAAAACTAAATGTTAGAACTAAGAATCCTGGTCCTGTCCTATTCCTTGTTTCAGGTACTGATGATCAGAACAGTGCTATTCCTAATACAGGATCAGACACAAAGGTTCCTCCCTCAGTGTCATTGATTGGTCATATCTTTAGCTTTTTCATTTTTGCTTTCATTTGTATCATTTCGCTATTGGAAGATCCATCTGCTGACCTGTCTAAGTTCTCATGGGCATTTTTTAAGATAAGTAATTTTTTTATGTACCATATCAGAGGAAAATGAAAGTTTACCAGGTATTACCAAAGCAGGTACCAGTGAAGACGGAAGTGACACACAGCCTTATCTTTATAAGAAAGCAGGAAATGTGTGAAATGCCCGTGTATGCAGATTCTTGCACAGACTGTTCTCTGCTTCATCCCACAAGTCTACTGCACAGACTCTGCTCGAAAGGACGAACTGTCATAGATAGCTAAGCTATCTAGGAAAATTCCAGAATAGTCACAGGACCATGTCAATAGTTATTTTAAAATATGGTCATCTTTTAAATGACCACGGCATTCCAAAAATGTGCTTAAATATGTACTGTGACTTTGTAACAGTTTTTGTTATTTAATCTTATCCCACAATTTGTATTATAAAGGCAGTGTTCAAAGCACCTGTCTACTCCAGACTGGAAATTTGTAAACTATTCATTGGCTGCACATAGTTTGAGAAGCATTGATGTCATTGGAAAATCTAGACCTGTACTGCTTGCATTTGGTTTTCAGCATAATTCTAAACCAATGTGTACCAGGGTTGTATTTTCTTCACATCTGATGAAATTAAGCATTATTATTTTCTTACTTAGATGTTGAGGACAATGACCAATAGGTTTATTACACATAGTATAATTTTTTAATGACACTTGCTGTTCAGTTGCTAACAGCAGGCTGGCCCACAACACACCCACCTAGTGGTGATGAAGGCAGCAAACCCAGGGAACATAGCTCTCCAATTACCATTCCAACAGACCCAAATAATCACACAAAACTAAATTAATTACAACACTGTTTGGCCAACAGTTCATGCATATTACTAGCTAGCTCTTACACCTTAAATTAATCTATTTTATATTTTACTACAAGGCTGTGGCTTGCTGCCTCACATCTTGCTTCTTGGGTGGCTTCATGTGTCTGCCTGACTCTGACTTATTTTTCCTTGTATTCAGTTTAGTTTTCCTGCCAAGCTATATTCTGCCCTGCTATAGGCCAAAGCAGCTTCTTTATTAACCAATAGTAATAAAACATATTCACAGCATACAGAGGGGAATCTCACATCATCTCCCATTTTCTGTTGAAATAGAAAGGAAGATTTTACCTTTAACAAAATAAAATCACATAAAACAAAACAGGTATCAAGCAAGAATTACAGTTATAATATTTAGTCTATTAGTCTCTGGAAAATTAAAGAAGATATTCTATCATCTATTTTAACTCTGTAAGTCTAAAGTTTTATATCTAATTTATCTTTTATCACAACTATGGAAAACTGTAGCTTTCTGCCTTTGAGTCCATCAAAGACCCCAAAAGGATATATATATGCATATATGTGTGTTTACCATATACACACATATATAATATCACCTAAGTAAACAGTAAGTGCATTATAAGCAACTTCTCAAACTCTAAAATTGACAGAAACATCTCACTGCCTAGACAGTCACCCAAAGTTCTTATATAACACTGGGGAATCCATCTTCAGCCTACAGGCCTATAGTATCTGGTCGACTTTACCATGAAGCAGGAAATTTGAAATACTAGTTCTCCTATATTGGCAGTTTGTCAGCCACTTTCTTATGTGTCCTGCAGAATATCTTTCATGAAGCAGGAAAACTGATGAACTATCTCACTTTCTTTTGGAAAGTTCAGCTATCATTTGTCTGTGGGTCCTACGTTTCCAGTTTATACAACATACTGTCAAGCATGTTTCTTGCCCAAATGACTAGCCTTGTCACACTGAAGGCAAATTCTGTAACAAATTTCTTTAATGCTGATAAACCTCTCTGAAGTAATTGGTACTGGCAGAAGCAGACATGTCCCACTGTTGAGAAAAGTCAAATTTCTTAAAACCTTTTAAATGCCATATTCTGTATATCTTTGAAGTGTTGAAGATTATCTGTCTAAATGAATTATATCTCTGTATATCTAGAATGCCTAGCTAACGTGACTACAAGTTTGATTACTATAAATGACTATTAATCTGTAATTTTTAGTTATACATTACATTTTTAAATGTACTCTATAAGCACAATACCTTAACAAGAATAGAAATATACATATAGCAAAATTGACCTTAAATTTGTATCTATAAACCAAAGTCCATACCAATATGAAGTATTCATTTCTATTTTATATCACCCCCCCTATTTTTTAGAGATGGTCTGTGACCATTAACCATTTATTGTAATCCCCCTTTAAGTGAAAACAAACATTATAAACAATCATTTGGAGAATTGGGGCATTGTTTTCTCTTAACTGCTTCCTGATGTTTGTTGGGTGAACTATTTTTAGGGTTCATGGAGACCTTTTGGTGGTTTTTGTTCCATCAAACCACATTACCCTGGAAGGAATTCACAGGTTCCCATTCTTTGTGGAAACAAAAGCACAACCTACTTTCCAAAGTAACATATACTTAGTCTGAAATTTTGAAATCAAGATATCTTTAAAATATATATGTTGGTTTAACTTAGCAGTCCCCAGAACCAAATGTTTTTCAGCAGCTAGCTCATTAACAGTCAAAAAAATTCAAAGAAAGCACAGTAGTACACATAATCCAGAATCTCTCTCTATATTCCATCTTTATATGGCTTATTTCTTTTTACTCTATCACTTTGTAATAGTTAATAATCTATACTCCTTTAGTCTATGACTGTACTCTTTCTTCTCTCTCTTCTAAGTCCATGTACATTTACCTAACACTGCGATCCATTCAGAAGTCTTTGTTGTCTGAATCTGTAATCATCTTTGATGAGGAGAGATTTTTTTTTTAAAGGCTAAGCAGGCATGGCTAGGACTAGCACTGTAGCTTTGCCTGTGGACTCTGCCCCATCCAACCTTGCAGAGGTATGTCCACTGTCTGTTCTCTGAGCCATGCTCACTACCCCTGCCTCAGGGATGCTGCATGTGTGTGTCACCATTAGCACTCTGCTCACACACCCCATTGAAGTGCTCTGCAGCAGGAACTACCGAAAGAGCGATAGCAATTTGTGCCACCAGGATGAACCAGGAAACTGTGTTTTTAAAGAAACTGTGCCTCTGCTTGAAGCCTGCAAACAGAGCCTTTCTGAAAAAAAAAATGTAACTACAAGAAGCTCCAATGGC
Organism: Myodes glareolus; assembly: GCF_982192425.1. Taxonomy (NCBI): domain Eukaryota; kingdom Metazoa; phylum Chordata; class Mammalia; order Rodentia; family Cricetidae; genus Myodes; species Myodes glareolus. The sequence goes on from NC_142044.1 coordinate 54,423,617, forward strand.
CTCCCGTGTTTGTGCATCTAGAAGGCCTTTTATAAGCCTTCTTAGGCTTTATGTGGATGTATGATGCTGAACATTGCACACCTTTATGAAAATGTGTGCTTTTGTTTCCCGGTCACCCAGACTCGAACAATCACATAAAAACTAAGTTAATAAGCACACTCTTTGGCCAACAGCTCAGGCATATTCCTAGCTAGTTCCTATATCTTAAATTAATCCATTTCTGTTATTTTGTATTATACCACAAGACTCGTGGTCTGTTACTTCACACCTTGCTTCTTGGCTGGCTACCTGGCATCTGCCTGACTCTGACTTCTTTCTCCCTGTATTCAGTTTAGTTTTCCTTCCAAACTATATTCTGCCTTGCCATAGACCAAAGCAGCGTCTTTAGAAATTAATCAATGTTAATAAATTATATTCACAGCATAAAGAAGGGAACCCCACATCATGGAGCTCATTTTCTGTATGTGGTTAATTGTTCACAATTGAAAGTAGTAAGAGGAATTGACACTCTAAGGGATACTTCATAAAAAACTGTAATAATGGGGTATGGTAGATCATATTTCTGTTCTTTACCAGAGTGTACATATGGCCACAGTGTTTTGAGGACTCCTTATGGTGTGTGTGACTTTGGTTACTGTAATTGGACTGTGACTTGTAATGGGGCTTACATAGTAGAATTGCTAGTGCTAGTTTTGTGATATAAATGGAGAGACCTTCAGACTCATGGAGTTTTTATCTGTGTTAGAAAGAACTGTAAAGTGCTCAAAATATTCCGTCCTGCAAACTCACTTCAGAAACACTGAGCTCAGCTTATGGAAATCAAATGCTTAAATAAATGGCAAGCTAAAATGCAGCTAATGGGCAATGGATCACACACAATTAAACAACAATTGCACATATTGGTGTCCTAATATCCATTTCTGTTTACTCTGAAAGGGAGCACTGCACCATCAGCTGGCGAAACAACTAGAGCCTCCAGCAGTGGATCCACCCAGCCTGGAGAACAGTCAGGTGAGCAGGTGGTGGTCAGATTTTTGGAGTCACCACCCTATTTCTTACTTAAAGCACAGTAGCTGCATCAAATGTATGGACATCTGGTTGACCCAGTCCCAGTTCTTAACTCTGTCTGTGGAAAAACACTGCCAGTAAAGAAAACTAACATATCTGAGACTATCATAGTAGAATGACAGTTTATGAAACTCTAAGCCGACATTTACGGCATTCATCTATTACATTCTTTTAGGAGAAATAAGATGAAAAGCTACCCCCCCCCAATTTGTTCAAACACTTAACGAAAAGTTCTTGGATGTTTTCTCAGGCTCTGTTCGAACACCAGTTGCTCTCACCTCCTCAGTTGGAAATGCAGGCACAACAGCAACCCTGCCCTCCAGCCTCACCAGTTCTGGACCCACAGAAGGTAAGCTCAGTTGTGAATAAGATTTCTGACCCAAATCTGTTATAGATGAATGCTGAACAGATATTTTTTCTGATATGTAATACCAGGTTTGGTTATTAGTGTATTAATTGATTTCTAATATCTGTAATCTTTTATAGTTGCTGTACTGTATCATGTTATCATTTTATGCTCATTCTTCCTTGAATGTTGGAAATGTTCATCTATATATTGTGTAGTTAATTATGCTTTCTCCACCTTATTAGAGACAGCTCTAGAATCTTCACATGCAGCAACAGCCAAAGGGAAAGAGAATACTAATAACACAGCATTTAGAGAAAGTAAACAAACTAAGTAAACAAGAAAATGGTTAAAAAATATGCTAGTAAAATAATGATGAACCTGACACTTTAGGGTTCCCTTATTAATCGTACACTAGTATGTTAGTCAACATTAATTGATAGATGATATTATTTCTGTGAGCTGAGATAATAGTACATATAAATATGCAAAAGTAGCCTTAGAATTCACATTCTGAATTCTCCTCCTTTCTCTGATCTGTGGGTAGCATCTTAAGCCAACGAAAGAGAATGGGCTCATCTTCACGACTCTAGACTGTTGAGTATCTTTACTTGGAATATATGACTTAGACACTTTGCAAGACAATATACATCGATAAATTAATTTGTGGAAAATAGAATGTACACAGAGGATCTTAGTTGGGGTCACTATTGCTGTGACATAATACCATGACCAAGACAACTTATGAAAAGAAAGATTTAATTTGGGGGCTACTTACAGTTTCAGGTGTTTAGTCTATGTTCATCATAGCAGAAAACATGGTGGCAGGCATACAGCCATAGTGCTGGAGCAGTAGCTGAAGGCTTAACTCCTGCTCTGTAGACAGATCATAGAGAAGGAATTAAATGAAGCCTTGCATGCTGTTAGTTACCTCACATATCTCCTCAACAAATTATATATTCTCTAACAAAGCAAATATCCTCCTACAAAGCCATGCCTCTTAATCCTTCTAAAACCATGTCAATACACTGTGGAACAGGCATTCAAATATATGCGCATATGAGGGCCATTCTTCTTTAAATTGTTGCACACAGGAATCCAGTTCAAGAGAATTAGTAGTCCAACATCCTCTAAGAGATTGGAGTTATAGTGTGATAGCCATGAAGCTACAATTACTAAATTTTAAATCAGAGATGCTGGGGCCTCAATAAGACTCAGTCGCTTGTGCCCTTAGACCTTCTGTTGGTCCTGGCTTTGTTCGTCCCGGCTGCCCAGCCATAAACTAACCACTCAGAAAACCATATTATTTGCAATACTGTTTGGCCAATAGCTTAAGCATATTTCTGGATAGACTCATATCCTAAACTAACCAATCTCTGTTATTCTGTATATCACCATGTGGCTGTGGCTTACCAGCTAAAGTTCCGACCAGCGTCTATCTCTGACAGGGGCTCCATGGCATCCCTCTCTCTGCCTTCTTCCTTCCAGAATTCAATTTCATCTTCCCCACCTACCTGAGTTCCGCCCTACCAACAGGCCAAGGCAGTTTCTTTATTCATTAACCAATAAAGACAATACATAGATAAAAGGAACCTCTCACACCAAGTATCGGTGTGATACTTCAGAGGTGTGAATTTCAGAGGAGATTAGTAGGAGAGGCAAAGTTTGTTCCTCAACAGATAGTGATTCCACACTGCTTCTTACACGGGAGCTGTGCTGAGGTGTGAAACAGAGCCCCAGCTCCTGGAAAACAGATGACAGAGTGGAGTGTGGTTGTTCTTTTGAAAAAATGGAGTTTATTTGGGCAAGAGTTTTCTTTAATTTTTTTCTCATTTCTGTTTGCATTGATCATGACTTCAAAACATAAATCTGTCATGGCGTGTGAATTTTATATTACTAATTGAGACATGTATTTAATGAGTGAAGCAGGAGTTAGATGCTTAAATTACATGTGAAGATGTTCTTAACCAATTCATTGACCTGGTGCATGTCCCTGAATCACACCTAATCAACAAGAACAGAAAGGCCAGAAAGATCATCTAAACCATATCAATTAATTTAATTGTGTTTAGAGCATTTTCAACTGCCAAAGTCAAGAGTCAAAGGAAGTCCTACTACATCCATGTTTCCTAAAGGAGAAGGCAGAACACCCAGGGGAAAAGGCACAGGAGCTACAGATCCAGGAACCCCAGATAATTCCAAACATGAACCTGCACTTCTTAAATGTGCCCAACTAGGAAAACATGACTGCAGTTCTATTGACTCTGGAAACTGTTTCTTACATTTGCTAAAGCAACGTGGTGTTTCCCTGATACCTACATTGTAGTGTGCAATCTCATGTGATTTGTGTATGTAATCTCATGATCACATCTCAATATTATGAGAGATCAGGAAGATGACTTTTCATTTAACTGTATAATTTTGATATATAGGAAATACACTAGGACATGCTTCATAACTAGATCTATTGTCCCATGCGTACTGTAGACACTTAAATGCCTGCTCTGTTCTTTTGCTCAGACTAATGCACATGACAAGCTCACTTTCCCTCAGAGCAAGTTCAAACTAGGCTAAAGGCTAGTAGATCTAGGAACGCTAAACACTTCTAAAGGCTCCACCACCATGAGTCCTAAAACATTGACTAGACGAGTAATGACTTCTTCTAGGGACAGTCCAGGTAAGTGAGAGGGAGAGAGAAATATCTGACTTGGGTGTGCATGGAGCCCATTTCCTGCATGTGGTTGTTGCCTCACAATAGAAAGGAGTAGTAGAGAATAGATGCTATAAGATGACTGCATAAAAAACTGCAATGACAGATGTGGGGTAGACCATGTTTCTGTAATTGTCCCGAGTGTGCACATGGCCACGGTGTTTTAAAGATCATTTACAGCTTGTGAGGCTTTGGCTATTGAAAGGGAATGTAGCTTGTAATGGGGCTTAGATAGAATCACTAATGCTCTCTCTGTATTATATGTGGAAGGACCTTCAGACTCCTCGAGTTTGTGTCTGTGTTAGAAAGTGTTTTAAAGGGATCAATACATTCCAGTGTGCAGCTTCACCTCAGAAGCACTGAGCTCAGCTTAGGGACATTAAATACATAAATAAATGGCAAGCTTAAATGTATCCAGTAAATAATGGTTGATGTATAATTATTTAAAAATTGTATATATTTTATAATCAAATGCTGGAAAGACTGATTGGAAAGGAAGAAGTGAAAATGAATAAAAGAAAGAGATATGGCATCAGGGAATAGCATGGAATGATGAATAGAGCTCCTAATATCTATTTACTGTTTACTCTGAAAGGGAGCACTGTGCCAGCAGTTGGCGAAACAACTGGAGAATCTAGTGCTGAATCAACTCAGCCTGGAGACAAATCAGGTGAGCAGGTGGTACTCAGAATTGTGGAATCATCGCCCTGTTTCTTATTTAAAGCACAGTAAATACATCAAATATATGGACATCTGGTTGTCCCAATTCCAGATCCTTAACTGTGCCTGTGTAAGAAATGTGTCCTTAAAGAAAATGAACATGTTCAAGACTATCAATGTAGAATAAAGTTTGATGGAACTCGGAGCTGACATTACTGCATTCATCTATTATATTTTCTTGAGGACAATAATAAGAAAACTTATTCCTTTATTGGTAACCAAGACTGGCCAAACTTTAAATGAGTATACCCTTTGGTATTTTCTCAGGCTCTGTTGAAGCCTCACTTCCCATAAGTTCCTCAGTTTAAAATGTAATAACCACAGCAAACCTGCACCCCAGTTTCACAAGTCATGGGCTCACAGAAAATAAATTCAGTTGTAAATGAAAATCTTGGCCCAAATATTTTTGGAGGAATTCTTAACAGGTGCTTTTTTCCCCCTAAAATACAACACCAAGCTTAGTAGTTCCTTATACTTAATTGAATTGTAAGATATTTAATCTTTCACAATTGTTTTAAATGTTGCAATTTTATGATCCTCTTTTCCTGAGTGTTGATGATGCTGATGCAGATATTTAGGCTGTTAATTATCTTTTACCAGCAACAACTCTAGGGTCTTTGGGTGTAGCCACAACAACAGACAAAGTGAAAGGAAATGCCAATGATACAGGATTCAGAGGAGGTAAGACTGCATAATCAGTCCATAGGAAAAGAGGAAAAGTTTGTTAATAAAATAGTGATATAGTTACTTGAAACTTGAGAGTTTCCCTATTAGCCTCATACATTTACCTTGTAAGTTAGCAAGCATCAGTGATTAGGTCATGACATTTCTGTAAGTTGAGATATTATTAAATGTACAAGATGCAAAAGCAGCATTAGAACTCCCCCACTATGTGATTTGTAGGTCAAAGCTGAAACCACCAAGAGATTTTTAAAAATGTGCTTGTACTTGTAAATCTAGGCTTTGAGGGGCTTTAGTTAAAACATAAGCGTTTGAGACTTTCAGGATAATATTCATTAAGAAGATAATTTGTTGACAAATAAAATTTACTGAGTGCCTTAATTAGGATTACTGTTGCTTTGATGAAACACCATGGCCAAGGAAGCTTATAAAATGAAGCATTTAGTTGGGGCCTTGCTTACAGTTTCAGAGTGTTAGTCTACGACCACTCTGGCAGGGAACATGACAGAAGGCATGCAGTCATAATGTTGGAATGATAGCTGAGAGCTTATGTCCTGCTCTGTAGGCAGAAGATAGAGAAAGAGTAAGGTTGGGCTTAACTTGAGCTTTTGAAACCTGAAGTCCAACCCCAGTGACTCACCTCCTCCCAGAAGGACACAGCTCCTCCAACAAAGCCATTTCTCCTATCAAAGCTACATATCCTCCGACATACCATACCTCCTATTCCTTTCAAAAGTGTTCTATTAACTGGAGAACTGCATATATATGAGCCTGTGGGGGCCATTGCCATTCAAACTATCACCACAGTATCACAGCCATTGGCTCACAGGTTTAAGGAGTGCAGATGGATCCAAATGCTTGAGTTTGACTTGTGAATGTGTTATGAACCAGTTCAGTGACCTGGCAAATGTCCCTGAATCTCATCCAAACACATCCAAGGGCCAGTAAGTGCAGTTAGATTAGATCTAAAGAATATAAATATTTTTTTGTGTGTGTCTAAAGCATTTTCAATTGCTATTTTCTCATTAGTAGGGGAAGGCGGTCCCACTATGCGAATGCGCACTCAAGGAAAAGTCAGCACACCCAGTCAACAAGGTGCTGCAGCTACCACCCTAGGAATCTCAGGTAATTACAGACCTGTGCTGAAGTGCCTAAAATATGGACAAATAGGAAAACATGAAGGCTGCCATCAACATGGTGGAAATGCAGACCATCAAAAGTTAGATTGCATTTCCCAGAATCCCCTTCAAAGCAGCAGTACATTAGAATCTACCATTCTCGTTTGCCAGGTTCAACAGGGGGATCTGTGGGAACCAGCTCTGGAGATGTCAAGGGAATCTCTCCTGTAACACCAGGCACTGAGATCACCAGCACTGTTACAACACCAGGTCAGACAGCTTCTTCAGGTGCTGCTGTCAGCACTTGGTTATGCAAGGAGATCTACAAAGATGACCATTGTAAACATGAATGGCCACAGATATCATGAAGGACTTCATTCATAGACATCTTTACCTATTAAACCTCATTGTTTTTTCCATAGGAACAAGGGAAGGAACAGTTGCAGTCACCACTGGAGTTTCTGAGGAGAGTACCCTGGGAGGAACAGGTACATAGGTTCTTCAGCAGAGAGAAACTGAGGCAATAGATTTGTGAACACGGAGTTCATAATTTTATCAGAGGTCAGGTTTCCTGGGAACTGCCTCATAGTTCACTGTTTGCTTCCAGTTACTCTAGATATAAGAAAGAAACACAAAGTGTATGGTGTAATTTTAATACTCTGTGCGATACTGAATGGAATATGGAGAAAGGAAGGAAGATGTTCATCTCCTCACCCTTCTCTTCAAAAATGTCAGCCTTTATACTAATAGAAACTCAAACAAAGAAGAAAATCGGGGAGGAAATATGTGAATTGTGTTAGGGTAATGGCGAAAGACAAGATCATTAGATGCCGAATATTAAGTGATCTATCCCAAGTCTGATTTTGAAGGGAAGAATATTCTAATGAAAAAATGCATAGTCAGAATTAAGGGATTTAATGAGATCAAGAGTATCATCCCCCAATGATGTTTGGAAGGCAGATACTTTCATTGTTTTTAATGAAGAAGGAATCTTAGCACTTTAATAAGACATTTAACTTCACACTGTTTTGGGCTGACTTTTCCCCACTAATCAATATCAGGCTCAACCAGGGCATCTTCTGCACCAACCTCTGTAGCAGCAGGTGTCAGCACTCCTGGAGAAGAAGGCACTGAAGCCACAAGTTCTGGTAAGATTTGATTCACTGGGGTGATGTCTTTGTCCCTACACTCAATGTCCTGTCAATAGTGTGCTCTCTTGGACCAACAGACTCAATCTGGTTTAGAGTGAAGGGCTTAGGAGAGAGCCAGAATGATAGTGCTGGGTTTTGATTTAACAAAATTTGTATAAATATTTATATTAGTGATAGGAGGATTATAAAGATCCTCAAAATTGCCAACTTCTTCTTGGATCTAGGAACCATAAGTGTGTTTGTAAACTCCACCAATCCAATCCAGGAAAAAATCCAATCCATGCTAGGCAAAGCATGACTTCTGTTAGCAACCGTCTGGGAAAATTGGAGAGAGAGAAATCGGACCAAAGTGTGTTAACAGAGCCCCTTTTCTGTGTGTCAGGATTGATGTAGAATGGCAAGGAATGGTTATGGATCAGAGCTATTCACCGGCTCCATAAACATTAGTAGTAAGAATTTTCGGCTGTTTGATATGGCTATTATCTGGTTTCAGTGTGCTTATGACCATGGCGACTTGAGGATTCCTTAAAACTTATGAGGTTTCCTTTGACCTTCCCCAAAGCAGTGTGACTTACCTTCTTTGAGATGTGGATGGGGCGGGGAGGGTAGGTGAAGTAAATGGGAGGAGGGAAGGGAGTGGGAACTGGGATTTGTATGTAAAAAGAAAAAAAGATAGCTTTTTAAAATTTTTTTAAAAAATAAAATATAATAAATTATATTTAAAAAGCTTCAAAATAGCTTTAGATTGGACCAGGTGCCTTGCTATTGATATTAAGAAAAACTATTCACAAATAAATACAATTTTATTTAGAAGAAAAAACATATAAGGCTTGTAATATAAGATGAGTATGTTGTATTCAATTTTACTTGGATAGTAAAATCTAATAGAGAAATTTTGGACTATTTGTGGAGGATCCAGGGCAGATTCATTGTAATCACAGCTCTATCAAATGTAATTTTAAGGATTTTTTTCTATTTAAATAATGCGTGGTTTGGTGGGTGAATGACTGTTAGTGTATTGCCCATAAGGCCAGATATGTGGGAATTTCTTATAACTAGAGTTATAAATGGTAGTGAGTAACCGTGACATGGGAACTGTACCAAATTCAAGTCCTCTATCAGGGCAAGATGTTTTCTAAGCCACCTTAATATCTCTTCAGTCCCAAGAAGTGTATAATTTACTCATAAAAACAGTTTATAATATTTTGAGAATTCCACACAATGTGTTTTGACTATGCTTGTTCCGTTCTCCAGGCTCATTCCACACCCACCACTCCTTCTCTACTCACATAATTTTGTGTAGTCTCTGTGTTCTAAAGCCAGGAGCCAGTCTGTGCGCTCTACTGGATCATGGTGTGCAGAGCTACAAGACACAGTTCATGCTTCTGTAAACAATCATCTAACACGAGGAGCTGTGGTTTGTCTGCTGTCTGTAGATCTGTGTTGTAGTATGACAGTGCTCCCTTCTCTCTTCTCACTTAAGGCATTTTAAAGAATCAGTCCTTTACACCTAGGGAACATTAGATTAGTCTCTCATACACGTGTTTGAGCGCAGCTGGAGGTAATACTTGTTGGTTCTTTGTTGTGTTATATATTAGTAAGGTGACCTTCATTAGGTCACTGAATTATCTACAATCACCATGAACAATTTCACTGACAGAGGAAATTTGGCAACATAATATGCATGTTTGTCCAACACATTTAAAATTATTATTTCCTTATCAATTGACATAGGCGTTACCACTAGACAAATATCCACTGATAAAAAAGGCAGCACACCCAGGGAACAAGCAACTGGAACCACAAGCCCAGAAACCTCAGATAATTTTAAACATGTATTTGCATATTATAAATGGAGACTGCTAAGGTTACTTGAAGTCTGCTGTAAAGATGAGAAAAATACAGATCATTGAAAGTATGGCTTTATTTCCTAAGAGCCGTTCAGATTTTATACCACAGTGTAATCCACTATTCTTGTTTGCCAGGTTTAACCAAGGGATCTGTGGAAACCTCTACAGTAGCAGGCAAAGGAAGCTCACCTGGGACACCAGGCACTGAACCTGCCCGCACTGTTACACCAGCAGGTCAGACAAGGTCTTTTTAGGGGCTATGGAGGGCACAGCACATGGTTTTGTCTGGGGATTTAGAGAGGACCAAAACCACTATGGAATCTAAGTATGGAATAATAAAATCTGCTTAAAGATTAGTGTAGCTATATGTACATAATCACTTCCATTCTCATTCCTGTAGAAACAAAAGGAGTTGAAACAGAAGCAGCCACCACTGCAGCTCCTGGAAAGAGCACATCTGGAGGTACTGGGAGAGCACAGCTGGGGGACATTCAGCAGTCAACTTGTGATCATAAGTAGTGCTTAACATTTCATCACAGACAGTTCCATAGAGAATATGACCATTGTTGTTCAGGCTATGTCAAGTATCCAGCTATGGACCCCAGTCTTTGTTGTGCATCTTAAAAGAAGGTCAGATTTCAATTCAGCAAAGGAAATGTCATATAAATATGCGTGTCTCTCTCATCTGCAACCTGGAAAAGAAAACCTAAAGTATGTACAGAGCTACAGGAACAGGAATAATTAGTATAGAAATAAAGTGAGTATGGTACCTTGCTCAAGTGAAGGCCGTTGTAGAAAGACAAGCCAAAGGCATTTGTAGTTGAAATGTATGCATTGTAGAAGTATTTTATTTCTGACACATGCCTTGCTAATATAGTAGAATATCAGGACTACCTGGTACACATCACTTATCTTGAAATGTAGCTCTCCGTGCTAGTGACTCTGGGAGCAATTATGGCTTTGTTGCTATGAAGCTGATGAGACAATTATAGCCATTGTAGGTGTGAAAAAACAAGCTTATTTCAAGTTCCATCCACAAGTTCAACTACCTGTGTGTTTTACCTGTGTGTTTTCTCAAGCTAATATTTTTCTATGGTAGGCACACCCAAAGCATCCTCTGGAGCAGCCTCAGAAGCATCTGTCAGCAGCACCCCTGGGACAGGAAGCACTGAAGCCCCAAGTTCTGGTAAGTCTGGAAAGATGTATCTGGTAACTTAGAAACTTCTAAACATGAAATGTTACAGGAAGTGCTGAGAAATGAAATTCTAACTTGGACAGAATGAGGATTTGATAAAAAAAAATATGTGGATTTTTTTCTGTAAACTCTCAACTATTCAGTGTTAACAATGTTAACAATAAGGACAAAACACATGTTCAACACCAGCCTTTTTTTTTCTTTTATTAGATTCTGCATGGACCACCACTTCCAGTTCAGTGGCCCCAGGCAAACCATCCACCTCTGCCAGCACAGAACTAGGTAAGCAAATGGGAGAATTCACTGAGAATTCAAGTGTCAAGTTCTTCTGTTATCCTTCTTGTTATCCCCACTCCCAGGGACTCTACTAAGCTGAACAATAGAAATGAATATAAGAGACTAAGATGAAGGAGCTTAGCTGCTGATCCACAGCTGGCCCGGGGCAGGGATGGATTAGGTGTGCTCTGATCAGAGAAACTGCACAGACACCCTGCACATACTGATGGAGGATTAACATGTTCAGGATCCCGCCTGCGGTGTTTTCTAAGTGCAGTAGCGAGGGTTCCAATTTTACAGTCTTGGCTATGAGCTGAAACACAGAAATTTTTGAAGATGTGTATTCGGGAATCTCACAGAATTGTGATATCAGAAGCCCTAGACAGCAGGTCTGTATAGTGTTCACATCCTTAAGGTCATTTCCAAACCGCTGCCTGGGTTGCAAACAAGAAGGTTCTAATGTCTGGAGAGCTTTTAAAAGTTACAGAAAGCAAATGACAAATATTTTATTCATGACAAGTGAACATCCAGGGAAGCTGATGAATATACATGAATTCCATGGTTAAATTTCCTGTGAACAAGAAATGGAGACATGAATATAAATCAATGAGAGCTATGTTAAGATCAGAGTGCAGGATGGTGTTTGACTTTATCATAGATATAGATCAGGTGTTGATTTATTATCTACTTGGAGAGGGACCAGCAGGCTATCTGTTGTTGAAACAACTGGAGTCCCAGGGAATAAAGTGATACTTCCTCAAGCTGACCCAGGGGAGGAGAGGATGCATTTTAGATGTCATGGTTACCATCATGGGGAAAATCACTCTCAAACAAAGCTTCTTTTAATTCATAATCATTGAGAATCATCTGTGAACTTATGTGGCATGGAAGACACCCTCATAAAGAATGTTCACAGTCTAACTGTACTTGTTTATTTTTTGTTCTCTGCTCTTATTCTTTGGGGGCCCTGCCACTCGACTCCCAGAGAAATCACGCAGAGTCTTACTCTTTCTTATAAGTACATGGCCTTAGCTTAGCTTGTTTCTAGCCTTTATTTATTAGTCTAACTCTGGTCTCTGGGCTTTTACCTTTCTCTTACTTCTGTAAATCTTGCTTTCACTCTACTCCACGCGTGGTTGGGTTGCTGGGTGTCTAGGTGACTGACCCCCAGTGCCCTCCTCCTTTTTTTCTCTTGCTCATTCCTTTCCTTCCTTATTTTATCCACCTATTTATTCTCCCTGTCAGTCAACTTTGTCTGTCCTTTCTCCTGCCTCTCTTTGGCCATTCAGTTCATTATTAGACCATCAAATGTTTTAGACAGGCAAAGAATCACAGCTTCACAGAGTTAAAGAAATATAACATAAAAGAATGCAATACACGTGTTAAAAAAGTAAAACATAAAAGAATGCAATACACCTTTGCACTATTAAAACAATTGCTCCACAGCATGAACAAATGTAACATACCTTAAAATAATATTCCAAAACATATAATTAATACCACACCCTTTAGATTCATTGAATTTTTCATGTGACCAATGATTGGAGGATCAGACCACTTATAGGAACAAAAGTCCATATAAATTTTAAATGGGAAGTCTTCATTATTTTCTCAGGCTCTCTTGAGACTTCAGCTCCCCTTTCTTATCTAGCTAGAAGTCTAGGTACAACCACCGTACTGAGGCCCAGTGCCTCCTGTCTTAAAGGCACATCGGGGAAACTAAATATTAGAGAAAAAAAATCTTGGTCCTTCCCAATTCCTTGTTTAAGATACTGATTAGAACATTACTATTCCTCATACAGGATCAGATATAAATGGTTCCTCCCTCAGTGTCATTGATTGGTCACATCTTTAGTCTTTTTGTCATGTGTTTTGTGTTACTATTGGGAGATCTGTCTGCTGACCTGTTTAAGTTCTCATGGGCGTTTTTAAAGATGGCTAATTTTTTTATGGACCATATCAGCGAGAACTGGAAAATTACCCGGTACAATCAGAGCAGGTACATGAAGACGGAAGTGACAGAGCCTTGTATTTAAGAAAAATCAAGAAATATATGAAATGCCCCTTTGTGTAGATGCTTGCACACACTGCTCTTGGCTTCATCTTATCTAGTAGGCCACACAGAGTAAAGACTCTCAAATCAAGGGTGAAGTGTCAGAGACAACAAAGTTATCTCAGAAAATTCCAGAAAAACTACAAGTACCGTGTCAACACCTATTTAGAAAATGATCATTTAAGACCATGTAATTCCATAGTTGTGCTTAAGCATGTATTGTGCCTTTTAAAAATTTTCTCATTGTTTAATCTAATTTCTTAGTTTGTATTATAAAGGCTCTGTTAAAAGCACATGTCTGCTGAAGACTGGAATGTTTATAAAATATTGTTTTGCTGCACACAGCTTGAGAAACAGAGGTTAGAATAGAAAGCCGAGGCCTAGACTGCTTGAGTATGGTTTTAGCAGTATTGAAGACTCATGTGTACCAGGGTTGTGCTCTTTGATTCTTTGTTTGCTTTTGTCTATACCACAAGTGACAAATTAAACAAGTTAAGTCAAAACAAATTAAGACTTTCTGTCTTAGATATTGATGAGAACTCCAATGGGTTTATTACATCTAGTATATATTAAATGTCTCTTTCCTTTTAATTGGTAAAAGCAGGCTCTACTACACCCGTAAACAGTGGTGATGAAGACAGAACACCCAGGGAACACAGCTCTGCGGTTACCAGTCCAGGAGTGTCAGGTAGGTCAGGACCTGCACAGGAGGGCTGTAGGCAACATGCTGAAAGCACAGGGCTGCAGTTATGCCAACTATTATTAGTATCTTCAGAGAGGAATGAGCACAGGTTGAGACTCCTACTCTCTAGTTTTCAGAGTCAATTTAAGAGTCATTGGAAACCTGAGCATCATTCTTCTGGACAGAGCAGGACCATGAGTGTGGACATAACATGACCATTAGTGTGAACACAGCAGAACCATGAATGTGAACATAACACAACCATTAGTGTGAGGACAAAAGGACCATTGGTATCAATATGACACAATCATTAGGTGAGCACAGCAGAATCATAAGTGTGAAAATAACATGTCCCCTAGTATAAGCCGAGTAATTCCATGAGTGTGAACATGACATGACCATTAGTGTGAGTACAGCAGAATCATGGGTGGAAAGTGAGGGTAAGGAAACAAGACCAAGGACAATTTTGAATGAACTGATTGCAGGAAGGAACAATTAAATATTCTTAAGACTGCTTTCTTTTCTGTTTAATGACCAAGCAATGTTCATCCCTCAGGCACAAGTGGAGGACCAGGTGTAGTTACTCCTGGAACCACTGTAGGAAGCACATCTGGAAGCACAGGTAATGATGGGTACAGGAAGGTGATAGTCAATGAAAAGACTAGAGCTTAGTGTCCAGATACCAAAAAGATAGAAGTTTCAAGAAGATTTGTCACATTTTTTCCATTGTAAGGCCAAATGCTCAAGATATGAGAAACAATGTACAGATATTTGTTGAGTTATAAGTGGTCTGTGTGATGCTGGAAGTGACAGAAGAAACATTGCGATAGTTTCAGTCTTTCAGCTCTGCTTCCATTTGGACAGGGCAGATATTTTATTAACATAAGATATAAGTACAGAATAACTAACGGAATATGAAGGAATTGTGGGAGCCATGCCAATGGCATTGTAGGCATGATGATAGACAAAGTCACTCAAGGTTAAATGTTGAAAAATCAAAATGACTGTTATCTTTTAAAGAAAAAACATTAACAGAATAATTTCATAGTAAGAGTGGTATGAATTCCCCAAATCTGGACTCTCATAATCCAGTTATATTTGTGTATACATATCAGTTGTTAAGAATAAAGCAAACAGGCTCCCACAAAGTTTGTTTGGATGCTCATCTTTATAGACCTCGATGGAAGGGGGAGGACCTTGGACTTCCCACAGGGCAGAGAACCCTGACTGCTCTTAGGACTAGAGAAGGAGGGGGAGATGGGGAGGGAGAGGGAAAAGGGAGACAGGGAGAAGGTGGAAATTTTTAATAAGAAAATAAATAAACACTTAATTCTCCAAAAAAGAGAATAGAGCAAACAGTATCAATAGTCCTTCAATGGAAGTTTATAGCTTCAATGAAGCTCAGTCTAATGTTTTCCCACTTGATCAACCTAAGGTTCTCCTGGGGCATCATCTGGATCAAGCCCTGGTATAGCAGGTGCCAGCACTCCTGGAGACATCAGCACTGGAGCCACAAGTTCAGGTGGGACACCATAGTTTGGGGTGATTCCTAGCAGCTCCTGCACATGCCCTACTGAATAGAGAGCCCCTTGTCATCCTGGAATTTATCAGAATGATAATGCAGTGCTGAGAAGTGCTGGGAGGAAAATGACTGCCCATTTTCTTTTCCAAATTTCTAAAATATTCCCAGCAAAATCAGTTCCTCAATTCCAATTGTTCTTGGTTTTAGGAGCCATAAAGACTTCTGGAGGGTCTACTACTGTGAGTCTTGGAACATCGACTGGACCAGTCACAACCTCTGCTAGGAGCAGTCCAGGTAAATGAGAACGATAGAGATGTCTGAATTGTTTGGGTGCATGCAGACCATTTTCTGTATGTGGTTATTGGTTCACAATAGAGAGGTGTAGTAGGAAATTGACAATATAAGGGCTACTGCATGAAAAGCTGTAATGACAGGGATGGAGGAGATCGTATTTTTGTTGTTGGCCTGGGTGTGCGTAAAGACAAGGTGTTTTAAGGACTCCTTAAAGCTTGAGTGGCTTTGGATATTGAAATTGGAATGTGACTTATAAGGGGGCTCATATAGAAGAATTACTAGTGAAAGTTTTGTAAAATAAATGAAGAGAGGTTTAGAGTCATTGAGCTTGTATCTGTGTTGGAAAGGGTTGTGAAGGGCAATCACATTTCAGAAGCACTGAACTTATCTTAGGGATACATAAATAAATGGAAAGCTAAAATGTATTCAATAAATAATGGATCATACACAATTATTTTAAAAACTATGTATATTTTATGGTCAAATGTTGGAAGTGGTGAATTGAAAAGGAAGAAGTGAAAAACAATACAAAAGAGATGAGAAATCAGAGAGCAACATGGCAAGATTAACTTGAATAGAAGTCCTAAAATCCATTTCATGTTTACTCCAGAAGGGACTACAGTACCTTCAGCTGATGAAACAACTAGAATCTCAAGCAGTGAATCCACCCTCCCTGAAGAAACAACAGGTGAGTAGGTGATGTTAAGAATTATAATCACCACCCTCTGCCATACATAAAGCAAAGTAGCTGCACCAAATATATGGACATCTGGTTGATCCAAGCCCAGATCCTTAAATTGTCTATGTAAAAACAGTGTCAGAATAGAACACTAATGTCCCGCGCTCGGCCTCGCCAGCAAGAATGACGCGGGGCACTTAGGATTCTTCTGCAGTAAAGCTTTAATGCGTCTTGAGAGGGAGAGCATCAGCTTCCAAAGCGGAGACCCAGAATGAGGGGAACCCAGCCCTTATAAAGGAAACAGTCCTCGCTTCTGACGTGTCACTCTTGGATTGGTCCGCTGCCCATTATCCCAGATGATGCCTCGGAAGTAGGCAGGGACGCAACAGTAGAGAGTTACCAAGCACACGCGCTAGGATTAAAGGCGTGTGCTACATCACCTTGAACTCACAGAGATCTGCCTGTCTCTGCCTCCCAGGCATTGGGACCAAAGGCGTGTACTACCACGCCTTGAGGTCACAGAGGTCAATCTGCCTCTGCCTCCCAGGCATCAGGACTAAAGGCGTGTACCACCACACCTTGAGGTCACAGAGGTCAATCTCTACCTTTTTTCCTTGAAGCAATGGAGAATGTGGTTGCGGCCCGCCACACACTAACGTATTTGAGACTATCACAGTATAATAATGCTTTAGGGAACTCCAGAGTGGTATTTACTGCATTCATCTATCATCCTTCATATTTTTGTAGTAGGCCTAAAATGAAAAGTTAGGTTCCTCCAAGTTCGTCGAAACATTTAATGAGAAGTTCCTTGGATATTTTTTCAGGCTCTGCAAGAACACCAGCTGCTTTCACCTCCTCAGTGGGAAATGCAGGCACCACAGGAAACCTGCACTCCAGCCTCACCAGTGCTGGGCCCACAGAAGGTAAGCTCCGTTGTGAATGAGAATCCTGACCCCAGTCTGTTATAAGTGAATGCTGAACAGATATTCTTTCCTTGAAATGCAATGCCAGGCTTAGTTATTCACTGTATTAATTAAATTGTAATATCTTTAATCTTTTACAGTTGCTTTAATGAATCACTTTATCACTTCTTGCTTAACCTTCTTTGAGTGTTTGAAATGTTCGTGTAGATATTGTGTAGCTAATTGTATTTTCTCCTTTTTATAGAGACAACTTTAGAATCCTTAGCTGTTATGACAGCAACAGCCAGAGGGAAAGAAAATAACAATGATACAGCATTTAGAGAAAGTAAACTAAATAAACAGGAAAATGATAAAAACATACTTTAGTCAAATAATGGCATACCTACGTGACACTACAGGGTTCCCCTATTAACTTATACTAGGACCTTGTAAGTTAGTCAACATCAATTAATACATGATGATATTTCTGTGAGTTGAGATATTAGTACATATAAAATACAAAAGCAGCCTTAGAATTCACATTCTGAATTCTCCACCTTTTTGTGAACTACAGGTAAAGGCTTAGCTAGCAAAAGAGAATGTGCTCATCTTCACAACTCTGGACTGTTGAGAGTCTTGACTTGAAATGTATGATTTAGACTCTTTTCAGGATAATACAAATCAATGAAACAATTGTGAAAAATAAAATGTACACAAAGGGTCTTAGTGAAGGTTACTATCACTGTGATGAAACCAAGACTATTTATGAAAAGAAACTGTTAATTTCGAGCCAGCTTACAGTTTTAGATAATTTGTCTATGATCATCATAGCAGAAAACATGGTGGCAGGCATGCAGTCATAGTGCTGAAGCAATAGCTGAAGGCTTAACTCTTGTGTGTAAGCAGGAGAAAGGAAAAGAATTAAATTGAGCCTGGCATGGCTTTAGATACCTGATAAATCAACCACAGTCACACAGCTCAACAAATTACTCATTCTCTAAGGATAGATATCTTTCAAAAAAAATCATATCTCCAAATCCTTTGTGTTAAATTCAATAAACTATAGAAAAAGCATTCAGATATGTATGAGCCTAGGAGGACTATTACCCTTTAAATTCTCAGGCACAGAAACATAGTTTAAGAGAATTAGTAATCTAGCATCCTCTAAGATATTAGATATTTAAAGTGATCGCAATAAAACTACACTTCCTAAATTCTGAATCAGCATTATTGGGGCCTCAAGAAGACTCAGTCCCTGTGTCCTTAGATTATCAAGCATTTTCGGTAGAGATGATTCAGAAATGCAAAGTTTGGTTCCCAGCAGATAATGATCCCACACTGCTTCTCACAGGGGTGATGTGCTGAGGTGTAAACCAGAGCTCCAGCTCCAGGGAGCACAGCAGATGACACAGTGAAGTGTGGTTGTTCTGTTGAAAAAAGAGTTTGCTTGTACATGAGTTTTCTTTAAATTCTTTTACTTCTCTTTACACTGACCATAATTTCAATATATAAAATATGATAGATTAAGAATGGTCTATTACTATTATATATGTATTTAAGCAGTGAAGCAGGAGTCAGATGCTTAAATTACACGTGAATGTATTCTTACTCAGATCAGTGACCTGGTGCATGGCCCTGAATCTCTTCTAATTGACAAGAACAAGAAGCCCAGAGAGGGAGGATTATAATTATCAATTATTTTATTTGTGTCTAGGGCAATTTCAATTGCAATTTTTTTTATTTGTAGGCGAAGGAAGTCCCACTATATCATTGTCTACTCAAGGAGAAGGCAACACACCCAGGGAAGAAGGAACTGGAACCACAAGCCCAGGAACCTCAGGTAATTCCAAACACGTACCTGGTTATGGTAAATGTAGACCACTAAGAGTACTTGGAGTCTGCTGAAAAGATGATAAAAAAAAACAGATCATTGAAAGTATGGTTGCATTTCCTAAGAGCCATTTAGATTTTATATCACAGTTTAATCCACTATTCTTGTTTGCCAGGTTTAACCAAGGGATCTGTAGAAACCTCCACAGTAGCAGGCAAAGGAAGCTCACCTGGGACACCAGGCACTGAACCTGCCAGCACTGTTACACCAGCAGGTCAGACAAGGCCACTTTAGGGGCTGTAGAGGGCACAGCACATGGTTTGACCATGGCATTGGGAGAGAACCAAAGCTGCTGTATAATCTAAGTACACATATGGAATGATAAAATGTGTTCGAAGATTATTGTAGCTATCTGTGCATATTAACTTGATTCTCATTCCCATAGGAACAGGAGGAAAAACAGAAGTAGTTACCACTGCGGCTCCTGAAAAGAGCACATCTGGAGGAACAGGTACTGGGAGGGCACAGCTGGGGGAATTCAGCAGTAGACTTGTGATCTTAAGTGGTGTTTAATATTACATCACAGACAGTTCCATAGAAAATATGTCCATTGTTGATTATGCTATGGCAAGTATCCAAAAGGTCAGCTTTGCGATCTAAATATTTGTTGTGCATCTTAAAAGTACGTCAGATTTCAATTTGCAAAAGAGGTAACATATAAGTATGCACATCTCACTCAACTACAACCTGGAAAAAGAAAATATAAAATATGTACAGAGATATAAGAACAGGAAGAATTAGTACAGAAATAAAGTGGTTTATGGAGACAAGATGACCATGTGAACACTATTGTAGAATGATAACTCAAAGGCATTTATAGGTGAGACTTGAATTGTGTGTGTAGGAATACTTTATTTCTGACACATACATTGATAATTTAGTAGAATACCAGGACTACCTGGTACACACCATTTATGTTGAAAAGTAGCTCTCCATGCTAGTAACTGTGGCAGTAATCATTGCTATGTATCTATGCAACTGATGCAACATTTATAGCCATTGTAGTTGTGAAAAAGCAAGGTTAACACTATTAGTAGTAGTTAACTATTCAAGATTAACAGTAAGGACGAAGCACATGTTGGACACTACCCAATTTTTGTTTGTTTCTTTTTAGATTCTGCATGGACCACTACTGCTGGTTCAGTGGCCCCAGCCAAATCATCCACTTTTGCCAGCACAGAACCAGGTAATCAAGTGGGAGAACTCACTGAGTCTAGGTATCAAATTTTTCTGATAGTTTTCCTCACTCTGTGGTATTCTACCATGCTGAAGAATTAAAGGAATATAAGAGACCTGGAGAAAAAGCTCAACTGCTGATCTACAACTGGCCTGTAACTGTGGGAAAATGGATTAGGTGTTCTCTAATCAGAGCAAACAGCATAGACACCCTGCACATACAAGTTCAGAATCCTGCCTGTGGTATTTTGCAAGTGCAATAGAGAGTGTCTAATTTTACAGTCTTGGTTATGAGTTGAAAACCAGAAATTTTTGAAGATACATACTCAAAAATGTCACAGAATTATGATATCAGAAACCCTAGACAACAGGTCTACATCCTGCTCAAATCCTTAGCATTGTTTACAAACTGCTGCCTGATTTGCAAACAATAAGGTTCAAATGTCTGGAGAGCATTTAAAAACGGGTACTAAGCAAATGACAAATATTTTCTTCACAAACAAGTGAACATCCAGGGAAGCTGATGAATATACATGAATCTCATGGTTAAATTTCCTGCGAACAAGAAATGGAAGCATGACTATAAATCAGTGAGAGCTATGTTAATATTAGAGTGCAGGACATGTGTTTGCGTTTATCATAGATATAGATCAAGTGCTGATTTATTATCTACTTTGAAAAGGGACCAGGACCAGCAGGCCATCTGTTGGTGAAACAACTGGAGTCCCATGGAATAAAGTGATACTTCCTCAAGCTGACCCAGGGGAGTAGAGGATGTATTTTAGATGTCATGGCTGCCATCATGGGGAAAGTCACTCTCAAACAAAGCTTCTTTTAATTTATAATAATTGAAACTTATCTGTGAATTTATGTGGCGTGAAAGACACCCTTGTAAAGAATGTTCATAGTCTAACTGTGTTTGTTTTTTTTATTCTCTGCTCTTATTCTTTGGGGGACTCTGCCTCTCAGGCCCCAAAGAAATCACACAGAGTCTTATTCTTTCTCATAAATGCATGGCCTTAGCTTAGCTTATTTATAGAAAGCCTCTATTAATGTGTCTAACCATCTGTTGAAACAACTGGACTCTTATAGAATAAAGCAATACTTCCTGAAGCTGACCCAGGGGAGGAGAGGATGCATTTTAGATGTCATGACATCCATCATGGGGAGAGTCTCTCTCAATCAAAGCCTCTTTTAAGTCATAAAATTTAAACTCATCTTTGATTTCAAGTGGCATGGAAGATTCCCTCATCAAAAAAAAAAAAGTTTGTAGTGTCTCCTGAACTCATTCAATTTTCCATATGTCCAAAGATTAGAAGATCAAGCCATCTATAGAGACTGGATTCCACATAGACTTTAAATGGAAAGTCTTCATGATTTTCTCAGGCTCTCCTGAGACTTCAGCTTCTATTTCTTCACTAGTTGGAAGGCCAGGCACAGCCACAGCACTGTGGCCCAGTGTCACCAGTCGTGGAGGCCCATCAGGGAAACTAAATTTTGCAACTAAGAATCCTAACCCTGCCCAATTCCTTGTTTCAGGTACTGATGTTCAGAACAGTGTTATTCCTAATACAGGATCAGACATAAACGGTTCCACCCTCAATGTCATTGATTGGTCAAATCTTTAGTCTTTTAATAATTGCTTTCATTTGTATCATTTTGCTCTTGGAAGATCCATCCGCTGCCCTGTTTAAGTTCTCATGGGCATTTTTAAAGATGGGTAATTTTTTAATGTACTGTATCAGAGAGATATGGAAATTTATCAGGTGTAATCAGAACAGGTACCAATGGAGATGGAAGTGACACAGCCTTGTATTTAGGAAAAAGTAGACATGTGTGAAATGTCCCTTTGTAAAGATGCTTGTGCAGACTGTTCTCTGCTTCATCTCAACAAGTCAACTGCACAAAGTAAAGACTCAGCCCAAAAGGGCGGTCAGAGAGAGTGAAGTTATCTAGGAAAATTCCAGAAAAACTACAACGACTTTATTAACAGCTATTAAAAAAAAAAAAAAAAAGGTCATCTGGGACCATGTCATTTGAAAATTGTGCTTAAACTTATACTGTGATTTCTTTATCTTTTTTCATTATTTAGTCTAATTTTTTAAATTTATATTATAAAGACTGTGTTCAAACCTCCTATGTATCTCAGATGAGAATGTTTATAAACAATTGTTTTGCTGCACATAGCGTGAGCAGCAGACGTTTGGGTAGAAAATCTAGGCCTGGACTACCCGACATGCGTTTCAGAATAATTATTGACCTAAGTGTATTAGGATTGTGCTTTTTTTCCACATCTGATAAAATGAAACAGTAGCATTTTCTGTCTTGATTGTTGATGAGAATGCTCAATTGGGTATATATGTATATATATTATACATATATATGTTCAATTGGATATATTTTGCATATATATATAGATATATATGTATATATATTATATTCAATTGAATATATATATCATAATTTTAAATGTCACTTTTTTTTAAATGGTGACAGCAAGCCCTACCATACCCACACCTCCTGGAGATGAAGGCAACACACCCAGGGAGCGCAGCTCTACAGTCACCAGCCCAACAGGGCCTGAATGTCAGTGCTGATGAGGAGTGAAGCATCACAGGAGTTCTGTGGGGAACACGCTGAAAGCACACAGTGTTGAGCTATGCTGGCCATTAATATCACCAGAGAGGAATGAGCACACATTGACAAGCCGACTGCTTAGTTTTCAGAGCCAAAATGAGAGTAGTTGCGAACCTGAGCAACATTCTTTTCAGCAGAACAGGACCACAGGTGTGAACATAACACAAACATTAGTGTGAGCACAGCAGCGCCGTGAGTGGGAATAGGAGGGTAATAAAGTGTGATCAAGGACGATTTTGAATGAACCGATGGCAGAAAAGAACAATTAAATGTCCTGAAGATCGCCTTCCTTTCTGTTTAATGATTAAGCAATGTTCATTCCATAGGCACAAATGGAGAAACAGCTACTTCTGGAGTCACTGTCGGAAGTACGCCTGGAAGGACAGGTACTGAGGGACAGATGGAGGGGATAGGAAGGAGGAGACCTGAGAACTTAGTGTCCAGACGGTAGTTTCCATCAAATATTAAAGTTTTCATGGAGATTTGTCACTTATTTTTCCATTGTAAGGCCAGGTGCTCCAGAGACGAGAAAGAATCAAATGGTGTTTGTTGAGTCCTGAGTAGCCTGTGTGATGCTGCAAGTGATAGCAGAAATATGAGAAGGTTTTACTCTTCGCTCTCTGCTTCCATTCGGAAAGGGCAGATAGTGGGTTTGCATAAGTTATAAAGACAAAACAACATGTATGAAAGGAAGCAATAGTGAGAGCTGTGTCATGAGGATAGACAAGATGTGAAGGTTGAGAAATAAAAATGTGTGCTGTTTCTCAAAGGAAAAATTAACAGAATCATTTCATAATAAAAACGTTATGATTTACCAAGATCTGGAGCCTCACAATCCAGATATGTTTGCATGTAGACATATCATTTTTAATAAAAAAAGGAAAAGGCTTAATTATGAACAGGCATAAATTCACAGAATCTCAGTCTAACATTTTTCCACTTGATCAACATAAGGCTCACCTGGGGCATCATCTGGATCAAGCCCTGGTACAGCAGGTCCCAGCACTCCTGCAGAAGTCAGCACTGGAGCCACAGGTTCAGGTGGGATACAATAACCTGTACCCTGCTGAATGGAGAGCTCCCTTGTCTTCTTGGCGTTTACCAGAATGATAATGCAGTATTGAGTAGTGCAGGGGGAGATCATAGCATTCCGTTTTTATTTCCTGAATTCCTAAAATACTCTAAACAAAATCGAAAAAAAAAAAAACAATCACATCCTCAACTCCCAATTTGTTCTTGGTGTTGGGAACTATATATATTTATGGAAGTCCCACCACCATGAATCCAGAAACACTGACTAGACTAGTCATAACATTCAGTAGGAGCAAAGTAGGCAAAGGAGAGAGAGATGTCTGACTTCTGTGTGTGCATGGAGCCCATTCTCTGTATGTGCTTATTGTTTCCCAATAGAAAGTAATAGTAGGAAATTGATGTCATTAGGGCTACTGCATGAAAAAACTGAAATGACAGATATGGGGTAGTTCATATTTCTCTAATTATCCTGAGGGTACTCATGACCACAGTGTTTTGAATAATCATTACAGCTTATAAGGATGTGGCTGTTAAAATGAAACCATGACTTTGAATAGAGCTTAGATAGGAGAATCACTAGTGACAGTTTGGGAATATAAATGGAGGACCTTCAGATTCATTGAGCTGGTATCTGTGTTAGAAAGGGCTTTAAAGGGGGCAATTATTTCCATTGTGCAACCTCACTTCAGAAGCACTGAGCTTGGCTTAGGGAAATTAAATACATAAACAAATGGCAAGCTAAAATGCATCCCTTATATAATGGAGCATACACAATAATTTTAATAAGTGTGTTTATTTTATGGTTATATTTTAAAAATGCCGAGTTTGAAATGAAGAAATGAAAAATACATAAATGAAAGAGATGTGAAATCAGAGAACATTATGGCATGATGTAAGTTATCAGAGGTCCTAATATCCATTTCTGTTTATTCTGAAAGGGAGCGCTGCACCGTCAGCTGGTAAAACAACTAGAGCCTCCAGCAGTGGATCCACCCAGCCTGCAGACCAATCAGGTGAGCAAGTGGTGTTCAGGATTGTGGCGTCATCACCGTGATTCATACCTAATGCACAGGAGCGGCATCAAATGTATGGACATCTGGTTGACCCTCTCCCAAATCCTTAGCTGCTTCTGTGTAAAAACAGTGTCAGAACAGAAAACTAACATATTTCAGACTACCACAGTTGAATGAAATTTTAGGAACTTTTCTATATGAAGAATAAAATGAAAAGGTTGCCCCCCTCATTGCTAACCAAGTTCATCCAACCATTTAATGAGACATTCCTTGGATGGATGTTTTCTCAGGCTCTTCTAGAACACCAGCTGCTCTCACCTCCTCAGTGGGAAATGAAGGCACCACAGCAATCCTTCAGTCCAGCCTCACCAGTGCTGGGCCCACAGAAGGTAAACTCAGTTGTGAATGAGAATCCTGACCCAAGTCTGTTATAGGTGAATTCTGAACAGATATTATTCTTTATGCAGCACTTGGTCATTCCTTATATGAATTGAATTATAGTATCTTTAATATTTCACAGTTGCATTAAGGTATCATGTTATAATATCATGTTCATCCTTCCTTGCGTGTTGGAAATGCTCATGTAGATATTGTGTAGCTAATTATATTTTCTGCACTTTATTAGAAACAACTTTAGAGTTTTCAGATGTTCAAAAAGAATAGCCAAAGGGAAAGAAAATACCAATGACACAGCATTTAGAGAAAGTAAACAAACTAAATAAACAGGAAAGTGGTAAAAACAACAGCAACAAATTAGTAAAATAATGACGTACCTACCGGACACTTTGGGGTTTCCCTATCGACCTTACACTAGGACCTTGTAAGTTAGTCAACAGCAATTGATAGGTAAAATTATTTCTGTGAGTTGAGATATCAGTATATAAAAGCAGCCAGGCAGTGGTGGTGCACACCTTTAATCCCAGCACTCGGGAGGCAGAGGCAGGCGGATCTCTGTGAGTTCGAGGCCAGCCTGGTCTACAAGAACTAGTTCCAGTACAGGCCACAAAGCTACACAGAGAAACCCAGTCTTGAAAAGAAAAAAAAATAGAAAAGCAGCCTTAGAATTCTGAATTCTACTCATTTCTTTGATGTGTGGGTAAAAGCTAAGCCAACAAAAGAGAAGGCCCTCATCCTAACAAATATGAGCTGTTGAGTTTTGACTTGAAATGTATGGCTTACACTTTGCAAGATAATATAAATCAATAAAATAAATGTGAAAAAATTATTTAGGGTAACTATTTCTGTGATGAAACATCATGACCAAGGCTACTTATAAAAGGAAACATTTAATTTTGGGCCTGCCTACTGACTTAGTGGTGTAGTCTATGGTCATCATAGCAGAAAACATGGTGGCCGGCATGGATGTAGTCATGGTGTAAGAGCAGTAGCTGAAGCCTTACCTCCTGTTCGGTAAGCAGAAGGTAGAGAAAGAATTAAATTGAACCTGGCATTGGCTTTAGATATCTGATAACTCAATTACAGTCACACACCTCCTCAACAAATCATGCGCTTTCCATGAGGCCAGACATATTACAACAAAGTCATATCTCCAAAACCTTCCCAAACAGTTCAATAAACTGAAGAACAAGTACTCAATTATATGAGCAAACATATGAGGACCATTACCCTTCAAATTGTCACACACAGGATCACAGTTCAAGAGAACTAGTAATCCAGCATCCTTTAAGAGACTAGAATTTTAGTGTGTTAGCCATGAAACTACACTTGAATCACAGATACTGGGGCCTCAAGAAGAACTCATTTCCTTGTGCCCTTTGCATATCAGGCCTTTGGAGACGAGTGTGAGAGGCAAAGTTTGGTCCCCAGCAGATAGTGTTCCCACACTGCTTCTCACAGGGGTGCTGTGCTGAGGTGTAAAACAGAGCTCCTGGTCCAGGAAAAGCAGCAGATGACACAGTGAAGTGTGGTTGAAAAAAGACTTTGCTTAGACTTGAGATTTTTTTAAGTCTTTTTCATTTCTCTTTACATTGACCACAATTTCAAAACATAAATATATCATTGCTTGAAAATGGTATATCCCTAATTAGCACTTGATTTTAAGGTATAAAGAAGGAGGTAGATGCCTAAGCTGCATGTGTACATGGTCGTACCAGTTCAGTGATGTATGTCCCTGAATCACGTCTAATACGCAAGAACAGAAAGGTCAGAGAGAGAGGGGATCTAGACCATATCAATGATTATATTTGTGTTTATGGCAATTTCAATTGCAATTTTCTCATTTATAGGCAAAGGAAGTCACACTCGGTCAGTGTCCACCCAAGGAGAAGGCAGCACACACAGAGGACCAGGCACTGTAGCTACAAGCCCAGGAACCTCAGGTAATTGCAAACGTGTCCCTGAGTGCCTGAAATTGGTTCAAGCAGGAAAACACAAATGCTGTTGTATTCAAAGCTGTTACATTCAAAGCCTTCATCCTCTACAGACTGGAATGCTTACAAAATTATTTTGTTGCATGGGGTTTTTAAATTAGAAGTTTGTGTGGAAATCCAAAGCCTAGACTGCTTGGGTTTGGTTCTCAGCCTACTCTAAATCAATGTGTACAGGTGTTTTATCACAGATGATAAAATATGGTTTTCTGCTGTGGATGTTGATGTGAATGTTCAGTGAGTTGATGACATCTGAGATAATTCAAAATGCCATTTTTTTTCTTTTTAATTGGTAATAGCAGGCCCTACCACACCCACACCTAGGGATGAAGAACACAGCATACCTGGAGAACACAGTTCTACAATGACCATTCCAGGAGAGTCAGGTAGGTCAAGATTTAATCATCTATGCCTATGATGGGGAGAGTATCACAGTGGGATGTAGGAGATATTAATGTATACAAATATACAAGAGTG
This sequence comes from Myodes glareolus, assembly GCF_982192425.1. NCBI lineage: Eukaryota > Metazoa > Chordata > Mammalia > Rodentia > Cricetidae > Myodes > Myodes glareolus. Next base: position 54,451,477 of record NC_142044.1, read on the forward strand.
CACATGTGCCCACGTTTGCTAATTTTCCACAACATATGCATAGGCATATGATGAAGCCCCTACTACCTAGTTAGTTAGGAATTGAGGGGAAGTAATTGGGAACTTCAGGTCATGCATGAAAGCACAGAAGGACCCTGAGTGTGAGCACAAGCAGGACTATTAATGTGAGCAGGACTATATGTGTGTGAATAAAGGGGGACCATGTTTGTGATCACAGCTGGACCATTAATGTGAGTGAAGTAGGACCTTGAGTGTGAGCATAGCAGGACCATGAGTGTGAGCACAGCAGGACCATGAGTATGAGCATAGAAGGACCATGAGTGTGAACAAAGCAGGGCCATGACTGTGAGCACAGCAGGACCACGAGTTTGGGCAAAGCAGGTCCTTGAGTGTGAACACTGTAGTACCATGACTGTCTCCAAAGCAGAAACATGAGTCTGAGTATAGCAGGACCATGAGGATAAGCACAGCAAGACCTTGAGTTTGAGTATACTAGCCTAGCACCATGAGTGTTCATATAGCAGGGTTTGAGTGTAAATACCACAGGACCTTGAGTGTGAGCACAACAGGACCAGGAGTATAAAAATGACTGAAGCGTTAGGTCGTGCTGCCCCAACAAGCACAGCATAGCATTCCTCTTAGATCCAGTCTAACTCTCTCCAAGAAGTAGAGTGGGAAATTAGAGTAAAGAAAGGTGGTCAAAAACAGCTTTAAAGGAACTAAGGCTATGTATGAATGATGGAATGCCCTGGAAATGGTTTTCTTCACTGTTAATTCAGGAAGCTCTTTTTATCCCATAGGGACAAGTGCAGCACCTACTCAAAGCATTGTTGGAAGTACATCAGGGAGGACAGGTACGGAAGGGGAGGGGATGGTGGTAGACAAGGAGGTGATTCCGTCAATGATAAACATTTTCTGGGGACCAGTCCCATTGCTTCCATTGTGAGGCCAAATGTTCCAGAGATAAAAATGATAAATTCATTTGTTGCATTCTGAATGGTCTATGGAATGCTGTGAAGGATGACAAATTGATGCCAGTTGCCTCAGAGATGAGAAATAGTCCAATTCTTTTCGCTGTATCCCTGATACTCTCTATGATGCTGTGTGAAATACAAAAGAATATGAAGTGGGTGTTTATCTACCCATTCTGCTTTAATTTGTAAAGAAATAATATTATATTTGCATAATTGATGTCTGCCAACTTGTCATCAGATGGACTATTTCCATCTAGTAGCAGATGGAAACACGTGCAGAGACCCACTGCTAAGCATTGAGCTGAGCATGGGGTATTTCACTGAAGAGAGGAAAGGATGTTTGGGCAAGCCAGGGGAGTATGTCCAGGACATCACAAGACAACTCACAGAAATGACTAGCCTTACTCATAAGAACTCATAAAGTCTGAAACAACAAGCAGGGAGCCTGCATGGGGCTGACCTATGTAGCATGAGGGGGCCGGCTTGTTGGGGTATCTGTCCCGCCCAGTACCCCACAGCAGGCAGGCCCCAAAGAAAATCACACACAAGACTCCATAAGGTTATAAACTGATTGGCCCATTAGGTCAGGCTACTTATTAATTCTTATGACTTATCTTAACCCATTATTCTTATCTATGTTAGCCACACGGGCTCAGTACCTTTCTCAATGTGACAGCTTACATGTTGCCTCTTCGGTGGTCTGCCCAGGAGTGGCAGAGGAACTTCCCTGCTTCCCAGAATTCTCCTGTTCTCATTGCTCCACCCCTACTTCCTGTCTGGCTTTCCTGCCTATACTGCCTGCCTGGCCAATCAGCATTTTATTAAAATATGATTGACAGAATACAGACAATTCTCCCACACCAGACCTAGGCCATCTACACATAAGTGACAGCTGTGTAGCATGTTCTACTTGTGGCTTTCCTGATAGTGGGTACAGGGATTCTACCTAATGCTTTTGCTGGCTTTTGGGAATCTATACCTTATACTGGGTTGCCTTGCCCAGCCTTAATAGAAAGGGAGGTGCTAAGTACTACTTCAAATTGATATGCTATGCTTTCTTGATACCCATGGGAGGTCTGCCCCTTTTATCACGGAAGCAGAGGAGTGGGTTGTTGGGTAGAGGGGAGGTGGGGATAGGAAATGGGAAGAGAGGAGGGAGGGGAAATTGTGGACAGAATGTATAATAAGAAAAATATATAAACATTAAATAACTATCCAGACAGAGAGAATTGTGGGAGCTGTGTCAATGGTATTATAAGCATGAAGACTAATAAGATGACTCAATGTTGAATATTAGGAAATAGTCGTGATTTTTGTTTCTTAAAGTATAAAAACATTCATGAACTGAATTCAAAATAAGAATGGTATGATTTATGAGGATCTGGAGTCTCATTCTCTAGTTATGAATATTTGTAGATATATAATGTTTCAGAAAAAAGCAAACAGGCTTTATAGTCCATTTATGAAAGTGTATAAGTTCACAGAATCTCAATCTAACGTTTTTCCACTTGATCAACCTAAGGCTCACCTGGGGCATCATCTGGATCAAGCCCTGGTACAGCGGGTGCCAGCACTCCTGCAGAAGTCAGCACTGGAGCCACAAGTTCAGGTGGGACACAACAGCCTGGGGTGATTGTCCACCAGCTCCTGCCTATACACTGCTGAGTAGAGAGTTCCCTTGTCCTCCTGGGGATTAGCTGACTGGTTTTGAAGTGCTGAAATGTTCTTGGGGGACCGTACCTTTCCATTTTCATTTCCTGAATTTCTAAAATGTTTGTAGCAATACAAGAAAAACAATCACATCCTCAATTTGTTCTTTGTTCTAGGAACCATAGACACTTCTGGAGGCTTCACCACTGTGAGGCCTCGAACATTGACTAGACCAGTCATGACCTCTGCTAGGAGCAGTCCAGGTAAATCTCACACACACACACACACACACACACACACACACACACACGAGAGAGAGAGAGAGAGAGAGAGAGAGAGAGAGAGAGAGAGAGAGAGAGTTTTAGTTGAGCGTGTAAATGGAGTCCATTTTCTATATGTGGTTGTTGGTTCAAAATAGAAAGTAGTAGTAGGAAATAGAAGCTATAAGGGTGACTGACGGCTTGAAAAGCTGTAATGACAGATGTAGGCTAAATTATACTTCTGCAATTATCTTGAGTCTACACATGGCCACAGTGTTTTGAAAATCCCTTACTTCTTGTGAGGCTTTGATTACTGAAATGGGAATGTGACTTGTAATGGGGCTTAGATGGGAAAACCTCTAGTGATCGCTTTGGAATATAAATGGAAGTACCTACAGATTCATTGAGTTTATATCTGTGTGACAAAGTGTTTTAAAGAAGTCAAGAGTTTCCAGTGTGCAACCTCACTTCAGAAGCACTGAGTCCAGCTTAGGGACATTAAATAAAGAAATAAATGACAAGCTAAAATGCTTCCAATAAATATTAGATAATATACAATTATTCCTAAAGCTATATATACCTTATGACCAAATGTTGAAACTATTGAGTTGGAAAAGAAGAAAGGAAAAGGAATATATGGAAGAGATGTGAAACCAGAGAGCAGGTATGGCGTGATGAACTTTCTCAGAGGTCCTAATATCCATTTCTGTTTACTCCGAAAGGGAGCACTGCACCGTCAGCTGGTGAAACAACTAGAGCCTCCAGCAGTGAATCCACCCAGCCTGGAGAACAATCAGGTGAGCAGGTGCTTTATTCTCCTTAAGAGAGAAGGAGCTGCCTCTATGCCCAGGCCAACTTAGGGAGAAGCCAACACACCCAGGGAACAAGGCACTGCAGCAACCACTGTAGAAATCTCAGATAATTCCAAGCATGGCTTAAATATGTCCAAGCAGGAAACTACGAAGGCTATTTTTAACTTGGAAATGCAGACCACTGAAAGTTTGATTGAATTTCCCAGAATTCCCTTCAAAGCAGCAGCACAGTAGAAACCATAGCTCTTGTTTTCCAGGTTCAACAGGAGGATCTGTGGGAACCAGCTCTGCAGCTGGCAAGGGAGCTTCACCTGAAACACCAGGCACTGAGGTCACCAGTACTGTTACAACACCAGGTCAGACAGCTTCTTCGGGGTTGGGGCCAGCATTTAGTCATGAATGGAGATCCACAAAGATGACATTGTAAATATGAAAGCCTAAAGTATCTTGATAGACTTCATTTTTAGGCATCTTTACCTATTAAAACCCATTCTTCTTTCCATAGGAACAAGGGAAGTAACAGTTGCAGACACTACTGGAGTTGCTGAGGAAAGCACCCTGGGAGGAACAGGTACTGAGGCTGTTCAGCAGAGGGAAACTGAAGCAGTATATTTGTGAATGTGGTGTTCATAATTTCATCAGAGGTCTGGTTTCCTGGGAATTGACTCGATTTGCCATTTGGTGCCAATTGCTTTAGATACAAGAAATAAACCCAAGTGTTTGGTATATTTCAATACTCTATATGACACTGAATGGAATATAGAGAAAGGAAGGAATATGTTTATCTCCTCACCCTTCTCTTCAGAAATGGCAGATTTTATATCAATAGAGGATAGAAACCTAAAATAAGAAGCAAAACAAAGAAGAACTTTGTGAATGGTGTTAAGACTGAGGAAAGACAAGATAATTAGATGCTGAATATTAAGTGATCTACTACAAGTCTAATGGACAGAAAGCATAGTAAGAATTAAAGGATCAACTGAGATCAAGAGTATCATCCCCTAGCGATGTTTGAAGGCAGATTCTTCCTTGTTTTAATGAAGTAGGGATCTTAGCACTTTATGAAATTATCTAACTGCATATTGCTTTGTGTTACCTTTTCCCCACTGATCAGTACCAGGCTCAACCAGGACATCATCTGCATCAACCTCTGCAGCAGCAGGTGTCAGCACTCCTGGAGAAGCAGGCACTGAAGCCACAAGTTCTGGTGAGATTGGATTCACTGGGCTGATGACTTAGCCCCTACCCTCAATGCCCTCCTACTAGTGTGCTCACTTGGACCAACTAACCCAATCTGGAAGAGAATCAAGGCTTTAGGAGAGCCAGAAGGGCAGTGTTGTCCTCAGTCTAATGGAATGTGTATGAATATTTACAGTAGTGGTCGTAGACCATAAATATCCCCAAGACTGCCAGCCTTCTTAGTTCTAGGAACCATAAGTATGTTAGTGGGCTCCACCAATCCAATCCATGGAGCATCCGCTAGACAGTGCATGACTGAGTGGAGTCTGGGAAAACTGGAGAGAGAGAGAGATGTCTAACCAAAGTGTGTCAACAGAGCCCATTTTCTGTGTGTAGAGACTGATGTAGAATGGCAAGGAATAGTTAGGGATCAGAGCTCTTTAGCATACTCCGTAACATGAATAGTGAGAGTCTTGGGGAGTTTGGTGTGATCTGCTTTGAGTGTGCTTATAGCCATGGTTATTTGAGGGCTCTTTACAACGTATGACGCTGTGGAATATAAGAGGAGGACATTGTGTGCATGCAATGCTAGTTGGATGAAAGAATCCGCTAGAGATATCAATCCATTATTAATGGAGGAACCTTGGCAGATTTATTGAAATTAGAGCTCTGTTAAAAGTAATTTTAAGCATTTTTATTTCTTCATTAAATGGTGTGTGTATGTGTGGTGTGGTTGGGTAGCTGGTTAATGATTGTTAGTGCATTGCCCACAGAGGCCAGATATGTGGGATTCTTTTGTAACTAGAGTTAGAGATGGTTGTGAGACACCATCTATGAGTTCTGCTTACCAAACCCAGGTCCTCTGAAAGAGCTGCTTATGTCTAAGCCACCAAATATCTCTATCTCTTCAGTCCCAATTAGTGTACTTATTTATTTACTTATAAAAATATTTTTAACTTTTTGTGAACTTTATACAATAGTTTTGGTCACGTGTGTGTCCTTTTCTCGGCTCCTTTCACATCCACCTCGTTTTCCCTACTCACATAACTTTATGGAATCTGTTTTGTAAACCCTAGGTGTCCAGTCTGTGCCTCTTACTGGTTCAGAATGTGCTGAGATAGAAAAACAGAGCTTAAGTTCTCATAGAAAAAAAAAAACATGTACACATGAGGGTCTATTATCTCTCTGTTCTTCATAGAGTTGTGTTGTAGCATAATAGCGTTTGTACCAGGCTTACTTTTAGACCACCAACCAGCTCTCAAATCAGGCACAGAGACTTAATTATTAGTCATGAATGTTTGGCCTTAACTTAGCTCTTATTTTAATCTGTTTCTTTTTATCTATATTTTGCCCCAGTGCTTTTTACCTTTCCTTCAGATGTCATAGTCTTCTGCTGTTTCTATCTGGTTGGCTGGAGGCTGTCTGACCTCTGAACCTGGGTTCCTTCTATTTCTCCCTGTGGTCCCTCTATTTCTCCTTGTTTTCTTCTTTTCTCCCTCTTGTTCTTCTTGAACCTGGATTCCTCCTCCTGTTTATTCTGCCTAACCTCTTCTGCATAGCTATTGGCCATTCAGCTTTTTATTAGACCAATCAAGTGTCTTAGGCAGGCACAGTGAAACAAATGCAATACATCTTTACATAACTAAATGAATTCACCATAAGTAAATGTAGCATACCTTTACATCCTTAAAAGGCAGCAGAAACAAATGTAACACACTTTCACATAGTTAAAGTAATATTTTTCAGCATAAACAAATGTAACACATCTCTCTCGTTAAAATAATATTCCAGAACTAGTGTTCCCTTCTCTCTTCCCACTTAAACATTTTAAATCATCAATCTATGACAACTTGGGAATGTTATATTAGTCTCTGGCATATGTGTTTGAGTTTGCTGAAGCTAGATGCTTGAATTTGGCTCTTGGATGTGTTGTATAAGAGTAAAGTGACCTTCCTTAGGGCACCGAATTATATCCAATCAGCAGGAACAATTTGATTGATACAGGAGATTTTTGGCAATGGAATATGTATATTTGTCCAATGAATTTATATTAGTTATTTCCTCATCAATTAACATAGAAGTTACCACAAGACAAATATCCACGTTGGGGGAAGGCAGCACACCCAAGGAACAAGCAACCAGAGCCACAAGCCCAGGAATCTATGGTAATTCCAAACATGTACCCAAATAGCTTAAGTGTAGATTTCTTCAAAAACATGACTATTGTGGTAAAGACGGTAAAAATACAGACCATTGAAAGCTTAGTTATTTTCCTAAGACCCTTCAGATGACATACCACAGCTTAATTCACTACTCTTGCTTGCCAGGTTCAACAGAGGGCTCTGTGGAAACCTCTACAATAGCAGGCAAAGGAAGCTCACCTGGGACACCAGGCACTGGGACTGCCAGCACTGTTACACCAGCAGGTCAGACAGGGGCTCTTTAGGGACTGTGGAGGGCACAGCACATGGTTTGGCTATGGGATCAAGACAGGACCAAAACTACTATCGAATCTAAGCACATGTATGAAAGAGAGGATGTGCTTAAAGATTAGTGGAGGAATCTGTGTATATTGACTTCCATTCTCCTTCCCATAGGAAAAAGAGGAGGAACAGATGCAGCCACCACTGCAACCCCTGGAAAGAGCACATCTGGAACAGGTACTGTGAGAGCACAGCTGTAGACTTGTGATCTTAAGCAATGCTTAAGGTTCCAGCACAGATAGCTCCCTGGGACCTTTGTTGCTCATGCTCTGTCAAGTATTCAAAAGATCAGCTACATACCCTAAATCTTAGGGTATATCTTAAAAGCAGAGTCAGATTTCAATTTGACAAAGGAAGTAATGTACAAGTATATGTATGTCTCACTCAACTACAACTTGGGAAGGGAAAAACTAAAATATGTATTTAGGTCTAAGAAGAGGAATAATTAGTCTAGAAACAAAGTCGAGTCCAACACCAAGCTTATCATGTGTGAAGACTGTTCTGGAAAGATAAGTCAAAATCATTTATAGTTGAAACTTGAATTGTGTGCGTAAAAGTATTTTATTTCTGACACATACATTGCTCATTTAGTAGAATACCAGGACTACCTGGTGCACATCACTTCTCTTGGAAAATAACTCTCCCTGCTAGTGACTGTGTGAATAATCATTGCTATGTTTTTATGTAGCTGACGAGACAGTTATAGCCATTGTAGGTGTGAAAAAGCAAGCTTATTTCAAGTTCTATCCACAAGTAGAATTTCCTGCGTGTTTTCTTAAGGTAATATTTTTCCATGGTAGGCACACCCAAAGCATCCTCTGGAATAATCTCAGAAGCAACTGTCAGCCGCACCCCTGGGACGGGAAGAACAGGAGCCCTGGATACTGGTAAGTCCACAGATGTATGTGGTAACTTAGAAACTCTTATACACGAAATGTTATAGAAAGTACTGAGCTATTAAATGAGATTAAACTGGGACAAAATGAGGATTAAGGAACATAATGTTGGATACACCTTTTTCTGTAATCTCCCAACTATTTGGGGTTAACAATAAGGACAAAACACCTGTTGGACACCACCTATTCTCTGCTTGTTTCTTTTTAGATTCTGCATGGACCACCACTGTTAGTTCAGGGGCCCCAGCCAAATCATCCACCTCTGCCAGCACAGAACCAGGTAAGCAAATGGGAAAATTCACTGAGTCTTCAGGTGTCTAATACCTCTGGTAGTTGTTGTCATCCATGGTATTCTGCTATGCTGAAGGATTGAAAAGAATATAAGAAACTGGGTGAAGGAGTTCTATTGCTCATCTACAGCTGGCCTGTAACTGGGGGAGGGATGAATTAGATGCTCTATAATCAGAGAAAACTTCACAGACACCCTGCAAATACTGATAGGGGTTAACAAGTTCAGAATCCTGCCTGCCGTATTTTGCAAGAGTAATAGAGAAGGTTAAATTTACAGTCTTGGCTATGAGTTGAAACACAGAAAATTTTGAAGATAGACACTGAAGAACCTCACAAAATTATGATATCAGTGTCCCTAGTCTGCACACTGCTAAAATCCTTAAGGTAACTTCCAAAATGCTGCCTGGGTTGCAAACAACATGATTCAAATGTCTGGAGAGCTTTTTAAAGAAATGATTTTTAGCAAAGACAAATATTTTCTTCATGACAAGTGAACATCCAGGGAGGCTGATGAATATACATGATTCTCTTGGCTAAATTTCCTGTGAGCAAGAAATGGAGACATGGATATAAATCAGTTAGAGCTGCAGGACATATGTTTTACTTTATCATAGACCATGGTGCTGATTTATTATCCACTCTAAAAGGGACCAGTGGGCAATCTTTTGGTGAACAACTGAATGCTCACAGAATAAAGAGACACTTCCTGAAGCTGACTCAGAATTAGAGGATGCATTTTAGATGGCATGACTGTTGTCAAAGGGAAATTCACCCTCAAACAAGACATTTTTTAAGTCACAACAATTGACATTCATCTACGAATTTAAGTGGCATGAAAAACTCCCTCATAAAGAAATATCCATAGTGTAACTAAACCAGAATCTTCTATAATCATTCAGTTCCCATGTAACAAATGATTGGAGGATCAGGCCACCTATAGAAACCAAAGTCCACATAGACTTAAAATGGGAAAACTTTATTATTCTCTCAGGCTCTCCTGAGACTTCAGCTCCCATTTTTTCACCAGCTAGACATCTAGGCACAGACACAGCACTGAGGCCCAGTGTCACCAGTCCTGGAAGCACATCAGGAAACTAAATTTTAGAGCAAAGAATCCTGGTCCTGCCCTATTCCTTACTTCAGATATGATAATCAGAACAGTACTATTCCTAGTGCAGGATCAGACACATACGCTCCTCCCTCAGTGTCATTGCTTGGTCACGTCGTTAGTCTTTTACAAGTTGCTGTCATGTGTATCATTTTGCTATTGGAAGGTCCAGCTGGTGACTTGTTTAAGTTCTCATGGGCATTATTTTTAAAGATAGGCATTTTTAATAGACCATATCAGAGAGAAATGGAAGATTCCCAGCTATAATCAAAGGTACCAATGAAGACAGAATTGACGCAGCCTTATGTTTAGGAAAAAGCAGGAAATGCACGAAATGCCCCTTTCCATAAATGCTTATGCTACCTGTTCTCTGTTTCATCTCAACAACACTACTACACAAAATAAAGACTGCTCAAAAGGTCCAAGTGTCAGAGACTGCAAAGTCATCCATGAAAATTCCATAAAAACAACAAGGGCCACATCAACAGCTATTAAAAATAAGGTCATCTGGGTCCATGTTATTCCAAAATTTTGTTTTAACATGTACTGTGACTTTTTAATTTTTTTTTCATTATTTAATCTCAATTCCTAATTTGTAATATAAAGGTATAAAGGCTATGTTCAAAGCACCTGTCTACGGCAGACTGGAATGTTTATTTATTTTTTATTTTTTATATTTTTTTATTATTAAAAATTTCTGCCTTCTCCCCTTCTTCCATTTTCCTTTCCCTCCCCCTCCACTCTCCCCTCCAGTCCAAACAGCAGTAAACTATTGTTTTCTGCACATAGTTTGAGAATTAGAGGTTTGGGTAGAAAGCCTAGGCCTACACTGAGTATGGGTTTCAGCATGTATTGACCAATGTGTACCAGGGCTGTGCTTTTCTTTCCACATCTGATAAAATTAAGCAATAGTATTTTCTGTCTTGTATGTTAATGAGAATGTCAATAGGTTTAATACATTTAGCATAATTGTAAAGGTCACTTTTTAAAATTGGTGACAGTAGGCTCTACTGTACCTCCACCTAGTGGTGATGTAGGCAGCAAACCCAGGGAGCACAGCTCTGAAGTTACCATTCCAACAGGGCCTGCACACCAGTGCACATAAAGAGTAAAGTATCACAGCAGGGCTGTAGGGAGCATGCTTAAAACACACAGGGTTGCAATTATACTATTAATCATATAACCAGAGATATAAGTACATGTTGACACTCCTATTGCCTAGTTTTCGGGGCCAAAGTGAAAGAAATTGGGAACCTGAATATTATTCTTTTGAGTAGAGCAGGACCTTGAGTGTGAACATAACATGAACCATCAGTGTGAGCACAGCAGGATATAAGTGTGAAAATAGCACAACTATTAGGGTGAGCACAACGGCACCATGAGTGGGGATATGTGGGTAATGAAACATGATCAAGGACAATTTTCAATGAACTGATGGCAGGAAGTAATGATTTCCATTCAGAAAGGACAGATATTGCATTTGCATAAGATACAAACACAAAATAATAAGCAGGACAGAAAGGAATTGTGGAAGCTGTATCAATTGTATTCTGGACATGAGAATAGACAAGAACACTCAAGGCTGAATTTTAAGAAATCAAAAAGATTGCTTTTTCCTCAAAGGAAAATCATTAACAGAATAAATTAATAATAAGAATGGTATGATTTGCGAAGATCTGGAATCTCACAATCCAGTTATGTTTGTGTGTATATATATCATTTCTAACAAAAAAGTAATCAGGCTCAATAGTCCGTCAATGGAAGTTTATAGCTTCAATGAATCTCAGTCTAATGTTTTTCCACTTGATCAACCTAAGGCTCCCCTGGGGCATCATCTGGATCAAGCCCTGGTACAGCAGGTGCCAGCACTCCTGGAGAAGTCAGCACTGGAGCCACAAGTTCAGGTGGGATACAATAGGCTCAGATAATGACCTAATAGCTAATGCCCAGTCCCTGCTGAATAGAGAGCCCATTGGCTCTCCTGGGTTTAACTGAATGATATCGCAGTGCTGAGAAGTGCTGGTAGATCATCACTTTTCATTTTCATTTTCTGAACTTCTAAACTATTTACAGTAAAACAAGAAAAGCAATTAGGTCCACAACTCTCAATTTGTTCTTTGTTCTAGGAACCATAGACGCTTCTGGAGGGTTCACCATTGTGAGTCCTGGAACATCGACTAGACCAGTCATGACCTCTGCTAGGAGCAGTGCAGGTGAGAGAGAGAAAGAGAGAGAGGAGAGTGTGGGGGTTTGGATTGTGTGTGTGCATCATGGACCCCATTCCTTTTTCTGTATGTGGTTACTGGTAAGCAAGAGAAAGGAGTGGTAGAAAGGTTGGAGAGATGCCTCAGCAAATAAGAGTACTGGAATATCTTGTACAAGTCCTGTGTTCAATTCCCAGCCACCACATGATTATTCACAACCATTTGTAGTGAGATATGGCCCATAAGTAAATCTTAAAAGAAAAAGAAAGGGGTAGTAGGAAATTGATAATATAAGGGCTACTGCATGAAAATCTGTAATGACGGGTGGAGAAGAACATATTGCTGTCGTTGGCCTGAATGTGCATATGGTCGCAGTGTTTTGAGAACTCCTTACAGCCTGTGAGGCTATTGAAATGGGAAAATGACTTGTAGTGAAACTTAGATAGGAGAATCAGTAGGGATCATTTTGTTATATAAAGGAAGGAACCTTCAGACTCACTGAGCTTGTATCTACATTAGAAAGAGTTCTAAAGGTTCAATTAATTCCATTGTGGAACCTCACTTTAGAAGCACTCAGCTCAGTTTAGGGACATTAAATACATTAGGAAATGCCTAAATCAAATGTATTCAATATATAATGGAGCACACACAATTACTTTAACAACTGTGTATATTTTACGATTAAATTTTGGAAATGTTCAATAGGAAATGAAGAAGTAAAAACGAATATATGAAGGAGATGTGAAATCAGAGTGTGGGTTGCATGTTGTGGTTGAGCAGAGGTCCTAATATCTGTTTACTGTCTAATATGAAAGGGAGCACTGGACAATCAGCTGGTGAAACAACTAGAGCCTTTAGCAGTGGATCAACCCAGCCTGGAGACCAATCAGGTGAGCAAGTGGTCAGAATCGTGGAGTCATCACCTTGTTTCTTACCTAAAGCACAGGAGCTGCATCAGATGTATGGACATCTGGTTGACCCAATCCCACTAATTTCAGGTTCTTAACTGTGTGTGTGTAAAAACACTGCCAGAAGAGAAAACAAACATATTTGAGATTATCACAGTAGAATAATAGTTTTGGAAAGTCCAGGCTGTCATTCACTTCATTCATCTATTTTATTTTCTTAAGAAGAAATAAGATATAAAACGATTACCCCATTGGCAATCAAGCTCTTCCAGACTTCCAGACTTCTAATGAGAAGTTCTTTGGATGTTTTATATAGACTCTGCTGCTCTTACCTCCTCAGTGGGAAATGCAGGCACCACAACAACCATGCACTCCAGCCTCACCAGTTCTGGGGCCACAGAAGGTAAACTCAGTTGTGAATGAGAATCCTGACCCAAGTCTGTTATCGGTGAATGCTGAGCACACATTTTTTTGATATGCAATGTGATGCTTACTTATTCCTTGTATTAATTGAATTGTGATATATTTAATCTTTCACAAGAACAGTAATGTATCATATTAATATCTTATGCTCATCCTTGACTGTTGGAAATGCTCATGTAGGTATTGTGTCGCTAACTGCATTTTCTGCACCTTATTAGATACAACTCTAGCATCTTCAGATGTAACAACGGCAATAGCCAACTGGAAAGGGAATACCAATGGAACAGCATTTAGAGAAAGAGAACAAACTAAGTAAACAGAAAAATGGCAAAAAAATCAGTAAAACCATGATGTACCTTCTTGATACCCCAGGGGTCCCCTATTACCTATACCTAGTAAATCAGTCAACATTAATTGATAAGTGAGATAATTTCTGCAAGTTGAGATATTAGTGCATATAAAAAGGCAAAAACAGCATTAGAATTAACATTCTGAATTCTACCCCTTTCACTGATCCGTGGCCAAAAGCTTAAGCCACCAAGGCACTCATCCTAAGGAACGTGGACTATTGAGAATCTTGACTTGAAATGTATGACTTAGACACTTTGCAACATAATGTAAATCTATTAAATAATCCTTAAAAGTGGAATGTATACAGAGTGTCTTAGTCAAGGAAACTATTGTTGTAACAACACACCATGACCAAGGCTACTTATAACAGGGAACATTTAATTTTGGGCCTACTTACTGACTCAAATGTGTAGTCTGTGGTCGTCATAGTAGAAAACATGGTGGCAGGCATGCAGTCGCAGTGCTAGAGCAGTAGCTGAAGTTCTACTTCCTGTTCGGTAAGCAGAAGGTAGAGAAAGAATTAAATTGAGCCTGGCATGGGCTTTAGATATCTGATAACTCATCCACGGTCACGCATCTTCTCAACAAGTCATGCATTCTCCAACGAGGTCAGATATCTGACAACCAAGTTATACCTCTGAATCCTTCCAAAACAGTTCAACAAACTGGGGAACAAGTATTTAATTATATGAGTGAACATATGAGGGTCATTATCCTTCAGACTGCCACCCATCATTCAAGAGAATTAGTAATCCAGCATCCTTTAAGGGATCAGAATTGTAAAGTGATGGCCATGAAGCCACGCTTCCTAAATTTTGCATCAGAGATACTGGGCTTCAAAGAAGGCCTTTTCAGTGGAGACTAGTGTGAGAGGCAAAGTTTGGTCCTCAGCTGGTAGTGACCCCACACTGCTGTTTATAGGGGTGATGTGCTGAGTTGTAAAACAGAGCTCCAGCGCCAGGGAAAACACAATGGAGTGTGCTTGTTTGTTGAAAAAAAGACTTTATTTGGATGAGTTTTTTTTAATCCTTTTTTATTTCTCTTTGCATTGACTACAGTTTCAAAACTTAAATATATGAGCTTGAGAATGGTGTGTTGCTAAGGATTTAAGGACTGAAGCAGAAGTTAGACGCTTAAATTTCACGTGAATGTGGTCTTCTTTTAATATTTTTATTTTTTAAAAAAATTACTTTTCATTTTACATACCAACCCCAGTTTTCCCTCCTTTCCCCACTCCCCCACTTCCCCCGCTTCTCTTAACTGGTTAGGTGACCTGGTGTATAGCCCTGAATCACATCTAATCGACAAGAACAAGAAGGCCAGATAGAGAGGATCGAAACAATGTGGATTATTATATTTGTGTCTAGGGCAATTTCAATCATGATTTTCTCATCATAGGCAAAGAAAGCCCCACGACGTCAGTGTCTACTGAAGGAGAAGGCAGCACACACAGGGGACAAAACACTGGAGCTACAAGCCCAGAAACCTCAGGTAATTGCAAACGTACACCTGAGTGCCAGAAATGGGTCCAAGCAGTTGAAAGCACAATGCTGTCACAAATATGGTAGGAAGGCAGACTGTTGAATGCTTGATTATATTCCCCAGAATCCTTTTCAAAGTAGCACCACATTAAAATCATTGTTCTTGCTTGACAGTTTCAACAGGGGCCTCTGCTGGAACCACCTCAGGAGAAGCAAAGGGAAGCTCAGCCGAAACACCAGGCACTGAGATCACTATTTCTGCTACATCGACAGGTTAGAAAGGGCATCTTCAGAGTCTGGCAGTGGATCAGTACATGGTTGCAAGAAGATTTCCAAAAAGAATATAAATGTTAATTGCAAATGTAATTTTATTAAATGTTTTCAAGACTTTTTCTTGATATATGTAACTATTCAACACCATTCTTCTTCCAACAGTAACTAAAGGAAGAGCAGACACAGCAAGCAATGGATTCTCTGAGGAAACCACATCTGGAGAAAAAGGTACTGAGGGTGTCCATCAGAGGGACATCAAGCAGGAGACTTTTGGACATGGTGTGCAAAATTAATTCAGTGTTCCTGTTTCCTGGGAATTTTCACACCATTTTCCATATGTTGCCAACTGCCCTGGATATATGATATAAACATGATATGTTTGGTATGTTCTTAATATGCTCTGTTGTGCAGTGTGGGATATAGAGAATGGAGGGAGGGTGTTAATTGCCTCGCTCTCCTTCCCTTTGGAAAGTCTGGAAATTATATTGCAGATTTACATAAAAGCGGAAGCAGAACAAGGAGGAATTGCGGGAATGTGTGGTGTTTTGGAAATGAGGAAGAACAACATTATTCAGTTTTGAATATTTAGTGATCTACCCAGATGCTATGAAGAATGAATTTCCTAATGACTAAAATACACATCATAATTAGTGAGAAATTGAAATAAAAAGTCTTTGCCTCTCAGCAGTTTTGTAGGCAGATTCATTCTTTTTTAAAGGAAGAAGTGAGAAGAAATATTATCACTTTCAGAAAATATCAAGTTTCACTTTATCTTGGGCTGACCTCTTACCTACTAATGAGTGTCAGGCTCAACCAGGGCATCATCTGTGTCATCTGCTGAAGTAGCAGGTGTCAGCACTTCTGAAGAAGCACACAGGTTCTTACCATGGAGCCAAAGGTTCTTACAATATTTGATTGGCTGAAGTGATGCCTTAGCAGCTCCACTCAATACTTTCTAAGCAATGTGCTTGTTTTATATCCCGACTCAATCTGAATTAGATTGCAGGGCCTAAGGAAAACTTGAAGGATAATGAATGTCCATTAGTTTAATGGGCCTTGTAAATTATTCACATTATAGTAGGGATAATATGAAGATTCTCAAAACTGTCACCCTTCTTGGGTTCTAGGAACCATGTGCTATCAAGTAGTCTCTACCAATCCAGTTCATGGAAACGCAACTAGGCAAAGCAACAACTTCCATTAGCAGAAGTCTAGCAAAATTAGAGAGAAAAATATCCAAATGAATTGTGTGCACACGGCTGTATTTCTGTGTGTGGAGTTTGTTTTAGAATGGGAAGGTATGATTAAGGATCAGATCTATTCATGCTACTCTATAATCATTAGTAGTGAGAGTTTGGGGGGTATTTGATGAGGTTGGGATCATCTTTGAGTGTGCTCACGGTCACGGTGACTTTAGGATTTTTACAAATTATGAAGCTGTAGATTATAAGATAATGGGTGTGATATGCAATACTAGTTGGATAAAAGAATCCACTAGAGATAATTTAGGACAAGTAATAGTTGTGAGCCAAGTTATAGGGGTTCTAGTAACCAAAAATGTCATAGCAAATAGCAGGAAGTTCTCAAAGGTAACTTAATCTACAGTCCCAATAAGGTTTTTATTTATATTTTAAAATAGTTATTAAATTTTGAGGATTTCTTACAATATATTTTGGTCACATACATGCCCTTTTACATGAACTCCTTTTATATCTACCACTCCTTCACTACTAACCTAACATTTGCAGTCTTTAATTTTAAGCCTGAGGGGTCTGGCCTGTGCATTTTGCTGGTTCATGACATACTGAAATAGAAGCAGAGCTTATTAATTTGGAAAGAAACATCTTGACCTGAGGAGCTGTTATCACTCTGATGTCCATAGATTTGTGTTGTAACATAACAGCCCTTCCCTTCTCTCATCTCACTTAGGCATTTTAAAGCCTCAGTCTTTGACAGCTTGGGAAAGTTAGATCAGACTCTGGCACATGTGTCTGAGTTTTCTGGAGCTAGATGCTTGAGTTTGGCTCTTGGAGGTGCGGTATATTAGTAAGGTGACCTTCATTAGCTCTCTGAATTATATCCAATCAAAGCGAACAATTTGACTGATAGAGGGGAATTTTGCCAATATAAGTAGTATTATTTGTCCAATGTATTTCAATTATTTTCCCCTCAATTCATATAGAAGTTACCACTACACCTATATCCAGTGATGAGACAGGCTCTGGATTTGAGGAACAAGACACCGGAGCCACTAGCCCAAGAACCTCAGGTAATTCCTAATGTGGACCTGGGTGTCTTAAATGTGCACCACTAGGAAAACCTGAATATACAAATGAAGATAGAAGTGGCATTGCCTTGTTCTTAGGAAATAAGCAGGAAATGCCCCTTTCCAATGGTGCTTGCAGATTGTTCTCTGCTTCATCTCACCAAATCTACTGTACATAGTCAAGACTCAGCTCAAAAGAGCCAAGTATCAGAGGCAGTAAAGTTATACAGAAAAATTCCAGAAAAATACAAGTACCACATCAGCAGTTATTAAGGATATGGTCACATGAGACAGCTTCATTCCAGAATTGTACTTAAACATGAACAGAAACGTTTTAAAACTTTTCATCATTTTGCCTTATTTCTTAATTAATGTTGTGAAGGTTCTATTCAAAGCCTTCATCCTCTACAGACTGGAATGCTAGCAAGACTATTGTTCTGTTGTACATAGCTTGAGGATTAGAGGTTTGGGTAGAAATCCAAAGCCTAGACTGCTTGGATTTGGTTCTCAGCCTACTCTAAATCAATGTATGCCAGGTCTTTCACCACAGATGATAAAATATGACTTCCTTCTGTGGATGTTGATGTGAATGTTCAGTGCGTTGATGACAGCTGTGATGATTCTAAATGCCATTTTCTTTTTAATTGGTAACAGCAGGCCCTACCACACCTACACCTAGTGGTGATACACCCACACCTAGCGGTGAAGAACACAGCACACCTGGAGAACACAGTTCTACAACGACCATTCCAGGAGAGTCAGGTAGGTCAAGATTTAATCATCTATGCCTATGATGGGGAAAGTATCACAGTGGAATGTAGGAGATATGAATGTATATGAATATATAAGAGTGCACATGTGCCCACGTTTGCTAATTTCCCACACCATATGCATAGGCATATGATGAAGCCCCTACTACCTAGTTAGTCAGGAATTGAGGGGGAGTAATTGGGAACTTCAGGTCATGCATGAGAGCACAGCAGGACCCTGAATGTGAGCACAGCAGGACTGTGAGTGTGAGCACAGCAGCATCCTGAGGGTGAGCAAAGCAGGACCCTGAGTGTGAACAAACAAGACAATGGCTCTCTAGACAGCAGGACAATGAGTGTAAGCACAGGAGGACTATGAGTAAAAGCAAGTAGAACCATGGATGTGAGTACAGCAGGACTATGAGTGTAAACACAGCAGAATTATGAGTGTGAGCAAGCAGCAACATGAGTGTGAGCACAGCAGTACTATGTGTGTGAGCACAGCAGTACTATGTGTGTGAGCACAGCAGTACTATGTACTTGAGTACAGCAGAACCATGAGTGTGAGTACAGCAGAACCATGAGTGTGAGCACAGCAGAACCATGAGTGTGAGTATAGCAGAACCATGAGTGTGAGCACAGCAGAACCATGAGTGTGAGCACAGCAGAATCATGAGTGTGAACACAGCAGAACCATGAGTGTGAGCACAGCAGAACCATGAGTGTGAACACAGCAGAACTTTGTGTGTGAGCACAGCAAGATCATAAGCCTGAGTGTATCAGGAGTATGAGTGTGAGCAAATCGGGACTCTGGGTGTTATCACAGCAGGATCATGAGTGTGAGCACAGCAGTCCTAAAAGTGTAAGCAAAGCAGGCTTTAAGTTTGAGTATACAAACACCATGATGATTAGCATAGCAGGATTTGAGTGTGAATAAGGCAGGACTATGGATGGAGTACAGCAGAACCAAGAGAATAAATACAGAAGAAACATTAGACCCTGCTGCCTCAACAAGCACAACACAGTGTCCCCCTACTTAGATCCAGGCCAACTGTCTCCAAGGCTTAGAGTGGGAAATGAGATAAGGAAAGGTGATCGAGGACAGCTCTAAAGGAACCAAGGCTTTGGAGGAATGATCAAATACCATGGAGATGGCTTTCTTCACTGTTCAATTCTATAGGCTCATTTCATCCCACAGGGACAAGTAGGGGAGCAGGTGCAACTACAACAGGAGCCACTGCAGGAAGCACATCTGGAAGGACAGGTACTGAGGGAGGGGCAGGGGAAGGTGATAGGAAGCAGAAGACCTGAGAGATTAGTGACCAGATTCCATCAGTGTTGAAAATTTTTCTGGAGATTTGTTAAATGAAAAAAATCCATTTTTTTCCATTGTAAGGCTAAGTGCTCCAGAGATGAGAAAGACAAGGACATTTACATTCTGAATAGTTTATGGGATGCTGTGAAAAATGATAGATTGATGACAATGGCCTCAGAGATAAGAAATAGTCCAATTCTATTGGCTGTATCCCTAATATTCTATATGATGCTGTGTGAAATACAGAACAATATGAAGTGGGTGTTTACCCACTCTGCTTCCATTTGGAAAAGAAAGATAATGTATTTACATAATTGGTGACTAACCCACTTCTCATCAGAGAGCATTCATCTAATAACTAATGGAAACACATACCAGAGACCCACTGTCAAGCATTGGACTTAGCTCAGGGAATCCTGTAGAAGAGAGGAAGGAAGGGCTGGGCAAGCCAGTGGGCGGGAGAGGGGTGGGTATTGAGGACATCACAAGGCAACTCACAGGAACAACTAACCAGAATCAAACGAACTCACAGAGTCTTAACCAACAACCAGAAAGCCTGCAAGGAAACGATCTAGGCCCTCTACATATATGTGACCGTTATGTAGCTTGATCTTCATGTAGGACTCTTAGTAGGAACAGGGACTGGTCCTAATACTTTCTGGCTTTGGGGAACCTATACCTCATACTGGTTTGCTTTGACCAGCCTTAAGAGAATGGAAGTTGCTTAGTGCTACTGCAACTTGATAGGCCTTATTTTGTTGACACCCAGGGGGGAATGCCTAATTTTGAACAGAAGCAGAGAAGGAATGGGTTATTGGGTGGATGGGAGGTGGAAGTAGGGAATGGCAAGAGAGGAGAGAAGGGAAATTGTGGACAGAGTGTATAATTTAAAATAAGATATAAACATAAAATAACTAACAGGACAGAAAGAATTGTGTGCATTGTGTCAATGGTATTATAGGCATGAAGAAAACTAAGATCACTCAATGTTGAGTACCGAGAAATAGACATGATTGGTCTTTCTTAAATGAAAACATTAATGGAGTGAGTTCATAATAAGAATGGTGTTATTTACCAAGATCTGAAGTCTTTCTCGCCAGTTATGAATGTTTATAGATATATGATTTTTCAGGAAAAGCTCATTCATAATAGTTTATAACTTCACAGAATCTCAGTCTAACATTTTTTCTGCTTGATCAATGACATAAGGCTCCCCTGGGGCATCATCTGGATCAAGGCCTGGTACAGCAGGTGCCAGCACTCCTGGAGAAACAAAAGTGACTATGTGGAAATGCAGACCATTGAAAGTTAGACTGCATTTCCCAGGAGCCACTTAAAAGAAGCACTACATTAGAATCCAGCATTCGTGGTTGCCAGGTTCAGCAGGGGGATCTCTGGGAACCAGTTCAGAACTGTCAAGGGAATCTCACCAGGCACTGGTGCCTCTGGCACTGTTCCAACACCAGGTCAGGCAAGATGTTGGCTCTCAGCCTTCTCTGCTGTCCCTCCGTCTCTCCACCCCCCTTTCCTCATGTACCCTTTTTCTACTTTATCCCATTTTCTTCTCCATCCCCTTCTTCGAGACCACTTTTTTCCCATTTCATGGACCATTATCTTATTTCTTGGCCTTGACTCATATTTGCTCTTATCTCGATGCATTTGTTTCATAGCCTGATGCTAAAATCCTCACATGAGAGGAATGTGTTGTCTTCCTGTGTCTAGGTTACCTCAATTTAAATGCTTTATATCCATCCATGTTCTGGCACATTTATAATCCTGTTTTGCATCTGTATCATATTTTTATCATTACCTTTCCTGTTGACAGATCTAGGCTAATTCTATTTCGTTACTATTATGAAAAAGAGCAACATTATAAGGATGCACAGATGCCTCTGCAGTAAAGATATGCAGTCTTTGGGTATCTGCCCAGAGCTCACTTTTAGATAAGGGGTGTTTTTAGTTGTAGTTAAAAATAACAGATATAGTCTGCTTTGAGAAGATCATATTGCCAGCATATGATGATGCTGATCTATACACCTTAAGTAATGTCTGAGGACACAGGGAAGTGCCATGTAGTTTTAGGACTACATCCAATTTCAAGGACCACGAGGACATATATATTTTAGGTGCTGGAAAAGCAGAGGTGAAAATAATCTCTAAACTTAGAATCGATTCCTGCAAAGTCGAAATAATAAACATTAGCCTGTTGGTTATTGAAGCAGGGTTAGATGCACAGCAGCCTACAAAGGACCGTGCATCCAAGTACATACAATCTGCTGGCTTCATGTATACAGAATCATCAATAAAAGCCCTCAAGTGGAAGGCCTTAAAAGAATCATTGGTTTAAAAACAAGTCCCACTGTATCATCCTCTGGAAAAGATGCGCCTGGATGCAGTGTTCATGAATGAATGCGTAGAGGAATTATCTTATCTCTTAAATATCTTGTCTCTGTTCCAATGTCTAATTAACTGCCTCAATATTTCCTTATATCACAAATACTTTTACCAAAAATACAATGTAATTTAGTGGCAAGATCGGCTTGTACTGAGTGTATACCAGTGCTCAAAGAGTTCATGGCACAAATGGGGTTTTGTGTTATGCAAGGTGGGATAGTGACAGATACATAAACTAGAACATGCAGGGACTTCTATCAGTCACAGAAAAGGATGCAAAGTCTGTATTTGGAGGACTTGGAAAGGACAGAAAAGACTCAGGAGACTGAGAGGGAAGCCTGCCTCCCCTGGAAACAGTACTATATTCCTCATAGTAGTGGTGAGAGACCAGCAAGGGAATCAAAAGAGAGATGAGAGGAGATCCCATCAGTGGCAGAACATCAAGTAGAGATCAGAGCCAGGACGAATCAGCCCCTTCTTGAAAGAAAATTAACAGGAGAATGTCGGAAATCAGCAGGGAGAAAGCATTCTCGGAGTTGAAAGAGTGAGGGTCAGAGGGTGCACAGAAAGTTAACTGAGCATCTAGCGAGAATACTGACGTTGTCTAGAGCAGAGGGAGGTATTTTGGAATGTGGAAGAATCCCTGGGCAGCCTAGGTATCCAAGGGAACAATGAAGCGTGGGAAGACAAGGTTGTGTTCTTGTAGGTCAGAAGTCAGATGAAGAAAAAGGCCCACTTATAAAAAACTTCCCTTTTCTATAAGAACGTAAGAGGGAGACCTCAGTCTGGTAATCATGGGGCACACTGGAAGCCCATCTGCTGCTGCGTAGAGCTCCTGCTGCTATACCGCCAGAGAAAGCCAGTCCAGGAAAAGCAAGACGAGAACTCTGATCTCTGCACATATTCACTGTGCAGTTATTCATTTGTGTAAATTAAAAAAATTCAGTTATAAAAAATTTCAGTTATAGTAAGCAAGTTCTAAAAAATGAAAAAGATCATGAAACAAGATGAAAATGAAGCATTAGCAGCGATTTTAAATAAAAGTAGATAAGGATATAAAGAAATGTAAAAAAAAAGAAATGTAAAATGTGAATTTGGAATAAGAGTATATGAGTATATAAGAGGATTATAAATAGCAGAATTATCAAAGAGCAATTGGTGAAAACCAAAGAAGCAGATCAGAGGGAAATAAAAATTCTTTCAAACATGAAGGATAAATAACAAGTTGCCCAACAAAAAATAAAAAAGAATAAAAATAAGGAAAAGGGATCTGGAGGAAGGAATAGGACCAAATGAGTAAAGGCTTCCCGCCCAAATATTACAGATACTGTTAATTTAATTTTTAGACAGTGTCTCATGGATATAACAACAATTAATAAAAAAAGATACTATGAACTTGAAAGAGCAGGCAGAACTATGTTTGATGGGAGGAAAAGGAAGAAATGCATAATTATAATATCAAAAATAAAATAAAAATATATTAATAGGGCAGGCAGAAATAATAAAAGATGAAAATTAGATAAACATTGCTAAGTAGCAGGCAGGAGGTGGCCAAATGAGTCATTAAGGGTTCATGAATGAAGTGAGAGGAAGGTAGCATTGCTAAGGTTGAAAAATGAACCTTCAGGAAAAAGATGTTTAATAACTTCTGTTAATTAAGTGAAGGTATCCTCAAGATTAGGAAGCTCAGTGATGAAATTCTGAACAATAATCGGTCTGAGAAAAATAGAAAAAACAGTTTTCCCCAGAGAGGCAAAAAAGACATTGGATTACCATTGTCTCACAGAGAATATCAAACATAGGAGGAATAAATGAATTTTTCCATAAAATTATCTAGATTCCTTAGCCTTTAACTCAATATCTTAGTACAGAATCACCAGGCTCATTCCCTGACTGCAGGCGGGGAAAATGACAATGGCAGGTACCATCCGATAACCATCCAACAATTTTACAGTTAAAAATAAGCTGGACTAGGTAGGGATTGGAGGCATGGGGTTTGAAATAGATGATCAAATTCACATACCTCCAAAATGTAAAATCAAACCAGACTGAAATGTCATTTCTCACTTTCCGGACTGGCAGAAATCCAAACGTTTGACAACGGTGCTGTTGACAGGTCAGGCAGAAACAGGTAGTGCTTCGTGCCTGGCAGATGGGCACGCACCAAGAGACACCCCATGGAAGCCAGCCAGACAAAAGGAACAGAACTGCAGTCATTTACCCTTTGGCTCAACAGCCCTGCAACAGGGCTCTGTGATGCAGTACAAGATGACATATACACACGCCGTTCACACTGGTTGCTGGTGTTTTGTTTTGTTTTGTTTTTAAGAGAAGCAGATCAGAAACAAAAATCTTGTCTTCAGTAAAGAGGGTCGGGATGGGAGTGGGGCGGTAGGAGGGAAAAATCTGCTGCAAATTTGACCATCTCACCGTGACGAAGGACTAAGGAGGAGGCACTACTAGTATAAAGGTCTGTTTCCAGATGTGATCAGGGAAAAAGCAGAAACAAAGCCTAGACGCAATCTACAGCCTTATTTCTGTAAAAGGGGTGGGTGTCCATATGCACGCACATTGTGCAAGGGTTGACATGCTTGCCTCATGTGTACGAATGTGCTTACAGAAAGCAGAAGGTGGGAGAAAGAGACTAGGAGGCCCCAAATTCTCCTAGTGTTCCACTGAGTTGCTTGTCATAACAACTTATTTTTTTTTTATCCTTTCATAATCATCCCACAGATTGAAATTGTACATGAGCTTATTTGTGGCACAAATTCAGCCTCGGAGTTTCTACAAAGAAACGGAAAGATTTGCATGTTATTAGGCTTAGCCAGTGACTCTCAGACACTTTATGAATTAAGGTTAATTGTTGTTGGTTAAGAATTATTACCATACAACATTCTGGAGCAGAGAATATAATCAGGACTTTAATGAAGGATACTGACCTGGTAGTTGAGGAAGAACAGCTATAATAGTTCAGTTAAGATGGAAGGCTATGTGACTCAGATAACAAAACTAGTCATGGGAGCAGCATGCGTCCAGTAGCTTATTTTAGTTGAGCATGATTATATTACTTTAATCTTCTCTCTCTTCGTTTAGCAGGGACACCTGGAGTCTCAGCCAAATCAAGTGTAGCAACAGGAAGAACCACCAGCCTGCCAGGCAGTGAGTTTGCCTTGGGATGCAGGGAAGGGTCAAATAATCACAGAAGTCTATCCATTCCGATCAATTGGTATTGATCACAGACAAAATCACTGAAATATTTGGAAAAGAGAGGGGACGCAATGGGAACAAAAAAGAGTAGTAATTGACTTCATTTTTCAGAAACTTTAGAAGTTGATCTAATCCCAACTTTTTTGCATGTTGTTTAGGTAGGGCAGATGAGTCTATGGGAGCTACCAAGGGGCAAGGCAGCACAGGCAGAGCATCTGGGGCCACCAACTCAGAACACCAAACAGGGAGGCACGGCACATCAAACTGTTCCAGCAATGATCAACACAAAGACATCAGGAATTTATAACTCTGAGAGTAATTTTTAAAAGATCCAATTATGAGAATGATTGATATAAATTAAAGCTCATAAAATTGCTCTTACTTTCACCATGAATTTTTACATGCATAGCATTTGTAAGAAAGCAAAGTTCTATAGATAAAATCTTGTTGTTTTCAAATTGGATCTAACTGAAACACCAGAGCTGGCGACTAATTGTGGCTTTGGGTGAAGCTGCAATATTGTTTATATTGAAAATGATGCATAACTGGTACAAATTGGAGATCTTAGATCAAAATTTGATAGAGCAAGGACTTTGCTAATAAATCAATTATAAATTACTTAAAGAACCAACTAAATTTTGGAAACATTACATTTATTGAGATATTGCTATTATAATTATTATGGGAGAAATACTGATAAAGAAATATACAAATTGTGTAAGGGCTATTGTTACCTCTTACTGAGCAGTGCCTACAGTAAAAGACTTTTGTTCCTAGAGCTGAAGATATAGGTGAAAAAAATAATTGAATTGATGGTCAAAATTTTTAAGAAAAAAAGATTAAAAACTTTCTAAAAATTGTAATTGAGAGACTAGTGTTTACTTATGTTGGTTTTTAAAAGATATATTGAATAAAATTAACTATTACAGGAACAACTCCTGTGTCGAATGGAATTACAGAGAGAACTGCATCATCCCTTGGACAACATACAACTACTGGACCATCATTTGAAGAAGCAGAAACAACTAAAGTATCAACTGGCACACAGTCAACGGGCACATCAATGGAAGGAACTGTGGGGAAGGCAACATCAGCTGGAGAACCGACAATAACTAGACAAAGATCTAGAGTTACAATGACGTCTGGACACACACCTGGGACCACATCAGCAACTACTAGATCAGTTTCAGTGTCAGGAAGTACTGAGACAAATGGTGAAGTGTCTGTGACATCTGGTCAGACAACCATGGTGACTGTAACATCTTCACTATTACCTGAAGTGAGGAAGACATCCACAAAGTCAGTTGATAGCACACTGAGATCTACTGTAGCTTTAGATCAAACTGTAGTGTCTTCTGGCCCTACTACAACAACTGGACCTTCATCATCTCAAGGACTACAAACAAGTAGAGAAACTGTCACAGGAACAAGAACAACTCGTGTGTCCACTGGCATTACAGAGCAAACTGCACAATCCATTGAATCATCACTAACTACTGGACCATCATCTAAAGCACCAGAAACAACTAAAATATCCTTAACTGACACACAGTCCACTGGCCCATCCACTGAAGGATTAGTGACGAAAGCAACATCAGATAGAGAAGCAACCATAACTACAGCAAGACTTGGAGAGGCAGTGACATCTGGACAAACACCTGGGAGCACATCAGCAACTAGTCTGTCAGTTTCAGTGTCAGGAAGTACAGAGACAAATGGTGAATTGTCTGTAATATC
Source organism: Myodes glareolus (assembly GCF_982192425.1). Classification (NCBI taxonomy): domain Eukaryota; kingdom Metazoa; phylum Chordata; class Mammalia; order Rodentia; family Cricetidae; genus Myodes; species Myodes glareolus. The sequence continues at coordinate 54,478,438 of NC_142044.1, forward strand.
TGGTCAGACAACTAGGGTGACTGTAACATCGACCCAATCACCTGACATAAGGGAGCGATCCACAAATTCAGTTGAAAGCACACTGGGATCTACTGTAGCTTTAGATCAAACTGTAGTGTCTTCAGGCCCTACTACAACAACTGGACTTTCATCATCTCAAGGACTACAAACAAGTAGGGAAATTGTTATAGGAACAGGAACAACTGGTGTGTCCACTGGCCTTACAGAGCAAACTGCACAATTTGTTGAATCATCACCAACTACTGGACCATTATCTAAAGCACCAGAAACAACTAAAGTGTCCTTAACTGAAACACAGTCCACTGGCCCATCAACTGAAGGAATTGTGACAAAATCAACATCAGTTGGAGAAACAACCAAAACTACAGCAAGACTTAGAGAGGCAGTGACATCTGGACAAACACCTGGGACCACATCAGCAACTAGTCCCTCAGTTTCAGTGTCAGGAAGTACAGTGACAATTGGTGAAGTGGCTGTGACATCAGGCAAGACAACTAGGGTGACTGTAACATCTGTCCAATCAGCTGAAGTGAGGGAAATATCCACAAAGTCATCAGATAGCACCCTGGCATCTACTGTACCTTTAGATCAAACTATTGTATCTTCTGGCCCTACTACAACAACTGTACCTTCATCATCTCAAGGACTACAAACAAGTAGAAAAACTGTTATAGGAACAGGAACAACCAGTGTGTTGACTGAAATTACAGAGAGAACTGCATCATCCCTTGGACAACATACAACTACTGGACCATCATCTAAAGAACAAGAAACAACTAAAGTATCAGCAACTGGCACACAGTCAACGGGCACATCAATGGAAGGAACTGTGGGGAAGGCAACATCAGCTGGAGAACCGACAGTAACTACACAAAGATCTAGAGTTACAATGACGTCTGGACACACACCTGGGACCACATCAACAACTACTACATCAGTTTCACTGTCAGGAAGTACCGATACAAATGGTGCAGTGTCTGTGATATCTGGTCAGACAACCATGGTGACTGTAACATCTTCACTATCACCTGAAGTGAAGGAGACATCCACAAAGTCAGTTGATAGCACACTGAGATCTACTGTAGCTTTAGATCAAACTGTAGTGTCTTCTGGCCCTACTACAACAACTGGACCTTCATCATCTCAAGGACTACAAACAAGTAGAGAAACTGTCACAGGAACAAGAACAACTCGTGTGTCCACTGGCATTACAGAGCAAACTGCACAATCCATTGAATCATCACCAACTACTGGACCATCATCTAAAGCATCAGAAACAACTAAAGTGTCCTTAACTGACACACAGTCCACTGGCCCATCCATTGAAGGATTAGTGACTAAAGCAACATCAGATAAAGAAGCAACCATAACTACAGCAAGACTTGGAGAGGCAGTGACATCTGGACAAACACCTGGGAGCACATCAGCAACTAGTCTGTCAGTTTCATTGTCAGGAAGTACAGGGACAAATGGTAAAGTATCTGTAACATCTGGTCAGACAACTAGGGTGACTGTAACATCGACCCAATCACCTGACATAAAGGAAAGATCCACAAAGTCAGCAGATAGGACACTGGCATCTACTGTACCTTTAGATCAAACTGTAGTGTCTTCAGGCCCTACTACAACAACTGGACCTTCATCATCTCAAGGACTACAAACAAGTAGAAAAACTGTTATAGGAACAGGAACAACCAGTGTGTTGACTGAAATTACAGAGAGAACTGCATCATCCCTTGGACAACATACAACTACTGGACCATCATCTAAAGAACCAGAAACAACTAAAGTATCAGCAACTGGCACACAGTCCACTGGCCCATCAACTGAAGGAATTATGACGAAAGCAACATCAGTGGGAGAAGCAACCATAACTACAGCAAGACTTAGAGAGGCAGTGAACTCTGGGCAAACACCTGGGTCCACATCAGCAACTAGTCCCTCAGTTTCAGTGTCAGGAAGTACAGAGACAAATGGTGAAGTGGCTGATACTTCTAGCCAGACAAGCAGGGTGACTGTAACATCTTCACTATCATCTGAAGTGAGGGAGACATCCACAAATTCAGTTGAAAGCACACTGGGATCTACTGTAGCTTTAGATCAAACTGTAGTGTCTTCTGGCCCTACTACAACAACTGGGCTTTCATCATCTCAAGGACTACAGACAAGTAGGGAAATTGTTATAGGAACAGGAACAACTGGTGTGTCCACTGGCATTACAGAGCAAACTGCACAGTTTGTTGAATCATCACCAACTACTGGACCATTATCTAAAGCAAGCAAAACAACTAAAGTATCCTTATCTGGCACACAGTCCACTGGCCTATCAACTGAAGGAATTGTGACAAAATCAACATCAGTTGGAGAAGTAACCAAAACTACAGCAAGACTTAGAGAGGTAGTGAGCTCTGGACATACACCTGGGACCACATCAGCAACTAGTCCCTCAGTTTCAGTATCAGGAAGTACAGTGAAAATTGGTGAAGTGGCTGTGATATCAGGCAAGACAACTAGGGTGACTGTAACATCTGTCCAATCACCGGAAGTGAGGGAGACATCCACAAAGTCAGCAGATAGCACACTGGCATCTACTGTACCTTTAGATCAAACTATTGTATCTTCCAGCCCTACTACAACTGGACCTTCATTATATCAAGAACTACAAACAAGTAGAGAAACTTTTATAGGAACAGGAACAACCAGTGTGTTGACTGAAATTACAGAGAGAACTGCATCATCCCTTGGAAAACATACAACTACTGGGCCATCTTCTGAAGAACCAGAAACAACTAAAGTATTCTTTACTGGCCCACAGTCAACTGGCACATCAACGGAAGTAACCAGGACAAATCCAACATCAGTTGTAGACACAACAATAAATACAATAAAGCCTAAGGAGGCAGTGAAATCTGTAACCGCACACAGGAACACAACAGCAACTAGTCCCTCAGTTTCTGTGTCAGGAAGTACAGTGACAAATGGTGAAGTGGTTGTGACATCTGGTCAGACAGCTAGGGTGACTGTAACATCTTCACTATCACCTGAAGTGAAGAAGACATCAACAAAATCAGTTGAAAGCACACTGGGATCCACTGTAGTTTTAGATCAAACTGTAGTGTCTTCCGGCCCTACTACAACAACTGGACCTTCATCATCTCAAGGACTACAAACAAGTAGAGAAACTGTCACAGGAACAAGAACAACTCGTGTGTCCACTGGCATTACAGAGAAAACTGCACAATCCATTGAATCATCACCAACTACTGGACCATCATCTAAAGCACCAGAAACAACTAAAATATCCTTAACTGGCACACAGTCCACTGGCCCATCCACTGAAGGATTAGTGACGAAAGCAACATCAGTTCGAGAAGCAACTATAACTACAGCAAGATTTAAAGAGGCAGTGAGCTCTGGACAAACACCTGGGACCACATCAGCAACTAGTCTGTCAGTTTCAATATCAGAAAGTACAGTGAAAATTGGTGAAGTGTCTGTGACATCTGGCCAGACAACTAGGGTGACTGTAACATCTTCACTATCACCTGAAGTGAAGAAGACATCAACAAAGTCAGTTGAAAGCACACTGGAACCTACTGTAGCTTTAGATCAAACTGTAGTATCTTCTATCTCTACTACAACAACTGGACCTTCATCATCTCAAGGACCACAAACAAGTACACGAACTGTTATAGGAACAGGAACAGTTGGTGTGTCCACTGGCATTACAGAGCAAACTGCACAAGCCATTAAATCATCAAAAACTCCTGGACTATCATCTAAAGGACCAGAAACAACTAAAGTATCCTTAACTGGCACACAGTCCCCTAGCCCATCAACTGAAGGATTAGTGACTAAAGCAACATCAGTTGAAGAGGCAACCATAACTACAGAAAGACTTGGAGAGGCAGTGAGCTCTGGACAAACACCTGGGACCACATCAGCAACTAGTCCTACAGTTTCTGTGTCAGGAAGTACAGTGACAAATGGCGAAGTGTCTGTGACATCTGGTCAGACAACTAGGGTGACTGTAACATCTTCACTATCACCTAAAGTGAGAAACACATCCACAAAGTCAGCAGATAGCACACTGGCATCTACTGTACCTTTAGATCAAACTGTAGTGTCTTCCGGCCCTACTACAACTACTGGACCTTCACCATCCCAAGGACTACAAACAAACAGAGAAACTGTCACAGGAACAAGAACAACTCGTGTGTCCACTGGCATTACAGATCAAACTGCACAAGCCATTGAGACATCATCAACTACTGCACCATCATCTAGAGCACCAGAAACAACTAAAGAATCCATAACAGGTGCACAGTCAACTGGCACATTAACTGTAAAAACCATAACAAATCCAACATCAGTTGGAGAAACAATAACTACAGCAAAACCTCAAGTCGCAGTGACGTCTGGACACACACCTGGGACCACAACAGCAACTAGTCTCTCAGTTTCAGTTCCAGGAAGTACAGTGACAATTGGTGAAGTGGTTGTGACATCAGGCAAGACAACTAGGGTGACTGTAACATCTGTCCAATCACCGGAAGTGAGGGAGACATCCACAAAGTCAGCAGATAGCACACTGGCATCTACTGTACCTTTAGATCAAACTATTGTATCTTCTGGCCCTACTACAACAACTGGACCTTCATCATCTCAACGACTACAAACAAGTAGGGAAACTGTTATAGGTACAGGAACAACCAGTGTGTTGACTGAAATTACAGAGAGAACTGCATCATCCCTTGGACAACATACAACTACTGGACCATCATCTGAAGAACCAGAAAGTACTAAAATATCTTTAACTGGCACACAGTCAACTGGTACATCAATGGAAGTAACCAGGACAAATCCAACATCAGTTGTAGACACAACAATAAATACAATAAAGCCTAAGGAGACAGTGAAATCTGTACCCACACACAGGAACACAGCAGCAACTAGTCCCTCAGTCTCCGTGTCAGAAAGTACAATATCAAATAGTGAAGTGACTGTGATATCAAGCAAGACAACTATGGTGAGTGTAACATCTGGGAAATTACCTGATGGGAGGGAAACATCCACACAGTCAGCTGATAGCACACAAGGATCTACTGTAACTTTAGATCAAACTATAATATCTTCTGGCCCTACTACAACAACTGGACCTTCATCATCTCAAGGACTACAAACAAGTAGAGAAACTGTCACAGGAACAAGAACAACTCGTGTGTCCACTGGCATTATGGAGCAAACTGCACAATCCGTTGAATCATCACCAACTACTGGACCATCATCTAAAGTACCAGAAACAACTAAAATATCCTTAACTGGCACACAGTCCACTGGTCCATCAACTGTAAAAACCGTAACAAATCTAACATCAGTTGGAAAGTCAACAATAACTACGTCAAGACCTCTAGTGCCAGTGACATCTGGACACACACCTGGGACCACATTAGCAACTAGTTCCTCAGTTTCTGTGTCAGGAAGTACAGCAACAAATGGTGAAGTGGCTATGACATCTGGTCAGACAACCAGGGTGACTGTAGCACCTGTCCAATCAGCTGAAGTGAAGGAGTCATCCACACAGTCAGTCGGGAGCTCACCAGTATTTAATGTAGTTTCAGATCAAACTGTAAGATCTTCGGGCCCTACTACAACAACTGGACCTTCATTATCTCAAGGACTACAGACAAGTAGAGAAACTGCTACTGGAAGAAGAACAACTGGTGTGTCCACTGGAGTTACAGAAAGAACCACACAATCCCTAGAACTATCAACATCAACTGAACCATTCTCTGAAGCCCCAAACACAACTAAATTATCAGTTACTGATACAAGTAAAATGGGCTCATTAACTGGAATCACCTTGAGAAATGCATCTTCCATTGGAGAATCAACAACAGCTGTATCCTCTGCTAAAGTACTATTATCTACTAGGGTAACAGTCACTGGCTCAGAGACAACCAGTTCATCAAATGCTGTTACAGAGACGACTGGGTCATTTGAAGGACAATCATCTTCAACGGGATCAGTACCTGGCATGTCCATTTCATCCGGCCAAACACCTGTAACTACTGTTATGCCTAGACCTTCATCTTCAGCATCACAACCTATAGGTACATTTAGTGATTTGACTTCGCCATTAGAGCCATCACCTAGATTAACTGTAACATTTGAGCCCTCGCCTGGAAACACATGGACATCAAGTTTATCCACTGAAGTTTCTGGAAGAACTCTACCAGCTGATGAAGGAACCACAGGAAGGAAAAATACTAGTAGAGGCCCAGGAGCTGAGTCTACAACAAAGGAAGGCAAGTATGATTAGCTGAATCTCAAGGGTTCCATGTGCCAAGGCAATGGTTGCCCTGGTTCAGACTAGGATATTGTAAAAATGTTATAATAATTCAATTAGATATTGACTCCTGAAATTAGTGAATACTCATGTTTACCAAAGCACCTTTATTCTAATATGAATTTCAGACTTCATGGTAAATTTGTTATCTTTCTTGTATGAAATTACCAATCCTGGTATAGCGTAATGGGGGAGGCAGGCACAAGGGAAACCCAGGCTCTGATCATTCCTTCTGATAACAAAGAAGTCAAGGCTCACCTGTGTGTTCTGCTAATGAATGTGCACCAGCAAATCTAAGACCCAACCTATGATTAAAGTTAAACAATATAACCAAGGGCCTGGGTTCTAGTAGAAATTGTTAGAGGTGATCCATTTTATGAATATATAGATTTGAGATACATAACAGAATGCTCACTCTTTTTACTAGCACCACATATAATATTGTTTTTTTCAACCAGAAATAGAAAAAGAACCATAGAGCCACCACTCTTACGGTTGAAGGCAGGGCCAAATTCACCACACCTGAGAAGTCAGTCAAGGGAGGGGGAGGATATGACTCAGAGTGCCACTTAGCATAAGGTTGACTGATAAATCTAATAAATAATGGTCACGGGGATGATTTATGTGATTAAAGATCAGATCAAAATTGTCTAGTACTTCCTATCTTGTTGGGTGATGTAGAGTATTCATGGAAGAATAGGCAACTTCCTTATCAGAGCTTAATTGAGAAATACAATTTATGACAAATAGGTGAAAGCAGAGGTGTGTTCAATGGGACAGGACCCTAATCTGGGTTATGTAGCATGTATTCATTTCCACATTTCCACCGCAGCCCATGTTTTCAAAATGTGCAATTTGTTAACATTTTCAAACAATGACATCAGGGAGAATTCCAGTTAGCAGGTGTAGGTAAGGCATTGCACTTAGATCAGGTGTCCGATTGGGTTCCTAACTTACTGCACTGCTCTCCCTCCCGTGGTAATGGTTATAAACTGGGCAGAAAGGATATTATATTTAAAGGAAAATGCCAGTGAGGCCTCAGAAATTAGAACTTTAACAAAAAAACAAAGAAAAACAGACACACAAAAAAATCAAAAACAACAACATAAAAAGCTAAGTCAGTGTAGACGCTGCCATACTACACCTATATAAAAGGACTATTCTGTATCTGAAGTTTCTCTAATTTTGTTATATTTGATTAATTTTATTGTCTGTGAACTGTGTGTCAAGTGCTATGAGAACTCCGTGGGAAAAGATTTGAACATTTTGGGGAAAGTTACTAGGTATTAAGGAAATGAATACTACAGTAATATCACAGTAGTTTGTGAGGTGTTAAAAGGTGAGCATGCTAAGTAGATATCTCCCCTTGTGACCAAAGAAAATCACAGGTTCAAACCCAAGTAAGTGAAGCAAAAGATCAGAAAACTCACATGACAATTGCCTGTATTATTAAGTCATTGAATTTGTTTTAATTTTTACTAGCCCAGTAGTACCCGTTAAGATACATAGGTTTGCCAGGTGGAAGCAGGGCCATCACACAAGGTCAGAGTTCAGGAGTGACACCCATCCAGATCATTCTTTCCTAAGAACTAGGTCACTGCTCCTGGCTTTCTGTTTGACTTCAGAACCATGTAAAGGTTGAAGGATAAAACTGACAAAGTTGCGTACTGTCCTCCACATGTGAGCCATGGGACCTGCCTCACTCTTTAACACACACACACACACCACCACCACCACCACCATCACCACCAACAACAACGACAACAACAACAATGGGGGCTGGAGAGATGACTCAGCAGTTAAGATCATTTTCTGCTCTTGCAGTAGACGAGGGTTCAATTTTCAGTACATACATGGTAGTTCACAACTGACTATAATTCAAGTTTCAGGGTATCTGACACATGCTTCTTATATCTGCAGGCAACAAGCACACACATAGTGCACATACGTGCATGCAAGCAAAACATATAAGTATACATCAAAGAAGATCAACAACAGTAGTATAATTTCTTAGTTTGCAGAGTGTCACACAGAACTTAGGCTCTAATGAATAGACTAGTCTGGGCATAGTGGTGTACACTTTTAATCCCAGCATTTGGGAGGTGGCATTTGGAAAAATGCTATATAGTTCTGATATATAGATGTTTCTATTTATAGAAACATCCAGACATGTTTCCTAACTGGATCTATTGTCCCACAAGGACTAGAGACACTTAAAAGCCTTCCTTGCTAACTACATACAATTCATATTCACCTCAGAACAAGTTTAACTAACGATATTTTGTATAAAGAAAACTTTACAGTTTACATAAGGACATAGTCAAAGATGTCCATCCAAGGTTACTAAGAAAAAGCATGCCAATTCTTCACTTACCAGCCTACTAACAATAGATCTGTATCTTAAAGTTGTCATTGGATACTGTACAATACCCTCCCCCGGCTGGGTTAGACCTTCTATGGCCTTGGACCTTAGTGTTACAAGAGCACTTGAAGAACATTAGCCTGTTTGTGTAAAGTTATTATAGAAATCCTTTACAACCCCTTTACTCCTGACAAGTATTTCACCTTTGAAACCCTGGGTTGGGGCTGGAGCTGGTCTCAAAGTCCCTATAATTCAATTTTTAAAATAATCTGTCAATAGACTCTATTGAAACAGGATGGATGGTCTAAGTGTTCTGCAGGATTGCTCCCGAACATAAAAGCTACATTAAGATATTCATAATATCTCTAGCTTGAAAAGTAGAGATAACATAAATTAGCCTTAGAAACATCCCAATACACAGATTTTTTAGTCATAAAAGCAATACTAATAATTAGTATTTTCTTGATATTTAAAATTTTTATCAAACCTACTAACACGTTATCTTCTATTTCTGGGACGTAAATAAGTATATGCAGGAGAAAGTCACCTGCCCCTCCCATAGACTGTTTAGGAATGTTGCCTCAAGTTGAGTAGCTGATCTCTCTGATTGCTTTTGAAATGGGATAATCCGTGGAGTATTTCCATCATAGCTGGTGCCAGAGAAAGGGGTCTAAATAAGAATCTGTAGTCTTCCAAAGAGTAAGTCTTCCAGAGCCCAACAACCTTGTGATTCCCATGCCTTCTGTGTTTCAGTGACCACTGGGTTCATCCCTGCCACAACTGTTGCCCCAGGCAGTTCCAACACAGGTGAGTCAATGTTGTAATGTGAGTATTCCATGTGCCCCTTTACCACTGCATGCTTTCTTTGATTCATTGAAGGAGAGGAGGATCACAGGGTGTTTTCTGTCATCATTACATCTTTGCTATTAATCTATTTCTTCTTTCTTTCTCTCAGAGACCACAACTTCCCTACAAGTACATGGAAGAGTAAAAAGTGAAGGAGCCACAGTTGAGCTCTGAGGGACTTGTACCTTCCCTCCTAGCAACTCCTTCCAATCTTCTAAAAACACCTATTTAATAAGCTTTATTGATAAGAAAATGATAGAAAAAAGCAAAAGTTATATTGCCTCCTTTCTCTCCACAAGCTTTCAGTAGTTGAGAACTACAGACTTCAGTAGATTGCGACTCCTTTGACAAACCTTCATCTTGAAAATTATTTACATTATTATTTATAACAGTAGCAAAATAAGAGTTATGAAGTAACAATGAAACTAATTTTATGGTTGGAGGTCACCATAACATGAAGGTTGAGAACCATTGTGTTATATGATCCTAAATCAAAACTAATGACCAATAAATGACATTGGAAGAAATTTCCTACCCACATTCAAAGCAATGGCATTATGGTTGAGAACTGTTTCAGTAGACTTGATATACAATCATTGTATGGGACAGTTTCTTCCATAACAGGTCTCAGAGGTAGCTTTGTAGAGTTCTGGTTCCTATTTAAACTAACTACTAGGCACATAATTTAACTCATGAGCACAATTGTATTCTTGTTTTAGAGACCTCTGTTGCAGTTTCTGGGGAAGCTAAAGAACCAGTGAGATCTAATATATCTCAGATATGGACATTATGTTTTATAGCAGTTACATCATATACTTTCCTAGATCACAGACTTTATTCCTTTCTTTGTTTTCTTTCTCAGAGGCTACAACTTCCACGAAAGGCGGTGAAACTACCCATGGAGAAGTTCCCACAGGTGAGCCATTATCCCGTGAAGTTGAGGCGGGGAGGTTGTTTGCTCGGTTTTGTTTATTCAAGTCCTTCTTTGGAGGGCTGTAGTAAACCTGAGTGAGGAGGTAGGCTGGGGGAAGAGATGGCATTTTTTTCTGTGGATACAACCTGCAGGCTTGCCTAGGAATTCTATGACCACCGTGGATTTGTAAGAACCGAGACTTACATAGTTGACAGCACCACAGTGTGCTAGTGTCTTCCTGTCAGGACCATAATTATTACATACAACTTACTTGTTTTCTCAAAAGGTGTATACTAACAGTGACCATCCTAGTGTGTGTGTGTTTTTCATTCCTTTCTGGTTACCAGAAGCTGGAATTGTGGCTGTTCCAGGAAAGAGATCTCAAGTGTTCGGTTCACTAGTGCAGCTCTGGAGTAGGAGAGTCTTCTTTCTATGTGTTACTTCCATTGGTTAAATAAAGAAGCTGCCTTGGCCTTTCGATAGGCCAGCCCTTAGGTGGGTGGAGTAGACAGAACAGAAGTCTGGGAGAAAGAAAGCAGAGTCGGGCAAACGCCCTGGCTCTCCGACCCAAGATGGACATAGGTTAGAATCTTCCTGGTAAGCCACAACATTGTGGTAAACACAGATTAATAGAAACGGGTTAAACAAGATGTGAGAGTTAGCCAGTAAGAGGCTACAGCTAATGGGCCAGGCAGTGTTTAAATGAATATAATTTGTGTGTTGTTATTCCTGGTCATAAGCTAGCCAGACGGCAGTACACAGTCTGCCGCTTCTCATTACAACACAGCTCAAGGAGGAACAACAAAATCACACAAGGGAGATGCTCAGAATGTTATCAGGGGAAGAAATATATCATTCCGCAGCCTTCTCCCTATTTAAGAGGTACCACGGTGGTTTCACCTGGAGAAGCTGCAGCTCATGGAGTTTGAAGTTGCTCAAAATGGATTAAATATCATTTGAGAGTTTCATGATCAAGGAATTCTATTTTAAACAGCTGAAATCAAAACACTTTAAGTAATTGATACATATAATTCAGAAAGCTGATCATTTCTTCTTTAGGCACCTGTGTTATAGCAGGCATCCCTGCTTTATCAAGTGAGGGAGATCATTTCTCCCTCAACTTCAGTGGAACCCATGAAGAAAAAAACCTCAGTGACTCATAGGAAGGAAAAGTAAAATGGTTCATTCCTTCAGAGGTAGTGGTTTGGCCAAAGAACCTCTGATGAATCAGATCCACATAGTTTTTCCACTTTTCCAATATTGTTGAGAAACGTATGCTCTGTCAATCACCCAGGGAAGCAACCATTATACCTATAACTTTCCACACAAATACGTTCAAAAGAAAGAGGTAATAGTTATTTAAGCTCATCGTTTATTTAGACTGTCTACTCTGATGACATCAACACAATTTCTCACTCCCTCCACCAAATCCTTGAACCTCGCATTCTTGGTTGTACTCTTTCAGAGGCTACAACTTTAGCAGAGAATAGTGAGACCCATGGGAGCAAAGGGACAGCAGGTAAGGCCCAGAAGCTCCCAAAGCTGGGTGTGGGCTTTTTGTGTGACTGCTGGGCTTGCCTGGGAGGAGGTTTGATTTCCTGTAGAGTACTGTGTAGTACTTTGGATATTTTCTTTCAGCTGAACATATTCTAGAAAAATCCTCTCATTATCAGCAACTATTCTCATAGCCATAACTTCCTGAAGACTGTTGTCTGTATAGTCAGTTTGAGAAAAGATTTTGACACTGCACATACCACTAAAGTGTTAGAGGAAGGAGAAGAAACAGTCTGACTTCTAGAAGGCATCCTATCCTATAAAATTGGGGGGGGCATTTTTTTTTTGTTTTGCTTGTTTGTTTTGAGACAGAATCTCACTGCGTAGTCCTGGCTAGCCTAAAACAGACTGTACTAGAACTCAGAGAGAGTCATCTACTTCAGTCCGTGACTACAGAGTGCTGGAAGATTACAGACATATGCCATCATACCTGGCTTCTATGAAGGGTTTTTTTTACATAAGAGCAAAAATGATATTAAGTCTTGGCTCATATTCTTGACACAATCAAGTATTTTTTCTGTTTTTTTTTTAATCACATGATAGGCACCTGTGTAGCATCAAGAGGCCAAGTAACTGGAGTTGTGTACCAGGAGAAAGGAAGCCACCTTGGTCCCCATTTCATCATAGACAGAATTTCAGGGAAGGCCTCCAGAGGGGAGCATTCCTTTTTTGATCACGTTGTCAATGTAGATCTTAGATCATTTCAAGATTTTGTTATGTTTGCTAAGTAAGTTATTATGAGATAGACTTCTCAGAAAATGCCTTCATTTATTTTGGTATATAATCCCTGCAAATAAACAGGGGGTGATATATATATATATATATATATTATATATATATATATATATATATATATATAGTTTGAATAAATTAAATGGTTGCTATGTGGGAAAACTGTTTAATCCAGAAAGGATGTGATGACAGCACATGTTTGAAGGACTTGAGTGCTACAGAGATGCAGCTGTCTCTAAAAGGCACCTCCCAGAACACTGTCCAACGCACAGTCCCGAATGAGAGCATGTGCTGTATCCCTTGGCTGCATCAGTGCAAAGCATTCTTCATCTTGTCTTTGTCCCTTCTCGTTCCAGGTCCCACCCGTGCAGATGTGAGAGGGACTGAGACATCTGGGAGTTCCAGCACAGGTGAGAGAACCATTCAGAAAGAAGGGCACAAGGCTCCGCCTGTGTGTCAGTGCCACAAATTCCTTCCTACATCCCTATCTTTCATCTGTTTCTCTCCTCTTCTCTCAGAAGCCACAACCTCCGCAGGAGTCCGTGGAACCATGGCCACAGGAAATAATGCAGGCGGGAATAATCGGAGGGGGTGGTTCTTAAGTAGTGATAAATTAACAATTCCAGCTTGTTTCTTGGTAACAGGAAAAGTGGTCTTCCCAGAGTTCTCACTGAGGTCAACAATGTCTTCATTTGTGACTAGGTTTTGGATCGACCGAGGCCGATTTTATGAGTCCTCCTAAAGGTGGTTCTCTGTGAACTAGAGCAGAAGTGGCAATTATCTGGATGGGTTCGGTTTTCCATTTGTCATTTTAGGAATCACTACATCATCTGGAGGAAATATAGGCTTGGAGAGTTCGAGTTCAGGTTAAACAGAAGGCCAAAACGTAAAATAAAACCATTTCCCTTAATATTAGCAGATTCTTCCTTGAGCAGAACCAGACAATGTGCCGTGGTTGGCTGTTCTTTCAGGGCAGAAGTTCTCAACTTGTGTTGTGACCCCTTTGTGGGGTTGGACGATTCTTTTACAGGAGATACATATCAGATATCTTGTATATCAGATATTTACATTATGATTCACAATAGCAATAAGTTTACAGTTATAAAGTCGTAATGAAAGAATTTTGTAGTTTGGGGTCACCACATGAGGAACTGTATTAAAGGGCTACAGCATTAGGAAGTTCAGTTGAAAACCACCGTCTTAGGATGATAATGAATTTTGACTTTGCTCATTACTCCTTCTTTCCCTCTTTATGTCAGACACCACAGGTCTCTGGCATGACTTTACTCTGTATCTGGTGGTCCCAACATAGGGAAGTCAATGACTTAACAGTAATGGAAGGAGTTTAGTAATGGGACCCTGCAAACACATAGCAAACTTTACCAGTCATGTGGTTCTGAACTGCTTTGCTGTTATGAGAGGCAAAACTTCTTTAAGTGGCAGGACCTCAGATGCTGGGGTTCAGCTAGATCGGCTCCAATGGCTAATTATCTTTTCCCCTTTTTAAAATTGTCTTATGTAAGGAATTTGGTGGGGGGGGATTTTTCTCAGCTCTTCTTTGAGTTCTTGCCTGAATGATTACACATTCCTCCTATGAACTGCCTTTCTATGTTTCAAGAAAATGGTAAAACAGTGATCATGAATAATATGTCCGCAGAAGCAAGAAAGCTAACTCAAGAAAACCATACATTTATTCTAAACTCAAATTCTAATTTTGGTCTGGAGGGATTCACAAATTCCTCCCTCCTTCTGTGATTGCAGTCACCACAGGGGTGACTACTGGTACAACTGTAGCCCCTGAGAGTTTCCTCACTCATGAGTCACGAAAACAGTTCGGGAAATTTGTCTCTGAACAGCAGAGGCCGCTGCCTCTCCTAGGGACAGTGTGCAAAGTGAAAGGGCTGCACATTTTCCCAGTGTTCCCATCCCAAGCTTCGTCCACCTCTATTCGGGGGCTACAACTTCTGCAGAAGTTATAGCGTACACTGGAGTTAGAACAGGAACTAGTGAGTGGCTGGTGTTTTCAGCCTTGGGGGGGTTGGTGACTCTCTGGGGTCTGTAGTAGACGGCAGATGAGAGCACAAGGGACAGAAACAGGGTTGTGTGCTTCTATTGACCAAAGGCACATGATCTATTTTTGCTGTGGTGCTTTCAATTTATTGGATAAACTGTCAAGTGAACCATGTATGGTCCTCTTCCATTCAGCCATTCGCCCCACAAAGTACTCTCTTAGACAGGATTTTGTTTCTCTCATTGTCTTAACCATCCTGCTGCTTAGGTGTTACTTCAGGTTCGGCTGGAATTTCCAGAGACCTAGAGAATTCCAGTTCCAGGGAGCAGATGTTTAATTCAGCCATTATCATGGATTTTTTTTTCTCATGCCTACCCCCTAAATTTACCCCTGCAGGAGTCCCCAAGGAAGCACCAGGCAGCCAAAGCACAGGAGGAAACACAGGTGAGTGCAGGAAAATCGTTTCCTCCTGAAACATTAAATGCTAGCAAAAGCATGAGCGTTTGTAAGAAAACGGGTTTGCTCTTTGGCTACAAAGGCTCCTTCATTGATGATAAGAATGTTCTTGGGGGGAGGAGGAAACACTGCTATGTTTTCTCAGGCTGGAACTGGAATGCCAAAATGAATGTTAGTTGTACCTTCCGAGGTCCATGTGGCTTTGTTCCTATGGAGATGAGTTGAGAGTTTTGGGCAAGGAAGTAGGCCATAATGGGGGTCAGAACGAACAGGGAAACTTCCTTTTATAATTCAGCTTGAAAGCCATTTGGAAAAAAAAAAAAGGTTTCCACCTGACTCTTTGGAAGATGTAGCATGCAGTCTGGGAGCTCTATGTTGTTTTAAATTAGGTGATGTGCTGGTCTCAGTAAAAGAATCCTATCTTAAACTTCCAACATCTAGGATTCCAGGCTGTGCCACCGGGCCTAACTCAGCCTGAGATTCCAGAGAAGAAGTTTATGGATGGTGGTGGTCCTGGAATAATCTAGAATTACTTACTTTTGCAGATTCCACTTCAGTAGCAACTGAAGTCACAACCAGTGTCCACATATCCCAACCAGGTAAAATGTAGAGATCCAGTGGGCTCAACCAAATCCGATGAAATTTATCTCATTCACATGGGGTCTACCTTGCACATGACTACATCCCATCATGATGTATGAGATGAACACATACAGACTTGACATGGATTTTTACTATTGTGAGTAAAATATTGTGTTATCATCCTCTGTTCTCTAGAAACAACGACAACAGAGAGTCAAGACACTGAAAGTACAACAGGTCAGTATGAGGACATCTCCAGTCGCTTCATGATCCAAAAGCATTTCTTGTACTTAAACATGTGCTAGGGTCTGTATTATATAGACATTAAAAGCAAACCCTTCAATAAGAAACGGTCACTGCCACATTGTAACCTTTGTAGTAAGGATGTGGGATATTATAGGCACAGGTATTATTGTTATTGTTCATTTATTTATCGACCAAAAATATATGAAAAAAATATGATCCCGTGGACAAGGAAGAGAGCAGATGGTTCCTTTCTGTTTTCTAGTTGGTAGTCATGGCTGAAGGCACAAAAATGAAGATAGTTGAGTTTTATACTGGCTAGGTGGGCAGCAAATTTCTGCCAAACATGAGAACAAAGACATAATGATGCATGGGTGAATTCAAGACTCAGCCAGATGCTTGCAACAGAAGTGTGAGGGTCAAGGAAGAAGATTAGGAAATATAAATGTGCATAAAGTTTATGAAAAAGTTGAATTTCTAATTTAAACATGACTCCATCTTTACAGCAATGAGACCCCCCTTAGTTTTTATCAAGAGAATGGCATGCTCAGTGCCTTGGAGGAAGTGACTCTGACAGCGGTGTGGAAATTAGATTATTCTGTTGTATATGACTCTGGCAGTGGTGTGGAAATTAGATTATTCTGTTGTATATACCCATCATTTTTCTCTCCTATTGCTGGGTTCTACTATTATTAAAAATTAGGAACTATTCCAGATTGCCTTAAGAAAGGGTTACAACATTTAATCTTCTAAATTGTCACTTATTTTACTACTTTACTATCAATTTTTGGTAACAGTTGTTAGAGTTGCTTTGAATAAATATGTAGAAATTGAAAGTTTCTTTTAAGAATGCCCACCCTAGGCCAGTTTGTGTTCCTTTTCTTTTGGTAGGGTAGGATAACAGTACAAATTCTTTGACTTAGAATTTGAATTTAGAATTTTGTAAATATGACTGGCCCATACCTGTGAAGCACAGAAGCTTAAAGGCATACATGCATATCATTTGCTTAAATCATTTGGGAGGGATAGAAAAAAATTAAAGCCTTTCAAAAGGTTGAAAAAAGGATAAATGGTCTTAAGATCAAAACTATCTTATTGTAATTATATTTCCATGCAATAAAATTATCCCTTACTCTTTATTCACTGATCTTTTCATATGAATTATTTTCCAAGAAAATTTTCAATAGAAGTCTAGTTTTCACTCTCAATGCAGATTTCTCTTCCATTAAACTTTGAGGTCTAAAAGAAGCACCCAACAATAGCAGGCTGTCAAATGCACTAAATGGCACAGAAGGGAGATGGGTTGTAGATCTGTAAGCCTGACTGTATGGTCAGTGATTTCAACAATGTAGTAATGAATCGAATCAGATAAATGTATTGTCCCCAAAAATGTGACTCCATTCCAGAAATTCCAAAGACTAACAGGTTTTTTGTTTCACACAGCATGTTCAGGCTTACTTACATCAGCCCCAGGTGAGTGACCCCCCCCACTACGGGAAAATTCATTGGTGATAACTCTTCTTGTACATCAGGGGTCCAGCACATGAATGGTCATGAAAGGTTATCAAACAAACTGAGTACACGAATCTGGCTTTTATTTGTCAAATAATGTATGTTATTTTCTCATTCACAAACAAGTGTGGCCAAGCAGTTCAAGCTGATTTGCCTGCAAGCTCTTTCATGAAATTATGCGTCTTGATAAGAGGTAGAAAATATTACTGCTCTCATAACAGTGAGCGTTTAACGAACTATATAATTCAACTTTGGGGGTTTTGTTCTAGCTGAAAATTGCAAGTGTGTCTGTGTTTAATAATTTCTGAGAACTTTATTGAGTTCCCACTACTTTTAAGATAATGTAATGTATTTTGCAGAGAGCATTTAAGAAAGAAAATAATTTTGACCTCATCTAGTGAGGAAATGGAAGTTTTAAAAAAACACAGTTTTCATATAAGGCAGACAATAAAGTTCACAATAAGAAGTAAATAGATGTACAGTAGAGAATGCGGGCTTTAGAACTGGAATTTGAAAGCAATATGTAGGCTATTCTAGATCCAATAAATGAGAGGGCAGAGTTGATTAAAGAGGCAGCTTTAATATGGGAGACCTTGGAAACGAGAATAAAGTATTCATTTTAAAAGACTGTCATTTGAAATAAAAGCAATCAGACAAGTAGGCATTAGGAAAACTGCTGTAGTTGTGGTACAGAGAACTGATTGGACCAGAAAGGGCAGTTGAGTTGATGGGTTGACGATGATGAGGTGGATTAGCCAAGAACAAAGAAAGGAAAGGTTTGAAGTGAGGGTGAGAGGAAGGGATTTGTTGGCAGTATGAATGACAAGCTACAATTACCTAAGTCTGGATGCTTTAATAATCAATCTCTGCTTGGGGCAAGAAGACACAGTCTGTTTTGTGCATTTATGTTGGAGATTATTGAAGATCTGTTGGGGTACTGTATATTCATAGAGATAGAGCTATGTCCATGACTTAAAAATGTCAATCGGCTCAAATGAGTTACAAGTTGGAGAGCCTTCCACTTAGTGCTGTACATCGTGGAGAAATGTTCCATTGAAAAGACTAGAGACAAGAAGAAAGGCATAAAGAAGAGCTTCTAGTACAGCCAGGGTTTCCTGAATTTTAAATTTAAAGAAAGGCCAGTGTGTTGAATGTGAAAGTTAATATTGCTTGTGACAGGGAATTTAAACGATTGATTAAGTGAATTTGTATCTTTGGATTTGCCAATGATGTCTCGGTATTTATTGAATTGTAGAGTAGAAAGCAGTTTTATCAAACAGTAAACTGGATAGCGTACACATGCATACACACACATAACAAAACAAAAAAAGCCATGTACATAACCCTATACAAAACACTTTGCTGGAAGTAGGTGTCCATCTTCATAGGCAGATGTCATTTATTCACCTTCAGGTACAATGTCTCCACAAATTGACCTTTGAAATCCTGGTATCAAATACCATATGGGCCCCCTGATGGTTATCTATAAATAGGAAGTGGTTGCAATTTCAACCTTTAATTAACATTTATTACTTTATATTAACAGTGTGTCATGGTCCACTGGGAGAAGAGAAATCTGTAAGTAAAAAGTAATATTCTACTTTAACCTAAATTTCCTTCCTGCCTCTTTGTGAAAAATGTCTCAACATGGTTTGTCTCTGTAGCCAGGAGACACATGGACGTCTAACTGCCACCAGTGTACCTGTACTGAAGCACAAGCTGTAGACTGCAAACCTAAAGAGTGTCCTTCTCCGCCCACCTGCAAAACTGGAGAGAAGCTGATAACGTTCAAATCGAACGATTCCTGCTGCGAAATCGGCCACTGTGGTACGCATCTGTAATATACTATATGAACTGAATCTGTACATCGTTTGCCTGATGAGACATTCATAGGATGTTTTTGAGCAAATTTGTCATACATGACATTAGGATCTGGTAAATATAACAGAATTGGTACTTCTTAAAACTTATCATTATTGTAAGGAAGAAAAACCTAGCATTAAGGGATAGTAACATCTTCAATGGGTTAAAAGGCAATATTATTTTAAGGAAAGCATCATTTGTTGGTAAGTATGATCCCATCTGCAAATTCTCCTTCATGAATATTAAAGAAGTATATTACTCTTATTTTTCAGAACCAAGAACATGTTTATTTAACAATACTGATTATGAGGTAAGCCTTTTTCTTCGCTATTTCATTAATATAATCATATGAATAAATGCAATGCTAAGCCACACTAGGGGGTTTTCAGTGTATAATAAAAAGTGGTTTTAAAAATGCTTTTAAAAAGACCAAGGGCAAGTTCTCCTCTGTCCACAGTAGTTACAGAAAACGCAGCACTCGGGTGGTGTTGAAGGAAGCTGTGCTCTCAGTCGTTACCCAACCAGCAGTCCTTCTTAGAACAGAAGTTCCCCAGGGTCCTACCAGATGGGGAAGGCATATTGTGCAACATTGATTTCAATGAGCAGAGTTCAGCTGTAATTACAACCAGAAAGATGAGATGGTCAAACTGCCAGCCATCAAACAAGCGACCTTGAGGGCTCCACCCACTCAGGGGCTTAGTCTGTACAGGGCTGGATCTGGACAGTTGAGCTCACATTTAGGGCAGGGCTTCACTTTCTACAAAAGGCTTTGTGAAACCAAAGATGTCCAACGATTTCCGAACTGATGTTAACACTCTCAGCTGGTGTTGATAAATACTTAAGACTCAAACTAAACGAGGCATGCTATGAAACACGTAACGGGGTGCTTGTAAAATTCAACTCGCTCATGTTTCGGTCTGATCTTCTCAACTTTCTATTTCCAAACTGGTGTGTAGAAACCACAAAACCTATTAAGACCAGACCCAAAAGGAAATTCTAATGACTTGCATGTGAAAGAGTTGAAGTCATAAAATTTCCGTTTAATAGTGAATTTATCTTTTGACCTAGAGCCCTAAATCAATAGTTCTGTGGGTCACAACCCACTTGGGGGTCAACTGAACCTTCCACAGGGGTCACGTATCAGATATCCTGCATATCAGACACTTATGTCGTAATTCACAACAGCGGTAAAACTGCAGTTATGAAGTAGCAACAAAATAATTTTGTGGTTGGTGGTCACCACACATGAAGAACTGTATTAAAGGGTTGCAATATCATGAAGGCTGAGAACCACTGGCTTGAATTAAACATTGTTTCTCAGACTGTGCTTTTTTTGAATGCTGGACAGAAATTAATTACAAAACAGTCCAAAGATTTTTAACAAAGACAGAAGTAAGGCAACTTGGGAGGATTGTCATTAACCCTACTATAAATATTTGTTTATTTTTTATGTGTATACATATATTAGTCTTTTCTGTTAGTATATAAATATGTGTGTTTAAGTATAAGTTTTATATTTATGTATATTAGTTTGCATGTATGCATGTACACCACATGGGTTCTTGGGACCCTCGGAAGGCAGTTCTGGGCCCTGGGCCTCTGGAACTGAGGTATAGATGCTGAGCCACTATTTGGGTGCTGGGAACCAAATCCTGATCTTCGGGAAGAACAGCAAGGACAGAACCACTGAGCAATCTCTACAGCCCTCTTAGTCCTCACTTAAACTTTTGTCTATATTGGCAAATGTGCATGCAGCATGGTGCATATGTGAAAGCCAAGGGTACCTACTGGGCATCGGTTCTCTCTCTCTCCAGTGGATTCTTAAGATCCAACTCAAGTTAATCATTTTAGCTTGCAGAAAGTACTTTTACCATGAGTCCTAATTCAAAAAAACCTGTTTTCTGCCATTTCTCCACTTAGATGTCATATTTCCTTGAAGCATAGAGCACAACAATTGGTGAATGTCTTGATTACTATAAAACATCAATTCTTGAAAAATATTCTTACACATATAATACAGTGACAGTCTTAAGATTTATTTTGAAGAATGGGAATCTTGAAACAGTTCATGTCCCCAGTGGAGAATTTTGAAGTTGAAGAACCACCTTTCCTTAACTGTTTATAACAGCTGAAAATGTCTCTTTACAGACATAAATTAAGAAATTTCACCCTTTTTCTTTCATTCTTTTGTTCTTTCCTACCAGTTTTTAACTGGCAAGTTAAATTATATTCTAAGGCAATTAACTGCTTTCCTCCCCTCATCACCTTACAGATTGGTACATCCTTTGATGACCCTAGCAACCCATGTGTCTCCTACACCTGCAACAGCACTGGCTTGGCGACCGTGGTTCAGAACTGCCCAAAGCAAACCTGGTGCACAGAAGTGAGTCACGATCTGACAAGGGCGAGCAAGGTCGCCACTCAAGCTCAACTCAGATCCCTCTCATCTTTCTGCTCCTTTGAGAAAGTAGTCTTTGTTCAGGAGATATAAATCTGTTGTCACTTCCATTGAACTTCATAAAAATTCATGCACCGAGGGCTAGATGATTCCCAAAACATCAGTCTATTGAGTATATTCCTCACACCAAAAAAGGCTTTTGTTTTCTGGCTCCATAAAACTTAATTTAGTGCTGATTACGGGCTTACACTCATGGCTTCCCAGGCTATTTTCTTATCCACCCAGGGCTACCAACCCAGGGTTGGCACTGCCTTCAGTGAGTTGATCTTTTTTTAATAACAATTAATCAAGAATATTTCCCCACAAGCTTTCCTACTGGCCAGTCTAGTTGGGAATTTTTTTTAAAATGAGATTCTTTCTTCTCAAATGGTTCTAGTTTGTGCCAACACACTCAATGGATGTTGTTTATATTAGCCAATACTCAATATTTAATTATCACCTTTCTTTCTGAATCTATAATTTATAACATAGCTTAAAGCATTATTTTAGAATTCAATCCCTATATTTCAATAGTTTACTTGGGTTTCATCTTAAGAATCAGGAAGGTTTGAATTCAAAGCAAAACTGAAGTGCAGATCTTAAGTAAAGCAAGCTGATGGCATCTGGTATTGTGTTAAAGAATTTTTCCTTTAAAGTAAGTGAAGCATAATTTGTTTTTGTATTTGCATATTCTTTTTCCCTTTCTTCCTGTCGTTGCAAAATCTTATGGTCTTTAACACCCAGTCTCATGTTTATTACCAAGTTCAACACTTTCTGCTCTTGCCTAGCTCTAGAGTTGACATCAGCATGCTCGTCTCTTTCCATTTCCCCTTCCTGTGGCTACTTTAGTATATTAAGAAACGTCACAGTCCATTCAATAATAAATATTTCAATTTTTTTGTCCCTACAGGGAGAGAGAACCTACGATTCAAAGAAATGCTGCTATACCTGTAAGTTAACCTCTGTATATAGAAAATATCTAAGTGGTTGTAAAAGTAGCATTTTGTTAAGACAGAATGGCAGGCAGATCATTAGTGGAAGGTTTACCAGTTGTGTTAAAATACAGAAACCTGGGTTGAAATAGAAGCTGTCAATTCATACGCTTGCAAAGGTTGTTACAGTTGCTTATTGATAGTAGCAGCTTTTCTTGTAAAAATAACGCGCAGTTATATTTGCAAGGAATTTTGTTTTGATTCCTGTGTAAAAAGCGGATAACTATTCTGTCCTAACACCTGCAGTCCGCATTGTTAATCTGTGTATTAGAACACACGGTTATGTAATTGGCAATGAGAAACTGCTCATCAGCGATGTCCAATCATCTTCTCTGTTCAGACTGGCTCCTCTCCCTTTCTTCTTATTGCTCCCTTTCCCTTTAACCTGAACTGTAAGCAATAATCAGACAATGTCTATCCAAGTCTTAACAAAGTTCCTTTCACAACCAGGGCTGCGATAGTTATTTCCCTTAATAACATGATGAAGTAGTTGGCGTGCCTCTTCCCTTTGGTTAAGATAATGTACACCTAGTAATAGTTAAGATGGTAACTCTCACTTCTTTGTCCGTTGTACGTTTTACTTTAGGTAAGAGTGAATGCAGAACTTCTCCCGTGAATGTGACCATTAGGTATAATGGTTGTAGGAAGAGAGTGGAGATGGCCAGATGTGTAGGAGACTGCAAAAGGACCCTCAAGTAAGTTTTCCTTTGAATGTGTTCCACATTTGATGCTTAGAGAAAAATCAAGCAACATCACGTAGGGGAGTTTGACAGGAAAGGACAGCCTGGTTAGAATGCAAAGGAAGAATATATAAAACACTAAGACCTGAGAATTAAAAGTAATCACTTTAGCCCTCAGTTATTCTGAGGTCACTTTCTAAACATGCTTAACACATCTGTGATAAATGCATTCATTTTCCTGTAGTGACTATAGAGGATTCTTACTCCAGGAAGTACATTAACAAATCACTCTAAAGTTGAATTTTAGAATGACGTGTATGTTATTCTTAATATACAATTTTACATATAAATTAATTTAGTGAGAATAATTATAATTTGACAGTTATTTAAGATCTCTTATTTACTTTTTTACACCATGATGTTCCCATTATTCGGCGACAACTCTTCCTTCTTAATCTCCTTGCTTCAAATGACAGTTCTCACTGACCTGCATCCGAGTTTTGTAGTTGGAAGGGAAGGAAGGTCTAGAAAAAGATCACATTAAGTCAAGGCTAGTAAGCCTTTTAAGAAAGTCATTAGAAAATTTGATAGAGCGTTGATGTCAAGTTATGTGATGTTTGCAAATGTTTCAAAATATTTATTCCTGGTTTCCTTTCTCTTAGGTACAATTATGAGACCTTCCAATTGGAGAATTCTTGTGTTTGCTGCCGGGAAGACAGCTATGAATACAGGAACATTGCCCTGGATTGCTCTGATGGCAGCACCCTCCCGTATAGATATAGGCACACTACAACCTGCTCCTGTCTGGACCAGTGTGAACAGTCTACAGACAGCCAATAGCTGCATTGCCTTTCCAGTTGCATTGTTTTAAAAAGGAAGAAAAGTAATTGAGTAGTGAGAATGGATAAACCTGAGAATGTCTTATACACAAACCAAGGCTCGCCATGAGGCCTTTCCTTCTGTTGTTGACTGTGCCTGGAAAATAAATGCATTGTGCAAGTACTTAGTGAGGATGTGCATTTATTTACACAGTATTAATTCTGCAAGTTCCAGAGAACGCAGGCCAATCATGACTCTCAGTGCCCTTGGGACAGTGTGGCGTGGCGTGTGTCCCCCTTCCCCCCTCCCCCGCTCACTATTCTGTTCCAGTGTTCTCTTGATTCTTTTCCATTTCCGGGTTCCAGCTGCACCACTACTTTTACTGTGCCACATCCCCCTCCCCTGTGACACGTTGACTTGCTCATGTTCTCACGAGTGTCACACCATTTCTACTCTGGCTTCTCAGAGGCATTTTTCTAGTTGTTTTCACCGCATTTGAAATCCATGATGCAGCCTTTGTGGATGACCGCAACTTTTATAACTGTACCGTGTTTCTCTTTTCATTTTACTCCACCGTTTTGATATATGTTAACAACATCCGCTCACAAACCAAGGAATTTCTCTCTTATTCCGAACACACTGACATCACGGTGTTTTACAGGTTTTAGTTCATTGTCTCTAAATTACTAATGTTAAACGATAGGTGCCCCGAAATAGCAAACTCAGAAGATAGGAAAGATTGCTCCTCCCCCATGCACAAGGGTGGGTAGGCATGGTTATGCCTAGCATCCTCCTCCTCCTTCTCCAGTGTTTGTTCTATCATTTCAACATGCATCATCCATCTTCTACCTTGAAGGCCCAGAATGATCCCCTCTTTCCCCTACTTTCTCAGTCTCCATCCAGCTATAACAAAAGAGAGGAATGGAAGATGGGAAGTGATTGCTGTTTGTTCCTTTGAGAGCAAGACCTACAAGTTGTACACATTCTTCCATTTACACCCAATTAGGCAAAATATAGAGTCCAATAGAATCATAAATGATGATTCTAAATGAAGGTGTAATAATTAACTACCTTTGTAAAAACATGCAATTAGGAGCTTCCCCCAAAATCCAGTTCAGTAGATGAGAAATTGGCTAGTCAAACTAAGAAATGTAAAGCAAGTTCTAGGAGGTACTAGGAGAATTGCCGTTTGAGTCATCACTGAACTAAGGTTACCATGAGAGTGCTCTGATGTATTACTACATATTCTTCCCAAAATTGACTTCATATATGTTGAGAATACACAAGAAGATCATTTCCAGTGGTTATCCTCTTTGGGGATTGCCTCATTGTGAGATTCCCGCTTCTGCGGAGAAGGCTGTAGCTTACTGCAATGCTCTTCTCTCTAACCACAGCCAGAATCCATAGCCTCCCTGTGGTGCTGACAAGTGATTCCACTGAGACATCACAGTGCCGTGACTTCTTCCTCCACACAATAAAGTCAGTGCATAAAAATCTCCAGTTCAGTGTCTTCCATTAGGGAACTTAATCTGTACTGTATATGGATGCTCCATTCTCTAGAATCATCAGATGGCTGTGTTATTGAGGCCTGAAGACTGAAGGGGGAAGGGAGCAGTTACTGGCTCACTGTCTTTGCTAGTCTTTGATGGTTGAAATGAGCTACATGCTGAACCCTTCTCTACTATAGTGTCTTATCCTCTTCCCTTTGCTGCCTTTAAACAATATGCAGGTTTCTTTATGTCAAGTGTGTTGTTTCTTAAACTGCAAGATTATCTCATGACAGAAGTAAAATTAACTAAAACTCAAAATTGGAGTTATGATTTGTGAGGGCAAAGATGTTACGAGATTGTGTGTAAAATGGCCAAGCTGTTTTGGAAAATGAGGAATTTCCTCAACATGTTCAACATGCAATTAAGGCAGGATCCACTCCTCAGTTCCACTCCTAGATATTCATTTCCAAATTTATGATTTGCAAATGTTTTCTCCCATATGCTGGTTGGTACTTTATTATGCTGATTTTTTTCTTTGTTGTTTGAAATTACCTTTTTAAGATTATAACTGATGGCATCGTTTTTCCCTTACCTGTCTCCTGTCCAAACAGCTCTGTATAATCCTACTCTCTCTCCCTTTTCAATTCACACCCTCATTTTTGTGTTACTTGCTATTGCATTCACACACACACACACACACACACACACACACACACACACACACACACACACACAATTGCATGTATATTCCTAAATATATAAATACAATGTGCTCAGCCTGTATAACATTTCTTGCGTGTTTTCTGGACTAACTGTCTGGTACTAGTGTGCTTGTCCCTGAAGACTTTCTACCATTCAGCATTTTTTAATTGCCTGTAGTTGTTTTGGTAGATTTAAGGGGCTATAAACTTTCAGCCGTCCACATTAGCATGCCTATAGGTGTGATCCTTGTTCAACTCAGGCTTAGACTGCCTGTTAGTGAGACATTATGTGCGTAACTTCTGATTTTACTAGGGGACACAATCTCAAACTCAGCTCCCTGTGTCTCTAGCTCTTACAATCTTTCCACCTCCTCTTTTTCAATCATCACTGCAATAAGTTTTAGGTTCAGGAGTTATGCTATAGACATTAGCAGTCAAGATTAGGTTTGACAACTCTATATTTTGATTGGTTGAGGTTTTCCATCATGGGCTCCATCCATTGCAAAGAGAAGTTGCTTTGATGATGGGAAGAACCGCACTTATCTATGGATGCAGGGATATATATTTAGAATGTAGTTAGGGACTAGCTAAATTTAATCCCTGGCTTACTCAAACGCTGGTTTAGTAAAATGGTGGTTCTCTTCTGGGATTCCTGATTTCACTGGCTTTGGGTAGCTGCCTAGATTTCCAGTACCAGACATATTGCTGTCCAGTATCAGACTTGCTCTTGCTGAGCAAGTCTTCAGTCCAGTTAGAGAGCGGTTGGTTACCACCAAGTTATGAGTTCCATAATTGCACCCTTAGGGGCATCATGCCAGGATGGCTGCTGTTATGGATCATAGGCACTATAGCTGGGTCAGTCTGTTGGTTTCTTCCCCCTGTTGGAAGCTTCCACAGCACCTTTCATTACTAGAAAAGTTACCAGTCATTCAAGTCAGTTCCAGCTTAGGGGCCTCGGGTCCTCTGTTCCAAGTTGTTTTTGGCAACAGGGATTTATCTTTCACCTGAATGGGGGGCAACCAAGGGCAACAGCCTATAATGTTTGAGGAGTGTATTGGACAACTCTGAACAACAACTCAAAAGAGAGATTCTCATGTCAAATATTGGAGACTTTGTTAGAACGCCTTTGGCTCTTGAAGGAAGCGTCAGTTCAGTGGAAATTCATTTAAACTATATATGTGTGCGTTTGTACAATGGCTTAATGCATCATAGATATCCTAAAGTAGACAGTTAATATGATTTTTCCCTAGGACTTTTTCAGACACCGTTACTACTATTTTACATTCCTAGTTCTTCTGTTATTTATCCTCCCCCTCCCTAATGAGAAAGCCCCTCATGCCTGTGTTTCCCATTTCTCCTTTCAGATAGCTATACCCTACTCTTCTCTCTGGACAAAAGCTTTCCAAGTCAAAATAATCCCAATATCTTGATTACTTTTGAATTTGAATTTGTTTGGTTTTGTTTTTCTTTTGAGACAAGGTCATACCATTTTGACAAGGATCATCTCAAACACCTTCGAGCTTTATCTTTGTCCTGAGTACTTTTCTATTTGCTGTGACAAAATATAGCAGCAAAGGCAACTTAAAGGAGAAAGGGCTAATGACAGCTCTCATAGCTAGTTTTGTGTCAACTTGACCCACACTAGAGTCATCTAAAAGGAGGTAACCTCGGCTAGGAAAATGCCTCCATAAGATCTGGCTGTAGGGCATTTTCTTAATTACTGACTGGTAAGGGCCCTTCCCATTGTGGGTGGGGCCATCCCTGGGCTGGCTGTCATGAGTTTTATAAGAAAGCAGGCTGAACAAGCTGAGTTTGAAGGCAAAGTCCTGCAATGGGTTTTATGCTCCGCTCTTTGTAGCTAGCTGAGTCTCACTCTCTCTCTGCTCTGTCTGATGCTGGAGGAATTATGGTAGGGAAGCCCCTTGGGCACCCGGCTAGCACTGTTGCAGTGTCTCACTCCTTGAGAAGCAGCTTAGAATCATGGATTCAGGGATCTTTCTGGTACCGGGTTTCAGCACAACAGGCCTGGTATTGGGTTTTAAATCTTATGTCTTTATTTATGTGGAGGTTTGACTGATAAAGTTCCCCCACAGTCTTGGGTATTTGATTGCTTGTTCCGCACTTAGTGGTGCTGTTTGGGGAGACTTAGGAGGTATAGCCTTGTTGGGGGAAGTAACTCACTGTGGGTGGGCTTTGAGATTTTAAAGGCGAATGCCATTCTGTTTGTTCTTTGCTTCCTGCTCACAGTTTAAGATGTGAGTAATCTGCTCTTTTTCTGGCTGCCATGCCTGCCTGGAGCCAAGTTTCTCTGTCAGGATGGAAATGGACTTTTATCTCTCTGGATCTGTAGGCTACAAATAGACCTGCCTTCCCATAAATTGGCTTGCTTGTGGTGTTTGATCAGAGTAAGTAATACAAGTAATACGTTTAAAGGAAAAGTAAGCAATACAATTTAGTGCTTCTTCTTTTCCTAAATGAACGTCTCCCTCCAGGCTACTTGCCTCTGGGCATAGGTGATGTCGGCCACCCTTTCTTCCCTGCTGTATTCAATTCATCTTCTCTTTCCTCACTCACACTGGACACCACGGTCTTTTACCTGTTTTTTTTTTTTTTAACTCTTACAGGGTAGCTTGCGCATTAATGGTTGTTTAGACAGATGTGCATGTAGGGATACTGACTGCTGAGGGATCTTTCTCAGCCACCATGTTCAGTGTTGTGGAATATTAACTAGGCAAATTTGCCTAGGCAAAGATGTGTTACGTTTGTTGATGTTGCCGGATATGGCTTTAACTGTGTAAAGGAGCATTACATTTGTTTTTGCTCCATTTGTTTCCTTATGCAAAGATGTGTTTGCTGGGTCACCTTGCCTGTCTAAGGCACCTAATTGATCTAAAAAAAAAGCTGACCAGCCAATGGCAAGGCAGAGGAGGGATAGGTGGGGCTGGCAGGCAGGGAGGATAGTAGAGGGAGGAATCTAGGCTTGGGAATTAGTGAGAAGCAGGAAAGAGGAAGAAGAAGAGGGATACACCCAGGGCCAGGCAGTGAAACAGCCTCCAATCAGCCAGACAGAGTAAGCAGGGAAGTAGGACCTGCAGAAGGAATGAAAGGTCGAAGGCCCCGAGGCAAAACATAGATGTAGTAGCATTTCATTGTATTTTAATAAATACAGTTTTCCTGAAGATCAGAAAAGTAAAACAGCCACATTGGCCAGCCTTACAGACCAGGCAGCAGTGATACACACCTTTAATCCCAGCTGGCCCTGGACTACTGCCCAGTAGATTGTCATAGAAACCAGGCGATAGTGGTGTATGCCCTTAATCCCAGAGCTAGAGAGGAATATAAGACTGGAGGAGACAGTTTTCAGTCTCATTTTGAGGTTTCTTGGAGGCCAGATCGCCATTTTCAGTTTGAGGTTGAGAAAAGAACCAGGGGCTGGCTTCTTTGTTTTTCTGATCTTCCGAGTGAAATCTCAATATTTGTCTCTAAGTTTTTATTATTCGTGCTACACATAGGTGAGAAGAAACAGGTGAAATCAAGTTATAAGAGCTATCAAGAAATGAGCGTAAGCTAAGGTCAATTATTCATAACTAATAAAAGTCCCCATATCATGATTTCGGAGCTGATTGGTGGCCCAAAAGAAAACTTGTTGCATTTCAATATAAATTAATTTACTTTTTATTTGTTCCAGAGACATAATTTAGCATATGAGGGCTACTCAGGCTAAATGCAATTTTCTGTGAATAGTTTTCTATGAGCAGAGATTTTGACAAGAGGGAAGAGTATCATAGTATAAGAGAAGTAGTTGAATTTAGTAAGGTTATCTTTGTTGACCAACCAGTTTTCAGCAAATGGTTGTTTATTACTTATAATATGCTAGGCCCTCTTCTAAATGTTGGTAGTAGAGCTATTAAACACACAGCCAAATTTGCTCTTAAAAAACTTAAAAATTAGAAAATAATAGTAGACAAATAAGCATTAGCAGTAACCTCAATTAGAAATGTAAGTAAGGCTTCCGAGAGCATAGATGTGAATGATGAGGGGGTTGGTCATGTTAGGGGTGGTTAAAGATGAAGACAAAGACATAAGAATGTTAGAAATAGCTTTAAAGCTGCATACCCAAATCTTAGAGCTGTACATTTTGAGTTTTAATTCACTTTAATTCTGTCATGAGATAATTTTGTGGTTTAAACCCATTAAAATAGAGACATATAAAAAACTGTGCACTGTTTAAGGGTAGCAACGGGAAGAGGATAAGACACTATAGTACAGAAGGGTTCAGCATGTAGCTCATTCCCATTACCAAAGATGTAGGTGAACCAATAACTGCTCCCTTCCCCATTCAGCCTTCAGACTTCAATAGCATAGCCATTTGAAGAGGTTAGAGAACGGAGCGTATACAATACAGATTCAGTTCCCCTATGGAAGAAACTGCATTGGAGATTTTTATGCACCAACTTTATTGTATGGAAGAAGAAATCAAGGCACTTTGTGATGTCTCAGTGGAGGCAGCTGTGAACACTGTAGGAAGGTCATGAACTCTTGCTGTGGTTAGAGAGATGACCCTTTTACTGACACCCATCAATGACCGGGATGCTACCCACTTCCCTAGAAGGGGGAACCTAACAATGAGACAATTTCAAGAAAGGATAACAGCTGACAGCAATCTTCTGGTGTATTCTCAGCACGGATAAAATGGGAGACGGGAGAACAAACATTTATAAATAATGCAATGTTGTGTTAACCTCATGGTTAACATTTTGAGGCAATTCCTCATTTCCAAACTGGCTTAACCATGTCACAAGCCCCCACAGCATTGCTTCTCTCCACATTTGTTGGTATTTATTACCATCTCCAGCTCTTCTAATAGGGGACTTAACTTCTTCCGCAAACTCTGTGTCACGTGTAGAACAGAACTAATGAAACAGACTACGTCCAATAGCCTATTGCTCTGCAAAATATCTCATTTGCTACTTACCATTCTGCCATTTTTCAGTACTGAATTTCTCTGCAGTTCAGAAAACAGGCTTGCTTGCACGCGGTGGACTTGTGAATACTGACCAAATGAAATGGCACTTCTAGAGGTTAAGGACATAGCTGTCTCTGATAATAAGGACATCCAAGTCCACCTAGAAGCTTGCTAAAATCGAACTTCTAATAAAGGAATGTTTGAACCTTTTGAAATGGAAAGATGAAGGTGATGGGGGTTGAAAACAGTTCGGCTGAGCTCCAGCTGTGATGGTGGTGCCTTTTCACAGGTTTAAGGGTACCTTGTGAGAAAAGAGAAAGTTTCAGTATTCTATGCTCCTTTCCTGTGTCCCATGCATGCTCCTCCTCTTTTGTTCTCAGCACTAGGGTCCAAAAGCAGGGCCTCACATATGATAAGCAAATACTCTACACAGAGCTTCACAGACTCCACTGTGTAGTCCAGGAGTTCTCTGTACACAGGAATACAAGCCTGTGCCACCAGATCAGACTTTTACAAATTAGAATAGTTTATCTTTGAAATTATTTTTTTTTTCCATTTTAGTATTATTGTTGGGCTTTCCGGTCAGTAATCTAGATGAAATTGCACAGCTACCTTCCACTGTTCTATAATTATCAAAAGATAATTTCATTCACGCTACATAGGAATCCAACCTTGTCAGGAAACAAAAATGAAGTCTATTCCTTTATATACAAGAGGAGGAATAGTGGAACAATTTTCACTCTGTTTATCATTAATCAGGGAGGACATAACACCAATGCCTGATTGTGCAAACATAATGAAATTCTCAGTATTAGAGATTTGCTATGCAAATACTAGCCACGTGTAATGAGCTATTTGATTACGCTTGTATTCTTTGCTGTCTTTTTAAATCCATTCTCTTTAGAACATCTTGATTAACATGTAACAATTGGCAATCCATTAGCACATTAATGGAATTCAGGGTGATATTTGAAACATTCAAGTAGAAAGCACTGATTTAATCCAGCCTCTCCACATCTACCATCTCTTAAGCACTTCCCAAAGTTGTCATTGTCTTGGTACAATAGCTATGTCTATTTTATGCCTCCCCATTCTTCTCCCCAGTTCCTCAAAGCAGCTGATCTCTAGCCATAGCCCTGCAATTTGGGGGCAATTCTACCTTAGGAGTCATGTGTTAATTATCTCCTATAAAACATCCCACACCATCGTCACAGTTGAGCTGGCGATTTGAGCTCTGAGAGTCAAGCTTCCATCTTGTTCCTGAGGTCTTCTATCAACCTTTTTCCAGTCCTGAGCTGTGATCTCCTTTTCTAGAGTCTGACTCTTTTTGGCAATCCACCAAATAGCAGCAGGAACAAGGCTCTGCTGTGCTTCTCCCCATCCTTTCTTCCCCCCTATCCTTGTGTCTCGGGTTATGTTTTAAAATATTTTTTTTATCTCTTCTGCTTATACTTTGCCTAAATTTCCAAACATTCTAGCACTCTGCTAGGAAATTGGGTTAAAGGAGCATGGAACTTTGCCCGCCCTGCCCTGTGTATACTCTATTGCTTAATGTAACAGTTTTTTCTTGTAGAATGTTCAGGAAATTTATTTGATATCATTGTTAATCGCCAGCATTGAAATTGTTGTCGAACCGTATTCCTTGAGCTGAACTGCACAGATGTTTGACAACCCATGAAGATGTCAGTCATATACCAGCTTGTCATTCTGTATAATTACATCTAATGGCGTTAAAAACTGAGCTCATGTCGATGTCAGAGCCTTTAGGAGGCATCAGCTATGCATTTTCTGAGGTTCATGAGGGAGATACATATCCAAGAAACAATGTCAGAAGAACTGAAGTTGACCCTATATTGTGTACAAGTCTTGCCTAGACATATCTCCGTCTCTTTTGGATAGGAACGGTGTTAAGCACATGAAAGAAAAAACAAACAAACAGAAAACAAAAACATGCTGTCTTTTATTTAAACCCTTTAAATCAATTCAGTGGCCTTAAATAAAATTTTATGTTTAATTAAGGCATGAACATAAGTTTCATATGAATACACCCAGAGAAATTAAATTTAATATCAATGATATTTTCTACATATTTTTTGTGGGTATTCCTTAATAATTTGCATTGTGCCTAATGCTAATAATTTTATTATTGGGATTTTGTTTCTTTTCATATACTTTGTAATTAAAAAGTTATCCAAAGAAGTCATTGAAGTTATTATTATTATTATTATTATTAATGTTCCATATTGCATCTGACTGAGAATTCATCAATTCTCTTTTGTTTCTGAAATTATATCCAGTTGTATAATACAAGTTCATTCATCAGAGAGTATGAAGGAATATATTCCATATATAGTCCTTCAATAATTATTTTCCAAACAAATACTCTTTTAGACCATGGGACTATAAGACATATAATGGTTACATAGAATAATGAATGTGAGTCATAAATCCATATAGCTCTCTATGTAGATATCACATATCATCCTGTGTGGGTACAAGGAGTTGTGAGGAAAGGACACAGCGCCAACTTTCAAAGCATAGCCATCGATATACCTGGCAGAGAGGCATCTCCTAGGGATATTTGAAAAAGAAGGTCTTTCTGAGGCTTGAAAACAAGCAAGGGCCTATCTTTGAAGACAAAGTTGAAAGCATTCCAGGAGAAGAAACGTCTAGAAGAAGAGCTGGAAACACAGTCAGAGATCAGTGAGAGGAACAGTGTGAGATGATGTTTCACAGGAAGTCCAGGTCCGGACTACATGGGGCCCAAAGCAAGCAACTTGCTTTCATTCTAATATTCAAAGCCATTGAATTTGCTCAAGAAGAAGTGTCGGCTTTGCTTGGTTTTATGGGAAGTAGGCTGATGTTAGGTAAATAATTGTGTGAAAGCAGCACTATTGCCAGTAGCTACAGATCCTCTTGTGAGTGGCAGATGGCAAAGTGGGCCCAGTCCTCATTACCTTTTGAGCAGTCTCTGCTTGAGTCCTTGAATCTGGAACTTGAATGGAAATCTGCTCTGGAGTGACAAGCTGAGATGTAAAAACAGAACTAGCTTCTTAGAAGATGGTCATTCTTTTCTTGAGAATCTTTCCATCCTATAAGCAAATCCAGACTAGTATCCTGAAAGATGGGCACAACCACACGATGTATCTATGATGGTTGAGTTACCACAGTTACCATCGCAGGTGAGATCACACTTCCATATTTTGCTTCAACCAGCTCATATCAGAACCTCCATGACATCTCTATTGCTATGGGAAGCAGTAAATGAAATGGTGTTCCAAGCTGCTAATGCTGAGGGTATTTCATAATGCAACAAGAACCAACCAATGATCAGCAGTTCGTATCAGGAGTAGTGATAGTACGTAGTGGCAATGATATATAGTTTTATAATACACTCTTGAGTAAAACTTGTACAAGTTAGCAATACTTAGAAATGGAGTGAAAAATATAACTAAAGATATTATTAAGATGAATCATGTATAGGAAAGTGGTTGACCAGCTCACAGATTTACCCACAATGCCAACAATAAGAATTGCCCCAAATTTATATAATGCTTAAACCTTCCTATTATTATGGTTCTGTAGAATAATGTCTCTTAGAAAATCCCAGCGATATAAAGTTAAGAGATACATGCATGCTCCAAGTAGTTTTAAAAATAAAGATAGGTTAAAAATGTCTTTGTTTTCTTTTTTGATTAGAAGCATAAAAAATATGTTGGTGTTTATTTTTTTATTTGCTGTATGTAAAATATCTCTATGAATATACATGAGCATGTAGATATCAAGAGGGAATTTATATATGTATATATGTATATCACATATATTATTTAATCTGTGTATGTGTGTGTGTATACTGCTAGCTTTGTCTCTCATTTATCTAAAAACTGCATCAGTTAGAAGACTATGTAAGTTTTTGTCCTCGAGCCTCGGTTCCAAATAACAAGAACGTCTTCTTGAGGAACTAACTACCTGATTCTTCTCAGTGGTACAAGATGAGTCCAAGACAGCTTTTCTATCCCAAGGGCAAGGAAGGTATTCAAACCTTTCAGGCTCATGAGAAAGATACATTCACGGACTCATGCTGGTCATACTGAGGCCAAGTTGAACATCAATACAGTCATTATTTAAATGCATTGAAACACATCAACTATGAAAAAACACGCCCATGAATTTATAGTGACACTAGAGAGAAAATGAAAACTCTCTGCTCACTGTAGAACAGTGTTGTTAACGTGACTTTTAATTCAGAGGCATCAGTCTAAGATAGCTGAAGAGTCATGAATCCTCCACAGCAGCCAGAAGCAGAATGAAAACAGTGCACTGACACTGAACCATAACCAACTCATTTCTGAGGGAGGAACTTCACTGTTCACCCTCAGCAAAGGCAGACGTTCACCAATCACCTATCTAATGCTATCCTTTACAGGTTTTCATACATGCCAGGACAGCCCTCTTCCACCTAGCCACACTCAAGCCAAATCCTTCCTTTCTTTGCTTGTGTTTCTCAGAAGGGTGGAAGAAAAGTTCTTTGATCTTTCCTCTCTGACTCCTTCAGTGCTCAAGTAAACTGTAATTTACCCTGTATGAAGCTTTTCTGTTAATAGTAGCTCTGAATTGGTCTTTTCTCAAAACTGAATGAGGAAAAGAATCGAGTATTTTTTTTTCAACCATTCTTGTTTATCTAGATAAAAAATGAAATAGCTAATGAGATATTGTTAGAGTTTCTGTCCTGCCCGGTTCCCACATTCGTTAAGTCCCAAAGAAATAACACAGAGGTCTACATTAACTATAAGCTAATTGGCCCATTATCTCAGGCTTCTTATTAACTCTTATAACTTATATTGACCCATTATTCTTGTCTATTTTAGACTCGTGGCTTGGTACCTCATTTAGCGAGGCAGTCACATCTTGCTTCTTCTGTGATGGGGTCAGGACTGCAGAGGAGTGGGCTTTCCTCTTCCCAGAATTCTCCTGTTCTCATTGACCCACCTCTCCTTCCTGTCTGGTTGCCCTGCATATACTTCCTGCCTGGCTACTGGCCAATCAGCATTTATTTAAAATATGATTGACAGAATACTGATCATTGTCTCACACCAATGAGAGAAATGTCTTTTTTATGGGAACAAATGCATCAAGAGGAATGAGAATGCAAAGACAGCAATTTGTCTGCTGCTAACCAAACAGTGGAAGCAGGCAACGGTCGTCAGTGGCTCCTTAAACTACCACGTGAGAATCCAAAAATAACCTTTCAAAGGCTAGTGCCACTTGGATAGAATTTTTGTTTGCTTGTTAGTTTGTAGTAATAATCTTAGTAAAGATACAGAAACTAGACATCAATATTTGGTGATGTAACAGCCCCAAATAGTGCTTTTATAGAGTGCTCTTGCTACCAATTGTAAAGCTATATATTGGCACGCCTCTAAATTTGTTGGCCAATTATATAAAGATTCTAAATGATACCTTGAAGATGCAAAATCCAAATAAAAAGTAATATGCAAGTAATTCTACAAGAATTCTACAAGGACTTGATTGATGGAGAGGCCTGTAGATTAGCAGAGCATGTCTCTGGTCATCTTCAAAATCATTTCCATGGAGGGCTCTCTAGAGGAAAGGAAATGACAGAATGGATGGACATCACAAAGGCAATTTATTGTTTTATCATATTGGCTTACATGATACTGTCTGGGTAGCTTAACAAAAGTTATCTTCATACTTGAGAAAGAGTTCAGGAACCTGGTTGCTTCTCAGTCCTTGAGGCTGGGTGCTTCACCATCCCATCCTGGCACTGAACCCTGAGGATTCCTAGGTCACTAATCTTTAGACCACAGTGGAAGCCAGAGGAAACTTGGTGCTGATATCAGCTGAGAAGTGAAGCAGCAGCAGCAATAGCGACAGGTGTAAATTTTCCCATCAGTGTGGCAGCAAAAAGGTAGGAAGCAAAGCTCCTGTTCTTGGGCCCCTTTTAATCTGTGTTGCCATTAGAAGATGTTGCTCACATTGAGGGTGGGTATTCCTACTTCAAATAACCTGGTCAAGGAAACCTCTCAGGGGTGTGCCCTGTGACCTGCCTTTCACTGATTCTAAACTGGGTCAAATTGGTAACAATCATGCCCACCTGAATGTGGGTGGTCCTATCACACAGGGTGGATTATAAGGGAGAAAAGGAGAAAGGCATTCTGCCCAGGGATTCTCTTTTTCACATTCTGGCAGACACAATTCTGTCTGCTCTGTCCCAACCCTCCCTGCCTGCCACATTGTACTGAGACCCTAAAATAGTCAATTGAAACACCCCCCACACAAGCTCTTCTCATCTCCATGTCACAACAATGAAAAGACTGACGAACTCCACAGTGGTCCGTTATTTTCAGCAACTAAAATGGAAAAGGAGGAGGAAACATCTTGTTAGAGAGAGTTAAGAAGTATATGGACTAAATATGATTTGATTCAACAAGGCAATTATAAGATATATCTGAGACAGAGCTAACACCAAGTTAAAGCTAAACATTAAACATTAAGTTAAACATTAAACAACATGTAAGGAGCATGCTAACTTTGCCAGCATGGTAATGCCTTTGTGGCTACACTTTCCTACTTCACCCTTGCAGGAGAGCTCCAACTGTTCTGACAGCTCAGCCTTGGTCACTGTTTACAATGGGCAGTGTGGTTTTGTTCCCTGTGCATGTCCTCCTATGCATTCACAAGTCAAAGGTTCTTGCATATTTCCGTAAAGATGAGGGCTATTCTTGGTGTCAGCTTCAAAGCCTCAGTGTCTGTCATTGCCACTGTGACATGCATATAGAATTAAATTACATCAAGCAGAAATGAACAGACTGATCCTTGGATGTGAGGTCTGTAGTTTGAGCTTCCAATTGTTGTGGCTGTTTTGGTAGATATTTTTAATTACACACACACACACACACACGAATATGCACACACCGTTGATTACTGAAAATATCTAAAGGAAATATGTTGTGTTATATGGTCATAGTTCAAGGAATTCTTTGGAATAGCCTACTGCTATCTTAACATTTGTGATGCATGAAATTTAATGTCCTGAGAAGTTTAAATTATCAGTATCTGCATAATTCTCTTAGTTTGTAATAATTTTTGAAAGTGTCTCACTATTCTGACCTAGAATTCACTATGTAGACCATGCCTGCTTAACATAAAAAAGGGGGTGCTTCTGATCAGAAAATAATTAGAGATACACAACAATGACAGATTCAGATAAAAAGACCTCTAAATGGGTCACAGCGTTGGATAACTGTGTATATAGACTTGGGAAAGAGAAGAAAAAGAGTATAGAAAGTTATAAAAAAGAAACATATGGTTTTAAAAAAATAAAACAAAGTTTTTAAAGAGACAGAGTAAAGACAAACACCGATTAAAGGAAAAAAGATAAATATTAAAAAGTAATAGAGTAAAAATGAATAACAAGCCACATAAAGATGGAAAATACACAGAGAGTCTGGATTATATATATTATTGTGTTTTCTTTAAATTTTTTGACTGTGAAGGAGCTAAGTACAGAGAGATAGTTCATTGTACAGGCTGCTAAACTAAACCAACATATATCTGTTAAAGGTATCATGACTTCAGAATTTGGGTCTAAGGATTTGTTGCTTTGGAAAAGCGGTTTTGCTTGAGATGAGAACCTGTGGATTAGTTCCAGACTAATGTGATTTGATGGACAAAGACTGTAACATGTAGGGGCCTGCTTGTTGGAGTTTATGTCCTGCCCAGTTCCCCACAACCAACAAGTCCCATAGAAAATCACACGGAGATCTCCATAAGTTATAAAACTGATTGAGCCATTAGCTCAGGCTTCTTGTTAACTCTTGTAGCTTATATTAACCCTTTGTTCTTATTTACATTAGCCACATGGCTCAGTACCTTTCTCAGCTGGCAGGCTACACCTTGCTTCTCAGTGACCTGGGCAGGAATGGGAGGAATGGGCTTCCCCCTTCCTAGCATTCTCCTGTTCTCATCACCCTGCCCTTACTTCCTGTCTGGTTGACCCACCTATACTTCCTGCCTGGTCAATCAGTGTTTATTCAAAATAAACAGATTAATAGAATACAGACAATTCTCCCTCACCAAAAGACCACCCAAAAGGTCACTGTGAACTCCCCCCAAAATACTTCACCCAACAGAAAGCCGGAAGCAGTTTGGAGAGAACTATACCGAAATTCCCAAATATTGTTTATAAATATTTGTTTACATTTAAAGGGGGATATGCTATAGAGATTTGCATTGGTATGGATCTTTGTCTATTGATACAAATTTTAGATCAATTTTATTATATGTCTATTTCTGCTCTTGATTAAGGTACTGTGATTATGCAGTTAATTGAAAAAATGTAATGTATAATTAAGAAATACAGATTACTAGATAATCATCTACAATAATCAAGCTTGTAGTCATATTAGTTAGGTTTTCTAGATATACAGAGAATTTCAATTAGGTAGGTATACTTCAAACCTTTCAAAGACTATAGAAAATGGCATTTAAAATGTTTTAAGAACTTAGAACTTTTTGTGACAATAAGACACATCTGCTCTGGCAACACCAATCTACTCCAAGAGGAGGAGAGACATTGAAGAGGTTCCTTGTGGAGTTTGCTAGTCATTTGGGCAAGAAACTGCTCTTGCCTGAACTGCTTAATGGTATGCTATAAAATCTGGACATGCAGGACCCACAAAGAAATGACTGCTGAACTTGCCTAAAGGTGAGAAAATCCTTTGGGGTTCCTGCTTCATGAAAGAGTCTGCCAGACAAAGTGACTGACAAACTGCCAATATAGGTGGAACTGTCTTTGAAATTTCTTGCTTCGTGGAAAAGTGTGCTAGATACTATGGGCCTGTAGGCTGAAGATGAATGCTCCAATGATATAGAAGAACTTTGGGTGACTGTCCTGGCAGCAGGATGTCTCTGTCAATTCTGGAGTTTTGGAAGCTGCTTACAAACCACTTAGGTAATATTATATCCTTCTGTAGTCTTTGGTGAAGTTGAAGAATAGATAGTTATAGTTTTCCTTAATTATAATAAAGGATAAAGTAGATATAAATGTTGTAACTGTAAATCTTTCTTGAAACCTGTTTTGTTATATGTAATTTTACTATATTAAAATTAAGACCTTCCTTTTTGTTTAAACATAGAAGGGGAAATGGTGTTGGAAGTTCTTCTGTATATGTGTTGTTTTTATTGGTTAATGAATAAAGAATCTGCTTTGGCCTGTGATAGGGCAGAATAGAGCTAGGTAGAGAAAAGTAAACTGAATGCTGGGAGAGAGTAGGCAGAGTCAGGGAGACACCAGGTAGCTGCTAGATAGGAAAGATGTGAGCTGTCATCTGGAACCTTGCTGGTAAGTCATGAGCCTCGTGATAAAATATAAAATAATGGAAATGGGTTAATTCTAGATATGTGAGCTAGCTAGCTATCAATACACTTAAGCTATTGGCCAAACAGTATTGCATATAATATAAATTTTGGGTGATTATTTCATAGTCTGGGAAGCCAGGAACAAACAAACAGCCTCCTCCTACAACATGGGAGGGTTTGCAGCAGGGAAAGGAATAGGGGAGATGATTTAAATATGATATAAAATATTTTAAAAACATATTAAGTAGTGATCTGTAAAGTGCCTATTTGGATGCAGGAAAGGGAAAGAGCCGGATTCTAGTGTGAGTGTCCAGCTTTGTCAGAGGGTCTGACAACTGGGAGAAATGAGTACACAGCCACACTTGGCACTGGAGAATTTAATTTTCCATTTTATTGTCTGTGATTTTCAAAAAAACTATACACAGGGTCTGGTTTAGAGACATTTAATGCCAGATAATCAAAATATAAAAGAAGAAAGAGAAAGCAAAAATTATTAGAATTCAAGTCTGGGTGACTTGGCTTTGATACTAATTGATTTTGAAAGCATCTCCCAAAGGTTATCAGGTAGGGGCTACAATTCCTCAATCTGGCCATGTTGTGGATAGCAGGAAGGAATTTGGGTTATGTGTATGGCATTCTCATGAATAGGTTAAGGCCATTCTGGAGAAATGTATTCACCTCCTTTCATAGATCTCCTTCCTCCTTTCAGTATATATATTTTTTATTTTTAGACTATATTATAAAGCAAAGATTTTTATGTGGGACTTTCAAACAGATTTTATTTGGGTTGATTCATCACTTTGGCCTCCCCTCGTATTTGTGTTCACTTCCCTAATGTAGCCTTTCACCCCCATTATTCAGTACCCAACTTTTATAAGAGTTTTGTTTTCTCAGTCCCATAGTACCCTCTCCAGACTCCTGGCCATTACCCATATTTTCTCCCAGCTCAATGTACATATTTCATGGGTAGGGATTAGGATCTGCCAATGGGACTGTAGAGTTTCAGCTTATATTCATCTAGCATCAAGTCAATAATTCTTTAACAGTGACTCAACAAGACCCACCCCATTCAGACTGCTCAGGATCCTTTCCCGGAGGACTGTGGAACAAGGACAGTAGAACAGAAATTCTGAGGTGTTCTCTCAAGGATGTATCTCAGTCATGGGAAAATCTGCAATCCCCTTTGACCCGCATTTGTATGAGCCTTGTATAATCTAACATAGATCCAATAACTAAATCTAAAGATACCACAAAGCTGTCTCATATCTTCCACTGACAATTAGGCCAAGCAATAATTATCTGATTCAGACCAGCATGTAAATGAAGAAAATGCTTGCAGAGTAAATCAGTTAAAAATTGAGGCCCAGAAATGTTTGACTCAGAAAGCTCTGTTTCTTAGGCCAAGTAAAGACAAGGCAGGGCTGAATTCGTACAGATCATTAATCAAAGTTGACTGTGCACAAACGAACCCTGGCAGCAGAACATAAGCCAGAGCCACTCAGGAAATCAGAAAGCTAAGAGTATTGAAATGAAATAGGGAGATTTCAGGAAGCAGAGGGGAGTACCCTGGCCTGGAGAAAGAGTCAGAGAGAGGGATAACACAGAGGCTGCCGTGCTTGGTGTAAGGTGCTCACCTTACAAGGAAAGGTTGAATTCTTGTGCTATCATTTCTTTTTTATTTAGTTCTTTTGACTTCAAGTCAAGAGGAGTAGATTTTTGTACTTCTTAAGCAAATGGGTGGGGTTTTTTGTTTTTAAAACATTTTATCATTTAATTTTAACATATTTTTAATCAGAATTACCTCACTTTTTAATCTTACCTTATCTCTCTCCAGGCCCTCCCAGGTACCCTCCTTTCAAACCTTCTTTGACGCTCACTCTTAAATTTCTCAAATTGATGGCTTCATTTTCTTTGACTGTTTCTCTCTCTCTCTCTCTCTCTCTCTCTCTCTCTCTCTCTCTCTCTCTCGTGTGTGTGTGTGTGTGTGTGTGTGTGTGTGTTAGAGAGAGAGAAAGAGAGAGAGAGAGAGAGAGAGAGAGAGAGAGAGAGACTGTCTTTGTTGTTTGTGTATGTATCGTTTTAGGCCTGACCACTTTGTATTAGACAACCAATGAGAATTTAATTCTCCCCTAGCAGTCATGAGTTGCCTGTAGTT
Source organism: Myodes glareolus (assembly GCF_982192425.1). NCBI lineage: Eukaryota > Metazoa > Chordata > Mammalia > Rodentia > Cricetidae > Myodes > Myodes glareolus. The sequence continues at coordinate 54,521,503 of NC_142044.1, forward strand.
CTTCATCTACAGGTGGTATTCTGTGAAATTTTTTCCCTTCCATGTTTACATGTTTATTGACATTGACATCACTCTAGTCTTGTTCATGCAACCGTTCCAAGAGAGAGTTTCACAGCAGATTTCCTCATATACCAGGTCTTACAGTCTTTCTGTCAATTCTTTGAGGCTGTTTCCTGAGACATAGATGTTATAGCTGTGATGTACATGTGAATTCTGGGTTGGGTTTTTCATGACCCACTGTTTCTGCGTTGTGTCAATTGTGGTTTTTTTGTATTGTTCTCCATTTTCTTCAAGAAGAAGCCTTTGGGGTAAAAGATTGTATGTATACTTATCTAGGAGAGATAGCTGGTAAACCTTAATGAAAAGATTTCATCGGTGCATCATTAAGACAGTTGTCCCACTTCTACATCCCTGCTTCCACGGCCGTCTTTCCAAGACCTTCCCTTCCCTTTATTAAGGAGCTCCAGTAGTGTGCTTTCCATTGTTATAGTTTCTCTGCTTGGGAATTTGTTGTCATTTGGTGGTGACAGTGGCAGTGGTGTGTGCCCCTGTATGTGTGTACCTGTATGTGTGCTTCTCATTGTCTCATGCTTGTTAAGCAAGTGTCCCATCACTAAGCTGTATCCTGAGCCCCATTAATGACCTCTGTTTCACTGAGTCTTAAAGTCTTTCTGTCAATAAACTGTGGCATAAATCAATATAGCCACTGTAGAGGAGAGCGGGACAAGAGCAAATTCATGTTTAAGGCTTTCCCAGCTTCCGATAACATGCCATGTTTGTAACTGTAGGGAAATTGATCTTTCCAGAATTAATGACCAAACTGCACACATCCCTGTTAGTCCTCGCCTTGTCAGTTTCTCCTTCCCTGCTGCTCTGCACATATGAGTCTCTGCTCCAGCAGACTGCTTGGCTATGGTTCTCAGCTCTTCCTAAATATCTTAGGCCTCAACCTTTATCTTTTCTTACAAGTCAATTGGATATGAAGCTATACATCAGTACTGTTCTAGCAATACAAAGACAAGTGGGGGTGGTGAAGTTTCACAGCAGCCCCAGAGGTGGTGTGCTTCAACCTCCAGCCACCAAAGACAGCTGCAGGCGTCGTGACATAATGACTGCTCAGAACCTTATACATTGCTCTTCCTCATAGGCTTATGTTTGAACAGGTCTTCTGCACACGTCCATCCAGCCTTTTCATTAAAATAAGAAAACTAGTTATGGAGAGGCAGGACTGCTGATGGTAAAGCCACTACTGAAATATATATCACCAGAGATAAAGTGCCTTGCTCCTTCCAGGAACCAGACTAGATTTTTTTCTTAGTTTATATTTTCACCGAGAACCTTCCTTAGCTACCCAAATGACACAACAATTAATGCTTTTGGAAAGTTCTTCAGTAGCACTTTCTAAACTGAGTATTAGCAACTTTGGGACCCAAAAATTCCTCTCCTAGGTATTTGTTCAACAAAAATATCTATGTATTTCTAAAAAGAGAATTTATAGTTGTGCTAACTTTAAAATGTTCCCTAAATAAGAATTCCTGTCCATTAAAAGATCTTCATAGAATGGCTATAGAAGATAAATGGATTGTTGCTTATTCCTAAGATAGACACTATGTAGAGGAATGTCTAAGAAAATCTACAAATGCATACAACAATATAAATGATAATAATTTATATTCAAGTAAATAATCAAGGGAGCATATACTTTATGGATTCACTTTTTAAAAGTTTGAAGCCAGGAAATCCTTCCTTATGACTTTGCAGGATTAGAACAGACTTTGGGGAACAAGGGAGATGCAGGACAAATGCTAATGCTTCTGCATATTTCCAAACATAATCTATTCATACACATACTCTTTGCAATTTTGTAATTCATAAAGTTCAAATCCCAGACTTTTTAAATAACTCACTTGACAGCAATATCTGACCCGAAGTGAACTCATCTGGTGGCAAACCCTGACCTTCACTGACATGAAGTTATTTATAGACTTGTTTATCCCGCTTGGGGTGAATATTCATATTTTCCTGAGGAAGGATTAATGTGCTTGCATATGGAGGCTGCTGCAGAAACTGCCTAGAGTGTTAAGTTGAAATCCTAAAATTATGGATTTCATGGTAAGTCTGGTCCTAAGTGTTCAATACAAGGTCTTATATTTTGTGGTGAGTACAATAAGGGCTCTCCAAAGACACCCACACCCTAAATCTCTGCGTATATCAAGTGGCATAGCAAAGGGAATTGGGACTGCTGAGAGGCTAAGCCTATTCATAAACAGACCTTGACATAAAAGTATGATTATTTCTTACCCGAATGGGCCCAAGGTAATCCTAAGGGGCTCTGAAAGTGGAAAAGGGATGTACAAGAAAGATTCAGAGAAAGTGCCATATGGGAAAGTCTTCAGTTAAGACTGTTGTCTTTGAAGACACAAAGAAAGGAGTCCCTGAAAGCTGATAAAGGAAAGACATGGGTTATTTTCTGCAACTCTCAAATGAAATACGCCCTTTCTATACCTCAGTATTAGCCTAGTATGATCTATTTTTGTGCATTTGATGTTCATAACTGTATAATCATAATTTGTATTGATTTAAGCCACTACATTTGTAAAAAATTGTTATAGAAGTGATAAGAAACCATACATGTGTATGTTGGTAAATATGTGAGTATTAGATATCCGTCTATGTGTAAGTGTGTGTCTGCTCATGAGTGCTTGTATCTAATATCTGAATCATACAAGGCACTGCACAAAGTAGAATCTAAAGAAGAGCTTTTGATAGATGAATAGATGAATGACTTGAATGGAGCGAGTGTATAAGTGTCAACTCCTGGCCTAGGTACTAATACACTACTGTCACAATTAGCTTAAAATGTCAAGTCAAACAACTCTCTTAGTAGCTTTTCTATTGATGTGTTAATATACCATGGACAAGGCAACTTCTAAATGGAAGTGTTTATTGGGGCTTACACTTCTAGACCACCACAATCTGGAACATGGCAGCAGACAGACAGGCATGGCGCTGTAGCTATAGCTGTAGGAGGCAGAGAGGGAGGAGGGAGGAGATAGCTAGGAATGATGTAGACCTTTTAAAATATCAAAGTTTTCCCTTAGTGACACACCTCCTCCAACAAAGTCATACCTGCTCATCTTCCTCAAATAGTACCAGTTTGTGGGACCAAGTATTCAATGTGGGAGAATACTGGATCCATTCCCATTTAGGTCACCACAGTAGTGATCAGCATCTCTTCTACCTGGTGGATTTGCTGGTCTATTGTGATAGTCTAGCTTCAAATTTCCCGATAGCATATTATCTTATCAGTGTCCTTGCGCCTGTGGGACTTGAAGCAAAAGGGCCCTGTTATCTCAAGTCGGCTACTGTACTGACCAGCACAGATTATAGTTCAAAGTCGTGGGTCAGGAAAGCATGCGCATCACTTATGAATTGGAGAGAGGCCAACAAGGGGATGTACGGGAGGGGAAGGGAGAAAATGATACGACTATATTATAATTTCAAATTATATTTTTTTCAAATATATTCAAACAATATTTTTCAAACTTAAAAATATTATAAAAGAGAATAACCTAACCAAAACTTTTAAAAGATAGCATTTCAATGTGTTGCCTGTTTACAGAAAGCAATTACCACAACACACACTCTGCTGGGTCAGGGGCATGCATGAGTATATAGTTTGCTTAGTTTGTAAAAACCAACTACATTGGAAGTCCAAGGCATCTTAAGATTGGTTATACTGTTTTCCTAAAAGCAAATTGAGCTGAAATAGCCCAAGTGCATCATAGGATGGCAGATTGAGTACATAGTTTAAAATGAACCCAAGGTATATTATTCACTTGACTATGAAGTGAAAGGCAAAATTCTTGGAAGGCAGAAGAAATTTTTTTAAAAAGTATTTGTACATATAGGAACTAAAGTAATTCAAGAAGGAAACATCAAACTGTCTTGCCAGGGGGAGCACATGATGGCATGGAATTTTTAAGGAAAGAATGTTTCATGTGATATATGCAGAATTAGTCAGGGGCAGGCTTAAACTAGTAATTTAGGGCAAGTCCTCTTAAGGCAACTGTTTAGTACATAAAAGATGCAATAAATAAAACCAATAAATACTCAAACTATTAGGAAGATGGCCAGATTCATGGCATGACTTCTTGGTACAAGCATTTTAGACTGATATTTGGTTTCAAAGGTATCTAGGTAAAGTGGTTGCCTTTATTAAGAGGTATAAGAAGTTACCTCAGTACCATAAATTGCCTTGTATCTTGGTAAGTAAGGCAGATAGGACTAGAAGAGAGATCTAAAGACTCATGGATGCAAAGATTCATGGACCCAAGAAATAAATCCAGCCTCTGCCTCTGGCCTTTTCTAATACTGTTCTTGCCTACAGTCTGTATTGTAGAATTTGCTGTTGTCAACAAGAGATTCACGAAAAACTTAAGACAAAGAGAGGGTTCGTATCCTAATAAGAAGTTTTCAGAGCTAGGGAAACAACCTTAGATCCAATTTCCTGCAAGGAAGAGGCAGACGGATTTGCTTACGTAGAAGAAGGCCTTAAACAGCCTCCCACTCCTATCTACTCTGCACATAGAGAGACAAGCAAGCTTAGTCTTGGTTGCTTGAGTAGGTGAACTTAATTTAACTTAAGTGCACAGTGTGTGAAATAGGACTTTCATAGAGTCAACTGAAGTAAGAACGTCTTCTGGAAAGAGCTACAAAATTTGGACTGTATATCTCCCAGGAAGACTCATATGTTGAACTTGGGCCCTGTAAGCCACTTGAGAGCCTTCGTGGATATGGAATTCACACTCTGTACTCTCTAGCTATAGCCAAGCCACCCAAGTATGCAGTTTCTTTTACTCCAGAAAGTTCTTTTCAAAGAAACTACATAGGTCCACCCACTGCTGGCCATGTCGCATTTACTCTGCCTCCAGCTCATTCCTAGAATTTCATTTGCAGTGTAAAACTACAATATGATTTTGGCCAGTGGAATAACTGTTGGGAGCTTTCATTACTCTGATGTCTCAAGAATAAAATATCTTTATTATAAACAAACTTCTGGTCATGACATGAGCAATTTAGTACTCAACCAAAGATCAAGATCCTGGCAAACAGGGATCTGTCATAAAACAGCCCTGCCAAAGAGGCTGTGGAATTAGAAAGCTCAATGAGTATCGTCCACACCCAACTCCTGGAAATCATTGCTTTTGTCACTTGCCTAAAGCACCTATTCCTTTTCCATCCACACTCAGGGGTTTCTCCAGCTCTTCTCTCTAAGGTTAGAAAATGCTACATTGTACTCAGCAAATTTCTTTATCACCCATGTTCCTAAGACTTTGCATGTCAGTGTTTAGGGATGGTCCATGTCATCCTTCTTGGGCTGATGTTACTGCATCAAAGTCTTGGTTGAGAGGGACTTCCCTAGCTCCTTCAGAAGATATTTTCTGAGTGGCTACTTATGTGGGACACATTGTTCTGAATATTCATGACAAAACATTGATTTCTTTTCTAAAAATAAAAAAAAGTCTGTGTCTGCAGGAAGCTTGTGTGATGACAGAGACTGCCTCTAGTTAAGTAAATGAACTATTATGACAGTGACCGTAACACAAACAACAGAAAAAAAATGCAAGAAAATGTGATGGAGTAAATAGATTTGAAAGGCTATTGTTAAAGTTTATTTAAAAACAATATTCGATAAGGTCTATTTGAGACAGTTATTACTGAAAAGAATAAGGAATTTTGCCTTATAAATATCTAAGAGTTGGTGGTGATTTCATACAACAGAGACCTGAATAACAGGCATTGATGCTAGAATCTAGCAGGTGATTTCCCAAGTGGCTGGAGGAGTGAGTGAGGAAAATGACTGAAATCACATGGGAAATGAGCTAAGAGCTTGGTCAGATGGGACTTTGGATGCTACAGGAAAGATTCTGGGTTGATCTCACTCCCTTGCCTCTTTCCTCCCTCTCTCTTCCCCCTCCCTCCCTCCCTCTCTCTCTCTCTCTCTCTCTCTCTCTCTCTCTCTCTCTCTCTCTCTCTTTCAGTTGAGATGAGAGATCATCATGAGCATGACGAAGTTATTAAATTTTAGGGTTATGTATACTCCTTCTGGTATCTATATGGGGGGGATTATTTTGAAGATGCAGCAGTGTCAGCTGTGATTGTTGCAGATGCAATGGGATATGGTCCCCACAGGAGAGTGACTTGTAACACCAAGCTGGGCTGTTAGACTTAGATGTGGTTATCATTTGCGGCTTGACAGATGATACACCGCTTTCCAGTTATAATAGTGGACAGTTTAAAAACACCACTGCGAGTCAAACATTTGTTTTCCAATTTCATATCGAGATTTCTGTAGCAAGATTTTCAAACTCCATGCAGTTTACAAATGGGCATTTCCCCCTGGTATCAACTCATCGGAGAATAAGATTTGAGCATTTTTCTAGTTTGTGGCTTCCTTGCCAGTTGACCTCACAGTAAACTCATTCTTTTTGTAAAACCTGGTGCTATAGCACTGACTTTAAGTATGGTTGTGCAACTGCCCCCTACTGGTTATCACCAAGAGCAACAAAGATGAAGCTGGCCCACTGCTGAAAGCAACCTAATTGATGATGGAGATCTCCCTATTTGTTTTATTAATATGATTGTGAGAGGGATATACGACACAAACATGGCCCTTTGTTGCTTGTTTTTTGTTTTTGTTTATTTGTTTGTTTGTTTGTCTTGAGACACTGAAGGTGAGAGAAGCTCTGAGCACAGAGGCAGTGATCCTCTGGAAGGGTACCGGTTTTCAGTACTGGGAAAAGGAACTGAAACACAGAGACTTTTTATCAATAGAGACCTTGATTGAGTCACACAGAACAAGGCTAACTCATCCATGGTGCCTTTCCCAGCCACCTCTCATCACTTCCCTTCACATTCTCTGTGTAATTTGAAGATGCCCTGTAAGTAGAGTGCTAAGCTGTTTCTTTGAAACTTACCCTGTCCTTGAGTACTTTCCATAGACTACACATATATGTAATGAATGTTAGAAAGTGTGATTTATTTTTCCTTGTTAAAAAAAAGAATGTGTCAGAGCTACGGGTCAGTGAGAAGGCTCAGAGGGTGAAGGCACTTTTGGTCTGACTTCTGATGGTGCTCATCTGTTATGCTGAGCTGCAGCCTTGGAACCATCCACAGGTGGAAGGGGACGTGGCTCTTCAAAGTTATTCTGATCTCCACATTCATTCCTTGTCCTGTGTGCTCACACATAGTGATCAGACACACAAATACAAATAAGCTAAAATCTGATGAAGCATAGAAACAACCCAAAACTAGACGCTCACTCAAGTTTCTGTTATCATGCCTTAATCTCCCTCTACTGATGTATTATTTTCACTTTTGCAAGGAAAATGGCAGACAGTAGAACGGGATTGAAATGGACCTGCTTTGTGACAAGGTGTGTTACCTACTGGAGCACATCCAAATCTGGTTTGCATGCAGGTTTCCAAAGCAGAAATGTTTGTCCTGACACCTGTCTCAAACTGTGCTGACTGCAGGTTACACCTACCCTGATTTTTCCTATTTTGTGAGCCTATTTTTAGTGTCTAATACTAAACACTTGAACTCTGATAGTCATAATAATAATTGTGTTTGTTGAGTTTGTACTTTGTGTCAAGCACTGCTCTAAGAATAGGGGATATACTATCATCCCGTCTTCCTGTTAGACCGGTGAGGTAGTATATTATTGTGCTTCCCATTTTGCAGTTAAAGAATGAAAACCTGAGGGGCAATGATGTTAAGAAACTTGTTCAAGCTCAGTCAGCTGGGCTGCAGTTGTGTTTGGATTTAAACTGAGGATGGCCAGAGACTCTCCTCTCCTGTAGTGTGTTACACAGATCACTTCGTCACACTTTAACATAATGTATAGAGTATAAAACTAACAAAAATTCTAGTCCTTACTCACTGTATTTCTAGTCTTTTAAAAATTGTATTCATTTACTCTTTCATTTCATACATATATTTAACATATTTTGATCATATCCTACAATTATTTTTCTTAATTCTCCCCACAACCAAATCCCTTGTTCTCAACAAGTCTACTTATTTCTACTTACATGTTTTTGTGTGTGTATTTCCATAGCATTTTGTTTATTTGTTTGTTTTTAAGACAGGTATCACTGTATAGTTCTGGCTGTCCTGGAATTCTCTATATAGACCAGACTACCCTGGAATGCTGAGATTTACCTGCTTTTGCATTCTGACCTTGTCTTCTGTGCTGGTTAGTTTTATGTCAACTTGACACAAGCTAGAGAGACATTGGAGAAGAGGGAGCCTCAGTTGAGAAAATGTCTCCATAAGAACAGGCTACAGGCAAACTTATAGGGCATTTTTTTAAAATAAATAGTTGGTGTGAGAGGGCCCAGCCCATTGTGAGGAAGACCACTCCTGGGCTGGTAGTTCTAGGATCTATAGGAAAAGAGGCTGAGCAAGCCGTGGAGAACAAGCCAGTAAGCAGCACCCCTCCCCGGCCTCTGCATCAGCACCTGCCTCCAGGTTCTTTCCCTGTCTGATCTGGCCCCGACTTCATTCAGTGATTGACCGTGATGTGTAAGTGTAAACCAAATCAACCCTTTCTTCTCCATGTTACTTTAGTCATGGTGTTTCATCACAGCCATAGTAATCCTGACTACAGCATCTTCCTCAAAGATCCTATTTTATCACCTGGTGTGTTTGATTCTTGAGAGAGAAAAAAAAAGGACATCAAACTGATGTTCCTAAGAGACTATTCCTAAGGCTCTAGTGAAGTCAAAAGAACTGAGTGAGTCAGGCTAGAATTGGAAGTCAAGTGTGTGTTATCTCAGACACAGCACAGATGGGTGTCCCTTGGAGGAAAGCCATCTTCCGTATACTAGTGTCAAAGGCAGCTGTTGATTTCAATGTAGGACACGCAGGACACAAGACAAGCTACTTACACCTATGCTTGTGTCTTCAAGCTACAGAGCTCCTTTGGCTGTGGCAATCTGGCACAGGGCTTCGTGAAGAAGATAGGTGTTAGTGCTCTGACCTCCTTGGTACTCACCTTCAGGAAGCAGCATCCTTTTGTGCTGGCACCTAGGCTTGCCCTAACGCAGCTGGCAGTGGGTATGACACACATTAGTTTACACAGCCTGGAAAGAGATTACTGAATAGATAGTGAATGAAACCTAGCTGACTACTTAGTGCTAGTGAAGCTGTTATTATTAGAGGAGATTCTATAGCCAATGATTTATAAAACCAGTATAATCTCTAACAATAAAAAACTATGAATATTTGTCCTAAAACCCTCATCAAGCTAAAAAATTCTTGCAACAGATCAAGACCATTACAGAAAATTACAACCAATCAAAGTGCAGAGTTGTACAGCTCAGTCCCAAAGTGTTAAAATAACCAAGCTAGCTAAGGGCGAAATAATTATATTTTACTTATTATAAAGGGAAAACTCCTATGCCACAGGAAGAGAGGATTCAGGCTCTGCTCGACACAGAGAGCATACCTGGGTGGTGCAAAAGTTTTTGTCTCCTGGTCCCAGAAAGCCTAAACTAGGTTCCACGTCTTAAAGATCATTGGTTAACAAGGCTTTCCCCATCACCAAAGGGCACATCAACAAAATGCTTCTGCTCCAAACGCTCAGGAACATTTCAGAAGAGGGGGTAGAAAGATTTTTAAGAGCCAGAGGACCAAGAAGATTACTGTGAGATTGCACCCCCTAATAACATGAAGCTACACCCATAAAGTCTTTACCAGCATGGCCACCCAAATGTGAGCTAAACAAGGATTAGACCAATGGACACACCAAAGTGGATGTGGGATGTCCATTAGACAGGAAAAAGGTCATGAGGTATCAACAAAAAACTGCAGGCAACTGAGAAATTTTGGGGCAGAAGAAGTTGTGTTCTCCAGGAAAGAACACACCAATTAGTTGTCCAGGATTGAACAGTTAACCGTGAATCCATATATACAAGTAGCATTATATGGTACATTGCGTTTAGGAATCTCTCTCTCTCTCTCTCTCTCTCTCTCTCTCTCTCTCTCTCTCTCTCTGTGTGTGTGTGTGTGTGTGTGTGTGCGCGCGCGTGTGCATGTGTACATGTACATATATATGCATGTAATAAGAATTAGTGAAAGATAAATTTGAAGAATAATGGAATGGAGTATGGGGGACTTGGAGGTAGGAAAGGGGAGGAATAAATTTTTAATTATGCTGTAATAGCAAAAGTAAAATTAAAAGAATTTTTCAATAGCTGAAGCACAGCAGGAAAATGAACGAATGGAGAAAACTATCAATCAAATTCACCTTCAGGATTCTAGGGGAAGGGCAGAAGCTGCAAGAATTATTACAGTGAAAACTGCCTTGTATTCCACAAAAGAATGCAGTCTGATCGGAGGTCATCAGTGGGGCAAATGCTCAGTGTCCATAACAGATTCGTTTGCACTTTGACTGTAAAAGAAGTTTATATTCTCATGACCTTAGAGTGCACTACCGTTTTTAAGACTCACAGATAAATTCTTGCTTTTAAAGGTAGAAATAATGGTTTAATACCTGTAGTCCCATGCAGCATTTGTTAAAATTACCTCTCTTGGAATGTTAATCTCACATTTCTTAACATATGACATCTTGTCTCTGACCCTAAGGAGAGCATGGTGTCATTTTCACAGACCTTAGCTTTGCAGAATTAGCTTTGCCTAGGCCTCTCTCTGATGAGACTATAGTGACTGCCTCCGGTGTTCCTGACAACCTGGGGCACATTGCTGCTGGCCCTTGTCACTGTCCATACTTTTGCTTTAACACATCTATTAGTTCTGATGCAATATGAAGACTCTGAAAGCATCATTTTTAAGAGAGAGCTGTGCATGCTGGGATAGATTAACAATATGATGTGACTGGGGAGGATGGGGTAGGAGGTCCAGGAGGAAAGTCAATGGAAAAGACAAAGAAGGCAAGTCACCTGAGAGAGGACTCCTCATTGGTTACTGACCGCAAGCCACCTGAGAGAGGATTCCTCATTGGTTATTGACTACAAGCCACTTGAGAGAAGACTCCTCATTGGTTCTGGCTTCCTTTCTGTCAGCGTGGTATAAGTCTTATTTCTAGGTAGAGGGTATACATAACTCATATTTCAGTCAGCATGTGACATGGCATAAAAATATGTGACAATCTCAGAGGGCCAGTTTCAAAAGAAAATGGTTTAGCAGTGTCAAGGTGGGCTGTTTATCAAATATTCAAATAGAACATTTACTTTTTATAGTTACCAGGATCTAAATATTGAATATTCATCTATGAAGCTAGCAGAGCAGCCTAATCTTTTTTGATGTTGTTTCACTAATCAGGCTCATCGTGATATTTATAACTACACTAAATGAGAACGGGACTAGCTTTGCCTGTAGTTGATTCCCTTGAAGGAACAGAATGGATTTCCTTAAGCAAAATGGCTACAGTACTAATTTGACTGTGTTGCCTGTGGCATTTTTCTTTCTTTCTCTCCCGTTTTTTTCTCTTTTTGTCTTTATAAAGATAGCATGTTTTAACTGTAAAGCATTGCTGAAAAAATGTAAAATACAATGAAAGTATGATAAATAAATATGGCTGAAAGATCCTAAGTAAATGCCTAAACAAATGAAGAGACCACTTGATGAGAGGGCTGAGAGAAGATAGACCAGAGCCAAGACACGCTCTTCTAGTAGCCCTGATAGAGACCAGGCCTTAGTTTCAGCTCACTAAAATGGGGTAGCGCTAAACACAGACCTCAGGAAAACCACATATTTGGAGCAACCAATCAGCAGGCACCCCACAGCCTTCTGCTAGCTCAACAGGCCCCTCATGGCCGCTTCTGCTTGCTCAGCAGGCCCCCAAAGCCCCTTTGCTGGCTCAGCATATGTTCTCCAGTCTCCTAATGTCTCAAGATAACTTACTTTCCCTATCCTGTTGCAGGAAGGTCCCTAACCACTAGGACCTCCCACCAATCAGCCCCCAGACTAATATTTACTCCACCAATCAGCCCAGATCAATTCCTCCTCCCTGGAATTCCCCTAACTCTGATTGAAAGGAGCTTGGTACCTTCTTTGGGGGTCACTTAATTCCATCCCAACACTGGAATTAATAAAGCTCTCTTGTTATTGCATACATGGCTGTTGGTCTTTCCTTGGGGCCTTCTCTCAGACCCTAATTCTTGACAGCTGAGACCATGATCACAAACTGACCTCTGACTCTGTTCTCTGAATTTGATGCCAGCTGGTTTACAAACGAATTCCGGGACAGCCAGGGATATAGAGAGAAATCCTGTCGTGAAGACCAATATAAATAAATAGTTTGTCACTCAGAAGAATTAGACAAATGGCCACTAGAACATAATTTGAAGTTTATTGTTAGGTCTATCACAAACACACATACACATACAAATTTTGAAGAAGTATCTTGGGATCATGCGTATGTACATGTATGTGTAATTTTCCGTTTTCCAAAACGTCAACGCCCATACTTATAAAACCTTGGGTAGCACTAGATTATCTGGCTATTCATAACTGCTAACAAACAAGGGAACTAAAATTTTTTTCCATAAATACAATAAGGGTTTGGTTAAAAAAAAGACTATGCAATGGGATGATTAATGCATGTGAAGTTTATGTCTAATAATTATTTAGTTGAAGTTTACCTGGAACAAGGATCTGTGATGGAGAGTTTGTACCTGTGGGCCACATGTTACCTTGTATATAAGCAAGATTAGAAAATCATGATGTATAGACAAAGCATTCTTTGATTCAGACCTGGGTTCAAAACTTGTCCTTATAATCCTGGACACTATGGTAAACGATCAAATACCCATTTTAGTGATGCTTCAGAGAATGAAGCCATTGATCAGTGCTTGGATTCTCACCAAGGTCATCTTCTATTCGGGGGCTGATTTGAATCTGTAGGTAAGGAACTCATAATTGCTAAGGCAATCAGTTCTATTTCTAAAGATGTATGGTTACTGGGAAGTTTTGGGTAGTACCAGTACTTTCTTGGAATTTAAGCTGCACATTGTATTGCAAGAAGATACACTTCTCAGTGCCACATTTCTTTACATAATTTAGTTATTTCAAAGGAAAACTGATCCCTGATATGTTTTTCATTAGAGTAATATTTCTTCTCAATGCTTCGTACCAGTGTGACTTCAACAGATAGTAGCCTTTGTAAATGAGCTTTGCTATTACCTCATTAATGAATATGAATGTGTGGTCTTCCCGTTTCCTTTCCAGGCAAGCGCATCTGGTACTCATAAACATGCTGGGGTCTTCCACAGAGAGGGTCGGTTCATGCAGCTTCTCAAATACCCCCGGTGCCGATGAAAGCAGCTTGGCTCCCTCTGAATGCTCTGCTTCACACCCTCCATACTGTGCGAGTGTCTGAAGCCACACACGTCTTTCTGACAGTTTGTGCTTCCTTGATATCCAGGCTAACATCAAAGACCTTCTTCTGTCTTCAGGGTGCACCAGTTGCATCCCAGAGTATCTTCCGAGCCTGATGTTTCTGTGGTTCTGCAAATCAATAGGGCCATCTGCCCCACTGGAAGTGGTTTTGCCATCTGGCTTTGCAAAATTGGGTCAGAGCTGACTGCTTCAAAGAAAATGGTTAGTAAATCTATCTTAGATTGAAGCACAATGCACAATTATGTCTTTGACAATCAGAAATACCCTCTTTTGGATGGCTCTCATATCATTTTCCAGGGCTGACTGGCCAGGAAATCAATAGTCTAATATTGTAGGAAACCTAGTATGCGCCACATGTTCTCTGTTCGTTATCTTTGGCACTACATAGGAACCACCCGTGAGGCTTGTTTCCTCACATAACACATGTGTACCTATTCACGGACCCTCACTGGGAAGTCAGAAGTTGCAATCCCAGCAGGAGTACATGCTGGGATCCATGCTGCCTCCCACACTAGGGTCTCACACACCTGCATCCCATGACCAAGTCCTGACTCTGCCTGCTTCTGTACCACAGGCAATACTCTGGAAGGTGTAGGCTTCTATTTTAATGCTACTGTCAGGAATTTCCTGCGGTAAAATGATAAACAAGCTAGAGTTTAAATACAAACAAACAGTATGTGTCCCCTAACAGTTTCCAGACCCAGGGAAGCGGGTGATGAAAGACTTTTGTGTGTTTTCTATTTGGATGTGTTTGCCATTCTGACTTTCAGATCACTCTCAATTGCAAAGATTTATTTACTAACATGAAAAAATTCAAGCCAACATATCATTACTTGTAGGAGAAGGGAAGCAAGTAACATGTCTGTGTGATTAAAGAGAAAATGTCTTCTAATCAAAACTACTAAATCATTTCACATAATTTTCACTGCAAAGAAGACTAAGTCCACATTTAGTTGTGTCCCAACTAAAGACCAGAGAGTGCCAGAAAGCAAACCTAATGTTGAATAACACATGCATACATACATACATACATACATACATACACACACACAAACATACATACACACACACTACAAGGATGTTGTACTACACACTCAATATATGCTTAAACTTAACTTTCTCAGTGTTACTACTAATTTATTTTCAATCTTTTGAAACTTCAAAAGACATTTTAATGGTTGTTTTGCCGTTTTTAAAATAGTTCTCAGGTGGTCAGTACTACCAAGCATTTTAGAACTCTTACGATATTGATATAGGAAATCACTGGATTGTAGAGGTGGCTGAGTCTTCGCAGCAGTTGCCATGCAAGTATGGGAACCTGAGCTTGAAGCACAGCAGAAAGTCCGCTGTGAGGGAACACACTTGTAATCCCTATAATGTTCCTACTGGGGAGGTGGAGACAGATGAAGCCCTTGGGTTTGCTGGGATTAGCCTTACTTTAAGTTCCAGGACCCAGTGTGAGAATATAACTCAGAAAACAAGGTAGATAGCTCCTGAGACATAACACAACAGACACACACACACAGACACGTATGCACACACCTGCCACACAATCTCCTGGTGATGTGCAGTTGCAAACACACACACACACACACACACACACACACACACACACACACTCAAATCTTCTCAGTTCTGAGAGGAAGAAGTTGGAGAAGTTGAAAATACAAAGTCCTGTCTCTTGAGGTACAGGCCTAGAGAACAGGATGGTCAGCCATGGAGTTAGGTAAACAGCTTCACTGAGCAGAAGAGGTTTTCAGATAAAAATGGGAGAATGTCCAAAGCATCAGAGTGAGTGTGCTCAGAATTTTGGTCAATATCTATAGAAAATCCAAGAGGGAGAATGGGCAAAGTTATGGGTTTCGAGTAAAAACCTAGCAAAGCAGGTTGACTCCGCAATGATGATCTATTATGTACAGAAGGACAGGCTGTAGGGGGTATAAGTGCATCATCTCACTACAGAGAGAATTATTCTCCCCGCTCCTGAGGGTGGCCTCAGTGGTCTCTGTTCTGATTGGTGGGCTCCTGGCCAGGTAATTTACTGACTTTGCTACAATCACTCTTAAGGAAAGAGTGTTGTAGTATTTTGGGAGCCTGACATGTCATGCACCTACTCAGGTCAAAGATAGAACTCAGTTTTCATTCTTTTGAGCAGGAGGCAGTTGCTTTCTTACAACGGACTTCAAGGAATCTCTTTCTAGTCCTACCAGGAAAACATAGGTTCGGGTCCAAAGCTGATTCCAACTTAAGTCCGTCATTAAAGGCCTCTAAGCCTGACAATGTCTATCCAGCTACCAGTCACTAGTACACTCAGAAAGCACAGATGCGTAAGTTCTTCTGCATTGTGGTCTCTTTTTAACGCTTTGTTTTCTGCCAGGAAGTAAACGTAAAGTGTAAGTGCCATGCTATTCTTCTGTCTAAATCGTGACAATGTTTATTTCTTGTGCTTACAAAACCTCGAATGTCCCTTCAGCCAGTCCATCACATTGGACTACCAATATCTAGCTTCATCTTCCACCATCCCACCTCAATAACCTCAACCCCCTAAACTCTAGTGCAAATCGCTAGTCTGAGTGGTCCATGCTCAGTCATCTTACTGCTGCTGCACAGGCCACGCATATGTTTTGAATACACTCGTGCTGAATTCTATGTGGCTATCACATGATTTTCCTTTCGATTCAAATTCAAAGCCACACCCTCAGGAGGCTGCCCTCACCACATCCCTTCATGTGCTCCTGGTGACATGTCTCCCCCACTGCTTCCCGAAAAACTACATTATGATTTACAGGCATAGAGCATCTCCTACTTCCAGTTTTATTTCTGCCCTCACTAGGATGTGCATTCCACATCTATTTGGCGCTATTGACCCCACTTCTCTGTTAAAATGAGTGTGTTGACTCATGGTCCATGGGGCTTATTTGTTTATACAAGGGAACAGATTGAGAAAAATGGACCAAGCGAAGCCTTTATGTTCAGTGATAGCTTCCAAAAAGCCCTGAGTTCTGTTCAGGAACATGAGTTTCTTCTCATTTCCTGGTCAGTTTACAATTTGTTACGTTCCGTGTGATGGCAATCTTGTCTTCCCATCTGCTAGCTGTTGAAGTAGCGGAAACGCTGGACATCTCAAAAGTTGTGGTGGCCACAGACAGGTGGGAGGGGCACTTGTCAGGAGATTGCTTAATGATAGTTTTTGGCAGCCCAAGAGTTTCTGGGGGACTCTGAAGTAGGACCTCAAGTGGGTCCAGTAGCAAAGTGGACTGCCACCAGGTGGCAGCAAAGAGTCATCTCTTCTTGCATCTCTCGCGAGGGTCTTTTAGTTTTGCCCTCTTTTAAAATGTTAGACTACACAGCAGAAAAAAAATAAATAACGACATCTTGAATTTTGCAGGAAAATGGATGAAGCCAGAAAACATCATTTTGTGTGAGGTAACCCAGACACAGAGAGACAGTTATCACATGTACTCACTCATAAGTGGTTTTCAAACATAAAGCAAAGAAAACCAGCCTACAAATCACACTCCCAGAGAACCTAGACAACAATGAGGACCCTAAGAGAGATATACATAGATCTAATCTACAAGGGAAGTAGAAAAGGACATGATCTCCTGAGTAAATTGGGAGCATGGGGACCTTGGGGGAGGGTTGAGGAGAAGGGGAGAGGCAGGGAGGAGAACAGAGAAAAATGTAGAACTCAATAAAAATGAATAAAAAGATGCTAGATTATGGTCACCATGGGACTGGCTTGCAGACAAGTTTATGGGACATTTTCTTGATTGTTGGTGTGGAAGGGTCCAGGTTATTGTGGATGATACCACCCTGGGCACTTGGGCCTGGATGATGTAAGAAAAGACTGAGCAAGCCATAATGAGCAAACCAGTAAGCAGTACCCTCTATTGACTCTGCATCAGCTCCTGCCTCAGGTTTCTGCCTGTTTGAGTTCTTGCTCTCACTACTTTTGATGATGAATGGTTATATTGAATTGGGGATGAAATAAATCCTTCCCCCACCCAATAAAATAAAATATTAGACTATGACTAATTTTCAAATAGTCATAGTCTTGATTCAACCCATTTCTAATAATCTGTTATGTAACCACGAGGTTGTGGTTTACCGGGAAAGATTCAGCATGCCTGACCTGGCGGCTGGCTTCCATGGCAGCAACCTCTGACCCTGCTTTCTTCCTCCCAGAATTCAGTTCTGTCTACCCCACCTACCTATGTTCAGCCCTATCAGGCCAAGAAGTTTCTTTATTAATTAACCAATGAAAGCAACACATAGATAGAAAGAATCTCCTACACCAGTCTGAGGTTGAGTTAAGAGCCAGTGGTTGGCTGTTTTACTCTTCGGATCTTCAGGTTGAACCCCAATTTCTCTCTCTGAGTTTTTATTAATCATGCTTCATTAGACTGGCTGCCAATGAGCTGGGCTCTGTCTCTCTTCCCCCTTCTCCAGGGGTTACACGGGACGAGCATTTGAACTCGGGTCCTCATGTTTGCACAGCAAGGGCGGCTGCTCATTGAGCAGCCTCCCAGCCTCCACCTCTAGATTACAAATTCAAAGGGGAACTTCGTCTGGATAACAGGTTGTTTAACGACAAGAAATCATAATTCAAATTTGCAATTTTTTGTAATTAAAGAATAATGGGCTTCCTTTCCTAGCAAATATTCAGTTTTAACCTTAATATTTTAATGAACCATTCATGATAAAGGTATATTTGAAAATGAATGAATTCTCTTGATACCAATTGAGGGCAAAAATTTAAAAACCAGGAGCATGTGTGACTATGTCAGGTGCTCTTGACAGCAATTCAGTCACACCTATGATGACTTTCCTAATTTCTGAGACCATTACCTCCTGTCATAACCGAGCACTTAGGCGGCATAAAGCCATCAATAGTCTACCTGTCTTTTCACCTGACAGCATGCTATATGGTTTTCACAACTCATTTCAAATATAACGTTCTCTGAAAGCTTTCCTGCCCTTCATTCTCCCATGGGTTAAAGATGGTTTTGGTTTCTATAATACTTTAAAAATATTTATTTTGTGTATGTGATCTGTATGATATGTGTGAAAGTGTGTGTATGTGATGTGTGTGAGAGTTTGTGTAGGTGATGTGTGTGATATGTATGAGACTGTGTGTGATTTTGATATGTGAGTCTATGGTTTGTGTGTGTGTGTGTGTGTATGAGATGTGTGTTATATATGAGTGTGTTTGTGATGTGTGTATGAGTGTGTGTGTCTGTGATATATGTGAGAGTATGCATGTGTGATATGTGTGTTGTGTGTGAGAGTATATATGTATGATACATGTGAGAGCATGTGTGTGCATTTGTGTTATGTGTGAGATTGTGGGTGCGTGATATATATTAGTGTGTAGGTGTGTGCATGGGCAGTTAGATGACTTTCAGGAGTCAGTTCTCTCCTTCCAGCATAGGGTACAGAGACAGAACTCAGGTTATCAGGTATGCAAGAAATGTACTTTATCCTCTGAACCATCTTGCCAGCTCTATAATACCTATTTATAGCATTTTACCTGCTCATTCTCCCAGAGAATACTAACAACCCTGTACTCTTCTGTGTGCCAAGTAAATAAAACATTATGCCTGATGCCCTCTTCAACTGTAATAGGATGAGACATTAAATGGAAGCTTTTTGGGATGAAGAGTGGTACAAAGAATGAGAGAGAATGTGTCTGGGTCCGTCCTGCTTTCATCGATAACCAAGCTGAGATCCGAAGGACGAATTAAAGTCAGCAATGCACTCAAAGGGGTGGAAAATACCCAAGACTGAGCACAGACTGCAAAAACACTGTGTTAGGGATGAGGAGGGGGGCTGACAGGAAAGTGATTGCTGTGGAAGCATTCCCAGCATTCATTTCAAAAGCAAAGCATGGCTGTGTATGCCGGGCAACCCCAGCGTGGAGAATGACCAAAGACAGGTGAATCCTGATCTCAACTACAGTCATTCTGAAGGGTAAGCTTCTGATTCAGTGAGTGACCCTGTCTCAAAAATAAGACAGAGAGCAATGGAAGAGGAGCTCTGCCCTGTACACACACACACACACACACACACACACACACACACACACACACACCGTAACGAGAGTGGGGGGCTAGGTTAGGTTAGGCAGAGGGATTGGGGAGGTTGGGAAATTTCCTATTTTCCCCAGCAGCTGACCACTGCAAGGGTTAACCAAGGGGTGGTGAGTGAAAGAATTTCACAGTGAGGAGAAGCAGGTCTCCTGCTTGTCCTTGACCAGGGATCAGCAGAATGGGAGAGGGCTAGGAAAACATGTTGCTTTCATTCTAGAAACTGTAGCTACTGGGAATGGTCACAATTCATCCAGAGTGAGCTTTTTAAAAAGCGAGGTTGCTAACAGAGGAGCCTATGTGTTAGCAGGAGTGACCGGCTGCAGGCCGGAGAGCTGCCAGAGTAGAGAAAGGGGAAGAAGGACACTCAGGGGCTGCCTGGTTAGTCTTCAGACCCTCCGTCGGCTAGTGTAGTAGGCTAGTGTAGTAGGCTGGTGTAGTAGGCTAGTGTAGTAGACTGGCTAACTGCCAGCAAGGCAAAGTTGTGCTGAGATGATGGGACTTTACACAACCATGGAGGGGAGATTTAAGGGAGTAATAAAATAATAACCTGTGTATTTGATCTGCTCTTCTAACAGAGCAAAGAACACAAAGAGACAAAGAAAAGGATAGAGAGATTACTCAAGTTCCCAAGGCAGGAGGTGTTGATAGATTGTAACCGTGGGGATCTGGGAGAGGTGGGGCAACTTGACTGTTACTTAAGAGACTCTATTGACAGGGCTTGCTTATTGAAGAGGAGAAGAAATCAAGGACTCCAGGCTAGCACAAACATCTAACTTTCTATCCAACTGTCTTTCCTTAGGGCGTGATTAGGTTTTACATTTCCATTTAATGTCTGGAATCTTATTGCTACTGTGTCATTCAGTGTAATCCATAAGCAAATAATGTGCATAAAGATGTTTTTAATCAGAGAGCATGTAAATTTTAAATTCCAAATTTTAAGAAATGTGTAGGATTCCAAATAAGTATTAATTAAATAAAATTTTCCTATGCTAATGAGGAGAAAAATTAGACTAGGGCACTGGCTATAATTACCATCCTGCCTGTTTCATAGTAGCTACCTTCCAAAGGAAACCACTACACTCTCACTTCCCTGTTTCTGGTAAGTCCCAGGCTCTTGAATTTAACACACACGTTACCTTAGAAGTTTAAAATAGAATCTCCAAGTGCAGATTGTCTAATTGAAAAACTTAATAACGTCTTTTTGTGTGTGTTAATCAACTTTCAGGAGTGTGTGCTATTTTTAGTCCGGATTGCCCTTGCACCTTTGGGTCCAGTTCTAATTCTCTTGGCATCATAGAACATCTCATTGCAAGGCTGCCTTTGAAATCAATCAGTTCTTTCAGTAGAGAGAGTGACACAGCAGCAAGGCAGAGAAGTAGGTCACTGAGAACACTCTCCTCACAGAGTGTGGAGCTCTCCGCTTCCAGGTGCAGGGGCGGGGAGATGGCATTGGGTTACAGAACACAAAGGAAGCCATTAGAGAAGCCCCCCCAAACACACACACATACACACACACACACACACACACACACACACACACACAACGTGTTGGGAATGTCAGTTTCAGCTGGCTGCATTGTTTCGTCTGTGGAATTGTATTTTTACCCCAAATTAAAGCGAGTAAAACTTGCTATTAAAAAATTCTTAGTATTAAAAATGGTAAAGAGTCTCTGATGTAACCTCATGCCTGACTTCACAGATTTCTGAAAGGATCCAGAAGAGACCAGTGTACTGCTGACTGCGTGCTGATGATCTACGTCAAGGAACACTGGGCAATTCCACTCACTTATGTTTGATGAGATAAGAACGGCAGTTCGTATCTCCCCTGTAAGCTAACGATGTGGAAACTGCTTTTAACGTGTTGTCTGCTTTCTACTAATTCCTCCACTGTCCAGTTCCTTCTTCTAAATCAAGACGCTCATCGAGTAGTGAAATGGAAACTACCCCTTTTAATGTTCATTTTCATTCATTTATATTCGCATGCATTCATTGAGCAAAGTAATGGGTTTGCTTGATTTGAAAGTTGTTTGCGTGTGTAGTGTTCTTTGACTATATTAATCTCCCCATTTCTCTCCCACATCATCCCGACCCCTTGACAATGGTCCTTTTCATCTTCCCAAATGTCCTTCTTCATATTTTTTTTCTTATTTTAAATCTAGAGTCTCATGAAAGTCAAACATGAAAGATCTGTTTTTGAGTCTGGTTTGCTTTACTTAACATGATCACCACCAGTTCTACACATTTTCCTGTTCTTTGTGACTGAAAATAAATTTATTTCTCCCCCCACCATGTGTGTGTCTGTCTGTCTGTCTGTCTCTCCATCTCTTCCCCTTCCCCTTTCTCTCTGTATGTGTGTGTCTCTCACTTTCTATATCCATTAATTTCAAAAATTGAGAGCAATATCACAACAAATATGGATGAGCAAGTATCGGGGATTATATGGTTTCTTAGTATTTCCATTGCTCTGATCCGACACCATGACCATATAACTTGAAGAGGAAAGGATTAATTTTATGTATACATCCACATCACAGTCTATTATTGAGGGAAAACAGGGCAGGAACTCTAGTGGGAGCCTGGAAGAATACTGCTTACTGGCTCGTTTCCCATGGCTCCTTGGCTAACTAAGCCCGCTTTCATATAACATCCAGAACTACCAGACCAGGGGTGGCACTGCTCCCAATGATCCGAGCCCTCTCACATCAATCACCAATCAGGAAAATGCACCACAGCCTTGCCCATAGGCCAATCTGATGTGATTATCTTTTATTTGAGGGTCTCTCTTTCAAAATGACTCTGGCTTGTGGAAAGTTGACATAAAACTAACCAGCACACCTGGTGACTTCGATTGTCTCCTATTTATTCTAAAGAGTTGTGTAGCTGGATCACATTTCCGTTCTCTTTTTAGTAGTTAGAGGAGCTGACATACCCTTTTCACAGTGGCTGCTCTAATTGGAGTCCTTTTCCTACCTCTTCTCCAGCAATTGTTGCTGTTTTTCTCTTTGATTGCAGTGATTCCCATTGGAAATTTTGAAATAATCAGAAGTTTATATTTTCAATGTTTCTGCCCATACACCATCCAGAGACAATGGAACAGGAGGAGTTGAGGCATAAAAGAGCCGCAACGACCACAGGGTAAAATACAGTGTGTACACTTTGCTACTTCTTAATGCTCAGAGGCTAGGAGAATATGCATGAGCATATTTATCCCTTATTAAAAGACTGAGTGCTGGCACTACACTTGGGGATATTTTCCCTTATTTTTAATACAAATGCAACTTCTTATTCATTTATTTATTCAGCTCTCTATTGAAACAAAAAGAAAATCAAAGGGCCTTTCAATTGTCTCAGAAAATGAGGGCTGTGCAAATCCAAAAGGGAAAAATTCTATAAATGAATTTTTAGAAAACTTACCAAGAAAGTGGGCTCAAATTACAATAGAGAAATTATTTTGCATTTTCAAAGTAAATAAAAATAGTATAGAAATAAAAATAATGGCTGTGCAGAGACAACTTGAAGAAAGAAAATGTAATTTGAAACTAGAAAGTGAAGTGAAGAGGCAGTTTCTGATCATCTTCACCCTGCAAACGTCCTCCTTTTGTGATATTGGAAAGAGACAGCACAATATTAATATCAAATAGATATGAGCGGTGCTGCTGCATGGTGGGTGCTTGCCAACGGCATTCTGCCTTTGCCCCATCATAGGGGCATCATAGGGGCTGCCTTTGACATAGGTCAAAACTGTATTAGCCAGCTTTCAGATTGCATACTACCTCCGGGTAAAAGAGTCAGTCAGGAGAAAATCCTCTCACTTATCCGGTCTGCTAGTAGATTATGGAAACCTCTCCTGGGGAGTCCTGTGTGTGCTCTACAGAGACCAAGAAGAGTCTGATAAACCCTCATAAATAATGCCAACCTATACTCATTAGTTGATGCCATTCTGGCAAGCCATATTACAACCATAAAAGTGGACAGGTTTTGAAGGCATTTGGATCTTCATTTCTAAAAGTTCCAGGGGGTCATAAAACCTTAAATAAATCTGTCATGCATTTCTTGTTATCGCTGCTATTGTGATGAGATGTTGGTCGTGACCCACATGACTTCAGAGAAAAGACTCATATCTTTCTGCCTCCATGGAGAACACTCTTGTTGAGTGAGGAAAATCAGGAAGATTTTCCCAATCACAGTGGTATAAACATGGGTGGAAGGATGTTAGCCTTGTCTTCTAGCTTCCCATAAAGCTCACAATATATATATAAGCAACCCAAAATCTTCGAAGGAAGCTTGCCTCGTGCTGCTCTAAGGAGGGGAACATTGGTGTGAGTTCTGTGTTGTGTATTTTAAAGAAGTTTTATATGGGGGTAAAAGAGATGGGTCAGCGGTCAAGAGTACTTGCTCCTCTTGCAGAGGATCCAGGTTTGGTTTCTGGTGCCCATATGATAGCTAACAATTGCTTGTAACTCCAGTTTTAGAGAATTTGATGCCCTTTTCTGGCCTCTAGAACACTTTATGCATGTGTTGCACAGACAAACATTCAGATAAGATACCCATAAGCATAAAAATAAATAAAATTTTAAAATATATTTCTTAATATGTATGTATGTGTATGCAAAAATGTGTGTTTGTGTGTGTGTTTTATGCATATTTATGAGATAGCTAGTTATACATCTTGTAGAGAAAATTCTAATTAGTCTTAATAATAAAAAGCCCAAGACAGATATAGGAGTAAGTGCTGAAGGAAAAGAGAAGCAGAATAGCCAGCCACTTCTTCTTACCTCTATCGAATACTCAGACCAAATGTGCTTCCTATATCTAGGAATCCTCAGAATCAATGCCTTGAGCTTCTGTCTCCTCCTGCCTTACATTCCTCTCTCTGCCCAGCCATATCCCTTCCCGTCTCCACTTCCCTGTTGTTAGGATTAAATGTGTGTGACTCCCAAGTACTGGGACCAAAGGTGTGAGACACTACTGCCTGACTCTGTTTCTTTCTGTTTCTCTTTTAGACTGGATCAATCTACTGTAGCCTAGGGTGTCCTTGAACTCACAGAGATCTGTCTTCCCCTGCCTCCCTAGTATCGGGATTAAAGGTATGTGCCACCACTGCCTGGACTCTATGGCTAGTTAGTGGCTAGCTCCGCACTCTGATCTTTAGGCAAGCTTTATTTGTTTGATCACAAAAAAATCAGCATAGTATCTGATAGCTTTTTGAGGTCCTAAGGAGAAAACTCGGTAAAGAAGCCTAACCCAGGTCCTTCCTATCACCAGCAGGACCAGGAGGGGTAAGGAGTAAGCTCAGCTTCCTGCTGTTTGGGATGGAGATAACCTGAATTATAGTTACACATTAATTAGTTCTGATCTCCTAGTCAATGTCTATATATTGGCACAAAATGTAAGTCATATATTCAGGTCATATGTTAATTTACAGTGTACTCACCCCCAAAAAAACAATCTTTAAGAGCAGGGATTTAATAGGTTTAGTTTAGGTTTTATTGCTATGATGAGACACCATGGCCACAGCCATTCATAAAGAAGATCATTTAATTGGGATTATTTTATAGTTCAGAGGTTTAGTCCATTGTCATCATGGTGGGAAGCATGGTGGCACAAAGGCAGGCATGGTGCTGGAGAAGGAGCCAAGAGGACTACATCTTGATCTGTAGGCAGCAGACAGAGAGAATAAGCCACTGGGCTTGGCTTGGGCATCTGAAATCTACCTTCCTTCCTTCCAGAAGGCCACACGTACTCTAACAAGGCAACAGCACCTAGTATTAATTCCTCTGAGTTTATGGGGACCAGTTTCATTCAAAATAGCACAATAGATAAGTTTATTTTTTCTTAAAAAGGCTTCTGTCTTAGTTTATTTTGCTGTTGTTGTGGAAAAAGTAAATACTCTGACGAAAGCAACTTAAAACAGGAATGGTTTATGCAGATTCAAGTTGGAAAATCCTGGAGAATCGAGGATCGTGAAGCTGTTGGTCACATCCCTCCACATTCCGGAAGAGGGTGATGGATGCTGGTGCCCAGCTAGTTCTCTCCTTATTCAAGCTGAGAGGATGGTACCACCTACTGTGGGCAAGTCTCCCCAATTCAGTCAGCTAAGCAAAGTAATGACCACAGGCAAATTAAGAGGAAATAATCCCTCCTAAGTGTGCCTGTAGGTTTGTCTGTAGGTGATTGTAGACTCTTTCAAACTGGCTGGACAAACATTCATAGCTAGTTCTGCTGTGATTAGAGGCATTGGATATAGGAATATGTGAAAAGTCAGCAGTTTTTGTGGATTTTGGTTTTGTTTCATTGTTTGTTTGTTTGTTTGTTTTTGCAGGAGTCAGCCAAAGCCTGTTGAGATGGGTTTTATTTATTTGCTTTTCATTTTGTTAGTTTGTTTTAAAGACCCTCCCCCCTGTATTCCCTCTTATCTGGTCACTTTGGTCCTCTGAAACTAAACATCAAGCCTTTTTGTTTGTTACTGACTCTCCATTTGTTTCCAACTCTACATTTTTAACCCTAAAGCTCAATTAACTCTGAATTTTCTTTTTACTGTAACTGTAATAGGTGGGCCTTCATGGATGGAAATTTGAGATTGATTTCTTAATCAATTTGAGCTTGAGTCAGGAAGAACCAGTTGCCTCTGGAATATAGGAAACTGTAACACATGCTATGAACTGTAAGCAAATGGTTACTCTTAGTTTGAATGAAGGCTGAGGTCATTACTATGGATAAAGGGATTTCTGTGAATCACATCCTACTGGATAAAATAAAATTGCATATTTTATTCTTTTTTAAAGTACGTTTCACTGTGAGTTATGTCTCAATGACATTGTTAAGGAAAAAATATTTAAAATAGACAAAACAATTTTGTATTATTAGCAAAATCCATGAAATACATATCAAAAACTGAATCTTGGTAGGAGTGGTTGTGCAGGTCAAGATATAGTTTGTTAAATGATAAAGATTACAGGACATAAAATGTATTTTCATTTTTTGAATCATTTATTCAAGATACTATGAACTGTTTCATTAGAAAATAATTTTTAAAATTGTATAGCCATTTTGCCTGTGTGGTTTTTGGCTTGCAGTCTATTAGAAACTCATCACTTGGGTTGAATATGGTAGTGAG
Source organism: Myodes glareolus (assembly GCF_982192425.1). NCBI lineage: Eukaryota > Metazoa > Chordata > Mammalia > Rodentia > Cricetidae > Myodes > Myodes glareolus. Next base: position 54,548,140 of record NC_142044.1, read on the forward strand.
CACCTTTAGTTTCAGCACTCAGGAGACTATAGTTGGTAGGAACTCTGTTATCTATGTCCAGTCTGGTCTACGTAGAGAGTTCCAGAAGAACATAATGATACCTTGACTTAAAACAAGCAAGTAAACCTAGTTGCTTGTGTTTTTTTTTAAGTGAAAAGTAAAATACTGTGATCTTAAATTCCCAGAAAAAAGCAAAGCCACAGCTGTGAAGAGTCTTTGAGGCTAATGATGGAAGATGGCATCCGAGGTATGGTTGGGGGAGAAGAATTTTATTGTAGATATTAGGGGAGCATAGCCAGAGGTGTCTGGAAGAATCCAGACTGAACATGGCCAGCAGATTTAGCCAGGATGGGGTGGGGGTGGGGGGATGAGAAAGAATGAGACTAGGGAGAGAACAAGAGAGAGGTCAAGATGGTCAAGAGTCGTTTTTCAGGAGCCTAGAGACCAAGAGAATGTATAGCCAAAATGGCTGAGTCATTTAGGAAAGAGGAGGTGGAGAAGGGAAGTGAGGCCTGGCCCCTGGGCTGTAGGGGAAGGAGGGGGGAGCAGTGCTAGGAGGAGCCACAGGTACTGAACGGAGACTTATCCAGGGTTTCTGTGAGACCTTGCAGCTAACCAATTAAAATGTTGTGAAGTCCTATAAGCACTGTCAGAATTGCTGTTCAAAGAGCTGCTAAAATAAAAAATGAGTTTCGGATGATGTGTGTGTGTGTGTGTGTGTGTGTGTGTGTTTGTGTCTGTCTGTCTGTCTGTCTCCACTCAGGTTTGGATTTATATTGGTTTATATTAATGGCAAGAACAACTAACTGTAGTGACAGGTAAAACATGTTTGTCAGTATCTCCCAGAAACAAATTTTCCCCATTACTAAAATCCCTAGGTGATTACATAACTTACTGATAAACAAAAGAGAATAGTTCATAATTGGGTATATGGTGTGTGTTCAGTATGAAACAGTGTTGGCTAGCATGTTAGAATGTTATAGAATAATCACGATTGTGAAGTAAAGTAAATATTTATCCTGATATGAAGATACTGAGGCATAAGAGTCAACAAATTGGATACTTCTAACCCCAAAGACCTCTCCTTTAGAAGACAACTTGTAAAATCTCTTGATAGTATAAACTCTGTGATTCATGTTTATTGGAATGTTCCATCTAAAGGAGATCTTCAAACGTAGAAAGGGAATTATTTTTGAGTTTCTGTACCCAATTTAAATGCCTGAGAAGTAATCTTTCTTTGTCCTCAAAGGTGCAATGGAACCAGTATCTTGGATTAGCATTTCCCTTTCCTTTAGGAAACATGCTCAGAGAAACGCTAGAGAGTTCGGTCAGTAGTTAAGAGCATTTGCTGCTCTTGTGGAAGACTAGGAATCAATTTCCAGCACTCACATGATTCCTCATACTGTCTATTCATCCAGTCTCAGGGGATCTGACATCCTCTTCTGGCTTCTTTGAACACCTACGCACACATGTGGTAAACATACATACATACATACGTACATATAAAATAAGAATAAATTCTTTTAAAAATGAAAAAAACATGTTTAGCAATCTCCAAGTAACTGCAGCTTGGTAAACTAATATTGCTGTAAATACGACATCTCTAATGCTTTATATCTCCTAGTTAGTAAAATCAAGTAGCTAGGAATCATGCAGGACCATTAGGCTATTTCTCTACTTAAGCCAGTGCTTTCTTGAATGGCTCAGGAACAAAATGACTGTGGGGCCAGGGTGTCAATCCTGTGCAGACTCCTCTGTGGTAAGGCTAATTTCAAAAGCATAGCAGATGGATGGACAGCAATTAGCTGCCTTGAAGGTCATTGAGGATAGACCCCTTCCTCATAATCAGCTTCAGACCCCACCTCTTGTTTCTATGCTAATTAATATATGAGGGAAAAAAATCAGCATTGCCCCTCTTTGAGACTTAAAATACCACATGTGACGATGGAGGACGGAGGTACAGGACTCTTTTGAGTCACGTTAAAGGACAGTTACTTTCCTCTGGTCATAAAAGTCTGAATTCTCCTCTGCCTTGGATGGAGATATGGCATTGTAAACAACTTCAAAGATTATCCATTATAGTGTATCATCTCCTCTGTTAGTTGTTAACACAATTACTTCTGACCAGATCACCCTTTAGGAAAGCTGAGGCACCCGAACACACTCTAAGAAGATTGTAGGAGTTGTTGACCTAAAAATGAGATGATGCTCCTTCCCTCAGCTGGTTGCTTAGAGGTTTTTGCTTTTAAACCAGCCCTATTTATTTATTTGTTTGTTTATTTATTTATTTACTTACTTAGTTGGTTAGTTAGTTAATTGACTTTTTGGGACAGGGTGTCTCTGTAATTTTGTTGCCTGTCCTGGAATTAGCTCTTGTAGACTAGGCTGGCCTCGAACTCATAGAGTTGGAGTGCCCAGTAAAGCTTTGTGTCACCACCACCACCCGGTCAGCTCCCATTTTTTTTTTTAACTCAAAATATAACTTCTGTTTCCATTCTCTAACGCCTGCCTCACAGTCTGGACATTTTCACTGTCTCTGACCAGCTCCATACAGAGTCTGTTGCTGAGCCTTGTTGCTTTCTTGGAAATTAACGTAAAAGACAAGACTTTCTGTTTCCTCATATACAACCCCCTGTCCCGCAACAGCCTGCTCTGCTTTTGTTTATTTATTTTCTTCGCAAACTCTAATAAAAATATTTCTTGAGCTTCTTCTGATTCTGCTACTAAATTATGTTATGACTGAGACTAAGAACCCAGCACAACAAAATTGTGAAACATGCAAGTTCGGGATCAGGGAACACGGCTGCGCACCATGCGCTGGCACAACCCGGCAGCACCAGGAAACACGTGGGAGCCGTTGGGGTTTGTTTGATCCACATCCACCATACTGATTTGCTTCTTCTGGGAACTGACACTTATTCTGGGTTTGGTGTGGCCCGTTCTGTCTGTACACTAGCTTGCTACAATTTCCTGAATGCTTAGCTCATATTATCAAGAGTCCGCATGATAGCGTTCCTAACCAAGGTCCTTGCTTTCTGTGTGTGGAACCCTTAGTAATTCCCTGATTGTACTTTGACTCTCCCTACTCCACAGAGCACATTCAAGACTTTGAAGACTCAGGAGCAGCACGTTCTGAAGATAGTGACTTTTGAGGCAGGTTTTTTTCTTTCTTTCTTTCTTTCTTTCTTTCTTTCTTTCTTTCTTTCTTTCTTTCTTTCTTTCTTTCTTTTTTTTTTTTGATTTCCCCATACAGTGATAATTTACCTAATCAAAGCCCTCCTGACTATAAGGAAATGTTACCCTATGCACAGATGAGAAATCAGTGCTGCAACCTATATTCTAAAGCTACTTTCAAAAAATCTGTATTCCTGGAGAGTTTCCAGGTAGCGCATTCTAAGATATGTTTAAACTTGCCTGACAGAATGCAGATTCTGTTGTGAATATGTGAACTTGGGAAATCATATTTCAAGGTTTTCTGAGAAAGGGGACTTTAGAAAATCTACTCAGTGGCCTTTGGAGTGTCTCCTAAAACCTATGTAGGGGAAAATGAATGGAAAAATATACTGGCCAGATGACTCTTTATGGGGACCATCAAGGAGGCTAACAGCTCAAGATATTATCTGAGTTCACCCTAATAAAATTATAGGGTATCTGTCTGTGTACTCCAAGGAATGAGTCATTTACCGGTCTATGCTGCATGGCTTGTGCTAGACTGGTGGTGCTGGACAGATGGTTTCATTCTGTGCTTACTCAGGTTCACAGTCAACCTCCATCTTCAAAATGGAGTTGCTGTTATTTGTAAAATTTGGAATCTCTCAGAGCAAGGCATTGTTTTATACAGCATGGACTATCAGAGCCCAGCACATCCTGATCCCGACGGCCAGTTTTGTATTGTAGCAAATATGTGACATAATCAACTTGTCAACAGAAAGTCTCATCTTGGGCCAGAGCTTTGGAGGCTTCAGTACGTAGTGCATTGACCAAGTGAGAAGCACATCATGGCTAGGGCACACAGCAGAACAAACCACTCAGCAGCATGGCCAGGAAGCAAATGGGAATGATGAGGAGTCAGGGCCAAGGTTCCATAATCCTTTCCAAGGGCCTCCAATGACCTAAAGAGCTCTGTCCAAAACACAGCTTTCAAATCGAAGGGGGATAGGAGAGAGTTTACACTGGGAACAAACATGAGTGACTACGCCCAGGGAACACAGATTCAGGTTTCCTCAAATACCAAGTTCCACTGCGCTAACAGTCCTACAAAGCTTCGTAGTAACTACATAAAGAAAACTGTCAATCAAGACATAGGCACGATGGGATATGAGATAGGGTTATAGAAAAGTGAGAAAATCTCTGCTGTAGGCCTCAGACACTGCCTGATTATTTGTGGAAGCTAGTAGTCAATTAACAGTTCCAAAGTGGTTTTTTTTTAATTTAATAGCCATAAGGATGTTAGATCAGACACAGACTTGGGTAAGGGTGGATATTAAGGGGGCTAAAAATATTCCCAATTGAGCTGTGACTAGGCTTTTGACTTGTAGTATTCCAAACCCTCCACAACCGTGGGCATTCTGTGATCAGGCTTGTAGAAGGTTCCCTGTAAAGTTCTGTTATTCAGGTACATTCACACCTCCCAGCAGGCTTTTCTCCTTAAGGCTCTGTCAATTTTTTGTCTCTTGGGATAGGACTTACTTGGATCTTTGGAGATACTTGCCAAATCAACAGCTACAACTTTGGGCTTTCAATTTTCTTAGAGTTGAAGCTATGTGTGAAAATTAGGTTCTGTATATTAGAACTGCCATGGTAGGAAAGACACATGAAGGTTTGTTTTATTGTTTTGGATAGTTTTCCTGGCAGACATCACAGGGTAGTTATAGATTTATTGGGGGTTTTATTCCTAGGACAGCAGTTCATCACTGATGTCTAGACTAGACATTGACTCGCTGATTCTGTAAAGGAAAAAAGATTATACTTACCAGATGTATACAAGCTGTCACAGGTACACAACTCTGCCACTCAAGAGAAGGTAGCCACAGACATTACATATATGAAATGGGACTGTGGTTTCTCCCTGGCTATGGCCTGGGGAATATAGTCTGCTAACCTCTTCCCTAGAACATAGCTCTGCAGAGAGACACAGCCAAGCAGCAGTACCCTTGCTCAATGCAAGCCTTTATACTCTAGATACTATCTTCAAAGGTGTCTGGAGGTGTGGGATATGTGCGCTTTTATTCTCTGGCCACCACAGCTAGTCTTTGGACCACAGTTCATTTTAATGTATTTCTGATTGTTTTAGGAATTATCTTTTCCTTGTAGCTCAGTGTAGTAGTATTTATCTTGGATTTGTTCTTTCAGGAGGACCTGACTCAGTCTATTTTTCTGTCTTCCAAAATTTGCACACTTCTGATTCCATTACCAAACTAAGGGATGTTTAAAATGTATTGAGTGGTTTCTGTTTCCTGTAACTGCAATCTACCTATTGTTTATATGTTTAGCTTTCTGCTCATAGCTGGCGATGTGCCAAGAAAGATAGGCATGCACTAATAGCATTCTTGGATGCCTGACTTTCTAAAGATGTGTTTTTATCTCGATAGAGAAAAGGACTGGTCGGAGTCTTGAGGAAGAAGTGTGTATGACATGACTTGAACTCATACAGAGAGTGGTGGTTTGCATAAGAATGGCCCCAAATACTCACACATTTGAAAACTTAGTCTTAGGCAGTGGCATCACTTGAGGAAGTTTAGGAGGTGAGGTTTTGTGGAGTAAGTGTGACCTTGTCAGTGGAAGTGCGTCACTAGGGAAGGATTTTGAGGGTTCCAAAGTTCATTCTAGGCCCAGTGACTCTTTCTTCCTCCTCCTGCCTCTGGATCCAGATGTAGAACTCTCAGCTATTTTTCGAGCACCATGTTTGTCTGACTACTACCAGGTTCCCTACCATGATGATAATGTACTAAACCTCTGGAACTGTAAGCCAGTCCCAGTTAAATGTTTTCTTTTATAGAGTTGTTATAGTCATTATGTCTCTTCATAGCGATAGAACACTGACTAAGAGACAGAGGAATCACAATCTGAGGTTTACCTTCTATTTGGAATAAAAGCTAATAGTATTCACATGGATACTTAATAGTACAAGAGAGGCTCTGACTTTTAGCAAATGGTAGGCCAAATGATGACTTTATAGTCTAAAGAAGTAAAGAAGATAAAGCTTCAAATGCTTATTTAAAATACTAAGCACTCAGAGGTAACATTGCTTTCCCCTGGAAACAAACAAGACAGGAGTTGTTAGAAGATATTTAATGGAATGGGAGAGTAATGGTGGGGCAAAGACTGAAATGAAGACAAGGATGCAAAAGAGATGGTGGAAGAACACAAGAAATCAGCAAAGTACAAATATACGTTGGAATCACAAAACAAAAGCCAATGATTCTAAAGAAAAAACATCATGAGCTTGTAAGGAATCAAAATTTCCAACATGATGTTGAGTCTGTGGAAGCTTAAACCCTGTGGACAGGTGGGAAGACTATACAGATATCTTCTTTATTTATAGTCTTTGCTACATTTTAATAATAGTAATTTTTAAGGGGTTATTTTTAGGTCTAGTCAACAACATCAGACAGAAAGTACAGAGTACTGCCCAGGTTACTGAGTACTCCCTGGTACAGAGTACTACCAAGCACCTTAGACTCTTCACATGACTCAAAGATGTGGCTCTTGCCCCTTGAGGAGCTTACAGTCTTGGGATCCACAACCCAAAGTTTGAGTCTGAGAATGAGTTAGTTTAAGACAAATTCTTCATCCCCTAGAGCTACTGTAGATGGAATTATTTCAGTATTTGGAATTATCCAATCAAGATTAATTTGGTTGTGGATTTTTTTCAGGCTGAGCCTGAAATACAGTTTTTATTAACATCCGTCTAGTAAACTGAGGCCTAGTAGGTGCTGAAGGCCAAGACTAGATCTCTTGAAGGGCACGTATAAAAGTTCTTTGAGATTCCTTACTTGAAGAAGCAAATATATTGAATGATGTGGTGAAGGTATGCTATTTAAAAACAGGCCCAGTGTTGACAGTGCCGTCTCCTCATGCACTATTCACTAAAAAGTGAATATTAAAATATGTGGGTTCTATGTCTAACCCACAGAAAGTCCCTCACAAATCTTAATGTTCTGTGTAACAACTATCCAGCATGTGCTATGAAAGTCTTATTTATGCCTCGTTACATCAAAAGTAAATAATCAATTTAAAATAAACTAATGACCTGCGTGTTTTCGAAAGCAATGAATGACTATTTGTCTAAGTAGGATAGAATCTACCTATACTAAAAAAAATAAACTGTCTTTCCAGACTTTGCATACTCAGGAGAGGTATGCAGTCTTAAGGTCTCACAATGGGTTGTCAGGAAAGCAGCAGTTATCCGCAGTATCTTAACATCTGACCCAACTCATCCTAAATGATGCAGTTTAAAAGACATGGTAAACACATTTAAAAACCTGGAGTTGTTCTGAGATGGTTCTAGTGTTTACCCTAGAATCTACCAAGAAGAAGAGTAGTTTGGATAGAGAAGGGCAGACAATCCACATGTGCTCACTTCAGGAAAACAATCTTGTCATCCGGGGAACATCCCATGTGGGATTTTCACCTGGCCAAGGCACACTGTCCATGCAGAAGATCTATGGCCACTTCCAAGGAGTACCTATAAGCTTCCAGACAGACTTTCCTGGGCAATGTAACTAGTCCAATTCCTCTCAGAGCAATCCTACCCACCTCAACCCAGAGTGTGACATTCAAGCCAGAAGAGCATACTGGAGCGAGCAGAAATGTTAACTCCAGCACATTCTTATTGCTGCATTGTCTGAAGTTCCACACATCAACCACAACAGTACTGTCCAGGAAACTGGGGTGGGGGAAGAGCAGTGGTAATGAGAAAATAGATAATTAATTGCACAATTAATACAAAGTAAAAATGTTTCAAAATCTACAATAAATCTGTACCCAAAGGATAGGTCAGTGATGTGCTGAACTTCTGTGTTCAGGGGTCCAGCTTTGCAATGAACTTGCTGGCCAGCTGGCATGGGTAGGACTCATTTCCTGCCTGTGAAGAGTGATATACTATACAAAGCTATGATGGTTTCTGAGTGGTAAAATTCACACAAGTTCCAGGTTATTTGTATCAGGATCATTCCTTATGCAAAGTTTGATGTAGATGAAGATAAAGTGGTTTCTTGGTCAATAATTGTAATTTTTTTGTTTTAAAGTCAGTGAGTTTCTCGTATAATTCTTTTACAATTGGCCCAGGTTTGAGTTCATACATCTCCATGAAGGCAAAAACTCAGTGCTCGTAAACATCTTTTTAGATTTGTCATGTTTGGGAGGCAGTGGTGACCTTAGCGGTTCCTCCAGACTTTGTTAAAGTCATGGCCAAGCCTTGGGAAGGATGGCACCCTAGAGCCCAGCCTTGCTGGTAGGGGTGGGAGGGGTCCAGGGTGGGGACTGGCCATGTTGGAGGTGACCCGGAGTCTGCTGCTGTGCTGGGGCACCAGTCCTAGGAGAGGCGCCGACTTCGACTCTTGGGGCTAGCTGGTGGAGGCAACAGAAGAGCATCAGATATTAGCAAGACACCTACAGAAGGAGTCCCAAACTTAACACAATAATTCTTAATTCACAGGAGAGCAAAAGAAAACCATAGACAAAATCACCCCATCTTTAGAATTGTGAAGCGCAGCATTACAGTCTACACAGTCCCAAGAAGAACTTAAACTGGAGGACCTGAAGAAGCTAGAACCAATCCTGAAGAATATCCTTACATATAATAAAGAGTTCCCATTTGAAGTTCGGCCTATCCCATTAAGATGAAATTTGAAATCTGAAGGAGATGAAGAAGGTGGTGCTGGAACAGGCCCTCCTGATTCTTTTTCTGCCAGAGTTCCTGGTACTTTATTGCTATGGTTGCAATCAGAACCAGAGACGACATTACTCACCATCAGAATTGAGAATATTGGTCTGAAAGATGCCGGGCGGTACACTGATCCCTACATGATAGTCAGCATGAAGGATTTGAATGGCATAGATGTAACTCCTGTATAAGCTACCCCTGTGGCTTCAAGAAAACAAGATATATATGTTCAGTTTAATGTGGATACTGAGCTCCAGAAACATGTCAAACAATTAACCAAAGGTACGGCCACCTTCTTTGAGTTCAAACATTTCTAGTCTAAAAAGAGGTTTGCCAGTACCAGATGGATAACTTCTTCTAATGTGATTTTCGTTTTAAAATGTTTTACATGTTGGATGAAACCTTGGGTCTTGCACATTCAAGGCTGCCCTTGATTAAAGCAGCCCTTAGTGTCAGATTTCTTTCTCTTAATTTTCTTTGGGCCTGGAGTAATGGCTCTGTAGTTAAGAGTGGGTGCTCTTCTTCCACTGAACTGAACCTGAGTTTGGTACCCAGGATGCAGGTAGTATATCTCATACCTGCATGGAACTCCTGTTTCAAAGTATAGGATGTCTTCTTCTGGCTTTCTGGAGCACCCTGTACAAGGGATATTCACTTAAACAGTCTCATAGACACACAGACAAATAAATGAAAATATGGAAAAAGTAATATTTGAGGGAAGGTTTGAGACAGATTTTCTCTGGCATATAGCTGTTTCTGTCCCAGAACTCACTTTTTAGATCAGGCTGGTTTTGAACTCACAGAGATCCAGCTGCCTATGCCTTCTAAATTCTGGAATTAAAGGCACGTGCCACCACTGTCTGGCTAAAAGTGGTGTCTTTGAAAGACACACTTTAATGTCTAATTAAATCAAAGTTAATCCCCATTTCTTTAGTATCTTTTCTTCTGATTAGAAATCTCTGCAAATAAAAGTTTGGGAAATTATTTACCTATGGTGCCTTCTGGTCACTTCATATTTGCACAAGGAGGAGACAGAAATGTCAGACCCTCCCTGGAACTGGAGTAATAGGAAGCCACCCAAAGTGGGTGTTACAAGTTAAACCCAGGACTTCGGAAAGAGTCATTGAAACATCTTTCTAAACCCATTATTTTTCTAAGAAAACCCATTACACCCACTTAGTTCTGCCCATGTATTCCTGGGTGTGTGGTTATCCACTGGAGCATAGCTGACCTTTCTCAGGAGCTATCAATCGCCAATAACCCCTCAGCTATGGGTAGAACCTTGTGACCACCTCCCCAACCCATAAATTTGTCTGTCTTGAGTTTTCCCCAGGCTTAGGCATGCTGACAAATGTGATATATGTGCAGCTTTAAATGTGCACATATGTCATATGTTCATATTTACAACTTTCCTACTGTATAGTTGGAGGTTATTCATTCTCAGCTGCCCAGATCAGAAATAATTACTCAGAAACTATATTAATTAAATGACTGGCCAATTGCTTAAGTGTATTGCTTGCTAGCTCTTATATCTTAAATTAACCCATTCCTATTATTTTATGGTTTACCATGAGGTTTGTGACCGACCAGCAAGGTTCTGACTGGCAGCTTGTGTCTTTCTCCTCTGGCAGCTATATGGCTACTCACTGACTTCACCTACTTTCTCTATATATCTTTTCCAGCCTGGCTATATTCTGTTAAGCCATTGGCTGAAAGCAGCTTCTTTATTAACCAATGGTGTTCACAGCATGCAGAGGGGAATTCCACATCACTACTGCGTCTAGAAAAAACTTTTCATTGTTGTCATGTATCATATCTGACCATCTATCAATATTCCTGATCTCTCCCCCCCGTGTGTGTGTGTGTGTGTGTTTGTGTGTGTGTGTGTGCTATAGAGGTTCTATTTATGTCTGAACACTCTGCAGAATGCCATTCTCTGCGCATTGACCTATGGTGGGTTTCTACCACACACAAAAAAAGATTCTCTGATGAGGTTTGAGATACACTAATATACATGCTAAACAATAAATTGTTATTTTTCAGTTTAATAGTAGCTACTTTTAGTAGAGTAATAGAAGCACGCTCTCTTCTTCCAACTGTGACCTGTCTAGCAACAGGTTCTCTGAACTGATCATAGTACCAGATGTGGATTACATTATGTGGACAGGGCCTTGAATCCAATCAGAAAAAGGTTGTTTGCTTTCATGACATCAACTACACCACTCTTAGACCTTGGACAAGTGTGTGTACCTCTTGCCAGGACAGTCATTATTGCGCACAGTCACAGGTGCACAGCTAGGTAAGAATGATGGTGACTTTGCTCCTCTAACTGCACCTTCCAGCACTCTGAAAGCTAGCCAGTAGGAATGATGCTTCTGGGTCAAAGCCAGCTGTATTTCCCCATGTTCTATGGTTCAAGTATGTGTTGTCTTTAGAAAAAGGATATTACCTTGAAATTACGGATAGTGTCAAAGAAATATTGCAATAGCCTGTGGCATATGGAGGTCTATTGAAGCTCACTGGACAATAACTCCAATATATGGAACCCATTCCCTTGGTTTTTATTTCTTAGCTTGTGGTACATAAGAAAATTGCTGCCCATTGTCATGTAACTTCATTGAAGACATAGTTGCAGATATATATTTTAGAAAGTGCTGGTATTTATTTTCCATAGGGTCTTTCATATTAGTTATTCCCCTTCTTATTATCTCCTCTACCTTGTTGTCTTCCATTCTGTACTTCATTTAACCCTTTCTAATTCATCATTCCTCTGTTTAGCTTTCTGTCATCGAATTCTATCTGCCTTCCTTAAAAACTTCCATTTCCCAACCAGTTACTAGTTTCATGACTTTTGTAGATATTCCAAATAAAACATATACTTCTAAAGAATTAAAGTTAATATTCACAATTGAGAGCAAATGTGCTGTTTCTCTTCCTGGATCTAAGTCTTTTGGCTCAGAATGATTGTTTCTAGCTCTACCTATTTACCTGTAAACTTAATAATTTATATTTAACAGCTGTACAATACCCCATTATATAAATTTTCTTTATCCATCCATCCATTGATGAATCTCTAGGATATTTCTATTTCCTGGCCATTGTAAATAGAGCATCACTGAGTATGCAGGAGCAGATATTCCTATAGTATGATAGAGTCTTTTGGGAATACATACAAGAGTGGGAATGCGGGGCCACATGGTAGTTAATTTTCTAGCCTTTTTAAGAATTTTTGCAATGATTTGCACAGTGGCTACACTAATTTGCACTTCCCAGCAATGAATAAATGTTTTCTTTGACCGACATTCTTGCCAGCATCAATTGTCATTTGTTTTTATTTTTCTATTTTTCTTAAATCTTGACTATTCTGACTGGAAAAGATGAGACTCAAGACAAGCAGTTCACGAGAATTTAGAATGAAGAATGTAATGCACTGTGAAAATAGATCCACTAAATACAAATTATCTTAAATTAGGTCTTTTTAAGGCATTCAACTTGACTTCTAAGTAAGGAGAATTACATAGAATTACTGTGCAACACTTTCATGGCCATGGTTGGGATGAGGAGTAAAATGAGGCTGTGTGAGTATAGGGTCACTTCCTGGAGAGGAGGAACCACTGGTTGGATGTGAAAGAAGGAGCATTTTCTTAGAACTGTTGCTTTTTTATTTAGCTTGTTCTTGTTTCTTAAAGCCCTAAAGTACATCATTAAGTTTTTCAGTTGATCTGGGAGTCCTCTCTGTGTGCTATGATTACCATTAATGAATAAAGAACTGCTTTGAGCCTATGGCAAGGGCAGAACGGAACTTGGTAGGAAAAGCTAGGTTGTATTTTGGGAGAAAGGGGGCAGAGTCGGAGAGATGCCATGGAGTCGCCATAGGAGATAAAAGTGGTGAAACTTTGCTGGTTGGCCATGACCTCCTGGTAGATCACAGATTAACAGAAATGGGTTAAATTAAGATGTGAGAGTTAGCCAATAGAAAGCTAGGGCTAATGGACCAAGCAGTGATTTAATTAATACAGTTCCTGTGTGATTATTTTGGGTCTAAGTGGCTGTGAACGAACAAGCAGCTCTCTCCAACATTCATTAAAGAGTTCTTTAATGAATTCTTTGATATAAAAAGAGTTCTTTGATATAAAAAATGAGAATGTATGTCTCTGTGTGCGTGTTGTGGGTTTATATGTGCACACGCTATGACTCAAGGGCAGAGATTAGAGGGCAGCTCTGTAGAACTGGTTTTATGGGTTCTGGTGAGTGAACTCAACTTTCCAGGTTTGTACAAGAACCTCCAGGTGCTAAATCACAGCATTTATTAATCACATTCCTTGTTATCATCATTCCTTTGAATTCTTTGTCTGGAATTTCATCTACATCATTTTCATTGGGGCATTTACTTTAGGGCTGGCATATTTGGGGAGACAAATCTACTTTATGCTTTCATGTTATTTGTGTTGGGATTGCACATTCAGATTTAGATTGTTGTTTGAAATTTCTTTTTGTTTGTTTTCTTAGACATGGCTTCTCTGTAGCTTTTGGAGTCTGTCCTGGAACTCACTCTGTAGATGAGGCTGGCCTCAAACTCACAGAGATCCGCCTGCCTCTGCCTCCCAAATGCTGGGATTAAAGGTGTGCAACTCCACTGCTCGGCTTGTTGTTTGAATTTTTAAAAACATATTTAAATTGCCATTCTTCTTTACATTGGAAATTTTTATAATGTTTGGGATAGACTAGTTAATATTAGGAGTATGTTATTTCCTTTCTAGACTGGTATTCAGGGCATCAGTCTTGTTCCCAAGCATTCCATGACATGACAGTCACTATCCAAAAGTAGATCCACTATGAAATATGGTTGGTGATATTTTATTATGCAATCAGTTTTTAAACATGAATCATTTTAAGGAGTACTCACTTTAAGGATCTTGGTAGTACTCTGCGTAATATATTATCATGGGTACAGGTGGGAAAATAAAGGGAAAAACAAAGAACAGGAAATCTAGCAAGGATAGTGACTAGTGGCGACATGGAAGCAAGGATGGAAGATTGGTGTGGGAGGGAGGAGTCAGAGGGATGAGATTGCTTTCACTTAAGGTAGGCAGGAGGTAAAGAGGTAAAGACCAATGATTAGTTAGGGTAGAATGTTGCTCTTTCAGCTGGCTGACACAGAGATCCTTTAAATCTTATCAGACGGAGGAAGGTCCTCTGCAAGAGGCAGTCACAGCCTCCTCTCTGCCCCTGCCTTTGGATCATAGGTGGGCCGTCACAGCACTGCACAGGTAGAGTCTACCTGATCTAGATGTACCCAGCGATATTTGTCTCTCTTCATCTGGAACAGAAACGATGGCAGCTCATAAGACTGTTGTTAAATAAATATAAATTCATCTTTCTTCCTCTCTTTCCTTGTGTTGTCCTCTTTCACCTTACACAGTTACCAGAGGCCAGCATATTCCTGCTGTCCATCCATTTGACACCCTTTTCTAGAGCATGCTCATTACTGCCGGTGTCTGTTTGTTTCTGTTTCTCATTCATACTGCTCCATTTTCCCCGCCCCTTTTTATGTGGGACAAACAGAGCAAAATGGTGATATACGACAATGACTGCAACCTTCGCTATCATCATCTTTCCAAGATCACCATTCTTTTGTTTTTCCTTCTCTGCTCATTAGATATAAAGCAATTGTGAAAAAATTGCATGTTCCAAAGAAGAGCAGATATAGGTCCCCGAGTGGCTATGAAGAAGCACATCCCCAGTATCAGTGCCTCCAACTGACACATTGCATTAGAAGGAAAGTCAAAATTCTCTCATCCCTCTAACTTTTTCCCTAGCACTCCCTCTCTTTTGTTTATAATCTTTGTTTTCTCTCTCCCTTCCTGGTACTAAATACTACTCTTACTACTTTTTTGCTTTTCTAAGCCATTCTATTTTACAGGCGTTCATAATATCAAAAAGACTCTCTGGACAAATGCAGTCATTTACCGCTCTCTACTAACCATTTAGAAGAAGCATCAGAAAACTAGAGACTGCTGATGAAGTCCAGCCCTAGTCTGTTTTGTACAGTATACAATGTAAAAATGTGTTCAAAATGTTTATGTGTGAGCAAGAAGAAAAGGACAAGGAGGAAAAGAAAGAGAAGGATGACAGAAGCTTCATTGGACATGAAAACATAAAATAATATCTGATGTCTTACAGACAAAGGCTTTACTTTACTTCATAGATATTAAGGTATCCTTATGTTGGCAGAAACTTTGGTGTTCCAGGACTGCCTGCCATGTCTCCACCAGGTTTTATTTATGTTGAGCATGCTACCTTGCACTTTACTGCTGATTTTTTGAACCCAGGCTCTAGAACAGTACAGCAATGCTCTCTGCGGAGACATGTTTGGTATGGTGGCAAGAGTCAGTCCCAAGTCCAACTTTTTTACCTCGGTCACCACGTCTTTGTATGCTGAGTCTCAAATTCTTCCTTCGAGAAGAACTATAAACATTTGCTCTGAATTTTTCATGGTTTGAATTCGTGACTCAAATTCCTGGGGCAGAAAACAATGCCCGTGATCACTCTTGCTGTTTCTCTGTGCTAATGTCTGCCTCTGGATTTCCCTGTGTGCCTTCATTAGAGTAAACCTTTTTCCCCATAAAATGTTTCATGAACATAAGTACCTTCATGGAAACAGACGCATGCTGTGTATATGGGGAGGAGCTGTTCTACCTATGCGCATGTGCAGTCTGCCGCATGCTGTCTACACTGGCAAGCTGTTGGCTAAAACTGTTCTATTATGGTTGTACTTTATATTTGAATATGTACAATCTCAAGTGACAGACAAAGAAGACATTTGTGTCTGTCAGGAGCAGGCATTTCCTCTAAAATGATAAAGCTTTGATATTAGTTTGTTAAGGACATTTACAAGTATTCTGAAAAGTGGAACTTGGGAGTGGGAACAAAGATAACAGCTTCCATTGTCCGAGAACCCTAATGTATACCTCACTAGAAGAGGTAGTCCTCACGTTAAATATTTGACTCTAAGAGTGAATTTTACAATGATGATCTTTAAACCAAACTATCCTACAGATACTAATGAGTCTGTCGTCTGAACTGCTGAAGAACTTTAAAGTCCCTTAAGTAGCTTAAGGGCTTAGAGGGCAATCTGGTGTGATCTAGGTTATCACAGAGGTCACCGAGCTCCATGTTAAATCTTCCATAAGGATGGATTCTATTGACTCGAAGCAATGTTCAAGACAAAGGTCTACAGAGGAAGAGTCTAGGATAAACTAGGACTACAGATAATACAGATCACCAGGCTATAAACTCCATCTGCTCCCAGCCTTCTGAATGGAAAACAGGTATAAATTTCTTATGTTGAGGAGACAATCCTCTGTGTTTAACATTCCTGATTTCCTTGGTGCCATCTATAAGTACAAGGATTCTGTGACCTCTACAGCCTTAGAATTCACACTAATGTTGGACTATGTTCATTATTACAGATTTAATTTTAAGATCATGCTTATTGCCCAACCATAATCCTATCACCTGATGGCCATGCATTTACTTATTCTTGCAAACATTTTGCAGAAAAATGAAGCACATCCCAGATGTGCAGTCACCCCCAAACAATAACAGGACTTTTAATGAGTTTATATTGGGAAATTTTCCAAGGAACATTAAATTTTGAAACCTGGGCTTTTGAGAACTTGTAAACAAGCCAACTGCTGTTATTAACTAAAAATATTTCAGTGTTATATGCTTACAGCATAGTAAATCACCCATTTCTCCAAAATAAAAGTCCCACTGATTGTGACAATCTCCTCCATGTCCCCAAGAAGAGATCACCACAGAGCTAAGAAGACGTCCAAGGAGAACTCATGATATGTATGTGTATGCGCTTGCCAAGCTCTCTCGGCTGACTTCCAGAGATTGACACTGACAAGCTTCCCGAGAGCAATGGCTGTCTCCCCACAGGCTCCTCACACATTTCTGTTCCCTAATGGGCTGGGTAAACAAATCCATGCTAAGCTGGCATCCAAACCCAATATTTGTATATTCCTTCAATGACTTTAATACCTTTAGCTTTGGGACATATTGGGACATGATTTGCTTTCTCTATGAAGAAACTCCCAAAGACTTTTGAAAAAAACCCTACAGCTATTCTTAATTTAAGTAATTTGAAACAAAATTCTTGAAGACAAAAGAACTGGCAAGTGCTTCAGCTTCTAAGTCATTCATTTAATGTGGAAGCCACATCACATGGCCATTTGTTTCCTGGGCAGGATTTATATTTGATCTGTATCTTCTCATTATGTTAATCTATTGAAATATCTATACTCCATAAATTATATATATGTATATTTAGGCATATACATTGTTGTGAAATTACATACAAATAAAATTTCATAAAAGACTGATATCAAAAACTCCACATTAGACAGAAAAATTTCTTCCATTTGATCAAAACCTGAAGCCAATTAGATGTTTTCTCCAGGAGAACGAATGTGTAGTCTTAGGGTGGCTTCTTGTTGTTCATTCACAGAGGTGCCTGTCTTTGTCTGTGTGTCACAAAAGATGCAAGAGAGAAATCTTCTGGCATTTTATTCCATTCATTATCCAAACCATATTTTTCATCTTTTCAACAGCAAACCCTCAGATAGACACAGAGAAGCTGCCATCCTCCCCCTCCAAGACGCTCATTCTGAAGTTCATTATGAAATTTAGATCTCATTTTCTCATTTGAACTTGAAACAAAATCTCCTTAAAAAAAGATGAATTTCCTTTTCTCCATAATATACATTTTAAAAATTATATTATGGAAACCTATTTGCCACTATTTTGTATTATGTTTTTTTTTGTTTTATTACTTCATAACTTACCTGAGTGGTTTCTTATAAAAATGAATGCATATTTGCTTTAATGTCTAGTTTCTTATATTCCCTATATTACTATGTCTTGCAAATATGGCTATAAAATTAACTCACGGTATAATAATCACTTAAAAATAATAGCCTTGATAAATTACTGTTAATGTAATTGTATACTTTTATATTTGTTTTTACAATAGTAATATCTCATTTTGGGCAGAGTGCCTGACAAAACACAAAGCTATGTTTTATTCATGCCCTGAAGGAAGCAATACTTACTTAAGATATTTTTTATACTTTTAATTAAATTAAGTCATGTAAATGCTGGAAGACAATATTAGAAAACATTTCATCAAACCTGAGATGGCTTAGAATCTTGTACAGAATTGTTTGCATCAAGCTCAGCACAAGCAGTTTAGTGATTTTAGCACAGGCAACATGAGGACTTAGCAGTCAGCAGCAAAGGTGTGAGATTTTCATGGTGTGAGATTATGTCACAGCCTCTGGATGCTCCTATGAAGATGCTAAGCAAAGGGCACAGCCAAGATGAAGGTGAAGGTCTGTCAACCTGTCATCTGATCACCCAGTGTGTGTGTTGTCAAGACAAGGAAAGCTAGAGAAATTCCAAGTGTCCCAGGGGCTTCAGCTCAGCCAGTCCCTGCTGTTGATGGAGCTTTTCTTCAACTGTTATCTGCCCATCTGGGCCTGACGGCCATCTGTCTGCTCGTGTGGTCCTGCCCTTTTGCCTCTGCTGTGGGACTCAACTCTGCAGTCCCAGTCCATTCCTTGGCCCAGCACCTCCTGCTGCTGTAGCAACCGCAGCAGTAGTGTCCCAGAAACTAGCTGGTGTGTTATCTCCTCCTAGCTCCTATCGGTGTTTTCCAGCTTTGGTCCCTTGGGCCACATTGCCCATTTCTCTAATTCATGCTTTGGTTGCTACCGTCTCATTTCTCAAAACTTGTGGCAAAGTGATTTCAAAAACATTAAAATATAGGTTTTCTTTCTCTTTACACTCTTCTAATCTTTTATCTATTACCTTTCCCTTTCAATTCACTCAACCTATCAGTATTTCCATTCACTTACATACTGCCATATGCAACAGTCACTTCTCTGTTATCATATGATATTCATTTGTGCAATCATTTTTCCATTCTTAGCTTTATTCCTACGATCTCTCTCTGTGTATGTGTCTCTGTTTATCTGTATGTCTGTGTTTGTCCTTATTAGCTACTCCTTTTTTGGTTTTTGTTCATCTCTCCTAACTCTTAAATTGGAGTCCTTAGAACTCAATACTCAGGTATCCTCTCTCACTCCTCGGGTGACCCCAACCAGTCTCATGACTTTCAGCACACATCTGAGTTCAAAGGCACATCTTACTGCAAATTGACAATTCCACTAGAGCACTAACAGGCATTCAAACTTAATATCTTCATAACAAATATATCTTTGGTAATTTCTCCCAGCCTGTTCCTACTCTAGAGCACTCTTTCTACATAAATGACAATTCTTTTCTTCTATGGCTGAAGCTGAAGCATTATTCCCACGTTCATCATCTAGTATTTTCAACTATTCAGTCTGTTAGTCATCCTCCTTGAACCAGTTTCAGGATGGATCTGTAATCTGTTCACTTCTCTACCACATCTGCAATTGTCAACTTCTTCTTGCCTTATACATCTCAAACAGTAAAAGTCTAACTGGTCTTGGTATTTCCACACTGATGCCACTCAAGATTCAATGTCCTTACATTTCTTACCAATATCGTCAGTATCCCTCTGTCTCACTAAGAGTAATAGTCAAAGTGTTCATTTCCTCTTTCCTATGCCAAGCTTTCAATGCAGCCTTTAGTTGATGACTCGTTGCCTCACTATTTAGTCTGCTTCTGTCACATTCTGTGTGGCCCAAGAAGTGAAGCACACTCTGGCATCAGAGTCTTTCCACACACTTTGTTGCCTTGAATGCCTCCTAGTCTGGCTTCCTTGTGTTCTTCATGTGTCTCCACCACAACAGCCTCCAGGTGGTCATTGAGCCTCACTCCTCACAGCTGTCCCTAAGTCTCTTCCCTACTGTATCATTACTTCACTGAGTATTATTCTTCTCATTGGCTGTCTCTTCTTGCTGTCTTAAATTCTGTAAAGCCAGAGAGTATGCCAGCTCTTTGGTAGACCAAAATAGCATCTAACACAGGACATTGTAATAAATACTTTTGAGTCAATCAATCAATTCCATAAAACTCTGACTTGTTTGGTGAGGAGGTAGGTCATAAAAAGAGCAAGCTACACCTGTGTGATGGTTAATACTGATCAGCAACATTTCAGAATCTAGAACCATCTACGAGGCAAGCCTCTGACAAATTATCTAGATTGGGTTAGTCACTAGCTAGGTATTATCTGACCATTTGATTAGATTGACTGATGTGTGAGGATTTATCCAGTGTAGATGGCACCATTCCATGGGCTGAGTTCCCAAACTGAATCCAAAGGAGAAAGCCAACTGATCACCAGCATTTTTCTCTCTGCTTCCTAACCGTGAATGCACTGTGACCTATTGCTCCAAGGTCCTACAGTTATCTGTCCCTTGCTATGATGGACTATTCCCTCAAGCTATGAATTGACATGAACTCCCCCTTATCTAAATTACTTCTCTTTTATAATTATTTTTATGTGTACAATAGTTTTGCCTATATATATATATATATATATATATATATGCACTGTGTGCATGTCTGATGCCTTTAAGGGCCAAAGAAGGCATTCCATTCCCAGGATTGAAGTCACAGAGAACTGTGCCTGCCATGTGACTGCTGAAAATAAAATCAGAGTCCACGGGAAGAACAGCCAGTGCTTTAACCTCTGAGCCATCACTCCAGAACTTTTAGTTTCTTCTTGACAAGTGCTTTATCACAGCAACAGGGAAAGTAACCGTGACAGCATCTTAAAGGTCTTTATCAAAAGAAAGAGAAAAGGATGTGAAAGAATCCCTGGTAGCATGCTCATGTTATAAAGAATGAAAACTGAGTGTATTTATGGCTACATATGGTGTCACAGGACTTTTTTAATCCTATAAATCTGATCTAAAGCCAGGCCTGTGACCACAATACAGAAGTAGAGACATCCATAAAGAGCTAACACTAAAAGTGTCTTCACAGACATTATGGCCCTATCTTCAGTCGTGGATTGGTCATCACAAGGACACATAACTCAGTAAGGAAAGAGACCTTAACTTTCTCTTCTATTTTAATACACTTTTATAATAGAGGCTATTTTATTTTTAATTTTTTATAATAAAACTGTCAGAATTTATAAGTACTGATATTGTTCAGCCTTTGTTTAAGGGTAAATGAGAGCATTATCTCACCAGTTCATTGGAATTTTTGTAATAGAAATTCAGTGCAATAGAACTTATGATACGATGTAATTTCAATTTTCTGGTAGCCCGACTAATTTTTAAGCAGTATTTTAATGTATTCATTGATAATTTTATGCAATGCATTTTGAACATATTCCCTTCCCTTCTCTGAAACCTCCCATGGTCATACTCTTCTCCCTCCCATCCTTTCCCACCCAACTTGAAGTTTCCTAATTTTTCCCCTCCCATTGAGTTCGGCTTACTTACATTGTCCAGTTAGTGTTGGGTTGGAATTTGTCTTGGCTTATGGTGAATCTACCTAAAAAAGAAGACGAAAATGGCTTTCTCTTTCCAGCAACTATCAGTATCCCCTCAGTCAGTAGCAGAAGTTCATGCCTGCTGGCCCCCTTTCTGGGCTGGGGCTTTGTATAGTTGGAGCCTATGCAAGACCTGTGCATATTGTCACAGTCTCTTTGAGTTCATATATTCATTCATCTGCCGTGTTTCTTTGGAAAACACGGTTTGTTTCTGTTATCAACCACCTTTGGCTTTTGCAATCTTTCCACACTACTTTTTCTCAAAGATCTTTGAGCCTGGAGAAGATGGATGTAGTATATTTACCCTATTTTGAATTGATCGCGCCCCAGTCTGAAATTCTCTGCTTATCAACCAGCTGGGATGCTCTAAGTTAATTCCCATCGACCACAAGAAGCAGCTTCTCTGGCGAGGATTGAAAATAAATGATTTTTTTTAAAAAAAATAAACGGGTGGAAGTATCCGAGAAAATATGTTTTATCTGGCTAATAGTTTATATAATTACCAATGGGACTTGAAGGAAATGAAACTGTTGTTTGACTTAATGTCTATTTCAGGAGGTTCACATAGTCTGATCATATTCATCATTTAGATAGGGGTGATATAATACACTTGATCTATAGTGAAACAAATGCATATTACACCATAGACAACACATGCCATCAATTATGATTGTATTGCCTTGCAGAAACCCATCTAGTTTTGTAGCATGGTGTGTCATTCTTTCTCAGCATTCCTTTCTCCTCTGACTGTCCTTCTGGTCAATACATTCCCTAACTGTTCTCTTTTAACTTTCTTTGAATCCATTATGAATCTGGTCATGTCCTTTATGAATATGTTAAATGTATAGTTGCCATTTCTTTGTCATACCACTTGCATAAAAATAATGCCTTTGGCTTTTTAACATGTACACTTTCACATGTATACATTTTAATAGGCAAGTCATCAAATTTATCGGGGAACTTGACCTCTTCATTTAAATATTATGTTAAATCAGGATAATTTTTTTCCAAATTATTCCACAATGTAGGAAAACTCTTACTCATGACTTCACTTATTATAACTTTTTCAGATTTTTAAAGAAATTTTCTGACCCAAAATGATGGCTCACACATAATATTTGGGAAGTTAATGAAGGAGGATTGCTGTGAGTTCAAGGCCTGAACTAGATAGTGGGTTTTAGGCCAGCCAGACTTAGAGTGAGACCCTGCAAGGGACAGGGATGTTAGTTTCTTTGTGACTCCTGTGATTGCTCTCTGTGTCTGACACCTATTCTGGATATCCTCAGGGAGCCCTTCTATTTCTTCTCACCGCTCTCTGTTCTAGCCCATCACAAAGTCTTCTTTCCTTATTTTAGTACATTTCCTTCTATTCACTGTTACTGTATTCCTTATCTTCCTTCATATTTCATGTGAATGTGGCATTATTATTATTGTCCACACCACCTACTCATTGTGTATATAACCCCTTTGCTGTTATTTTCAGTGAACAACTTAGTGGGAAGAGAACAGTTTTAATGAAAAAGTAATGATCCAATTCAAAACTATCTGAAGCATAAAGGAAAGATAAATAACTGTTGAATGACCACTCTCACAAATACTTAGCTTTTTATTTTATTTCATTATGCATTTACTTCCTATTGTATTTAATACAAAAATACCCAGAGATAAGCACTCACTATTTTAGACTAGGAAATCTGGGGAATCAGAGAAATGGTGGGAAGCTCATTGTTGACTCTCCAATCCTTAATTGATTCCTTTAGATTATATTTTTGGGTTTTCTGTATGGCTGATGACTGGGTCTTAGTATAGATATACAGCAGCATGGCTTCTAGAGGGCAAGACAAAGAGCCCCATGAGCATCTCTGTGTGTTTTCTAGTATTATTACACTAGAAATTAAACTAGAAATTATTATTAGAAATTAAACTAGAAATTATTATTTCTAGTATTATTATACTGGTATTGTTATTATAATACAAGCGTATTAATCCTTTTGTAGCCCCGTTTTCTGTTCCTCCCGCTCACACAGTTTCTACTCCATGCAGCCCCAGGCTCTAACAGATGTCCTTCCCAGTGTTGTTTAAGCAAAAGATGTATTTTTTTTCTAGTACTTTTCTGCTACTGCTGATCTTGTTGGAGTTAACACATGCTGTTCAACTTTTTATCCCCCTGTTTATTGTGTGACTACTCTTTGCATTCATTTTCTCTTTACATCCTCAGAGTTGTTTGTGGTTTCTAGTTTGTCCTAAACACATGCAGGGAATTTGCTCACACGAGCTCCAGCAGGCCACACCTCCCTCTATTAAAATAAGTACAAGTGCTTCAAGTATGGTTACTGCCCTGTCTTTGGGAATCCAAATTAGCAGCAGACACTAGCCCACAACTCTCTTCTAGTCTTGAGGAGGGAGAGTGGTGAGTTATGATCATAATTCATGTTTTAAAAATTACCCATGCAGCGTTCGAATGATTTTACACTGTGTGTATCATCGTCACTGAATTTTGTTAGCAGACTTTCATAATAGTGGTAAAAACAGATTTTTTTTGCCTAGTTACTTCTTTCTTTTCTTTCTTCCTTTCTTCCTCCCTCCCTCCTTCCCCCTTCTTTCCTCCCTCCTTCCATTTGTCCCTCCCTCCCTCCTTCCTTTCTCTCTCTCTCCCTTCCTCCCCCTTCTTCCTCTCTCTCTCCTCTCCCTTCCTCCCTTCCTTCTTCCCTTCCTTCCTTTCTTTCTTCCTTTTCTTTCTTGTCTCCTGACCTCTATAATTCAAATTATTTCTCATGATATTGTTAAGAGACAACTTTTGCAAACTCCACTACACCTATTTAAGTGATAATTCAGAGAAAGAGGAGGGGAATAGAGAAATAAATGACATTCTACTTTTGGTGGTTACTTTCCTGCATGACAGGATCACCTGTGCTTGCAGCAATTACAGAGATGATCAGAATTCAAGAGCAGCAAATAAAATTTCCCATAGAAGATACTGGCAAATGCTAGTTGGCAAGCAGTGCTTGTTTTCTGTTTGTGTGATAAACACAAAAGGAAATTCCTTTATGATGGAAGCAACTATACTCACAAATCAGTGTCTTGCTCAGCCGTTATCAGAGAAGCTTCCTCCTTCTCTGACTGATGGAAAAAAATACAGAGACCTAAGACTAGAAAATATTCAGAGAGTGATGGATCTTGGAATATTCATCCTACCCTAGAAATATTCATTAAATCCCTCTCCCTTCATGGCTTAGGGAACCCTGTGGAAGAGAAGGCTGAAAGAATCTAAGAACCAGTGAGAATAGAAGACACCTAAGAAACACGACCTTTTACACACATATATGAACACAAACAGACTGAGGCAGCACTCACTGAGCTGAGCAGTTCCACAACAGGTGGGGTCTCCCAGTGCTGAGAAGGGAAGTAGACTAAGGCCCTCATCCCTTACCCAGAGCTGTCTGCAAATGACAGCCACTCACAAAGGAAAAAATAGGGTTTTTTCCCCCCAGGGGAGTCTTACTAGGTATATACATCACACTTAAGCACAGGCCCCATGCCCAGCAGTAAGTAGATGGACAACACAAAAGGAACTCAGTGGCATTTTTGGGGGGGGGAGGTCTGGGTATTTTCTTCTATTTAACCTAACAGATCTTTTGCTCACATGTTATGGTTTCCAGTTTTGTGTGTGTAAATATGTGTGTCTCATACTCCATTTGTGTTTCTTTGGCCTTTTCTTTGGCCTTTTTTCTGTTTGTTTGTTGGTTGGTTGGTTTCTGTTTGTTTGCTTATTTTTATGTTCTGTTACTTTTATTATTATTATTACATATTTATTTATTTGCTAATGAGAGAAAGAAGAATAGGGTGTGAAGTTGGATGGGTGGGGAAGTGGGGAAGATTTTGGAGAACTTGGGGGTAGGGTAACTATTTTCAGAATATATTGTATAAAAATTCTTTCATTTTTTAATAATTTGCTTATTTTTGTTTTATTTACATTGGTATTTTGCTTGCATGTATTATCTGTGTGAGGGTATCAGATCCCCTGGAAGTAGAGTTACAGACAGCTGTAAGTTGCTTTGTGAATGCTGTTAATTGAACCCAGGTTCTCTAGAAGAGCAATCAGTGTTCTCTACTTAGCTATCTCTTCAGCCCCCCCCACAAAAATCTATTTTAAATAAAAGAAAAAATAATAATAAAGAATGAAGTAATATCATTGAGAAAAGTGGTTCTCAATCTTCCAAATGCTGCAACTTTTTAATTGAGTTCCTCATGTTATGGTGACCCCAACTATAAAGTTATTTTTATTGTTACTGTATTACCGTAATTTTTCTACTGTCATGAATTGTAATATAAATATCCAATATGCAGATGGTATTAGGTGACCCCTATGAAAGGGTCATTTCACCCCCACCAGGGGTCACGATCCTACAGGTTGAGAACTACTGATTTAGAGTCTCTGCTGTCAACTGTTAAGAGCCTCATTAAAATGAAAG
Organism: Myodes glareolus; assembly: GCF_982192425.1. Classification (NCBI taxonomy): domain Eukaryota; kingdom Metazoa; phylum Chordata; class Mammalia; order Rodentia; family Cricetidae; genus Myodes; species Myodes glareolus. The sequence continues at coordinate 54,574,001 of NC_142044.1, forward strand.
GGAAGACAACTCCACTTGAAGTAAGAGTTTCCTTCACAGCTGGGGTTTCAGCTTCTGCCAGAGTTTTTGGAAATTTAATGACATGGACACCGGCAAATGACATACACATTTTATTCAACAGTGCACAGCACTGTGTTTTAAATACAGCATAATTAATTTCAATCAAGCTAGAACAGAATTGAGCAGGAATTATCAAGGTTCGCCTGCTACTCTACTCTGTGGAGTTATCTCTTTAGACATCGCAGTCATCTTTCATGGTCTAGCATTTATAGCAATGAAGGGCTCTGGATACCACTAGCCTGTTAATAAGAGTAGCTCTCAAGTGTACTGTGTAAATGAAAATGCAGACAGAAGTGAATAGTTAGAAATCTAGTCAAGTTCACTTTGTCAGGAAGTACAGTTTCAAACAAAGGCATGGGAGTTCTAGCAAATGGATGGAGCAGGAACATGCAATCCAGTGACTGATTTACTACTCAGGACTCTCTCCATTGAAAATGCAGAAAAGCAACTTGAAACTTATTACAGACACACGCACACACACAAATAAATTTGTATTGCTTTATGTCCAGAAAAAAAAATACAAAACTTAAAGCAATATTTCAGTCACAGTTGAGGAAGGGAATCACACATGACTACTCTGTCTCTCTTGAAAGGGTTCTGCTACATTTTAGAAAAAAAAAGGCTCATCACATTTCACTTCTTATCTTAAAAGCACATCAACTTCAACAGAAGATTTTTTTTTCTGATCTCCCAGAAAAGTTCTGGGAAAGATTCTTACTGACTCATCTTGAAGTATTCCTAAACCAATCACAATGTCCAGAAACACGTGAGAACTTTGGGTAGACATGAGTTCTATCCCCATGACTTGTGTCTCATGAGGAGAGGTCAGATTCCAATGAACAAACTACAATGGGGTTCCCAAAAGAAAATAGGAAGTATTTTACAGAATAAGAAAGCAAAGGCGAATAACCAAAAAGAATTGTATATACTACAGTGTAGAAATCTTGGTGCCCAGACCAGAAATGTTCAGAGGGAGGTTTTCCTAGAATTAGAAGGAATAAGATGGCTCTGACCTCTTGGCTGGATTAATGAAGTACAAAAGCAAAGCTTAATAAGTTTGGGAGGAGAGGCTTTGAAAACAAAAACAAGAACAAAAACAAAGGGAAGCTCTCTCGCTGCTCTCTCCATTCTCTGAGGTGAGCAGCCTCCTTTGACACATACCCTCTTGTCTTGATATTCTCTTTAATCATATGCTCACAAGGGACCAAGCCAACTATGACAAGAAGTCTCTGAAACAATGAGCCAAAACTCAGCTTTTTATCCATTTAATTTGACTTTTCAAGGCATTTTCTCACAGCTACACAAAGCTAACTAACTCTTTAGCTATAATATTCAGAAATAAAGCTAGTTGCTTAACATAGGAGAAGATTTCAGGGATGTGAAAACAAATTTCATTATATATATATAAGGATTGCCCAAACATAGTATTGATGTGGGATGTCCTTCTGTATATGTGTTACTTTTATTGGTTGATGAATCAAACTGTTTTGGCCAATGGCTTAGCAGAGTAAAGCCAGGTGGGAACTACGAACAGCGATATATAGAGAGAGTAGGCAGAGTCAAAGAAACACCATGTAATCACTGAAAGAGAAAGATGCCATAGCATTACTAGTAAGTCACAAACTCATGGAGATACATAGATTAATAGAAATAGGTTAATTTAAGATGTAAGAGCTAGTTAGGAATGGCTGAGTCATTAGCCAAAGAGTGTTATAATTAATGTAGCTTCTGTGTGATTATTTGGGCTGGGTGACAGAGAAACAAAAGTGCAGTCTCTGTTTACATGGTATGAATAGGAGTGGAGAATGGATGGGAATCTATTGTAAATAATTTTGTTTTATTTTTCATATATATATATATATAGTGTATGTATATATTTCATATATATGGATGTATTTCCTTCATATATATATATGTTTATATGTATATATGCGTATATTGGCTAGAAAGCAACAACTGAGTAAAACAGACTGAAAGATGATATGCATTTTCTGTACATCTTAGTATAAGTACCAGAGAAAATTTATTTTTTCTTAAAGAAATATTAATTTAAGACTCACTAGACTTACAGGGTCAAAGAGTTATCAGCTACAGATCTTCATCAAAGTGATGGAAAATGTAGAACATTTAACCAATTTAAAGGAAAGTAAACACAAACCTCATTATTTTCCTGTGGTCTGATTTTTTAAACTATAATGATGTACATAGATATATTTCAGATAGGCATTCTTCATAGCTTTCAAAGACTACAAAATATGGCATTTAAAATGTTTTAATAACTTAGGGCTTTTCCTGACATTGAGACACGTCTGCTCCTGGCAGCACCAGTCTACTTTAAGAGAAAGATGAACATCAAAGAGGCTCCTTATGGAGTTGGTTAGCCATTTGGGCAAGAAACTGCTATTGCCTGAACTTCTTCACTGGACATGCAGTACCCACAGAGAGATGACTGCTGAACTTGCCTAAAGGTAAGACGATCCTTTGGGGTTCCTGTTTCATGAAAGAATCTGTGATACATTCTTCAGACACAGAAGAAAGTGACTAAACAGTCTTTAAAATTTCCTGCTTCATGGAGATACCTGCTGGATACTAGGGAGCTGTAGGTTAAGATGGATTCCACAATGGTACAGAAGAACTTTGGGTGACTGTATTGGCAGTGAGAGGTCTTTGTCATTTCTAGAGATTTGGAAGTTGCTTACGTCCAGTTTATATAGGTAATATTATATTCTTCTAAAGTCTTTGATTGAAAGACCCTAATTTCTAGGGTTCAGGAAGGATTCCCCAGATTCAATAAGCCATACCAATGGATGCAAATAGCAAGAGGATTCTTTATTGTCGAAGGTGCCAACGGGAGACTCAGCATTCCAGTGAGACTGACCCCCTTTATTATTTTTCCAGCCAGTATTTATAGGGTCTCAGGGTTACATAACAGGGAAGCATAGCAACAGCAACGCCATTGGTCAACTCAAATTAAATTAACATATGGGGTGGATCAACGTCAGGACAAAAACAAGTTTACAAAAATAAGTCTACAAAAACAAGTCTAAATTAAGCTAGTTTCTGCCAGTTTCTACCCCCTTGGGTATCGATACACAAGAAAAACAGTGTTTTTCTCAAGACTGCTTCTGCTACCCACAGATATCCTGTTTTTATCCTCTAGGAAGGTTCAGCCAGCCTTAAGACTGCTTCTGCACCCCACAGATATCCTGTTTTGACCTGGACTAGTTGATCAAAACATCTTAAGATGGAGACTAAGGTTGGGGTCTTTTAATCTTAAGATGGAGACTAGGGTTGGGGTCTTTCATGATAGAGTTGAAAAATAGGTAGATAGTTATAGTTTTCCTTTGTAATGATAAAAGATAAAATAGATATAAATATTGTTACTGTAATTTTTGCTTGATAACTGTTTTGTTATATGCAATTTTACTATTTTAAAGTTAAAGCCTTCCTTTCCTTTTTAAACAGAAAAGGGGAAATGGTGTAGGAGGTCCTTCTGTTTGTGTGTTGCTTTCATTGGTTAATTAATGAAGAAACTGCTTTGGCCTGATAGGGCAGAACTTAGGTAGGTGGAAAAGACAGAACTAAATTCTGAGAGAAAGAAAGCATAGTCAGGGAGAGAGCCACCATGGAGACGCCAGGTCAGGCATGCTAAATCTTTCCTGGTAAGCCACAACCTCCTAGTGAACACAGATTAATAGAAATGGATTAAATCAAGATGTGAGAGTTAGCCAATAGGAAGATAGAGCTAATGGCCAAGCAGTATTTTAATTAATAGAGTTTCTGTGTGATTATTTCAGGTGTAAGATAGCCAGGAGGGTGGACAGAATAAAGGGACCCTCTCTCCTTCAACAATTTTTGTTTTAAAATTTATTGTAGTCTGTAAGTACTATATTTGATAATTTCTAATTTTTCAACTTTTTTATTTGACTATTCCTCTTTTAAATCATTTCCTCTTACCATTAATTATGTGTTGTTTCTCTTCTAGTATTAAAAAAAACAGCTTCAATAAAGAAGACAAAGATAGAGTTTGGGGCTACAGGATGAGTATATTTGTTTTCCTGTGAACCACTGTTTCTGTCTAAGAAAAAATAGCAAAGTACAATACTGAGTAGAGATTAGTCATCCATGGCTGGAACCCCAGAAGCTAAATTGCATTTCTTTGAATAACAAGGAGTTGTTGAAAATAAACATTATTGAGAAAGCATTGGTAACTATCCTGGATAGTTTTATGTCAACTTGACACAAACTAGAGTCATCCGAATAGGAAGAACAGCATTTGAGAAAAGGCCTCTGTAAGATCCAGCTTTAGGGCATTTTCTCAATTAGTGATTGATGCAGGAGGTGCCATCTCATTGTGAGTGGTGCTATCACTGGGATGGTTGTTCTAGGTTCTATAAGAAAGCAGGCTGAGCAAGTCATGTGGAGCAAGCCAGTAAGCAGCACCCCTCCATGCTCTGCAGCAGCTCCTGCCTCCAGGCTCCTGCCCTGTTTGAGTTCCTGCCCTGACTTCCTTTACTGGTGAACAGTAATGAGGAAGGATTAGCCAAATTAAATCCTTTCCTTCCAAGTTGTTGTTGGTCATGATATTTTATCACAGCAATTAAAACCCTAACTAAGACAATAACTAAAGAGTTTAGAAAAAAAAGAGTTTAGAAATAAGAATATATAAATATAGGGTCTAGAAATAGGATTGTAAAATATAGAATTATATATTCATAAGCCAAAACACATTTTGGAAGAAAACATAATAAAGCTGGCAGCCACTATTAACCTTTAACAAATACTTTCTGCCTTAAGAACAGACATCCTGGCAGTCACTGTGTACAGAGGTAAACATTTAATAATTGTCTCTTGCCTCCCAGCTTCCCAGCTCGGCAGGTATTCGGGACTAAGATTAACTTCTAACTGTTGCCTCTATAGGACCCTTTGCTTGTATTCCCTTCATTTTTAAGTCTCCCTATGTAATTTTACTCTCTGCCGTGAATTCTTTCAAGGACAGTGAAAAGCATCTGTGTCAGCCACAGGCTTTCCCAAATGTAAGTTAGCTTCCTATAACCAAAAGTAAAACTTAAAATGCAATGTGACTTTAATCCTGACCTCAAGGTTGTAAAAGCTTTTTGACCCACACCTGGTGTTTGATTTTACTATAAAAAGAAGCCCACAATCAGTTCTCATTGCCACAGTTTCAGAAGCCCAGTCTCTGGCTGCAGTCACAGCTATAGCTGGTGAGCTTTGTGTTGCCCCATGGTGATTGTTTTTCATTTTTTGGGATAAAGCTTGCTTCTGGTTTAATAGACTTTGGTGGTCTGTCCCCCATCATTGTTTGACCTCCAGACCCAACAATAACTATGAAAATTTGTCTTTAGAATATCACTAAGGACTTAACATGTTCACATTCTGTAGCCTACTAGATCACCCTTGTCTTTGTAATCCAAATGACAGAGACTGTAGTGATGTCTCAGCAATTAAGAGCGCCTGCCCCTCTTACAGTAAACCAGGTTTGATTACCAGGAGCCATACAGTGAGTCACCACCATCTGTAACACCAGTTCCAGAGGATTCAGCATCCTTTTCGGGCTTCCATAGGATCCAGAGCATTTATACACATGTAGGCAAAACATTCATACACATAAAAGAAAAATAAAAAAAAATCTTAAAATCTGAATGACAGCGCTTTGTGTTTTGCTATCATGCTTCAAGTACGAAAATATGTTCTCACGGCTGTTTCTCTCGGCACATGTTTCCTGGGTAGCCTCTGTGACTATCTTCCTTCACACATACTTCCTGCATGCTATGTTGCATTGTTCATTGAAGTTTCTTTGATGAACTTCTGAACACTATTTATTGGGTAAATATAACTCCTCCAGGATGTTGGAACTTTCTGAATATGGGAACAAGCTCATTAAATAATTACTTCTAACTTTCCACTTAACAAAACTTTCCTCAAAGCCCTGAAAAAGAAGAAATTCCAGTGAACTCAGAAAGAGGGTCATAGATATCTCAGGACTGGAAGTGAACATGGGAGTTTCTGGAATTGAGCAGTAGATATGCCGCTTCAGTGGGGATAAATTCCCCTCCATGATCTCATTGTGTTCCCCAAGAACCTTCTTCCTGACAGTCCAATTGTCTGTGCTCAGGAGTAATACACACAGAGTATTTCAACTTTTGAGAAAATATTCTTCCTATAATAGAACTGACTTTACCTTTTATGTCTAAAGGTCCCCCTTTAAAAAAAAAGACTTTCCCAATCTAAACACAAAATACATAAAATCTTCATCAAAAATGACATTCTGCCTTTGTCTCAATAGCAATATACAGATTTTTTCAGTCTTGAGATAAATAGCAGAAATCAAACATATTTAAAAATAATAAATAAGATTTAAAGAACTGAAAATACAGAACTTAAACATTCCTATAGAAATAGAAGAATGGTATGTAGACTCTACTAGTCTCTAAAGAATTATTTTTTCTTGCAAATATACATATTTATTTTCTGTAGATTTAGTATATGACTTCCTCATTACAATCCATTCTAGAAATAATTTTCAAAATTGTCATTATTTGACAGTTTCTGGAAAAACTGAATTGCTAAAATATATGTTGGGGGACAGTCCAAATGGTTTGAAATAGCTAGTTCCACATTGCTGTGAACGAGAAAACATGTGCATTTCTTCCCTCTTAAGATTTGCAGATGCCCATATTAACACAGCAGCACAAACAAGATGCAATATCAGAAGGTGAGGCTGAGAAAGGGGATTATGTCCTTCAGCTTGTCAAGAACCAGTATTTAGAATATGTCTTATGAGACTAAAAACTCTTTATATGTGGTCAAAATAGTGACTTTTGTTAGGGTATACAATCATTTGTTCATGTTTAACATCTATTTACTAAGCACTTACAAAATGTCCAAAAGTGTGGAAGATATAGACAGTAAACTATGGCCTCAGAAAGTAAGTGTTTTGTAGACATCATAGATACACACTCATGCGTGCACATAGGCCTACCAAATACCAATACATATACTAATGTATGCACTAGAGTAGAAAGGAGAAAATGACTAGGAAGGTCAGAGGTCAGACATTCCTAGGAAACAATGGGGTGGTAGTGATAGGAAATGATAGAGTTTGGAAAATAGAGGATTTGTAAGTGGCAGGTGAAACATAGACAGGGGACAGCAGAACTGAGATCAGAGATTTCAATAGCTATGAGGAGGTGCTGCCACATCATTTCATAATAAGGAGATTCTAAAGGACGTTTTTGAACCAAGGACATGATGATATGACAATACAATCGCAGTTGTGATGGAAGAAGTCGCCCTGGCGATATTCAAAAGGCTAAGGATGAGTTAGAGGAAAAAAAACAAAACATCGGAAAATAAAAGCTGACATTCTGACAGCTGGCTTTTGAAATCCTCACATAATTATTGTGACTGCATTTTACATGAGGCAAAGTCGTTCGACCTTTAAGATTCCATATTCAGTGTTTATCCAGATTTTGCATGTTATTAAGTTAAAATTATCCCAGATGTTTCACTGTTTACCAGTTTCTTTGTGGCCTTTTATTGCATTTTTCAAACATTCTATTAATGTAATAAATGTTTAGATGTGGGGGGAAAGCCATCTTTTGTTTCATTATATGCATATTCCTTTTGTTTTCAACAGGGTCTCTCTACTTAGCTTTGGCAGTCCTGAAACTTGCAATGTAGAGCAAGCTGGCCTTGAACTCAAGTCGGCTTCAGGGATCTGTCTATCTCTGCCTCCCAAGTACTGGGATTAAAGGCATAAGGCACCATGCCTGGTCACCCTGTATATATTTGATAAATGTATGGAATGGGGTGTCTATAGGACTGCCAGAGCACAGAACCAGCTATATTTGTGTTATGGCAGAAGGTATTGAAGAATTTATGAATTGGTCTTGGGGACATTTGCTGTTACTCCTCTACTTTCCAAATCTTCTGCTTGTTGTATATTTTAAACAATCTTGCTTGGGAGAGTTTGAGTTGGTCTCAGTAAAGTGGATTTGAAAATGGCCTGCAAAGAATTCTTGTCAGGGAATCACATATTGGACCTGGAGTAGATTTTTCATTACATTGTATCTGGGATAATGTGTTTTCCCCATTCACTCTAACAGAATTTTATTGCTGTCTGGCAATGATTTTACTTATTCTCTCATTTATGTAGTCAAGCCTTAATGAGCACCAAATACATCATCCTGCCAAAGTCTAGAGAAACTCATGTGTTCCGGCCCAAGAGTTTGATTAGCAGAATAACAGCGCAAGAGGAACCTGGAAAGCAGGTGCTAGGTACAGACATAGCCTGGGAGAGAGGAGATGGCCAGTGAAGGAAGTCATGCCACAGCTGGGAATTTGGGGAAAGTTTGTTTGTGAAGGGGTCACCTCCTTCCGAGAAACAAGATATGTACAACCATCTGGGTATGCCAGAGACTGTGAGTGTTTAAGACAGAGGCCAGCTCCCCACTCACTGGGCACATCTTGAAAAAGTCTGCAGTCCTCCGTTGTTCTGGGTATAGAGTAAGGGCCTGGGGAAAAGAGTGGCAGATAGATCTCCTTAGGAAAGGGAGCTAGAAAGATATTTATGGATGGGGGTTGTTGGAAGAGAATGAACAAGTAGAGAGAGGAAGAGAGAGAAAGAGAGGGAGATAATACAGGAAGAGATAGCTAAAATTAAGGGCCAGTGAGGGGTAGCTAAAAAGACCTCATACAGTAGAAATTTCCTAAAGTATATACATATGTGATGGCAGTTTGTGTGCATTTGCTACTGCTTCTGCTACCGTTCTTCCCTGATAGCAGAGGCTAGACTCTTCAGTTTTCCAACATGACCTGGGTTCTCAGATACTCTTGTGTAAAAATAGCCAGTGTTGGACTGCTCAGGCTCTATCATCTAGACAAATCTAATAAAAATCCATTAATATATGTTTTATCAGTTCTGTTCTTCTAGAGAACCCTGACTAATATAGTGAAAATATAAAAAATAATTCTGTCTTTTCTGCATGTACACACACACATACACACACACAACACACACACAACCACACACACAACACACACACACACACACACACACACACACTTACTTTGCTGATAATGAAATTAAGCCAAATTAAAACATTCATTTATAAAACCAGGAAACTCAATGCAATTGGTTCATGAAAATTTAAAGCAAAAAGTGTTATGCCCCATGAAAACAGTGGATACTAAATGTAAGTTATCCTAAATTAGGTATTTTAAAGATACCCAACTAGACTGCTAAGTCAGGAGAATTCTATGTAATTACCATGCATCACTTTTGTAGAAATTTTAAGAAAATGTTCCAAGATGTTGTCAAGGAACGGCCCCAGAGCAATGCACAGTGGTGACAGGCTGTAGAACAGAAGAACTTGAAAAGCCGAATCATCACTTATAAATATAGTCCACTAAGATAGGTCACAGGGGGTCAGCTTTCACTGCATGAATTACTTTTGCTAACAATACTGGCAGAGAAAGTGTGATGCAACGTGGAATCAAAACTGCAAAATCGCTCACCGGGCTCGCGGTTTTAAATTGTCATGGCTGCCCTATGTTTAGGTCACCCTAGTGAGTACTCACTGATGTTTTATACAAATGGCCTCACACCAGGACCTCTAGAGAAATCATGGTGTTATTGTAGACGAAAAAGAGGACATCAAATGTGAGGGAGCACTGAAGGAATTAGGGATGCTTGGACTCTGGAAGAGCATGAAGGAGAGAGAAGGGCCAACTGTGTACAAAGAGATCAGCAATAGAATGCAGATGAAGAATTAATTAGTTCTTCATTGACCTAGAAGACAAATCTGTTATTAATCAATAAAAACTAAAATGGGGCGTTTTTAAAATATAATAACTTTCCATTCAGTAAGACTGTAATGAGGAAATCTCAAGGTGAAAATCTATTGGATTTTGTTCTCCCCTTTTATTAAAATTAAATACAATAAAATATATCTAGATTATAGTTTCCCTTGCCTCTCCTCCTGCCAGTTCCTCTCCACATCCCCACTCATCTGGATCCACTCCCCATTCCTGTCTATTATTAGAAAAGAACAGAATTCTAAAAAATAATTAAATATAACAAAAAGTAAGATAAAACATAAACCATCACCTTGAAGTAGGTCAAAGCAAACCAATAGAAGAAAAAGAACCCCAAGAGAAGGTACAAGAATCGGAGACCCATTCATTCACAGCCAGGAGTAACATAAAAATGCTGAACTGAAAACTATAATATATACTCAGAGGACCTGATGCAGACCAGCGTTGACTCTGTGCTTGCTGCTTCAGTCTCTGTGAGTTCTTCTGAGCCTTGCTCAGTTGATTCAGAGGACCTTGTTCTCCTGGGGTCCTCCATCCCGTCTGGCTCTTACACTCTTTCTGCCTCTTCTTCCATAGGGTTCCCTGATCTCTGAAGGGAGAGATTTAATGGAGATATCCCATTTAGAGTTGTGTGTTTCAAGGTCTCTCTCTCTCTCTCTCTTTCTCTTTCTCTCTCTCTCTCTCTCTCTCTCTCTCTCTCTCTCTCTCTCTCTCGTCTGGCTGTGATCTCTGCATCTCTGTATTTATTCCCATTTGCTATAGGACAAAGATTCATTAGGAGTCAGTGTATTCTTACCTTTATTATTATTATTAATCGTTTTACCTTAGGTCTCTAGGCTGTCTAATCTCTGGTTCTTGGTCACCCAAGCAGTGTTGGGTTCATGCGTGTCATCTCATGAAACAGACCTTAAGTCCTTAAGTACATTGGTTGGTTACTCCCATAAGTTTTGTGGAATGGGCCAAATAGCAACCATTGCTGGTTGATAGTTCCTGAATTTTGACTTTGCAGATCACAAGTCTCCTGCACCCTTTTACCTTCATTTTTGTAATTCTTACTATGTGCAATGGAAATTCCCTATTGTCTTTTCCTTTGGGAAGATTTTTTTTACAGGATTTGAAGGATGAAAATGTATAAAATGACAGCATTTTCAAAGAAAATAATTTTTTGGAAAACTTCCCCACCACATGGAACCATACAATGTGATGACTCTAATTACTCCCACACAAGTTAACACATGACTGCTGGAAAATGTAGATAACTAAAACATGCCCGATACAGTATATTTGATAATCATGATTTATAAATTCCCAAGGTCTACTGGGGGTAACAGTAATATTTCTCTAGCGTTGTCTTTGCTCACTTTAAGCTTTAGCTGTTTGAAAATATGTAAACTAAGTCATAAAACCCTACAATACTTTATAATGCAGTGTCTGGTGCGTTTCTCCCTCCCATTAACCCTGGAAAGTCCTTTTGCCAAGGTCAGGCATTTAGACAAAAGTTTCCATTACCTCGGGGCCTTGAAGACAGTTTCTGCTTCCTAGAAAAAGAGTCATTCTTATCTCTGGCAAGAGGAACTGGTGGTCCTTCCATTCATCTATGACTGTGGTATCTGTTCACTTGTAGAGGTCAATGCTAGTTTCCTCCGTCCCTAAATACAAGCCATACCTCAACTCACATGCCCCTTTTATCCCATTTAATCTTTTGTGCAATTATAGAAAATAAAATGTATAGCCTTTTTTCAATAAAATGGCAGCTATCCCGATTCACCCTCAGATCATGTCAGTCTCTCTTTTCCCCTGGAATCCACACCTTCTCTTTGGGACCTGAACCCCAGCTGGCGCTCTTCCCGGCAGTTTTGTGCCACCATTACGCTAGCGTATTTTGCAGGTAGGGCAGATTGTCGACCAAAGGTTTTGTGGCTGGTTTGGTCTTTACATTTCTTCCTTAGTATCATGCAGAGTACCTTCCCATCCCAAAGACTCTAGAGTGTAGGAGCGAAGGCTCCAAGTAGGCAACACTAGTTCTACTTCTCCATTATCAATGAGCTGTGTGGATGTTACCCTCACCAATCGGGTCTTGCTGCGTGTTTGTGGAGAGTGAACCGCTGTGTGGTCAAGATGGTTTGAAGATTTCTATGATATCCCTTTGATCTATTGAAAAACTTGAAGGGGAAATGATGCCCATATTTTCAAAGACTTGAGTAGTAACGTTTCTGAGAAAGTATGAGCCCTGGGTTTTTATTATGTTTTTAGGGACTTTTCACATGTCATTATTTTTAGCACTTGACTGATATTTCTACTTCAATATGTTGATTCAAAGTTCTCTAGGATAACTTAATTTTATTTAAAACTGGGACTGTGGAAAATATTCATGAAAGACTGAAGACAACCCCAACTACTTCAGTGAAAGCTGAAGCTCGTCTTGCAGTTTGACCTGACTAAACAGGAAAATTTGCATTAAAATTGTGCAACGACCAGTCATTTTCAAAATCTTCTTCTTCAATAAACATATACAAAATGCTTAGTTACATGTATGCTAAATAATTACTTGACCTCTGATCAGAAAAAATCTTTTTATAAATAATTTTGTACCTTTTTGACCCCTATATACCTCTTTCCTTATTTAGAGAATCACATTTCTAATAAAAAATGGTACCCTAAGTTTTTCACAGAGACTTACTCTACAGGAGCATTTGCAGCATCTCTTCCGTTTGCCGTCACGGTAGCTCTGCTTTGCATTACTTAGGTACAGGCAGAGGCTAAATTCTAGAATCTTCTGGACCATGAGGAATGTTTAAATTTCCCCTTTGGAGATCTGCAATATTACTAAGAAAATTTTGTTCTCTGAAACAAGATCTATTTACATTGTAAAACTATCATCTTGTCATTGCTGTTTGATGAAATGCTGGCATAGGCTCTGGAGGACACAAGAAAGTCAGGGCATCTGTGAAGTTGAAACTGAAAATACCAGAGGCCAAGAAGGTAGGTAATAGCAGGGGTGGCAAGAATGCCAAAATGTTGGACATCCTGTGTTTTGAAATGTATTTCTCACAGAACATGTCATTGGTCCGAGGACAGCTGTTGGCTATCAGTTTACTCTTCTTCTGCCTCATTTTCTTAAGGCAAAGAGGAGCCATGGCTAGAAATAGTGCAAAAAAATACCCAAATGGACAAAATTAAAGGGCATGTGCATTATAGAAGATCTATCTATTGATATACGTTGTTTTATCTTTCTATTTTCCTACTGTCTACTTAGGAAATACCATTTGCATTGCATAGTAGCGGGTAAATAAACACCTAACCTGGAGACACATTTCTGAACATGCATGTACTTCGTCAAACAGGGTCGCTAAGATAAAGTCCACTCCTACCACATTGCTGTTTGCTGCTCTGTATTACATATAAATACCAGTCAGCAAGATAATGTGCATCCTGTTACAGGTTGGACTCTAGTTTGGGATGTTAGTACCCGAACACAGTCATTACCTCCTGGTATATTATTTGCAGCATTTTTTAATGTTTCTTATAGAAAAGTTCAGTACTCAATTTTTCAAATGCTTGTTTAGTTAAAGTACCCTGACCTATTTAGGATGGACAGGAGGACAAGTGCCATCACAACATGGCTTCGCCTCATCAACACAGGGTTCTGTGGAAACCAGTAGCAGGCCTGGAGACATTCTGGAGGCTGGTTTTTTATCTCTTCAGAGAAGGAAGAACTTGCCTTTTATTCCCAGAGTTTGGGAAATGATACAAACTGTTCAAGAGGAAATTTTGGAAAAAAAATTGGAAATTTTTGCATACCCTTCAAGTAAGAACACTATATGTTACACAGTTACTTATTAAATTGGATGCTAAATGTTTTATTTTTTCCTCAGTTTACACTGTAGCCTTCAACTGTCACTGCCTGTGGTAGTTTGGATGTAATCAGTCCCCAGAAGCTCACAGAGAGTGGCACCCTTGGGAGGTGTGGCCTTGTTGGAGGAAGTGCGTCACTGTGGGGGTGGTCTTTGAGGTCTCCTTTGCTTAAGATTCACTCAGGGATACAGTCCACTTCCTGTTGCCTTCTGATCAAGATGTAGCCAGCGTCACTTCTGTCTGTGCACATGGCTGTGCTCTCTGCCATGATGATAAGGGATTGAACTTCTAAAATTGTTAGTGAGCCCCCCCACCCCCCAAGTAAATGTCTTCCTTATAAATGTTTCTGTGGTTATGGTGTCTGTTCACAGCAGTAGAAACCACGTTCAGAAGAGAAGATGGGGAAGGAGATGGAGGCTGCCTCTCTTTCACCTTTGTTGACCTTGATCCTTGAAGCTTTCAAGAGCACAGATTTGTGCCCCTCTTGCAAACAGGAGCACCCGTTCACTACAGGCTTCATGAAAGGTCTCACTGCTGATTTGATTCTTTCTACAAGTGATGAGAATTGAAAAGTCAGGACAACAAAGGAGAAAGTGAAAAGTAATTCCTGGCACCGAACTTGAGTGTTTTTGAACTTGGGCACACTGCAAAGAAACGTGAAGTTGTTCAGAAAATAATGGAGTAGAACCATATGACCATGGCACTGGGTTTACAAGCTTGGGCAAGTATTTGTCTTGAAGATTTGTAGAATTCTTCCTCTAAGGAAATCTGTCACCTAGTGGCTGCTCCAGGGCTCACCAGTTAAATCTGAGAACTCATTCATTCTTTATTTCAGGCTGCCCAAGTTTTATTCTATTTTATTACTTTTGAAAGTTTAGGGATAACTCTTTAACAATGATGCTTGAACATTATTTAAAAGCAAAGGTTAAAAAGACTATTGAATGACTGTAGGTAACTATTTCTCATCTCCCAAAGGTTTTCCTGACTACGTGGCTGGTAACTTTCTTTTTTTTTTTTTTTTTTGGTGGGGTGGGTGGATGGATGAAGACTAGACATTGCAAATTGTGTTTCAGTTACATTTTATTACCAACATTGAATTCTACCATGGAATATTTTTTATGCTTCTCACTAGATAATTTTGTGTCTCACTGTTAGATGTTTTCTGACAATTATTTTGTTCAACTTTAAAAGCACATTTTAAGGGTATTTTTAGAAACTCAAAAATACTTTGCTCATGTCTCAAAATACATTGAATATGCAGTTTAAAAATTCAGACAAACAAATAAAAATATAGTTCAAATCTCTGTTATAATTTTATTGGACTCTTGTGTAGTTTAAAATACCTCTAAGGTGAGATACTGTGTCCTGGTTGGAAATACCTATTTTAACCCTGACTACCTTTTCTCAAAAATTATTATTCCAATTCATAAAATTCATATGTAAATTCACTACCAAATGTGCTGGATAGTTTTTGTCAACGTGGCACACATTGGAGACACATGGGAAGGAGGAATCTCAATTGAAACTGCTTCCATCCTATTGGCCCATGAACTTGTCTGAGAGGGCATTTTCTTGATTGCTAAATTGATGGAGAAGGGTCCAGTCCATTGCAGTGGTACCTTCCTTACACAGGTGGTCCTAGACTATCTAAGAAGGACAGATGAATGTAAGTCTGAAAGCGAGGCAGTAAACAGTGTTCTTCCGTGGTATCTGCTTGAGTTCCTGCCTCTAGGTCCCTGCCTTCAGTTTTCTGCCTTAGTTTTCCTAGATTAAGTCAAGAAATCTCCCCCTCAAGCTGATTTTGGTCAGTGTTTTATCACAGCAGAAATCAAACCAGGTGTGAATATTTGTGTTTTATTCCCCTTAGAAATATGCATATGTAACATTTCATGGAGAGGTTGTACATCTCATAAACAATTTTCATTTGGATTCAAGGAGAAATGAAGAAATGAGTCTTCCCCGGCAGGATGAGGACATTTTTCCTGTAAGTCCATTAACATAGAACATGACCTAGATGCAGAAATATTCTCTATTTCAGCAACAATTTCTTATCAGGGAACACAAATGTAAAACTCAGTTCCACAAAACATAAACCAACTTTCTTAAGCTATTCCTTCTCCTAAGTGCAGCTTACCTGAAGAACACACCCTCAGAGATTGTAGCCCTGATTATCCTGCCCTGCTTTCCTTTGTTCCCTTTCATCCTGTTCTTTGCACACAGCCTAAGTTCTAAGCATGCTTGCTCTGACACTTCAGGTTCTCTGGATGTATCTCTGAGGCCTCAGCCCAACTCTTTCATTTCTATAATTGCATGTAGGTCACTGTTGCTGACCTTAATCAATAGGTTTGACTTTCTGTTCGGCTCTGCCCCATGTCCTGGACATCTTGAAAATTATAGCTTTCTTGCTCTATTACTTTTCTCTCAAATGCTATTAAAATGACCCTTAAGTTTCCCAATGAATCTGCTTTAAAAATAGTTTATTAATTAGAGTAAGAGCTCACAAAAGAGAATCCAAATACCCAATAGCAAACTCATTTAAGTCTTCAATCTGGTTGATTGTTATTTTAACATAAAATGCCTGTGTAGGTGAGGAATATGCTTTCTGTCAACAATCCCTATAGTAAGTCCTAATTGTACAGGCCTTCTTGATTCTTAGCTACCAAGAGGCTTCAACCAGATTCTGAGTGAGGGGCTCCTTTCTTTTCTCATATTGTCATAGCATTTCTTTTCTAAGGACAAAAGGCCCTACTCATCTCACCTACCAGCATGCTAGCATCTTAGACTTAAAAGCAATCTTATAGTAAAGACAATCTAGGCTCATTTCTATTTCTTTATGAATGGGCTATGCTCCACCTGAAACTTTAACTACCAAAGGTTCTGTACTGCCTGCTTGAGGAATGATAATCATGTGTTTGCTACATAAAGTTATTTATAAACATTTTGCAATCCTACCTTTGTTTCACAAGATTTTATGACCATCTATGACTTTCTTAGGATGGCTGTGATGACCTTGTTATGACTACCTATTGTTGTGACTACCTTGTCATGCCCACCTTGCAATCATGTTTTTGTTTCAAGAGGGTGTTAGGAATAACTTGTCTGTTCTACTCCCATAACCTGGTCTATTTTCCAATGTCACCAAATCCCTCACATGGAAACCCTTTACTCCTGAGCTATAGAAGACTTGTCTTCCTCACATCAAATGCCTACCTCTCAAACCCCACCTTATGGGGAAGCAAACTGTGGACACAAATAAAAAAGGCTTGCTTTAATTAATGGCTTGCTCTGATTAACTTGGCATTAATGGTTTGGTTTGATGGTCTTTCTCCTTCCATCTTTGGAATTAACTCTGTCTTTTTATACAAGCTTCTCCAGTCATGTTTGCTTTGAGGGAGTTTGTCTTGTAATAGACATGTGAACAACTATAGGGGACAATACACCAGGAAGAACTTCTCTAAAGCTCCCTGGCTTTGCAGTCTCAGAACTTGAAGGGTGTGTTGCCTGCCAGTAAGTCAGGTGCTTGGCTCCAATCACCCTTAGATTTAGAGTTGGTTTATGTTATTTGTGATTATTGTGAAGGATGTCTCTTTTATTTCTTTCTCAGCCCATTTATCATCTGTGTAAAGGAGGGCTACTGATTTTTTTGAGTTAATCTTGTATCTTGCTACATTACTGGAGGTGTTCATGAGTTGTAAGAATTTCTTGGTAAAATTTTGGGGGTGACTTATGTAAACTATCATATTATCAGTAAATAGTGAGAGTTTGACTTTTTCCTTTCCAACGATGACAACTTATGCTGCAGAGGATGTAGAGTAAAATAAACACTCATCCATTGCTGGTGGGAGTGCAAACTGGTACAGCTGCTATGGATATCAGTATGGTGATTTCTCAGAAAATTAGGAAACAACCTTGCTCAAGACCCAGCAATACCACTTTTGGATATATATCCAAAGGATGCCCAATCGTACCACCAAGGACATGTGCTCAGCTATGCTCATAGCATCATTATTTTTCATAGCTAGAACCTGAAAACAACTTAAATGCCTCTCTACTGAAGGATAGATAAGGAAAATGTGGTACATTTCCACAAAAAAGTACTACACAGCAGAAAAATAGTAATGACATTTTGAAATTTGTGGGCAAATGGATCTAGAAAACATCATATTGAGTGAGGTAACCCAGTCCCAGAAAAACAAATATCATATGTACTCACTCATAAGTAGCTTTAGATATAAAACAAAGATAAACCAGCCTACAATTCGAAATCCCTGAGAACCAAGACACAAAGAGGACCCTAAGAGAGACGTATATGGATCTAATCTACATGGGTAGTGAAAAAGACAAAATCTCCTGAGTAAATTGGGAGCATGGGGACCATGGGAGAGGAAGGGGAAAGAGTGGAGATAAATAAAAACAATTTAAAAAATAAGAAAAAATATAATTATACTGGAATTTTCTTTATGTTGCTTCATAACTCTGCTATCAGCTTGATAGACTTATCATTTTATTTTGTAGTTTCGATGCTGTGTGATTGAACCCAGAACATCATGTATGATAGGCAAATGAAGCTACAGCTTTATAAGATATGCTTTAGCTGAGAATGCTGATGATTTTATTTTTGTCATTAAAGTCTAATAATTAGGGTGCTCAACTTTACCCACCACACATGGGTCGTGTGTGTGTGTGTGTGTGTGTGTGTGTGTGTGTGTGTGTGAATGAGGTAAATGTTTGGTGTTTCTAGAGCCCAGAAAAGGCTATTGTGTGTCGGGCATTATCTCTCTCTGACTTAGTCCTTTGAGACAAAGTTTTCCCCCAGAACCTGGGACTAGGCTGGCAACTAGCAAGCAATCCTCCTGGCTCCAGGCTACTCTGAGCCTTCATTCTGGCCAAGCATTGAGGTTACAGATGTCAATGTCCCCTTCCAGCTCCGTTTTTCCTTTGAGTGCTGGGATTTATAACTCAGGCCTAACTTTACATTTGCTTAGCAGCTCTCTTCCACATAGCTGTGTCTTCAGCCCCATTAGTTTTTAGATTAAAGTTTTCCTTTGAGATATTTGTCAGATTAGAATTTCAAATATCATTAGGGTTTGTTCTGTTTTGTGCTCTGGTTTTCTGTCTCTGTGTTGAACTTTCTTCATCTTCTATGTCATCTAGAGTCTCTGTCTTCACCTTATTGTCTCCATCAGCCCATTCCCATGGGTTTGTGGCTATATTCTTATGTAATGACACTTTTAAATCTTCACTCCTCTTTCTTATATGTGACCACTTTGTAATTTATCTCATATGAGATGGATTATCTTTTTCTTAAATTTCTCTCTTGAGTTTATTTAAGTCTGTTGTTTCTTTTCTGCAGATTTTGTTACTGGTGGTAGTTATTTCCACTAAATATCTAAATTCTTGCTGAATGTTTCTGAAAGGAATGTGGCCAGAAATGTTGCTTTTCTATTACCATTCCGTCGAGGCTGTAGCAATGACAAGGGGAACACACAACACAGTACGTGCTGCACTGTCCTAGACAAGGAGCAAGAGTTGTGAATGAAGCAAGGTGCCTGGCCCTAAGAGTCTTTCTGTAGATTGTTATAGGAAGCTGAAAAACACACAAATTAAATAGATAGCCAACATTATATTTATTATCTTAAAATGCCATGAAGGGAAAGCAAAAGAGTGATGTGACAGAGGATTCCTATTTGGGTCTCCTTGACTAGTGTAGCTTTGATGTCTGTCCTGGCACTAGCTCTTGTAGATCAGGCTGGCCTCGAACTCACAGAGATTCACCAGCCTCTGCCTCCTGAGTGCTGGGATTAAAGGCATGTGCCACCACTGCCCCATAACTAGTATTGTCAAGAAGGACATCTCTGATGGTGCCATTTAATATTACACTTGAACAGCCATGGTGGTGAGAGACCTTATGGGTACAGTGTCTGAGATTACTTGGAGCCATCATCTCAAAATAAACTCACTGATCCCCTGGTTCTTACCAACTTTCTACTGTCTCTTCCATGAGCTAAACAAGGACATCAATAGACATGACTAACTGGACAGGAGAAACACCATGTGGCCTCAACCCTGTAAAAGAATTACGGGCAACTTGTAACATGAGGGGGCCTGTTTGTTTGTATTTTTTGTCCTGCCCAGTTCCCCACAGCTAGATTGTTTAGCCCCAAATAAAATCACACAAGAGATCTCTATAAGTTATAAACTTATTGGCCCATTAGGTCAGGCTACTTATTAGCTAACTCTCACATCTTGATTAACCCATTTTTCTGATCTATGTTAGCCATGTGACTCAGTACCTTTTTCAGTGGGGCAGATCACATCATGCTGCTTCAGTGATCTGGACTGGAGTGGATGGAATCAACTTCCTCCTTCCCAGAATTCTCCTGCTCTCCTTGCATCATTTTCATTTCCTGTCTGGTTTTCCCCCCTACACCTCCTGCCTGGCCAATCAGCGTTTTATTTAAAACATGATTGGCAGAATACAGACAATTCTCCCATACCACTTTCCCCTCTT
The DNA here is from genome assembly GCF_982192425.1 of Myodes glareolus. NCBI lineage: Eukaryota > Metazoa > Chordata > Mammalia > Rodentia > Cricetidae > Myodes > Myodes glareolus. Next base: position 54,594,267 of record NC_142044.1, read on the forward strand.
TTTTTAAAAAAAAAAAAAAAGAAAAAGGAAAATATCCATAGTCAATTTTTTGGGAATGTGGGCATAGTATTCCAGGCTACTTCTGGCCAGTTGAGGGCACTGATAATTTTATGAGGACCTAAAAAATATTAGAGTTATGATCAAGTCCTGACTGAAGTATTCTGTGAGTCTTGATCATCTCAGGCAGCAGTCTTGAACGTGTTCTGGATGAAGAACTCAGACATCTGGGCCATCTGTTCCTACTGAAAATTTATCAAGTGGTCTCCCTTGGTCAAACTGGATTTTTCTTAACTCAGAATAAATCCAGAGCCTCTCGTTTTCTGTGAAAACAAAAGCAAAATCTCTTCTCCAAAGTAACATACCTTTAGACTTCAATTTTGAAGCCAAGGTATTTTCAAAATACCTATCTTGGGTTAGTTCAGCAGCATTTATAAACAAAAGTCTTTTAGCAGCTGTTGTTCCTTCCTCAGCATTCAAACAATTCAAAGAGAGCATAATAGCAACCAGTATCAAGATTCTCTGTGTATTTTCCATCTTTATGCAGCTTTATTTTAACCTCTATTTCTTTTACTTTTACTTTTTGAGACAGGTTCTTTGTATATCTTTGTCCTGGAATAACTCTGTAGACCAGGCTGTCCTTGAACTCACAGAGATCCCTCTGTCTCTGCCTCTCCAGTGCTGGGATTAAAGGTTTGTACTACCACACCTTGAATTTACAGAGGTCTGTCTGCCTCTGCCTCCCAAGCCTTGGGATTAAAGGTGTGTACCACCACACCCAACTACTCTTTTTCTTTCTTTTTTTATTTCTAAAGACTTTAAACCATTTAGAGGTTTTTTTTTTTTTTTTAAATCTCTCTTTACTGTATATCTCTCTCTTTCTGACCATGTGGGTCTTTAATTTGCTAAGGAATATGGAGAAGACAACACTCAAAAGCTCCTATGGCATTTCAAGGGCCTTGCCAGGAAGCAAGCTGCAACAGTGTTTCCATAGTTGGGTTGGCCTGCTTGAAAGAGTCAGAGCGTCCCTGGCAGGACGGCCCAGAAAGCCGGAATTTTAAAACAGCACAGCTTTTTTCCTGCTATAGCTGAAAACCGAAATGCTTTACTCTAGTCTTTCCCAAGCTTTCTCAGACTTTGTGTGGATGCAGTTATCCATGTTGGGCGCCATTCTGTAACATGAAGGGTCTTGTTTTGTTTGTGGTTCTGTCCTGCCCAGTTCCCCACAGCCAGCACACCCCAAGAAAATCACACAGAGATTTCTTTAAGTTATAAGCTGATTGGCCCATTAGGTCAGACTACTTATTAGCTAACTCTCACATCTTGATTAACCCATTTTTCTGATCTATGTTAGCCATGTGGTTCAGTACCTTTTTCAGTGGGGCAGATCACATCATGCTGCTTCGGTGTCTAGGGCTGGAGTGGGTGGAATCAACTTCCTCCTTCCCAGAATTCTCCTGCTCTCCTTGTATCATTTCCACTTCCTGTCTGGATTTCCCACCTACACCTCCTGCCTGGCCAATCAGCGTTTTATTTAAAACATGATTGGCAGAATACAGACAATTCTCCCGCACCAGCAACTAAGGAATGGAGAGAAAATAGTCTTCTCCAGGGATGAACACACCAATTGGTTATCCAATACCAAATGGTCAGCCCTGAAAACATATATACAAGTAATATTATATACCCTGAGCAGACTCTACTTGGGAACATATGTGTTTATATGTATACATATATGCATGTAATAGCAATTATTGAAAAAAGAGGCCATGAATTTGAAAGATAGGAAGGAAGCGTGTATGAGAGGGGTTTGGAGAGAGGAAAGGAAAGTGAAAAATGATGTAATTACATTATAATCTCAAAAATAAAGGAAAAATACTAAAAAAAAGATTAGATTTTTTAAAAACATCCTGCATAGCCAAAACGGAAGAATGAGGAAAGAACTTTAAAAAAAAGAGAGAGATAGCAGCTAAGCTTAGCACATTTAGAAAACACAATAGAGAGCTGTTGGCTGAAAATAAGCAAATGGTGACTGGATTGAGAAGCTGAGAGACACAGGAAGGAGTCTGACCTTGCAAAATGAAAACCAGACATTCACACTGTAATGTGACCCCATTAGAGGGCTTTATCTCATTATTAAGATTTATCCATTCATTTGTTTTTGAGGCAGTCTCACTGTGTAGCTGAGGCTGGCCCCAAACCCATGATCCTCTTGCCTCAGCATCCCATAATATTGTCATTATGAACCTGTGTTTCCTCATCTGACTCTAGCTAGAGTCTTTCACGGAAGGAAGGACTTTCATGGGAGAAGACACAGAGAGCACGGTAGAACGGAGTCATCCTAGCTCCAGGATCTGGCACTTCCCAATCAATCTGTTGTCCCCTTTGGTACATTTCCCAAGAGTGGTGTCACACACCAAATACCTCAATCTCTCCTGTCACTTTCAAGATGCGTCCAAAGAAACCTCCATGGTGCCTTCTCTTTTCGTGACCTACCTGGCTCCATGTCATATGTTTTTGCATTTATATCAAAATACGCTACTCAACAAAGGACTTCTCCAAAGGGCAAGGACTACTACTTACTGAACCTAGAGTAACTGATAAGATTTTAAAGAGAAGCCATAACTCTGGAAATCATGAAGCATTCTGGGAAAGCAGAAGGGTTTGCTAGGCAGTTTCATGCGCCATAGAACCTGTCTTTCTCATCAGTCAATGCCTAAGAGGCAGACAACCAGCTAGAAGGGAGCCGAGGCGTTGAGCCAATTTTATTTTGATGCCAAATAGCAAATCTCCCAGGAAGTAGAATGATTTTTTTGTCACTTTAAGACTAGGCAAATAGTTTCTCACCTGAAGACTGAGTGGCGGCCAAATCTTCGGATCTGGCAGGAGGCCCTATCGTTTCTTCTCAACTCGTTCTTGGTACTTCCCTTGTGTGCCGGGATATTTGTTATGTTGTTCCTCGTGCCATTGCTTAAGACTCAAAGGAATGGTTACTGGAAAGCTGCATTTCTGTCCCATTCCCTTTCAGAAACACCTAGAAAGGATTCAGAGTGCTGACACGTGAATTCTGCGTGTTCTCTGCCTGAAGGTTAGGGCTTTTATCTATAACCTGATCATTTCTCATAAACATATGAGAACTTCAATAAATACAGCATTGAGATAAAAATAGCATATATATCTATGCTGGATAGTTTAATGTCAACCTGACACAAACTAAAGTCATTTGAGAGGGGGAACCTCAGTTAGAAAAATATCTCCAAAATTATGACCAATCGGGAAGTGCCCAGCCCATTGTAGGTGCTGGTGTCTCTGGGCTAACATCCTGGTTTCTATAAGAAAGCAGACTGAACAAGCCATGGTGAGCAAGCCAGTAAGCAGTAACCCTCCATGGCTTCTACATCAAATCCTGCCTACAGGATCCTGCTCTGTTTAAGTTCTTTCGATGATGAAGTGTGATGTGGAAGTATAAGCCAAATCAACTTCCCCAGCTTACTTTTGGTCACGGCATTTCATCGCAACAGTAGAAACCCCAACAAAGACAATGTGCTTACAATAACTCAGGCTGATTATGAAAATATATACTTCTTACTTTATTTATAAGTGAAATAAAGCATAATTTTTAACGATAAGATTTTATCTGTACAATTGCTTACTAAGTTCATTTTGTGTTACTAAGACAAAAATATCAGAGATTGGGTATTTCATAAGGATAATGGTTTTTATAGTGTTTATTGAAGGCTGACCATCCTCAGTTCAGGCAGCTTAATCTGTCACGAGTCTCTGGTGGATGGCATCACAGGGAAGGAGCATGTATAGGTGAGACCAAAGGCCTAGTGTCCTTTGAAGAAAGCTGATTCAGTTCTGAGTAAGAGAAAGCACTGTATAAACAAAGTGGACATTAATCCTGTCTATAGGTGGTATCTCTAAGCTAAATTATGCCTGAAGAGGCCCCAGTTAAATGCTCCACTGCCTCCCATATTGCTACATTACGGAAAGGTTCCCAGGACCTTCAGCCTTCCAGGTATGGTTCTATCCAAACCACAACACATATCCTCTTTTAAATGTCAAACTCCACAGTGTTTACAAGGAAGGATTCTTACGTATAACAGAAGAAGGCAGAGGGAAAGGGCTGTATTTCAGTTCTGAGCAGCTCAGCTGATCAATCAATTAGAGTCTCGCCTTTCAAAGCTATTTGCTTGTCGTGAAGAGAAGCACACTAGTAAATGTAGGTAAAGAAAACAAATAGGCTACTACAAAAAATGATGAGTCGAAAACGAGAGAAGAGAAAGATGTGAGAAGCACCAGCTGAACAAATGTTGGAGGGTAAGTAGGAGGGCATCTGCCTGTAAACAGGGTGGGTGGAGGGAGAAGGAAACTTCTAGGTTGAAAATAAGCAGGCATGGAGGTGGAAAGCCTGGCATCATGGCTACTCTGCTTTGCTTAGGTGCCTGATCCTTTTGTCTATGTGTTAAATGGTTCCTAAATGTTTTGTGCATATATTTTATGGCCACGGGTCGGCTCTCCATAGGAAGTGAAGATGGATCAGCCAGTAAGAAAATCAGTTTGATATACAGTGGGACTTAAAATCTAGAAATAGATAGACAGAGGGAATCCCTGGCTCCAAGGTCTCTGGAAGAAAAACAAAATCCCACGTGTCTTTATAATGAAGGATGTCTTCAGGGAAACAATATCGAACATGTACTAAATACGTCCTAACGGCTGTGGAGGAGGCTGGAGAAAGTAATGAAGTAACCCAGCTTCTAACTGGAACTAGTCAGCCTGACACTGGAAAACTCAGGAAAGTTACAAAAGCCTTGAAATCTAGTATCCAATAGCAACTCCCAAATCTGCATAGGCCTCTTTCCAAATATCATCCTTCTTAGCTTTTCATACTTTTTATAATGAACATGATTTATTACATTGTGTTCATTGCCCAGGAGACAGACTCTATGCTGATGCTACCTGTGCAGAACATCTAAGGGGGAAACTTCTTGCATGGGCAGATGTGGCTTTTGGCCCTTAGGCAGACTTCTAACAACCATTCAAGACCCTTGCCTATTGTATCTGACCTCTTGCTCAAGGATGAATCACACCTCCCTGCTTTGTTTTAATCTTTTGAATCTGGTTGTCTTAGGTTGGTGAGGTGAGGAGGTACCTAGAAATTAAGTGTAGCAATTTAAAAATATGCACTATAGACACGGTGATAGTGCATCCTGCATTCTTTTCTGTGTTTGCTACTAGTGAATATTAATGTATTTTTGTTGCGTTTTAGCAGAAGCTTAACTTTTTCACCCGCATACACCCACACTTGGCTTTCCAAGGCAGCTGGAATCTAAACGCCAACATTAGGTACTTAGGCCTCCTCTAACACATTGCCATTGCTATACAACAATAAACAATAATTTGCTCATTGGAAACGACAAATTTTTTTCAACAACAATTCATTCTCACAAGGTCCTGGAAATAGTCTAAGCCAGTAATGCTGGGTCACGATTAAGGTGGGAACAGAGCTGTCCTGAAAATCGAAGGAGCTGCCCTGCCTAGCTTCCTCCTCTGGCAGTGGCTGGGGACCCTGGCAGATGGCTGTACACTGCAGTCTTCATGGCCAGCGCCTCAACATCTCCTGCTGCGTCTTCACGCCGCCATCTGTTCCATGCAATACAATCCTCTCTGCCTCCTTCTTACAGGAATCCATGTGATTGCATTTGGGGCCTTCCAGCTGGATAATCCGTGATAATCTTCCGTCTCAAGAGCCATAAATTAATCACACCTGCATAGACTTTGTTAGAGAAGGCAGAAGTCAAAAGTTTCGCAGATTCAGAAGGCCATTATTTTTACAACCTGCTGTAGCCTCTTGATCACATCTGAACTGCCCGGAGCAAGCCCTGCTTTTATGTAGTTCATTAGCTTAAGATGGAGATAGAATTTGAATTCTGAACCCAAGGATTCTCTCTGGATGTCTATTCTGGGCTTCTTTGTCATCATAAGGAGTTCCGTTGATTGTACCCTTTCCTGTTGTCACTGCTAATGTTGGTTGAGATTTAGCCATTCTGCTTGGAAGACCCTGGGCTCTGTCTTGAAGACTAAAAATTGCAGTGGAGTCCTCACCTTCACCATTGTCCTTTACTAGGTGTTTCTCAGTTCCTGCCTGCTTTTGCATGTCCTCCCATTCCCAGAAGTCCTTTCTGTCTCCTACAGTATATATAGTCACAGTCTATAAACCAGGCGCTCCAACAGCAGACATCTTCTATTTCTCGAAGCTGATTCTTTATATTTTCAAGAGTTATGAGGGCAAATATAAACGGTGAAAATGTTGGCTATAGTCTAAACATCTATATCTTTCTGACAAAAGGGATTAAAGAACGGAAACTTTGGTTGGTATATAAAATTAATAATAACAAATAAATATATATATATATAAAAAATCTAAAGCAAAGGGTAAATTGTAAGTAAGTAAGCATTTATAAAGTGATATAAATTTAAATTATCTTAAGAGTCAAGAAGAAACACAGGACTCCAGATATAGTCAGTGGGAGAGCACTTGCCTAGCTAATTTGGCTTTCAGTCTCCAGCACTCCATAACACACAAATAACAGCAGTCCACAGGAAACCCTAAACAAGAGATTAGAAAATGTTTGGAGCAAATAATAATTAACGTTAAGACACACATCTTTGCCTCTAGCATACAGCTCCAGATGTGAGTTCTCAACTGTTGCTCCAGCTGTTGGCCTGCTGCTACCTTGTTCCACCATCATGGACTCTAACCCTTGGGAACCATAACCCACAAACCAACTCCTTCTTTTGTATGTATAGAAAGATATATTAAATCTTTCTAGATATATTGAACAGTAATTAGAGGCCGGAGCAATGGCACAGTGTTTATGAGCATTTGTTGCTCTTCCAGAGGACCCTGGTTCAATTCCCAGCACTTATGTCAGGCAGCTCACAACTCCCTGTAGCTATAGTCCAGGGAGTACAGATGCCTTATCTTGTCCCCTCAGGCAACTGCACACATGTGTGCACATACTCACACAGAGATGCAAACACACATAGATGCATGCACACCACACACACATTACTAAATAACAAAATAATCTTTCACTTACGGCAAGTATTTAACAAAAAAGAAGACTGAAATCCATTGATGTGTTCTATTTCAAGAGGACAGAAAAGGGATATTAAATCAAAACTAAGCAAGAGAAAGCAAATAATTGGTAAAATTAGCAAACAATAGCATAGAAATCAAATATGGATTACAGAAAGTTAATCAGTCCACATTCACAGTGTTGGAGTCCCAGTGTCTAGTGCACAGAATGATTAAGTACCACTAAGGGCAATGATGTGCAGAGGCAGCCCCCAGAAATGGACTGACACTGTTCTTTAGGACTAAGTCAGTCATTGATGGAGTGATGTGGTACTCAATCTTGATTGTCAGCCTAATAGAATCTATAATTGCTATGGAAATAAATCTCACGGCAAATATCTGGGAGCTTATCTAGACTTGGTTCACTGGAGTAGGAAGATCATCCAAAATATAGGTGATAGCATTCTGTGGGCTGTGCCTGGACGAGATAACGAGAAGGTGAGCTGAGTTCTCTGCTTCTGTACTGAGGTACCATATGCCCAGGCACCTTGAGGGCCTGTCCTTAGGACTTCCTCACCATGAATGATTTTTACCCTCAAACTGCAAGCCAAAACAAACTGTTGTCCTTAAGTTGCTCTTGTTGGCTATTTTGTTGTAGCTACAAGATGAGTCACAATGCAAGAGGGCTCAATTGAAGGTTAGTTCATGCAACTTCCCCCTCCTGCAGGTTTTATGATGTAGCATAAAGCTTTCTCCAGATACAAGGTTTGGGCTTTACAGCACCCATACTGCTCCTTATAAATCACCCTCTTTCAGGGATTCTGCTAACAGCACAAAATGAACAATGACACATGGCCTAATGTTCAATTCTCTGTCGACTACAGATGATAGAAGTAGCCATTATTTTGAAGAGTCATTCTGAAAATAGAATGTGCGATGTCTAAAATGGCAGCTGGAATTGAGGGAAAGAGTGTATTCATTAGGGCTGAGGGTTGGAGTTGGCTAAGAGTGTCTGACCTCCAACTCATGGGGAGCAACAAAATACGGCCACAACTTGACACTAAATTACCCAGGTGCCCTGTCCTTTTTAGATCTATGAGTGGAAAGACTTTTGAGGACAAGGGCTTGACTAAGAAGTAACAGGTCTTTTATTACATTTTTATTACATTATACATTGATTTCTCTTATAGATAGGAGGGAATAATAAAAAGAAATCAGTAGATTATTGTGAAACAATGGCCGCTGTATAAGAATCCTCTAGTAATAAAAGCAGGTGCATTTTCTGAAAGCCTGCATTTTGAGGACACAGCAGTCACTTCCAAAACAAAAAGAATTCTGACCTTATACTTAATCTTCAGGAAAATTGTTAGGCTCCTGGAGAGAAATTTGTTGACAGAATTTCCAATGTTTAGTATTTGCAAACCAATTTGGTAGTGTTGTCTCCCCAACACCTCACACTCACAGAGAGTGTGTGTATGTGTTTGCTCCTGGCTTTGTGTTGTGTTCTTCCTGATTGCTGTGTGCATCTCCTTGCCGAGTTCCCAATTGGCCCTGAAAAGCTAGGTCAGTGGGCTGATGAGATCTGAGATGCTACGGGCTGAGACACACTGCAGGCTGAAGGAGAGGTTGCAGGCTGTGTTCAGCAGGACTCTTCAAACCAGTGGGCAGAATGTCTATTGCCATACTGACAGGGTTCAGGGCAGCCTTGAATTTTGATTGGGAAAACAAAACAAAACAAAAAAACAAAAAACAAAAAACAAAAAACCAAAAAAAAAAAAAAACCCATGCCTTTCTCTACTCCCCTCTCCTTTGTCACATCAGGCTATGTTGGGAATTGCTCTCCTGGGAAGCTTCCAAGTGAGGAATTGGTGGGCGGAGCAGAGGAGAGAGGAAGAGAGAACTCCCCAGGGAAAGCTGGGATGCAGTTGTGGTTTCCTTAACTTTCTCTGAGATTCAGTCAGTGGTGGAGGAAAGTGGAATGTTTGAAGAATGACAGTCAATGCAGTGTGAAAGAAAGGCGGGGACTGGGGTGGGGTTGGGACCCGGCAGAGTCAAGTGCAGTTGAGCAATGGAAAGCCCCAGGAAGGAGAAGGCAGAACTCTGATTGCTTATGAGCTTGCATCATCCATTGAGAAAGCAAAACTGCCCTTGGCTTCTTTAGGAGATGTCCAGCTACATTATCCACTATGTTGCCAGGGTGAGGCAATCCTGACCATGTGAGGAAACTGTCATGAAAGCGCACCTGTCCACTTAGCTATTTGCTGTGCCTCAGCTTTCTTCAGCAATACCAGACCCACTGGCTATGATTCCAGCCTCTAGAAGCAGACCCCAAGCTTAGAAACTGATTGTGTCCTGAATAATCTCTAATGCAAGTGCATACTTTCGCATGCTTTATAAATGTGGCAAGAGGAATATGCCAATTCAATTGTTTAAAAAAAAAGCTTCAATATGAAGATGATTCTGGGAGAAGAAAGGGCAAGAGCTTTACAGGACCCATACCACATAAAGTTATGGAGTGGAAAAATAATGATGGTTTAGTCTTATAATCTGGGATCAGCTTGTATCTAGATGTTTATGGGTGTGAGTATCCAGTCCTGTTGCACAAGCATGACTATTATACTTAAGCTCATAATTGTAACAGCACAGAACACGAAAAAGTGATTTGGAAAAAGCAAACCACTGTGCAGCAGGCATTGCCAATGTTTTTATATAAATAGAAATATAGGTATGTCATGAACAGATGTACAGATTTTGCTCTCTGAGAAAAGCCATTACAGAACCTGGAAAACGTCTGCTTTATTTGAAAGTATATGAGCCTAATGAGATAGAAATAATCTGAATGCTATTCATAATTCTTTGTGTGTCTGTGCTTATGTTCATTAGATCAAGAAATGCACAAGCGGCATTGTATGCTTGTAAAAATGACAACTTGCTTATCTTATCTCGCCCTCCACAATATTTACAATGCTAGTACTCACTAAGGGAATGAATGGGAGGATAAGATGATGGCATGGTGGAGATTTCAGTATTCTGTTCAGCTCTTGTAAACTTGAGTACTTGGTGCTTTTCTTTTTCTTTTTTCTTTCATTTCGTTTCATTCTATGCTTTCTCTTTCCTGGAGAAGGGTGTATTGAAAGGCAGCTAATTGAGATTTGCTGAGCAATCAAGAGATACTAATATTGAAAGCACATTCCCTGCTAAACTGTTTTCTAATTTTGTCCCCCTGGATTCCCTTTGCAAGTTCTACATCTCATTCTTGCGGAGTTCTGGTACACCACACAGAGAATAAGACACATGCCAAGTAATCCAAGAAGTGTGTGCAGTTCAGTGGGAAAGGTGGAATGTCCTGGAGAAGAGGATACAAGACTATCAGGCATGTTATGGGGAAACATGGCTCTGGAGGCTTTGACACTTGTAGCTGTGGCAAGAGGGTTTCTGGCATACACAGTATGTATGGACGATAACAATGTACACAGTATTTATGTATTATAACAATGTATCTATTGTTCCTTTTAACCGGGAGTCTTCCAGGGCTGTGAAGAGAATATACAAGGTAGTTCTTGATGGCACTAAAAACTTTGAATATTGGGTATCTGTACTTAGCATTTGGTAGCACCAGCCTTCTCTTTAACAACACTCCAGGGGGCAAGCCGTTCACGAACTCATGAACATGAGTGTTCGCTTATGTTCAGCATGCGTTAGGATGGCTACTTACCGAGGTGCAAGACAAATTGGGCTCTAAAGAGGAAGAGGGTATCTTGTTTCCTCATTAGGTACTGAGAGAACACAGGCTCTATTTCAATTTTATTTAGTCTCTTCCTGGTCTTCCACTAAGGGGTCCCTCGGGTTTCATAGCTTTCTGGTTCTACCTGGAAAGACAGGAGAGATGACAAAGGCACACAACGACATTCTGCCCTCTGAAAAGCAGTCTCGCAATCACCTACCTGTTCGGCTTTGTATATTCAGACTTAAGCGCATGAGACGGGTTATCAGTCAGCATGGTGGCCATTATTTTAAGAATTGGCTGCTAACGGAACTGCAAACAGCAAATGCTTTACTCTGACAGTTTGTTTTATAGTGTCTTCCCATTTAAAATAATGGACTCTATATGAACTATTTTCCACCACACGAAGAAAAGAGTTTCTGCTTTTTGATATAAGGAAAACTTCCGTGGCGTATCTGGGCAATGACTGGGAACTGAAACGAGACAAAATCTCCAGTTCTGATATTTCTGTGATTTCTCTCCACCTAATTGTGCATTTTGTTGTTTTCTGGTTCCTCACTGAAGTACATGTTCCATATTGAGTCTTTGCCTTAGGTGGTATCCCTGGTTAAATCTCTAGGAGTTCCCGGAGTCTGGTTTTGTCAGATTCTCCCCCCCCTTCCTCTTGGAGCCTTTAATGTTGGGTCCTCAAAACAAGTTCCCTCCTCCAAAGCTCTCTGACCAAGAAGCAGAAGGTTTTGGAACCTCGGACTTCAAAGGTTCAGAAGCTGTGAGTCCACAGAAACCCTGGAGTTGAGAATGACATCTCCTCTGTCCAATCAAAGGTGCAGGTTTCTCTCCGGTCCCCGCCTCCCTTTCCCTGCGGCCCCAATAACTGCACTCTGAGGCCCCGGCTTCTGCTGTCAAGTAGCTAGGGTGGGCTCCGCCTAGGCGAGGAGTGGCGCCGGTGGGAGATGCGCTCCCAGCTGTTTGCGGCGGCAGGAGCGGGAAAGCTGTAGGGCCAGGCAGCGCAGCGGCGACAGGAGTGGGGAACAGGTAGGAGGCAGGCTCGCCCTTCTGCAGAGCGCAGGGAAGGCATGCTTCCCAGAGGCCACCCAGCCCCTGCCCCGCCCTGCTTACCCCGGCTCCCGGGGTCGCTGTGGCTGTCACCTCAACGTCCATGACACCAATCTGAAGATGGGATGGAGAGGGTGGTCGGATGCTGGAGCCGGGGCAACGCACCGGGAAGGGTTGCTGAGAGGAGCCCAAGGGGCAATGCGTCTGGGCAACTTTGCTTGTAGTCATTGAGGCTGCCTGCGGGGTCGGGCCTGGGGTTTGCCCTGTCGAAGTGGCTGGGGCCTGGGGGTGGAGACGTGACAGCTGTCGGATCCGCAGGTCCTCTCTGCATCTCAACTGCTCAGCACGCCAGGCGCCGCCTGCTCCCCTCCCCCGCACCTGCAGGGTACCCTCCGGAACAGCTCTGACTGCCGGTACTTGCAGTAAGGGAGGCAAGGGCTGGTGCGTCCCCAGGCTAAGGACTAGCTCCCCTTGGGCGTGGGGACTGGGAAGAATCCAGGCGTTTTTCTGATTAATCCAATCTGAGGAAAAGCCAGGGTCTCCCCTCCACGAGGTACTGCGGACTGGGCACTGCAGAGAGGTAGCTTCCCGACTGCCTCACTGTTTCCCACCAGGAACTACCACTTCATCTAGTCAAATGACTGTGTCAGGATGGACCCTAAAGCATCCTCCCTGGGTGACCGTATTTGGGAACTAGGTGTTGGCCCAGTGCCGATTCCTACTGGAATCAGATTGCTGGTAGCAGGCAGGAGAAGAATTGCGGGGAAATCAGACACCATGCTGGGAAAATTCCTGAAAAAATGGAATGGTGGGAAAGAAGCAAGTGAGAGGTGTATCCGTTTCTGGTTGTCCTGTTTTTCATGCCAAATCCAGCATGGGCATCTGTACGTGTGCCTGTGTATGCACATCTCCAAGGTGGAGCTATATATAGCTCCCGCGCAGCCTGCCCGGGTTCCTTGCTGCTGAGCGGGCTGCCTTGGCCTTCTCAGGCAATCCGCAAACACTGGGTGGGAGGGGCGAAATAGAATTAAATTCTTCATCCATGGGGAGAGCCAGGGAAGAGAAACTGAGAGTAACAAGCCCCCACATGGAATAACGTTTTGGTAAAGCACAGAAATCAATGCATTCCAATATTATTCTGAATGCATTCTTGGTTCTTATCCCGCGTTTTTAGGAATCTGGTGCATATCGACCATTGCAGCCTGAAGTGTAGCATACATCACACTAATGCATGTCTTTTCTGCACTATTTCAGTGACTCATTGGTGCACAATGTTGTGCACATGCTTGCTTCTTGATTATTTGGCATTAAATATATTTGTGTGGTAACTTATAGCCAGCTGCACTGAGGGGTCTGAAAAGGACCCACCCACTTTTCAGGATGCAGGACTGTGGTTCTGGTAGGGCCTTTGGAGGTAGTTTTGATACAATTTCTTGAACAGATTTTTCTTGCGGCTTACATAAATTTGTGCTAATATGATATTTCAGATTTATTTGAAGTCTTTTTAGATGTTTATATATTCATTTTTGTCACTATCCAGGGTTATTTCCTGATAACAGCCTTTCCATTGTCATGAATCAGAAGGACCAAATAGTGTGCGTCCACAAATTTCAGCTCTGGTCTTAGCAAAGCCTGCTCTGCGTGCATGCAGAGCAACTTCTCTTCAGACAGCGCTCTCCACAGTATTCCATTGTCATTGGTCCTTGTAATAAATTAAATAGTGTTGTAATAAGCGTAAATAGTGTTGATATCAGCAAGGCTATGCAACTCATTTGTTCATTTATTGCTTTATTTTTTCAGAATTAATTTTTGGCTTCCTAGATGTCATTCTAATATTCCAGAGGGAGTTGGAGGTGTTGAGTTTTGTCACCCTGACTGCCTGCCAATCTGATTCGTGGAGTGCTTTATTCTCTTAGAATGTGAGCCTAGTGGCATTCCAGGGACGAGTGATAGGGTCGACTCCGAGGTTTATCCTGAAGCTTCTCTTAAAAATCTGTGCTTGGCCGGGCACTGGTGGAACACAGCTTTAATCTCAGTACGTTGGAGGTAGAGGCAGGCAGATCTCTATGAGTTCAAGACCATCCTAGTCTTCAGAGTGAGTTCTAGGATAGCCAAAAGGCTACACAGAGAAACCTGGCCTTAAAAACAAACAAACCAAAAATGTGCATGCTTCCACTGTGGGAGTGAGTACTTAATACGCTGTGGGTAAATAGACTTCTAATCTATAACTTGAGTCTCTTTGGAAACACATGTGGAGACCTCATCACACTTAGTCTTATGCTGGTTAACCTTTTGTATCTATCTGGTTTATTATCTGTAGTGTGATTATTAAAAACTCAGAGACAGTTTTTAGGGTTCAACCTGAAGACCAGCAAAGCAAAGCAGCCAGCCACTGACTCTTAACCTGTACCTCAGTCTGAAAATGGCAATTCTGCCTCCAGTAATCCTCATAATGAGGCTGACTGATAGCTGTCTCCTCCAGAGTCTTATAATGCTTTCTAGTGCTGTGATCAAAGGCATGTACCATTACTGCCCAGTTTCTATGGCAAACTAGTGTGGTTACTGGGATTAAAGGTGTGGGTCACCACTGCCTGTTCTGTAAGACTGATTAGGGCTGCTGTTTTACTTTCTGATCTTCAGGCAAACTTTATTTATTAAAATACAAATAAAATATCACTACAATTATCTAGTAGTGCTTTTCTGAAAACATTTGTGCTGGTTTTTTCAAGTTGACACAAACTACCGTCACCTAGAAAAAGGGAACTCCAATTTGAAATTGCTACACTGAGACTATACTTTTGAGACGTCCATTGGGATTTCATTATTTCTAATTGATGAAGGAGAGACCAACCTACTATGAGAGAGCTCGGGCTATAAAATGAAAGTAGCTGAACTAGTCAGAGATTGATGCAGGGGTACCTAACCTACTGTGGGCAGCACCACTCCTATTCAAAGGGTTCAAGATATAAAAGAAAGGTAACTGAACTAGCCAAAGAGGGGCAGTAAGCAATGTTCCTCTGTGGCCTTTGCTTTGGTCTGTGTATTATCACAGCAACAACAATTAAAAAAAAACCAACTGGGACATTACAACCTATGTGGTTTTATAGTTATCACACTGAAAGTTCTAAGCATACTCAAAGGTATCCCCTGAAAACCTATTATCATGGCAAATGATTCCTATCGGGGCTACAATGATTTGAGGTTCATCTATTTGTCAATAGACAGCAGAGTTGAGGGCTACTTTTGGGAATGCTGACTCCATGATCCTGTCTGTGATGACCAATGGCTGATGTGAGGGTGTTTCTGCATTCTTGCCCCAGAATCATTCAGTTTTCTAACACAGGTAATGCCTAGATTCTGCCATGTATTCTTATTGTGCTCCATGCATCCATCTAGAGAGTTGGGTGAAAGATAGATTTCTACAAGTAAGAGCGTTTCATAGCTTGCCTTAACCACACTCCCCTCTCCTCCATCCCCAAATCAGTAAATATGAAGTCATCATTGGTCCCTTGGACATTCTTGGTGTTCAGTTTTTTTTTTTTTATTGTTCAAGTCTCTTGCATCTCTAATCCCCATCATAATAATCATAGTAAATCAGATGCGTTTTCCATGGTGCATGTGTTACCCCTGATACACACCTATCAACATGTTCCATTCTCTGCTGTAAATAACCCATTTGCTTGGCATGTACCCAGCTAATCTCTTGATGTTTCCAGTCAAATGCTATCATTTCTACAAGCAAATTGCCTATGGTCTGCATCATCTCCCCAGAACCTAACCCCTCTAAGTCACCGGTAAGCTCCCTGTTTCACAGGAGCAGCGTTTGCTTTCTGCTACTAGCACGCTGGCTATTGTTCCTCCCTCCAACAGTCATTCTCCTTGGTTTCCCCTCTTCCGCCAGATTTCAGTAGTAGACACCACAATCATCTGTTGTCAAGTTTTCTTACTTCTCTCAGCCTCCTTTCTTGGTCTCCCTCCTATTTTTGCTTTCTTTTCCAAGCTCTCAAATGAAATATTTCCTTCTGCAGTTGCATTTCTATTGTGCTCCTGACAGTCAATGAATACTGTCCTGATTAAGAACATAGGCTGCAGGGGGCAGGGTGGGTAGGAGTCTTCATTATGCAGATATATGAATGCCAGCCGTGGGCTCTATAATAACACTGTGGAGGCTTTCCTGACTTTTACTGAGACAGTGTATGTGAAGGATTTAAGATGGAACTTGGGCCACGGTAATTACTCATAACTAGTAGCTGTTAAAGAGTATTATTTGTAATGATAGCGTAAGGAGTGAACACCCCTGTTTGCCTATCCCTAGTGATAGGCACCAGTCATAAACTGGCCTTTAGGAACACAGGCTACAACTTTCCAGACAATTTTGCTTGTGGCTAATACTTTTTAAGTCTTCCTTTCATCTAGAAGTGTCCACTATCTATTCAGTAGTTTATCTGTTCTTACTCTAATTTCTAATGTGTATCCTCTATTATGCCTTGCTGTTATAAACCTGGATTGGTAGAGTGGCAAATAAATCCACCAGCAGAGAAGCTTTATCCAAGATGCTACAGATCATTCAAGTATATTGTGTGTTAGATTTTTACTATTGGTTTTTCTTTATTTTGAAACTTTTTGCTGGTAGCAAGACATATTTGGGTCCAGCTGCTAAGGAGGACTGAGTTGTGTGCCGTTGGCCGTGTAGCAGATGGATAACGCATTGTTCACTACGGTTGAATGCGAGGCCTATTATGTAAAATTATATTGAAAAGTATGTAAATACTTAGTTATTTTGTTAAACTTAATTTCAGATAAAATTGAAAATAAATTTGAATATTTAATAGAAATTACATAATCACTAAGGAGAAATTAGAAATAAAGAAAATAGATTTTTTTCCTCCTTTTCTTTTTTTTGAGACAGGATGTCTGATAGGAACTCACTGTACTTACTGTGTAGAGCAGGCTGGACTTGAACTCATAGTGATCTACCTGCCTCTGCCTCTCCATCACTAGGATTAAATGCATGTGCCACTATGCTTAGGTCATTATTTTTCTCATTACTGTCAGTGTATATAGATATTTTCAATTTGTGCCTTTGAATATTGGATATAATGAAAGTAACTTGATTTTTGTGCTCCACTTTTTCTTCACATCAGACACTAGGCATTTGTTGATTTCATTGACCATTGTTATTAAGGAAGTATAGTTGGCTTCCAAGTAATTTTTTATAGAGTGTCATTAATACTTCTAGATTTTTCTTAGTTAAGGAACTGAATGCAAATGCACATGTTCCACATTTATGGTCACTTATTTCTCATAACTTATTAGAAGTTACTAGTGAAGACAAATATTTGTAGCCTCTTAATGAATACCGACAGTTTCTTAAACCCTTATGCACAGATTTATACTCTACCAATGGCTCTACCAATTTGGCAATGCGTTCTATTCTTTAACGCTTGGTATTAGAGCTTTTAAAGGTGACTATTTTGATGGTACAAGTTATACATTGAGTTCTTATAGTTTTGTTTTGTTTTTCTGTGCTTTGTACTGAGGTCATGGAATGTCATACTTGATTTGTGCTTCTCAATTTGTGAAGCTGGCTTGACTCAGGGCACTCCCATGTTCCTCATGGACCAGAACATTTGCAAAAGTGTTTCTTCTCCTGATGCTGCTTTTGGTTTTATTGGAGGGAGGGGAGCACAAGAAGTGGGGTTTGAAATGAGTCTCACTTTGTGTGCAGGCTGACTTTGGACACACCACATAGTTCAGACTGGTCTTGAGCTTGTGGAGATCCTGTTATGTTAGTCTCTTCAGTGCTGGGATTACAAATAGAAATTGCTATGCTCGACTGTGACTTTCTAGAAATGTACTTTACCATACAGCATTTGTAACTTTACTTTTGTTTATTAAGTCATGCACACTGCTGCTTCATCTATTCTTGAAGCTCAGAGAACTTTCTGCCAGGAAACAAACTGAGTATAAAAGCTCACATACGAGTTGTCTAAATTTCCTTTGTCCTCTAAAGCAAAACCAAACATGTGTGTATTTTACGTCTATCCTCATGTGACATGGCTTCTGGGTATACATATAATTTAATATCAGTCTGTTAAGATAACCTTTATTCTTCATGCGGATTTCAAAGTAAGTAGATGGCTCCTTAATGCTTTCTGAGTCTCCATCGTCCATTCCAAAAATACCTCAGGGCACAGTGTACAGCAGTAGGTATTAGCATCCAGGTTACTCAGCCAGAGCAGGGCGCATTGTTTGCACAATTATCTGAATGACTCAAACACTAAATTTGTTGCTGCGAGGATTATCCAGATGGTCCTTAGCTCGCTGGATAATTGCTCAGCCCTGCGCATGATGATGTAGACCTGAGTATGCCATGCCTTCCTTGTACCGTCTTGTGACTTCTTTCTAAGTGCCTCTGATTGGTCACTTTAGGTTCCTTATGTGAGCTGCTCCTTAACCTGTTCTCTGACAGCTATCAAGAACTCTACAGTGTGTGGTAGCAAACCCCAGTCAGGTAACCACTCTGTAACTAGTGTAAGTTACTTACTCTTTCCAACACTTCGTTTAATATGTTTTGAAAAAGATGTTCAGTGTTCAGAGACCACACTCTGGTCTTCTTATTGTAGTCTCCTTTACATCAAGTTCATTTTCCACCTCCCAGCCCCAACTGTCTTTCCAAAGCAAATTTCATAGTGAGATCCCTAGACCGAAGGTCTTTCGATAGGGTCTCCCCTTTTCTTTCCTAAGGCCCTCTTTATTTCACCTAAAGTATTTTGTCAGTAGTCCTTATTGAGTTTCTAAAATTCATTTCTCCATCTTCAGATCTCTTCTGTCTCTAGCTGCTGACTGTGCCCAGGTGACTCACAAGTCCCATTTCCCTCCCTTCACACTCTCTCTCTTTTCTCCCCTCCTCTGATATGCTCTAGTCTCCAACCTAAGTCACTTGTCTTCTTCGTTGTTTTTAGATTGTCTAACTCCCCATGTCTGCAACTAGGCTCTATCACTTCTGGAGTTGTTCCTTAGAGTACAAACCTTGAGCTTTTAGCCCATATTCAGAGTTTCTCACTCAGTCTCTAGCAACCAGAAACTAGTTCTGTATTGTAGTCGGTTGTTTTCTCTAAAGCTACTGTATGTGCCTTGAAGAACAGAGACCATTACTAGGTCTTCCTGTGTCCCAATAGGTCCTCACATATGTTTTATATTTTGTAAGTATTTCTGAAGACATAAAAGAAAACCAAGCCTGAATCTGTTTTTATGATTTCATCAAATGAAGTATGCATCTTTGCCTTGAAAAAGCAACAAATAAAAACTACTAGCCAAAGTGGTCTTTATAGTATTTCAAATTTAATATCCTGATTTTGTGGTTTAGGCAAGGCAGATAAAACATTTTTAATGAAGATTTTTGTAATTTCATTGTGTACTGAGAATCTCTGCCTAGGATAGGATAAGTCTATAATACAAAATCACTAAGTTAACTTCTTTTAAGCAATCCTGTATTTCATAAGGTAGGATGCATTTGTAGATGTATGGATGCTGTAGATAATAAATTCAACTGACTGGAATTAAATATTGGCAAACATAATTGCCATCTTCTCTGTTTAGCTATCAGTATTCATTGTCATCGCTGATATTTTACATTACTCTCCTTAACACACTCTCTCAGGTACATGATATCAGATCCTCACAAGGGTTTTGACGGTTACCTCAAAAGGCCTCAACATATAAAGAACTACAGGTAGCTAATGTTGAGAATGGGAGAAATGGTCTTCCCCAGGAAGAGCCACCTACTGATTCCTAATACCAAACAGTCAGCCCTGAAAATATATATATGAATAACCTTACACAGACTGAGAATGTTATAGTTAGGTATATACATGCATTACATACTCATAGATGGATGTAACAACATTCAATGAAACAAGGCCATGCATTCGGAAGAAAGAAAAGAAGGGTAATAGGAGGGTTCTGAGGGAGGAAATGAAAGGAGAAATGATGTAACTATACTATAACCTAAACATAAAAGAAAAAGTGTGATTATCTGATTTATGCATAAAGTCACAGAAATAAGTTTATTGCCTGAATTCAAATGTTTAGTGAGTTAAGCCCGAAAGGACTAATAGTACTCAGACCCAGTGTGTGTGCTAGTCTTACCACAGAAAGGCTCCCAATGTCTTGTCAGAATAACAACATTGGTCCAAATTTTAATGATCCATTGAAAGTCCTGGGCAGTGTACTACACCTTCCTTTCATCAGTAAAATCCATCAATAAGTACTTATACTTTCTCCAGGAGAAATTGAGGAGAATTCTTCTTTTACTCTTAGAATTTGTTTCAGAGTGTAGTTCTTTTTTTTAAATAAAAAAACATTTATTTATTATGTATACAATATTCTGGCTGTGTGTATGCCTTCAGGTTAGAAGAGGGCACCAGACCTCATTACAGATGGCTGTGAGCCACCATGTGGTTGCCGGGAATTGAACTCAGGACCTTTGGAAGAGCAGGCAATGCTCTTAACCACTAAGCCATCTCTCCAGCACATTTCTTTTTATTTATGGTGAAAAGTGCAATATCTTTCTCCTCATCTTTTTAATTTGAGTTATTGAAATAAATTTTGGGGATATTTCTAAATGAAGATGCTCAAGTTTATTTTTAGCTTTGCTTACCATAAAATTCTATACAGTCTTGAAGATTTATAGGAATCAAGTCAAAAGTCAAATTTTGGAGGGAGGTGGGAATTAAGACAAATAATAAAAAATTCATTTAAAAGTGATAGTACTTAGAATAATAATTCTACCCTGTCTGGACATTCAACATGTTGAGATTTAAGAATTATTTTCTGACCAGTTTGCAAGTGTATCATGTCTATAATTCCAATTCATTTATTAACAATAATCACTTACTGAACACCACAGTGAAAATCATTGTTTTAAATATGTTGCATGTGACATCTCGGCACTTTACGAACAGTGTAGATGGCTTGAAGCATGTACCACTCTATTGTGTAAGTCAGGAAATTAGAGCAAATACCTTATATGATGAGGTCAGAGTACAACCTCAAGGGTCCTTACCTTCCACCTTGTTTCAGACAGGGTCTCTTTATTGTTTGATGCTGATCAGTTTGAACAACGTTTTAGTTTTTAATCCTTGTGTTGTTATGTGCTCAGTCCTTACAAGAATAGCAGGCTTTAGTATTCTGTGGCTCATAGTATACAGATCCTAGGCTATGCTCACAAATATATTGTGTTAACCCAAGGAATTAAATCTTCCTAATTTTCAAATGTTTTATTCATAAATAGCTCATAAACAAAAAGTCTTCTGCTGTAGTGATTTACACGGTGCTGTTTTCCAAATGCGAATTAGATCTTTACAATGTAGCATTTAAATATTTATTATTACAATTTTGATGCAAACATGAGAGTTTTATGGCTTTCTGACCTAATTTTCCATCCCACCACCACAAACATTAGCAGTAATTCTATGCTATGGTTTGTAATCTGACCACATTTAATTGTCATGGTAACTGAAAATGCAGATCTCTATCCGCAGCTGTCAGGATGCCTGCTAAGATGCTAAGAACAGTGTAATATTTCAGCCTGAGCGTCAACTTGTTTAGTGCAACAAAATTTTATATCAGAAAATGACAGTATCTAATATTTTATACATCAGAGGCAATGCATTTTAATTGAAAATATTTTAAATGAGTAGCAGGTTGATTCCATTTTAGCCTTCACGTGTTGTTTTAGGATCTTTATAACTCTGGTTACTAGAAAACTAACCCAGTTTCTGGTAGTTGATGTAGATATTTGGGCTATGTGTAGGTTGAATGGTCACAAGCATGACAGCTACTTCTACTAAAGTACACATTAATGTATTCTGCAAAACCATGTTTAATTCTCTTTTATTGAAAATGGATTTTTTTCATACAATATATCATGGCTTGTTTCCCCTCCCTCTACTCTTCCTAGTTCATGCCCACCTCTCTTCCCATCTGGATCACCCCCTTAATGTCTCATGTTAGAAAGCAAACAGGCATCTAAGGGATAATAGTAAAATAAAATAAAACAAAAATAAAACAGAATAGGACAAAACAAACAAAACAGAAGGAAAAGAATCCAAGAAAGTGCACAAGAAATAGATATAAATACAGAGAACTACTCCTTTGAATATTCAGGACTCAAACCATAAAACTGGAAGTCATGATATAATATATATTACATTATATATGCATTATATATACATATATGTATAATATAGTATAAATATATAAATAGATAGATAGATAGATATAGATATAAACAATATATATGAAGTAAAAATAAAGTTTAAAAAAGCCTGGCACAATATTATGGAACAAAAAAACCTCCAAATATGCTGTTAAGTTTATTTTTTTTTCTGTTGGCTATCTCCTATTGGGCATGTTACCTGCCCTTAAGATTAATACTACTGGGCATGTAGTCTGCCCTTAAGATTAGTTTGTTTCCCCAGTGAGACTTAATTGAAGAGAATGAAATTTTCTTTTGCAGGTGGTTATTAATGGGAGATAGCTCCTGGGTTAGAGATGGGGGCTCGTGTGTTGTTTTTAGCCACAGTGGCGGGAAGGAAAGTCAGACCATACAAGAAACTCAACAAATTCGCATGGGAGGTTTATTGGGAGAGGGGAAAAAGAGAGGGATTAGGAGAAGCCTCTGTCATGAGAGTGGCAGGAGAGAGAGGGTCTTCTCTTTTAGGAGGCGATGTAGGGCCCAGGGAGTGGCCGTAGCTGGTGATGTATCCTGTGAGGACCTTTAGTGCTGGGTAGTCTAAGCACATAAGTGTTAACAGGTGCATGCACACAGGGAGTGCTCTTAGTGGTTGCTGTTGAGGAGGGCAGGCCAACGTACTGCCTGAATGCTAACAAGGTATCCACTTCTTTCAGCTCTAGAACCGCATCTGGTGCAAACCCCTTCTGGTCCCGCGCAGGCTGCCACTGTCTGTGAGTGTGTATGTTAATCAACTGTACGTCATGTGTGTTGGTCTTCCTCTTTTTAGAAGTTTGGTGTCCTTCATCCCCTCTGGCTCTTGAATCGTTCTGCCTCATCTTTCACAGAGTTCTTTAGGGCCCCGAGAGTGATTATGGAAGCATTCTATTCAGGGATGAGTGTTTCAAAGTCCCCCCCCCCCTCAATATTCACTGGCTGTGGATTTCTGTATTTCTTCCCGTCTGCAGCAGGATGAAGCTTCTCTGATGATGACTGATTAAGGCACTGATCTGAGTACAGAAGAATGCCACCAGGGGCCATCTTACTGATGCATCCCTTTTGTAGATCAGGAATATTTATTTTGCCCCTAGGTCCTAGAACTATCTAGTCTCTGGTACTTGGTTGCCCAAGTATTGAGTAAGGGTTCCATTTCACATAGCGAACCTTAACTCAAATCAGATATTGGCTGGTTACTACCACAAGCTTTGGCCGCTTGGAAATCTTGCAGGCACGGCACTATTGTAGACAAAAGGGTTTGTTGTTGTTTTGGTGTTTAAGTTTCTACTTTGGTAGCATACAGAGTACCACAAATGCCGGAATGTAGGGGTGAGGGTTCTATGTCAGCCACAGCTCAACTTCTCCGTATTCAATGAGTTGTGTAGGTGTTGGTTTCAGCAATGTGGTCTTGTTGTGAAGAGTAACCTATAGCCTTTGCAAAAGCCTGGATTGTTTAGGGGTTCCCATGGGATCCGTTTGGCCAACAACTTATATGTACTCCATTCCCTGTACTGAAGCTTCATTTGGTGAAGAGAGTTGTCCAGCTAAGACTCTGTCTCCACAATATGTTTGGCAACTGTATTCTCTATATGACCCTTCTTGGTTAGAATGGGATATTGAAGTCACCTACTATTCTATCAGTGTATGAGAGTCAATATGTGATTTGAATGGTAGTGGTGTTTCTTTTGTGAACTTGGATACCCTTGTGTTTGGTGCATAGATGTTAAGAACGGCTGTGTCTTCTTGGCAGATACTTCATTTGTTGAGTATATAGTGTCATTCTTCATTTCTTCTTAGTTTGTGTTTGAAGTCTATTTGTTGTATATTAAAAATGCTATACTGGCTTGCTTCTTAATTCTTTTTGCTTGGGATATCTTTTTGCATCCTTTTACCTTAAGGTACTGTCTGTTCTTGATATTAAGGTGTGTTTCTTGGATGCAGTAGAAAAAGAGTCCTGTTTTTCCATTCATTCTGTCAGTCTGTGTCTTTTTATTGGGGAATTGAGACCGCTGATGCCGAGAGTCACCAATGAGCAATGCTTGTGGATTTCTGGTAGTTTGTTCTTGTAGTGTAGTTTTTAATTTCCCACCTTTGCTGGCCTGAGATTCCTTACACTTTGTTTTCTTTCTTGGATGTGGTTAACCTCTTCAGGTAGAATTTTTCTTTCTAGTGCCTTCTGTAGTGTAGGACTTGTAGATAGGGACTGTTTAAATTCAGCTTTATCATGGAATTTCTTTCTCCAGACATTGAAGGTTTTGTTGGGTACAGTAGTCTGAGCTTGCTTCTGTGATGTCTTAGATTTGAGAGAACGTCTTTCCAGGTCGTTCTGGTTTTAAGCGTTTCCATTGGGAAGTCAGACGCTATTCTAATTAACCTGCCTTTGTATGTTAGTTGGTGTTTTTTTTCTTGAGCTTTTTATATTATTTCTTTGTTCTGTAAACTTTGTGTTTGCATTATTAGTGTTGAGGGAAATTTCCTTTCTGGTCTAGTCTAATTTGTGTTCTGTATATTTTTTTGTATCTTAATAGGCATCTCCTTCTTTAAGTTATAGAAGTTTGGGTTTTTTTCTTGTGATTTTGTTGAAAGTATTTTCTGTGCCTTTGACCTGGTTTTTGTCTCCTTCTATCCTTATTAATCATTGATTTAGTCTTTTCAGAGTGTCCTAGATTTCCAGATGTGTCATGTCTGGATGTTTTTAGAGTCATCATTTTCTTTGACTGACATATCAATTTCTTCTATTGTATCTGTAATTCCAGAGATTCTCTCTTTCATTTCTTGTATTCTGTTGGTGAAGCTTGCCTCTGTGGATCTTGTTTCAATTCCTAAATTTGTCATTTCCAGATTTCTCTCAGTTTGGATTTCTTTATCGATTCTATTTCTACTTTTCATGTCTTGAAATGTTTTCTTTATTTTCTTTCACTGTTTGTGTTTTCATACTTTTCTTTAATGGGTTTTTATTTCCTCTGAACCTCTATTATATTCATAAAAGATATTTTAAGGTCTTTGGCTTATGCTTCAGCACTGCTGTAATTATAGGGGTCAACTCTGGTAGGGTTGCTGGGCTCCAGTGAGGATTTATTGTCCTGACTGTTATTGATTGTGTTTTTACAGTGGTGTCTTGGCATCTGGGTTTGGTAAGATTGCAATTCTAGGTGCTAATATCTGGTCTTGTCTTTTGTCAGTGTTTTGTTCCTTGGTTTCTGTTGCTGGATAGTTCTCATGTGGATTATAGCAATTGAACTCAGCCTTCATGTTGTGTACCAACTGACCTATCTCTTTATTTTTAAGAGAGTGGAATGGTTTGGAAGATTCTTGATATTTATAAGAACAGACTCAGAAAACATTTACTTTGTTTGGTAACAGATATTTTTTTTTTGTTCAAACTTTCCTTGAGTAAATTTCCAATTTGTAGTGATAGTTCCTGTTTTAATGTTTGCAGGATTTTGTTATACAAATACTGCAATTATATCTCTTTATTCTAGTGTTAAAGATATGTCTTGTTTCGGCTTTGTATTATTACTAATAGTTCTAATATAAAGGTTTATTGTTTTATGTGTCTTTTCTAATATATAGACTCACCGTAGTTTCAATTGTCAACTTACTGTACCTAGAAAGAGGAAACCCAAGTTGAGGAATTACCTCAAATGGATTGTTCTGTGGGTGTATCTGTGGGTCATTTTCTTAGTTTCTAATTGATGAAAGAGGATCCAGCCTACTATAGCTGGTGCCAACCCTGGTCAGTTGGTCTTAGATTCTAGGAGGAAGGTAGCTAAGCAAGGCAGAAGAAGAAAGGCAGTAAACAGCTTTCCTGCCTTGGCTTCTCTTCATGATGAACTGTAGGCCAAATAAACCCTTTTTTTCCCATGCTGCTTTTGCATGGCTTTAAGGTAGTAGAAGAAATCTAATTAAGTCAGGGTTGTAAGAGTGTGTTTTATCAGAAACAGGCTCCCTTGTGTCTTTCCACAATGACAGAATTTATATTGACTAACAATAAAATTATAGAAAATATCTATTTTTATTGCTGCATTTTGCCAAGTAATCCCCATGTCTCTTGATAGCTGGCCACCGGCACACACAGATTATTGTAATCCTTAACTATAATATCAACTCTTAGATTACACATCATACTCATTGTATCTATCTATTTATCTATATATCTATATCTATCTATCTATCTGTCTATCTATCTATCTATCTATCTATCTATCTATCTATCTATCTATATATATATATATATATATATATATATATGTTGGTTTTAGAATGCCTCCTAAAAGACTAAAGAAGCCATACTGAAGTTCAAAGAGGCCTTACCAGAGATAAGAAAGATAGTTAAAAATAGATCCTGTGTATGGACAAGCTACTGGATATGTCTGGGGGCTCAGCCACAAGGCTGTCAGGTCAAAGTGGGGCTGAGGTTGAGTCAAGTTGCAAAAGTGAGAAGCAAGAATGTGGATATCATGAACGCACGGTACATGACTCAGCTAGTACCGGACTATACTGAGGAATGAACGACAGGACTGACAGCAATTCTCACGGGCTACTTTAACAATGGGAAGTAAACTGAGCTGAAGCTCTTGGGGCAGTCAGAAGTTTTCTGCCTCCTGATCCCTTGAATCACACACTAGGTAGTTAGAAGGCTGGGATTGTCAATGCCAGTGGTAGGTGTCCACATGTTTATGTAGTACAAGGAACAGTGTTATACGCCTCTTCAGTCTGGTGTGTTCCATAAGTTCTCAGGTCTGTTTTTTTCTAGTATGATTTTAATGTCTCATGTATTTATATGGCCAGTCTTAGTTACTACTGTTCTATTACTGTGAAGAGACATTAGGACCAAGGCAACTTCTAGAAGAAGGCATTTAATTGGGGGTTTGCTTGCTTACAGTTTTAGAGGGTTAGTCTCTGATATTATGGCAGGAAGCGTGGCTTCAGGTAGACAGGCGTCATGCTAGAACATTACCCAAAACCTTTTATCTCATCCCTAGATCCATAGGCAACAGGCAAAGAGAGAGACAGAGACAGAGACAGAGACAGACAGAGAAAGAGAGAGAGAGAGAGAGAGAGAGAGAGAGAGGGGGGGGGGCCTGGTACAGAGTTTGGAAATCTCAAAGTCCACACCCAGAGACAGACTTCCTCTGACAAGGTCACACCTCCTAATCCTTCCTAAATGGTTCCATTAACTGAGGACTAAGCATTCAAATATGTGAGCTTATATGGGTCATTCTCAAACCATCATATGGGACCAGTCCATTTTGATAGATGTATGAAGTGTTACCTTTTTACTATTAGGAAAATGTTATCTATCAGTATGTGCCTAGTGGTTGCTATTAACCCAAATGCTTTCGTCACCCTGAAATATGCTCAGAGAACCTCTATTTGCCTCAATTATAGTGTGTCCTTGCCATAAGAATGTATTTTATAATACTTTGCTAAAAGCATGTGTGGAGCAGCCACAAAGACATGTGGTGACCGTGGTCAACGTCACACTTGTTTCTTTATTATTCTCCCTTTCCTTTTAGAGTCACCAATTCTCACAGAAATGCCTTGCAGAGGAATCAGAGAAATACGCATAACGCAGGCCATTTTTGCAGCATTCAAAAACAATCTTATTCTTCGCAAATGATGCTAGGCAGTTATTTGTTTCACCAGAGAATTAAAATTCCCCAGGAGGATTTTGATCTCACCTAGGGAATACTTGTCTTTCAAATTGCTTGCAATGCTCATTCACTTGGCATGCTGGTTGCAAGTGGATTTATGATTTCCAGTGCCGGTTGCCATGGATCTTGTGTTCCCCATGTGTCTGTTTTATTTATATAAATGGCATGGATCTTAGGACAAGTGCACTGATTGATGGGTGTTAATGGAGAATGATTCCTTCTGTATAAAATCAGATCTCTTTTCAATGTGTTTTAATAATGGGTTTTAGAGAGAGTTCTTGGTAAAACATGTTTTAAAAACTATCTGATAACCAAACAGAGTAGAAAGTTTCTGTGTCTGTTGAAATGTAAG
Organism: Myodes glareolus; assembly: GCF_982192425.1. Classification (NCBI taxonomy): domain Eukaryota; kingdom Metazoa; phylum Chordata; class Mammalia; order Rodentia; family Cricetidae; genus Myodes; species Myodes glareolus. The sequence continues at coordinate 54,622,371 of NC_142044.1, forward strand.
TTCTGGTTAGTGTCCGCTCTTGGTTCTGGCATACTGGCACCTCCCTTGTGTCCCCAGTGTACCAGTTACAGACCTCTGTCACATCCCCTATGTCTCTTCATTATCCCAACTTATGGTCAAACTTCTACTTCTTCTTCATTACTACATTGTAAGTATGGAGACCATACCTTACAACTTCTAAGTTCATTTCTTGTATTTAAAAACACTAAACATACAGATGCAATATAATTAAATATTTTTAAGATGTCCTATTGGAGTACTTTTAAATAAATAAGTAAATTATTTTTAAAATATTCACCTGTAAAAGTATTTCATGTTTGAAAAATGCCAGCAGGCTATATCCATCTTCCAGCATGTCTTCCTGCTCACTGGTAGACATAATTATAATAATGATGGATGGGCTGTAAAGCAGCATTGGTTTTCATTCATAAAATCCACTTGTGATTGTAAAGAACTGAGAGTCCTGACTCTCAGCATTACAGAGTTCTAGAATGAAGAATGGGGTTACTGAGTGCTCCTCATTTATTTGGGCATATTTTAACAAATTAATATTTCTATGGTATAACTGGAAGTGCATAATACACGTGAATTGGTCAGTACATGATCTCACTGGGAAACCAAAGACCTTTGAGTAATGGACATGGTATATGCATGATTCATTCACTTTTTTGAAGTCCTTCGTGTTTAACAGGTACAATATTATAGTCAGTATTTATAGAGAATACTGAAGAGTTAGTGATACACACTAAGTTCTGAATACAATTTACATAATAAATAAAATAACAGTAAAATGTCCAACCAGAACCTCTGTGCTTTTTTTTTTCTTCTGTGTGACCTATTAGGAAGTTAAGTCTTGTGTCTTCTCAGTATCTGGCACTTTGGTCAAGCCTTATTATTCAAAAGAAGAACTAAGTTTGTTTTCCCTGGTATTTTCAAATTGTCCTCTGGTCCATGATGAAGGTCAGAGGTCTCCTTAGACTCTGGTTTTGGTGCCTGCTGGGAAGGCCTCTTTTTCACTGATCATTGATGTAATGGGAAATAGGATGACCATGGTCTTGCTTTACTGCTGGACCTGAGGTACGCGAGAGAATTTCAGCCTTGACTACATATGGGTCTAAATACACAGTCTGGGGTCCACACAACAGAATAAAAATTACAAAGTTTTTGATTATTCATGTAATGCCTTTTTTATTTTTAAGGAAAATGATGATTGACTAAGCAGCATATATTATTTTTATTTTTTATTTTGTGTTTATGAGTGTTCTTCCTGCATGTACACCATGTCTGGACAAACCACATGTATGCTTGGTGCAAGCTGAGGTCAGATGAGGTTGCTAGATTCCTTATATTGGAGTTTCAGACAGTGGTGAACTACCATGTTGGTGCTGGGAATTGAACCTGGGTCTTCTGCAAGAGCAACAAGCACTCTTAACTACCCAGATAACTCTCTAGCCATAGATGCTAATTTTAAACATGAGTAAGCCCAGAGGATTCATGAAACTGGGAGTTTCTAGAATTAGGTGATTGGAGAAAAGCAACCACAAAATTTCACACGATCTTTTATATAGTTCTGAATCACAAAATTTTGTCACTCTAATCTAGGCTCAAAATGCTTATTATTAATAAAGTCATGCTACACATCTTTATTTAAAAAAAGGATATAGCCACATATGTAATTGTTCATCCTTTACTACCAGAATGTTCTCATCTCTTACATTTGTTCAAATCAGCATTATCTGCTACTTAAAGAGTGGTGTTTCAAATCAGCTTCCCTATGGATTTTCGTCTATTGAACACCCAACGTAACACCTCAGCTTAGAAGATATTGAGGTTGTCAAGAGCTCTTTGTAGACGTGCTTTTAAACATTCTGTAAAGCAAGCACATGCACAATTTTCTTTCAAAGATCTGAAGTAAGTAAACATGTAATATCCTGCAGTTTTTCCTGAGCTTGGAGTTTATGCTCTCCAGTTCTTGGGGAATTCTGATCGCCTCAGGACCTGCTGAAGGAGAATATGATTGCAATACTGTTTGTGTGCAGTTTGCTTAAAAAATGGATTGTGAGTGTTCTGTTTCTAATACAAGAAATAAATATTAATTCCTTGAAACCAGAATCTCTCAAGCCTGCATGGTCATTTGCCAGCTGACTAAAGAAATTCTCTCAGCATGAAAATGATTTTGTAAGCATTTTATGGAGAAATGAAAAATAGATGCAGAAAGGGATGAGATAAGAATACATAACACCATGGATTGTGAACTGGAATTTCATTTGCTGAGTCTATCCTCTTAGGTCCGTGATTCTTAAACATGAATGTGTATTAAGTGTCAGGAGAATCGATTGTTGAAACAGGTTCTAAGGACCTATGATTCAGTCAGTCTGGAGTGACATTGATAACTTGCATTTGTAAAAGCTAACACTGCCTTTTGAGAACCCTTTGGGGATGACTGCCCTAAATACATTTTGTTCCAAGGATTCCTGGTTGGCTGGTAACTCTTAATGATACCTCCACCAAGGATATCAACTAATGGGGAGGGAAGAACAGAACAAAACATCTTATTTAGATATCAAGTGATGTCACACTAACAAGATTGCATTCCTTGGCTTAATATTACTGACATATTTTCCTGCTGTTATAAATCAGCACAAGGAAGATTCTGGGGCCTGATTTGATTACTCTTGCGTTGGAGAAATATTGAATTTTTTTGTTGCTGTTAAGAAGCAAATCTATGAGTGCCTCGTATTTTATTACAGTCAATCGTGGAGGGGAGCTAATAGGACGGCCCTGATGTATTCTCATTAGCTGACTTGAAATGCAGTCCAGCAGTCAGACACTAGAGAGGTGAATGTAATTTGCCTTGACAAATAACTGGTAAATACACTTTGGGGATTGTGGTAAAACTCACAAGTATTTCTGGTTTTGAAGGTTAATTAGGATTTGAAGGATAACTAATAATAAAGACTGGGGGTTTTATAGCCTTAGCTGGATATTCAAACCACCCTGAAAACAATATCTGTGACCCCTGTGCACTATTCCGATATTCACATTTCATTTGCAGAGGGGCTTAGCATGGAGGATCATAGATAAGGAGAGAAGTAGAGACAGAAGCGCTAAGCTTCCTAGAGATCTGCTTGCCATGTGAATTTCAGTATAGGCTAGTTTATAAGTATGGTCTCTAAATTCATATACTCAGCACAATAGAGTTTGTTGCTCTCTCACACAAGAGAGTTTAGGAAAGGAGATTTGAAGGAAGGGTCAAGTTTCTTTACCATGACAAAATGTTGTTCAGCGAATGAGGAACAGGCCATTAGAGTGATTCAGTTATTCCTTCTCCTTATTTGTAGCAGTGCTAGACACTCCTCGTCCTGTCTCTGTTCTCTCTCTCTCTCTTTTTCTCTCTCTCTCTCTTTTTCTCTCTCTCTCTCTCTCATGTGTATGTGTGTATGTATGTGTACACATGTGTGAACTAAGTTAAAATTTAACATATTGCATTTAAAAACCATTCAATTAAAATCTTAGCATCCTCAATTTTAGGATAAAATGTATACCCTATTTGCAAAGAAATCCCATTTAATTTACCAACTATGAACCTCATTAAAGAATAATAATACAGACACAAAAGGGATAAATTTCATAAAAATTCACAGGTACAAGGACTTTTTTAGAAATGCTGGTTCTTCTGAAAAAAACACGAAAGGAGTTTCCTCCGTATGCCAGAGACCCCATGTGTGTAGATGGGAGGCTATACTGCTGTGCTTGTAGCTGTAACAGTTCCACTTAACACAGTAGAAGAAAGGCTGACTGTATTTCTATAGTTCGCTGTGAAACTCTTTCCCTCACACAACTGTAATGGTCCTCAGCAGAACAGACTTGAAGGAGAAGTTCTGAAGGGCATGTGAGGATGATTTATGCTTGCCAATGATGAAGTCCTGTTGACAAAAAGAAATTCTCCCTGCTTACTTATGAATTTGCACAGCAAGCAAAGTTTAAGAGAGAAACATTCTAAAATTCTTCCTCTAAATAAGTCAGTGTTGGGTGAGAACAATGAGAAAATGACTTAAAATTGTAGACAACTGTATTATCAGACTCTGGTAACTCAGAAAGCCTTATGTATACAATACACCATATAGTCACCATGAAAGTCTGGTAGTTGCAAATCTGCTATATATTTTCTGGGATCTTTCATAAGAAATTTTATATGTGGTGTGTGTGTGTGTGTGTGTGTGTGTGTGTGTGTGTGTGTATGTGTGTGTGTGTATGTGTGTGTGTATGCACACATGCACATGTGCGAGTACATGTGTGTGCTCATGTGTGTGCTCATGTGTGTATGCTCATGTGGAAGCCAGATGACAGCCTTGCCTATCAATCATCAAATGCTGTCCATTTAAAAAAACTTTTTGAGTTAGGATGTTTTATTGATTTTGTATGTACCAAGTGGGACAAACTGGCTGGCCACTGAGTCCCAGGCCTCTGGGATCCACTTGTCTTTTCTTCCGCCAGCACTGGGATTACAAGCATTTGCCACCTCTACTGGAGTTTTCCTTTTTACATAGGGCCAGGGGTTCAGATTTATGTCCTCATGCTTGGAATCCCTTAACCACTGAACTATCCCTCCAATCCCACAATCCCACTTGCAAAGGGAAGACCTTCGAAAGTTAATTATCTGAGCATATAAGTAGAATTACTGAAGAGGTGAAAAAAGTGGAAACTGTGGTAACTATTGGAAAAAAAACATTCTCTAGGCAGTGGTGGCACACACCTTTAATTCCAGCACTCAGGAGGCAGAGGCAGGTGGATCTCTGTGAGTTTGAGACCAGCCGGGCCAACAAGAGCTAGTTCCAGGACAGGCTCCTAAGCTACAGCAAAACCCTGTCTCAAAAAAACAAAAATAAAAAGAAAAATAAAGAAAAAAGAAAAAAACGTTCAACTTGGCATTAGAAGGAGAACTTGGACTATACTCTGTGTGAAATAGTGGCGCTCAGCTTGTTTCTTTGTGCTGTGAGATCAATACAGTGTTTCACTTTTCATTCCATACTGCATGATTCAAGTGAAACATATGAAAGAATAAAACATTGCAGAGAGGTCAAGCTAGCTGGTATTAACACTTTCTCACTCCGTAACACTGCTTTCTCTGACTGCTCTCGTGCTACTACATATGTTTCTCTCCATAACTGTATGCCTACGATATATCACTTTCAAAAGGATAAATTTAGAAAAGTGAACTAATTAGCAATTAATATCCTGGCTTCTGCAGTAGCTGTTTGCATTAACTTATGTCACTAACCATCACTGGAGAAGACGGTGTAAATTACAGGTTACTAGAACTCAAAGCGTTTGTGGATATGTGTGTTAACCACAAGGTTAGAGCATGCTCCCAAAAGTTTAGGGCCAGAATCAGACACCATTTAGTTTGTGTGACTTTTGAATTTTTGAGAACTGAATTTTCCTTGCAATGCAAAGACAATATGACTGCCAGATAACTGTGTCCTTTTATAACCCCCTTTTAAAAGCTAAAGGCCATAACAGAAGTAGTTAAAAGTGTATATCACCATTTTTATAAATAATTCTGGGTGATGTAAGTCATCCTGTGATTATGTGAAATTCAAAGAGAAGAAAACCACATTTTTCTCCTTTGAGAGTAGACCTGACTGTAACATGAGGGCCAGCTTGTTGGAGTATCTGTTCCCGCCCAGTACCCCACAGCCAGCAAGTCCCAGAGAAAATCAATCACACAGAGATCTCTATAAGTTATAAAACTGATTGACCCATTAGGTCAGGCTACTTATTAGCTCTTATAACACATATTACCCCATTATCCTTGTCTACATTAGGCATATGGCTTGGTACCTTTTTCAGTGTGACAGCTCACATGTTATGTCTTCGGTGGTCTGGGCAGGAATGGCGGAGGGAGCTTCCTGCTTCCCAGAATATTTCTATTCTCATCGCCCCGCCTCTACTTCCTGTCTGGTTGACCCACCTATACTTCTTGCCTGGCCAATCAGCGTTTTATTAAAATACATGACTGACAGAATACAGACAATTCTCCCGCACCACCTGACTGGAGTAGATGCTCTGCCATTTCCTCTTCCAAAACCTGCTACTCTGATTCACCTGAATGTCCTCATTGGTCAAATGTGTGCACTGTAGAAGACATCAGGATGCATGGCTTTGAGTCTGAGTCCTGCTCTACAGAAAACAAATATGTCTCCATATTTTCTGTAATGTTTTCTAAGCAAGAAAATCAGTGAAGAAAGCTATACAGAACATTCAAGACCAACTTCCATTTCCTTTATGTTGAGTCTTTTCCATGGCTTTCAAATTCTTTTCATGTATATCAGAAATCAAAAAATATCATTTTATGTTCTTTTCTAAGGTAGACATGGCATGGAAAGGTTGACGTTGATGCTCAACTTCATAACTTCACAGATTTATTTATGAAATTTCTCCAGAAGACACTGTTTGTGGGGTTTAATTATATAGCATTAATTAAAGTTCTGGAGAGCAAAAGACTCACCCATCAGCTAACAAAGCACTCATGGTAGATGTACGCCAGGAATGAAAGCATCGCAGCTCCCCTTTCCCTTCTGCTGGTTCTGCGTTCAACCTACATGTGCTGTTTCAGGACCGACTCATTAGATGCCTGCATCTCTCTGATCATGGGCTGAACTCATCTCATAATGAACCCTGTTCTGAATCGGTTTAATACAGATGTGCCTGCCATATTTATACTACCTGTTTTGAGTAGTGCTAATTTATAAAGAAGTATAAATTATGCTTTGCTAATGCAGGCAGCTGTTTAGCCTTCCAGAACTTCATGAATTCTCTATTAGTATCTAAAACACTTCTGACCTAATGTGCTTTAGAAAATGGGTGATAGGACCCTACTAGATATTGCCCTGTCCTCGAGCATCCAGTGTTCTGAGGTGTAAACACAGACCTCAGACACTGTCAAGCATGATTACTGGCTGCTCATCCACTGGCAAGTAGACATACATGGCGCTTGTACACACATCTAAACCTGTAGACACGCAATATTCATAATGTGAATTTTGTAGTGTTGTGGAAATTATTGCTGGTTTAGAGTAAGTTTTGCGGCATAAAGGGTTTTGGAAGGTCACAAGTCTTTGGGGTTATTTTTCAGTAGCATGAAACAACCCCACAGCTAGGAAGAACTGTGTGCATAAGTACCAGGTGGACTAGCGTCCTGCACCGTGTGCACCTCCCATTTAAAAGAAATCTGCTGTGAAGACGGAACAGTGTAATCAGTTTAGAACAGAGATCTGAGCAGAATATCACTGGCTCTTAATTCAGTTCTTTTCTGATTTACTAGGACTTCAGGCACATTTCCTAAAGTCTAAAGTTCTGTTTATTATCAACAAAATAATAACCACAAGACTAGGCTAGCATTGGCTATGTCAGTGGTGGTTGCTGCAGGAAGAAGCCCAGAAATGTTGCTTGTCATGATGGTGTCTCCATGCACACCACGAGGATAATGATATTATTGTATCACAGAATTATACATAATTAATTCTCAGCCATTCAAGAGACCTTTTATTGAATGCTAGATTTCCTATTGATAGACCAAATGATTCTATGATTTTTAAATACTACCATTTGTAATAGCTAAAGCATTTTTCCAGTGAGCCAGCCTTATCAACTCCCCACAGAGCACACAGGAAAGCCTCCTGGATGATTCATATGAGACTTTGAGATTTAACTTAAGTTTTTTTTTTTTTCTGGGAAAGCATTAGAAGCTGGAATTGAGTAGAAGATGGCTTTGTTGCTACAGTATGGAATATTTGATTTTGAGCTTTGAAAGACACTGCATCTAGATATATCTTTTAAAGCACATTCTGTTGTGAAACACTTGCTGTGTTGTTGATGGAATTACTCTCCAATGACTCCATATTTCATGGTTCTGCTATTCAGTACATGCATGAGGTGTTTTAACCCATTGCCCTGTGAACATCTTACTGCTGTGAACAACAGAACATGAAAATTGGGAAATGAGCAGAAATAACTACCCAATGACCAAAAATGTGTATGCTCTGCTCTATGTATCTATCTATGTGTCTATGTATCTATCTATGTATCTATCTATATATCTATCATCTATCTACCTATCATCAATCTATCAATCTATCTTTTTATCTGTCTGTCTATCTTTCTATCTGTCTATCTATCATCTAATTATAATCTATCTATCTATCTACATATCTATTTATCTATCTATCTACATATCTATCTATCTACATATCTATCTATCTATCATCTATCTATAAATCACATACCTATCTGTCTCTCTGTCTGTCTATCTCTATCTATCTATCTATCTATCTATCTATCTATCTATCTATCTATCTCTTTATCTATCATCTATCTGTTACTTCTGACACATAATGTAGCCCCAAGCTGTGTTTGAATTCTCTGTGTCGCTCAGGCCACCTTTGAATGTTCAAGTCACTTGTTTGCTGGTCCTACATGTCCAGTTAAGCAGTCCAGGCAAGAGCAGTTTCTTGCCCAAATGGCTAACCAACTCCATAAGGAGCCTCTTTGATGTCCGTCTTCCTCTTGAAGTAGCTTGGCGCTGGCAGGAGCAGGTGTGTCTCATTGAAATAAAAAGTCTTGAGTTTTTAAAAATATTTTGAATGTCATATTTTACAGCTGGATCAACATTACAGCTGGATTCATTTAAAGAGTTAACTTTTACGTTGAATTTATTATTACTGTATTTGTGTGTGTGTGTGTGTGTGTGCGCGCGTGTGTGTGTGTGTGAGAGAGAGAGAGAGAGAAAGAGAGAGAGAGAAAGAGAGAGAGAGAGAGAGAGAGAGAGAGAAAGGCACCATGGTACTCATGTGGAAACCGAAGGACAACTCTGTGGAAGGACAACTCTGTGGAGTTGGGTCTCCTCTTCCACCCTCACATGGTTCTAGGCATTAAACTTAGACTATGGGACTTTCACAAACTTCTTCCCTGTGCTACCATCTCTCCAGCCTTAGGCTGGAAATTCCCAACCTGAGGCTGAGGCCCCTGATTTGTCTTCTCTTGGATTTATTTTAAAAGCCATATAATTGCAAATTCTTTCTCCATCCCTTTTTGGGGTATGTAAATCTTTCCTTAACTTTTTCCAGTTTTCTTTTTCAGGACCTGGACTTTTCCCTTGATATACTATTACAGACAATGGTAGCCTCTGGTCTCCAAACTTTGTTGGAATTTAAGATTCTGATTTTAGGTAATGCCAATTAGTAAACACCACCTCATCACATACACCTTTCCACGGCATGGAAAGCTTTCCCCTTGACCCACTATAGCTCTAGATGCTACCCCCAATATTTAGTTCTGTCCCTTTCAGCCACAGCTATCTTGGACAGTGTTGCTTTTTTTCTTGACTTTTTAAATTCATTCAGTAAAAATTTATTTGAGACATGTAGGCTAGATTCTTTGAGATTCGTTTCCTTTTTAAAATTTAAATAGGAACCCTGTAACAACAATAGCAAAATAAGCAAAAATTACCAAAAACAAAACAAAAACAAAACCATGGAACTAAACTACCACACTTCAAACCCATAGCAAAATGAAGAGAAATAACAATTTGAACTATTAAGAGAAAAAGTTTCATGTGTTAAAGAAGTCTTGAGTCAGCTAAATCTGTGAATAAAAAATATCAAAAGAAACCAGTATCACGTACAGCAAACCCTCTTACATTTCAATGCTAAAAATGTCTTAAGTGAGTATTTAGGCAAAGGGGAAGAAAGCATCTAAAATGGGAATCAAGACTGAAAACATGAGAAACAGAACACAAATAACTGATATAATTATGAAGCAATGAAATTACCAAAAGATTGTGCAAAATCCAAACGGTAAAGCAATTCCTAAATCACATTCTAGTTTAAATTTAAGTATATCTGAAGAAATGTAGTGAAAAAGATAAATAATCTTATTTTTACGTTGATAATTCCAGGGAAAGATTCATTTAAACATTTTAAAGTCTCTGTCGCATTAAAAATAATTACTTCAAAAACAATAGACAAATAGTAAACAACAACAAAATATCTGCAGTGAACCACATATCAATCTAGTATAAAAGTATAAATGAGAGCAAACATGAAGGGATATTTAAAGGAATAAACATTGGTACATAAATATAAATATAAAACCCTACAGTACCCCTGCAAGACAACATTGTCGCAATGGTAAAAGAAAAGAAGAAAGGAGCAAAGAAAGGGAAATTTGATATATTCTGTCTCTAAGAGAAAGTTTAGAAGTCACTTATCATGTTGTAAAAACTGCAAACAGTATGAGAAAAGTTTTCATGAAGTAAAGCAGAGAAGTCACATTAAAATCCTTAACAGAATTCCAGCAAAGAACACAAAATAAATACAGAGCATTCATTCTATAAACAGTAAGAAAATTTACCTGAGAGATAAAATTAAATTTGAAATACTGATCTAAATGTCAGAAGAGTCAAACAATAAATAGATATCAACATATTGACTCTAGGTGATAGACCTAATAAGATGAACTCATGTATGAAATTTAATAGCTCATTTAAAGAAAACTACCTTGTCTTCATATGACTACATCTCTAAACAAAACCCATCCCATAGGAGGACACAGAATCTTTAAATGCTTCAAGAAGCACTTACAACACATACTACACTCTCCATCCATGCACAGTAAAGAGAGGCCTTTTTTAGTGACATGAAAATACCCATTGACTTATCTAGGGTTCACTAGACACAACTGATTGATCAAGAGAATGAATCTACTCTGAAAAACCGTGAGAAAGTGAGGGAACAAGAGTAGAGTGAGACATTTCTGAAGGCTAGCCTGGGTGGCTACCACCACGGGCCCTGCTCAATAAGTCAACCCATAAAGATAGACTGCCTCAAACAATGGGGTTTAGGTATTTGCCCCATCGTACCCATAAACCATTGTCTATACATGCTGCGCTCTTCTGAGCCAAGAACAGCTGTTAGCTCTCGGCCTTAGTGACACACAGACTGCACATTGTAGAATATCTGGGTAGGGCTTAACAGCATCTAATTCCTTGCTGCCCTTTAAGATTAATTTTATCTGCACGGCTGAAAAAGTCTGATGACAATGATTAGGACATGAAAAGTGTGCAAAGACAGGCCAATTGTCCCTATGTGTCCTTGGGCGTCCTTAAGTCTCTCTGATCCTCCAGCTGTTCCGTTGTTTCTGTGGTTTCATATTTCCAGACATGAGCAGAGGACCAGGAGGCAAGCTGACTATGATGTACAGAAACTCTGTATCTATGGAGTTTTCCTGGAAGGACAACCCAATAACTTTCAGTCATGTATCAGTGACCTGACCTGATTTGGGGGGATTGGTTGGGATTTCTGTATGTGCCTTGTGCAGGAGTGGAAGACAGGCAAGAATGGGGACTTGTAATGGCGCTACATATGCAGTGGTTGCTAAGCCAACCCACTTTACAAACAACATAAATGAATCTTACGTCTTCAAAGGACAAATTCAATTCTGCTGTTGTGTTGTACTTGTCAAATACTAGAGGGAAAATATGCATAACTAGGTAATAAGCTCAAGATATACTGAGCAGGAACAATACACATTAGGTGTTTGTTTCCTTAACAATCCAAGAATACACAGAAAACTCTAAGATTAAAATGGCCAAGCATAAAATATTTAGAAGGCAGTGTTATGTATCAAGTACCTTTACCTGCTGAGTATCTCACTGGCCCTGGCAATTTAGTTTTGGGATAAGGTAAGTCAAATTGAAAAGAAAACAATAGTCTGAGGCCGGTCTTCTAAACACAACTAGAAAATAAATATTAAAAAATGAAAAGGTCTTGCAGCAGTGGCAACGCTTTTAGTCTCAGCACTCTACATTGGGTGTTGGGATTTGAGACAGTATCATACTGTATTGCCCCAACTGGCCTGGGACTCCCTTTGTAAGCCAGGTTGGCCTTGAATTTATGGCTATCCACCTATCTCTGCCTTCTGAGCGTTGGTATTAAACACACACACACACACACACACACACACACACACACACACACACATACCTGGAAGTCCAAATTCTGAGGTAAGAAGTTCCCTGTGAGTTCAAAGCCAGCATGATCTCCATAGAAAGTTCCAAGCTAGGTAGAGCTACATGATAAGATCTTGTTTAATTTTTTTTTTTACAAAATTCAAGATGTCATTATTTTTTTCTGCTGTGTAGTACTCCATTGTATAAACGTACCACATTTTCCTGATCCATTCTTTGGTCAAGGGACATTTAGGTTGTTTCTGGCTGTGATAAATAGAGCTGCTATGAACATTGTTGAGCGCATGTGTCTGTGGCATGATTGAGCATCCTTTGGATATATATCCAAAAGTGGTATTACTGGGTCTTGAGGAAGGTTGGTTCCTAATTTTCTGAGAAATCACAACATTCACATCCAAAGGGGTTGTACCAGCTTGCATTCCCACCAGCAATGCATAATTGTTCCCTTTTCCCCCGCAGCTTCTCCAACATAACTTGTCATCAGTGTTTTTGATCTTGGCCATTCTTACAGGTGTAAGATGGAATCTCAGAGTTGTTTTGATTTGCACTTCTCTGATGACTAATGGATGGAGCTAGAAAGCATTATTTTGAGTGAGGTAACCCAGACACAGAAAGACAATTATCACATGTACTCACTCATCGGTGGTTTTTAAACATAAAGCAAAGAAAGCCAGCATACAAACCACAATCCCAGAGAACTTAGACAACAATGAGGACACTAAGAAAGACTGACATAGATCTAATCTACATGGGAAGTAGAAAGTAGAAAAAGACAAGATCTCCTGAGTAAATTGGGAGCATGGGGACCTTGGGAAAGGGTTGAGAGGGGGAGGGGAGAGGCAGGGAGGGGAGCAGAGAAAAACACAGAGCTCAATAAAAATCAATAAAAAAGGGAAAAATAAATCTGTTTTTTTTAAAAAAAAATTTTAGATACATTGAAGGTAGTAGATATTTTGTTTATACAAATTTTTCATAGGGTATGAATAAAAAATATGTAATACTTACATTACTGCTGTGGGATATTACTTTAACTAGACAAAGATGCGTTACATGTGCTTATGCTGCAGAATATTATTATATATGTGAGGTGTGTTAATTTGTTTCTGCTGCATTCATTTAACTGTGAAAATATGTGTTGCTGCTTCATCTTGCCTGCCTAAGGCACCTGACTGGTCTAATAGAAAGCTGAATGACCAATAGCTAGGCAGGAGGTGGATAGGTGGATCTGGTGGGCAGAGAGAATAGGTAGGAAGAGAAGAGGAGAGAGCTAGATGAGAAGGAGGAGGAGAGAATGAGAGAAGAAGAGAGTGAGACACTCAGGGTTAGCCAAAGAGCATCAGCCAGCAGACCCAAGGTAGGACACACAGAAAGGAAGGTAAAAAGCCCCAAGGCAAAACATAGAACGAGAAACTGGTTAAAATAAAAGCTAAAATAAGGCTGAACACTCATAACTGTTAAGTCTCTATGTCTTGATTTTGGAGCTCATCGGTGGCCCCAAAACAAAAATACTGCTATGCCTGGCTGAATATTTAGTATAGCAGTATTTATTATCACAGCTTCCTGAAAAGAATTTAAAAGTTTAACTGGAAAAGGCAACCCCATAGGAGAAAAACAGTCTCAAGAGCCGACAAAATGAGGTCTTGGAAGCCTTGTCTGATTGTATCTGGTTTTGTCCTGTTTTCTGTCCTCTCTTGGAGGCCTGCTCTTTTCTGAAGAGGAGTGGATCTGGGGGAGAGGGGAGGTGATGTGGGAGCTAGGAGGAGTGGCAGTAGGGTAAGCTGTAGTTAAGATGTGATGTATGAGAGAAGAATCTATTTCAGTTAAAAAAAAAAGTTTAGCTGGAGAAGAAGTTACTCCACTGGATATGCTAATTAGGTTGAGCTGTGTGAATTTAGAGCTACCGGTTATTTCTAATCTTAAGACAGTACCTTCATGTGTCTCATCTAATAAACACAAACATTTTCATAGGCCTCAGTTTTTAGTGTGACTTTTGATGAGTGATGAAATCATTATTTAAATTGTCTCATTAAGTTCCAGTACAGGAACAAAATAAATGTATAGCAAATATGCCTTGCATGCAATCTTTTAGCAAGTTCTTGACTCCTGGGGAAAAGGCATTTGGTTTGTCTAACTGTATTCTTGGTGTGGGAAAAACCTGAAAACAACTCTGAATTAATGACTGAAAACTATCTATATTATAAAATGGAAAATTTACGTTGTAAGTGAGGATTGGTAGGAAAAACCAGTGTTTAATATTTTGTCACATGGTGCAGGATGGTTTAAGTAGCTTTAGGCCTTTCTCGCTTAACTGGGGCGACTGTGTTTGTCCTAATGTGGTAGGTATGTGGAGCGGTTGTTGAGGTGTCAGGAGATGTTATGTCAACTTTCTGATCATCTTTTAAAATTCAGTTAAATTTCAGAAGGGTAATTGTGTGAAAAGTGGTGACGGCACCAGAGACAGAAGAAGACATATCCCATGAGAGAACATGCCTGTCCAGTTTGGGTTAGAGGGCTGCATGAGCGTTCACCCCAACACAGTGGGCTATGACATCACATGTTGCATCCCAAAATCCATTATCTAAACTCCACATTTCTAAAAAAGAGTTCTTGACGATCAGGATGGTGGGCTGCCTGGGAGACTGCAGAGCAGTCCTGACTTGAGCTATTTTCTTCTCCACAACAAAGAAGGGTATAAAAAATGCACCCACCGAGATGGCTTTAGTGCAAAATGGGATTGAAATGCACATTTGCTCAGAGATCCTATTAGTGTCTCTACTGAGGAGCGGCAAGGAGAAGCAGTGAAGTGTCAATAATTTGCCTACAATGGTTTTTGTCCAAATGTTTGGATAAGCTGACAGCCACTAATTCTGGAAAAATCCTTTCAAATGATTTCACTGATGGCAGCCCCTTGATCCAATAGCAAGCTTTGGTACTCCTCCTCACTACACAGAAGCTGGTGTGGGCTACATAATAATGAATGAAATGAACATTTTATGTCGTCTCTGCCCTGATAAATTGATGAATACTTTTGAAATACGATACAGTTTATTTCAAGGCAGTTTTAAGCGATACTCAGTAATGAGTGGACTTATGTACTGCTTGCTCTAGTTCTTTCTTCATGATGTAGATAGATGACTTTGGTTACTTGCCATGTATTGGCTTATGGGTCACACTGGTTTGGGCCCTTCTCTCTCTATCCTCCTTTTCCACATTCAAGAATAGTTAAGGTAGAGGTCTAAATATAGTGTAAGGTATTTTTTAAAATAGTTCTGCTAATTTTTTGAGAATTTTCAACTGTGTATTTTGAACACATTCACCTCACCCCAGCTCCTTGTCTTATCCATCCTCCCATCCTTTCCCACCCAACTTTGAAATTGCTTTCTCTCTCTCTCTCTCTCTCTCTCTCTCTCTTTCTCTCTCTCTTTTTTCCTCCTTCCCTCCCTTACCCCTCCCTTTCTTCTTTTCTCCTTCTTTCCTTTCTTCCCCTCTCCCCCTTTTTCCTGTCTGCCTGTCTGCTTTCCCTCCCCTCTCCCTCTCCCTCTCTCTTTCTTTCCTGTCTACCTGCCTTCATTCCTCCCCTCTCCTCCCTCCCTATTTCTCTTTCTTTCTTTCCTTCCTTCTTTCTTTCTTCTCTTTCTTTCCTCCTCCTAGCCCCTACTTTTCCTTCTCCTCCTCTTCCTCCTCCTACTTTCTCAATCAAGCGCAGCTTGTGTTGCCCAGCTAATCTTGGTATTGAGATCTGCTCTGGTACCTGACCATACTACCAGGGGTCACATCATTTAAAAACCAAACCGAAACAAAATCTCTGACACTCCCTCTTCCAGCAGCCCTAAATTGCTAAATAGCTCTCAGATGAAAAAAATATAATTGCTTATTCACTTTTGCTAAACACTTCTAGTTTTCTAGTGAGCATAGTTATCCTTAGTGAGATTAGGAGTTGTGTATGCCTTTAAAGATAAAGGTGCTGGGTATGAACTTGACCTGTAAATGGAAACAGAGCAGTAGGTTTCCAGAATATATATATATGAACACTGAAAGATGTTTTTAACCATAGTATTTTGTTGACTAATATCATACGTTATTTGCAAATTTCAAAATATAAAACCCAGTGTCCTTGAGTGTATTGTTGACTGGTCACACAGTTTACAAGCCCAATAAGACATTGCCTACTACTTCAGTGTTTATCTTAGAAACAAGTTACTGAAGGGCAGTGATTGAACTATATATCCAAATATGTACTCCTTGTAGTCTGCAAAAATAAAAAAAAAGAAAACATTTGAAAAAGACTTGGAAATCTATACAGTGGCAAAATTTGACATAATCCAAAGCTTATAGTTTCCTATGATATGACTGGATTCAAACATGCTCAGCTAAGTTTGTTTTCCTGGGAAAAAATTCAAGAGAGTCTCATGGCATGAGACAAAGAAGATAGCCGGCCTCAAGAGCTGTGTGAAGGACTGACAGGAAGTGTGGACCTGAGTCCATTGGTGTCGATGCACGATTGAACTATGAAGAGGCTGCAGCATATCTCAAGCTTGAGCAAAACTCTACATAGTCTATATTTTGAAAGAATACACCTTTAAACTTTCTTTCCACATTTGTACCTCTTTCCTGGCAGTTCTTTTTATCTTACCTGAGAGATAGTAAGGCATCTCAAACATTGGTGGTTGATTTGATCCCATCCCTATAGTCAAAGAAAGGAGTGTTCATTTCATGATCAAGTGGCCTACAAAACAGTTCTTTAGATGAATGCTTCTTTGATGCTTTGTAATTATTTAAGTGCACACCAGGATCCCTCTTTCCATGGTTTTCCATGTACCTCTCCTTCTGACATTTCCATTAAAATCTAAAAAAAAAAAGTGTCGACTGATTAACATGGCTTTTTAAAAAGCCCCACTAAAAGCCATCCTCATGAATCAAAGTCAGCGTGCACCACTGGTAATTAACTTGACACAATTCGCCTCTCCAAGCTAATCATCCTCTGGCTGTTTTGTGTAATTGCTGTCAGTTCAGATACACAAAACAACTGGAGACCACTAAAAAGGGAAGGGGAGTCTAAAGCTAGGGATTAGGCCAACTTCTTCAGCTGAGAGCATATTCTAATTAAGATCCTGGAGGATGCAGAAATAAACATTCAACACATAGATCTTGGAGTTCCACATTGAGTTCCACAAAAGCGGTCTAGGTCACATTGCTGGTAGGGGTTGAATGTGAGCACAATATAATAAATTCACCAGGACTTGCCATGGGAAGAACAGGAGACTGTTTATACTGTAGGACACTGGAGTTAAGGAGTTCAGGCTCCATATCGAGATCTGCTCCTGTGCCAGGCTCTTACTGTGTGTGATTCTGGAGATGCTACTCGGATTCTTTCCGCTCATTTCTCATTAGGAAAAAACGGAAGAAATGGCCTAATGGAGTGTGTATATTTAAGCGTTAAGGTAAAAATGACGTTGATGCCTTACTTGGAAATGAACAGATTCTCAATAACAATCACATAGTATTATAATGTCAGTGTCGTTAACACTTATCATAATGTCAGTGTCATTACTATTTATCACTGTTGAGTACAAAAATTAATCCAATGTAGGGGCAACTAAGTCTCTCAGTGGACAAAAGCATTTGCCTCCAGGACTAATATCCTTCCTGAGTTCAAGTTCAATAGCCCAGACTGCTAAGATTGCCCTGAAGATTCAAAAGTGAAGAATCACCTCACTAATTTGAAGGAGGAAAAGTTGATTTTATAGGTTATTTTTGCAATGAACATCTTTTAACAATGCATCAACTAAGCCTGTGTAATTATTGATTGATTGATTGATTTGGTCTGGGTTTTGTTTTTTTTAAACAATCTTATTTTACCTATCAATCCCATTTTCTCTCCCTCTCCCATCTTCTCCCCACCCCACCCCCATCCACTCCTCAGAGATTGGCTGTTATATCACTTGAGGCAGGACCAAGGCCCTGGCCCCTGTATCTAGACTGAGCAAAGTCTCCCTCTATAGGGAATGGGCTCCAAAGAGCCAGTTCATGCACTAGGGATAAATATTGGTTCTACTATTAGTGGCCCCACAGACTGTCTAAGCCATACAACTGTCACTCACATTCAGAGGGCCTAGTTTGGTTTTATGCAGATTCCCCAGCACTCAGTCAGAGTCAGTGAGCTCCCACTTGCCTGGGTCAGTTTTTACTGTGAGTATCTTCATCATTGTCTTGGCCCCTTTTCTTATAATATCACTCTTCTCTCTCTATGACTGGACTTTAAGAGTTGGGTCCAGTGTTTAGCTGTGGATCTCTGCAACTGTATCCATCAGTTACTGGGTGAAGATTCTGTGATGACAACTAAGATAGTTATCAATCTGATTACAGTGGAAAGGCAGTTAAGGTACCCTCTCCAGTATTGCTTATGGTCTTAGATGGGGTTATCCTTGTGGAGTTCTGGGACTATCTCTAGTGCCTTGGTTTCTCGCTAACCCCATAATGGCTCCCTCTTTCAAGCTATCTTTTACCTTGTTCTCCCTCTCTGTCGTTTACCAACTCAATCTTCTTGATCCCTCGTGTTCTCCTCCCCACTCCCCTTCTTCCCTCTTCGCTCCCCTACCACCCTCCACTCTCCCACCATGCCGCCTATTTACTAGGGAGATCTAGTCTACTTCTTCTTCCCTAGGGTATCCATGTATGTCTCTATTTGTGTTCTTCTTGGTTTCTGTCTTCTCTGGGGTTGTGGATTGTGGGATGGTTATCTTTTGTTTTATGTCTAATGTCCATTGATGAGTGAGTACATACCATTTGTCTATCTTTGTCCAGGCTACCTCACTCATAATGGTTTTCTCTAGTTCCATCCATTTGCATGTAAATTTCAAGATGTCATTTTTTTCTTTTACCACTGAGAAATTCCTCATTTTGTAAATTACCATATTTTCTTTATCCATTATTTGGTTGAGAGGCATATAGGTTGTTTCCAGGTTTTGGTTATTATGAATAATGCTGCTATGAACACAGTTGAGCAAATATGCTTGTAGTATGAGTGTGCATCCTTTGGGTATATGCCCAAGAGCAATATTGCGGGGTCTTGAGGTAGATTGATTCCCAATTTTCTGAGAAACTGCCATACTGACTTCCAAAGTGACTCTATAAATTTACACTCCCACCAGCAATGGAGGAGTGTTCCCCTTATTCCACATCCTCTCCAGCATAATCTTTCATTGGGGTTTTTGATCTTAGCCATTCTGACAGGTGTAAGATGATATCTTAGAGTTGTTTTGATTTGAATTTCCCTGATGACTAAGGATGTTAAGCAGTTCTTTAAGTGTCTTTTGGCCATTTGAGATTCCTCTGTTGAAAATTCTCTGTTTAGATCTGTACCCCACTTTTTAATTGCATTATTTTGATATCTAGTTCTTTGAGTTCTTTGGATATTTTGGAGATGAGCCCTCTGTCAGATGTAGGGTTGGTAAAATTTTTTTCCCATTCTGTGGGTTGCTGTTTTGTCTTGTTGACTGTATCCTTTGCCTTACAGAAGCTTCTCAGTTTTAGGAGGTCCCTTTTATTAATTGTTGATCTCAGTGTCAGTGCTGCTTGTGTTATATTCAGGAAGTGGTCTCCTGTAGCAATGCATTCAAGGCTACTTACCACTTTCTCTTCTATGAGGCAGTGTGGCTAGATTTATATTGAGGTCTTTGATCCATTTGAACTTGAGTTTTGTACATGGGGATTGATAGGGACCTCTTTGCATTCTTCTATATGTCGATATCCAGTTGTTCCAGCACCATTTGTTGAAGATACTTTTTCCCATTGTATAACTAGCTTTTTGTCAAAAATCAGGTATTCATATTGTGTAGATTTATATTAGGGTCTTTGATGCAATTTCATTGGCCCATGTGTCTGTTTTTGTGCCAATACCAAGCTGTTTTCATTACTGTAGCTCTAGAGTAGAACTGATGCCAGGAAAGGTGATGCTTCCAGAAGTTCCTTTATTGTACAGGATTGTTTTGGCTATCGTGGTTTTTTGTTTTTCCACATGAAGTTCAGAATTATTCCTTCAAGTTCTGTGAAGAATTGTGCTGGGATTGCATTGAATCTTTAGCTTGCTTTTTGTAAGGTTGCCATTTTTACGTTGTTGTTCCAATCTCTCCAAGAGCTTGGGAGATCTTTCCATTTTCTGACATCTTTTTCAATTTCTTTTTTTTTAAAGACTTAAAGTTATTGTCATACAGGTCTTTTACTTGTTTCACTTTTAACAATGTTTCAACTAAGTTGAGTCTTTATAATTACATCTATCATCTATTCATCTATCTATCTATCTATCTATCTATCTATCTATCTATCTCTCTATCTCTCTATCTATCTATCTATCTATTGTTTTGCTTTTTGTTTTAACTTCTGAGACAGAATACCATGTAATTTAGGATTCTGGCTCTCTTCCTAATTAGTAGAGGATGACCTTGAACTTCTGACCCTCCTGCATCTACCTCCTAACTGCCAGAATTGTTAAGTACACACCACTGTGGCTGCTAGTTGAGAGTCTTTTTCACTTAAAGAATATGAGCACAATTGTTAAGCAATAGGAAAAACATATTCATGAATAGTAAAGGAATATTTTCTTAAGTGTAAGATTTTGTAAGCAGAGTAAAAGAATATAAACTGTATGGGAAGTTTGGGAAAATATTCTGGATCAACTATAGTATTTCATTGTGATATTGTCAAAAGTATCAAAGGATATTTTGCTTACTTTTCATAGACCCAAATATCTGAGAGATGGAGCAATTGCTTACTAGTTCAGTGGGAAAAGTAAGTGCTGTGCAGTGTGATCCTGAGCTTGGATCTCCGGTGACCATGTTAAAGAACGGGCATAGTAGCACATGGTCATCATCCTAGTACAGGGGTGGGACACAGTAGCATATGCCCAGCATCCTAGTACAGTGGGGTAGAGATAGGAGGATCCCTGAGGCTAGGTAGTTGGCCAGTCTAGTCAACTTCTGAGCTGTAGGATCAGTGAGAGTCCCTATCTCATGAGGTGAAGAGAGACAGAGGAAGATAGGCTATGTTAACCTCTGGCCTCCACATATGCAAATGTGCACACAGATGTATTACACACACACACACACACACACACACACACACAAACTTTAACAGAAGCAGTTCCCACAGTGACCCCAATTCCAACATTCAGTATTATTTTTCTATTAACTACTATTAATCTAACAATATTGTGGCCATTGGTCTCAGAAAAAATGGAGAAAGGAAAGCTGGCCTCTTACCTTCACAGGAGAAGGACAAGGAAAAGAACAGAATACTGTGAGCCAGGACCACTGTCTCCTAAATAGGCCACAACTCTAAGCCCGCAGAGACAATCACATTCAGTGTTAGCATATTGGATAATCAATTATGGGGCTTATCTCTTGGAGAAGATAATTCTCCTTTCTCAGAAGTCGGTAGCTCTTTGTTTAGTGGTGGGGCTAGTGGCATTGTCTCCCTTCCGTGTTAGGATGGTTTTTGCGTGCTTGCTTGTTTTTTATTTTTATTTTGCCATTGTTCTCATCTTATTTATGTAGCCATTTCTAGAAGAGGTTGATTCACAGCAGACTTCCTGGTGTTCTGGTCGTTATAGTCTTTCTGTGTCCCATTCTGCGATATGCCTGAGCTATTGATGCTGCAGTTGTAATACAGATGTATCCACTGGGGCTTGGCTCCCCATTATCTGTTGAATGATTGCTAGGAGGGGGACAATTAACCTCTCCTAGGTAAGGGCCACCTTATTAGTTGTCCAGTGCAGAACCATATACATACAAAATCAGACTCAGCAGGTTGTACTTATATACTAGTACATATACATGCATCTCTCTCTCTCTCTGTGTGTGTGTGTGAGTGTGTGTGTGTGTGTGTGTGTGTGTGTGCATGTATGTGTACATGGGTCAATGTGTGTAACAATAATAGCCAGAGAAAGAGTACTGCCAACTTGAGAGTAGATAGTCATGAGAAGGGTTGGAAGAGGGTCATCAGAGGGACAGGATGGAGGAAAGGGAAGGGGGAAAGTAATGTGTATTCCAATTAAAAACATTTTTAAAACAGAACAGTAAAAGAGCTCTTTAACACTGTAAGTGTGATTGTACTGTCTGGATCTGTACATCCAAAGAGACTTAAAGAACAAGAGAAGAGGAGTTGTTGTGCCGGGAACTAAGCAGACCTTGAGTTGACCATAGTTCTGACAGCGTCCTGTCCCACAGGGCAGACTGTGCTAATACACTAACAGAACCAGGAGCCTAGAAACTTAAGTTCACATGCTTATAACGGTAGAACAATATGTGAGGGAAAAGAACAACTTACTGTTGGATACGTAGTGCACGGAAAATTGTTTTTCTAGTATTAGGAGTGGGTAGGAATCATTAAAGTCATAAAAGTGGGCAAGGAAGATGGGAAATAAGGCAGGGTGGGAAGGAGAAACCTGAAGGAAGAGTGGATGAAAAGGCCATGTGGGAGCTACTGTGGGCAATTTAATTATAAATGTAATTGGAGGAGCAGGAGAACACATATGATTTGAAAGGCTATACGAGAGGCCTAGATAGAGGCTTAAATAGAAATGAAGACAGGGAACAAGGGAGATGAGGGATAAAGAGTGAGTTAACCAAAGCTGTGGATTATGAAGTCTTATGGAAATACACTAGTGAAGAAGGCAATGACAATTTTAAAAATAAAGAGTAAAAATAATCCACAATTTTGAAAACTAATAAATGGGAACACATTCCTGGCATTTGAGTCAGGGAGCTTTCTTAGGTAATATTCAAAAGGCAATAATTCTGAGGGAGCACTATGAATTTAAAAATTGTCTGACAAAGGAAGCCATTAAAGAAAATGTGAAGTCATAGACTGGAAGCAGTTATACGCAAAGTCTACACTAGAGAGAACAACAGGAAAGCCATGAAAACTCTGAAAATGCCAAGTGAAAGAAGTCAAGTAGCTGCTTTTCTGGTAGGCTAACTTCCCCCCCCCTTTCTGCCTGTAGGAGAAAAGTCTAGATTTTTACAGATTTTACAAGTTGACAGAGTAAGATGCTATGCAATTATACTTACGGTGTTATAGAATTTTTTCTTTTTCTTTTTTATTTTTTTTAATTGAAATAGAATTCCATGATCTCTCAAAGAGTTTTCATAAACTATGGTGAAGCTATCTATACACAGCACCACTTGTTCTTGCAATAGTCAGGCAAAGTGGCCCAATAATATCACATTACAGTGTGAAGTTGGCCCCAAATCCTTGAAATGAACCGTGTAACCTAGCCACAGCGGAAGGGTGCCAATAATGCCCTCCTGCTATTTAGTGGTAAAAGAGCTTCAGCGAAGCTTCATCCACCCTGCCCTTTCACTGCCCGGTGACTGCCAAGTTAAACTTCACAATGGCTTAGTGGTTAACATTGAAAGCCTTTGGTGGGATGTGATTTCACCATAGTAGCTCCCTTGCTGGACAGCTGAAACAAGGTTTACAAAAAGAACAGAGAAAAAAAAATCCTGTGACTTTTCTACTGTAAAGGACATTATCCAGATTAACATGCATTTGATTACTTAATATTTTAGAAATGGCATGCCTTTCAAGTAGGTAGCATTTGTTTTCTGCTGACTTTTAACGCTTTTGTCATTTCTACGTCTTGCCTTTCCCATGTCCTCTGCTTCCATCCCAAATACCTTTTAGGGTGCCCTGTTTTCATATTAGGCTCCTGACCTTGACGACTGGCTGATGAAAGGTGTCATGCTTATTTTACTCATTGACTAATAGAGCATCTCCTATGTGCCAGGCATTGAGTTAAGTACTGCTGCGTAATAGACACACAGTTCCTCTGTGATGAGGAAATCACACAGCGATGGACCAGGTCCAACCCTACACTAGAGGTTGCCATTTGCTAAAATGGATTAGCCAGTAATCAGCCAATAACTTCTTTAGGGAGGGGAATGTCCTAGATGAATATAGGCAATAGAAAAAGTTATTTTTCAGGATTGGGAGAGAGAGGAAAAGTGTGCTTGAGGGATGCCTGTCTGAATACAGTTGAAAAGGATTATATGGGGTGGGGGATGAGAATACACGGCTTTCTGAGCTATCAAGGTATGCACAAACTGAGAAAGCTGAGAAAGAATTGAGTCTACTATATCCTTCTCTTCAGTTCAAAAGGAACACAAGGTCTGGGGTAAGGAGGAGAAGACTAAGTGTAGACAGTGAGACTAGTGATAACTGTGAGTTTAAATGCAGTCATGTGGGTGTGGGGTTCAAAACAATATTTTGTACACAGCAACTGTGAATGTGACATAGGCAGAGATAGTTGCAATAAAGGTCATTATTTCTGCCACTTATTAGCTATATCACTAGGTTATTTATTTGGGAGGCGTCAGTTTTGTGTATAAAGTGATACTCATATATACAATTAGTTTAAAGATTAAACGATGTAATTGGGTAAGTGCTTAGAATTTGTATTTGTGAACAGTAAAGCACAAGACACAAAGAGAGTGAAAGGTATAAAGTTCATCTCAGGTGCTTCGAATCCCAGCCATTGCTGGAATAGAGACATTGTGCTTATGAGTCTAGTTGATTTTTGTTTGTTTTGTTGTTGTTTCTTTGTTTTTTTTTCCCCTGAGATAAAGCAGAGAAAGAAGTGGAGTCCATTACTATGGTTTCCAGTCTGTGCAAAGGATATAGTGACATGAAATTCTGTAGGAGACCAGAGGGGATCGGTGGAATGTTCTTAAGATTTTTATATGAAAGACTGAACAAAATTTTTTCAGGAAACCTCTGGAATATTTGGTTGATGGAAGAATATGCAGGACTGACACAGACCAGAAGAGTAGTTGAGAGAGAAAAATTAGGAAGTCTGGGTTATTAAAGGGATCTTTCAAATGATCAAGACTGGAGGTGTGTAGTAAAAGACAGACGGGATCCTTGAGTATCTAGTGGACCCTCTCAAAACTTGCCCCGTTTAAGCAAGATGGTGGTGGCACACACCTTTAATCCTAGTACTCAAGATGCAGAAACAGGTGGATCTCTATGAGTTTGAGTTCAGTCTTGTCTACAAGAGTTAGTTCCAAGACAGACTCCAAACCTACAGAGAAACCCTGTCTCGAAAAACCAAAACCAAACAAACAAAAAGACAGAAACAAAAAACTCCCCCCCCCCTTTTCACATACACACGTCCTTTGACATCGCCTGGTTATTCAGCCATTTATGAAGAGACTTGTATAACAGAAGATATTCTGGTATACCATCTCTTACATATTAATGCCGTTTCTCTATGATGTGCTTTGATAAACAGATTCAGGAGCAATAAAGTAGATGTATCTATTGAAACTGGCTCCCACAATCCATTGACCTCTTTCAGTTGTGGTTTTCTTTGATAGTCTTGTTTGCTGTAAAATGAGAGCTCTTTGATGCTGTAGTACCTGCATTTATCTGTGGGTATAAGAATAAGATTTAGGATGGAGTTAGGAAATATGCTGATGTAGCAAAGTTCTAATGTCCATGACCTCACTAGCTCCAGGAAGTCAGCTAGGTCTTCCGCGCCAGGTTTAATTCCCAATTGTTGTGTGGGTCTTTAGTTCAGTTAGACAACTCTTAGTCACCACCCACATATGAATGCCATTTGCTGTGCCTTCACAGATAATGTTGCCATGCTGGTCGTTGTCATGGTCCAGAAGTGTTGCAGCTGGCTGGGTAATTGCTTCCTTTCCTTGACAGTTTGCATAGTGTTTTGTGATGCCATGGAAGCTAGACTGTCGGAGAGAGGTTCAGATCCAGGCTCAAATCATCTGAATATTGTGTTTTACACGTGAGGTGTCTTAAGTCATAAAGGCTTACCCTGAACCCCTGAGAAGCAGCCAAGGGCCACATCAGTAGTCTATATTGTGCCAGGTGTGGTGCACATCTTTATTCCAAGCACTTGGAAGGCGGTGGCAGACAGATATCTCTGAGTTTGAGGCCAACCTGAGCTACAGAGTGAATCCCAGGACAACCAGAGCTACATATAGAGAAACCCTGTCTCAAAAATCAAAATAAATAAATAAATAAAGTAAAAAGGTATATATTGTGTTGGGAGTCATTTGAACTATTTTTAGCAACCATTTCTTCTGCCTGGCACTTGGGTTTGTTAGTCTGTGGTTCTTGTGGGGAATGTGTTGTCAACCTAAGTGATATCTCTTTCTTTAGCATGTATTATATATACACATGTACCTATGTACATGCATGTATATAATAAATATAAAAAAATAATTTCTTGAAACTTTACCAAAAAACTTTATTGTGTTTTGACCCTCATCCTTTCTTCTACATCATATCAATCCTCCCTCGATGGAGACCCTTCTCTATATTTTTATTTCTTACTTAATTTTGCCTATATCTAGCTATTTCCCTCACAAGTTCTCTCCAACTCCCCCCTTTGCTTCCTTTATTTTTCCTGGTTTCTGTGGTGACTCCAGATTTTATACGGTCAACTGAGGATTAACAGGTAGAAAGTATTGATGAGAAAGATCATGGGATATTTGTCCCTCTGGGTCTAAGTTACCTCACTCAGTATGATTTTTTTTAGGTTCATCCATTTAAGGGTAAATTTCATAATTTTATTTTTCTTTGCAGTTGAATAGTATTTCATAGTGTTTATGCATTACATTTTTATCATCTTCTTTTCAATTGAAGGCATTTAATTTGTTTCCACTTCCTAGCTGTTGGGAATAGAGAAGATGTGAACACTGCTGAGCAATTATTTGTGAAGTGAGATGTTGAGTCTTCTGGTCATACGTCAAGGAGTATAGTTGGGTGATATGGTAGATTTTAGCTTTTTGAAAGTTTTTCACACTGTTTTTCAGAGGGCCTGCACCAGTTTGCAATCTCCTCAGCAAGAATGAGGGCTCCTCTTTCTCCCCAACCTTGCCAGCATTTGTCACCAGGTTTTGGTTTGTTTTTCAAAGCCATTCTGACTGACTGGGATGAGATGAATCATAAAAATGGACTTCAAAAATCACACAATCACCTCAGTATATGCAGAAAAACTTTTGAAAAAAAATGCAGCCTGCTTTTCATAATAAAAGTCCTAGAGAGAACCGAACTGGAAGGAACATACTTCAACATAGTGAAAACTATATATGACAACTTACAGTCAACATTATCCTAAATGGAAAGAACCTTGAAGCAGTCCCACAAAACTAGGAATTATAGAGGGCAATCCACTATCTCCATTCCTTTTAAATTCAGCGTTGGAAGTACTAGGCAGAGCAATAAGGCAAGAGAAGGAAATTAAAGGAAAACAAAACAGGGAAAGAAGAAATTAAATTATCCCTGTTTACAAATGGTGTTAGGCATAAGAGAGCCCTCAAATTTTAACAGAAACTTCTAGAAATGAAACAATTTCAGCAAAGTAGCAAGTGACAGGGAACAAAACAAACTTTAAAAATCAGTGGCGTTTTTATACACGAAAAGCAAATATACTGAGGATGCGATAATGGGCACTCCCAGTATAGTAGCATCAAAGACAATAAAATGTCTTGGAATAAACCTAACCAAGGAGGTGAAATACCTCTACAGGGAAAACTTCAAATCTCTAAAGAAGTAGATTGAGAGAGAAACTAAGATAGAAAGACACCCATCTTTATGAATCAGTAGAATTAATATGGTGATATAGATTCAATATAATTCCAATAATAATAACCACAACAGTCTTTCACAAAAAAATAGAAAAAGTCCTAAAATTTCATAAGGTACAGGGAAGATTTCCATTCAGACTGAGATGTTATAGAGCTATAGTAATAACACACGGTGCTGACTCAAAACAGACATATAAACCCATAGAACCAAGTAAGAGATCCACGCATGAACACTTGTAACTACAGCCGTCTGATATTTGCAAAGTGGAGGGGGGAACACATATTGGAGAAATGACAGCATCTTCAACAAATGGTGCTGTGATAACTGGATATCCTCAGGCAGAAGAGTAAAATTAGATTTTCTTTTCAATGAAGGAAATACGGCTCCTTTAGAATGAATAGAGGGCAGAATATACGCTGAGCATTTTACTTCGTTCTCTGTAGGCTCCTAAATGAGCCCTGAACCCAGGAGGTGAGTGCTTGTAGCAGTGAGAGTGGTGGTCACATGTGTTGGTTCAGTTAACTAGTTAATCACCCGGCAGTCCAGTCATTGTGATCGAGGTGCGTGCGTAGATAGTAAAGATGAGTTCCTGATTGGATAAATACGGCAGCCAAAACTCCATGATGATGGAGTCGCAATTAATGTCCAGGTATAGATGACTTGAACTACAAAATACTCTTAAGTGCTGTAGCATTAAATGGGAACGGAAAGAGTATGAGCAAAATAATGTCAATGTTCCTTTGGATAGCTGTTCTAAAATTTGATTGAGTCATTCACAATATTGTATTGATAGGTAGGTGGAAGTATCTGTGCTGCCAGCAGCTCCCAAATAAACGCACTGAGGCTCATATTAATTGTAAATGCTTGGACAGTAACTCAGGCTTATTAATAATTACCTTTTACGTTTTAAGTTAACCCATATTTCTTATTGACGCTCTGCCACATGGCGGTAACTTTATAGTATGACAAGTTTATCTCTTGCTCCCTCTGTGTCTGACTGGCAACTCCAGACTCGCCCCTTCTTCCTCCCAGCATTTTCTACTCTGGCCCTCATGCCTAATCTTATTCTGTCCCTCTATTGACCAGTCAGCTTCTTTATTAAACCAATAACAACAGTGACATGTATTCACACAGTATAAAAGAATATTCCATAGCATTTATTTTCTTATTTATCTTGTTAGCTACTTCCTGATTTATTAATACATAAGTAAATTAATGATATTAGATGATTACATGGACAGTAGATTTATCTAAAGGCAAAATTTGAGATGCAAAGTGTTTGGTTAAGCCACATTATGTTAGAAATATTTGTCACATGCTATTGTCCAACATATCAGAGAAAAGTATCAGTGAGGCAGGAGAAGAAGGGGTGAAGTATCAGGACTGTCTTTAAGAATCTACAAAAGTCTGCATAGGTTCAAATATATTGAAGTGTTATAGGAGTAAGGAGTCAAAGATGAGAGAGTCGTTGTCTCAGAGCAATGCAGGACTGATGGATATTTCCTCTGCACATCTCAAGACCAAATCTTGAGCAGTCGTTAAACAGGCAACTTGAATTTCCATCTGGGGCCTTTATATAATCAACAACTGTATTTAGAAACAGTGCCATGCAGTGTGGAGATCAACGCATGCATCCAAAGATGCTTCTAGGTTCAGCATCTCCAGTCGTATGAATAAAGGACACAGCCCTTCAGCTTCCTCTGTAAAGTGGTCAGGGGTCTGGGTGTTCAGTTCTGTGGTGTTCCATTGCTCTGATAAGCATCTAGGAGATGGTCACTTACAGCACTTCTGCAGAACCCTGTGATCTACACTTTGTGTTCTTAAATATAAATGCAGTTTGATAGCACCTTAGCCTGAATACCATTAGAAT
The DNA here is from genome assembly GCF_982192425.1 of Myodes glareolus. Taxonomy (NCBI): domain Eukaryota; kingdom Metazoa; phylum Chordata; class Mammalia; order Rodentia; family Cricetidae; genus Myodes; species Myodes glareolus. The sequence continues at coordinate 54,651,878 of NC_142044.1, forward strand.
AAATTTCTTCATTTTTTACTTAATACTTTATTCTGAAGTTTTATTTGTGAAGTACTTGTCTAGCATTCCTTGACAACAATTAAATAAGATAAATTGAAGCTATAGAGTATATGTAGGCTCACACAAGAACAAGTCCTCCATTGTGTCAGACGTGGTCCCATGTTTCTGATCGATGTGTCTTGGATGACAGTGCCTGCTTTGTCTGTGTGCAGTAGTCCAGGCTTTGGTGCCATTTCCCTTGTCCTAAATTCACCATCAGAGCTACAAGTGTGGCACATTCATTGTCCCCTGAGTAATGTTTGTCTAGAATCTAAGAAGCAACATCCTTAGAACTTTTTTGTTTCTTTCCGTATTTGTTTTCACAAATCCCCTTTTAGACAATTGAACTATATAAAGGCCTTAGAAATTATGTAAACTTTATGTGGTTTTGAAAATTATCTGTGATGTGTGAATGAATCAAAGCTTGTCCCACATTCTCCCCTTGGCAACAGCATTAATAGACATTACACAAGTGTGGGTCCCAATGTGTAATTATTTTGTTTAAAGTGAAATAAGGCCTTTCTGTGGTACATGGAATTGTTTATGATTATGATATCCATTCCCAAAAACTTCAAATTTATTTTTGGAGGTTGCTATTTGATACATTAAAATGGCATAATTATTAACATTAAGCTGTTGAGCCTACTTACACACTTTGTAAAAGAAACATTATTTAGCTTGTAAAAGCAGAAGGTTGTTTTTCAGTTTAAGTCTTCCTGTAATACTAAGTAAAACAAATGAGGGATGAATGCCCTAACTGTCTCCTTAATCTATTTCTTTTATGATTAAATTGAAGGTTAAAGAATATTCCATGAGCATTTGGGCAACAGGTGGGAGGCGTGAGCCCAGTGTCTTCTCATCTTCGCATTTCTGTGTCATAGTCCCCAGCGATAGAAATCATTAATATTTCCAAGCATGGCACAGCGTGTGGTGGGGAGGAAATTGGACTTTGATATCCTGGAGTAAGTTTTTTGTCCCAAGCCCTTCAAGGATATAAATTCCTCAAGATTCTAGCAATGGTGCGCAGGTCCTTCTCTGGAATGGAATGAGGACAACCTTATCCTTGCTCCTCCTTAGATATGGCCATTTGTTGTTGCTTTGCATTTGCTGTGATGTTTTTATCTATTTGAACTTTTTAATAATAAAGTATATACTAAAAATGATTCTGGACATGGACAATGTTAAGGAAAATAGTAATTACATATAACTTGGAGACCGAGAAGCAGCCACTCAATAATTTGATGATCATTTTAGCATAATCTTTGATATATTATTTATAATAAATATTTTAGAAAATTGAGATCATGTAATTCACTGTCATATAATTTGCTTTGTAATCTTGCTGATGCCCCTGTAGCAATATCAGAATGTTTCCACATTCTTTAGTATTATGAATCTTACTTTCTTCCTGTGTTAATTAGATTTTATTGTGGTGATAAAATGCCCAAATAAGAAACTTGGGAGGACAAGAACTTATTTTGTGTTCAGTTCATAGCTCTCTGATCAGTCATTTCTGGGAGTGTCATGGTAATGGGAGCATGTGGCAGAGACTGCTTATCCCTGGGCAGATTGGAAGCAAAGAGAAGCTGGGGATGAATCAGGATCAGATGTCACCTTGAGGGTTTGTCCCCTGTGAGCTACCTCTTCCGGCTATGCAACCCTTCTTAAAGTTCCCACCACTTTCAAAACAGTGCCACCAGCTGGGGGCCAACAGGTCAACAGATGAGTGGATGTGAAAGCTTTTCACTTTCAAACCAAAGCAATTGTTCACCTTAGTAGGAGGCTACTTTGTGACTATTGAGTCAGTCTTTTGCTGTTGCAAATTTATGATCGTACAAATTTTTACTAAAGTGATGATAAAAAATCATGTGTTCATTGCCAAATCATCGCCACAAAGTTATCAGTTAACATGTAATTAGTATGACTCTTTATTCTTATATTCCTTGCAATGAAGAGTATACTGTATGTGTATATACATGAATATGATAAATTAGAGTGTTCACACATATACATTTAAATGTGTTGTATATTAAAAGAATAATACTAGCTAACTCCTCTGGTCAGTTGGTCTTTTTCATTAAAACATCAAATATTTTTTAGAAAAATATTCTTTTGGCTTTGCAATGCTCTCTTGTTTGTACAGAGAAAATTAGAAATTCCATGGTATGTAAATGAGGCCTTGTCATGGCCAGGATTAAGATAACAAATGTCAGTTGCTCCCGTCTTCCCTTCGTCTGGCCAGACAGATGCTATTCATCTTCGTATAGTGAATATCTATCTAAATAGACTCCTGAACTTGATGCCCCAGGCAAAGCACATTCTCCACAGTGTATACAAGCGTCGGCTAGCACGTTTCTAATTATTCCTGCCCTATTTTATGAAGTGCCATGTCCTAATCACATCACTGATTCGATGTTTCTAATTGTTTACTCTCTCAGCCTCTGGCATTATGAATATTTTAAACAGTAGCTGATTTATATTTATATACTCAGAATATTTTAAGTTCAAAATTATGTTTGTGTGTGCGTGTGTGTTCTGAGGATTTTATGGGAGATTAAAATAAGAAGCATACTATTTAAAGTCCTGTGATCATTTGCTGAACATTTAACTCTCCTGTTGCAACTTAATCCTTTATAGCTTCTTTGTTTAATAATTCTGTTCTCAGTGGTGGTTTAATGCCAGTAGTGTCCTTATTACAAAATCCCAATGAGGAAGAAATACTAACATGAATTCAAGGTCAGTCTGGGTCACTTAGTGAGTTCAAGGTCTGCTTGGACTGCAAGGTGAAACTTTGCTTTGTAAAACCAAAACAAGGCTAAGGAGGCCCAGTGAGCTAGGTACTTACTGTGTAAGCATGCTGACCTAAGTGAGGGTGCTGAGAACCCACAGAAAAAAACAGCAAAAAGGTGGGCTTACCTCACACCTGTAAGCCCAGTGCAGGTACAGCAGAGAAAGGAGGGGCTGTGAGGCTCACTGGTAGGTTCAGTCAATCAGTAAGCTCTGGTTCAGTAAAGACCCTAGCACAAAAGCAAAGCTGGAGAGAAATTGAGAAAGACACTGACCTTGGCCTCTCTAAGTATGCTCAGGCATGAACACATGTACCTACTGTGATGCCCAGAAGACGAGTCCCCGAAGTCCCCCAAAAGCCAACAAGGAGTCCGAGTCCCATACGTGAAGGCAAAGAGATTTATTTTATGCAAGTTTGCAAACTTGGTCTCTCCGCATGTCCAACCTATTGAAATAAACAGAGAGCCCCGAGTTCAGTTAAAGTTGGGTTTCTATAATAGTAAAGGTGGGGGTGAAGGGTTTCTGAGGTTCAAGACCCTTGATCGGCTGACATTGGACTAGGGGTGTCCTGGTGCGCTGAAAGGTGATCCTATCTACAAGGTTGGAACCTTAGGCATTTCCTTTGGATGGTCTATTCTTGTGTGGTGCTCAGGTAATCTCAGTTTGTGGTTCTTCCTGCAGCCAGGTATTGCTTCAAGGTAAACTACTGAGAGTCAGGCCTCCATTAAACTTATGGCTGAGTCCTATTCTGGTTGGAGGTAAAGAACTTCCTTTAGGTAAAGTTTCTATTTAGCTTATTATAGCTGGCTCCTACACCTACCCCCTACAGATAAATGTGTACCTGAACATGAACATATACATAGACACATATACTACCTTTCCATGCATCAAAACAATAAAAAATACCAAAAGCCATGGTTTTGATAGAATACAGAATATGTTAAGTATTTTTTTACATTCCAATTGACTATGAAAATGTTTGGGTGTTATTTTAGTAACATGATTGAGTCTCTAATATCTACAGTATTAGACAGTAGAGGTATCAAGTCTTTATGCAACCTATAGCCAATTTTGACACTTTCCAACTCATGACGAGTCTAGATTGAGTTCCATTTATTCATTTAAATTCATCATTGAGTCAGAATCATCAGTTTTCCAACTTCTATGTTTTCTTTTGTAAAACATAATCTAAATTTGGGTGCCGGGGGAACTTAACACACTGAGTGAGGAATTTCTTTTATTTGAAAGGTTTTAGTTGGCAGAATAAAAAATATGTTTTATCTTAAAATTAACCAGACATTAAACATTTTATAAGTTCATAATGACTTTCATACACAAAACTCATGGTTTTGGATTTCCAAATACTTCTTCCTTGGACTCTGCCTCATGTGTCCTGTGTCAGGCATCACACATATCAAGACAATGAGGGGTGATGAACTTATAATACCATAAAAACATGTTTATTTTCTCTACCCTAAATTATTTATGTAACTGTCTGTAATCACTATGCTACCAACATTACTGTTATATATAACTTTTTTCCTTTTATAGTTTTTATTTTACTTTAAATTTAGAATACTTTGAATTTTCAATCAAATTGTTGTATTTTCAAAGTTCCTTAGAAAAGTTCCTTTTAGGGTGGTAGACTATGAATAGATTTACACTTGAATCTATTTGGTTTATTTAATTTTAAAATTTTAGGATCTCTACTTAAATTTGATTACATTTTATAATTACTTAAAATATTTAGTTGGTTCAGTGACAAAAATTCAAAATAAATAACATTCAAATGTTTCCTTTCTACTCATTGTACCTCTTTGCTAACAATTTCAAAAACACTTTATATGTATGTTGTTAATTAAAATGTATATATGTAGTAGATGTATGCAACATAGTATATTTATTCAGGTACATATCAGTGTATGTATTCAGGTACATATTAATGTTTTTGTTTGTAGCATTAATAAACTTCTCACTGAGGTCTGAGATAACCCTTGGTTCTTCTTTTCTTTCATTGCCTGTCTTAAAGATAAAGTTCATCATCTTCCAGCTGTGAGAGGTGCTGTTGAAAAGTAACCTTTCTCTAATCAGTAACTTTCCCCTCACATATGTATGCTTAATTCTTTATTTGTCTTTAAAATCTGATAATTTTGCCCTTGAATGTGTTGGCGTGGGTTAAATTGATTTTTCTAAGATAGTATTCCCTTTCAAAGTATAGTTACAACCCTTTTTCCCCAGAAACTGTTTTGAGTTGTCCTTTCGGCTGTTTGTCTTGAGTTTTGTCTTGAGCTTCTCAGTATACACTGAGTCTCAGCTCAATAATTTAATTAGCAGTTACTAAGTTAACATGTTTGGTCTGTTGGAATTACACGATGAAAATCTAACTAATCATAATTAAAATGCACGCTTTTCGTATTTCTGTCACAACAAAATACCTAAATAATTAGTGTGTAGAAAGACAGCATTTGTTTGGGCAAAGATTTTAGGGTTTCAGTCTGTAAGTGGGTGGGCTCATCTGGTAGGATACAGGCTCCAATGACAAGGACGGGGACAGGGAAATCGCTCACTCACTTTGGAGTCCAAAAACTAGAGAGAAAGAGACCATCCTGCCTACCATCATCCTTTCAGTAGGCTCTAACTCTTCCAGAAGTACTAACGCGGTCTTTGGGAAGCATTCAACATTCCCACAATAACAAGTTTGTTATATGATTCTTCTTTGATATCCTATTTAAAGGTTATATAAGCAGTCTTTGTCAACTCATCCCATTTGTTTCAACTTTTCCCAAACTATGTGTTCCAAAACACTGAAAATAAGTACTTCGTATGAAGTATCAAGTTATCATTTGTATAGATACTTTTTTAAATTTTTATTTTGTTTTGCAGTCAATAGTACTATACACAAAGCTACTGACTGGTTTAGTTGTAAAGAAAATAAGTTTATTTTGGCTCATAATTCTGGAAGTGAACAGCCTAGAGGCCATATGCGGAGTTGTTTTTACTGGCAGAGTTCTGGGATGGTGGAGAGCATCCCTTGTAGGAGACAAAGACCATTGTTGTGTGTGTGTCTTCATACTGCCAAACCTCTTAAGAAAGCACCATTCTTCAGTGGGCTCCTAATTACATCCCAGACTTGCCCTTTAAACATTAGCAGTCAGAATTCTCGCTTCCATTGGTAATGAAATGCCAGAAGGAGAACCTTGGAGGACATGCTCAAATGTAAGACCTGGCGCACTATCATCATGGATTCATTGTAAATATGCTTAAACATTCAGCATTCACAAATGTGTTTAGCAGAGACTCTTAATTCAATTAAACACCTTGACTTCTCAACGTGAAGTGAAATGATGATCAAGCATTTGCTATTGAATAGTCAACAGTGTTGCCTAAGGATTTAAAGATGCTGAATACTCCCATTTCTGGGCATTACTACTCTAGGAAGTAGAGCAGAGATATTCCCTTCTAGCTAAGTGACTTACTTTCCTTATTACCTAGTTTAAGGCATCTTACGAAAGAATTCTGCACTCAGAAAATCTTCCTTGTTCTTTCCCCAGGTTGTGGTTATGCTTTAACTTACATAGTTGCTTTTTCTCTCTTTCTACAAAGCTAATACATAATTTTTTTTTAAAACTTTATGGTTAATTTGGGGTTGCCAACATATTTTAAAGTTCATTTGAACAGAAGGTATTGGAATGAATTTTGAGCTTTATTTCCTGGGTGGATCAGACAGAACATAAACTGGAAGGTAAGTACTGTCGTGGTTTCTCTGCAGCAGCTACAGGCAGGAGCTTTATTTTTTTTTTTTTTTTTTTTTTTTGGTAAATATGACTTTAATTTTACCATTCTTTCCTTGGCTAGATTATTTTTCCCTATTTCTCTGGGCTTTCAAGGGCTGTTTGTTTTCTTCAATGAATCATCATTAAGGGATTGAATCACACAGAAATCGGAATGCTGTGTTTGAATAGACTGAATTCCTAAGCCTCATCAAACTTTCAAATTACCATGAGCTTCTAATTGAGGCTGAATGTCAGCTCAGGGTAGCGCTGATTGCCCTGTTCCCTTTAGAGCTACTTGTGTGATGCCTATTGACTAGCCAGGACACAACTAGGCTTTTCTATTGAGAGCCGCACAGACTTAGCTGTATCAACTTTCGAATCATTACTTAGAAGCTTATAGATCATTCAAGCAAAATTGTATTTTCTTTGAGGACTACTGAGCCCATGTGTCCTAGATTTTACTATGATAGTGATATAAAATAGCTCTTCTAAAATATGTATTCCACAGTTTCTGAAGACAATGGGAATGGTTTAAATTACCATAATAGTGATTTAGGGAAAGCTTTTGACACTTTGTGGAACTCCTTCATCTGTGATGGACTTCTAGTCCTTACCGTTGTGGTTACAAGATGAATGGGCAGGGACCATGCAACCTGTAAGTCATCACGTTAAAGAAGGCTAGAACTCGGAATAATCTTGGGAGTTCAGAGACATGGCCAGAGCTTAGTCAAATAGATTTCTACTGCAGAATTACAAGGTGAACCCAATGTGGGGCTTCAGAAGTATGTAATATCTATGACTGACTGAGAAGCGCACACTGAATTTCAGTCTCAGTGCTCCTAGGGGCAACCATAGTCACATGCCATTTGACAACAATATTTGTTCTGATGACATACATAATAAAGGTGTTGTATTACTAAGTGAATAGTATAGAGTGTGATTTCTAAGATATCATAGCCTTCTACACACTCAGGCTGTGTGGTGTGGCTTAGTACTTCAATTATGTGAGCCTGTAGGAAAGCAGGATTCTGAGCACGTTGAAACATGTTAAAGGGATGGATCACTTGCCATGGAAGCAGCATGCAGGACTGGAAGGTGCTGGGCCGAGTCAGTGAATGAGGGATCAGCAGGGGCCTATGCTGTTGCTGTTAGCTACTGAAGATGCTACCGACACTGTACACATAGGCTGTTCTACTGAACTTACAAGTCCTTTAGGGGTTGCAGAGATGACACAGCTTTTAATAAAACTCACTACTCTTATAGAAACTCATAGTTTATTTCCTGTGACCCACACAGACGTTCCAACCATTCATAACTTCAGTTTCAGGTGATCTGATGTCCCTTTATGGCCTCCAAGTGTACCAGATATGCACACACTATAAAATACATGTATAGGCCAGACACTCATACACAGAAAATAAAAGTAATAAATGCCTTTTAAAGTTTTTACAATAGCAAATTAGCCTTTGCTTCCTATGTTTCACTTTATATACTTTTAAAAGGACTTTTATTTCTTTTGTAATAAAAATTAAAATGTTAATAACCATAAACAAAAACATTGTTATTGCATTAATTATGTATATATTTTCCCATTGAAATTTTCTAATCTTTTAAACATTTTTTTAAAAAACTAAGAGAGAAATATGCAGATTAGCTCAGGATTACGCAGGTTAGTACTGCGCTCATCTACTTTCACTGGAAAAATCTTTGTGGAAGTGTGATGGTTTTTAATAAAAATGGCCTCCTTGGACCCATAGTCAGTGGCACTATTAAGAGATGTAACCTTGCTGGAGGAATATGTTCCTGGGAGTGGGCTTTGAGGTTTCAGATGCTCAAGCCAGGACCAGTCTCATTCGCTCTTCCTGCTGCCTGCTGATCCAAATGTAGAACTCTCTGCTCCTTCTCCAGCACCAAGTCGGTCTGCATGCCACCATGCTTCCTGACATGATGACGATCACTAAACCTCTGGACAGTAAGTCAGGGACAATGAAATGTTTTCCTTTATCAGAGTCCCCGTGGCCATGGTGTCTCTTCATAACAATAGAAATCCTAAGACAGGTAATTACATATGCAGAGCGGTCGTCCCTGAGGAGTCTTCTGGATCACTTGTAATCAATAGAAAGTGTGCTTTCTAAAATGTAATAAGTGTAGTTAGTACAGAAACTAGGAAGGTAGCCATTTATTATCATTATTATTTGATGTGCTAATAATTGTCTTGCTGCACTTTTAAAAAAGATTTACTTATTTTATGTTCATGTATGTGTGCATGCGCACACACATATTATGTGTGGCTGTGTACGACATGTGAGTCTGGTGCACACAGAGGTAGAAGAGGGTATTGGAAGCCCCAGAACTACAGTTGCAGATGGTCATAAGTGAGTGCTGGGAACCAAACACAAGTTCTATGTAAGAGCCCTCAACGTGGTTAAACACTGAGCCATGCACTGAGCCATCTCTTCAGCTTTGTATAGATCTATAGTGTGTATAGATCTGCCAGCACAGCGGGGTTTTTTTATATATATATAAATGCCCCCTGAATTAGTCTCTCTCTTCTTTGCTGTGATCAAATATACAACAGACGCAGCTATAAGGTTTGATTTGAGCCACAGTGTGAATGTGAAGCTGTGTGATGGTTAGATGCCTACTGGACTTTCAAACAGAGGTGTCAATTCAGCCGCAGGACAGGGGAGTGGAGAGCTTAAAGGAGAGGTAGGACATTATGTCTTAGATCTAAGGATTGTAGAAATGATACCTAGCATGGTTCTACTATGTTTACCTGGGCAGAGTGTTAGGTTCAGTCCCAAAGTATCTCACCTTCAGAGATAGAAGGGAACAGGAAGAGATAGCAAAGAAGAGGCAGTGAGTATTTAGAGAAATGGGAGATTTCCAAGAGGTGAGTTAAAAGAGGCAAGAAAAAAATGTGTGTCAAGATGCAGTTAAGTGGTTAAATGTGACAGAGCTTTTAAGTAATTAACATGAATGAGGACAGAAAAGTTTTGATTTTGGTCACTCAAGATCCTTTCTGACCTTGACAAGAGTAATAAGCAAACACTCAAAGAACATTTATCCGTATGTTTTGGCAACAGAAAATTTGCAGCATTGTTTAATTATGAAAGACTGAACAGATTTCCATAATTGTCAGTCTCCTACAGTGCTCAGGCTGGTTCCCCATCTGATGGTGACAGGCAACATTTTATGCCTTTAAGGGGGAAAATGAGACATGCAAACACAAACGGAAAACATTTTCTCAATCCCATTGAAGTCTATATCCAGTATTCTGGAAGATAATGAGGAGCAAAGGCATTTGAGCTTCCGGGGTTTGCAGAGGAGATGTGGTCCTACAAGCTACATCTGGAAGAGCATGGGAAAGTGTCTAGGCAGATGTTTCCAGAAGTAATAAGAAATGGCTTCTCCAGGCTGAGAGCCAGAATAACTACTGACACATCCAGTGAACTGCTTCAGCAACTTGAAGATAATTAGCGATGTATATGTATGGGTATTGGGAAGTAGTTGATTCTGCAAATGGCTGCTTGTGCCTATGGCCTTTAGCAGGAGAGGGAGATTATGAATGCTCTATGGCCCGTGGGTGGATTCTCCTTCTCATCAGGATGTCTACATTGAGAAGCAAATATATGTTAGAGTGGGGTACACGGGGAAAGGCTCAGAGGAGGCCTGGACAGTAGAAGAGCAATCATAGATACAACGAATGCTTGAGAAGTAGAGTTCCATTTATTTTCTTGGTCAGTTATGTAGGATGACAACTGTCACCTTTACCATCAAGTGTACGTGTAGGTAGTATGATCTACAGTCAGAGAGGAACATATGAACAAAAGTAGATATCACATGGTGAGAGATGCTGGTTCATTCTGGAAACGGTTATGTTTTAGGAACCTGAACTTCAGAAGAGAGATATTAGAAATAGAAATAGGTTTAATGACAATGTATGGATTGCAATGAATACCCAGATTGTGGTAATAAGTTTCAGGTGAAATTACACAAAAAAATAATCAAGATTGAAAAACGATTTCAACAGAACTTGAGATTTCCAACTCACAAATCCCTGTAACTCCAGTGTAGATGATCAGATGACCTTCTCTGACCTCCGTGTGTGTGAGCACGCGCGCGCGCGTGCACACACACACACACACACACACACACACACTGATAATAAATTTTAGAACTTTTAATGCTTCATTCAGAATTATTTTGTTGTATAAAACTTACCTGTTATAAAACTTATTGTTTTTTAAAAAAGGGCAATAATGTGAGGAACTATGTTTCTTTTTTTTTTTTTTTTGAGACAGGGTTTCTCTTTATTTTTTGTGACTGTCCTGGAACTAGCTCTTGTAGACCAGGCTGGCCTCGAACTCACAGAGATCTGCCTGCCTCTGCCTCCCAAGTGCTGGGATTAAAGGCGTGCGCCACCACCGCCCGGCGGAACAATGTTTCTTAAATATTATCTATTATGCTTAGATTTTTTCAAAGTATTTTACATAATATCTAGTTGGTCTGGACAATTCCAAAAGTCAATGTTTATTTTTCAGTTATTTAGTAATAGAATAGAATTATTTCCTCCATTTGTTTCTTGTGAGCTAATTAGAAACATGAGACGATATCACACTGAGACCATTCTATTTCCACCCTATATTTTTAGAAGTAAAAATAACTTTAAAACATTTTTTACAAAAGAAATTTGACTTTAATAATCTAGTAAACTATACATATAGATTATTTATATGTTTTTATATTATATGTTTATCATATGCATTTTTCCTTCAGTGCCTGAATTTTTTTTTTTGTAAATTTTATTAAATTATAAAAGTTTCCATTTCCGCCCCCCCTCCCAACACCCTCCCACTTCCCCCACTCCCTCCCTCCTTCCCCTCCGTCCCCCAGGGCAGTCAGGGTTTCCTGCCCTGTGGGAAGCTCCAGCTCCCTCCCCCTCCCTCCAGGTCCAGGAAGGCTAGCGTCCAAACAGACTGGATCCCCAAAATCCAGCATATGCAGAGGAAACAGGTCCCAGTGTCATAGTCAATGGCTTTTCAGAAAGACCCCGGGCCAGCCACAGTCAGAGAATCCGGCCAAATTCCGAGAATCTGGCTAGATCACGTCCTCGTTCAGTCCCAGTCCGACTGGCCCTGGTAAACTCTCATCAGATCCGTTCCCTTGTATCAGTGGGTGATAGCATCCCTCGCAGTACTGATTTCGTCTTTCATGTTCCTCCTCCTTCCGCTCCCCCTCCGGACCTCGGGGGGCTCAATCCGGTGCTCCAATGTGGGCCTCCGACTGCATAGCCGTCCTTCGCCAGACGAAGGATCTATGGTGATAAGCAAAATATACATCAGTATGGTCATGGGCCACGGCCTATTCAGGCACCCTCTCCTCTGTCCAGAGAGCAATCTGGGGGATCTCTCCTTGGACCTGGGATCCCATATATAATCAAGTCTCCTGTAAACCCTAAAATGGCTCCCTTAGTTGAAATATATTGTTCCCTGATCCCATATTCATCCTACCTCCCTCCCCCCCCATCCCCGGCCACCAAGCTTTCCCGGTTCCTCCCCTACTCCCTTCTCTCTAGCCCTCTCCCCCTCCATCGACCCTCCCACCCCCCCATGCACCCGAGGTTACCTGGGACTCTTGTCTATTTCCTACCTCCTGGTGGATAGCTAAATAATCTTCATCAGGTTCATCTTATTTAGCTTCTCTAGGATCACGAATAATAGGCTCAAAGACCTTTAATTATGGTTAGAATCCACTTATGAGTGAATACATACCGTGTTCCTCTTTTTGGGTCTGGCTTACCTCACTCAGTAAAGCGTTTTCTATTTCCATCCATTTGCATGCAAAATTCAAGATGTCATTGTTTTTTACCGCCGAGTAAAACTCTAATGTATATATGTTCCACACCTTTTTTAACCATTCTTCTATTGAGGGGCACCTAGGTTGTTTCCATGTTCTGGCTATTACAAATAGTGCAGCTATGAACATAGTTGAACAAATGCTTTTGTAGTATGTTAGGGAATCTTTAGGGTATATTCCCAAGAGTGGTATTGCTGGGTCCTGAGGGAGGTTGACTCCCAGTTTCCTGAGAAACCGCCACACTGATTTCCACAGTGGCTGCACGAGTTTGCATTCCCACCAACAATGGATGAGTGTTCCCCTCACCCCACATCCTCTCCAGCATAGGCTATCGTTGGTGTTTTTGACTTTAGCTATTCTGACAGGTGTAAGATGGTATCTCAAAGTGGTTTTGATTTGCATTTCCCTGATCGCTAAGGAGGTTGAGCATGACCTTAAGTGTCTTCTGGCCATTCGAAGTTCATCTGTTGTGAATTCTCTGTTAAGTTCAGTACCCCATTTTTTAATTGGGTTAATTAGAGTTTTAGTGCCTAGTTTCTTGAGTTCTTTGTATATTTTGGAGATCAGACCTTTGTCTGATGAGGGGTTGGTGAAGATCTTCTCCCAGTCAGAAGGCAGCCTTTTTGTCCTACTGACAGTGTCCTTTGCTTTACAGAAGCTTCCCAGTTTCAGTAGATCCCATTTATTCATTGTTTCTCTTATTGTCTGTGCTGCTGGGGTCCTACTTAGGAAGAGGCCTCCTGTGCCTAAATCTTGTAGACTACTTCCCACTTTCTCTTCTATCAGGTTCAAAGTGGACGGATTAATGTTGATGTCTTTAATCCATTTGGACTTGATTTTTGTGCATGGTGATAGATATGGATCTACTTTCATTTTTTTACAGGTTGACATCCAGTTATGCCAGCACCATTTGTTAAAGATGCTTTCCTTCTTCCATTGTATACCTTTAGCTCCCTTGTCGAAAATTAGGTGTTCATAAGTTTGTGGGTTAATATCTGGGTCTTCTATTTGATTCCATAGGTCGACTTCTCTGTTCTTATGCCAATACCAAGCTGTTTTCAATACTGTAGCTCTATAATAGAGTTTGAAGTCAGGGATGGTAATGCCTCCAGAAGTTCTTTTATTGTATAAGATTGTTTTGGCTATCCTGGGTTTTTTGTTTTGCCATATAAACTTGATTATTGTTCTCTCAAGGTCTGTGAAGAAGTTTGATGGGATTTTGATGGGGATTGCATTGAATCTATAGATTGCTTTTGGTAGAATTGCCATTTTTACTATGTTGATTCTCCCAATCCAAGAGCAGGGGAGGTCTTTCCATTTTCTGGTATCCTCCTCAATTTCTTTCTTCAAAGTCTTAAAGTTTTTGTCAAATAGGTCTTTCACTTCCTTGGTTAGAGTAACCCCAAGATATTTTATGCTATTTGTGGCTATCATGAAAGGTGATGCTTCTCTGATTTCCCTCTCTGCTTCTTTATCCTTTGTGTATAGGAGGGCCACTGATTTTTTGGAGTTGATCTTGTATCCTGCCACGTTACTAAAGGTGTTTATCAGCTGTAGGAGTTCTTTGGTAGAGTTTTTGGGGTCGCTTATGTACACTATCATATCGTCAGCAAATAGCGAAAGTTTAACTTCATCCTTTCCAATTCGAATCCCCGTGATCCCCTTATGTTGTCTTATTGCTATTGCTAGAACTTCAAGCACTATATTGAAGAGGTATGGAGAGAGTGGACAGCCTTGTCGCGTTCCTGATTTTAGTGGAAAGGCTTTGAGTTTCTCTCCATTCAGTTTGATGTTAGCTGTCGGCTTGCTGTATATTGCTTTTATTATATTTAGGTATGATCCTTGTATCCCCAGTCTCTCCAACACCTTTATCATAAATGGGTGTTGAATATTGTCAAATGCTTTTTCAGCATCTAGTGAGATGATCATATGGTTTTTTTCTTTCAGTTTATTTATATGATGGATTACACTGATAGATTTGCGTATGTTGAACCAGCCCTGCATCTCTGGAATGAAGCCGACTTGATCATAATGGATAATTTTTCTAATGTGCTCTTGGATTCGGTTTGCCAGTATTTTATTGAGAATTTTCGCGTCGATGTTCATGAGTGAGATTGGCCTGTAATTCTCTTTCTTGGTTGTGTCTTTGTGTGGTTTTGGTATTAGGGTAACTGTAGCTTCATAAAAGGAGTTAGGCAGTGACTCTTCTGTTTCTATATTGTGGAATACGTTAAGGAGTATAGGTATTAGCTCTTCCTGGAAGTTCTGGTAGAATTCTGCATTGAAACCATCTGGTCCTGGGCTTTTTTTGGTAGGGAGATTTTTGATAACAGCTTCTAACTCTTCGCGACTAACAGGTCTATTTAGATTGTTCACCTGTTCTTGGTTCAACTTTGGTATATGGTATTTATCTAAAAAAATGTCCATTTCTTTTACATTTTCCAACTTTGTGGCATATAAACTTTCATAGTAAGATCTAATGATTCTCTGAATTTCCTCTGTGTCTGTGGTTATGTCCCCCTTTTCATTTCTGATCTTATTAATTTGCATGTTCTCTCTCTGCCGTTTGATTAACTTGGATAGGGGTTTGTCAATCTTGTTGATTTTCTCCAAGAACCAGCTTTTTGATTCATTGATTCTTTGGATTGTTTTCTCTGTTTCTATTTTGTTGATTTCAGCCCTCAGTTTGATTATTTCCAGTCTTCTAGACCTCCTGGGTGAATCAGCTTCTTTTTTTTCTAGATCTTTCAAGTGTGCTGTTAAGTCTCCAATGTGTCCTTTCTCCGCTTTCTTTAATTGGGCACTTAGTGCTATGAACTTTCCTCTTAGCACTGCTTTCATAGTGTCTCATAGGTTTGAGTATGTTGTGTCTTTGTTTTCATTAAATTCAAGGAAGAGATTAATTTCTTTCTTTATTTCTTCCTTGACCCAGGGGTGATTTAGTAGTTGACTGTTCAGTTTCCATGAGTTTGTTGGCTTCCTGGGGGGAGCATTGTTGTTGAATTCTAATTTTAGTCCATGGTGATCTGACAAGACACAGGTAGTTACTAATATTTTTTTGTATCTGTGGAAGTTTGCTTTGTTACCGAGTATGTGGTCAATTTTCGAGAAGGTTCCATGAGCTGCAGAGAAAAAGGTATATTCTTTCCTATTTGGGTGGAGTGTTCTATAGATGTCTGTTAAGTCCATTTGATTCAATACCTCCAATAGGTCTCTCAATTCTCTGTTTGGTTTCTGTCTGATTGACCTGTCCATTGGTGAGAGAGGAGTGTTGAAGTCTCCTACTATTAGTGTGTGTGGTTTGATGACCGCCTTGAGTTCTAGAAGAGTTTCTTTTACATATGTGGGTGCCTTTATATTAGGAGCATAGATATTCAGGATTGAGACTTCCTCTTGATGAATTGTTCCAGTTATGAGTATGAAATGTCCATCTCCATTTCTTCTGATTGATTTTAGTTTGAAGTCGATTTTGTTAGATATTAGAATGGCCACGCCCGCTTGTTTCTTAGGTCCATTTACTTGGAAAACCTTTTCCCAACCCTTTACTCTGAGTAAGTGTCTGTCTTTGTGGTTGAGGTGTGTTTCTTGTAAACAGCAGAATGTTGGATCCTGTTTTCGTATCCAATCTCTAAGTCTGTGCCTCTTTATAGGTGAATTGAGTCCATTGATATTAAGTGATATTAATGACCAGTGGTTGTTGACTCCGGTCATTTTTTTTTTTTTTTAGGTAGTAGAGTGTATGTGTTTTTCTTCTTTGATTTGTGCTTGTTAATGGTCGCTAGATGTTCGAGTTATTGTAGATCGTGTTGGGAATGTTGGATTCCTTCGGTAGTGATTTTCCTTCTAATATTCTCTGTAAGGCTGGATTAGTAGCTACGTATTGTTTAAATTTGTTTTTATCCTGGAATATTTTGTTTTCTCCATTGATAGTGAACAATAGCTTGGCTGGGTATAGTAGTCTGGGTTTGCATCCATGGTCTCTTAGTTTCTGCAGTACCTCTATCCAGGATCTTCTGGCTTTCATGGTTTCCATAGAGAAATCCGGTGTAAGCCTGATAGGTTTACCTTTATAAGTTACTTGACCTTTTTCCTTTGCAGCTCTTAAAATTTTTTCTTTAATATTTATGTTTTGTGTTTTGATTATTATATGGCGCGGGGATGTTTTTTTCTGATCTAATCTATTCGGTGTTCTGTATGCTTCTTGAACCTTCATAGGAATATCGTTCTTTAGGTTGGGAAAGTTTTCTTCTATAATTTTGTTGAATATATTTTCTGGGCCTCCGATCTGCAGTTCTTCTCCTTCTTCAATCCCTATTATTCTTAGATTTGGTGTTTTTATTGTGTCCCAGATTTCCTGAATGTTTTGTGAAGAGAATTTGTTGGATTTGCCGTTTTCTCTGACCAGAGCATTTATTTTCTCTATGGTATCTTCAGAATCTGAGATTCGTTCTTCTATCTCTTGTATTCTATTGGTTATGCTTGATTCTGTAGTCTCCGCTCGTTTACCTAGGTTTTCCATATCCAGCCGGTTCTCGTTTTGTGTTTTCTTCATTGCCTCCATTTCAGTTTTCAATTCTTGGACTGTTTCCTTTACTTGTTTGATTGTTTTTTCTTGGTTTCTCAGGGTATCACTCACGGATTTACTTATTTCTTCAAACTTTTTGTTATATTTCTCATCCATTTCTATACTCATTTCTTCAAACTTTTTGTTATACTTCCCGACCAGTTCCTTAAGGGAGTTATTCATATCTTGTTTAAGGGACTCTATTGCTTTCATAATGGCACTTTTTCCCACTTCATCTGGGTTAGAGTGTTCAAATCCTTCTGTTGTAGGGTCATTGGGATCTGATATTTTCATGTTGTTTTTCAGATTGTTGGAGGAGGTCTTGCCTTGGCGTCTGCCCATCTCTTCGATCAAATGCTCTCTATTGGAACTTCTGGTATCGGGTCAGGTTCCCTTGTTGGGCAGGGAGTTCACTGATAGAATGCCTACCTTTCCCCAAGCAGGGTATTGAAGCACAGGCACTGCCTCTTTCCGGGATGCCCCTACAGAGCAGGCCCAGTGTGCAAGGCAGCTGAACTGGGGAAATTTTATGGGCTCAGTGGGAGGGGAGAAATATAGAAATTTGTACCTGGATGGAAGCTGGGATGGCAGGTGGGAGAGCCTAGCAGGGTGGAAACAGCACTGCAGGCTGACCTGGGAGTCTATGGGGTCGGGGAAAGTCCTAGCTCCCCCTCGCCGGGCCCCTGTCGCGGGCCCGAATCAACTCACCACTCCGAAGGCCCTCTGGATGGAAGCTGGGATGGCTGGCGGGGAAGCTAGCAGGGTGGAGCCAGCAGAGCAGGCTGACCTGGGAGTCTATGGGGTCGGGGAGAGTCCTAGCTCCCCCTCGCCTGGCCCCTGCCGCGGGCCCGAATCAACTCACCACTCAGAAGGCCCTCTGGATGGAAGCTGGGATGGCTGGCGGGGAAGCTAGCAGGGTGGAGCCAGCAGAGCAGGCTGACCTGGGAGTCTATGGGGTCGGGGAGAGTCCTAGCTTCCCGTCGCCGGGCCCCTGTCGCGGGCCCGAATCAACTCACCACTCCTAAGGCCCTCTGGATGGAAGCTGGGATGGCTGGCGGGGAAGCTAGCAGGGTGGAGCCAGCAGAGCAGGCTGACCTGGGAGTCTATGGGGTCGGGGAGAGTCCTAGCTTCCCCTCGCCGGGCCTTTGTCGCGGGCCCGAATCAACTCACCACTCCGAAGCTGAATTTTTGTATCTAAGAGTGACTTATTGTAAAAAATTATTTAGATGGAAGTATTTGGCTTAGTAACTTACATGTCTTCAGACATATGAAAACATTTTTAGCTAAATTTCTCCAGTACAGTGGAGATCAGCTTCCTAATCTTATTTTATTTTTTTATATATTTTATTGTTTTAGGTGTCTTGACAACATTTACCTAACAGTTCATAATTTACAATTTGAGTAGTTGTGATACTTAATTCTTACTGCAATTCTGTGACATGGGTGATAAAACCATCACTTATGGCAACAGAAGACAGTTCAGAAGACAGAGTCCATATCCTAAAACTTTGAGGATGACCCCACATCTGCTCCCCTTTTCCGCATATGTGAAGCTCTCCTGTCACACCACAGTCGTTGACCTAAGTGGTCTCTGTATTCTAGATAAGTTGCTAGCACACTTCTTTAAGCATATACTGCTTTGAGAATCAAACCTGGCATGTCTGATTGTCAGTTCTCTGCCTTCCCTAACTCAAATCTTTCTGATTTTCAAACGAGGCACAAGTAGGGGTCTTGTATGAAACCGAAGCATTGCTTCTTTTGGTGGAGGGGTATAAGACAAAAGAAGGTTATTTCCATCTCAGTTCCTGGCTGGTCACAGTGTTCTATGCCACAGAAAGCCCTGAATGATTCCTTCCGAGGAGAGACTGAAGCCAAGAATTAGCACTCTTCCTGGCCTGAACTGCAACTGCAGGCAGGTTGCTCTCCTCTTTGGCCAGGCAGGCAGGCAGGTTTTTATTAGGTCAGCTGCAGGCCTTAGTTGGAATGCAAAATGAGAGTTGCAGACAAGGAAGAACAGAGGTCCTTCTGTGCATACTTTATATATATATAGTTTCAAGTTTTAGGCAATCTGAAGCTTCACACATATGTGCTGTTAGGGACGATTTATTTTGTAATACACAGAATACAGTCTGCGCAATGCTTCATTAGGCAGTTTCCTTCATTTTATGAACTTGAATGTACTGGAACAAAGCTAAGGGAAGCCAGTCATGACAGTTTTGGAGTCATGGATTTTATACAAATGAAAGCAGTCTCTTATGAGACAATGTCGGAAACCATACCATTGCCAAACCTGGTGTTGTATGCCTTTAATCACAGAATTTAGGAAGCAGAGGCAGGCAGATCTCTGTGAATTCCAAGCCAGCCTGAACGACATGGTGATTTCCAAACCAGCTGGGTTATGCAGTGAGAGACTTTGTCTCAAAACAGAGAAGAGACAAACGAAAAGGTCATGCTCCCTGGCTACACATGAGTGAGCATCGTACATGGACATAGAGTATCAACAGTCGAGCAGTCACATATCATTGCTGTAGCGTACATGGCCAAGTTGCGCAAGTTCAATGGATAGGTTAAATAGAGAGGAGAGCCAAAGGCCCAGGGGCAGCCTACAAGATATACGATAGCTAAATAGCTGGATGGTGGTGACACATACCTTTAATTCCTGCACTCAGGAGGCAGAGGCAGGCTGATCTTTGTGAGTTCAAGGCCAGCCTGGTCTACAGAGCTAATTTCAGGACAGGTTCCAAAGCTACACAGAGAAACCCTATCTTGGAAAAAAAAAACAGCAACAGAAAAGCAAGATAAATTCGAATGAAACAGAGAAAATAACAATAATAATTGAAATGGCTTCCTAATGGAAGTAAATTCTCTGACAGGATAGGTAAGTTTAATGTCAGGGAGGAAAACAATGACAGAAGGTAAAGTTGCCAGCAGGACATAAGCTTTCTGTAGAGGTCCATTAGAAATGTATATTGTCCCCAAGACTGAAGTCTTAAGGCGGCTTAAGGCACTATTAACCTTTGGTACTTTGCCAGAAAACCCAGGGGCGGTGGGCTGTCTACATGCTTCTATGTCTGCTCCTTAAGGGGAGAGCATTTTGTAGTGACTTAGTTAAGATGCTCTGATCCCATGTGTCTACTGTTCTAAGAATTAGTTGAGGGAATGTACTTCCAGGGCGACAGTCCTCTGTGCAGAAAGTTCTTGTAGGGACTTAACTTCATCTGACATCTGGGTTTGATCTGCTTGGTGCTTTCCCATGGCTCCTCAGCTTTCCCCAGCCTTTGTAATAGAAAAGGTCATTGCTGCTGTGGCATTTGATGTCCTGTTCCTTGCACGAGTTCTATTGATCTTAATAACAAAAACTTGGATCCAGATATTGGGATAAATGCTGAAAGATCAGAGAGACAAAGGAGCAAGTCACAGCCAACTTCTGCTTTGGTAACTCCTTCGCTGATACAGGGCTAAGCCCATGTCTCCTCCCACCTATATTCTTCTCTCTTCCCAGCCATATCACTTCTTGTCTGTCTGTACAGACCTCCAGACCTCTATGGTTAACTAGCAGCTAGCTCCGCCCTCTGGTCTTAAGGCAAGTTTTATGTGTTAGAGTATGATCTAGACATCACCACACCTGTTCATTTCAGGGACTATGCTATTACCCAGTGTTATATTCTGTGTATAGTCAAGCTACTGAAATTTTATTTTTACAGGCATACATTATGATGGTGGCTATAAAGTTGCTAGTTGATGGAAAATGTTTAGCTGCCTTAGAGTCTTGAGAGACCACTGTTATAAAGTTGCTTCCAAAATTGTTGTTAATTATATAGCAGAGGACTCTACATGTTTTTGTGGCATTCCAAACATTGATGGTCTTCCCCCAATCAGTGTGCTGTGCATTTCAATGTTAGCTACTAACCACACAGCAGGATCAATAAAAAGTCTGGGTAGGCATATCCCCACTTTGCAATATGTTATTGTGAGCTAAATAACAACACCCAGTGAATCATATCTTTATATGATGGAAATATGAAGTAAAATTTAATATGTCAAATAATTATAGTAAGATAATATTTAGAAATTTTAAAAGATACGATTGAATGAAGTAAGCAAAGACTATTTATTAATATTGGATGAAGAATGGCTTTATATAACCTCTGATCTAATAAATATAATCTTAATGTTATTAAATATCACAACCAATTGAACATCCCTTTAGAAATAGGAGTAAAATATAAAGTGTTAGCCCATGGCTAACAGCAGAAGTTCAATATATAAGGGACAGAAAATAATAAAAATTTTGACTTGTTATTATACTAAAGCAATCATGAGGCATGTTAAATTAGATATGACATATAAAGACTTTAACTTAAAATGTTATGTTTTATTCATCATAGATATTTGCATTCATTTCCATATTTTAGAATGTTGCATTCAATCCACATCTTTGCTACTGAATTTGTTGATATTCTTTTAAATTTGTACCTGACATATGAATATCCTGGTCCTGGCCTAGTACTAAATACCTATTTTTTGTGGAAATGGCAAAGTGACACATTCTTAAGAATGCCCCCCAGCAAGTGATTTTTTTCTTAGCCTTCTGGCTCAGTTATTTCTATGTACCCATTTAATGCAACATTATTAAGGAAAAAAGAGAACCATATGTTGATGGGCAAAGACCTAATAACAGAGATGTGTGAGGTAAGTTCCTTTGAATTGCTCTACACTTCGCCCAGGATACCTGACCGTAATGAAGCTAATATAATAACCCAGTCATAACTAGAGTTGCTCTGTATCCTGAACTGTGACCAAGTTTGTATGCTAATGAGGGCTACCATATCTACCAGTATCTCCAAGGATACCAAGCTTTCCTGGAGAGAAGGCCTCTTAAGGAACTCAGTGTTGTTCCCCATGACCAGGTTATTTGAACACTGACTAAGTCCGTCATTTAGGAAAACAAGTCCTCATGCACAGTGCTTCACTAAGGACGCTTTCAGAGGAAATAACTCCAATCCCTCTCAGTCTTTCTGAAAGTCAGTTTGGGTAAGCTGTTATCAGAACTTGAAATAAAGAGCTAGGTGAGGAACATTTGCAGTAACAATGTACCAAAGAATGAATCAGAATTTCAGAGTCCAGGAGCCACTGTAGGGGGTACAAGAGGATTAGAAGGCAAACAATTAAGAAACATATGACCATGATGTTGTCAAATGTGTCTAAATAGAGATGGCCATAGATTGTGCAAGAGACTGAGCTGATCTGATGAATACTGTTCTTTCTGCTATTTGAGCCACACTGAAAAATATAAAGCAGGAAGTTTATGTAGAATAATAAATATAAAATATAAAACTTAGGGGTGGGTGCCTTAGGAAACTAATGATGCAGACCCTTATTTATTAAGGCTTCCATTTTAATTATTTGTTTTGAAATCTCTGGAGGCAACTCTGGCTTGGCTTATGAATTCAGAAATCTCAGAATGTTTTGTTGGGTGTGTGTTGTAAAAAGCCAGTTCCAAATAACCTTAAAAAGAAACCCTGCCGGGTCTCACGAGACCTTTAGATACCTGTGCTATTGTAACAGCAGAGTGCAATAGAAATAAATCTCATCATACTGGAGCATGGCAACTTGTTGAATGCTCAGAACCACTGTCATGGCATATTATATTATGAGGTCAAACAGTTCATCATGGTTCTAAACCAGAACTGTCTTCATTAAACCATCTTATCACTATTCTGAAACTGACTACATTTTCCGCCCACACATGTATGAATGTAACTTTTTGAGAACTTAATTTTCAACTGGAATTAATATATGGCATTACTATTTCTTTAGTATTGTTGCAGATATTTTGCTAGATAGAGCAAAATGTGTTCCATTAGTCACGGTTCACTAGAGGGACAGAGCTGTTAGAATGAATGTCTATTGTAAAATAAACTTGTTAGTTTGGCTTATGAAAAACAGTCTGGGCAGTCCAACAGTGTCTATCTACACGCTGGAGAGGCCAAGAGCTGGGATGCTTCTCAGTTTAGGAGGCCAGATGGCTCAGCAGCTCAATTTGGCACTGAAGGCCTGGAGAGTCAGTGGGCAGCCCCTGGGGTTCTATCTGATGTTAGTAGAGGGTGGCAGCACCAGAGTTGATGCTCTCCCAAGCAAGGAGTGATGGTGGGTGTGTAAAAACCACAATGCTCTCTCCTCAGATAGCTGTCTTTGGCCATCATCAGAAAGTGCTGACTATTATGGGAAGTGCTTTCCATCCTTACTCAACACTTTCCTGGAAATACTCTCAATGGGCATACCCAGTGGCATGCCTCTTAGTTGATTCCAAATCTAAAGAAGTTGACAACTAAGATTAACCATTACATATATAATTTAAGATGAATGTATTTCTCTTTGGAGAGCTCAGATAGCTATAGGAGACCCAATACGATTTAAACAACTTGTACCAATATAGAAAATTCTCAGTTCAGAACTATTAAATGATAACATGAAAAAGTGGAAAAGATTTGCACTGCATCTTTTGTGAGCAACCAGGGTGCAGCAATAAAAAGCAATGTGGGACCCCACGGTCTGATGGTAACCTATAGCACCACGCACAGGAAGATATACAAAAGAATATAATGTAGATGTTATCTAAAATTGTGAATTGCCCCAGTGATTTCAAATCATGTCATTTCTAAAATATATCCATTTACCTATTGTAATGGTATATTCAGTTTGTGTGTATGTGGTATAAGAAAAAAGCAAAGTGAGTATATATTATTTTTTTCTTATTTTTAAAGACTGCATATCTGGAAGAATGACGCTATACCTTTAACCTATAAATTTTTTCTATATTTCCAATTGCCTAGCAATCCTATCTTCTCTGTCGAATGTCCAGATTCAACACAAAGGGACATAGATCTCTGTATGCACCTTGATAAACCTCAAATCAATTTTCAATAGGTATTTGGATACCATTGAGTATATTTAAAAGACAATCAGATGACTGAGACTGTGAGGAATAAATATTTACTTTGTAATCAGTGTGTAAATAAAGTGGGAAGAGAAACT
The DNA here is from genome assembly GCF_982192425.1 of Myodes glareolus. NCBI lineage: Eukaryota > Metazoa > Chordata > Mammalia > Rodentia > Cricetidae > Myodes > Myodes glareolus. The sequence continues at coordinate 54,675,938 of NC_142044.1, forward strand.
AAGTAGAAAGTTCTTGCAAATGTCAAAAGAAGTTTTCATGAGTATGAAGACAGTAAGACTGAAAAGCATGTTGGCTTCATTAAAATAACACAATTTGTACAGGAAATTGAAAGAAAATGAATTTATATTTCAAACCTGGTTAACTGAGAAAGAAGGGATTAACAAATAGTGGAGTTTAGCCATGTACATAAAATCTAATGTACAAATATCATCTTCCAATCATTAAATAGGAATCATGGAAAAGGAAAGAAGTTGTCCAAAAGCTGACAAAGGGCAAGGTGAGTTCAGAATGAGAGAACCTCTACCAGTATTTGGAGCATCAAGAATTGAGCTTCAGAATTCTGGGACTGAAAAGAGAGATCTAGAAGTGGTCATTGACACTTTGGAAGCATTTAATGAACTCAATTATTCAGAAAAAAAGATACAGAGTTGATAATTAAAACCATGGGTCTTACCTTTATTGGGTTGATGGAAAAAAAACACAACTAATGATGAACCAGAAGAGGCAATAGACAACTAGAAAAATTCCCAAAATAGTGCTAGTATACAACTCCAAGAAAGTGTTTTACAAAGAAGGGATTGGACAGGAGTTTATGCTGAAAAGAAAGTGATTAAGATAAAAGTGAAGAACAAAGTCTCCTGGATCAATAGTGGCACAAATGTTGTGGATGTAACCAACTATTTCTTACTCTTTCTGGACTAGGGCCTACTCCATTAGGTGAAACCCATTACTGGAACTGTTAACAAGGCCAAGTTCTGAGGCTGGATAAGTTATAGGCCTAAAGGGAGAATCAGATATGACTATTCTGACACAGTCTTAAAATAACTCCTCATGGCTTATTTCTATATTTACATAATACATCATCCTCATTCCTCATTAGAGAGATTTCTTATGAGAGGTGACAGTAAACACAGAGACCTTCTGCTCATTAACATGCAGAAAATAAGAGACTGAGTAGTGATTGTACCTCAATGGGATATACATATCACACCTCTCTCACCAAGCAAGGCTCAGGGAACTTCTCTGGGAGCGCCTGAGGTGGTTGATGAGCTCAAGGAAACAATGCTTCTGAGCACAGTAGGGCAGCTGCCCATGAACTCGCAGGGACTGTGACAGCATGGGGAGACTTATACAAGCTCAAGCTAGACAGCATCCTAGCATGGAAGTGGTACAAATTTCTATCTCTAGTTGGTGAGCTATTGAAATTCGGTAGCTGATAAGAGAGAGTGAACCGTGTTTCTTTAATGATGTGATTCCTAGGAGGTTGGCCACCTTTCAGGATGGGCCTCACTTCCAAGAGTAGTTGGGCAACACAAACTGTTCTCAGTCGAGGGGAAGAAAGAAAATTCAAAGCTGGGTACGCTGAAGAGGTGAGGGTAGAGAGGGAGGGATGTGAGAAGTGGGGAATGACCATGGCCAAAATACCTTGCTTAGAATTCTCAAAAATGTAATAAAATATTAATTAAAAAAGGACAAAACCTTATGTTTTGAAATAAAAGTATTGATGTTAGAAAATACTTCTTTAAATCGGTCAGAAAATAACTGGCAGTACATGAGGGCTGTCAGCAAAGTCATTTAAAATGTAAGTAGGAGCAACTCTCCAACCCTTAGGAAGAAGGATCATTCAGAGACCAATCAGGAATCTAGCAGATCTAACCAAAGGTGAAAGAGAGAACGTGAAGGTAATCTGGAGGTGCTTAGGGAGCTCTGGTAGAGATGTGGCTGGTGGAGGCATTCAGAAGACTCCAGGAGTCAGGGAAGAAAAGAGAGAGCTGGCAAAGTATGGGAGGGAAGGAGGCATTTAGAAGAACCACCGCAGAAACTGGTGTCCGTGTCGTTCACCGCGTCAAATGCTAAGAGTGACGTGAGGCGAACAAACCTCTATGGCCATGAAGAATAATGAGGCTGGGAATCTGAATTCCGGTCTGACAAAGGGATTAGAGTCTCGTAGCATGAGAATCTGTAATCACCATGGTATCCACCCAGTAAATGGAGATACCAGGAAATAGAGAAACAAAACGAATGAGATGGGGTATCCAGAAATAAGAATATTAATATGGAGAAGGGATAATAAAATTATAATGAGTTTAACTTCAGCCTCATTATTTGTTACTAATACTTTATTACAGTTGGTTTTTAAAACACTTCCTTTGCTATCATATATGGGATACTTCCAAACAAAATATTACATATGACCTGATATTTCTCTTATGTTTTGACAGTGTGATAACTGCTTTAAGTGCACAGTCTTTACAATTAATAAAGACTGTATATTAACTATAAGGCATTCAAATCAGAACAATACCATAATAAGCCTTACTAATTATTGCTGTGGAGCATTTATGCCAAAGGAAAATGCACATCTATAGTTACCTTTACCAGCTGGTGCTGGCAGTGAAGGAGTCTACACCGTGGGCGTCTGTTTGATCTAAAACTTAAAAGGACTGGGTTTACTTAAAATTAACCACTGTTAAAATGTTGAAATACTATAGATTCAATATGATGACGTCTTGGCCCTGCTCCCAAAACAATCCCAGTTTTAAAAGATGAGTCTTTTAAACTTTTTTTTTTTGAAAATGTATCAAACAAATAAACTCCATGTAGTAAATTCCGTTCCTTGAAAAGTATTGTCGAGCCTGGAGATATGGCTCAGTGGGTGCTCGCTGCTTTGGCAGAGGATACAAGTTGATTCCCCAAATCCCGTATCAGGTACCTCACAGACACCTGTGTCCCCAGATCTAGGGCTTCTGATATCCTCTTCCGGTTTCTGCAGGCATCTCTAATATGATGAATATACTCTCACACACAGAAACACACACAAAAAAATAAACCTAAAAGAAGAAGTAACGTAGATTTCCCCACCCTGTTTAATTGTATGAGCACAGCTAACATGTTTAATTCTGCAGTGTAATTTAGCTTCTGTAGAACTTTGTTCATTAGAACACTTAGTCTTCTACCTTAGACTGTGCTTTCATATTTCTCTCATCCTTTTAAAACCAAATTTTTCTAAAAACAATTGAGGTTAGAGCAAAATTTTAATTATTTTTTGATAAATGTTTAAGGAAGTAATCCTTTTAAAAAAAAACTTCTATATTGAAGAGCCATGTTTAAAATGTCTTATCTACTGTCTGAAAGAAGTAATTAACACTTAAGTCAAGAGCCTAAATTCTTTTTAAATTTTTATTATAATGTATATTTTAGTTAGTTTTCTTTCTGTGTATCTTAGCTTGGGGAAATTTAAAAATATTTAAATAACTGTTTTAAACCTTAGAAATTTGGATAGTTTAGTTTTACTTGTGCAGTTATTTTCTTTGTCATGGTTTTGGGTGCAAAGTTAATATGCCTCTTTGCTCTGAACTCTCTCTTACATCTTGATGTGACCTACCATACATAGGGGAGTAATGATCAGGCAGCCCATGGTTCGCTTGCCTTCTCTTCTGTTGGAATTTACCACATTCTCCTAATCACAAGGAATACACAACCGTGCTTTAAGTCTAGAAATCAGCATGCTGAAGCTAATGTGCGCAAACATGGAAGCCACACCTCAAAACTAATCATAACTGGTTACTTGCAGATTTCTGTCACAACTTAAGCCGCTCATTATTCACACAGATGTAAGAGAATTGTTTCTTGAAACACTGGGAATTTTTTATGGCTGTCATTGTGAGGGGAAAACAAGCAAGCATGCAGAAACAAAACTGGAGAGCAATGCACGGTGAAGAACAAATGCACTACAGTCGTGAGCTGGTTCCTGTGTTCGCCATAGAAATAACAGACTCTACATATTACAAAAATTATTTTATTCAGCCCGCATGGCTCATTATCTATTGCAAATTTCACAAAAGCAGCTATTTTCAGCATGTGCCTCCGTCCACATGATGTACTGTGTCATATTTTCTAGTGCTCATCCTTGCTATTTCTCCATTATTTCTTTGTTTTGAGTATCTATTCTCTATTATTAAAGATGTGCCTAGAACATAGTTCCTGCATTCTCCCAATCTATATACATTTGAGACTCGGGATGAGTATAGACGTCCTTGGACCCTCTAAAATAATTAAGACTGAGAATTCATAATGTTATTTCATTTATTGGGCATACATATATGAGTAAGACCTCAATATCCGTGTTAAAACTCATTGGCTTATCCATCTCTTTACCCCTTCGTTATTCAATGAATATACTACTCAACCATGAGCCACTCACGGTTCACTTTGGCTGTCAGATTGACTCTTGTGACATTAAAGAAGTACTGTTGCAAGAACATTTGTTTTGCTTAATAATGAGCCAAGGTGTCAAGGGTACAAAGGCCAGCAGTTCAGATATACTAGACAATGATGACAATATGCTTTTGTTAAGTGAAATCATAAAAACTCAACAGAAAAGGAAAGAAAAATCAATTATAAAGATTTTGTTGACTAAAATATGTCAGATTTGCCTCAAGTGTCCTTCAAATTCAGCTTCCTTCTTTGTCTCCAATCTACGTCGGTTATGTTTTTTTGTTTTGTTCTAATGGAGAGGAACATTGTAACTTAACAGTGTCTTCATGGGCAACTTAAATAAGAACCTAACCTTCCTTGGCTTTCATACATCTGGGATTCCACCAAGGAAACTTTTCCCTTATGAGGTAGATATCTGGTGTCATTTGGATGTGGAGCTACAAGGAAAGAAACAATTAGTGCTGAGGAAGAATACCAACGACAATCCTCAAAAGGCTTGTTTTCTATTGAGTGCTCCAAATTATCAGAAACTAGGAATGAAGCTTTAATTTTAAGTTTGCCGTCCAAGAAGCTCGCTACCATTTAAGACAGCCTTTGAAGAAATGTGTTTCTTCGGGGTTGAATCCCAAAGGAAAGTTTTCCTGTTGTTGAGAAAAAATTAGGCAAAAAAGAAAAATCCACAAGTATAAGTAAAAATGAGATAAAATGTAAGTGTCTTTCTGAAAGAAGACATTGAATATGCAAGTCACATTTGCACTTTGATTTTGCCTGCACGCCAAGTGCGACGTGATGGACATTCGAAGCAGGAAAAGTTTGGTTCCAGTAGGGGGCCTCTTCACAGATGAGCACAGCTGTGCTCTGCCCTGTCCTGGACTCTGCTCCTGACAGTGCTGTTTGGACTCCTCAGACTATGACTGTCCCTACAGTTTTTAGTCCTGAGGCACAGCACCTTGGAAGTCTTGAGACTGGAATCCAGTATGCAATGGTTTGCTCTGCTGTTAAACCAGGGTGTCCCTCATACTGTCTGTCAGGAGAGCAGACAGAGCTTTCAGGACTTGAAGCCACTGTCAAGTATTTATGTACAGGGGGTTCAATAGGAAAACAGTCTTATTTGGGGGAATACTGTAAGAAGTGACCACTGTTGGACAAGATGGTCACAAGGAACTCTCCGCCTCTCAGCTTGCCTAGGAAGAGAACATGCAAGGTTTGTCACACCTGATGCACACACCTCCCAACTGGGAAAACATGTTCAGTCACATGAATGACTTAGTTTGAGGATTAGGCCTATTAAGGATTTACACTTGAAAGATCTGAAATATTAGACAATAAATTACTTGTTTCCAGTTTTATGGAATATTAGAATAGTCAACATCTACAATAAGATTGATACGTAATTCATGTTTTCATGGAGAGACATTTTCCTTTTTTCTATTTAGTGTGTATATGTGTGCACACGTGTGTGTACAGCAATGAGGAGGTAAGAACTTAATTCTCTCCTTACACAGTGTGTATTCAGAGAATTGAACTCAAGTCATGAGGTTTGATGGAAGCTCCATTTTCCTGCTGCGACATCTTTCCAGACCCTCATTTTTCCTATTGAAGAAAAAAATAAAATAAGACTCATGCAAAACTCCATAAACAATAATGGGGAATTCTCTTGAAAAATCAGATCTCCGTATTTAAGTATTGGTTTTGGTTAGAAGCCGAAGAACCATTGAGAAGAAAGGAGCAATGTGGTTCCCTAAATACGATACTCAAGAGTCCTGCTTTCCTTTGAAAGGAAATATAGGTAAAGATGCTGTCTTTTCTGGGAAAGGAGGATGAGTCATGGATGAATCAGGCTTTGCTTTCCGCTAGAAAGCAACCCCACTCTCACTGCTAGGGTGACCTCTGTGAGAAAGTGCGGACTCACATACAAGCAGCCAGGAATGGAACCAAATACATGAAAACAAAACAATGTGAAAATATCCATTTTAATTATCCATTTAAAGCTCAAATGAGCAACTAAAAGAACAGTAAATCTCAGGATATAAACATGAACTATGAATTAAAAGATTGCCTCTTTGGTTAAGGCCACTTACCATTCTTCCAAAAGACTGGAGTTCAGGTCCCAGCACCCAGTTCAGGTCACTAGCAACCATCTGCAACTCCAGTTCCAGGGTATCTGACACCCTTCTGACTATTGTAGATACCCGTGGCATACACTCACAAAGGCATGTACACATAAATAAAAATAGATTAAAAAGAGTAAACTCAGTAGGCCTCCAAAGGCATACCTACACTGGTAAGTGAAAGTCTATGAAGAAGTATGCTCATGACCGTATCTGTGGGATGGGACAGAAAGCCTCCAGAGAAGATAAATGAACAAGAGAGGACACATTTCATATAAGCCTCAATAAGACACAGTAATACTGTACTTTCAGCTTGGGGCTTTGTCCCTCTGGGCATTTTTCTCGATTGTTAAATAGAAAAGTCAGTCTTTCTTTAGTCTGAGGCATTAAATCTAGTAATAGACCTAGACTGAATATTCATCAGTTCTCGTTGATTTACCCTGCTGTTCTTTGCCAATGACTTTGTATGAAACACTCTCACATACTTATTAAAGATGAACCTAAACGTTTCACTCATTCGGTTATTTGATTATCTCATATGGGTTAAAATCTATTGTATTTATTATTTATTTATTATTAAATATATTTTCCACAAAATTTCCCTTTTGCCATCTTTTATCCCAGCAAGGCTGAAATAAGCCACCAAGATGAAGTAATAGTATATGGTGGAGTTGCCGTATCAGTAGGCTGATGTAGTTGCATAAGGGCTGACACATCGTCTTTGTTTACCTTGCAGCTCCTGCTATTCTCCGTCATAACCAAAAGTAGGGTCGGTCTATTGATTTCCTCAATGCCTGTTCAGATTCAGGTTTCTGTATCCAGTTTCAGATTTTCTCAAGAGGACAGCTGGCCTTCCATTACAATGGCAATGACACAAACAAAGCAGACGAAACTTGGGAGTCCAGTCCTCTCTGTTCTCTTACTCGCATTAATTTTTCATTGGTTTTCTTGTAAGACTGAATATCCTGTAAATGTCTACTTGAATTTGATGTTTGACTTGTCATAAAGAAACTGTTGGTCAATGACGTAACAATGTTCCAGCCGATAGATCTCTATCAGTTTGCATACTAATGTAAAAGAAGATCCCACTCTTCCAATCTCGTTTTCTTAGTGGTTTCCATTGTGAAATAGGACATTAAACAGTTCTATTTAAAACATTAATTTTTAATAGAAGATAATGCTGAATAAGATGTGGTTTAGATATAAGCAATTAGAATGAAATGAATTTAAAAAGAGGTCAGATGTTCTTAACTTAAAAGTATTCTCTAATTTTCTAAATGTGATTTAAAAATATACTGAAATCATATGGTTCTGGTCTAAGCACAGATTAATGGTAATAGGGGAAAAATTAGGTAGATATTTGTTAGAAAATTTTATAAAGGTTACCAGAAGTCAAAGTACTTTAATCATTAAGTTAATGAACCATAGCTTCATAATATTATTAATAGTTATTAATTTTAGACCATTTCTGAAACTTAATTCAGAATCACCCTGTGGTAAGTTCTATATATGATCATGTGTACATGTTCATTCTAAGGAATAAAAGCTTATGGCAATATATGTAATGGAATGTTCTAAGATCCTGAGGGTTGGCAATATTCTGATTTATGATAAGCACTCAGCAGTAGTGCTTGATTTAAGATGTCTCACATTTACAAGATAACCCAAATATGTAGTGGACTGCTTATTTTCCCCCTACAAGTACATATATAATAAAACTATATCCCCATACTCAAGAGAATTATTTTTTAAAAAAAGTTACTTAAACTGTGTAATGATCAAGTTGCTGAGAGAAGCCAGCATCTAAGGTAGGATGGAATAAGAAGGTCATGAAATCATTAACAACAGCAATAATGTGTTTCATTGGTTAATACAGTTCAAGTGCTGAACTCTGTACCCTAGATACTTTGCACCATTATTCAGTCTTCCTGTGAAGCAAAATCGTTATCATCGTCACTGTTGGTCCCGTTCTAAAATGAGGAATCTGAGGGTCAGCTTGGGTTATGTAGCTGGCAGTGGTGCCGTTAGTTCCTTGCTTAGGTCTGTTGAATATTTAACTTTTGTTTCCTTATAGCTAAGTAAACTACTTGGAATGGGGAAAAATTAAGGGGATTTTTGGGAGTCAGAAAAACACCGGGTAGAAGGAAGGAGAAGGGAATTCTCTGTGATTTGATGATGACTGAAAAAAGCATGAAAAAGGATACAGGTAAATGCTGTGCTAGAGAGAGAGAGAAGTCTGCTTGGGAAAATGTAGCCAAGATTATGTAACTATAGGGTGGAGCTGTGTGGCCTCCCTTTGCTGGTGATTATTCTAGTCTTGTTAGAACGCCATGCACTGCCTTAGCTTTGTCTGCCAAAGTTTAGTGAAAGAATCCACAGTCTAGCTGGGGTGACCGAGTTTTTAAAAAGTAACAATGAGGTGCTAGAATTGCACTATCATTTTAAATAACCAGAAATGAATGCCTGATCCTAACAGAAGCAGTGCCAATGGAGAGGAAGGTGCACAGGGTGTGGCAAAGACATCAGCCAACACAACAGGGCTGTGACAGAACAGGTGGACACAGTAATAGGGACACCACGGCATCTGGCTTGCAGTGCAGGGGTGTTTCAGCAGAGAAGAGGTTGTACTTGGTTCCCTAATCACTGTGGAAGCTTCAGAGGGAAGTCAGATTTATCTATTCTGTTAGACATTGAAGGATGAGTGAAAAAAGAGGTAAAGATATGGTCTTAAATCTAATACATACATACATACACATATCTATATCATATTAGAATTTGAAATTTCTCTGAAAGAATAAGTATAAAATTGTAAGTATGTGCTTTGATTGTAAATGTATTTTTTCAGGGCAGTATTTGAAATAAAATATAGCTGTATCTAAACTTGAAAAGTATGTGCGAGAAGAAGCAGGTTAAATAAATGTTTTATCTTCTATGCCTCATCTTAAAGTCTCAAAGGCTGTGTAGGTTTCATTTATATCTTTGGCAATAAAATGCTGATTTCTTTTAAAATAAGACAGCCTATGATCATCCAATTCAGACCTCTTAACACAGATTTAGCAGAGCAGAGTTTGGCTAATTCACTTTAGTTTCTTACACATGGTATTCCAACTTTTAAGTGTGGTTCTTTGTCTGTTATCTATTCTGTTAGCAAGGGTGCTTCAGGCGCGGCGAATTTAAAACTGTTTACATCACGGAATCAAAACTCACCTTGTTTCATTGTTTCATTGACATGCAAGGTGTGTGTCAGATGGCAGACATGCATGAAGATAAAGAAGAACTGGGCCTCATGGGTTACACTTTCACCTCCATGACCATACCTCACTAGGGCCGGGACTAATATCAACATTTTATAACCCCTTTTTTTTAACATTATCATAAGAAACAGGCTAGAATTATAATGGACAGAGTGGTTAGAATCCTCCTGCCTGAATTTTATTGAACATTTCAACTCATGAATTACATCTGTCAAAAGGATTTATATAGTACCTATGGTAACTAAATCCTGAAATAACCATAAAGAGACATATATAGGAGATTTATATTCTCATGGTTCTCACCTGTGCGTGTAAATTAACACCATAGCAGTGCATGCACACATGCCATTGAAGCCCAAAGGCAGCTTACCCTTCCAGATTGGGTAGATTATTATCCCTAAATGCCATTAAGGAAATGTTAATCCCAGTTCATCCAAATTTAAAAATCAAAGTTGGATTTATAAGTTTTCTCCTGTATTTATTCGGTACTCAGTCTTAATATTGGGTCATGAACATACTTTCAGAATGCAGGGATATCAAGTGTGCACGGTACGAACTGTGGTTGGCTCTTTACTATTCACAAAGTCTGAACCGTCAGGTATTCATGAAATTTGTTAAGTTGAGTGAAGGGATGGAGAGGCAGCTCAGTGGAGAACGCCTAGCAGATGATGGTTCCGTGGATACACAGTTGCTGGGCAAGCATGAGGTCTGGGATCCCGGGAGCCCATGTACAGCTGTGTACAGTCCGTGTCTGCAATTCCCGGGCACCTGTAGTAAAATGAGATGCAGAAACCAAAGAATCCCTGGAAACTCTCAGGCCACCCGGCCTGGCATATGCAGTGCTAAATATCAAGATAGCCTGCCTCAAATAAGACAGAAGAGGAGGGCAGTCCCCAGGTTGTTTTCTCGCCTTCCCAGGCCCACATGGCATGTTCACAGTGCTCATAATCCTGCAAAGGTACACATATGTGAACCTGCACACCATACACCTCAAACAACATGCGAGATGAGGACAACCCCTAGGTTCTTTTCTAACCTTCCCAGGCACACATGCATGCTCATAAATGCTCATAGTGCTGTAACAGTGCATATACGTGAACGTGCACACCATACATACAAAGAAGCTGAGAAGAATGACCTTAACTTTCTTGAAAGTTTTCCTGTATGCTATACATACAGTAAATCAATTCTGTTTTTTTTTTTAGGAATAAATTCAAATAGGTCAAGAAATTACAGAAGGGTGTCCTTTCTTACAGATGCAAAATGAAAGTCTGTATAAATTTGACTGTGAAAACTTGCTTTTCAAATTCTTTGCTCAGGTGGTGAGGAGAAAAAACCAAAACTCAAAAGGAATAATGTGAGACCAGGAATTGGTAATAAGGATGCCACCAGAGAGCTGGGAACTGTGCATCAGCTCAGGGTGGCCCCCAGAGAAATCTAAGAGGAAAGGTGTACAGAGAGCCAGAGCAACACTGTGCAGAGAAGGCTTACGAGCAGCAAACTCAGCGGTGAGAAGATATATCATGAAAGTATACTATCCACACCCTGTCACTGGTTGGATTTGGAAGTGTCAGTTTCTGCCTCAGCTTTGATGTCAGAATTCATCAGTGTGCTTTGACAAATGTCATTCAGTAATTCATACTGTGTCTCTTTTCAGAGTAATTAGGTAAAAAACAATGAAATCCTTTAGTTTGAGCCCAAAGTCAGTGTTTCCAATGTAAAATTCTTTTATAAAATGTGTATGTGTGTATGTTCATATGTGTGTGTTTGTTCTTGTCTGTGTATGTTAATGTGTGTATGTCCATAGGAGTACGTGTGTGTTCATATGTGTACATGTTCTTATGTGTGTGTTCATGTGTGTGTATGTTTGTGTTTTCATGTGTGTATATGTTCTTGTGTCTGTATATGTTCATGTGTGTGATTGCAAGTAGATGTTACTACTGCTTTTTACCTTGTTTGAGATAGGTTCTCTTTATTGTTCACTGCCTCCGGATGTACTGCCTCAACCACTAAGTAAGGTTATAAAGAAGTTAGTTAATAGTTAATAATTGCAAAAATTAGAAATAGCACAAATGAGCAAAACCCGACAAAAGCATGATAGAAGTATGAACTTCATCTGTTGGAATAACTAGACAAAGAAAAAAAAAGCAAGTACTTTAATATTTCGTTAAATTTCTATTTCTGTCATAATCAGTTCCCCCAAAGTAGTATTTTAAATAAAAGCTATGTTTAAATAATATAACAAATTTTTATATTATGAATTGTATTACAGGTCTATAGGCCAGAGCCACAGTATGAGCATCACTACTGACTTCCTGTTAATTCGATTGATGGCAGAACTCATTCTATTTACTGCATATATAAAAGGACCCAAGTCTTTTTTTCTAAGAGCAGCTCTCACTGTGAAGGCATCAAGTATTCTACCTTGTAGGCTCATCTACATCTCCAGTCTTTGAGAAGATGGATTGGATTCTTTATATAGCTTCCCTCTCTTGCCTTTTCATTCCATGTAGAGTGTTTCTGCTGAATATGAAATGTTCAAACAGTCTGTGTGTGTCTCTCATATTCCATGTCACAAAGATTCTTCTCATTCAGTGATAAGTGGTTGCCACAGACATTGCCAAGATTGATGGTCCTCTGCTGTTCCATTGCTGCTGAGATTGCTGGAGGAATTTGGGGAATGGGAGTTATTCAAAGGAGAATGCCTTGAATACTGTTCAAGGAAATGTGGACATTGGAGATTATCTGATTAGCAGATATCTAGAGTCCAAGAAAAGTGAATTAGGATTAAGACAATAGAAATTACATCTACACTTGTGAATATTTCACTGACGGAGACCAACTACAAAGAACTGACAGTAGCTAGAGGAGCAAGGGAGAGCCCTGCCAGGGAAATCCCGTTAGACTAATGAGAGATAGCAAAGGAAGCAGAAATGACATCTGGGATGTATGGGAATCTACTGTCTAGCTAGAGAATTGCGTCTCTCTGGAAATAGATCCTACATCATGCTACTGACTTCCATCTTTTAGTTGATGTTACTCTGAAGGCCTCATAATTTCCTTTTATGCTTTAGTAAAATTGACCATGTCTAATAGCTAATAGGTGTGATCATGGACAAACCTAGGACATAAGGAACTAACCATTATTGACTACATATTCATCATCAGTTCATTTTGATACTCATTATAAATCAGGTACCAATGGGACATGTGACTGTGTATAAAATCTATCCCTCTATCGAGTTTACATTTATATTGCTCATGGATTAGAAGTATAACAGAGTAATATTTCCTATGTATCAAACAAGTGTACGTTTGCTTGTTACTTTTAAAGTTTAATATCTTTGTAACTTTCAGTTTATATGACTTTCAGCAATTTCACAGGTTTTCCTAAATAATTTATTCAGAACTTGGAAACTATTATTAATCGGAGTATTTCTTTACTATCAGATAGTACTCACTTCTCCTCTTAGCACTTGGGGGAATGCTGTGATAGTGTTACAGCTGTCCTCTATCCTCCAAAGTCATTGGGGACCATTCATTCCATTATATTATTGCATTTCTATTGCAAACTGAAGTAGTTTGGATGTTTAATAACCTGAATACCTCTTCAACTAGAATAAATTATAGAATGGATATTAAAAGCCATTATTTTGCTTTACTAAGTCTGGCTAATGGAGTAAATCTCATGACTTTTCATTCATTTCATCAAAACAAAAATTGCTTATTAAATAAAAGGAAATCTGAGCATGCCCAAGTGATTCAGTGCTTAAGATTCCCTGAGGTATAAACCAAAGGACTGAGCCTTTCATAAACAAACACAAGATTTGTTTTCTCAGAAAGCTGCACTATTATGCTCCTGTGCAGCTTTTTTTTAATGAATAGTAGATTATTGAGCTTTTCCAAGATGTACAGATTTATCTGGAAAACATACTAAGGTCTTTATTTATTTATTTGTTAAAAATTTCCACCTCCCCACCTCCCTTTTCCCTCCCCCTCCCCTCACCCTCTCCCTCTCCAGTCCTAAGAGCAGTTAGGGTTCCCTGCCCTGTGAGAAGTCCAAGGTCCTCCCCACTCCATCCAGATCCAGGAAGGTGAGCATCCAAACAAACCAGGCTCCTACAAAGCCAGTCCATACAGTGAAATCAAAACCCAATGCCATTGTCCTTGGCTTCTCAGTCAGTCCTCATTGACAGCCACTTTCAGAGAGTCCAGTTTGATTACATGCTCCATTACTCTCAGTCCAGCTCGCCTTGGTGAGCTCCCATTAGATCAGTCCCAAAGTCTCAGTGTTATGACATTTTTGATGCAGAGGATTGAAAATGAGTGTGAAACAGAATTGGTTTGAACATGGATTTTATAGATTACTAGCCAGGGCCTTCTTACACCTGGTGTTTCACTAGACTAAAGTTCTTCTTTGGTGTCAGGCATGCTGGTATGTGCCTTGTTTTAGTACTGGAGCAGCAGATGCAGTTGGATCTGTGTGCCTTGGTCTATATCATAAGTTCCAGGCCAGCCAGTGATATATGTGGAGACCAAGTCTACAAAGGAAATTATTTGGCTATCAGGAAGTCCAGTGATTCCTTAAGGTCCTCTCAGCAGATCTACTCCCATTCTCAAGTTCCTACAGGGTTACCCCAGCTATTGCAATCTGTTTGTACTCTAATAGCCAACCAGTGATGAAGTCACAGGATCCCAGTTTTCAGCAACTACAAACAAGCTACTATAGCAATGTTAGTTTCCTAGCACATGCCAACTGGTGATTTCCCATTACTCCATGGGTGAAATGGCTGAGTATCATCCTTGTATACATTTGAGCCTCATGATCCCATGTGCCATTTAGGATCTGAGACAGCCATTGTGCTTATAATGTCCATTGTGGTGCTCCCAAGATGGAGAAACTCCCCTTCTTCAGAACATCTATAATGCCTCTGAACATGAGTCAATGGGAAGTTCTGTTTTCCCTCATGGCTTCTACTATCTTTTCCCACTAGAAGCCTCAATCAGGAGCTGAAGTTCAGTCAGAAAGATCCTTCTCAAAGAATAAATATCACACTGGAAAATCTGTTATCATCTCTATGACCCACTCCACTGGAGGCTTGCTAATCCATAATTTAGCAGGTTATAAATGTTTCTGTTATTATCTTCCTAATAAGTGACAAAAAACAAATGTCTCTGCCAAAACTGAGGTCTTTTCTAGGTATTGTCAGAGTTGGGATGAAATTCTTGGCTCCAAGAAGTCTGGGCAGCAAGGTTCAGTCAAAGTCCTAGAAAGGTTGTTCAAGAGACCAGCAATGGAGAGGCAAGGGAGGGAAGGTGCTTCATTCTCTGGGAGATCTTATCGTGCAGAATAAGAAAGAATGATAAAACATCTATTTGCAGCATACTTGTATTATAGCATCTTCATTTCTTATGAGAAACAGAAGAAAGGGTTGGGGCTTTCCAAATCAATCTGATCTGGCTGTGGTCTGTCTATCCCAGGCAGGCATCTCATGGTCTCCATATAGACTTCTGTTGGCATCAAGGTCTCTGCCCTTCAGATAATGGTTTCAACAATTTGTCATAAGACTTCATCTTCTGATCTATTCTTAAAAATCAAAATCCGCAGGGGAGAAAGAAACAGAAATAATGAAGAGAAAAGAGGGAGTAAGAAACAAAATGGAGTTAGCTAAATCAGAGATGGGACATCCTTCGAGGTGATCTTTTAGAGTCCTTAAAATACCTCTTATTCTCCTTCCATCTTTCTACTCTGAAGATACTAGAATTATCTTCATAAGCATTTGTAAACTTCCTATCACTGTATACTGTATAGCACAGTCTTCCTATATATTACTGGATCCCCTAAACTTGTCTTCCATATTTAGTGTCTAGTTAGAACCATATTGTTACTTTTCCATCTTGTATCCATATATAATGAGTTATAAAATGTATATCGGGAGAGGGCTAGGTCTTCCACATCTTTGGATTCTTGTCAGACTGTTTAGCATAAGATCCTGGCATGAATATTAATCGCTACATGATGATTGCCTCTGTGATGACTTTAGACTTGATTTTTTCCAGATGGAGATAATCTGTGTTTTAAGCATGACGCTCTGCTACTGCACTAATGCTATTCTGAGCTGCAACTTGGTATAAGATACAGATGAGACTCTAATCTACCTATTTGCATTTTGATTACTGAATCACCTATCAGTGAAGAGCACTTGGATTACTGAGAAATTTTCCTGAACTGACAGAATAATTGCTCTCCTCTTTCTCAAAATGGAGGGATAAAGATATATTTGTATGCGACGTCGGATCATAGTGAAAAGACTTAATTTTTGGAATTCTAAACCTCTACTAATAACTGTGATGGTTTAAGTGAGAATTGTCCCTCGCAGGCTTATGTGTTTGGGGGAGGTTTAGGAGGTGCGGCCTTTGGAGGAAATACGATGCTGGGGGCGAGTTTTGAGAGCTTCTGGACGCATCCCACTTTCAGGTCATTCTCTCTGCTTGGTGGTTGGGACTGGAGATGTGCCCTTTCAGCTTCCTGCTCTGCTGCTGTGCCTCCTGATTCCTGCCATGCCTCCCTGCCATGATGGACTATGAAAGTAACTGAAAGTCCACACAGATGCTTCTGGAACTGAAAGTCCACATAGATGCTTCTGTAAGTCATTTTTGGTCATGGTGTGTTCTCATAGCAACAGGAAAGTAACCATTATAGTAGTTTATCTTACATACAAGCCTCAGCTAGTGTTTTGAATATTCTGAGACAGTTCATACATAAAATTCAGTCTTCTTTTGTCTTCATTTTGTATTGAAGTTGATTATTTTCATGTCAAATTTTTTCAAACATATTACTTTTAATCAATTTGGACACTTTCATGGTTATGGTATAGATTGCTTTCCTGCTGCTTAATGTAAAACCCATTTTATTACCATTGATGCAAAGTTCCCCCTAAATGATATGCTGTAAAGATGTGGAGAATTCTTACATTTTGGGTTGAAATATGATTATTTAATAATTCCTATTGCATCAAATCTGGAGATACTTTTGTAGATTTATGGGTTATGTAGATCAGCAGTGATCCCTGAGCTCTGTCCAGCGTGGTGTTGCTGGTCCTATGGGCCCAGTGCACAGTCTTGTACATGGCAAGGCTGACAGGCAGTGCCCTCTGCACTCAGCCGCTGCTCCTGGTTTAACTCTTCTCTATTCTCATGAGAGAGATGGGAATACTATTGGACTATATTGCTATAACAATTAATAGATTTTTAGTAACCAACTGCCCCTTGATTCAGAACATATTATCTTGATTCATTTTAAGACTTACTTTCTGTGTTCTTTTCATATTATGTCAGCAGTGATCCCATCTCTATATTTTTTATGTTTGGTGTCAGAGCTGTATATAAAACTCTGTATATACGACAATGTGACCTAAAGCACATTCTAGAATGACAAAGAGATTTGAGGTTAAATAATGATGGCTTACCTTATAAAATCCAGCAGCTAAGACTTGAGATTACAGATCATGTGTCCAATTTATTATGCAAGTATAGCACTGAGTTCAGACAAACAGGATAAAATACAAACTTTATATTTTACCATATAAAATAAAAGTTCTACAAATAATTCATTATAAAAATGGGGTAGAGACCTAAACTGAGAACTCTCAACAAAGGACTCTAAAATGGCTGAAAGACACTTAAGGAAATGCTCAACATCATTAGCCATCAGAGAAGTGCAAATCAAAACAACTCTGAGATCAAAAACACTGAAGATAACTTATTTTGGAGAGGATGTGGGGTAAAGGGAACACTCCTTCATTGCTGATGGGAGTGTAAGCTGGTACAGCCCATTTGGATATCAGTATGGAGATTTCTCAGAAAAATTAAGAAACAACCTTCCTCAAGACCCAGTAATACCACTTTTGGGTATATATTCTAAGAATGCTCAATCTTGCCACAAGGACATGTTCATAGCAGCATTATTTGTCATAGCCAGGAGCTGGAAACAACCTAAGTGCCCCCCTATCGAAGAATGGATAAAGAAAATGTGGTACATTTACACAATGGAGTACTACAGAGCAGAAAAAAATAACAACATCTTGAGATTTGCAGGCAAATGGATGGATCTAGAAAACATCATATTGGGTGAGGTAACCCAGACTCAAAAACAAATATCATATTACTCACTCATATGTGATTTTAAACATAAAGCAAAGAAAACCAGGCTACAATTCACAATCCCAGAGAACCTAGACAACAAAGAGAACCCTATGAGAGACATACATGGATTTAATGTACATGAGAAGTAGAAAAAGACAAGATCTCCTGAGTAAATTGGGAGCATGGGGGCCATGGGAGATGGTGGAAGGGGAGGGAAGAGGAAAGAAGTGGAAAGAAGAAAGCTATATAGCTCAATAAAAACAATTTTAAAAATAGTTCTAAAGATGGAATAGAAAGGATGGCCTTGACATCAATTCCTGGGAATCTATACTAGAAACTTGAAGAAGACCAGGCACAGCAACGGAACAGAAAGTGAGTGGCTGCTGATACTGCTACCCCAGCAGTACCAACCTGCAGAATAAAGAAAGGGCTTTCCTGTTCTCAGCATTCCTTCTTTGAGAACTGGGTAAATCTCCCTACCATGACACTCCCTCTCTGGGGCTATCTCAGCTACAGGAGACCACAATTCCATTAAACTAAATGAGAATTACCACTTCTAGAATACTGACATTTCACTGTACCAGGAAAGCTCCTAGAAGGCCTGACCTCCGGGTACCAGCTGCCAACATGCCTGGCTACCTACAGGGACAGGAACTAGTGCCCCCTCCCTGAGCATAAAAACCAACTCCATAAGAAAGAAGCTGGGTCTTCATTCACTGTTTCTCTTCACCACCTCACTGCTGCCCATCATCAGGGCCTGGCAGCCCTCTGGATATCCAGGATTCTGTTACTTGGTTATCTGTAGACAAGAAGGGAGTGCCAGGGCAATCTAAACCCCAGGGGAAGCCTTTCTCTCTATCCCTTTTGTACAAGCACTTGACAAAGCAAATGGAGGTCTGTAGCTTTCTCATATGTCTGTAATTGCTCTCCAGCTCAGAAGCTGCCTCTAAAATCCCCACAGTGAGGATTCCAGAAGACAAGTTCTGTCTGTGTCCTAGCAGTGGCTCTAACTCACATTTCAGGGCTAACACTGAACAGCAACATTGTTACTCCTAGTCATGGACGTCCCCATGACTCCTGATTTAGTCTAACACGAAAAAAAAAGTGAGACTTTCCCACACCCAGAGCTATAGTAGCAAAGAGCCCTTTTCCTCCATTTATTTATTTTCTATTGTTAAAACAGTTTTGTTTATCAGAGTTAAAGGTAGTAATTTCATACCCAGTGAAGAACTTTGAGACAAATTTGTACATATCGACATGGAAAATATGCATTTAGTTTAGCAATTAATTAATAACATTTAACAACAACAAAGTTTGCTTTTAAGATGGCCACACTGATCTTAGATTTTGCCTTGCCTAAGTTTTTGTTTATTTTCAGACATTGCTACTTATCTTGATCCCTTCCTATGCATAAGTGATTACTCATCTCCATTCAGTTTCTAAGTAGCATTTCTGCTCCCATTTATCTTTGAGATAGAAAAATTTATGGATATGTAACAGTAGGAAATTGAAGAATTAAAGAAGACAGCAAAAGAAAAATGTTTCAACACAATGTACCAAAATAAGTGGTCCAGACAGGTCAGAGGATAGGTTTATCTGCTGGAGACAGGAAACAGGAGGATTTGTTTAATTTCCAAACTCCTTACTTCTGTATGACTTTTTATTCTGATTTAAATCATTTATCTTATGGTTTGTCTTGACTTACAATTGTTTATTTTGTTATGGACATAGATATATATTTAGCTACAGTATATTTTTAGCCTGCTATAACACTAGACAAAGTGGTACAAGTATTTAGAAAATGTTATCATCTGTGTATTTAGAAATAAGTATTTGTTTAGCGCCTATGATGTGGAGACAATCAGACTGTGTCCGTAGCCACTGTGGAACCAAGAGATGTGGCACATTATAACTTCAAGTATTAAACTTTGGAATTCATAAGGCAGACAATCTGTCAGTAAGTGGTGTCACTTATTTTATCATTTCCGTGGATTGGAGATCCAAGGGTGCCAACCCCTTCTGCTTCTCACATGTGCCTTCCTCTTCCTGAAATTCTTCCTGAAAGAATTTCTCTTTCTCGCACTAGGAATCACTCAAAAGGATGAAATTGTTCCTCACCTTCTTACTCAGCCGTTCAGGGAGATGACTCTTATGACTCTTATTCCTGCTTCCTCTAAAGCTGATGCTTATTTTTATCATGACACCCAGAGAGTGCAGTCACTGCCGACATTTGTTTCCAGCCACCACCACCACCCCACCACCACCCCACTCCCCCACCACCATCCCCACCCCCGTTAGGTCAGAAATGGAAATACTCAGTGGGTTGACGAGAAGTCAGGTGAGGAACTTTAGATCATTTCTCTTGCATCTATTTGATAAACACTTCAGAGTTTAGGGTTTTACACAGATATGTGAAAGACAAAACAAAACAAAACTTCAGGACCTTGGCAAGATAAGAAGCGTGGTTTAAGACCCCAGCGATAGCTCAAAGAGACATCCAGCGCAGGTGACCACGCTCTCCCCGGCAGCACTTAGAGTGAATAGCTTTAGTTATGTTGTGAGAGACAGGAACATTATTTCTGAGTTTCTGAAGTGTGTTGAGAGCGATGGTTCAGTTATAGCCTAAACAAAGCACAAAGGGCAGTTTGTGTCTGTGTCTAAATGGGGGATTGTTGGGGAAGAGCTGTGCCAGCCAGTGCGGAGTGGAGAGGATTCTGTTCCTTTCAAGATCCATTGCTTGCTGACTTGCCTGGGTTCCTGCTGTTTTATAGCCTGTCCCTTGAATCAGAAAATGAATAACTTTCTTTCTTTCTTTCCCCTTGAATTGCTGGTGAGAAAAATCTATAATTTACATGAAACTGAACTACAACTATTGTCATTAAAATTACAGTCCCCTGGATTTTTTACCCAAATGATATATTGCCAAAATATCAAGTGTCTTATTTCTTAAATAGTATGGATATTTATGTAGATGATGTCATGTAATGGAGAAGTTATTAATAAGTTAAATCTTTTAAATAATATCATTCAAATAGACAGGATTGAAATTGTACTATTAGGTAAAGCTCTTATTTGAGACCCTTTGCTCAGAGGTAGTCTAACAAAATTAACATGTTTCTGGTTTTAATTTTTATTTTTTTTGTTTTGTTTAATAAGCATTTCTTGAGTGCTTAAACATTCTTTGAAGACAGAAGTATCAATCAAACAAAATACCCACAATCAAAGCTCACAGATAAACTTTTGAGATGTACCCAGAGTCGCAGTAAGAGCCAGGGTGGTATAATCCTCTAATGCTAGCACTAGGTAAGCACAGTGGATCTCTGTGAGTTCAAGGCCAGCCTGGTCTCTGCTGAGAGTCCCAAGAAAGCCAGTACTACATAGATGACACTTTCTCAAAGTGGGGGAAAAAGAGTCACAGGAAGACACAGGATGGGTAAATGACCTAAGTACAAAGAATACAGAGATGTTTCAAACACTTTGTCCTGCATGTGGGTGACTGGAGGAGGCCCCAAACTCTGAGGGAAGGAGGGGAAGACTGGGGATTGTGACTGAGTCACGGAAGCCCTTTGAACATCTCAGTCAGCTTACTTTAAGTAAAGCACATCTTCAAAATGTCTTCACAGCCACACCCACATTAATGTTTGTTGAAATAACTGGCTACTTGAGAACAGCCAGGTCCACATACAAAGTTAGTTACCCCACTCAGGAACAAAATCAATTCAAAGGGCTTTCATGACTCTAGTGAAAAACAATGGCCCTCAGCAAAATCGCATTGTGTTTTAAAATGTCATAATGGAAAATGCAAGCAGCCGCATTTCCTGCCAGGAAGGTTTATATGCAGAGAGAGATTGTGTAATGTAATAGGAATATGGAGACTTAAACAAGAACAGAGACATCACTTGGACCGTTTTTATCAGCTAAAGCAACCCTGATATTTATAAAATCACAGCTTTTGACCAGATTTTAACAAACTTGTCTCAAGCTCTGAAAGGAAAATCTTCAAGGCCTCATCAGTGATCACAATTCTTCTGGAGCTTGTTAGAAAAGTAAATCTGAGGACTATACCCCAGACTTTCAAATAACATCCCAGGAGGGTTGCCCAGGGATCTGTGCTCCAGGTGGTCTTTGCTCGGGAGTTTAAAAATCTTGCACTAGAACAATAAAACCTAGCCAAGGAGAAGTAAGCATCCCCAGAGTTAACAGAATCCATGAGAGAATGAACTAGAATCAATAATGTCTGATGAATATTCTGTCTTAGGCTGACACTCTTGGTGGGAATATGACAAACAGTCAAGAGGTACAGAATTAAGTTGGATCCTGGAGAAAATAGGCGTCTCTCACTTAGGTGAGGCTGAAGTGGCATGGAGTTTCAGTACAGGTTACATAGTGCAAGCCAAAGAGTTCAAAGTACTGCATACGTAGGATCAAAGCAGGATTCAAGATGGAGCAGGAGTGGTGAGTTGAGGAGACAAAATTGGGGGGGGGGTGGAGGAGTGGGGAAATGATTCTGAACAGAAAGTATCATGCAAGAATCCAGAGCCAGAGTCTGAAGTTGAAAATGAACATAAATGATTTATTTGGAAAGTGCCCTACCCTACCTATTACGGTTGCCAATTTCCAACCTTAAGGAATCTGATTCTATTAATGATTGGAAGGACTGTACCCTGTCCCATATGAAATCAGAAAAATGTTTGGTATGTTTTCTTCACCAAATATAAGGATAAGTGGTAGAGCTGCTTGGATAAGCAAGATCCTGGCATCGGACAAAGGCATTAAATAAGCCCTCATACAATGGTGGCACACGCCTTTAATCCCAGCACTCAGGAGGTAGAGGTAGGCAGATCTCTGTGAGTTCAAGGCCAGCCTGGTCTACAAGAGCTAGTTTCAGGACAGAGTCCAAAGCTGCCAGTCTTGAAAAACAACAACAACGAAACAAAAACAAAAACAAAAACAAAGCAAGTAAGCCCTCATGAAAATTTGTGTTTAGTGAAAATGATCTTAATTCCCAGTAGAAAAGAAGAAGTATTAAAGATTGAGTAGAAAAGAGCTCTAAGGAGTAAAGACAGGAGTTTACAGAGGAAACTGCAAGGAAACTGCAACCCTTAGCAACCTCAGTGATGACATAAAGTTAGCTAAGAAAAGAGGCTGGGGACGGGTGATGTTCCACAGAGCAGCAAATGCCAATAGAGGCTGTGTTAGGGTGAACACGAGGTATCTAGGGTGACTGGAAGGATTATATAGCACATAATGATGATACAAGACATACTGCAGTCTGTCGACATATAATAGTGACAGCATTGCATTAAAAATAATTAAAATTTAAGCCAATAAATAATGGCATGGTTACTCTAACGGTGCTCCTCTTGTGGGAGGTGGGAAGGAAGTGCTCAGGAACTCATTCTAATAGTGCAAAGGGAGATGGTAACTTGGATAAGATTAACAACAGCAGCAAAACAATACAAAACATATTATTTGCCAAATCTACAGACTATTCTAGTGGCCATAGAGTAAGGAAGATTGATAGAAGGTCTCATTCTGGAGCAAAAGCAAATTCATGTGTGTGCTGTCTGTGTTCCAGACATTGTTGGGGACCAGTCCAGACATAAACCATTGTAATAATATTGTTGGATTCTTTATCTCAACTTTTTTTTTTTTATGTCTCAGCATCTACAGTCCTGTGCTTGGAAAACCAAGGGCATAGCTGCTCTATAAGTTTAAAAAATTTTGTATGTGATGTTGCTGTACTCTTGCTCCCCTATCCTTTATTATATCTCCAATCAACTGTATAGCCGTATAGCCATTTCATTACCTTTTTTGTCCCATAGCTCTATTTATTATTTACAAATTTTTTGCTCCCAATTTTATTTCCTCCCCCCTCTCTCTCTTCTACTCCTTATTTCTGAGTGCTCATTACTCTTCAATCCACCTGTGGTGCAATTTTCTCACAGGTTTCTCACATTCACCTCCATACTTCTGGTTACTTCTTTTGTGTTTTTGGAGGTTCACCAGGCATATTGGATGCCAATATGTTGGGGACCAGTCTGGACATAAACCATTTCTCGTACCAGAGTGGAGGTGTGGGAATAAATGAGGTACAGGTCACATGACAATATCCGGAGGGAGTCTCAGAGTTCATTCAAATCCTGAAGATCACCCGCATTTATTTTCCAAACAGCTTTTATATCGAGACAAAATGAAAGGGGGGGAAGGTAACTCAAGCTTCCTTAACATTGTTTCCTAGGTAGCAGGAGAATGACTTAGGTCAGTCTATAACTATGCCTGTTTTGTCACATCTAGGCAGATGCCTATTTTGTCACTTAGACTGAAAAACACCACTTCCCCAGGCAACCTCCTAAATTACAATAGAAGGAGCAGAAATACATTAGCATACTCTGACCACTTGTTTAGGATGGCCTCAGGTTGTTTTGACTATCAAAAGACTAGGTGACCACCTTCGGTGTGGCAGGTACAAATTGTACCTTGTTGTCCCTCAGAATTCTCTACCACCAGACAATGAAAAAATATGGGCCTGTATAATTTGACCTCTACAAGGCATCATTACTACTTCAAATCCAAACGGAAAACTTGTAAGTGGTTTGATGAGCCGGATATTTGGATTCCTTTTACATGAAAATCAAACTATTCAACTGACTAAAAGTTATCCAAACAAAAAAATAAGGAAAGATTTCTTTGCCTTCAATGCTTATGTGTTTCAGTAGAAAAGGTAGAGAGAAATGGCTGAGAAGCAAGAAGTGGAGGAGGAGGCTTTGTCTCTCAGAAGTCAGGTGAGCAGAGTCCCAGGAATGTCTTGGTAATGGTGTGACAACTATCAACAGGCTAGGCAGAATGAGGGATCAAGCTAGATCCTCCACTGTCCTTTATTATGTAGCATAAATAATTTGTACCACACCCACCTAACATTTCCCCACACTAGAAAACTTCATTTTTATTATTTGTTTGTTTATTTTGAGACAGGATCTCTCTGCATAGCTTCAGCTGGCCTGGAACTAACTATGTAGACCAGGCTGGCATCAAACTCACAGAGATATACTTGACTTGGCCTTCTTAGTGTTGGCATTAAAGGTGTATGCCTCCGTGCCTGGCCTCAGTGCATTCTTAACATACCTTGTTCTCCACAGAAAACCTTCTTCAAAGAATTCCTTTCTTCTTTAAAAAGAAGAAAAACTGTATGCAATTCCATATCTAGCAAAGGTTTCTCAGAAAGGCAGCCTCACTGAAGACATTTGTCAGGCAAACAAACGTTCTATGCACAGTCACACTCTGGGTGCAGGTGACATCAGCCGTTGTGGAGTCCTCCTTCCAGACACATTCCTTTTCCTTTCTACTCAGAACAGTGTGAGCATTAATACAGGACCCTTTTTGATTTATTTTATAGTTGCATAATTTTATAAGTGGCTATCAATCAATTAAATGCATGTGTCGAGGTATTGCTGTAGGTAAACAAGACATTGGAAACTGTTATGAACATTAAGTTTAAATAAATCATTTAAAGAGTCTTGAAAAATGCCTGCCACAAATGAACTCTAATATCTATAGCCTATTGGTACTTGATAATCCAGGTAATGAAATCATTTCCCTACAGTCAAGTTTAGAGTTTGATATTTGTGTACATACTTGATATATACACACATAAAATCTACCATTGGGTATGTGTGCTTAATAGCACATATAATAATGTATACTTATAGAAACTATGATTCCTTAGAATTTGCATTGACTCCCTGTGTCACCAGGTCTGAGGGTTTTATGAATTCACTACTTTATTAGATGCTTTCTTTATTGTTGTATCCCTGCAAGAGCACTGTAAGGGGAAAGGGTTTATTGAACTTACAGTTTGGGGGAGATACAGCACCCATCGTGGCGTGGATGGCATGGTGTCAGGTGACTGCATGTTGGCAGGAGTGTGCAGCTGGGCTAATCACCTTTTCACATCCTGAAAGAACAGTAAGCAGAGAGCGAGAGAGGACAGGAAGTGGAGCTGGGATAAAATACCTCAATGGTTGCCCACAGTGACCTACTTTCTCCAGTAAGGCTCTGCTCCAAGAGCTTCCACAACATTCCCAATCATCCTTGCTAGCCAAGGAACAGGTGCTCAAACACACAAGCTATTAAAATACAATCTGAGCCAAAATTAAATTTTGTTAAATTTCAATGAGGAGGATACTTGGTTGGATGGTTGGTTGGTTTGGGATATGTATATATATGTTCATTTTCAGTGTTAAAGAGGTAATGAAACTTAGATTTAAAACATCAGGCACTTCTTATTGCGGTGTGTTAGTTTTTCTTTTACCTTGTTTTATTTTATTATATCCCTAAGAAGCCTGTTTGTTTTCTTTTTACTTTTTTATGATTTATTTAAATTTACTTTCTGTGCAATGGTGTGAAGGTGTCAGATCACCCAGGAACTGGATTTACAGACACTTGTGAGCTGCCATGTGGGTGCTGGGAATTGAACCCATGTCCTCTGGAAGAGCAGTCAGTGCTCATAACTGGTGAGCCATCTCTCCATCCTGCCTGTTTGTTTTCTAATGAGAGACAGAAGGGGTGGATCCAGATGGGAGGGTAAGGGGGAGGAACTGGGAGGAGTAGAGAGAGGGGATGCATAATCAGAATATACTATGTAAGAATAAAAAAAAAAAACTATTTTCAATAAAAGAAAAAATAAAGCTACTAAATAAAAGCAACAAGCACTTTAATATGTTTGCTCCTTTTGGGGATCAAAAAGTAATCTTGTATTTCTGTGTATGGCCCTGATAATGGAAAATGTATTTTTCTGGGTCATTAAAACCTGGAAAACAAGAAGACTCAAGAAATCTGTGAGTTCACCAACCACTGGACTAATAACCACTGTAAAAATGCCTCCCAAGTAAGCACTGGCTTTGGAAGTCCTTGCTGGGACTTTATATAGCTGCAGTGGGTAGCAAGTTAGGGTGCTGATATAGAATAATCCTATATTCTGTGGAAATATGTTGCTCTCACTGTTAATAAAAAGCTCATCAGCTGGTAACTAGGCAGGAAGTGTAGGTGGGAAGGACTAGGAAGAAGGACGATGGACTCAGAGGAGATTCCAGCAGACATAGAGGAAGTAGGACTTATAGAAATGAGGTAACAAGCCATGAGCTATGTGACAGAGGATAGATAAAAAGTATGGGTTAATTTAAATGTAAGAGTTAGCTAGTAACAAACCTGAGCTATCGGTTCACCATTTACAATTAATATTAAATCTCTGAATGGTTATTTGGGAGCCCTACTGGGACAGGAAAACTCTGTCTATGCAGTGCTCTCTATCTAGTATTTTACCATTTAATCAGTCATCTTATATTCCGCTGATGTTGACATTACTATTATTTATCATTTGGTAGGCACTTTTGTAGCTTGAATTTGAACAGCCTATAAGTATGTAATGTGGCCTTAAGGCTCAGTGTGTAAGAAACAGAAACTATTCCTTCCACCGTTGCACAATTGCTCTTCGTCTTTATAACCCAACTGGGAAGAAAAGAAGATGCATTTAAAAACAAGGATAAAAATTTCCCCTCAGTTTCCACCTAAAAATATCTTTTCTTTTAAAGTATACATGTGAAATTGCAAACGTGTTAAAAACATTTAACAGGTTTCCTAAACAAGGAGGCTTCCCCAAGGTGTTTGGAAGCAAATGACATCTCCCTTACCAAGAGTTCGGAAGTAGACCAGTCCTGTGAACTACAGCCAGGGAAGGGAAGCCACAGCAACGGTTCCCTCGAGCTGGCTGTCATCTCCACACCAGACTCCATACTCCAACATTCACAACCAGTGGAGCAGGAGCCAGCTCATCAAATTCCCGGAGCTGTGCTAGAGAAAAGGTGGAGGTAACAGCTAGAATAATTCCTATTAGCAGCAGTACCTAGGTAGGTACTGTGGTAGGATGACCCTTGGTGGGAATCCAGAAGAATGTTCAAGGAAGCCAAGCATAGATAAGGATCGTTGACACAGACAAAAGCAAAATGAAACAAATGTGGTCTTTGTTATGCCCATAGTCCGGATCACCAAAATATCACCACGAGACCATCTAGGAAGCAAAACCAGTCTTCATTGCGAGTCAACTCAGGTTCCTTTGTCTGTCCGGACAAAGTGGCAGCAGTGATGATGGCAGTGATAGGAATAGCACAGGAAAGACCCCAAGAGGGGTTTATATGAGGTTTTATGACCTGCTTGGGGAATTTCAAGCCTCTGGGCTTGTGATTGGCTGCCCTTCCCCAGTGGGGTGGGGGAATTTCAGACTTCTAGGCTTGGGATTGGCTACTCCATATGATGTAAGTAGATTTCCTGAGGGGAATTCCTGCCAGTACCTGCTTGAGGCAAAGTCCAAGTCTCTAAGGGCTCAGTGATTGGTCCTTTATTCCTGATCAAGGATTGGCTGATTTGTGTCAGGGCAGATAGCTCTGATTCTAGAGTCAAACTGTGTTTTTTTTTCTTTGGTTCTTTTTACCTTTTTGACTCTAACTTTTGGACCAGGGCAAATATCTTTGGTGTGTTCTGAATCTAGGGCTTGAGTGAGTTCTTTTGGTCCTACTTTCAGGGTCCCGAGACTTTTCTCTGGCTCTAGGTTTGGGGACAAACTGTCTCTTCCCTTGGTTCTGGTCCCATTTTTAGGGTTTTTTTTCCTCTGGCTCTGATCCCAGAGCCTGGCTGCTAGGGGGTTGTGCAAGGGCTTTGGGCCTGGGCCTCTCAGTCTTCCCTGTAGTAGGAATTGAATTTTAGTGGAACAGCTAGTAAGTACTGCAAAATTGCACAAGTGTGTCATTAGCTACAATTTTAACAGAGCAGTAAGGTAAAACTGATCTGGAGTGACCAGTAGGAGGTGGTGCTCTTATTTCCAGGGTGAAGACACAGTCTAAAAAACAAAGCTGCCTGCCAAGGAGATATTTGATGACCACTTTTCTGGCAAAGGGGACACAAGTTTTGAAACTAAGAGTCTTACTAATGTGGTCAAAATAAAGCAATGTCATTAGAAAAGAGACTAATATGAGGTCGGGGAGTTTCTAGGGGCCAACAGGACAGTGTAATGCCCTATTGAAGACTTAAAATATTTATTAGAGTGGAAAAACACTGGATATTTTCTATTAGTAAATAAGAAAATAGCATCCATATTTTTAAAAGTTCCTTTCGGTATGGACAGCAGAGTAAACATGGAATATTCCATTAGTCTACTTTTCCAGACTAAGTAAGAGATAATGATGGCTTTCACTCTGATATTGACAATGAAGATAGAAACCAGGAGAGGGATACAGAACGCAGTTAGAGAGTAAAAATGGTAGCCAACACCGTAAGAGTCACACATCAGAAGAAAAGGTAGAAGGGGTCATTCTTTAATGGGAAGAATTAGGGGACAAGCAGGTTTGGGGAACTGAGAGCTAGCTTACATTGTCAAGCTTATAATGAAGGAATCAGGAGAAAATATAAATCTGATGTGTTTCTAGCACAGAGCAGACTTCCTGTCTGGTAGCAGTTTGATCTTATCAGTATATATGTGATCTTTTGAGTCTAAATGATGGCATCTCAGGTTTTTCGATGAGTAGACAGTACTACCATTTCTTAGAATAGGAAGGACAAAAGAAAGTTGAGTCAGAAATTGCCTGCTTTTGCAAAGTTCTTGAGGCACCCAAGCTTAAATGTCAAGAATGGAAGTGTCCCTCTTAGGTCCTCCTTGTTATCTAGCTTCTCTGGAGCTGTGACTTGTGCTCCATTTACATACATCTAGTATCCATTTGCATACATCTAGTACCCATTTACATACATCTAGTATCCATTAACATACCGTGTTTGTCCTTCTGGGTCTGGACTACCTCATTCAAGATGATTTTTTTCTAGTTCCATCCATTTGCCTTAAAATTTCATGATGTCATTGTTTTGTTTTATTATTTAGTTAGTTAGTTAGTTATTTTTACAATTGAGTAATGCTCCATTGTGGAAATGTACCACATTTTCTTTATCCATTCTTTAGTTAAGGGACATCTAGGTTGTGAGGGACAGTTGTGTTACCTGGTCTGTTTGTGAGAACCCTAGCATTGGGACCAGGATCTATCTCTAGTACATGAGCCGGCTTTTTGGAACTCATTCCATATGGTAGGATGCTTTGCTCAGCCATGATGAAGTGTTTTTGTCTTCTCTACAACTCCGTTTTCTACCTTTAGAATATTCTTGGGGTTAGAAATATAATATTTTGAATAATTTCTTCTCTATCTCCTATATAGAATCAGAATTCTGAGTCTAGCCAATCTTATCTCAGAAGTGTCTTTGGCTCCTGTCTTAGTTTGCTTTCTATTGCTATGATAAAATATTATGAATGAAAGCAACTTGGGGAGAAAAGGATTTATTTCAGCTTACAGTTGTAGTCCATCATGGAAGGAAGTCAGGGTAGGAACTCAAGGTGGAAACCTGGATGCAAAAATGGAAGTAAAGGCCAGGCAAAGGCCATGGAGGAACTCTCATTGCTGACATGCTCCCTGTGGCTTTCTTATCCTGCATTCTTTCACAACAAAGGACCATCTGCCCAATGGTGACACCACTCATTGCTGGCTGGGCCCTT
This sequence comes from Myodes glareolus, assembly GCF_982192425.1. NCBI lineage: Eukaryota > Metazoa > Chordata > Mammalia > Rodentia > Cricetidae > Myodes > Myodes glareolus. The sequence goes on from NC_142044.1 coordinate 54,706,253, forward strand.
TCCCATCAATTGTTAATCAAAAAAATATGCCATGAGCTTGCATATTGTCAGTTGACGTTACCTTGTCCCAGGTGACCAAAAACAAAACAAAATAAGAAACCAGACAGCAAATTGTCATCTTAACACACAAGTATATTATTATTAACTATGACCATTCCTCCTTTGCTTATCCCCAAGATTTTATGTTACTATCACAATATAGTAACACATTCCAAATTTTAACAGCTTGCCAGTCTTTAAAGTTTTCAACAATTAGAGGGTAGTCTCTTTAAAAATTCAACATTTCTTAAACATTCAAAGTCTCCTAACTGTGGGATCCTGTAAAAATCCAAAATAAGTTAAATATTCTCCCATTCCAAGAGGGGAGAACTAGTGTACAGTCACAATCAAATTAAAGCAAACTGAGCTCCAACAGGGTAAATTAAATCCTGTAGTTCAAGGTTGCCATCTATGAGTCATTCTTAATCTGTGGGCTCTCAGACGGCTTGTGCAGCTGCGTGTCTTGGGCTTTCCCTGCACAGCACACAAACCTCAGCAGTTAGACTTAAGCTGGCTCCACTCCTTATTGATACTGTCCTTAGTGATAGTTCTACAGTCCTGAGATCCTCAATATGATGAGACCTCCATAGCTAACACCCTCACCAATGGCCTCCTGGCCTCTCCTCAGGGATTCAGATCCTACCGTATGGTGGCACGCCACAGTCTCTCCATGACCCTCTCAATCCTAGACTTTCCATTGAAACTGAGACTACGCTTTTACCAATGGTTTCTTTCTGAGCACACAAGATGCCAAGTCTCAGCTGATCTTCCCCGTCCCATCATGGGTTTTAAATCCTACATGCGAGACTCCTACATTCCCATGTTCAGCTGCCAGCCAGCATGAGATGCGGTTGTAGCCCCCCCACCCTCAGCTCCCACCTGGAACACAGCTTCTGTGGGCTGGCCCTGAGGAAATACTCCCAGAAGATTTCACCTCAAAGTTGTTAATCTTTTTAATCATAGACGAAGACTCATCCTCAAGTAACCAGTATTGATTGTTCTAGCAGAGCAAATAGTCGGCTTTAGTGGTACACGTGTCTTGTTAATTGTAGCCAATTCTGCAGCTCCAGCTAATCAGAATCATATATTCTCCAAGATATCACAAGAACTTTATTAATTCTTACTCCTTGTTCTGGTTAATATTAACTGTCAACTTGACACAGTGTAGAGGCACCTGAAACATGGGTCTCACTTGAGCAATTGTCCTGATCAGGTATGTCTCCCAGCTTATCTCTGAGGAATTATTTGATTGTTAATTGATGTAGGAGCAGGAGCGCACAGCTCACTGTGGGAGGCACCATTCCCTGGGTAGATGATTCTGGTCTGTATAAGTTATGTAGCAAGAACCAGAGCAAGGCAGCAAGTTTTCCAGCTTCTGTTTCTAGTTCCTCCCTTAAGTTCCCATTGTGATTTCTCTTAGTGGTAGACTATGACTTGGAAATATAACCCGAATAATTCTTCTTATTATTAATTTTTTAATTAATAAAGCAGCAGAAAGGAAATTATAACAACCTCCCTCCCCATGATAGCAAACATGCTTTGTGTTCGCCACTGATCTAAAGGGAGAATTTGCTGTCCCTCCTCAGGGACATGGGAGAATGTCTTATCTTGTGTTAGGCAGTACTGTATAAAGAGCTGAGACCTCCCACTGGTTTTCCTCTTTGGTTCTTTAGATTTACCTCTCCCCCACCTAATATAATGCTTTCTTCCCCCTGTGTTCAGGGTTCTTCCTAATACATAAAGAGTTTATGTAGTGAGAGGAAAGACCCTTAAAGTGCACTGTGTCCTGCCTATTCCTCTCTGCTCTCCAAAGCTGACTTTCCAACAGCAGCAACTGCAGTGTCTCCCTGACCCCAGCCTCAGTAGCTGGAGGATGTCGCCAAGCTCAGTCCTTTCCTTCTGTCTGCTGCCCTAGTACTTCCCACTGACTTGCTAGCTTGACCCTCTTTAACATGTTAGTTAGATGCTAATTCATGCTTTTCTGACTCTGTTAAACCATAGTGCTGTTTTAAATTGTTATGTGTTTAGGAAGTTACCTTATAATTCTTTTCAACCTCAGGAAAATAATGCATTTGAAGATTACTAAATAACTAACTACGTATAATAAATATATATCACCTTATAGCAATTTCAGTGTCTTGACGTTATTATGAAGGAGGAACCATAATGGGGTGGTTTAAAGCATAGTTCTATGATGTGTTCTATGAATTTCATGAAATAATGTGATCTCAGTGATCAACTACCTTTGCTATTTTTCTGGATAGAATTTGACAACATCCTGACTGCTACCTTGAGCTGTCAGCATAGCAAAAGTAGAGATCTCTTTGGCATAGACATTACCTGACTAGCTCTTGATGTTCAGTACTTTTTCAGCTTGTCGGAAGAAGGTTTCCAGAACTTACTGTTGCCTGTTTACACTGGTAGTAGTTACGATTTTGAATGAAAACATTATTATTATGGTATTGTAGTATCTTAGAGTCATTTGTTTTGTTTTGAGACAGGGTCTCACTATGTAGTGCTGGCTGACCTAAAACTTGAGTGTAGGCTAGATTGACCTTGAACTCAGAGATAAATCTGCCTCTGCCTTTGCCTCCATAATGCTGGGTTGTTTTAGTTTTCTTAAATTTTTCCACTTAGCTGTGGAATGAGATGTATTGATAAATGTTTAGCAGATGACTATCTACAGACAAAAAGAAAAACAAAGATCTAATTTTGTAGCATTTACTCAGCACCTTAGTACACAATGTTCCACTACATAACAATACAAATGTAAATAATTTATGTAATGTTGATAAAATTATGTTTTACTTGGAAACATGTACTTTGGGCATTTATCATCTTTGAATATGACTTATTTAATCATAAGTTTATATTTTTCATTATTAGAAAGGGCTATATTTAACAACTGGTTTGTGAAATTTCTAAAAGCTAAAATAAGCTTTTGCAAGCTGTTGTGGGTTGACTTCAGCAGACTTCATTCTAATTTTTGAAGTAGGAAGGAAAGACATTACATTCTGACACCAGTCTGGGTTTTCCTTCCTCCCTTCTACCCGTGGCACAACTGGTTATTGAACCTAGTAGCTATTGCATTGTAGCCTACACAATGCTACACTATGCTATACTACACAATGCAAGGCAAGTGTTCAACTGGCTTGAGTTTTGGCTCATAACCCAAATCCACAGCCCACTTGAATTCTCAAGTCCATGCCAGTCATGGGCAGAGAGGAAGCTATTCTTCAAAGTCCAATCACTGGAGTTCAAATTGGTTTTACTTTGCCTGCATTTCCTACATTGGTTTCCTTTGTACCTTTGATTGGATTATTTCTTGAACATTATTTCTTGAACATTATTCCATTAGGCCACTTGATAGGATGAAAGGGTAGATTATTGAATCTACTCTGAAAAGAAAAAAAGGGAGAAAGGATATAGATATGATAAGAAAAAGTTAGATTATTAAGTCAACTTTTAAAAAGCAGCTACTAAGCTGGGTGGTGGTGGTGTACAAGGCATACAGAGGTTGGCAGATTTCTGTGAGTTTGAGGCCAGTCTAGTCTACGGAGAAAATTTCAACACAGCTAGGACTTTAGACAGAGAAACCCTGTCTTGAATGCCCCCTCAAAGCAGCTACTAGTTTTTAATGTTTTATGTTAGATTGGACTTTAGTCTATTGCACACAAAGTTTGTATATTGATACAAATTTGAGATTAATTTGTTAGAACATACTGTACATACATTTCTACTCTTATTTAAGGTGTTGTACCTACACAACTCATTTAACAATGTGATGGAAGTTTCTAGTCCTTGATAATTACTATAATCAACAGTTTAGGATGATAAAGTATTTCCGCTTATTAGTTAATCATTTATTACAATCAAACTTGTAGTCACATTAGGTATGTTTTTAAGGTTAAACAAAGATACATTTTAGATTGACAGGTCATCTTCTAACACTTCGAAGATTTACAGAATATGGCATTAAAGATGTTTCAATAACATAGGCTTTTTATATGATAATAAGACAAATCTGCTTCTGGTAGTACCAATCTACTTTATAGAAGATGATGGACATTAAAGAAATGCCACATGGAGTTTACTTTCTTTGTGGCAAATGTAAGCTCCTGGGCAAGAAAATGCTTTTGCCTCGACTGCTAGCAGTATGTGGTCTTAATAGTACAAAGAGGTTATAAAAGAAAATGACTGACAAGCATTGTCAAGACAAGGAAGGATAGCCCTTTATGATATCCTGATTCACAAAAAAAAAGTTTGTCAGATATGGTAGGACTATAGGCTGAAGATGGATGCCCCAACATTGCAGAGGAACTCTGGGGGACTTTCCAGGCAGATGTTTCCATCATCTCTCACATTGTTTGGAAGTGACTTATTTGCACTTCCTGTTTACTCAGTTAATATCATTTTCTTCTTGGATCTCTGAGAGAGTTGAAGCCTAGATAGTTATAGTTTTCCTTCTTTACCAGATGAAGAAAGCAAGTAATGATAGAAAGTAAATGGGAAAGGGGCTGGAGAGATAGCTCAATGGTTAAGAGCACTGGCTGTTCTTTCAGAGGTCTTGAGTTCGATTCCCAGCAACTGCATGGTGGCTTGGCACCATCTATGGTGTGATCTGATGCCCTCTTCTGGAATAAAGGCATACATTCAGGTAGAGCGCTCATATGCATAAAATAAATAAATAAATAAATAAGATCTTTAAAAAAAAGAAAGTAAATTAGGTAAAAGACTTTCAACTCACCAAGATAGGATAGATATGGAGTATTTTCTCTGAATTTGTCAACTGCAAATGAACTAGACATTGTTGATGTATTTTTTGCCTGTATATATTGTATATAGCTATTGCACTTGTTTATATTTTTTCTTTCTTATTTTAGTGAAAACCTTTTTATTTTAGAAAAAAACGGGAAATATAATAGTATATTATTTGTGTTTTAATAAACAAATCTTGCCTGAAGATAAGAGTGCAAAGCAGACACCTTTAATCCCAGGACTCTGAAAACAGAGGCAGATGGATCTCTGTGAGGTCAAGGTTACCCTGGAATGCAGAAACAGATCCTGGTGGTGGCGGCGCACATCTTTAATCCCAACACTAAGAAGGTAGAGACAGGAGTGGTATGGCTGGGATAAGAAAGAAATATGAAGTAGAAGAGACAGAACTCAGTGTAGTGTGGAGTTTGAGAATTTGTGGAGACAGAATCTCTCTTGCCCCTTTGATCTGAACTTTGGTAGAGGTAAAAGGTCTCTCTAGTGATTGGATTCTTTGTTTCTCTGATCTTCAGGCTGAACACCAATATCTGCCTTTGAGTTTTTATTATTTGTGCTACAGCCACTTAATGGTGTCTTTGAGCAACAGTATCTCAGAAATGCATCACTTTATTTAAAAGATCCTTGCACCTGCTCTGTAGAACTAATTTATTAGTTTTTTTCAAGATGCTTTTAAGATTGCCTGTTTAATTCTATGTTGTAAGCACCTGTGATAAAATCTTTCTTTGAGGAAATTACAGTGCCTAGAATTAATATAACTCCCCCTATGAAGAAGCAAAGCTGATTTCCTGTACAGTAGCTACAAAGATCAAATATTTCTACAAAAAAGAATCTCCTGATACATTAATATCCTACCACAGGACTTAGCTTTTTGACAGATAATAAAATATGCTGTAAAGCATAAGAATCAAGAGCAACTTAAACAAAATTGCCTTATTAAAGAGAAGCTTGCTTCTTTAGTCTATAAGAATAGGAAGTGTGTGGAAAAAAACTTTTGTCATAATATAGTTTGACATTGCTCTATTTTGGAAAAGAAGTTTATGGCTTTCTAGATTGATTTTAAATATCCTTTAGAAATAATATCACGTAAGTATAACTCTTGTTGTTTATGGCCTTATGACTGCAGGGAAAGGATTCATGTATACATAATGTTCACTAATATGAGCTGCTCAATCCTAATAAAATCTCAGTATTTGCATACATATGTATATCTACTTATAAGCCTACAGCATACACTTATATGCTGGAATAATAATAAAATCATCATGTAACATTATGTGATTATTCAAATCTACAGTTCTCTTATTGTTTTTTGTCAAAATTATGTATTCATTACCAGCATCTAATCAGTAGTGTAGTAAAAGTTTCTGACTTTTATTGTAGTCCCCTTTTCCTTCAGTTATATCAATGTATGCTTTTTGAAATTAGTTGTTATAATGTTTTATATATGTATATACATACATGCACACAGCATTCACATACACACACACAGTGAAGTGACACGTTCATGGGATCTTTATAGCCATTCACCCACCCGTTGTCTTTTGATTAGTGATTAATACATCTACATGACTCTACAATGCCTAATGTTGCCAATATGTTCTAATTATTTTATTGATCACTTCTTCCTTTCTAGAACTCTTTGTGATTTGACAGTTCCTTTGAGATGACAAGCTTTTTTCCCCTTTCTCTTTTATTGTTTTTCCAATAATGCTTTGCTTTGGAGTTACATCTTATAATACTCTGTTTTAACCTAATACTTGCTTAGTTTTGATCATATACGAAACCTCTTATCCCTCAACATGTATTTTAATGCTTCATCTTACAAATTATTTATTTTTGCACTGAATATTCATCCATGATGTAGTGTAGCTATTTGTTTTTGGTGGTTTTGTCTTTTAACTTGTTTAACACACTGTTGTGGTATAGAGTGTTTGGATTTTGTTCCTCATGTTCTCTCATCTGTGAGATTAACTCATTTCATACACTTTTATGTTACTAGATCCTTAGGTTTCAGTACCAGAAACATGCCCCAAAGAGGATTGTTGGTTTTTGTTTGTATGAAGATAGCTTTATTCATTTTACTTTCTTTCAGTCAGTTTTGCTACATATGGCACTCCCAGCTGGAATGTTTGGTTTGTCAGTTCTGTGAGAGTAGCTCATTGGCTGTTGGCCTGCAAAGTTTCTTCTGAGAAATCTGTTGATAGTCTTAAAGAGGATTGTGTGAACGTGAAGAAATCTCTTTCTTTTTCTTCATTCAAAATTCTTGTCGTTTAGTCTTGGCATTTCAATTATTCATTGTTTTGTAAGGACTTTCTGAGGTTGAATTAGATTGGAGAGTTTTAAACATTGTGTCTTTAGATATTCATGACTTTCTCCATATTCAGAAATCCTTCAGCCATTGTTTCTTGAACTATTTCTGTGTGCTTTTCCTCCTCTCTCCTGTAACTCCTAAAATGTGACTTGATTATATCATACTAGTCATATGTCTTTCTTTTTATTAATTTTAACCTTGGTCTTCTCTGACTGATATTTTCAAATGCCTTGGCTTCAAATAAAAAAATTCTTTCTTCTCCTTGATCATATCTATTCTTATATTTTTATTGCATTTGCAATTCCTCAGTTGTATTCTTCAACTCAATAATTGTTTTTCATTAAATTTCTGCCTTTCTGTTGAATTTGAGTTGTTTATGTACTGTTGAAATTTCAATAAGTTGAGACTGCTCAGTGTATGTACTTGTTAAATCTCACTTGTCTGTCTATGCTCCTTCAAACCAGCTGAGCCTCACTGAAGTGATTCTATTCTCAGGTAATCTGTAGATTTCTATCTCCTTGGGATTTGTGACCAGACAATTGCTATGATGCTTTGGTGTCTTTATACCCTTGGTTTCTCTTCTTTCTCACTTCCTTATACTGAGATCTGTATATTTAATGGGACAACACATCATTTCTACTACTTTACAAACTACTCTTGGAAGCCTAGTGTAGTGGTACACACCTTTAATCCCAGCACTAATGAGGCAAAGGCAGATAGATCTCTATGAGTTAAGGCTAGCCTGGTCTACAGAGTGAGTTCCAAAGAGTGAGAGCCAAAGCTACATAGAGAGGCTTTGTCTTGGGAAAAATGAAACAGAAGAGCTGGTTTTGGTGGAGAAACACTTTCCCTTGCAGATAGCTGTGAGGATGCTCAGCAACTGATGCGCTTCCAGCATAACAGCATGACTCCCTGCAGTGCTTTCATCCAAGGACCCCACGGGTCTAGTAACAGTGGTGTCTACTGAGAAAGTGTGGATGTAGAAGCAGAGCAACGCTGGTGCTTGAGGTCTTTCTGGGCAAGGCTTTGAGGTTCCCTTCATCATTTTTGTCTCCCCGGGAAATTCATGCTCTAGTGCATGTGCCAATGTACTCATGGTGGCAATATCCATGAAGCAGACAGTAATACGACTGCATCATGGTATGTGTGGGCCATCTTGACACTGGTCCCTCCATCACTCTGTTAGTAACACAGTGTGAGACACGTATGCTCATAAAGTGCAAATGAAGGTGGGATTTTTGAATGCAGGAGGATGAACAGCCTCTGATGTGTTATCCCTGTGGAGTGTGGATGTACCCACGGCAGAGGTGACTGATGTGCCTGAGAGGTGGTCTCAGCGCTGCAGAGTGTGGGTTCACATGGGCAACAGTGGCTCTGGATCCTACCATACTGACTTACTGAGGTATTGCTCATTCAATGCAGTGGAGCAAAGGTCCCAGGCCAACTGTGAACACAGGTTGCAGAATCAGGGCCTGAGCCACAATGTCTCAACAGAGATCATTCCACCAGTTTCTGAAGAGTAGGCACACAAATACAGATGGGTCTGTAGCATGAAGGCTGGGAAAGACCATGACTCCTGATTCTGGAGCACATGGAGTGATGTAAGGAATGTAGTATACAAGAATATCTCCTTCTCCATGAAGAAATTCCAAATTGGCAATGACTGCTGACAAGTCTGGCAACAAAAGGTCATTTTCTGCAAAGAGAAGGCCAAGGCCAGTGGGCGCCATGGCAGTGTTCTATGCATTGCTGACATGCCAACTTTGTAGGGGTCTCTAGATGTCACAGGTTCGCCACCTACCACCAACTCTTGAGATTGTCTTCTGGTCTTTGCTATACCTCTTGTAGGTTCTTAGTTGGGCCCTTGCCATGACTGTTTCTGAATCTCTATGGGTTGTCTTGGAATGGAGGGAGAAAGAATCCTGTTGACTCCTATTCTGACTTCTTCCTAATGCTAATTACACACCAGTCATTCTTAAGTTGTTCATGGTTAGGCACGCTTTTCAAAAGCACAAAAAATCCTAAAGAAGTTAAGATTATACAGATCCTTTCCAAATTTTAGAAATAGAAGACACATAATGAGATGGGTCTAGCATGTTGAGATTGGTCTAATTTGTCTAGGATAGAGATTGACTCAACAATTTTGAAAATGTTTGAATTTGTTCCCTGAGAAGACTCATAGACTCTTGTTTCCAAGCATTTTCCTGACGTGTCTTTTGAGAGGAAGGCTGCTTTGTACCCAAGGCTGTTCAGGCTCTTCAGGGCCAGTGCAGGTTCAGACTTCTGCTGACTTGGAGTTACTCATGCATTCACTTAAGAACATTTAGCCTCCTAAAGGGAAACCTGCTTCTTTTAGTAGAGTTAGTAAGCATGGTTAAATACGGATTATTATAATTATCTCTAATAGTTTTACAAACTTAAAATACTTTAAATTATAGTTTTAATTATACTGTAGCTACTGGTTGGGTTTGTAGCAACCTGTTTTTACATGAAGATTGAATTACAATTAGTTCATTTTTGTTAAACCGAGAAAATGACTTGGGTATGCTGATATCTGAGAGTAAATTAAAATATTATGGGAAAGCTATTATTAGTAGATTTAGGAATTATTTAGTGTTGTCAGAATAATGTACTAGAGTCTCAAATTTGAGAATCCTAGTGAACCTCTTTACTATACCTGTCTTTTCTTTTTTTGTGAATTGAAATACTTTCATTTTTAAAAAGATTTTATTTTATTTTATTTTATGTGGATTTTCCCTGGGTTCATGTAAGTTCCCTTTGTGCATGACTGTGGAATTCAGAAGAGTGTGCTGGGTCCCCAGGAACTAGAGTTATGGACAGGACAGTCTTAAGCCATCATGAGTCCTGGGACCTAATTCAGGTCCTCTGCAAACACAGCAAATGCTCTTAATAACTGAGCCATCTCTATGGGCCAGATCTCCTTCTTGGTGGCTGAAGAGATTGTTTCCTATTCTTTTGTTTGGCTTTGTGCTTTAATAGAGCATTTGTGATTTGGAAAAGTTTTGTTTGGTTTTTGCTCCCCCTCTGTGTTACCATCACTGATAAGGAAGTAAAAACTTAGGAAAGGGACTCAAGTTTAAAATCTTGTAGGAATTCCAGCTTTGCTTATCCTCACTTTTCATATGACGTATCCCTGGAAAATAGCGAGGTTAATGGACTGTAAGAGGGGTCCTCTGAGTACTGAGTAGGAACTTCCATTCTTCCCTCTTTATCTCCTCAGAAGTAACTATTTCTGGAATTAAGAATGTGTTTATCATTTCTTGACAATTTCCACTTACATATGTATATCTCTAACAACATACAGTATTATCATACATCATGTGAGTAGATCAGTTTTATGTTTGAACATGACTTTTTATTGAAAATGCAAATGAGTACTACTTAACTGGCAAAGACTTTATCACAGTCAGAATAAGACTTATTAAGGAAGTGTTCCTCCTGATTCAGGTATAATATCTGTGCTACGTATCAGCTGTGTGCATTTCTTCATGTGTCACCCTGTGGGGATGCTGACAGGAGCCCTGATGGGCATTGCTATCTACATTTCAGGGCTATGTTGTCCTCCCTCTTCTTGTTTATCTTCATCCATGAACTGTGTCATTGAATTCCACAGGTTTGGTAGTCCTGATTTTCTGCCAACCTACCCAATAAGCTTCATCTTCACTGTCAATTATTCACTGGAAAGAGGATTGTCCAAGTCATCCACACCTGTTTTGCTTTGCAGTCTGTACTTCTTTGCTATTTCTAACAGTATAGTCTCATTTCACCATACACCAATAGATTTCCATTTTCCATTTGTATTTGTTTTGTGAATTTATCAGACAGGAAGACTGAGTTGCCAAGTTACAACTCTAAAACTCACCTATAACTCTTTCCAGTTTATAGTTTGCTCAGAACTATTTATTCTGAGGTTTGAGCACCTCCGTGTTTTCCTCACCATATCCATATCTTCAGATATTCTTCAGATCCATATCTCTTCTGGTGGGCTGTAGATAAAACCTAACTTAACACACACACATTACATCTGGTTGCTGTTTCCTGTGTTCTTTCTCTCACAAAATTCTATTGTGTTGTTCTCTAAACTTTGAATACCCCGTTTCCTGCACAATATCACTATATATCACCATCTAATTATATGCCATATAAATGACCTGGATACCCAGGATTTTAACATATGTCTTTTTAAAAGAACCTCTTTATAAATCAGATATTTTATAATTTTGTCTTATCTCAAGCCACAGGCACAGTGTCCCACATTCTCATACTATCAATATGTCCACAATGTCCCACATTCTCATAATGTTGCTATATCCAGTGTCCCACATTCTCATAGCATCAATATGTCTATGGTGTCTGTCTCATAGTCTCACATCATTGATATTTTCATGGTGTCCCACATTCTCATATCATTACTATCCACATGATTTTCCATATTCTCACGATATCAAAATGTCCATGATGTCCCACCTTCTCACAGCATCAATATAGTGGTGATGCCCCAACATGTTCAGTGTATCCCACATTCTTACACCACTGTTGCCTGACTTTCTCATGCTTTCTATGATGTCTTCTTTCCCTTCAGGTCCGTGTAATATTCTCCCCTAGAAAAGTCTTTTTCTGCAAGTCCCCTCTTATAAAATTGATGTTTTCAAAGGCAGCAACATTTTAAAGTCCTTTTTGTATCAGAAGCTGTGATAAGCGGCATAAAGTGGTCACAATATTTAAATTTCCTAGGGACTCTGTGAAGTTAACAAAAACTTAGGAGAAGCAGTAGAGGCAGTTTCCAAACTTGATCAGGGCACTCTTTGTGATTGTGCTCTCTGTTGGTTATCTAATCCTCACCCAAACCATGATAAACGCACACCTACATTCATTGTACAAGATGAAAATCATGTTCAAAAAGTGTAAATGCCTTGTTGAGGGTCATACTGTTAACCTGAGGAAGGCCTGATTAAAATCTGTCACTACAATCTGTGTTTTTACCATTATGCCAGTTTTTTTAAATATCATTCCTATCAACGATTCATTCCCTAGTGTTTCCATTGATAGGTAGCCATGCTAATATTCCTGCCATTATGCCTGGAATAGTGGAATACAGTGAAGAGGGATTTCTATGTGGCTAGCAGGTACTTAGCATACAGGGTCAGTGCCTGCGCTTTGGAAGTTTCTTCAGCTTTAAATCTGGATGTGCTTTAGGGCAATTATTCTCTTGTTTTTTTTTGGGGGGGGGGTCAAGGTATTTGCATGCTTTCTGAACTAATAAATAACTCTGCGACATTGCTATGTGCATGTTTGGTTTTCTAGCTTCTAGCACAAACTGTTTTGTCATGTAAAAGTTACACAAATATTTTTTTAAAAATAATCAGAGGATGATGACTAAGAATGCTTTTGTGATATTGATAAAACAGAATGTCTTCAACTGCAAGCTGCACACAGTCCTTCTGTGCAGTCTTTGTCCTTTATCTTAAAAATACTGAATTCTTCCTCCAAATTTTCATGATATTATTAATTATTTTTATTATTTCTGGGTTATTGAAAATATGTCATACATTGTTCAAAATGATACGAGTCAAGAAGATTTGTTGTGTATCTTAACAGATATCACAGATTTGACAATCTAACGTATGTCTTTGTATTTCCCCCAAATTTGGTTTTATTTTACCGTCCATTACAGAATCCATTATATATTTTGCCCACATTCTAAGTTCAAAACATTGGAATGACATTTGATCTGCAAAGAGATCAAATTTATTTGAAATGACCATCTCTGTTTTCCATCCATCTTAAAAAATTATTTGTTTGTTTATTTGTTTGTTTATTCCCCTAGGAATAGTCAAACTTTTGGAAAACAAACACTGGGTCTTTCTTATAGTGTTGGGTCTCGCTTTACCTGGGGGTGCTGTAGTTTGTGTTCTGCAATCACTTTTATTCAGCCTCCCTTAAGCCTTATGACTTCCTTGGGATTTACTGTTGTCATTGTTTCGGTCACATTATTCTCTCTTTTTTTTCTGGTTTCTAATTCTAGGCTCATTCTAGTTCAGCAATTTGTCATCCCTCACCCTTTTCTCTTTCCATTTTCAGAGAGTTGGAGTACTTAATTCACAATCTTCATTTTAGATATGTGTCGTTAATGTTCTTATGGAAAAAGACACACGTTTTCTTCTCATTCATTGTAGAGAGATGGACCAAACTCATCCTAACCCCCTGAACATACACTATTGAATCATGTCATTTGTATTTATTGAATATTGTATCAGTTAGTTATAATCTCTATATGATAGTACTCTAATTCCTCATACACAGTACTTTCCAAACCTGTCAAATTTTTTTAACTTATGTATTTATTTACTTTAAAATTTAAAAAGGCTTCTTTGTTTTACTTTATCTGGATGGGTGTTTGTTATATCTGATTGGGTGTTCTGTGTGCATGTGAGTCTGTTTACTATGTGTTTTACCGGTCCATTCAGAGGCCAGAAGAAGGTACTGGACCCTCCTTAACTATAGTTACAGATGTTATGGACATCAAGGTATGTTCTAGGAACTGAACCCACACTTTCTAGAAGAGGAGTCAGCGCTCTTAACTGCTGAGCCATGTACCTATCTCCAACTTCTGCTGTTTTAAACAAAATACTCTCTCATGAAAAATTGTGTCCTTTAGTAAATTGATATATTCATTTCAAAATTATCAAGTCCTTTCAATCTTGTATTTGACAGCTAAGATCATCAATCAGAGAGAGAGATAAAATATAAGAAAAGACCCACTGTGTAATTGAGTTAAAATTTGTTAGATTGACAGCAATATCTAAATAAAAAAGTAGGAACTATCCAGGGCAGAAGAAAATAATATGAATAAAGAATTTATTATCGCCCAAGTAATTGGGTGGTTAGTTTCCCACACTTCCTGGTAGACTGCTATAGAAGCCTCTCCATTTGTCAGGTGCAGATTTTCATGTCATATACACTTAGAAGAAACATGCATTTTTCAACTCGTCTCTCCACTGCATCTGGTGCCATCGGTACCTCTACTGCCTCCAAATGCTGGACCTGCTGTTGGTTTATTAACTCAAGACCGACATAGTCATGCCTGCTCTAAAAGGTGATTTCTCTGCACAATCTAAAATGTGGGATGGGAGAATGGTTGTTCCCTCGTAGTGGTTCTTTAGCCCCAAGTCAAGAACGTTTCACTCTGGCCTTATGGGAAACGGAGTACAATAGCATAGAAATAGAAATTGCATGTGTGTTTGTGTGCACTCATGGATATGGATATAAAAAGGCTTTGGGAAGATGTGATTTCAGGCTCTCAGTAACTTCAAGAGCGTTATGTTCACTTCTTCTGGGTAGAAACATAAGACAACTATGTTTTATACTAGCTTTAGTCCAGAGGTCTTTGAGTAGATGTGCACTATTTATAGAGACACACATTTTCAGATTCACAGGGACCGCCCACCGTCGTACTTCTGCAAATACTATGATAGCATTTTAAAGTGCTAGGGCCCGTTTTCTTCTTTGGTGAGTACGAGCATAATTAAATAAATGTACAAAGAAAAGCTGGTTTCTTCCAGTCAATGTAAACAATGGTGTGCTCTTTGAAGCTTAAATTCTTAGAGAAAGATCTCAGAAACACTGACACACCCCAAATAAAAGTAATCATGGTCTAGAATATTTAGTATGAATAACCACACTATCCATTATAATTTTAATAAAGGAAAGCATTTGTTCATTATTGAAATGCCAAGCTAATCATTTTAGAATAATTCTAAGAACAGTGACTGAATGAGACCAGGTAAAAAGGCTCCTTTTTTTTTTTTTTGGCACATGTGACTCTTAGGTATTTATTTTCTAAATTTTCATTTGTCCTTGTTGATGTCTCTGAAATGATAGGGAAGGAAACAGCTCTGTGTCTTACACCGATAATGTGAAATACCCAGCTTAATCCTGCAGTAAGTGTGCCTTTTGAATAAAAGAGAACAGGTTCTGTAGTTTCTGCCCCACGGAACCCAGCTTCGACACTCTGCAGCTTGCAGATGTCGTTTGGGCTCTGGGAATGTCTTCCCTGAGAAGCTGCAGCCAGCATGGAGGTTTCAGCCTATGATTTAGGTTGTAATTTTATTTGTGGAAATAAACCAATCAGGGAGCTGCGATTGTCTTAGGGATGAGGTGATCAATAGCCCATTACTGTGTAGAGCCCAGGCTACAGGAAGTGCATTGAAGACTCCAATGCATGAATTATGCATGCCCTGCTCATTCTTTAGTCCCCGAGCAGAATGACAGGGTTTGTGAAGTCGCCTCGGATAGTTTCTTGCATGAAGTGACTGCAGTGAAATGCTTAATATTTTCAGGCATAGAAGCAGCATTGACTCCAGCCAGCCGGGTTCGGGGATTGTAAATCCACAGCTCACAGCCGAGAATGCTTTATTTGAAAGTATCGCTATGTAGGGGGCCAGCTTTGCAGTCTTATAACCTGCTCTTTGCAGAAGGTTGGCTGAAGGATGGGAGCGGCTGTGCCTGCCTCTGAGGTCACAGCTTGAGGTCCTTTAAACTTGCCTTCTGCTGCAGAAGAGAGGCAGTGTGTGTCATAACTCTCCCCGAGTCTCTTCAAAGGGACAATTTGAAATAGATGTTATACCGAGATCGGCAGATGATTCAACACGTACGGTGAGTCGAAGATTTCTCTCTAGGTTAGGTAATGTGCTGAGTTGGGATAACGATGATGCGGTACTGGTGATGGAGATCCCGGTTCAGCCGGCAGGAGTGCCAGAATTCTCAGTGATTATGATAATTGAGAGATGGCATTATTTTACAAATGTGACAGTAAGGATGCGAAGCTCTATGTATTATACTGATAATGTGAAGTATTTATTTTGCATGCAACGGTTTTTCAAGAATGTACAGGAACTTAGATGTGTGTGCCTTGCTTAGAGGAAATTGGCAGACTTGGGAGGGGCAGCCTTGGAGTGAGCTGCTGTATCAGTAAGTGGAAATTGCCTCCTGCTGGAGAAGTTTTGGCAGGGCTGTGGTGGAGCTTCAGCCCAGATTATTACCTTGCTGTTGGCATTTCAAATGGTTCAAAACGGTGATAGTAATCAAAATACTCCTGGAAGTGAAGGAAACCACAGCAGGACTCAGTTATACCCAAAAACTGCCTTAAAATGTTCTTTTTCTTTTTTTTTTCTTTCTCATCTTCTTTTTTTTATTTTTAATTTAATTTAATTTTTTTAAAGCAAATTTAGGAAAGTGATCGATTTAGAATAGCATGTCCTTGAGGGAGGACCTTGTCAGAAAGAGGACAGTTTGAATTTTTCCTACACTGCCTTTCCTCCTACTGTCAAGAACACGTTATTCCAAAGGGTCTGGATCAATAGATCACTGTAAAAATTATGTGGAAATTATAGTTTTCCCCTACTGTTTTAAAAATTAAGTTTATGAGAATTGTAGAACTCTCTGTATATGAGACTAAGAAAATTTTCAAAAAAATTCAACAAACTGAACACATAGTACTGTATGACTATATTGGTCAGAACTATTTGTGAATTAAAACTGGTTATTAAATACTGCAGTTCAAAAGTACAGATAATTTTTTGGCACATAAATTCCTAAGCTTGTTTTAAGGTACAAAGGTAACATCAGTAAATATTTAGTGAAGGACTCAAACTGTAAAATTCCTTAAGGATACTTTTCCAAGTACATTTACATTATTAGTAAACATATATGCATATACGCATATTATAACTCATAATTTAAAATACATACAATATGTGTAAAGTATATTTGTTGAGACTAAATTTTAATAATATATTTGTTAAATCATCTTTCTGTAACTAACAGTAGAAAAAGCCAATTAGATTTTGTTTTATAAACAATGGGCATCATTTTCCTGGAAAACAAAGAAATTCCTAACGGTGAGAAGAGGCCAGGAAATCCACTTCCCAAGCGTTTCCCAGAGTGCAGGAGTTCTGCCAGCCTCCTCCATCACCTGGGTTCTGTCTGCAGCATGGTGTGGTACAGGTGCTGTCTGATGGGTTCAGTCTGCTGGGCTAATCTAGTTCAGTTACAGGCAGAAGCTCACAGGTGGAGTTCTCCCCAAGGGAAGGGAAACAGAGGGAGAGGGAAGTACCTGTTCACCGAGGTCTCTCGATGCTGACTCACAGTGTTCAGTTCTCAAATGCCTTCTGCCTGAATGGCCCTTAAAATTCACAGGAAAATGAAAAGGGAAACAGGAGAGGGCAGAAATTTAGTGATGCTATTGCCCAAGGATGTGTAGTAAATTCTGAGTGGTGAGTGCATTGGAAGTACTAAGTGCTGCATATGGCTGAAGGAAAATTAAAATAAATACAGTAGAATACAGTATGTTGGTAGTCACAGAAAGGGAAGTCTCTAGGTCATGAGAGAAAGATGTGGAGTGATATGGATTTGGTGCCTGCATATATCAACAGTTAAGACAAATTTCTGTGGATGACCACTTGGGAGAAACCAGCAAGTTCATGACAATTTTTAAAGATAAATGAATTCAGCTGGTGATTTTAGTGGCAAGGTAATAGTCCTAGTAGGTATGGTTGGAAAGGGGAGAATGAAGCACACGATCTAATACAAATGAGGGGAAGAGATGGAGTGGCCAATCATAAAATACAAAGTTTGAAAGGAAAATTGGTAGAATTGGCATTTCATGTATATCGTACTTCTTAAGCATCAGTGTTTCAGAATTCTGAATATGGTTCATTAATGTAAGGCTTTTAAATGATAGGTCTTTTAAAAGTTGTTAGTAATTTAGAGTAAGAAATCAGGTGGCATGAATATCTCAAGGTGATAGATTTGTAAGTTTTCCGATACAGAATAAGTATGGTATAGATATGAAATAGACCATTTGAAATAAGTCTAAGTAGAGGACTGTGTTCTGTTCTCCATCTTCCAACCAGACTCTCAGTGTCTGTAAGCCAAGTATAAGGTGCTCTTTTCTCACAGTATCTATGGGGATAACAGGTTGGCTTGTTTTCCTCATTCTCCATCTGTTAACCACTCTTAGAACAAATGAAAAGCATCTTATAAGTATGATGCAAAGTTGCACACCTGTATAAATAATTCGGCTATGATTCTGAGCAGTGGTGGTGCACGCCTTTAATCGAGAAGCAGAGGCAGGCAGATCTCTGTCAGTCTGAGGCCAGCCTGGTCTACACGAGCAAGAACAGGTTCCTAAGCTACAAAGAAACCAGGTCTCAAAAAAAAAAAAAACAAAACAAAAAAATCAGCTAATGTTGTAGGAGGCCAGTTGTCCATTCCCGACCACCCATACTCCCAAAATAATCACTCAGAAACTATATTATTTGCAATACTGTTTGGCCAATAGCTTAAGCATATTTCTGGCTAACTCATATCTTATATTAACCCATTTCTAGTATTTTATATTTTACCATGAAGCTCATGGCCTACTGGCAAGGTTCTAGTTGGCAGCTCGTGCCATTCCCCTCTGGCAGCTCCATGGCGTCTCTCCAACTCCACCTTCTTTCTCCCAGCATTCAGTTTAGTTTTCCCCACCTAGGTCTACTCCACCCTATCACAGGCCAAGGCAGATTCTTTATTCATTAACCAATAAAAGCAACACATATACAGAAGGATTTCCCGCACCAAGCTAAGATTGTGGGCATTGTATATCACTTGTGGAAGATTAAGGGACATAACAATAAATATAAGAAAAGGGATATTGTTTCCACTTTTTTTTTTTTTCAAGACAGGGTTTCTCTGTTTGGTGCCTGTCCTGGAGCTAGCTCTTATAGATCAGACTGGCCTGGAACTCACAGAGATCCGCCTGCCTCTGCCTCCCTAGTGCTGGGATTAAGGGCGTTTGCCACCACCACCCGGCTTGTTTCCATTTTTACAACATAAATACATATACAAATTAATTGTACGATAGCTTAGATTTGCATGGTAAGGAAGCTCCCCATAGGGAATTTTGTGGACTGTCCTGTGCTCAATTCTGCTAAAAGTCACAGAGAGCTTTTTATATGTGAACTAATAACAGAGATTGGGATGGAGAGACTTCATCTCCTTTGATCTCCCATTGTAAAAACGGTAAAAGTAGCCCCTCCTAAAAGTTTTTTTCCTCAATACTATATAAAATATTTTTATGTATACACCTTTTTAAGATTTGCTTTTTATTATATTTTAATTATGTGTAACTGGGCATATGGCATGTGTGTGTGTGTGCTCCAGGAAACCAGAAGCGAGCATTGGCTAACCTGGAGCTGGTGTTAGTTGTAGATGATTGTGAGCCATCTTGAATGACAGCGACTAAACTTGCTTCCTAGAGAACAGCACCAAGGTGTCTTAACTGTGAAGTCATCTCTCTAGCCCCAAGAAATGCTCTTTGAGATTGACTGAAGTGTATGGTGATGTCTGCCTGAAACTCTCTGAATTTCACACTACATAGAACCAGTCTCACATAAAAAAAAAAAAGATAAACCCTATAAACAAACAAACATACAAAAGCTGACTGAGGTTTATGTCCTTACAAGATCAGCTTGGTGCCTATTTCACCAACTGATCCCTCTTCTCGTCGTTTTTGTAATTTCTTAATACCTTCTCTCTCAACAGGCTACTTAGTGCGATAAGTACTTAATCAGGATCTAATGTGTTCTCTGACTCTGTATATGCAAACGAAGGTGATGGGCTTGAATTTCAATGGAATCAAAGAAATAAAAGAGAGAGTGGAACTACTGTCTTCTATCAGGCAAAGTATTTGACAAAAATCATAGAAGAAATGAAGACCCATATTCCTCGTTTAAGAGTGGATTCTGGTAGTGGAATATTCATGAGAAGTATTGTTGAAAAGGTTCAGAGTGTCTGTTCTGAAGTCAACCCTGAAGGAGAGGGATGGGATGGTAGACTTGAGAAGACCAATAGGGCCAATTAGTAAACCTTCCTGCCAGAATAATGTGTAAAATTTGATTTTTCATATACTTAACACTCACAGACATTGATAATCTCAGTGAAGACATTTGCAGCCAAGGAATCTTCTGACCCACGCCACCTACTCTCGACATTTGTTTTTAATGGCTGTCAGTTATTTGTTCTCTGATTCTGACTATTTCACTCTGCTGACCTGGAAAGGGCTGTCTTTCGTAGAGAACAAGTTGCCGAAATTCCTAAACTACTTGAATGCATTTCTCAAGTGCCCACCGGCTCTTTAGCCTGGCTCGTTCTCTGGGCCCACAATCTCTTGCTGCCATGACCAGTGAGAAAAGTCCAAGATAGGTAGTTTCTGTGTTCTTGAGGCACTGAAATCAAACTAGATTATCTTAAATTCTCCCCCTGACCTCTTTCCTTGGAAGCTATGCATCCCGTCACTTGCTCTGCTTTGTGATCAACATCTGTGGATCTGTGGAAATCTTCCTAGTGCCAGGTGCTCTTTTTCTCTTAGTCTCTGAGAGGATAGCAAGTGGACTTTTCAGTGACCAAGGAGTGTCATCTCATTTATACAAGTTCTATCATTATCAAACCTAAATAATAAAGCCTATCAAAAGCAAACGTGAAAACATCATCTTAGTGTAATACAAATTAGCATAACTAGAGCAGTCTACCTCTAGAACTTTAATCTAAGTATTTACCAAAATATCCTTTAATCAAACTATTGTTTTAAATGCAAAGATAAATCTTGTGCCTCCTATAAGGAGACAACCTTAAGGAGTCTCAGTGTTGTAATTGATAGAGGGCAAGTAATTTTTAGAAGCAAAGTACAGAATTCTTAATGTTTTTCTATGACCTTAATTTCTGGTGTATGTTCATCTACTACATGAAAACAAACCTCCACTTTTTTTTTTGATTTTTAGAGACAGTGTTTCTCTGTAGCTTTGGAGCCTGTCCTGGAACTAACTCTTGTAGACCAGGCTGGTCTCGAACCCACAGAGATCTGCTTGCCTCTGCCTCCTGAGTGCTGGGATTAAAGACATCTACCACCACCATCCGGCCAACCTCCACTTTCTAAGTAAGATGTCAACACTGAAGAAAGATGTATTCCTTGTGTAATAGAAGTATCAAAATCTTAAAACTATAATTATCATATACTAGCATTGTTTACATAATGTCTTTGATATCTTATAGGCAACTCTAGCACATATCCCAATTCAAACATAATTCTGCAACATTAAACTTACAGAGTTGAGTTGGCTTAAACTGCTGTTCGGATTCAGTATTCAAGAAAAGTTGTCTCTATTCACGGAATGCAATTAAGAGATTGGACCACACAGAAAATAGGGCTCCAGAGAACACTACCAAAATCATTAGTTCTTATGAAGGACAGTCACTCTATTATTCAGGACATGGTCACCAAGACTGTTGGTTATAGCCAATAACTTTAGGATGTAGAAGAAATCAAATGCTAAGTGTGTGTTTATCTCTAAAAGGCGGAGTAGTAAGCTGTTATTGTGATTGTACTAGTCCTTTCAGAAATGAATGTTTGCTAAGCTTATGTGTAAAACTTGCCATGGTTTCAGTTCGGAATAGATTGCAGAGATGTTCACTGTACTGGCAGATGGGAGGACAGCAAGGTAGGTGGCTGGGATGGAAGCTGGAGGCGGAGTTGTGCTGGAAAGAACATGGCAGTTTCAACAGATGGGGAATGATTTATCAGTTGGCAAAAGAGGTGCTGGTGGAGAACAGGGGAAGCGACTGAAGACATGGGTGGGGAGGCAGCAGGAGTGGGTTAAATGGACCATTAGGAAAAGAAACGCGTCAGTATGAAGGCAGCGAAGTTCCAGAACAAATAGGTAAAAAGCAAATAAAACCACTCCAAAATTCCCCTCTGCTTGAGCTTGGGAAAATAATATATTTTTAGAATTATTTTTATTATAATCTTGAAAAATACTTTAAATGAACAAAGATCTTATAGAGGAGGATTTCTATATGAGTTTTATTGAAAATTTCAGAGATTCTTACCATAGAGAATATTTATTATATAAAATTATCACATATATTAAAATGAATTTCATTCCTTAGTTTGGTGTTTTCTACAGTATGATTTTTGTTGGCCTTTATTATGTAATATAAGGGCCTGATTGGAAAATATGCTGAAATGAACTATCCCCAAGGATGAGAAGTTTGGCTACTTTCAAAAAGAGACCAAAAATAATGGAAAGTGTGAACACAGCATCATCCCTACAAAATGCCTTGCTCTCTCTACTACGGGTGGCAATAGCTATGTGTACACTAACATAAAGAAAGGGAGTATGTTATTTGTCCTGTTTCTGCCTTCAGTCTCGCCTCCCCACATCATCCCCATTATTCTTAGGAAATATTCTTGCTTTCAGGCACTTTGACAGTTAAGTAACACAACCAAGCTTTTTCTATTGACAGCTGTCACTAAAGATTAATATAAAAATACCACCTTCAGTAATATTTGTAGAAGAGGTTTGGCTTAACACGGGCATTATAACTGACCTATAAATTCCTGCATGGGTTCTAAGTGTAAAAGAAGTTCCCATATCCATATCCATGAACCCAGCATAGACATTCTTTCATATAAAACCTGGAGCAAATGTCTTAAGCTAAGGAACCCTTTATGGAAAACTACACAGGTGCCTGGAATGATGACAGACCTCGAGGTAAAATAATGAGCTTAATTGCTTAGATGTGTCTGGCCCACTCACATTAATGAGTTATCGATTCTTCTAAAACATGTATTACTGTTAAGAATACCTTTTTAAATGCCTGTTCCTTTGGAGGCTTTTGGAGACCTTGTTTTCAACTTCCTAACACTCAGGTCAAGTGTTGCTAACCAAGGAAGTCTAGTAACTAGGGAAATCTACTAAAGAGGGCAGTCTCCTAACCAGTCTACTAACCAGGGAAATCCACCTACGATGGGAAACATAAGAGTCATCACTTCTGCCTTGGTTGTCATTGAGTGCCCATTGTCTTGGGTAGCACCTATGTGCATGACAGTTGCTCAATAAACACACATGGGACAATAGATCCTATCAACTCTTCCTGCTGCAGGGAATTCTCAGATAATCTTTATTTAACTCACACTGCCAATTCACTAGACTTTAAGCGGTCCATTATGTTGTCAAATGTATGATGAACCTTGTAACAGTGGAGTGTTTTTCAGAGACAAACATATTATCTCAAATAGCATCCAAACAATGTATTGGAATGATGTAGTGTCACATGGCTGAGAGTTGTATAAGCCCAGGTGGAGAAACCGCTGGGATATAGCTAGAGTCCACCTGAAAGTGTGACACCACTGGCCAGTTTCCCTGAGGATGCACTTCAGCCTCTCCAGAGACCAATCTCACGGTGCTTCATCATCCTCATACCTTTTCCCATCAGTGTTTAGTGTTTACAAAGTTATTTTCTAAAGGAAAATTGATTCTGTAAATGTCCAGGCTTTAGCCACTAGAATGAATATGGACATTGTTGATATAGCCATTTGAAAATTTTAATGTAAAAACATTGACCTTAAAACGTAAAAAAGATATTCTTTTCATCCAGAGTACTGTAGGTATGTTAAAAGAGAAATTATGGCTAGTGTATGATTTAATGAATGTTAGAGATTGTAATGGCTAATCTTGGTTATCAACTTGACTACATCTGTAATCAACTAATCTACAATCAGATGAGCGTGCCTGTGAGGGAGTTTCTTGATTGGATCATTGGAGGCAGGTAGACTAGCCCTAAATCTGAGCCTCACATTGTCATGGCAGCCCAAATAAAAGGATATAGAAGAAGGAAGTATTGGTTTTGTGCCTGCTTTCTGCCATTTTCAGTGTCAAGTCTACTTATCTACCCAGTTGATAGTATGTTCCTTCATTGGGATTTGAACAAAGACCGAAGATAAATTGAGATATCCAGCCTTGCTGATGGAACAGCTACCAGATTCTTGGCCTTTCTTTTGAAAGCCAGCCATAGTTGTACTAACCAGACCACAGCCTAAGCCACTATAATATAAATCACTTTTTGAAACACACACACATACACACAAACACACACACACACATGCTTGATTTCACTCACATATTTATTTATATATACACACACATGCTCAATTTCACTCACACATTCATATATATATATGTTTGTTTATATTTATGTGTACGTGTGTGTGTGTGTGTGTGTGTGTGTGTGTGTGTGTGTGTTCTGTTCCTTTAAAGAACTCTAGCTAATACAGGCATAAGAATGGTGGAATATTATTATTAGTCACTATGTTTTCAGGCCATGTTAGAACAACATCATTCTCCTGTTTCTGGATCCCTTACATTTATGCATTGCCTGTGTACTGTCAAATGTTGCTAAGTATTTTCTATGATCATGCTGGTCCTAAAGTCTTCTTCACTCACACAATGAACTAATAATAGCTATACTTAAATAGAAAACAATTAAGGGAGTAGAAATAATATTGGTACCTATGACACTAAATATGATCCTTGTTGTGTCCTTCTCATTCTTAAAGGACAAACTGTAAAACACAAAATGATCAGAAAGCAGACTACAAGATACACAAATATTTAGATCAAAACTGGGTCTAACTTGGTCCAGGTTTGAATGGCCTGAGACTGTGTTTTGTGATAAAGTCTGGGACTGACATTTAGGAGACCAAGGTAAGAGGATCCTGCATTTGAGAACAATCTGAGTTTCTTAGAGACTTTAGACCTGCTTGGGCCACATAGACAGACTACCAAAAAAAAAGAATAAAAAGAAAATACTTTTAACATTTATTGAAAAATTCAATACATGGAGAGTCTCTGAGAAGAGTAGAGCTAAATAGAACTAATAAGCATTTTGAGAAAAGTGATTTTTTTTTCTCTGTGCCAGCATGCTCAAGCTAACGGAAAAAAGCATGGCTCGATATTTGCCTAGATATATTTGGATAAGACCTTTATAGGAGAGCATCAATGCCAAATAGTGTTATTTTTAATTAAGCCATCTTTTAACCATTTTGTTGGGATAAAGTTCTTTGGCATAATAATTGTTTTGAAGTTTTCAAATTAAAGACAGCCTTTCCAATCTTCTTATTGTAACTTTTTGTTATGTTCTCTACTTCTGTAATGCCTAGCTCTCATATGTAAATAATATAAATATTATTAGGCAAAACCAT
This sequence comes from Myodes glareolus, assembly GCF_982192425.1. NCBI lineage: Eukaryota > Metazoa > Chordata > Mammalia > Rodentia > Cricetidae > Myodes > Myodes glareolus. Next base: position 54,731,479 of record NC_142044.1, read on the forward strand.
CATTTACTTTCAGTTGGATTGAAATGCTTGATTCATGCAATGATGAAAAGGTATTTCTGATTCTTTCAAAGTCAAACAACAAAGAATCCACCACTCTAGTCTTTGGTGCAGATGAAATGATTTGGCATTTCCAATGTTTGACCTCTTTGTTTAATGACCAAACATCTAGGCATTTGTACTGAAGCAAATGAAAGCATAAAATTATAAATGTTTGAAAATAAATACAATAATAAAAATTCCAGGGTCTCGCAATGTAGCCCTGCCTAGCCTGGACTTAGGCAGTCTGGCCTCAAATTCACAAAGATTCTCCTGCTTCTGCTTCTGATATAGTTGGATTAAAGGCATATTCCACCATGTACAGTCTTTAATTCAGTTGTGAGGTTCTTCATGTAGTTGCTTTCTGAGTTTAAGGGAAATGCTACTAAGTAAATTACCTTTGCTTCTTAAAATTATCTATTTCAAGAAAATCTTAAGAGACATCAGTGAAGGAAATTCATTCCTCCATGATTGACCCCTGAAGATTGCTTAGATCTCAACCTCAGACAGGTAATATTGGGAGAATCATAGCTGAACACTGACTGGGATGTGGGGGTCTACTGAGATACTTTATTTTGTTTATTTTAACTTTGGGGTTCTCAATGCCATGCCTTGGATATGAATACCATTTAGCATTTTGAAGTTTGAAATATTATTTGTCTAGGATAGAAAGAACTCAGTGCTGGCAGCTTTTCCACATTCCATTGTTTGTAACAGGGGCAATATAACTTTTAGGCTCTAGGTCATGAAATAGGAACATTGCTGCTGGCATTCTGTTGGATCTGTACTTAATAGCAGTGTTTAGCCTAGATGAGTGAGCCTAATAGTGATGGAAATGGGGATCCACCCATGGACAGGTTGCTCCAATTCTGTCATACAAACTTCTGTGTAACATGAGGGCTGGCTTGTTGGGGTTTCTGTCCCGACCAGTACCCCACAGCAGGCAAGTCCCAAAGAAAATCTCACAGAGTCTACATTAGGTTATAAACTGATTGGCCCATTAGCTCAGGTTTCTTGTTAACTCTTATAAGTTATATTAACCCATTATTCTCATCTATGTTAGCCATGTGGCTCAGTACCTTTTCCACCTGTCAGTTCACATATTGCTTCTTCGGTCTTCTGGGCAAGAATGATGGAGGGAGCTTCTTGCTTCCTAGCCTTCTCCTATTCTCATTGCCCCGCCTCTACTTCCTGTCTGGTTGACCCGCCTATACTTCCTGCCTGGCCAATCAGTGTTTTATTAAAATATATGATTGACAGAATACAGACAATTCTCCTGCACCACTTTTGTATTTCCCTTACTGTTCTTTGGGTTGCTCAGCTGGCTACAATGAAGGACACTTTTCTTACTCTGATTCCTGAGGAAAGAGAGTCAGAGATGTCTATTTCGTAGGTATCAGAAGGTTGGCCCACTGTTCTATTCCTTCTTGGTCTGCTCAACTTGGGACTCTTCACAGTCCATACTGTGACAGTAACTCCCAAATCTTCTTTTAAAATCAAAATTCTTGATATTTTTATTATCAAAAGGCATTTATTAGAATATTAAGAACCTCATGCACGGTCTTTCTAGTAGTCTCAACCACATTGGCACAATTCTCCCATTAAAAGTTAATCAAAATATTACATCATTTTCCACCCCTTCCTCTAGCCCCTCCTATGCCATCCTGAAATTCATGACTTCTTTTTCTTTAATTATCAGTGATACTGTGTGTTTGAATAAAAAAACATAAATACAGCATGCTTAGATAAAGAGATATGTGAAATGTTTGATGAGAGATAGAAGAACATTATAACTGGTTATCCAATGCCTAGCATCAGTCCTGAACACAATGTGTATATTTCCCTCATTTTAATAATTTCAATACTAAAACACCTCTAAAATGACCCTCACGTTTATAACAAGATCAGAAATTACATTGATAGGACAAAGAGTGTCTCAAAACTGAAGAAACACAAACTTTTTATAGTTTTTCTTGTTGCCCAGGAACTTATTGCATGCTTGAATTCCTTTATCCCTACCTTTGAGGTTAAAAAAAAACCCCACTTCTGTGCTTTTGTAGAGAAGCCTTATATAGAACTCTTTCATTGTTTCTATTTTTACAATTCCCAAAGCACTGATAATCTTTCATTAATTTTCATACCCTTATAAATCTATTTTTAAGTCACTTGGTTTCCTGCAGAAAGATATTTTTCATTGTAGTTTTTTTCCTACAAAAAAAAATCAAGATTAGCCTATTAAATTTTCAGTGTCTTACTGACTACACTGCAGTTTTCCATAACAACTTTTCGGAGTACGTTTTCTCCACTGTGTTGACATAAATATCACTTGTCTTCAACTTAGTTATATTCCCTAACAACTTATAATTATTACCTTCTATATGGGGTGGGAAACATATAAGAGACTGAGTTTTAGAATTTTAGAAATTTAGAATCTAAATTTTCTTCACCTGAACTTAACTATCTTTTGCTACTCAGACAGTCATGAACTGGCCAGTACAGTCAAGGGGTAAATAAATTAAATTTCAGTAGCAATTGACCCTAGAACTGAGAGGGAAATTAGAAACAGACTTCTAAAGGATTATGTTCAAATAATTATGATGGATAAGGCTTCAGAATTCAAATTTAGGTTTGAAGAAGGGCTTTATTTGTGAAGCCAGAATGTTGAACAGGAAATTGAGGATAGTTTCTTGCTGAATGGACCTAGTCAAGGTACAAAACATTCCTTGAAGACTCAGTTAAGAATTCAAGATAAGGTATAGGTGACCTGTGATGTGGAAACCAGTTCAACAATGAAACAGGCATCCCATGCGTTCAAAACCTTGCTCTGGCCCCATTACATTTACTCTACACTTAGTTACAGAAAATCCAATAGGTGTGATACTTTGTGCTGGAGCTAAAGTCCGGTGGCTAATAAAATAATACAGCCCCCTCCAGTTTTTTCAATACCTTGAGGATATACTTCGAAAGTTAGGCAAGCAAATAGATAATGACCATGAAGGACTTTTGTTTGGTGACAGCAATAATCTCCACTCCTTTTCAGCTTTCTACACTAACCCTCCCATCTCTTAAATGGCAGGAGTGTCTCCTAACACCATCAGCAAGAGCTAGCAGTGGCAGGGACTGGGGACTTGCTAGCCTTTCCCCCAAACATCACTACATGACTGTGACAAGTTACGCCATAGCACAACTCCGGGGAAGGAACTGGTGGATTTGCCTTGGATTTCGTATGTTTTAGTACATCTCAGTTGCAAGCCTGTGGCACAGTGTAGTAGAGTCGAGGAACAAGCATCACGGTGGATAGGAATCAAAGAGAGTGAGTGTCTGTATACCAGGCTTTCTCCTTTTCCTCTTTCTTTTCTGTCCCACAGTTGACCATGATGAGGGTGGTCCCTCTGTCCTTCAGCAATCCTCTTAAAGATGCACCTAGCAGAGGACTTTATTGATTGTCTGTGTACTTCTCAACCTAACTGAGTAGACAGATGAACCGTCAACCTCCAAAAGAATTTTCTAAAATTATACTTCCTCTCACATACTTAAGAACTGACATAAATATTCATCATAGATTTAAAATGGTTGCAAAAATGTATTTTTCAACATATTGTACATTTTGACATTTTAAAATAAATCTGTTGTCTGACTTAAATATACCAGTTAGAGTATGAGTAATGATTTGATAATTCTTTTTAATTTATTTATAATATTGGAAATAGCTCTTGCAGAACTTTACAAATTCTACAAAATTTTCTTTTTAATTTTATTTTGTTTCATGGAATTTTGTACCGCCACTTTCTTAAAAATTTGCTTTATTGTCCCATCGTGTTCTCTGGTTTACAAATTCTTAGCATTTAAATTTTTAATAGTCATACATCTTATGAGATGGTTTTCCAATAAAAATTTTATTAATATACAACTGAGTAAAACTGTATGACCTCCTTCCAAGTTCTGGAAAACTGTTAGTGACAAAGGAAGGATAACTTCATAGGCGCTGCTATGCTTATGTGGCTTTGGGACTTATGAAATTGTAATTAATGCCTCTGTCTTTTAAAGAACCTTAGTCATTGCCAAAGTGAGGTATGGTTTGTTGTTTATTCTGTTTCGAGTTTTTATTTTTAGTTTATTAACTAGTACAGGTGGTAAAGAGCCAAATACAGCGTTTATTTGAACTCCTGATGATATGGAAAATCACATTCACCTCAATAGCTTTCTAATTGATTAGGCTGAGTGAAAAGAAGGAAAAATGGCCTGCCATACACTAAGTAACTTCTTAGATGCTCATTCATTTCCTCAGTAGTAGTAGCAACCTTTCTCAACATTGTATCAACTCTCTTACTGTTTGGTGCCTCTGGAGTTTTCATGCTGTGTCATTCTGCTTGAGATTACAGAGTGTCTTTTGGCCGTTTGAGATTCCTTTGTTGAGAGTTCTCTTTTTAGGTCCACACCCCATTTTTAAAATTGAATTATTTGATATTTGGATGTCTAGTTTCTTGAATTATTTGTATATTTTGGAGATCAGCCCTCTGTAAGATGTGGGGTTGGTGAAGATGTTTTTTCCATACTGTAGACTGCTGTTTTCTCTTTTTGACCATGTGCTTTGCCTCACAGAAACTTCTCAATTTCAGGAGATCCAATTTATTAATTGTTCCTCTGAGTGTCTGTGCCACTGGTGTTATATTTAGGAGGTGGTCTCCTGTGTCAATGCATTCAAGATTACTTCCCACTTTCTCTTCTATGATATTCTGTGTAGTTGAATTGGTGTTGAGGTCTTTGTTCCATTTGGACTTGAGTTATGTGCATTGAGATAGAAATGGATCTATTTGCATTCTTCTGCATGTCACCATCCATTTAATACCAGCACCAATGTTTGAAGATGCTTTCTTTATTCCATTGTATAGTTTTAACTTCTTTGTCAAATTAGGGAAAGGACAGAGAGGGAGACCAAAGAAAGATAAAGTTTGATAGAGGGTACCAGTTTGGGGTTAGTGAGAAACCTGGCACTAGGAAAATTTCCAGAACTCCGCAAGGATGATCCCAGTTTAGACTTTAAGCAGTAGTGGAGAAGGCAATTAAACTGGCCTTCCCCGGAATAAGATTAATGACTACCTTAATTGTCATCATAGAACCTTCCTCCAGTAACTGATGAAAGCATACGCAGAGATCTACAGCTAAACACTGGACTGAGCTCCTAGATTTTAGTCTAGATTTTAGTCAAAGAGAGCAATGGGGTCAAGACCATGATGAGGAAATCCACTGAGACAAGCTAGTGGGAGCTCACTGACTCTGGACTGACAGCTGGGGAACCTGCATGGATCAAACTAGGTCCTCTGAATGTGGGTGACAGTTCTGTGACTTGGGAGTCTGTGTGGCCACAGGTAGTGGGACCGGTATCTATCCCTAGTTGCATTAACTGGCTTTTTGGAGCCCATTCCTTATCGAGGGAGACCTTGCTCAGCCTAGATACAGGGGAGAGGGTCTTGGTCATGTTTCAATGTGATGTAACAGACTTTTCTGACTTCCCATGGGAGGCCTTACCCTCTCTGAGGTGCTATGAATGGGGGCTGGTGTGGGAGTAAAGTGGGCAGGGTAGGCAAAGGGCAGGGAGGGAGAACTGGGATTGGTATGTAAAATAATAAAAAATTTAACAAATAAAAAATTAAAAACTAAAAAAAATTGCAAATCACCCATGTTTATGTATCAGGAGGATTAATAGTTGGGAAAAATGATCATCGTACTAAAAGCAATCTACAGATTCAATGCAACCCCATCAAAGTTATAACAATTCTTCACAGAAATTGAAAAAGAATTCCTTATGGGTACACAAATATTCCAGGATAGCTAAACTAATTCTTATCAATAAAAAGAACTGCTCGAGGTAAAACCACCACCCTGTACTTTAAGCTGAATTATAGATCCTCTTAAGATCCGTTACTCAAATCTCAAGATACCCATAAGACATGGTAGTGTTAGATATTTCATGATTCCGATGAATAACCACAGATCATCTGGCTCCAATATAATGTATCACATTATGATTCGAAGTGGCTGCATTAGAAAGAAAGAAAATTAGCAGCTGAGCATTATTTGGTTTGTCATATGACAGTGTTTTGGCTATTATTGTTAAGTTAATATTCTTAAGGACTTACAGAACAATTATAGTTTGTCCCTGGCACACTGGTGAGCCATATTCTGCAAGCTGGGTATCACCAGATCTCTGGGAATGACTGTGAGAACTTAAGAACAAGTCTGAGTTTAATTTGTGTCCGTATGGCTGAGAATTAAACTAACAACCTGGAATGTCCACGGAACAGTAACTATAAAATCTGTAGAGGGTGATTTGGGGACACTCAAAACAAAAGCACCCCTGTCTCGGCATCTCCTTCCCTCTCCCATTCAATTCTGTTCACACATATCTTACACTATTCTTCAGTCTCCTGGACCCTTTCTTGTTCCTGAGATGCTTTTGGATGCCCCTGTCTGTTGCTGGGCTTTGCTTCTTGGATGCTCCCTTGATGACTCTGCATGCCATAGATGTCTGCTCTTCTGTTTTCTTTATCCAGGTCCATCATCCCTCATTTCTGGATTTCGATCACTTCATCTTCAGATTGTAAATGCCATATGGTGAGAGGCCAACTACATTTTCTTTTAAAGTAATATCTGGAAGTACCAGATGGTTTAAAAAGTTGTCAAATGAATAAAATAGCATCCACTTTAGTTTGTTGTGGAGTTAAAAGTTGCTTACTATTTAGAGATTTTCATTCTACACTCCCATTATTAATTCTAGACTTCTTTAAAAACTGATAAAGCTGAATTCATAGAAACATTTGACAAATAATAATTTATGGTAATTGTGAATAAAGTGCTACAATGATGACTGATTTGGTGTTTAAAAACAAATAATCTAATTACTTAAGTGGTTCTAAGACTTAAAGGACTTTCGAATATATATTCAATTGTTAGAAAAATAGTGTGATGGGATATTAAATCCATCACTGAATTCTCTAGCAAAACGTTTATTATTACTTTTGTTCCTCAACAGGAACCAAAGTCTATCTACAGAAATGTAATCTCTCTCTCTCTCTCTCTCTCTCTCTCTCTCTCTCTCTCTCTCTCTCTCTGTGTGTGTGTGTGTGTGTTTAGACTCTGAGACAGGAAGTGCCATTGTGCTATATTGAAAAATCTGTGATAGTTTTCCCTTTTATGCTGCTGTCATGGTTTACAGACTAAACACAAATTAACGTTAACAACCATCAATTATTATGTCCCTAAGTGAATGTACTGGGGTGGTAATTATTTGGACTTGTGAATGTAAAAAATATACTTTTGAATACAATTATTTTTTTCAGAAAAATGTACATGTTCTCCGGAATTATTAAAAGAAATAAAGCAAAAATAAGAGTATAACATTGGTGAATTGTGGAAAGAGGTAATTTCGTAAGGTTGTAACAAAGCTATTCTGCTGTAGGGACAGTGGCATTCATTGGAACTGTGTGTAGCTGTAACAAAGGTATTCCACTGTAGGGACAGTGGCATTCATTGGAACTGTGTGTGGTTGTAACCAAGGTATTCCACTGTAGGGACAGTGGCATTCATTGGAACTGTGTGTGGTTGTAGCCAAGGTATTCTGCTGTAGGGACAGTGGCATTCATTGGAATTGTGTGTGGTTGTAGCCAAGGTATTCTGTTGTAGGGACGGTGGCATTCATTGGAACTGTGTATAGCTGTAACCAAGGTATTCTGCTGTAGGGATGGTGGCATTCATTGGAACTGTGTATAGCTGTAACCAGGGTATTCTGATGTAGGGACGGTGGCATTCATTGGAACTGTGTATAGCTGTAACCAGGGTATTCTGATGTAGGGACGGTGGCATTCATTGGAACTGTGTATAGCTGTAACCAAGGTATTCTGTTGTAGGGACGGCGGCATTCATTGGAACTGTGTGTGGTTGTAACAAAGATATTGATGCTGTACTTTAGGTTCAGTGTATTTCACTGGAGCTACATGTGGCTGTAATACAAAGCATTCTATGGTAGGAACAATGCTGTTTCTTGGAACTGGAGGTGTAACAAAGGCATTATCCTGCAGGGCCGGTGCTGGTCATTGGAGCTCTATGTGGTTGTAACAAGTCATTTTATTATAGGGTCAGTACTGCTCATTAAACTATGCTTGATTGTAACAAAGGTAAGGTATCGCACTGTAGGGTCAACATCATTCCTTGGAACTGTGCAGAATTAAATCAAAGGCATCCTACTGTAGAGTCAGTACTGTTCACTGGAACTGTGTGTGGTTGTAAGGGTGGCATTGTATTGTCAGAAGAGTTCAGTTCATTGGAATTGTACGTGGTTGTAACAGCAGACTTGTACTGAAGGGTCAGTGCAGTTCACTGGAACGCGGTTGTACTAAAGGCATTCTACTATAGGAACAGTGCTGTTGAACTGTGTGTGGTTGCAGCAAAGAAATTCTACTGTAAAGACAGAGCCATGTTTTGGTAGTCCATGTGTCTTACATTAAAACATAAGGTAGTATTCGTATTAACTCAATTTTCAATCTAAAACCGCTTAATTCTAAACAAAATTTTTTCAGTTTATTTTCTTTATGTAAGGCTTCTATGGGCATGCAATTAAGAATGAGTTTGCTGCATGCTCTAAGCATTTATAGTTTTTCTTCCCACCTCCTCTCAGCAAGCAGAAAAGGGTGATATTGCTACTATTCTTTCTAACAGAAGCGTGGCTTTATGTTAAGAAGAAAAGATTGTTACCCAAACTATAAAGCCCTAGGATGTTAGTATAGAGCTTAAACCACCACATGTTGTTAATCCAATAAACACGTATATTCCTATAGAATATAAAATTAAAATAATGTACATTTATGATGGAAACACTTAGCTAAAGTTAATTCTAAAAAGTGCAATAAAATATAAAACTGAAGATTTTTCATATGAATTTAAAAGGTTATTGTTCATATTTATTCCTGATAATTTCAGTGACTCATTTGAATTATATATGAAAAGTACAAAAATATGGATGCATGATATGATGTCTAAGTGGAATTCATGTCCCAAGGAATAATTATCATCTTATATTGGACTCTTTAATTTGAACTTTTGGATTATGCTTATAATTAAAATACATATATCTTAAAACATGATACAAATAACTTTAGTTTTATTGTTAAATTTTTTCATATGAAAACTTAAAATTATTATTTTCTTCCTCTAGGTACTCATATTAAAATTTTGTTTATATTTAAAAATATTTTCCAATTTTACAAATCACTTTGACCTAGATAGGCTCAAAATTCTTTGGATTTTTTGTGGTATCCAGTTTTGTCTAAAATAATAGGAGTAGAAGAAGGAGAAGAATTGCATTTCAAAGGTCCAGAAAATATACTCAACAAAATTATAGAAGAAAACTTTCCCATCCTAAAGAACGATATTCCTATGAAGGTTCAAGAAGCATACAGAACACCGAATAGACTGGATCAGAAAAAAACATCCCCTCGTCATATAATAATCAAAACACAAAGCATTCAGACTAAAGAAAGGATATTAAGAGCTGCAAAGGAAAAAGGTCAAGTAACTTATAAAGGTAAACCTATCAGACTTACACCAGACTTCTCGATGGAAACCATGAAAGCCAGAAGGTCCTGGATAGAGGTACTGCAGAAACTAAGAGACAATGGATGCAAACCCAGACTACTTTACCCAGCCAAGCTATTGTTCACTATCAACGGAGAAAACAAAATATTCCAGGATAAAAACAAATTTAAACAATACGTAGCTACTAATCCAGCCTTACAGAGAATACTAGAAGGAAAATCACAACCCAAGGAATCCAACATTCCCAACACTGCCTACATTAACTCAGACATCTAGCGACCCTTCACAAGCACAACTCAAAGAAGGAAAACACATACACGCTACTACCCAAAAAAATGACCGGAGTCATCGATCACTGGTCATTAATATCACTTAATATCAATGGTCTCAACTCACCTATAAAGAGGCACAGACTTAGAGATTGGATACGAAAACAGGATCCAACATTCTGCTGTCTACAAGAAACACACCTCAACCACAAAGACAGACACCTACTCAGAGTAAAGGGTTGGGAAAAGGTTTTCCAAGCAAATGGACCTAAGAAACAAGCGGGTGTGGCCATTCTAATATCTAACAAAATCGACTTCAAACTAAAATCAATCAGAAGAGATGGAGATGGATATTTCATACTCATAACAGGAACAATTCATCAGGAAGAAGTCTCAATCTTGAATATCTATGCCCCTAATATAAAGGCACCCACATATGTAAAAGAAACTCTTCTAGAACTCAAGGCAGTCATCAAACCACACACACTAATAGTAGGAGACTTCAACACTCCTCTCTCACCAATGGACAGGTCAAACAGACAGAAACCTAACAGAGAAATAAGAGATTTACTGGAGGTACTGAATCAAATGGACTTAACAGACATCTATAGAACACTCCACCCAAATAGGAAAGAGTATACCTTCTTCTCTGCAGCTCATGGAACCTTCTCGAAAATTGACCACATACTTGGTAACAAAGCAAACTTCCACAGATACAAAAAAATATTAGTGACCACCTGTGTCTTGTCAGATCACCATGGATTAAAATTAGAATTCAACAACAATGGTACCCCCAGGAAGCCAACAAACTCATGGAAGTTGAACAGTCAACTACTAAATCACCCCTGGGTCAAGGAAGAAATAAAGAAAGAAATTAAAGTCTTCCTTGAATATAATGAAAACAAAGACACAACGTATTCAAACCTATGGGACACTATGAAAGCAGTGCTAAGAGGAAAGTTCATAGCACTAAGTGCCCACCTAAAGAAAACAGAGAAAGCACACATTGGAGACTTAACAACACACTTGAAAGCTCTAGAAAAAAAAGAAGCTGATTTACCCAGGAGGAGTAGAAGACTGGAAATAATCAAACTGAGGGCTGAAATCAACAAAATAGAAACACAGAAAACAATTCAAAGAATCAATGAAGCAAAAAGCTGGTTCTTGGAGAAAATTAACAAGATTGACAAACCCCTATCCAAACTAATCAAACGGCAGAGAGAGAACTTGCAAATTAATAGGATCAGAAATGAAAAGGGGGACATAACCACAGACACAGAGGAAATTCAGAGAATCATTAGATCTTACTACGAAAGTTTATATGCCACAAAGTTGGAAAATGTAAAAGAAATGGACATTTTTTTAGATAAGTACCATATACCAAAGTTGAACCAAGAACAGGTGAACAATCTAAATAGACCTGTTAGTCGTGAAGAACTAGAAGCTGTTATCAAAAATCTTCCTACCAAAAAAAGCCCAGGACCAGATGGTTTCAATGCAGAATTCTACCAGAACTTTCAGGAAGAGCTAATACCTATACTCCTTAACGTATTCCACAATATAGAAACAGAAGAGTCACTGCCTAACTCCTTTTATGAAGCTACAGTTACCCTAATACCAAAACCACACAAAGACACAACCAAGAAAGAGAATTACAGGCCAATCTCACTCATGAACATCGACGCGAAAATTCTCAATAAAATACTGGCAAACCGAATCCAAGAGCACATTAGAAAAATTATCCATTATGATCAAGTCGGCTTCATTCCAGAGATGCAGGGCTGGTTCAACATACGCAAATCTATCAATGTAATCCATCATATAAAGAATGCAAAATTTTAAATATAGCAGCATTTCTTAAAGAACACATCTCTACATGGAACAAACAGTTTCGAATTCCCTTACTAGCTCTATTCTTGATAAATTTTATCTCAGTTTGTCACCTGTTAAAAGACAAATTGTGTGTTTCCCCAGTAGTGCCCAAAGGCCTGGGATATTTAGAATCTCAAAATCATCAAAGATCAACCTGGCAAAGTGATGTCCAAGTTCATTGTTTCATGTTATTGATGGTTAAAGATGTACACAATCATGGGAAAATGGCATAAGAAGGAGTAATCTTTATTAAGAGCCAATAATGTGAGAAATTAAGAAAGAGTGAGCTATCAAGAAAAAAAACCCAAGAGATGGAATGTCCCTGAACTTTGTCTATGGCAGAAATTGTACGAAGAATGAGATAATTGCTTCATAATTGGCTTCTTCTATGGGCTGTTATAGGACGAGCCAATGAAGGGAACATGTGCTATACACATGCTCACCCACTGCCCAGCATAACAAGAGTGCATTTCCCTACCCATCCTGATTTGTTCATCTCTGACTCTAGCTTGGTTGGTTATTATATTACTTTGACTGTCAGTTATCTCTAACTCCTAAGACAAGCACTGTAATCCTCCGACTATCCAGGTCTCTTAAGTTCTGGTAAGGACACAAAGTTCTCTTTGTTCTCATAGCTACCAAGAAGTAGTTACAGTTGCATTCAGTGAACTTCTCTGTTGGATAATGAGGGGTCTCTTTGCTAAGGTAAACAGAGTCGGAAATCATCCATATTATGGTGTAAGTCATTGCAATTAGCTGCATTAGAAGCATGAATATGCCAAGAACTAGTACGCAATCCCCAACGGAAAGCACTCAGCCAGCTCACCAGCACCAGTCTTATTTCTCAGAGCCTTTGTACCTTTCGAAGGTATGCTTGGCTAACACTCACATCCAGACAGGTATTTTTTTGTGTGCATTCCTAATGTTCCTTTTTAACCCCAACATCTTTATTTCAGCCACAAAGTCTATTATCACTGTGACATACATGAGCAACTTGCAGTTTTCCTTATGATCCCTCCTCCCACTGGTAGATGTTTTGGTTTTCTGGCCTATTATTCCACACCTTCACCGTTGTTTTCATATTGCAAAACTGGAGTAAGTCATGGTACCTAAACATTCTTGGTCATTGTGTTATAAAACTGAGGCAGAAATTGGCGAAATGGATTGTATTCATTCAAGGCTGGCCTTGAGGAAAATGGAAAAGACTTTTCCTGTCTTAAACCTTTATCATTCGATGGACAGAGAATTATAAGGTGCTTAGAGATTTACCTAGGACGATGAGTAGAAAACCCTTACGTTTGGTAGGCTCAGTCTCTCACAGTGGAATTTCCATTTATTTTAAAGTCAAAACTAAAATGTGAATTTCCTGGAGATTGATACGTATATTTTGAGACAACAGTACATTTCTTCAAGTCCATATATGAGTGCTGAAATGGGGGAATGGCTTACAGATGCACCTACAATTCAGTATGTCTTCGAAAAAATTACATTTTTAAATTAAAATAGTAGTACATCATTTTCTTTACTCTCCCTTCTCCCCTCATAGTCCCTTTCAAATCCTTCCATGTCTCTCTCAACTCTCAAATTGATAACGTTTTCCTTGATCATCATTGTTACATATATGTGTGCATATGTATGCAAAAATATTTAAGTACAACCTGCTGTGTCCACTTTGTTGTTGTGTGTATATGGTTTCACAGTGACTACTTTGTTTTTGGACAATTATTTAGGGAACTCATACCCTGGAAAAAGATAATTTTCCCTCTCAGCAGTGTTGCCTATAGTTCTTTGCCTAGGGGAAGGACCTGCAGCATTTCCCCTTTCATCATTACACGGTTTTAAAATTTTTGTTTTGATAACGTCGTTGCTGTGGTCTTACTTAGGTACCCATTTCCAAGAGAGACTGTTTCACAGCAGATGTACTGCTTTTCTTGTTCTCACAGTCTTTCTATGCCCTCTTCCATGTTGTTCTAGAGCCATAGGTGTAGGAGCTCTGATTGGGTCTGGGTTCCCCATGATCCCCTGATCTCTGCATTATGTCTAGCTCTTTTCTATTATGCTCTACATTAGCTATAAGGAGAGGCTTCTTTGAATAGGGATGGTAAGACTTCAAATGCAAAAAGGAATTATGCTTGTCTAGCAAAAATGACAGTAATAGAATCTTTTCTAAGGTCCATGACTTCACTAACCTCAGGGAACCTGATCAAGTTCCTACCAGGTTTGATTTCTCTACTACTGAGTGGGTGTTAAGTCCCATTAGAAAACAGTTGTGGCACCCTTTGAACCTCTACAGATATCTTATCATGCTTGGCATTGCTGTTGTTCCTAGGTGTTGCAACTGGGTCTGATTATTGTACTGGTTGGTTTTGTGTCAAATTGACACAAGCTAGAGTCATCAGAGAGGAAGGAGCTGTGACTGAGGAAAAGCCTCCCTGAGCTTGAGGTGTAAGGCATTTTCTCAATTAGTGATCAACAGGAGCTCAGACTACTATAGGTGGTGCCACCCCTAGGCTGGAAGTCCTAGAGTCTGTAAGAAAGAAGGCTGAACACGCCAGTAAGCAGCTCTCCTCCATGATTTCTGTATCAGCTCTTGCCCCCAGGTTCCAGCCCTGTTTGAGTTCTTGTCCTGACTTCCTTTGATGATGAATAGCAATATGGAAGTATAACCTGAAAAAAAAAGCCCTTTCCTCCCAAACTTGCTGTTTTGTGGCAATAATAGAAACCCTAACAAAGACAACTGTTAATTGCTTCCCTCTCTTGCCAGCTTGTATAGTATTTTCTGCCATCATGGCCACTAGACAGCAGAAAGAAAACTTTTGAGTTAGAACTGCCTTCAACCAAGTCCTGAGTCCTAAGCTAGTAGTATCTTCAGCAATATGGACATATCTTCAGTCTCTGAAAGGCAACCAAGGTCCATATCAGTCTGTGTTGTTTGGGATGTCTCTTGGACAACTCTGATCAACCACGTGAAAGGGCGTTTCTTCTGTTTGGTATGGGGACTCTTATTAGTCTGTAGTTTTCTGGTGGGGAGTGTTGACAGTCAAAATCATTCACCTTCCTTTAAGTGTGTGTATGGACTTACACATATTGTATGCAATTTTAGATCGATATAAAACAATATGACTTCTTGAGGCTTTATCAAATTATCATGGTGTTGTTTGGTTCTTTTGTCTGTCCTTCTTCTTCTCTACTGACTTTCCTTTCCCTCCCCAGATGAAGCCCCCCACTTCTTTCCACTTCACATCACCTATATCTTGCTATTTCTCTCACTCATTCTACCCATGTATGTATGTATGTGTGTATATATACATCCAATTATGACTGCTAGCACTAGAGAAATAACTATGGGATGAGTTCAGGGACTAGCAGGACCCACCATAGTTCACACTTTGGTTAAATTCCACTCAGCCCCTGACCTTCAGAAAGCCCCTTCCCTAACTGGAGGGCCACATGCTGCTTGGGATCTCCAAGATTAGTGTCAGTTCAGAACCAGTGTCCAGTGAATCCTGAAATTTTGATTATTTATTTTTATGTAAATATATAGTGGTTACCCTAGTAAAAGACTGTAAGTCTCTTTAGAGACAGATGAGAAGGAAAGATAAATAGTAGACCTCTGCTGTATTATAATAGACTCCATTCTGTGGTGGTCAGGAACTCATTTTCATTTGAGGGGTTCTTAGTCTATTAGGTGGCTCAAGAATAAAAATTGGTTGAGGGGCCATGGCATGCAGGGGCTATGATTCAACATAGACTTTTATTTGTTTTTAGTTTCTGGAAGATTTTTGTTTACACAGATCAGGCAATTACTCAGGTTGCTTCCTGTCTGTTTTACTTCTTGAGATGGTTTGATTGGTAGTCAATAACAAGGATCTTCACAAGTCAGACTTTTAAGCATTGGGTTCTTTTTTTGTTTTTTGTTTGTTTTTTTTTTACATTTCATATGACAATAATGACACCTTGCCATTTGAGATTCATTGCTCCCACTTGGCCCTGGATACTCTGGGATTGAACTAGAACCATTGCATTTCAGTTATCAACTTGAGTAGTCATAATTTCCCCGTTTGGTCTGGCACACAAGGGAAGGGCAATGACAGCTCAGTGGTGGATGGTTAAGCTGTTTCCCCTTTCAGAATTTGCTTCCTGCAGCTTTCATGAAGTGAACATGTCCTAGGCCTTGCCCTTGTTTAGGAGTAGATTTTACAAGATAAATCCACTCTGTCACCCCAATTTCTTCACTCCACTGAAACCCATCAACACCGAAACTCATTATATCAGGTTTTTCCTGATACCAAATTATCATTCATAGTAGGTTATCTTCTCACCTATACTTCAGCAAGTCAATCAGACAAACTGTTAGCATGTCTTTTAACTGTAAGCTGCAGTGTTAAACCCGGACTATCTGCTGAGTAGCTCCATATTGAGAAACCCCACTTGATTTAATTTATGCTTTTTAACCATTATTCCACACCCTTAAAATTCATCTCCACACATATTCCCAGACTTCTGCTTAGATGAATTAGAAAACCCCCAAGTTCTTTCAGGGTATAACTCACCTCTACTTCTTACCTCACTTCTAGAATCTGCTTTAATTCTGAGTCTGATTGCAGGTGTCTAGCAAGAAAGGTGGGTGGGCACATTGTCTTGCTTGCTACCTCTGAATGCCATTGCTGGTTGCATAGTCATTGCAGAGTTAAGTTCCCCAAGGCCCAGGCACAGAGGACAAAACTACATTGAGTAGCTGCATACACCGCTAATGAAGAAGAGACTACTTCATAAGAGAGAGTAACTCACCAGAATATGAGAGTTCAAAGCCTCCAGGTTCATCAGGATTCTCCATATGTCTCCATCTCAAATACAGGCTAAGTTTTTGTTCAGTCAGTATCTTACTTTAATTGCCAAAATCATTTGAGGTTGGAAATTAAAATTGGGTTGTAAGTCAGACAATTATTTTATGAGGGTTTGAGTTTAGGTTTTGACAACTTGAGCCACATGGCTTATAGAGAGAAAGTTCTCTGTTTGGGAATATTATTTAAAGACTTGTTACTTTCTTTTATGCTGTGGAACATTTGTTTAATGATAAAAAGATGTGCTGCATTCCTTTATGTTGCGTTTGTTTAAATCTGTGAGGCTGTGTTACTTTACCTGTCTAAAACACCTGATTAGTCTAATAGAGATCTGAATGCCCACAAGCTATGCAGGAGAGAGAACAAGTAAGGCTAGCATGCAAAGAGAATACATAGGAGGAAAAAAAGAGAAGATCTATGAGTAAGAGAAGGAAAAGGAAAGGACTCAAGGAGCCAGATACTGAACTACATAAACAGCAACAGTAAGAAGAAAAGCAGGAAAAAAATCATATAGAAAGGAAAGGTAAGTCCAGAGGCAAAAGCTGACAGAATAATTTAAGAAAAGCTTACTTGAAACAAACCAAGCTAAGGCCAGGCATTCGTAAAAAAGAATAAGACTCCTAGTGATTTATTTAAAATCTGGGTGGTAGGACCCCCAAAAAATAAAGGAGAAAAAAAAAGCAATAGTTCTCTTCCTGAGTACAATTAGAAACCTTGACTTGTTTATATACATCTGAACCCAAGATACTTTATCTCTGAACCCGTCTTTTTCCATCGTTATTTTATCTAGAGATCCTAGAAGCAACCAGAGAACATCATTATATTTCTTTCTTTCTGCACAAATGTTCAAAGACTCTATATACAGAGACATTAACATTCTTGTTTCTTACAAGGGCGTGAATCAGAACTATCAGATGTATTTATCTTCCACAGTTCTTTAAATAGCCCACACCATGTTTGACTAGTGTTCTCTATGCTTTCAACAAAGTTTTAAATCCCTGTAGATCCTGTTAACCTCCAGTTACCACCAACCGTCTAGAGAAATGTGTCTGTCTTTACAGCTCTGTTTCTCTAGAGCCCCTTCCGGTACCACATATGCACTAGTTCGAGTTCTCTAGGTGAAGATGACTGATTGAATGTGTCTACAAAGGGTGGCTTATGTGATACAGTTTGGTTAGTTCAGCAGTGATTATCGTCACACAAGATAGACTGAGAGTTCACTGGCTTCTTGGCCCATAAGGCTGGATACCTCCTCAGCTGTCCCAATCTGATGCTAAAGATCTGGAGGAGTCCTTACAAGTGGCTCGTCTTTAGTCAGCATTGGAAGACCAAAGAAGTTAAGTGCCAGCATCTGTGAAGGATGTGAACGTTAGCGGCATCATGAGGGTAGATGCCCTCACCAACAAGAGTGAAATCTGGCAGGCTAAAGTAGATTTACTTTTCTCTTAGACCTCCTTGTATCTAGGCCACTTCTAGAAAATGCTACCCCCTTCTAGGAAAACATCTGTTCCCTCAGTTACTCTGTCCAGGTAATGTTTTCACAGACCCATCCAGAAGTATCTCTCTTAGAGGAATCCAAATCTCATCAAGTTTACAACCAGGATTATTATACAATCAAGTCATTATAGCTTTTAACTTTTCTTTGAAAGAGTTCAGTAAGAAACTTAAGCATACTTAAGTAGTTTCTTTTCAAATAAAATATTACCTTAGCCTTTCTCAACTCACATGCTTTAAAGGCTGTTTTCTAATGAGAATGGCTCACACTATTTAATCTTTTGAAATGTTTTTGATTAATCTTTTATATTTCACCAAAAATGAGTATATTGAGAACATGAACGTGACGTGACTGGGGAATGCGGAGGGCAGTGAGGTCATACAGCATGACCTTGATTTCCTCAGAGATTAACGACTGAGCTGTGCCTTGGGCTGGTCTCATAAGCAGAAGCTAAATCATATGCCATGGGGTTTCAGGCTGAGATTTTGAAACATAACAATGAGTTTAATTATATCACGGTGAGTTTAATTACACACACACATTATGTCGTTTATCAAATATTGCACATTTTCCCATTTCCTTATAGAACATCCATCATCATGGCGTTTGGAAATACAGTTGCCACAGCATGATTTTGTGTTTTTATTTTTTGCATTCCTCCTTTAAGAGGTGATTACTCTAGAGCTTGCCTCATAGAATCTGTAGCAGTAACAAAAATGGTGAGAGAACAATGAACATCCCGCTTTAAAGATTTCCACACACGGGACTGCCAGAAGAATAACCCACTGGAACATCTTTTTTTTAAAATTTACTTATTTATTTATTCATAAAAATTTCCACTTCCTTCCCTCCTCCCAATACCTTCCCCACTCCCCCCACTCCCTCTCCTCCTTCCTCTCCAGTCCTAAGAGCAGTCAGGGTTTCCTGCCCTGTGGGAAGTTCAAGTTCTTCCCCCCTCCCACCAGGTCTAGGGAAGGTGAGCATCCAAACAGACTAGGATCCCAAAAAGCCAGTACATGCAGACGAAACAAGACCCAGTACCATTATCAATGACTTCTCAGTCAGCCCCCGTGTCAGCCACATTCAGAGACTCCGCATTCAGAGACTCCGGTTTGATCACATGCTCGTTCAGTTCCAGTCCAGCTGGCCTTGGTGAGCTCTCATTAGATTAGTCCCCTTGTATCAGAGGGTGAACGCACCCCTCGTGGTCCTGACTTCCTTGTTCATGTTCTCCCTCCTTCTGCTCCTCATTTGGACCTTGGGAGCTCAGTCCCCACTGGAACATCTTATGTTGATGTCATGGCACCTTATCCGTGCTCCTCTCTCTACCTGTTTTGATGGAGATTCCCCCAAAGAGAAAGGAAGTCAAGGACGAGGTGAGGCGAGTGAAAGGATGGAGAAAGTGCAGCACGGCAAAATAACATGGCAGGCGTCGGGACGCAAGGAAGGAAGTCAGAGAAGGTGGCTGAAAGACGGAAGAAGAAAAGCCACGACTCTCCCCCAGAACCAAGAAGATAGAGTGCCGATTATAAAAGAAGATAAGAGTCTATGAAAAATCATAATTGACATTAATATCAAGCCTTCACATGTTCTGTTATTTTTACTTTGAAGGCAAGCATATTACATATCTTGTTCATCCACTGAGCGTTCAGACTTTTAATGAAGCAGAGAAGGGTGGCTCTTTACGTCCCTCATCAGCTGAAGAGTGGCCTTTTCTCCACTTAGGTGGACATCATGCCCTTCACGTGATGGTTTGGGGCAACTTTGATATCTCCATGTATGGAGCATTGGGGACCTGCGGCAGCAAGCAGATAGCAGCCACAGGGGTCCCCTCCCTAGTCACTCCTGTCCCTCACAAAGGCCTTAAGAGAGATTCTTAAGATTTACACTAGGTTCAGTAACGTGGAGGCCAAGGCACCAGGTTTCTCAAGCCCTTCACAGTGGCATTCTTAGCTCCTGGCATTACTCTCTGAGATCCTCCATCCTGTGGACTTGACTATACTCTGTCGCTCTTTAGTAACACAATACTTTGCTTTCTCTGCCTCTTTACATTCTGTTTCTGTCTCCACTCTCTGCCCACTCTTACATTCTTTCTACTGCCTCTATCTCTGCCCTTTGCTGCTGCTTAATCACTAGCTGGACCAATCTGCCTCCTTTGCAGTGATTAATACAGCTGGCAATTCCGGGTGCTTTGCATCTGGACCTGGGGACCACCCAGCTTCTCCCTTCTTTAGTAGAGAAGAGCTCACATCTTTGTTCCTTCTGGTTCAGTATGGTCCCTACTTCACAGTTCCAGCTGTTAACATGTATCTGGTTGCTTTACTCTCTGCTGACTCTCTCTCTCTCTCTTCTGCTCATCCAACACCAAGAACAGATTTGATGTTACAAAACCACAGAACTCAGACCAGGAAGGTGTCCTCTACCCAGTCCAAAAAGTATAACCAGAGGAGGATGTTTGTACCAATCACAGAAAGCCTCTCATGTAAGCTTATGTTCACAACCACCACAGTCCTATCCAGTTGGTACTACTTCTGACAGTCCCTTTGCTGGCCCCAAAGGAAGCATTGTCCTTGAGCCTTAGTGAAAATGGCTTCAGGATCATTCACTGCTAGGCATGTGATAGCCAAAGGTCCGGTACATATAAATAGTTCTGGCTGCTGTGATTGTCACATAGGAATCTATGGCACCTTCACAATGGCAGGTCCTGGCATAAGGATAGTTCAGCTGGCTGCCAGTTTGATGGTGATTCTTTTGTTTATGTCAGACAAGGTAGCTCCAATGACTCCAATAGCTACTAAGAAGCCAAATTACCCCATGCCCCAATTTCTTTATTTATTTGCAGGGGAAAAAAAGCCCATTAAAAGGAATACCTAAACCAAGAAAGTAAAGGATTCATGAAGTGTAGTCTTGATTTTAACAGATCCCAACACTGCAAATCTCCTGCCATCCATTCCAGAAAAGGGAGAGCTCTCCCATTTGTCTGATTTTGAAGGGATAGCTTCTAATGAAGATTGCAGCAATATCTATGGGAACACCCATGTTTGTGGAGTTTGTGGCTGGTTGCTACAAGGCTGTGGCATAGCACAGTATATGACTTAGGATATGACTAAGAAGCACGCTCATATGGAGCGGCAAGTACTCACAAATAAGCATGCAAGAGAGAATGAGGCAGATTGAAGATACAAAGAAGGAAGCTCTAACTGATGCATGTGTATTCAACTGTGGGTACTAGAAACTCCAGAGCCAAGTATATTATAGAGGTGAAAGATGATTTTGAAGTCTTTAATTTAGGAAGTCTAAGGAAGCAGATTCTCTTTAGTTTAGATTCTTTATTTTGTTTTGCTGTGTTTTTGGTTTATTGTTTTTATTTGTTTGGGTAGTGAAGACAATCTGTTTAAAGCAGATGTGCCAGCATTCTTTCTTGAGTAAGTGGGAGTAAATGTATTTACCTTGGAGATGGTATGATAAAAGCAAGATCATCAAATCTGGGATAGAATAATCGATGCCTTTGACTAGAAAACAAGGCACAAGTAATATAGATCTGAAAATGCGGGAATGATAGGCGTACTCACTAGCTAGTATATTTACAATTAGAGCTATGAGCAAAAATAATCTACTCATGCGACAATATGTAGCAATAAAAATCTGCGTCTTTCAGCTTGTGATGATGTCACAAGCCCCAAGAGAAGCTAACTGAGGAAGGATGTGTGCTGGTATAATATTACTGAAATTGTCAAACTAACTAGAACTTTCAGAATGGATTGAGGTACAGAAAATATAACAATAATTTCATTTTTATCATTCCAGGATGTTTTTCTTTTCTGGATCTAGGTATAAATGATTTATAAGAAGGATTTTGCAATACCTTATACTACTGAACAATTTTAATTATTTAGATACTTTGGTATAATAAACCTTGGCAATAAGGTTGTGCTTCTTTTCTTTGATGCAGCGAATGTTCAGGAAGAGGAGAAACCTGTGTCATTAGGAACATAGTACCCATTCTAAGCTATTCCAGCCTGAAAATAAATACCTCCATGAGTGTTTATAAATCGTTCACCCTCCCAGGATTGTCTCTCTTTTGTGCCATCAACGACATTCCTTTCCAAAAAATAATCTCAGTTGGACTTATTTCAGCTGTTGCCTTCTCTGTAGGGTTCGTGTGAGAGAACTTAAAATAAGTAAGTAGTATTGCATCTTTAGTAAGTCTGGGGCTAGCCTCATTCTACGATAAATGAAATCTCACTGAGTTACTTGACTGAATCTTTTAATCACTTCTTTTCTTTTGAAGAGAAAGAATTCTCGAGCCTGATGTGTGCTGGGTGTATCCATTTGACTGTGATTTAGGAGTCTGTATCTTGGTTGGTTGGTACTTTTCTGTAGTGGTATCCGTCTGCCACAAAGTACAGTTGCCTGTTTAAGCAAGGCTTTATACGTGTGATAGCATGCTCCAAAGAGCCAACACAATTTTAAGCAACAGTCAAAGAGCTGTGTTGACTATTTTTCTGAGATATCATGAATATTTATGAATTGGTGATGTGTCCATGGAATCAAGACCCTTTGTGCGCTCCCAAACCAAGGAAGGTGGACTCTATTTCCCTTTTAAGTCATTTCTTTTTTTTCTTTCTCTTTCTTTCTTTCTTTCTTTCTTTCTTTCTTTCTTTCTTTTTGTAATCTTCACTTAAAAAGTTTTTTATTTGTTAATTTTTCATTTATTTTTGATTTTATAACTTGACTAAAAATTTTCTCCCTTCCCTAACCTCCCTCCAAAACCTCCCATATATTCCTTGCCTCTCTCCTGCAAATTTAAAATTAGTTGTTATTTCATGCATACACACATATATCTTTTATTATATGTAATTATATATGGGGGCTAGAGAGATGGCTTAGAGATTAAGAACACTGACTGCTCTTCCAGAGGTCCTGAGTTCAATTCCCAGTAACCACATGGTAGCTCACAACCATCTGTAATGAGATCTGGTGCCCTCTTCTGGCCTGCAGCATACATACATACATACAGAATACTGTATACATAATTAATAAATAAAGCTTTAAAATTACATAATTTTGTGTGTATATTAAATTAGGCATTATATTCCTAAAATATATTCATAAATAAAATCCGTTGATTATATTTCATTATATAATGTTACTTGTATGCATGTTTTAAGGACTGAACATTCGGCACTAACAACCATGCTCTTCCCTGGAGAAGGCCACCTCTCCTGCTCTCAGCCTTTCTCTGGTCCCTATACTTCTTTGGGTTCAGGCCTTATGGGTGGGCTTTTCCCCATCCAGGTTGACATACTTGTTGGTGTCATCCTTGTTTAGCTGACATTTGGTTGGTCATGTTGGTAAGGTTTTACATGTGTAACTTCTGATGTCACTAGGAGAAACAATCTCACAGCATACTGTCTGATCTCTGGCTCTTAAAATCTCTCCGCTCCCTACTTCCACAATGTTCTCTGAGCCTTATGTGTAAGAGTATTTGATAGAGGCATCCATTGGGACTGGTCTCCACAAGCCTACATTTGATTGGTTGTTGTTTTCTGTAGCGGAGACGTTTCCTTGATGGGAGTGGAGACTGTGTATGAATCTGTGAGGTTAAAGCCTTGTAGATTCTTTTCATGATCAGTTGAAAAGCTCATAAGAGAAGGAAGCCACGGTGCTAATAACAAGACAGATGGAGTTAGCTCATGTGTGTGGTAAATGTGGGAAATCTCTGGAGCCTTAGTTTCTAATACAGTCAGGAAAACTTTACTTTAAAGCTGGTAGGCACAGATTGGCAAAAGACACCATTGCCAGGTTACAGAAGCCTTTTGTTCAGTTAGGCCACATTTTATTTTTTAGTTACCTCACCTCACATACACACAATGTTTGTCAGGTGTGTTGTTCCTGAGGTACAGTGCCTGAGGAAAACAAACAGAAGGAGAAAAGATGCACCTTGGCTTATATTTCCAGCTCATTCTTTTGGGGAGATGTGGTAGATCTAAGTAGTTCACACCCAGTCAAACGAGAAACACACAGAAGGTTAAATAGTGGTCTTTCTCAGTTACCCCTTTTATTCCACCTAATATCCCAGTCTGTGGCATGGTGCTGCCCATGTTCGGGTTGGATCTTCACCTCTCAGGAGACTTTCTGCAAAAATCACTCAGGGACACACCCAGAGAAACACTTCACTACTGAAGGCATTCTGAATACAATCCACCTGGAGCCGAGGGAAATCATTGATTAAAACACAAGTTTTCTCACTTGTGGTCCACCGGGAGCCTAAGAGCATAGATAATCAATGACCATCAAAACCATCCCAGACCAGAAGATTTCTGGACCTTTGTTTCATGAAATTGAAGAATGAAATTCACAAACAGAAGAAGGGTGAGTTTCAGAAAGTTTTCTTACAGGAGTGATCTTAAGAGAAAGTAAGCAAGCAGCCTGTGTCCAGGAATGGAACCAAGGATGGATTTGCTACCAAGGTTCCTTGGCTAGGGTTAATAAGGCTTTACTGGGTTGGGCATGGGTATGTGTGTGATCTGGTCAGTCCAGTTGTCCCCCCGTTGAAGTATTTGAGTGCCTCTCTACCTGGGTATCTGGGCTGCAGTATCAGGCTCACCTTCCTAGGCCAATGAAGCGTCAGTTCACACAAAGCTTCTGGGAAACTGCAGCCATAAATATTCTTTTCTCCTGTGTTAAAGGAGAAGAAAAAGAACAACAAGAAAGCAGAATAGGAACCAGTGTCCATAAAGATTGTTAGACTCTCTGACCTCTAGCCAGGACAAGCTGTCAATAGAGCTGAGGACTTTTCTGGGTTCTGGCCAGGACAGTTTGTAGTCAAGGGCAAGGAAAACAGTGGTTGGCTACCCAGATCCCTGCCTCAACTCCTTGTCCAGTGTCTCCTGTTGCCAGCAACACTGACAATCAGCATTAATCGTGTACAAAGCCTCCTTTTAACATGTTTTAAATTTGAAATATTACTTTTGGTGTAAGTAAAATAGTTGAGAGGAGCAAAGGTTTAATGCTGTATTTTTCTTGTTTTAAAAGCATGAAACATTTTTTTATTTTCTTTATGATTTTAGTGTTTGAAGTTTATATTTAATTTTTGTGAGTATTTGCATAAATTGGTATACTTAAAGTATGGTTTCTTGAAATGCAGTTTATCCCTTGGTATAGGATTGTACAATGTACACTGCTTCTCAGTTGGTTTACATGTACAGTAACCTCATGAACTGCATACCAAGTCCCAGTCCACAGAGACTGTCTGATTTAAAAGATTCTCCGGTAATTTTAATGCACATTCCAGGATCAGGTAATGAGAAGAAGGCTACTTTTAAAAAATTGAATGAGTTGCTTTGAGGTATGGTTATTTCATGTCTTTAAAAAAATAAAAATGATAAGGATCAGTATCTATTGTGCTTTTTAATTGAAGTCCTTTATAATTAAAAGTGTGAAAAATCATCCAGCTCTGATGAATGTGTAGTTGTGTCTCCTCAAACTCAAAAGCATGGGCGCCGTAATATTTCCAAGTGAATAAGGAGACGCTAGTGTCTGTAGAATTAGCATTCCTGTCCTTCCACTGCCGCTGCCAGACAGCCAGATTCAAACTTTCTTCACAACATGAAAAGGATGCTCTTAGGCGCTTTCCACAGATGTGAGTGATTGATATGGAGAATGATACTCTGTCTTAAACCATGTTGCTAGGAAACAGTTTGAAGATTAAATCTCCTATGGAGACATCTTCCAGCCTGTAGTAAAGAAGGGTGATGGCACGTTCTGCCTTTTAAAAAGAGGTTGACTTGTTTATTTACCTTTATGTATATGTATATATGTGTCTGTGTGAGAATGTGCGCAACACGTTTGTGCAGGGGCCTACGGAAGCCAGAGGGCATCAGATCCGCCTGGTACTTGAGTTAAAAGTAGTTGCGAGTCATCTGAAGTGGGTGCTGCAGACGAACCACTCTTTGCTGCTGAGTCTTCATTCCAACTGCTATTTGTCCTAATTTTAAAAGTAGAAAAAATAATCTATCAATTCTGCATCTATAAGCAATTTATTGTGATTTCCCTTCAGGAGATTCATTTTGAAGTTTTTTAAAATTTATCTCATACTAAAACATGTAGGAATTCTTTTAGAACGTATGTAAGGATAGAATTGTAAGCATCAGATGATATTTGCCAGCATAGCCATTATTAAATTGTATATAACCACAATGATAAACTCATCTTAAATCTTTTTTTAATAATTTTCTTACAAAGGAATTAGTATGTCCTTTTAATTAGGAAAATTTGGCTCTATAGAAAATATAACAAATCTACAAAGCTTCTCTGGTGTCACCTCTTAGAAATAGCTACATTTTGGTGCAATCCCATCACGATTTAGTAGTTTCAGATAGTATATATGAGTTTATGATTTTTAGAATGGATTTTTACTTTAACTATGTTCTAAGAATTCTTGCCTTTTAATGTATACATTACTTTAATTCATTTCTACTTATTGCTGTTTTCATGTACTAAGATATCTACCAATATAAAACTTATATTTTATTTTCCATAATTTTTCTCTTTTTTTATTTTTTCCTTACCTTATTATTTAGTTTCTTGTTATTTTTAAGCCACAATTTTACTATATTGCCATTGCCGACCTTGAAATTCTAATCTTCCTGCCTTAACCCTTTGTGTGCTGGCATTATAGGTGTGTATTACCTCACTTGGTATTTCAGTCCTCTCTATTTTTCGATTTTTGTATATTTTGTAATTTTAAGTCAGACAATATCCAGTATGTTTTTCTAACAAAGTACCGTATAAAATATTTTTATGAAAAAAACATATTTAATGATTTTAATACAAGGAAGTTTATTGTTTTATTATTTCTCTCTATTATAAAGTAAATCAATCAAATTAAGTCATTAGAAGGAGGTTTTTGTGATGAATTACTATGTCAAAGTATCTCAACTCTCTTTAGTCTTTTGGTGCATAAGTTTTCTTCTCAAAATGTTGACTTTCTTAGTGCTTTTTAGTTGTATAGGAAAATTCAACCATTCTGTCAATTTCAACACTGAGTTTTACTGACTTTAGTTCTATAAAATTGTATTCATATGTATAAAATTATATTCATATGTATAAAATTATATTCATATGTATAAGCACATTTGAGTTTGCATTTTGAAGCTGTATATGACACGAGTGTGGTTTAAGTGTGTGCATTATATGTGTGCTGTGTGTGCGTGTGTGCAAGCAGTTGTGCTATACACAGGTGAACACGTATGTGCGAGACAGAGGTATGTACCAGACACCTTCTTCAGTTGCTCTCTAGCTTACATTTTGAGACAGACACTTGCACTGAACCTAGAACTTACTGAATTCAGCTGAACTGTCAAGTTCGAAGGATGTGCATACTCTGTGTGCAGTGCTTATAAGCATATCAATGTCCTAAGCATCTAGGTAGATGCCGGGAGACGAACCAAGGCTGTCATGTTTGTTCTGCAAAGCACTTTTCCAACTGAGCCATCTTCCCAACCTTTGTATTTTTAATTTACAGTTTCTTGTTCATATTCTTTCATGTAAATCTCCAACCATGCCTACCAGTTGTGGACCTATGATGATTTTACAGTTACTCACATCTATAGCTTTGAATTCTTTAGAACTTTGTCTACAACCAACTTCAGATTTTTACCCAATTCATATTTTGTCTTTAAAATATGTTTGCAATTTTTATATAAGAGAGAAAAAAATCCCTGTTTAATTTTTATCTGTTGGGGGCTGTTACATGATTATTTTCTTTAACTACAAGCTTTATTTTAAAGTGGTTTAGTTTTTATATTTAAACAATGAACTCCTCTGGGTTTATTGACATATGAAGTGAGATTAGAATACATATTTTTCCAGTTAGAAATTTTATTACAATAGTTTTTCCTGTTAAACATTTTATGCCTTTAGTTTATTTCTTTATTCTTGTCTTTGCCCAGTAGTTATTCAGTAGAGAGTTGTTTAGTTTCCACGAGTTGATAAGCTTCCTACTGTTTCTGTTGTTGTTAAAATCTAGCTTTAATCAGCAGCAGTCTCATAGGATGCAGGCAGTTATTTCCATTTTCTTGTTTCTCTTTAGACTTGCTTTGTGACCAAGTATGTGGTCAATTTTATTGAAAGTCCATGAAGTGCTGAGAAGGAGTTGCATTCTTTTGTGGTTAGGTGAAATGTTCTATAGGTATCTGCTAGATTCATTTGAATTATAATGCCTGTTATCTCCAGTATTTCTCTGTTTAGTTTTTGCTGGATGACCTGTCCAATGGTGGGAGTGGAATATTGAAGTCTTCCACTATCAGTATGTGTGGGTTGGTGTGTGATTTAAGCTTCAGTGATGTTTATTTTACAAGCATGAGTGCCCTTATGTTCAGAGCACAGATGTTAAGAATTCAAACAACATTTTGGTGGATTTTTCCATTGATGAATATGAAGTGTCCTTCCCCATTCTCTTTCGATTTTAATTGGAAGTCTATTTTGTTAGATATTGGGATAGCTAAACCATCTTGCTTCTTAGGTTCATTTGATTGGAAAATCTTTTTCCAACCCTTTGCTTGGAGGTAATGTCTATCTTTGATGTTGAGGTGTGTTTCTTGCTTGCAGTGGAATGATAGATCCTGGGTCCATTTGCATTCATTCTATCTGTATATTTTCATTTGGGAATTGAGTCTATTGTACTTCAAGTCTTGTCCTTTCGTGACCATGATGTAGGGGAGGAGAGTACGGGCTTCCCTCTATCCTTCTAGTTTCTTTACTTAGATTAACATTAAGACACATCAATGTGAGAAAATATAATTACATATTTTGAGTGCATGAGGGCATCGTGTGAAAAGAAATACCATAACCTCCTCAAAATCTAGAAAATTATGTGTCTTCATAGGGGAGAGGAGAGGAAATGTGGATGATTTAAGAAACAATTGATGAGTTTAGAGAAATCTAAATGGATTTTTGAAACAAATAGGTGATGTTAATCTTTCCTGCTTAGTGAAATTCCCAAGAGCAGATTCACATGACAAATTAGCTCCAAGAGAACCCATCTCTAGGCAAATGTGAGGGCCACATTCTTGCTTTGCTCTGCTGTTACCTAAGTGTCCTCAAGTCAACATGACCAGCTTCCCCAAACCTCCCATTTTGGTAGCATTCTCTGGATTGTGCCAGCGGTATCTCTGTCGACTTCTGTATGTAGGCTTGTATTATTGGGGAACTTGTTCTATTTTGTTTGTTATATTGTCAATGGCTTTTTTGACCCTGAATCCTAATTCATGTTTAGAAGTGGTCTTATTTACATTCTAATTACTGTCTTCTTAATATTTGAAATCTTAATTCCTACTTTGTTCATATAATTTCTTCTCCCTCTCTTCAGCTGAACTCCAGGAGCTCAGCCCAGTGCTTGGCTGTGGGTCACTGCATCTGCTTCCATCAGTTACTGGATGTTGTTTCTATGATGACAATTAGGGTAGTCACT
Organism: Myodes glareolus; assembly: GCF_982192425.1. Taxonomy (NCBI): domain Eukaryota; kingdom Metazoa; phylum Chordata; class Mammalia; order Rodentia; family Cricetidae; genus Myodes; species Myodes glareolus. The sequence goes on from NC_142044.1 coordinate 54,761,062, forward strand.
AATCTGATTAAAGGAGACAGTCTATTTAGATACCCCTCTACCATTGCTAGGAGTCTTAGCTGGGGTCATGCTGTAGATTCCTGAGAATTTCTCTAGCACCATGTTTCTCCCTGAGCTATGGTGCGGGAGAATTATCTGTATTCTGTCAATTATGTATTTTAATAAAACTCTGATTGGCCAGGCAGGAAGTATAGGTGGGTCAACCAGACAGGAAGTAGAGGCGGGGCGATGAGAACAGGAATATTCTGGGAAGCAGGAAGCTCCCTCCGCCATTCCAGCCCAGATCACTGAAGAAGCAACATGTGAACTGCCCAGCTAGAAAAGGTACTGAGCCATGTGGCTATCGTAGATAAGAATAATGAGGTAATATGTGTTATAAGAGCTAATAAGTAGCCAGAGCTAAGGGCCAATCAGTTCATAATCTTATGGAGTCCTGTGTGTGATTTCTCTTTGGGGCATGCCGGTTGTGGGGTACCGGGTGGGACAGAAACCCCAACAAGCCGGCCCTCATGCTACAGAGCTAGAGAGATGGTTCAGTGGTTAAGAGCACTGCCTGCTCTTCCAAAGGTCCTGCGTTCAATTCCCAACAAAAACATGGTGACTCACAACCATCTGTTATGAGAGCTGGTGCCCTCTTGAGGAAGAGACCTGGTCAATCGTCCTCATCAACCTAGACCATGAAATCCAATATGGACAAGTTAAAACAAAAAAACCAAACCAAAACAAAACAAAAAACCCCCAGTATATATGGGCTGCATATGCATGCTTCAGCATTGCCAGAGCACTAAAACTGTTTCTCCCTAGCCCCACATTGACTCCCTCTCTCAAGATACTTCTTTCTTTGCTTTCCCACTCAATCGTTTCCCCAACTCGGTCTTCTTGATTCCTCATTTTCCCATCTCCTGTCCCCTCCCTTCTACCCCTTCCCAGTTTACGCAGGATATCTTAACTATTTTCACTTCCTTGGGCCCTCCCTGTGTATCCCTCTTAGGGGCCCCTTTTTTTTTCACCTGGGGAAACCACAGACACAGCTGACTTGAGCTCCTGGGAGCTCATGGACTATGGACTGATAGCTAAGGAACCTGCATGGGACTGAACTAGAATGTGGGTGACAGTTATGTGACTTGATCTGTTGGGGGCTCCTGGCAGTGACACCAGGAACTATCCCAGGTGCATGAACTGGCTTTTAAGAGCCCATGCTGTATGGTGGGATGCCTTGCTCAGACTTGATATGGTGGGGGAAGGGAGATAATTGATCCTGTCTTAACTTGGTATGTCAGACCTTGTTGACTATCCAAGGGAGGCCTTACCCGTCTGAGGAGCATATGATGAGTGGGAAGAGGGGAGACATGGGAGGGCAGGAGAAGGGGAGAAAGGGTTGATATGTAGTGAAAAAGAAATTTTTTAAATAAAATATTCACATAGGAAAAATATTTACAATCAACTTAGATGCTGTCACTTTCCTCATATGTATGGGAGCTTATTGCTCTTCCTGAATTAGATAATTGGTTACAATTTTTCCATTGAAATATGTGAAATAACTTACATATTTACAAAGAACTCTCTAGATGCATTAATTTAAACTTCAGAATGTAATATTTAAAATTGTATTTAATGTGTGCATGACATATGTTCAGATGTGTTTGTGTGTGTGTGTGTGTGCACGTGTGTGATGTCATATATATATGAGTGTGGGTGCACATACACCATGGCATAGCCTGTGTGATGAAGTCAGAGGAGATCCTCACATGTTGGCCCTTGCCTTCTATCTTATTTGAGATAGAGTCTCTTTTGCCTTTTTCACTGCAACATATACCAACCTAGTTGGTACATAAGGCCCCAGGTATTCTCCTGTTTCTACCTTTCTGTTTTTGTTTTGTTGTTTTTTGAGTAAGGGTTTTCCTGTGTAACTGTCATGGCTGTCCTGGAATTAACTCTTGTAGACTAGGCTGGCCTTGAACTCACAGAGATCCGCCTGCCTCTGCCTCCTGAGTGCTTGGAGTAAAGGCATGTGCCACCACTGCCCAGCCTGTTTCTACCTTCTATTTCACTGTAAGAGTGCTAGGGTTAACCAGACTTGGGTTTTCATGCTTGCATAAAGCATTTTACCACGGAGCCATCTCTGCCTGAGAATCATTATTTAATGTGTTTAAAGCCAGTAAAGGAACCCATTTCAAATCTATAATGAAAGATGCTTAAGAGAAAGGATTAGGTCCAGGTATAATTTGTAATTTTGCCTTGTCCTTTCTTATTCTGTATTAGATTAGTATTGGTAAGAAATGTGGCTAATAAACCAAAGGCAAAAAAATGATTTGTGTTGGTCACTTTTTGTTAGCTGCTATTATTTTCATATTTTTATTGTTAAACAGGGAAATTATGGAAAGGATTTTCAATTCTAATTTTTCCAATTAAAAAATTTTATGTATATGGGTATTTGCCTGCATGTATGTCTGCTCATCCCATACATATCTGTGGCCCATGGAGGCCAGAAGAGTGAATTGGATTCCAGAGTACTCGAGTAAGAGATAATTGTGAGCAGCCATATGGGTGCTAGAAACTGAACCCAGGTCCTCTAGAAGAGCAGCAAATGCTCTTTAGCACTGAGCCATCTCTGCAGCCTGGATGAAAGGTACTTATAAAATAATACTGCCTACTTAATAGTGAAGGCAGCAAAGTCTCTAAAGGGCTTTGTAAAAGGATTATGGAAATATCTTTTCATTTTAAGAAACAGAACAGTCTCACAAGGTGAGTGGCCCTCTACAAACAAAACAAAGTCAAAAGATTTGAAAGATACATGAAAGAGAACAACATCTAAACATAAAACATTCCCTCGGCACTTCTAATGGCCAGACCAAAGTCTTGCTCATGCCTCCGTGTTTACCAGCATCACCTTGCCATGGTGCGCAGGCCTGTAGAAGTAGCTGCTTGCTCTGTGAGGTATGACAAAAGATCCTTGGAAAGTACATTAGCTTAATACATAAAAACAGTTTTACAGTTACTATCTAGGTTATTCTCTGTAAAATTTCAACTCAATGTCAAGAAATTCAGACTCATCTGTCCATTTAATAAATTCGTAGTGGAGGAAGAATTGGTGAGAAGTACCTAGACCTGTATTTGAGATCACTGTCTCCATCAAGTCTGTTCTAAATGATTAAATGGAGAGAAACAGCAAGGATGAGATTGTTGAGTCGTTTAAGAAAAGACACAAGTGAAAGCCATGGCAGCAATTAAATGATTCGCGTGTGAGGGAGGGAGGGCCAAGCAGAGGGCTTTTGTGCCTCCAGACCTTCCTTTCTTCTCTCCAAACCCCCCGATGTCCCACAGAAGCCAAATATTCCTTCACATCACTGCCAGATAGAAACTTTGATGCCTCTGGAGATCAGAGACTTGAAGTGAGATAGAATGCTTAATCGTAAGAAGCAAAACTTACCATGAAGGAATTCCAAAAAAATAATGAGCATACAACAGAGAAACCTAGCTTCTGCTTGGGTTTCTCAGACATCTGGAAGGGAAAGGTACTTGATTTGTAATCCCAAAACGAATGAGCAGATTACTAAAACGTAGAAGGTAGACACTAGGCTCTTAGTGTTAGACAACAACGCTGCTTGTTTTTATGACTTAGTGCTTAGTCACTGAAGAAGAGAAAACATGATTGTATGTCTAATATCAGCAAGAATGCTAGTTTCTGTTTGGGAAGAGAGGGAAACTCTTGTGTGTGGTCTTAACAGTATGAGTGTACTTAATGCCACTGACTTGAAGTGGTTAAACAAGTGGGTATTATGCTGCTTGTGCTTCGCAACAATAATGAGGAATTATGCTCAATCTTTCTGAATAAATCCTCTCTTATGAGAAGTGGAGATGTCCAGTATACAGTTCTCGCTGTGTCATTGTAAATCTTAAAGGAGGTGCTTCACACCAAGAGCAGAGTTTCACTGTCAGTTACGGTCTGGTGGTTAGAAAAAATGAAACAGCTAACTACAAAGATGCTGGGGATGAAGATTCCAGGGATGAAGATGCTGAGGATGAAGATTCCAGGGATAAAGATGCTGGAAGATGCTGGGGGTGAAGATACTGGGGGTGAAGATACTGGGGGTGAAGATGCTGGGGGTGAAGATACTGGGGGTGAAGATACTGGGATGAAGATGCTGGAGATGAAGATGTCTGTGTGTCACAACATGCATATGGGAATCAAGATAACTGGCAGATGTCACTTCTTTTGTTCCACCATGGGAGTTTGGGGAATCAAATTCACATCTTTAGGCTTGGTGGCAAGCACTTTACCTTCTAAGTTATCTCACTTGCTTTCATTAAGTTCTCTTTTTTAAAAAAATCAAGATGAATAAATGAATAGTTAAAACTTAAATCTAAATATGTTTATGTGATAATTTTATTATACTAGATACCATTTAAGGAAAATTTTTAGAAATGTAGGTCTTGGCACATCACGCATTAAGTACAAATATCTGAATGGCTACTGGGCTTAGACTTATTGGTATTCTCTTATGTAGTTACAAAATGAATGCTCAGCGACCAGTAGGCCTACTCAGCTGTGATCCTGCATGGCACCATAACCCGGAGGGCACAATAGTGACAAGCATACCTTGACAGAAACCAACGGCTCTCTACCTGGATACAAGACCTGTTCAACAATATGGAAAGCATGCCTGGTGCAGAAAACCTAGCCAGTTCATAGGGATGTGAGAAATCATGGATCCTGGTGGAGAACCTACAACTGACACTGTTCTAAACCAGCATCATTCCTAACTACATTCTAAATATTTGTTCTTATACCCACAGATAAATGCAGTTCTCACCCCTCATCAAAGAAACTTCTCTTCTCAATAGAGACCATCACAGAAAAGTACAACTGATCAGAATACAGAGAATGAGTGGTGCCCAGTATCAACCAATACATCTCCAACACTACTCCCTTAACTAAGGCTCAGGTATCATTTTGGGGAAAGGGGGCAGAAAGATTGCAAGAGCCAGAGGAACGGGAAATTTGCTGACTGATTGTCCAAGAAAATTCATAGAGACTACACCCAGGAAGCCTTATCAACATGGCCACTTCAACAAGACCGGAGCAATGTTGACACCAACGGAATGCTAACCTGAAAAAGAGAAACACTTGAGCCTCAACACTAGACAGTAACTATGAACAAACTGAGGAAACTGAGGATGAGAGAAGTAATCTTCCCCATGTGGAAGAGTCAGCACAAGGTGGTTAGCCCTGAGATTATATACATACACAGGAAGTAGACAGATTGAACAGGTTTTATTTATATAATTAGGAGAGAGAGAGAGAGAGAGAGAGAGAGATGACAACTTAAGAATTTGGGAGGTGATGCTTGGGAGGGTTAGAGAGAGCTCAGGGGAAAATGGCATAATTATAATTTCAAAACACTATTTTGAAATTTAAAACCCCAAATGCTTGTAAATATTTCAAAGTTAAAGTTCATTAAAGAATAAAGTTTTCTTTATGCTGATTTTAGAATTAGATCCTAAAACCCTTACCTGTCAGTCCACATATGGCTACAAAAGCCAACATGCTGTCAATGATTCTTCTCTTTTATTCAAAAACTCCACTATTGTGAATCATACCATGCTCTTAGGAGGAATATGGCTTATGTATGGCATATCCTAATACCCCAGCAATGACTCCCAGGTGTTATATGATCATTAACAACATTTTCTCCATGTAGGTGAGAGTAAGAAGTCAGTAATAATTCATATGGGTGAAGTATTCAATGACTGTGATGTCACCTGTAGGGCACTGAGACAGGCACGTGGAACAGCCGCTGACATCCAAAGCCTGTGCAGAGATCTGAGAGAGAAAGACTGAGAACACTGTCTCAGGGGACAGCAGGAACTCAAGTCTTTCCTAGACACAGGTGTTTCCACTGAGAACTAAATCTGTACAGAGAGACTAGTGCAGCTCAGGAAGTCATTAGTGCTTGCAGGACAAGCTGAGTGAGCCCTTCCATCTGGCAGCGTGTCTTCACAGGCTTTGTCCTTATGTCTGTGTCTGTGGGAGCAAAGGGGAAAAACATTGGATCATTCTGCCTTGCTGGCATGGAGTATTTCTGCTGTCAAGGCTTATTAAATTCCACTTTGGGTTATTAGATTTGATTCACTGGGCTGGCATCTCAGCACAGGGGTCTTTGTAGTCATCCAGCTATGTCAGATCAGTTTGAAGTGTTCCTGGGCAAAAAACTGGAAGTTAAAAGCACATTTAGTCAGATCATTATAGTTCAGCAAGGGAGTCCCAAATAAAAGAATATTTCAGGCATTAGTCAAAGTAGCATAACAAAATTTGTAGGTGGAGTTTTCCTGTCCTGAGAGCTGTTTCCAAAATAACCACTTGGAGTCTTAATATAAATTATAAATACTTGGCCAATAGCTCAGGCTTATTGTTAACTAGCTCTTACAACTGAACCCTTTTCTATTAATTCATCTGCTGCCCAAGGCATGTGGCTTTTACCTCTATTCCATTTTGTGTGTTTTAAAAGAGATATTAATCACATATCTAATTACATGAGCCATGAGCCATGACCTATTCTGTAAGGTGCAGAGTTATCAGTTCCCAGTTAACACCCACATCATCAAAAAGCCTGCCAACATTGCCCTCAGTCGTCCCGACTTTGTAATTTCACACTCTCTTCCATTTACTGCTGTGTTGGAATATTGTTTCTCTTTCCCCATATGCTTCACACAGTCTGGTGGCAGGATGTTTCAGAGCAGTGCTCCTACCACTTGAAGACCATTGTGCGCCTAGCTCTGCCGCTAGCTGAGCCACAATAGATCCTATTCTGGCAAACAAACAAACAAAGCAACAACAACAAAAGCAGATGCTACTTACAGTTCCTTTCAGAAAAGAAATGCTTTCCTTGGACGTGTACTATATTCTTTACTCGGAGCACTATATTCTGCTAGCATTTTTTACTAAACACATCTGACTATAACAATGAGCTGCTCAAATTCCAGTAACAATACTGCATTAAAGGTTAAACCAAAGTCATAATCTTTAAAGGTAGTTTAACGGAGTCACTGGGAAGCTAGAACATTCAGAATGTACTGCATTAAAATTTTATTTAATAATTCAGTAGTTGACTGGAGAAGTATAAGATTTACATGAAGCTGACTAACGAGCTTAGCATTTAAATGTATACCACTCTTTCACTAAAGGATTAGAACTTTTTAAATCCCAAACTAATTTCATTTCCAAAACCTGTCACTCACTTCCTGATTTCAATTTTGCTAATCCTAACAGCGGGTCTCTGAAAATGGATTTCAGACCCTGTTCACAGACTTTGTAGCTGACACTTTGTAAGGATTAAGAGACCTCAGCAACACCGGGAGACTTTTATATTGATTTCTTGAATAGAAAGAAAAAACCTTCAGTAGAAGGTGATGGTGTCTCTCACCTAAAATAGCCCATATTTAACTGTCATAAGCCCTCTGCCATCATCTCTTAGAAGTAGCCATGCAACAATTGTCCGTGAGACCAGAGAAGAGTAATAAGGGTAAGGCATTTTAGGTTAATTATTCTTTCCTTATAACCTTTCCCTAGCTGTGCTGGAGATAAAGGAGCATGGCTTTCTGTGTGTCCATATCCCTAAAAATATTCTTTTATTTTTAAATCAGTGACAGAAGAACTTGTTAATAGATCTCTTTCTCCATCAGTGCAAATAAAAATCACGGTCTTGATGGAACAGCCTGTCATGACATGGAAGTTTATGTAAATCCTTCATAAATGATTGTTAGTCATTAAATACCTACTAATGGTGTGATAGATTGTTTTGATTAATTTATTTGGAAGATGTTAATCCAGAACAGAGCACGAGAGTCAGAGTCACAGCACAGAAATGACAATCTAGATATGGACCAAATGACAACCCTAGAAGTGATTTCATCCTCAACATATTTGTTATTAGTTTTTAGGAGGCCAGTGATTTTTAGATGCTAGCTTTGTAGGCTGTAACTTAGTGGGACCACACTGATGAAGTCCTCTTAGTTATGCTTAATTCTAAATCTCAAATAACAACAATGTGGATTGACTTGGCAGGGTTGGAGGTGTTCACTAGACCTCCTTGTTCCTCTTCCTAATGTGGCCATAATGAATAAACCTCCTTTCTATTATTTTCACTATTACTTGTCTCTTCAATTGGCCTACCGAGGTATGATGTGGGATTTCCCTCTGCATGCTGTGAATATGTTCTATTGCCATTGGTTAATAAAGATGATACTTTGGCCTATGGCAGGGCAGAATATAGCTAGGCGGGAAAACTAAACTGAATGCAGAGAGAAGGAAGGCAGAATCAGGCAGATGCCATGCAGCTGCCCTAGAAGCAAGATGTGAGGTAACAAAACACAAGCCTTTTGGTAAAATATGAAACAATAGGAGTAGGTTAATTTAAGATGTAAGAGCTAACTAGGAATATGCCTGAACTGTTGGCCAAACAGTGTTGTAATTAATATAGTTTTGTGTGATTATTTGGGTCTGGGTGGCTGAGAAACGAACACACAATCTCTGATTACATGGGTGTTGACCAAGCATAGCTTGCTCAGGTTTTCAGAGTCCATTCTGACCATCCTGTTATAGTTTGACCTTTGTAGAAGGAGGCAGTGTCTTGCACTTTCTCAGAAAGTATTCTGCTATATAGAAATCTTGTAAGATTTCAGACTCCTTGAGACAAATTCATACAGTTATCCACTAGAGACTTAATGATGTGGATTCTTTGAGAGTGGCTAGGCTTTTCTCTACCCTTGCGGTACTTGAACTTGGGAAACTAAGGTGCCAGGTATCCAGCATTCAACAAAACTACCCCATGGGGCCAGTGGCTTTCAAGTTCACGGTCTCACAGCAGAAAACACACAAGGAGTGAGCAGAGCTAACATAGATTTGGTAAAGGAAAACGAGAAAGAACTCCTGAAAGGAGGGGGTTCACAAAGAGGAATATGACTTCACTTCCTAGTTTAGTGCCTATTATGAGACTTACAATAGGAGCTGAATTGATACTGAGGTAATTTTTAATTGAGATGATTCATTCTGTGAGCATGCCCCACCCCTTGCCAAGCCTTCAGCAAACTGACAGTGCATCGCTTGTTGCATCAAAGGAGTGGTCATATGCCATGTTCATCTTCATCCACTCACTTGTTTTATAGGCTTTTGATTGAGTCACTTTCTGTATGTCCAGGTTTGTTCATCATTTGCTGCAGCTCCTTATGACCTGCTGTGGGAGCTGGTTCCATTCTAACTTCGAGACAGTTCAGGAGATGACATCTCCACCCAGGTCTAGAGATCTGACTCAGGTGCTGCTCCTTTGCCCAGGTCTTACAGTTCACCTCCTGCTGATTATGATGAGGGGATCTAGCTATTTTCTAATCCTGCAGCTCTCTAACTGGACACCTAGCACTAGCAGAAAAAACGCTGTTTGCATCAAGTAATTTCAGAATACTTCACAGCAGCAGTCTCACCCAACACTTAGAGTATTTCCTGATCCCGTATTTAATATTTGCAGAAATAGAGGCCCAGTGTTGCAAGCTGCCCAGTTGTTGAGCTGAAAAAGAGATAAAACTTGTCTCTCTTCCCTGTTTTACTACATCTTCCTATGCCTGCCCTGGTACTTTGATCTCAGAGAAGGAATTGCTAAATAACATTCTAGGCTTAGGAATTATTTTTTGTTTCATTTAACTTCCTAGAACACTTGCTCTGTGTGGACACAGCTAATTCTGTGTTTGCCCCACTTTCCAAGACTACCTGTAGAGTTGATGGGTGAGTGTGACACTCCTCCCTTTCACAAGTTAGCAACATGAAAGACCTCAAGGCTGAGTTCACAGCAGGCTCTCTGCCTTCTGGGCCTCAGTTTGCCAGCCATCTCATTGGTAAGCCCCACTACTTTCCCTCTCCAGACTGAACTGTAACAATTTCCCTTGCCCTCTAATCGAATAACTGAGCCCTATACCCTTCTCACATTGTAACATTGCATATGAAATTCCTTAGAGGTGTTTTAGAATTCAGTGTTCACTGTTGCTATTGAGCCTCACACGCTGCGTGGTTTGCTTTGCACACATTTTAGCTCAGTTACCCTTTGAGAATGATCATCTCATACAAATAAAAGCTTTGACCCGGTTACCTGTTTCCATTTCTGTCTACCTTCTCCTTCACCAAGAATCTCATCCTCAATGTGTACAAAGCCTATGGGAGGGTTTAAAGTCAAAACACTCATTTGGCTATATTTACAAACTTTGACCAACATACCAGTCAATATCAGTGTTTTTAATTTATATCTATATTTGATACTATTGTTATCATGCAACACTTAAATAAAATAAATCTGTTATTTTTTTTCTTCAGGACATTTAAGTGATTCCCTTTCCTCCTGAAGAAATATTTTTAATTCTTCATTATTTTTCATATACTGATGTGAAAATATTTTATTACAGCAGTTTTTTTTTGCCAATCTTGCTTAATGAAAACAAGGATAAGTAAATTAAATATTCTAGATTTAATACAGATATTCTAGGCATATATTTTTTACCTTCACAGAAATCTTTGATAGATTAAGTTTTATAACTGAAAATTAGCTATTCATTTATAATAATGATATTCCAGTAGCTCTTCATATAGTATTCCCCATCACGGGCAGAGAGAAATGAATGTGCACTTGCACGTCTCTGCTCATTCTCCTCTCTATATTTAAATAATACAAGACCCAAACCCAGAGAAGAGTGGAGCATATGATTAGCAGGTTTCCCCACTTCAACTAATGCAAACAAGACAAGCGCCCACAAACATGCCCACAAACCAACCTGATCTAGACAGTTGCTCATTGAACCTCTTCTCAGGCTGTGCTAGATTGTGTGAAACAGACAATTAAAACTTAATATTATACACACATTCAGGAATGTTTGGGAATTTAAAAAATCAGCAGGAAAGGCAATCCAAGGGCCTTGGCAGCTTCCTGGTGGAAGGAGATGGGACAGGGAGGAAGAGAAAAGCTAACCTTTCTGAGAAGTCAATGTCAAGCTCAGCACTGTGGTCCATGGCCTATTGCATGATGGGAGACATCACTATGAGAGAGGGAAGGTTAGACTTGCTGAAAGAACCTACAAAACAGGCTTAACAGTCTGCTAGCAACTGCACACAGGAGGGGACCATGGAAGTCTAGTACATATCTCACTATAGTTATTCCCCCCATTTTCTTTCCGTCTTCTTTCTCCCTCCGATTTTTTTTTATCACGTCTCCATGAACATCATATGTCTTCTGACTTTAGGCTGCTCTTCTTTATGTAGCAAATCAGAATTTTCTCCTTACTGAAGGTAGATTTTACACTTGTCTAAGTAAAGGAAGTGACTGTTGTCTCCTTCCAAGTGACATTATCAGCCATTAACCAAGACACTTGTCAGGAGTTTACTGGCCATTGGCAAAGCAATTTGTGTCAGAAGACATTAACTTGTCAACTTACTGGGATTCCTATGTCTCAAAGGGAGTCCCAGACACAGGAGGCATGCTCCATGAGACTCTTACAAGCCATGATCAGGATCAGGTCAAGTGTAACAAAGTAGCTGAGAGAACTGTGTATGTGTCTCAGATGATTCCTGGAGGTGTTGACTTCAGATGTCGCCCTACTGCCTTTCTTCCTGTCTAACATCCTGTATCACTATTTGTAAATCTTTGAAAACACATTCTCTTAAGTTGAAACTCCTGTTCACTGGGTATCTCTTTAACACTCGTGGATACATTGTTTTTCCAAGAATTCAGTAGAAATGGTTGAATTTATAGTTAGCCAATTTTACATCTTGGACCACAGTATCTCCACCTTCACCTTCTGCTCATATTGCCATACTGCTGTGTTTGCCGTGCTTTCCTTAAGATAACCTTCTTCTCTCAAGTAAATACCACTCAAACCTCAATCTGACTCATTGCACTGACTCATGGACCTGTCTGTTAGCCACTGGCCAGCGAGTTTCTTAATAGCAGACACTTCTACTTTGCTTTTGATTTTTCATACCTGTTGCTTATGCAGAGACAATGAAACATTAGTTCTGTGCCCACACTACCACAAGGCTATTCCAAAGAGCTGGATGAAATGTAACACGGCAACTATATGGTCATTGATTTTTTTTTTCCCTTTGGCAAAACTTACCGAAGTAAGATATTTTACTAGATTGCAGCATAATTTTGTAGCTTCGTTTATGAAACTTGTTCTTTTTTATTTTAAAGCGGGCTCCTAAACTTTTAAAGATTTGAATACACCAAACTTATCTTGATCTTTGCTGACAGATATGTCTGGAGATATTCTGTAATAAGAAAAAAATGAAACGTTGAATGAATAACTAAAAGAACAGAAAGGCAAGAGAGTGATTACATTGAGTCTTGACTGAACTATACAGCAAGACCCTGCTTAAATAGACAGACAGACAAACAGACAAAAGCATAATTCTGTTTTTTTTGTTTTTTTTGTTTACAAAACACTGATGTCATCCTGTTATGCCATCCTCTAAGCTTCTAAAGCTTTTGCAAAGGTTATCTTTATTATATGATCTTAGGGATGGAACCCAGTCCCAGTTCTTCCAGTAAAAAATATATTAATTAATATTTCAATCTATGCTACACCTAGATTTAATTCATTAAAAAAATCTACTTAAAATGTTGACAATATAGCAGTTTCAGTAGATAACTTGTGTGTTTTGTGTTGAATAAGAAAAGAAACCTGCTTACCACCACCAAATTGCCCAGTTCTTGTCAGCATTGCATTCTGGGAGGGAAGGGACCTTGGGAGTTCTCTCATTGCACTAAGTGTATTAAAATCAGAATATGAAAAAGAAAAGAACTAATAACATCATTGTCCCCAAATGTTGGCTATTTCCCATTCTCTCCTGTTCCCCCTCTATTTCTCCCGATTCCCCCCTTTTTTCCTGTCTCCCCCATTATTCTCACTTCCATTTCTTTTCTTATCTTTTTCCTTTCTTTCTTTGCTTCTAAGTTATTTTCTTGTCTTTTCTCAATGCAGGTGTTCCATAGTACTCAGCTGCCATAAAGCTTTCCTCATTTTTGAAAACTGAACCATTTATTCAACCGAAGATGAAAATGTCATTACTGGTCAGCCATCTCCTGCTAATCTCCATTACATCCTGCCTAGCAGGTAAGAAAAAGCCTTTGTGTTTTCTCATAAATTATGTGACTACAATCAATTTGTATCTTACCATGAAATATTTCATGTGATATCAGAACTAATATCTTCTTTTGACATCTGGGTAAGGTTTAATTAGTAAATAAATTTTACATGCTAAGATTGGCTTTATTTGTATTTATTTTCAATTAAGATTTTATAAGTTTTGCCTGCTTTCTTTGGTAAAATGCTCATACACCTGTAAACTTTGTATCTCTGAAAAGGAAGCAGTACATATCACAGAGTAGTAAATTTTAACTTCCCACAGACCATGTAGCTTTGGAAGAGACGGGCGTCATTTCCATCACCTGCCTACAATTGAATAAACTTCAGTACCTGTAGTAATAGTAAAATGTAGCAAGGAATTAAAAAAACTAACATTTTAAATGTCTTCTTTTATCTTTAATACTCCTTACTCACTTGTCAGTTAGCATTAAGCTAATATAGCTGTGTTTAATAACTGATTTACAGATTTCCAAAAACTAACACACATAACTATAAGTGCATAGTTATAATGAGTATCCAGCACAACACTAAATCTGACAAATCTTTCCTTTGTTTACTAAATTTTAGAAAAATGGCGTTCAAATAGTCTATGACACCTATAGGCATAGAAAGAATAGCATAGCTGCTTTGAGTTCTCAGCACAAAGATCATGTTTCTCTCCTTCAGAGGAAATATGAAAATTCAGGACTATTTCCCACAAGTATGGACACTAAGTTTTACTGGCAGTAGTATATTGCCTAATAATTATTTTTTCCCAAACCTCCATCTCAATGACTTTTTTCAGTGAGTACTTGTGGACCTGTTATTCATCAGAAGACATACCTGTATGGAGTCTTTTCATCCATGAATCTACCAGTCTCTTTAAGGATGCACCTGAAGACTTTTCTATTGCATTGACAATTTACTTAGTTCACTTGTTTGTCTGATACAGGGCCTCTTGTAGCCCAGGCTGCCCTGAAACTTACTGGGTGGCCAAAGATATCCTTGAACCACTGATCTTCCTGTATCATCCCCCTGAGTGCTGGGATCACAGTATGGCTAACTATTTATTTTAAAGAGAATTAAAAAAATAATGTGGGCTTTTTTTTGAGGATGGTGATTTTTATTAAACTAATTTCAGAATTTAGTGAAAGTAATTTCTTTAGTTTCAACAGTGGGAAAGTTGGAGCCATGGCACCATGCTTTGCCTGCAGCGGCCGGGGCCTTCCCTCAATCTTTAGGACCTAAACTCAAGTGAAAACAAATCTTTGGTTTTGAAGCCAAACGGTAATTTCAAGACAAGCTGGTCTAAAGCATGCGTATTAAGAACAGAGTGTATTAAGAACATAGGGAAGGGAATGTACACTAAACGACATCACAACTTTGAGCAGCTGTTTAAGCTTCTCACAAAACAGTCACTATGGTCTCAATGACAAACATATGCACCATGTTGATAGCTCTCAAGTTTCATCCCAAGGGTATCCTAGAAAAACAAACTTTCTCCTTTCTCGCTTGTTGTTAAGTATGAATAGAGGATGGATCCAAACATGCCTTGGGTCAGAATATAGTTTGATGAGAGCAATCCAGGCACAGCTAGTTTAACACAAAGAGGGTTCCTGCTGATACCCCTAGATAGTTGGGTTTACAGTTGGGAAGGGGCAAAGGCCTTGAGTAAGTGCTAGTTGTGTTGGAATTCTTGACTCTCAGAGACAGAGGTGAGGGAATTTTTCCTTTCCTTTGCCCTCAGCCTGTTACTCCTTTTTCTATCCTGCCTTACTTAATACTTAAGTATTTAATGACCATGGGAAATATGCATAGACACAAGAATGATATACATGCACATATATAATTGCATGTGCAATGTATTTATAATGAATAAAAAGAAATCTTATTTAGTGATTGACATCTTATTATAAATGAAATAAAAATCATTTATTTGTCTCCCAAATTCATACTAATTCTATTGATTATAAATATTAGTGCTACTACAATATAATGTCAAAATAGGTAAATAATATTCTCATATGTATAAAGATACATCAATTCTAGTGGGTTTGAAAAAACACCTCAAAGAATTACTTTTACTTGACATAGAAATTTTCTTTTTTTTTTTTTAGAGTTCACATGGCACAGAAGATATGGTCATGGAGGTAATATTTAAATAATTTTTTGTAAACTAATTGATTTCTGCTTTAAGTTATAACTCTATACTTGAAGGAAAATGATTATTGTTATATCAATTAGAAATCCTATAAGGTATTTTTTTCTTAAACAAGTTGTTTGACTGTTGAAAGACATCGCACACACACAACCCCCCCCCAGATAAACACTTCCCCCACACACACAGACAAACACACACTAAGGGGTTTGGGCAGATGAAAACTATTCAGTGTGGTCTCCATTTTTTCTTACATGCTTTGGAACAAAACAATGCTGGGAAATCTGAACTGATGTTTAAAGATTGCTTAACTTTTTCTGCAAGCCGCTTGTTTGCTTCAAAAAAGAAAACTCAAGTTAGCGCATTTGGAGCCTTGAGATTCGGTGCAGTTAGGAGCCGACAGATGTTAGGCAGCTACTGCTTGAGATGTACCGAATGTAACGGCCAAGCCTGCTAGTGTAGAGTCTCCTGTGATTACTGCTTCCGCTGAAGAAGAGGCACTCAAAAGAAGACCAACTTGGATTTGTTCCCCAGCTGGAACGCACTGGCTAGGCTTGCATTTTTACATAAACTAATCAACTCCTGTAAACTTCTGTTTTTGCAACGTATAAATCAAGGGTTTCGTATGGCAAGAAGCACACGAAGAACACAGCAAATACAGCTGATGTCATAACTCATGGACTATGTGCTCAGTGGCTGCTATCTCACTAAAGCCATCCTGACTGAAGGTTTAACTTCCGTGTGTGTCTCCAGCTGTTCACATATGCTCCCAAGCTCAGTCAGCATTCAGCTGATAATCACTAAGGACCCCCTCAGGACACCTCACTCCCATACCTCTAAAATTCTTGTGCATTCTGACTTTCAGGTGTCAGATTTTGTTCCTATTACACGGGGAGATTCGAAATGATGAGGAGAGAGTTCCACAGGCTCCTCCTATATCCTACTCTATTGCTCATGTCTGCACTGGTGTGACCTGTGGACATTTGTAGGATTCCACAGGCGGTAGGCCTGTCTCATCTAGTCCGTCTAACTTGTAGCCACAGAAAATGACCCTCCTCTCTCCATTGCCAATTTCTCCTTCTTTATGGCTATCACCATCAACACACAGTCATTCCATTTTGTGGACAAGTTGTAATGACTGCCTTTAATCCTAGCACGTGAGAGGCAGAAGTAAGTGAATCTCTGTGACTTCAAACCCAGCTTGGTCTACAAAGAGAGCTCCAAGATACCCATCATTACATAGAGACACACTGTCTGAACAAACCATCAATAATAATAATCTTGTCATTTTCAAACTCTGTACTTAATATCCCATGTGTTCCCCCTACTTGACAGCAATAAAAGAACAAAAAATGCCCTTGCCTGCAATTACTCTTTTCAATCCCTTGATCTGTCTTTTCCTTTGAGTATAGCAAGATTTACAACCAGTAATCAACATTGTCTCTATGCCACCCATGATGTTCAAGACGTTAATGCAGTGAGCCACTCACTAGCTTCCCCTACAGTGCACAGTCACATACAGACAGAACAGGATTCTAAGTAAAGAGGGGCATTTCTTTTTTCTTCTATCTTTCTCTTTTTAAAACAAGAGAATCTTTCCCAAATCCACTGAAAGAAATGTCATGACCTGAGACAGCCTGGGTTCTCTCCAGGCAGAAAACTGTAACTTTCCGGTGCTGAGAATATTCCCAGTCATGTCTAGAAGTCTTGAAATGGCTTGGGATCCCAAGGAGGCTATAAAGACATGATGGAGACCAGCAATACTGCTGTTGAGTTTATTTCCAAAGGATGCTTAATCATTAACACAAGGACACGTGATCAACTGTGCCTATAGCAGCATTATTTGTAATAACAAGAACCTGGAAACAACCTAGATGCTCCTTAACCAGATAATGGATAAAGAAATAGTGGTGCATTTACACAATGGAGTACTACACGGCGGTAAAAAAAATAATGTCTTAAAATTTTTATGCAAATGGATGGATCTAGAAAAAAAGCGTATTTAGATTTAGTGAGGTAATCCAGACCCAAAAAGATATATACAATATGTACTCACTCATACATACACTCATCTAATGTGGCCTCTAGACATTAAAAAAAAAACCAACCTACAGTCCACAACCCTAGAGAACCTAGAAAACAAAGAGGATCCTAAGAGAGACATACATGCATCTACAGAGGAGGGTGAAAAAGACAAAATCTCCTGAGTAAATTGGGAGTGTGGGGGTTATGAGAGAGGGTAGAAGAGAGGAGGAGAGGAAGGGAGGGGAATGAAGAAAAAATATATATATCAATAAAAATAAGAATAAAAAGACATGATAGACTCTCCCTGTGACATAAAGCCATGCAAAGAATTTAGTCTCTATAACCCAATTTGCTAATCTAATCCTCACCATCCTTTAAAAAACTGGATTTATGCATACCTGTTGAAAGGAACTCTAAGAATAGCATTGTTGGGGTGGTAAATTAGTGCATTGTTGCATCTGACCCATTGCCCTAAGTGGTAGTGGTACCAGGGTATTTCAAACCAAGCCATAAACATCTTGATTATCTCAGTGAAGGATGAATACTTTGTAGAAGTTTGTGCTCAGCAAATATAATTTTTGCCTCATGTAGATAGTTTATTGTATTACAAGGGAGCTTAAATCACTCTTGGCTCCATGGGGAGAGATATTGTAACTATCATAAGAATTCTCATAATAAACTTTTCAAATTTTGATTCCATTGCTTTGTTTCCTAATAGATTTTTCTTAGACTCATCTGACAACATACTTATGTAAAATTCAGTTTAATAACAGATTGAGATGACATATTTCAAAGTGAAAAGATGGAATTTGTCTCAAGATAGAAAACTCACTAAAAATAACTCTCAATCTTAAAATGCAATCTTATTTCAATGTCTAGAAATAAAACGAAATAGCAAGATTGCAGAGGACTATCTCCACATGGGAAAAGTACGAGGAAACTATTTTAGCTCACGCCACTGGCTGATTTTTTAGTCTATAGACATGAAAAACTCCCTGAAAGAGCAGCGATAGCGCTTGATTGTCTTTCATCTGCAGATTTTATTTCAAATATCCATGTGTGGTCATTTTCTTTTTTATCAATGTTTTTAATCAAATTTGATAAAGTAATCGCTTCTAAGGTAGAGGTATGATGGCTACTTTAGATAGAGGAAAATGAAAGTTTTTTTATAAAAATGAGATTGTATTAAGAAAAACAGATCAAAAGAAAATGTGTTCATTAAGTTTTCGGGTTACCTGAGATGTTTCCCCCAACTTTGTGTTCCCTTTCCAATGCATCAAAAAATGTCACCCAGATCTTCTCCCTGCTAGAGCAGCAAGAGACAGAGGCAGTCATTTCAACAGACTGAGTAGAGCTGCCGAAATGGGTCCGATGCTGAGTTTCATGCTGTGTTATCCCAGAAACATCTTCTTTCTCTGGGGCTGAGCACTTCTCTTGAGTTAGAGGACCATGGAGTCATCATAATGGGTGATGGGGTTGGATTCCTGCTGAGCATGACGATGGTCCTGACATGCAAAAACTTGCAGCAGTAATTGCTGCTCTTAAGGGCCAGTTTCAGTTTCCAATTAATATGCACAGAATCATTGAAAAACTTCACAGGGAATCTAGTGTCTTATCCAGGGTAGAAAATTCTAGAAATGTAAGCAACAAATGTTCATTAAACAGTATAGCCCTATCCTGGAAATATTTTAAATGTGAAATTTTTCCTTTTGAAAATTAACTTAGCTTACTTGTTTTATCTCACAAGGTTTCATATCTGTCTTTATAGGAGTTAGATGCTGATGGAGGGCTGGAAAATATGCATACATCATTTGTGCAAAATATTGTCATTAAGAAGAGAAAATTTTTTTTCATCTTAACTAATTTGAATTTACATTTAATGGCAATACAAGAACAGTGAACAGTGTGTTGGCCAGGGCAACCTAGCACCTGCTTATAAACCAAGACACTTCCAATCAACTCTACTGGGAAATTCAAGTCTAAGAATTGGGGAACTCCAGACATATACCTAGAAAAGTCTGGACAACGGGTAGGAGTTCACTGTTGCTCCCATCTTTCCTCCAGCCATCATGGTAGTGACCTTAATAATCACAACCATCTACTCACTGAAGGCCTTTGTGGGAAAGGCTATTTTGCCCCTTTTATTGTTTTAACTGAGCTATATATTTTTTTCTCCACTGCTTTCCTTCCTTCCCCACCCCTTCTACTCTCTCCATGATCCCCATGCTCCCAATTTACTCAGGCAATCTTGTCTTTTTCTACTTCCTATGTAGATTAGATCCTCATTGTTGTCTAGGATTTATGTTCTTTGGAATTGTGAATTGTAGGCTGTCTTTTCTTTGTTTTATGTCTAAAAGCCACTAATGTGTAAGCACATATTATATTTGTCTTTCTGGGTCTGAGTTACCTCACTCAATACTATGTTTTCTAAATCCATCCATTTGCCCACAAATTTCAAGATGTCCTTATTATTTTTCTGTTCTGTAGTACTCCATTGTGCAAATATACCACATCTTTATACATTCTTCAGTGGAGGGGCATTTATGTTGTTTCCAGGTTCTGGCAATGACAAACAATGCTGCTATGAACATAGTTGAGCATATGTCCTTATAGTATGATTAAGCATCCTTTGGTTATATGCCCAAAAGTGATACCGTTGGGTCTTGAGGTAGGTTGTTTCCCAATTTTCTGAGAAATCACCATAGTGATTTCCAAAGCAGCTGTACCAGTTTGCTCTCCCAACAGCAATGAAGGAATGTTACCTTTACCCCACATCCTCTCCAACACAAATTGTCATCAGTGTTTTTGATCTTGGCTATTCTTATAAGTGTAAGATGAAATCCCAGAGTTGTATTGATTTGTGTAGAACATGGAGACATATTGGACGGTGTTTGTCCTGCTATTTTTCTGTTTTTCTTCGGTCCAGTCTTTTGTCTAATTTCTCTCTTTCAGAAGAGAAAATCTTGCTCTCCACCACTATATATTAGATGAACAAATTTGTTTTATTTTACAGGAGTTCATAGTTAAAGATTGCTAGATAGTGGTTATTTATCTTACTTGTTGATGTAACCAGATATAGAAATACCTACAGCGGTGGTTCTCAAGTGTGGGAGTGACACCTTTGGGAATCGCATAGCGGATATTTGCATTACTGTTCATAACAGTAGAAAATGACAGTTATGAAGTAGCAATGAGAGTTTGATGGTTGGGAGTCACCACAAGATGAGGAACAGTGTTCAGTGGTCGAAACACTAGGAAGATTAAGGACCATAACCTACTGGATATACTGCTGGGTCTGTGGAGGTGATTCTAAAAAGGGTGAACTGGGTGTAAAGAACCCACCCTCGCTGATGTGAGTGGTGCTACCGTAAGGAATAGAGTACCAGAAATAATAATTATATGGAAAATGAAGACAGCTGATCACCAGCAAATAAATAAATAAATAAATAAATAAATAAATAAATAAAATAATTCTGCTATTTCTTGTTAGAATGTCATAGTTTGAATACAATATTGATTTTCAAACTAAAAATGAAGAAAAGCATGTGAAATTAAAAGGTATGACATGGTGTCATACATAGACTATACATATTTAGTTTATTCTACTTTGAAATTATTTATTGGTTTATTAACTAAAATATTAACTTGGCTTGATGGTTAATTTTAAGTGTAAATTTGATACAATATGAGTTCCCTGACAGGAGAGTGTTTTTGTTGTTGTTGTTTTTATTTTGGTTTTATATTTTGGGAAGAGAGTTTTAATGAGGAATTGTCTAGATGAAGCAGGGCTGTGGACATGTCTGTGGGGTAATATCTTCACTGTTTGGCCTGAAGTATGAGAGCTGCCTATTGTCAGAAAGACCATTCCTGCAGCTTTGGTCCTGGACATGTGTAGAGAAGGGCGGGGAGGGAGGAGCATATGTAAACATGCAAGTGTTTACTCCCTCTGCATGTTGACCATGAATGTGACCAGTTGCCTGACTTCCTGCAATGATGGACTATAATCTGGAATTGAGAGCTAAATAAGCTTTCTCTCCTAAGCTGCTTGTTGTTGAGATATTTTTATAACAGCAAAAGAAATAAAGCAGAATTCCTGGGAACCCAGTTACTGTTGGGAAGACACCACTGACAAAGCAATTAGTTCAATAGAAGATGCTCTCTGTGAAACTTTGGAAAGGACACCAAAATGTAAACATGATCTAATTTAGTCTAAGTATTTATATTCAGGAATGCTTTTTTAAATTTTACAAAATGTAAACATTTCTATAGCCATGATCTTTCACTATCAAGTGTATAATGTCTGTGTTTCTTGATCTGTTTCCCTTAAATTTATAAAACAATTGATTGGCAAAAAAAAAGAAAGTAAAACAACAACAAAACCTAAAACCTAACTAATCTTAGGTCAGAGAAGTCAAGTCACTTCAGTCTGAGTTATAGTCAACCACAACCTAAAATTATTAAATGGAAAATTCAGAAATAAACAGATGTGAAATTTAGAAAAAGAGAGAAGTTTCAACAATATTGTTTGACCTATAAAACTTTAACCGTAAATTCCTTAATATTTATATAACCTGCAGAGTTGCCTTCACATTTTATATATAAAATTACTAATACATTACAAAAGGTTAGGGCCTCACCACTCATCGGAAATGGCATTTCCTTCAGACAATATCTCAAAGGTCGGTGTTAGAGAAGATGATAGCAACCATACGCTTGGGTTCACCATCTATCAAAAAGCAAGCGCAGAGTCCCACCTGGGCCTTTCTCATCAACAAATGAGGCTTCTATTGCCGAAAAGAGGTTTATCCAATCAAGTTGTTGGCCAAAGAGGCAGCATGGGAAACACCCCCCCAAACAACCCAGGCTATTGCCAAGACTATTGATTGTTCGCCACAAATTGACTGAAGACAGAACATACATAAGTCGTTGAACACAGACCTGTCGAGCTGGTGGCTATCTAGAGCCATTACCCCTACAGACATGGGCCTTGAAGGTACTCTTCATGCCACCAAAGAAGAGATGTGAACACAAATCCAGCTACAAATCCTTTAATTTACAACAATGACCTGCCTGCCCAATACATTGGTACAAGAGCGACACAGAGCTTATGGGAGGAACTAATCAATATCTGATTGGTTTTCGGGCACACTTCATGAAATGAGACCTGTACCAACACTGCTTGTGTGGCCAAGCAAAAACCTGAGATTAGATCAGCCGGGGACCTGAGGGAAAACTAAACACTTCTATCCCACTCAAGGAACATAGCTATAAAGTGACCCTAACAACATTCTGCTATACGCTTAGATCAGTATATTGCTCTGCCATCATCAGAGAAGCCTCCTCCTGCAGCAGATAAAAGTAAATACAGAAAACCAATATCAAATAATACGTAGAGATTTAGGGACCTTAGAACACAGAGTCCTAAATGGGATGTCTCCATCAAAACCTCATCCTCAGGGCTCAGAGAACTCTGCAGCAAAGGAGGCAGAAAGTGTGGTAGGAGCCAGAAGGGATGGAAGACACCAAGTAAACAAGGCCTTTCATACATAACAGGTCCAACAACCATAAGCTCACAGAGACTGTGGCAGCAGACACAGGACTGACAGGGTTCTACACAAGAGGGTCCTAGAACTGAAAGGAATGGACACACGCCCCCACCCCTAACCCAGAAGCTATC
Organism: Myodes glareolus; assembly: GCF_982192425.1. NCBI lineage: Eukaryota > Metazoa > Chordata > Mammalia > Rodentia > Cricetidae > Myodes > Myodes glareolus. The sequence continues at coordinate 54,784,083 of NC_142044.1, forward strand.
TACAATTGATAAATACTTGCAAATGAAAAATTAAATTTCTCCCAATGAATTTCACTGAGTAAACAAATTAGTCCTAAAGGTCGGCCCCATACCCAGCAGTAGACGGCCAATACAAAACAAACTCAATGGTATTTTGGAAGTCCTTTGTCTTATAATGTTGAGACAGAACAGTCTCTTTTTTTCTTTATTTTATCTATCATAATTATTATCACTAATTATGTTTACCTTTTGGGTCTTTTGTTTTTATTCTAACTCTGGTTTTGTGTGTTTGAGATTCCTGTCTGTGTGAATGTGTATGCCTTTGAGTCTACATGTATTTCTTGTGCATTTCCTCTGGCTCTTTCTCTTGTTTTTGTTTTTATTTGTCCTATGAGAATGTGTTTGTTTTTATTTGATTTTATTATGTCTTATTTTATTTATTATTTCTTATATGCTTGTTTATTTTCTATGGAGATGTGGAAAGGGTATGAATCTGGATGGAGAAGAACTTGGAGGAGTCGGGGACTGTTCTAATTGAAATATATTGTATAAAAAAGCATATTTTAAATTAAAAAAGGAGAAAAAGAGTAGGCTGGGGTAGCCTGACATCATGGCACATGCCTGCATTCCTAGTACCCGGGAGGTAGAGACAGGAAAATCTGGAGTATGAGGTCAGTTTGGCCTACATGAGACTGTCTTAAATAAACAAAAATCAGAAACAAAGACAAAACAGTAGCAACAACACAAGCTGGAGGCGTGAACCGTGGTTTGCTTCTATTGGAGTGCCCTCAGGGCAGAATTTCCAATGTCTTTGGAGGCACAGGGCTCACTAGTAAGTCCTTCAGAGCCTATGACTCTCCTCTGTTTGTAGATGTTGCTACACTAGCGACACACCTCTTCAACCTTTCCTGCCAGAGAGGACTTTGTGGACAAGTGTTCCCCTTGTCCAGGTATTTCACAGGCACTTATGATGGGTTTCAAACCAGTTCATCAACTCCCATACTCGTAATGTTTTATATGTGGTCACAAATGACAGCCGAGTATGAATTCTGGCCATATGTTCAAGGAGATGAAAATTCAAAGGAGGATAATCTCCGCCAGAGCAGTCAAGAATTCATATATCACTTCATTCTCATCTTCTAAAATCGTTAAGCACCTCCTTTACATTCTGGACCACCAGGCAGGGCACAGCAATTAAAGAAGACACCTGTCCCCAAGCACTGTCAGCGTGGTGACAAAGAAGATTACATCAAAAATCAAAGCAGGTTTGTTAAGTCCTGCAACCCGAGCGGAGAACTATAGGGCAACAAAAGGGGATCATTTAGACCTGGAAAAATAGGAGGCAGCCTTCTGACGGAATTAACACCAGGCCTGCATCCCAAATGTACAAACTTTGATAGGAAAGTTAGGAAGGTGATTTCAGAAAGAGAAAAGCTCAAAGCCCGGGCACGTGTGTGTTGTGCGTGCGTGTATGTGTGTATGTGTGTGTGTGTGTGTGTGTGTGTGTGTGTGTGTATAGGGAGAGAGAGCTGTACAGAGATAGCTGGCAAATGGTACATTTAGGGACCCAATGAGAGACAGGTAGAAAAGAAGTACTTTTGGTGAAACCAAATTCTCTTTGGCTTACAAAGTGGTATGCTATAAAATCATCTTGTTTTTGTTTCAGTTTCTGAAGAGGACAAAGGATTTGGACCTATTTTTGAAGAGCAACCAATCAATACCATTTACCCGGAAGAGTCACTGGAAGGAAAAGTTTCACTCAACTGCCGGGCACGAGCCAGTCCATTTCCAGTCTACAAGTAATGCACCCCTCTGCTTTTTTCAGATGGAGGGCTAGGGCTGCAGAAAACAGGAGACACCGTGACCTCAGATCTTTAGGGAAATCGCTAGGATACGTCTGTAAGGTCCATCGACTCAAATATGGAATACCCACTACTGAAAACAGTATATGATATTTATGTACCAGTAGCTCTCTTAAATGTATGTAATAATTTATTATACACAGATTATACAGGTAGGTTTGATATTATCTAATGAGCTGTGCTTTCAAACAAATGAAATGTTACATAAAAACTGTGTGTGTGTGTGTGTGTGTGTGTGTGTGTGTGTGTGTGAACATAAATTAATTTTATGAGCACTGTCCAGGATAACCCAAATCTATTAGTGACTGATAATATCTCTGTATTAACTACATTCAAAAGTTTGCCCAGTTAATTCCAGAAGGTGTTAGTCTTTTTAAGTCATCTCCAACCTCTGTCTATCTCTGACAGCCCAGAAATATGTCTTAGGCAGGCAGTGGTAGTGCATGGTTTTAATCCCAACACTCGGGAGACAGAGGCAGTTGGAGGCGGGTGTCAGCTTGGTCTACAAAGTGAGTTCCAAAAGAGCCAGGGTTTCACAGAGAAACCCTGTATCAAAACACACACACACACACACACACACACACACACACACACGAAAATGCGTCTTAAACATTTCTACATTTCTATCTTCTGAAAATTACATGAGCAACTCTTCCTCTGTTACTGGGTTACTTCTTTGTGGTATCATAAAAACTTGATGAGAAGTAAAAATGGTTTCACTGCTACAGAGAGTTTATAAAACTGTACCAGCAATTTAATCTGATTCAAAGAGTAAAAGTTGACTAAATGCCAATGAATTTGAATTTCCTTGTGAAGTGTTTCTATGAAATAAAACCAAGTGATGGGAAAATGGGACTGAAGTGGACAGTTGTCACCTGACTTAATTGAAGTGTATCAATTAATAACTAAGTGTCTGATAGTAGACGGTCTTCCTACTATAAAACAGCTTTCTACTATAAAAAGTTATTGCCAAGGAAAATAGCCTTTTCTCACCACTTAATTATAATGGTGTTTGTTTTTTCTTGCCTCTGGCTATAATTACAAGATTGCTACGAAAGTGAAATATGAATTTAGATATAAAATCACCATCCTTCTGACATTATTTTTATTGCTTCAATTTCTTGCATGGGGGCACAATATAAATTATGAATAACACGTTTGTTCTAGAAAGCATTTGGTTATTAGAGTAACTGCAGTGGCCTCTTCACACAGTCCTGGGCATGGACCGGCATTAGTGGCAGGATGTGGAGATTTATCACAGAAAAAAATTACAATAAATGATGCTAAATACTATGTTAGAGACATTGGCTTGACTGTGTAAGTGAAGCACAGATGCTGGACCAAAACACGGGTGTGATGATATCCTCAGAAACCTCCAGATAGTGTGGACTCTCAAGCCTATTTCAGGGATACAGATTCCACGAGCCTGTCTGTACTAGCAGCCTCCAGACTGGCTTGGAGGCAACCAATGAGCAGGTCCTATGTTCAGTGTTTCTAGGAATACAACATGGACAGGGCTATTGTCCTTCCCCACACAGAGGCTGTGGGAATGGCAAACATGTAATCTGGCAAAGATGTCACTGACTCCACCCCACAGGTTTTAGCCGAACAAAATCCGCAGCTTGAGCTGGCTTGACTGTCCATGTGTTAATATAGGAAGCAGAGGGAGCCAAGTAGATACTCAATCCTGACAGAGAGGGGGCCACATCTGACAAGAAAATGAAAGCTAAAGGGGAGAGAAGAGGAGAAAGACTTGTTTGGTGGTAAAGAGAAATGCCTGAAGTTTTTCCAGTGCACTAAATTCCAGGGCAGACGGCACTGCCTTAGGTAATCATGCAATCTGTCCTTCACATGTAGTCTTGTATTTGTAGCATGCTCAGTGGGGATTGCTTATGCGTGGTGGCACCCTGTGCGGTAAGATGCATAATAAGTAACTTCACTTGCCACTCACCAGCCTTGTACACACGTTCCCCCATCTCCATGCCCAAGCAGCAAGCACTGCAATATAAATACATATCTAAAGGCACGCCTAGGGATTTCAATACCCGTTTCTGAAAGCCAACAATGGACTCGCCTAACACAGTGAGGTAGGAAATTATATGATATCCCAAACAACCATAACCAGAGGAAGTCAAAGCAATAAAGACAAGCTGCAGCCAATAAAGTGGGGGAAACTCCACCAGCTGGAGCTGCCTGGCTGAGAAACACACGCCATGGTCGCTCCACAGCACTTGCTTTATTCCAGCGACTCAGTCACACATAGTGCTCTCTGCTTTAGAAATTAGCTCTGGCAGAAAAATTATACCTGAAAAATATCATAAACACATCCTGACATCATGCACTTTTGCCATTATCCTTACCTGCATCAGAAATGTATTTGGCACCCAAAAAGCAGCCACAACTGCCCCCCTAAACTTCACGGTGAGGACTCTGGTCTGATGGTTTTTCTGGGACATTGGTTTAAAAGGCAGACACTGGCAAGGCATGGGATGATTGCAAAATGGTTTCTTACTATCATCTTAATTAAAAACTCTTTTCTACATGCGTTCTTCTCAGCAACTCACTCAAACAAAACCAAACAAAACAAAACAAAACAGCAGACTTCTATTTATCCCCCTTTAGTGGGTCGTATTCTTAGCCACAATATTTCTCATTGACGCCACCATACATAGGAGTATATGGTGGAGGGAAATGCCTTCCATAAATGTTTCCCCTAAAGAAAATCTGAAGAGTATAAATGAACACTAAATCCAGGCTGAAGAACTTCTGATTTTGCTAACTTATTTGTAGTTTAGAGTTAGGACCCAGTGGAGTAATTTTAAACTGTGTGATTGCCCCCTGGTGGTCAATGTGTGTTAGTTGCTGAGCAGACAGCCTACCTCCTTTAGTTTTATTGGAAAATTGCAGTGCTTTTTTAGCCAGATAATGATAATTTATGTTTTAAATCTTCTACAGATATGTTTTTAATAATTTATACAATGTATCTATATGTATATGAAGCCACATATGCAATGTAGTTAGCAATGTATAACTATCAAATATGCTCATATCCAAACAATAAGAAATCAGTCTCTGGAATGAATCTCAGTAACATGTTTTTCTTTTAGGATGCCTCATTTAGGATGAGGGGATGTGTCATGAGCCAGAACTTACATTTCTGTGCCTTAGCTAAATTATCATTCATGTTTCCAAGTACTCAGAGTTACAGGTTGTTAAGAGATAACAGTGAGTGCTGTACAACCATCTCACTTCCCATGGAGCTATATGAAAACACTTCAGTCTGAGGTTAGCCCAGCAGAGTTTCCAGGTCTCGTGACCTTCAGAGTGACATTAATGTCTTTTTCTCAAGATGGAGAATGAATAATGGGGATGTTGACCTGACGAATGACCGCTACAGTATGGTAGGCGGAAACCTTGTCATCAACAACCCTGACAAGCAGAAAGACGCCGGGATATACTACTGCTTGGCATCCAATAACTATGGGATGGTCAGAAGCACGGAGGCGACCCTGAGTTTTGGATGTAAGTAATCACCACCTTTTTAAAGTGTGGGTTTATTTGTGTGGAATGAAATCCCACGTGTTTTGATTATTGATAAAGGTCTGTATAAATTGGGGTTTAATTCTGCGATGGTAACTATCTCAGCTTTTATCTTCCATGAAAAGTACTTTTCTTGGAGAGATGTTTCAGAGGTTAAGTACAGTAACTACTCTTTAGAAGCACCAAGGTCAGTTCCTAGCACCCATGTTGAGTAGTTTACAACTGCTTATATCTCCAACTCCATGGCATTCAATGCCCTGTTCTGGCTTCCATGGGTAGAAAGCAAGCACACCCACATACACACACCTGCCAAATATCACATATATTTATACAAACACACACATACGCACACACATACACACACACACACCTGTCAAATATCATGTGTATTTACACAAACATACACATGCACATACACACATACTCTCAATATAAGTAAAATTAAAAAATCTTGTCCCTATGAATATGAACCCTCTTACCTTATCATTCCAACCATAGTGACACTCTGTGACTTTTAAAGAAGTCACATGACCTGCTCATTTAGAGGTGGCAGGTTGTTGTTAGTAACATGAGTAACACGCTTGTGAAAATTTCAATTAGGATATGGTAATTCTGAGTGACTGTCATGCTGTGTTCAGCAAAGAGAAAAAAAAACAAGAAAGCAGGCTGCTGGCAAGATGTGCCATAGAAGAAACACATTGTACAGGGTAGTGCGATTTGCATGGTAAGTTTAGTATAGGAACAGCACCACGAGTGTTGTAGAGATGATGGAAGAAAATGGGACTTGATGGTGAAGAATCCTGGACGGTTCTCTGCAATCTATCAACAGGGAAGTGGTGCCAGCATGAAGGCCCTCCTGGGGTGAGAATTGCCTATTAGGAAAAAAAAATCTGAGATATGCAAAGTGTGCTGTGCCTCTACTAAGCCTCCCCGCATCCGTGAAATTATCTGGCTCTTCAGTGTTTAACTTCTGTGGACTGAGATTAATTCAACTGTGTTCTAGTTAGTTGATTATCTTTAAATTGGATTAAGACATTTTTTAATGCGGGTCAATAATGAAAAACATTTCAAAAAATACTTGTTAAAATAAAAGTGATGTAGGAAGTCCTTCTGTATATATGTTGCTTTTATTAGTTAATGAATAAAGAATCTATATTGGTCTGTGATAGGACAGAGTAGAGCTAGACGGGGAAGTGGGGAGGAACTAAACTGAATGCTGGGAGAAAGAAGGCAGAGTCAGGAGATGCCATGTAGCCCCACTGGAGACAGGCACTGGGACGGAACTTTATCCAGTAAGCCACAACTATGTTTCAATACACAGATTTAATGTAGATGGGCTAGTTTAAGATGTAAGAGCTAGCCAAAAAGAAGCTAGAACTAAGAGGCCAAGCAGTGATTTAATTAATACAGCTTCTGTGTGATTATTTTGGGAGTCTGGCTGGCTGGGCAATGAACAAGCATATCCTACTACAAGGTAGAGTTTGTTCGACAGGACAGTGCTACATTGAAAGGGGAGCTGATTACAGTAATACAACTCCAGTTTGTGATTTTATGTCATTTTCAATCTTTGCTAAATACATTATAGGGTGAAAACAATGTTTCAAAGAAGCAGGTCCAGGGTGAGATAGGTCAAGAAACAATCATATTAAAGCAAAGAGCGTTGTAGATAAAAACACATCAAACTTAGAGAGAATTCAGCACTCCCACTGCACTAAAGCTTTTTGCTTTTTAATTTTCAAAGAAAGCCAAGTTAAGAGACAGAAACATTCTTCTGTTGCTGCAGTAGCATGGGAGCTAGAGAAATAACTTTAAGGTGGGACTGAGCATATGAGTTTCTACTCTACAACCAGAGATCAACGGAGCTTTGCCAAGTTTAATTAAATGTCAACTGAACAAATGAGGCTGGAAAGGGCACTCAGGTACCATTAGCACCTCGGGTTCAGAGATGTGGCTTTGGGTTTTCCTCTGGAAAAATACAACATGAAGAGCACCCGGGTTTCCAGAGACAGGCAGTGTGTTAAGCAGAGGTAAAAGTAGGTATTGTGATTTGGGTGTGAAGCACACAAGAGAAGGAGAGGAAGAAATTAATGAGAACCATTATCAGTCAGAGAAAGGAAGAACCTAAGCACTTAAGGATCAAAAAAAATCAAACAAAATGTGAGTTTTAAGCACATAGAAAAAAGATATTGGGGGTTGGAGTCTGGGCTGTGTGGATCACTTTCCCAATGTCCCCTGTGTTCATTCCTCAGCTCCTTCCACTGAATCTCCAAGCATTGGCCAGAAGGGATACACCTGTCTTTCCTCTCTAGTTTCTGCAGCTCTTTGTCTTGGACTGACCTCACTGTGTTTCTCACTGGTCTTCACTGAAAACCTCCCTAACCCCAAAGGAACATTTTTAGGTTAGAATTACGGAGGCTGCTCTGAGTCCATGACGGAACTGTATGGCTCGCGCGAATCCCAGCTGTGGAAACAGGATACTTTGTACCGGTGTCCAGAGCCAGCCCAGCTCTGCCACATCGTACACACAAGTTACCGAAAGATGACACTTAACAAACATCTCTTTCTCCTGAGCAGAGTGAACATTTTCCTTTTCCCTTTGACAACTAGATCTCGACCCCTTTCCTCCCGAAGAGCGTCCAGAGGTGAAAGTGAAGGAAGGGAAAGGCATGGTGCTTCTCTGTGACCCTCCGTACCACTTTCCAGGTAAGTGGGGTTTCCCGAACTATAGACACCTCGGGAAGGGAAAGGCATGGTCCTTCTCTGCGACCTGCTGTACTGCTTTCCAGGTAAATGGAGTTTCTCAAACTATAGACACCTCGAGAATTAAATGAGGTCATTCGCGTGTTCTAGCAATGATAATACGCTAACAAATACTTAATTTAGCTAACAATCATGGCCCATCATTAATTTAATGAGATTCATTCTTTGCATTTGTGCTGTGAACCTTTCCTGGGGGAAAAACATCTCACCATGGACAGGACACTCATCTAAGAAAGGATTTCACCCAAGACTAGCTTAATGAAGCAGTGAGTTTAAACTAGTATCCCGTAGCGGGACATGGGAGAGGTGTCGTTTACATAAGCATGGACAAGTGAAGAACAGCTACACCACTGAAGAAAATGCCTTTCCTCCAGCAGCCACGAACTCCCTATGACATAATTATATGTTAGGAAGGGATGGAGCTTTATGAGCCCTTCTCCTAGAAGTTAAGTGAATCAGCGTCAAGCAGATATCACGCAAGTAAACACATCCACCGAGCGTTCTTTTTATTTATTTATTTATTAAAAATTTCCACCTCCTCCCTGCCTCCCTTTTCCATCCCCCTCCCCACTTCCCTCTCCCTCTCTAGTCCTAAGAGCTGTCAGGGTTCCCTGCCCGGTGGGAAGTCCAAGGTCCTCCCCCCTCCATCCAGGTCTATAAAAGTGAGCATCCAAACAAGCCAGGCTCCCACAAAGTTAGTCCATGCAGTAGAATCAAAACCCAGTGCCATCGTCTTTGGCTTCTCAGTCAGCCTTCATTGCCAGCCACATTCAGAGTGTCCAGTTTGATCACATGCTCCATCACTCCCAGTCCAGCTGGCCTTGGTGAGCTCCCATTAGATCAGTCCCACCGTCTCAGTGGATGGATGCACCCCTCATGGTCTTGACTTCCTTGCTCATGTTCTCCCTCCTTCTGCTTCTCATTTGGACCTTGGGAGCTAAGTCCAGTGCTCCTTTAGACCAATGTCTGTACAATATCCAGAGGACAGCATTCTGCAACAGCGTCACTTTGTGGTCATCACTTACAAGTGGCTGTAGATGCTTTTCCATCTGGGTTCCTTAGACACGTGGCCCTAAACTTAAGGGTTTCTAGTCATTTTAGTTTATAAACAGTAGCTATGTTGAATTGTACCTTATTAAAGTTTCTACCTCAAAAGAGAAATTAGGGAAGATTTTCCAGAACTTATGTTGAATATTCAGAAATAGAACAGCACAGAGGAATGATGTAAGGTCAGTTTTTCAACTTCATATCTGCAATACACTGTGATTTATAACTAAGCACTAGAAAAGGATAAAGATATGATAAATTATTAATATCCTTTAAGTCAGTGATCTATGAGAATAATTGTGTACTTCAGAAAGGGAACACAATTAAAAAGCACCTGTTAAAAATTTAATTTTAAGTACATATTTATTTCATTTGATATGGTTACAAGAATGGCTGTTATAGTATATATTCACAGTCTTGTTTTCATTTGTTTCATGTTTCCCCTGAAAAGGAAATAATGTTTTATGTTCTTTATATTTTAAATGTGACTTAAAACATATCCATAGAAAATGAAACAGAACATTCTGCTATAAGTAATTTTGTGTGGAATGCACTGACTTTGTATGTATTCCTAGACATATAGACATATATATTCCATACATGATTATGCACATATATTACATGTAAATTTTCATGTACATGAAATTTCATTATGCATACATGAAAATTATACATATATTTTCTTATAAAATACTTGTAATTTTCTCTGTACTGCAAAAAAAACACAATTAATTGCCTCATATAGGAGGGGCCTATGTACAGTGTTACAACAGGATCCCATCAAAGAATAGATTTTTGCTGAGGAACTGCCAAAATTGAGCAAATCCCTCTCCTCTTCAGAGTATTTTCCACAAGCAAGGTAATGGCTGCCCAGTGACTCACTTTGCTTACTCAGTATTGGGTGAGCTCTGTTGACTACGAAACCCCTATGAGCGCTTCCCTTCAACTAGACACTGCTCATTGCAGAGGACACCCCAGTGGAACAGAACAAAAAGAGCTGCCAATCCTCAGAGACCTCTGGTGTGATTGGAGTACTTAAAGACACAGGATAAAAGAGAGGGAGAGGGAGAGGAAAGGGTAAGTGATAGTTTAGATTTTAGAAGGGGCCTTGGTAGGAAGGAATTCATGACTAAAACCATAACAAAGTGAAGGAGCTAATGGTATAAGCGTCTGAGATGACATTCCAGGAGGGCGAGGAAACAAGAACAAGGGCTGAGGTAGGACCCTGGGCGCAATGCAAGGCAGAGTATCTGCAGCAGAGGGGATGACGCAGAAGGCAGTAAGACATGCAATGAAAGTTTTGGGAACTGTACTGTAGAGAGAATAACATGGAAGGCAGTAAGACATGCAATGGAGGTTCCGGGAGCTGTGCTGTGGAGGACCTTATCATGTATGCATAGCAACCATGTACTTTAACTTTTAGTGATATTTGCACTTGGAATGTTGAACAGAGGAGCCACATGATATGAGTGGTTACCACTTTAAGGTGGTTAGAGCAGGCTTCTCAAACTGTGGGCTGCACCTTCCCAGGGGTTGTACATCAGATTCATAGCAGTAGCAAAATTAGGAGGAAATTTCTTTTTTTCCCCTTTGCCTGATGTTTTGTTTTCTAAATTTATTACATACAATATTGTGACGGTTTGAATGTAATTGGCCCCATAAGCTCATAGAGAGTGGTACTTTTGGGAGGTGTGGCCTTGTTGAAGGAAGTGTGTCACTGTGGAGGCAGGCTTAGAGGTCTCTTTTGCTTAAGTGTCATAGTCTACTTCCTGTTGCCTTCTGATAAAGATGTAGCCAGCACCATGTCTGCCTGCATGCTGCCATGCTCCCCACCATGATGATAATAATGATAATAGGTTAAACCTCTGAAACTGTAATCCATCACCTCAATTAAACTCTTTATAAGGTTGTGAGGGTTTCTGTGGTCACAGTGTCTCTTCACAGCAGTAGAAACCCTAAGACAAATATATTTTATAATGTCCTTTCCACTTCCCAGATTAGTGCTACTCCAATCCTCTCCACCCCCTACCCACTTAACTTCATATTCTCTCTCCCTTCCTCCCTCACTCCCTTCCTCCCCATCCCTTCCTTCCTCCCTCCCCTTTCTCTCTGTCTTCCTCTCTTCCTGAAAACAAAAGCAACAAAAAGTTAATACACAACAAACCCCCTCCAGAAAAGACAAAAGTAACCAAAGAAAATACATATAGATATACACACACAAACAAAAATCATAGAATAGATTTTATGTTTGTCCATTACTCCTGGGCATGAAGACTAACCTGGGGTGTGGTTGATGCACCAAGTAACAAGTCACTGGGAAAAAACTTATTTTCTCATTCTCGTCAGATATCAATTGTAAATAGCTTCTTTTGGAGTCTGGGACTTGGGCCCACTTTTATTTCCCACTTCTTGTATTTTTTGTTGTTCAAATCTATGCAAGTTTTATGCATGCCATAACAGTTCCTGTGAGCTTATGTGTGTATCAGTCTTGCTGTGTCTAGAAGATGTTTCCTTGGAGACATCCGCCACCTCTGGCTCTTACAATCTTTCTTCCTCCTCTTCCCCATTGATCTCTGAGTCTTGAGACATTTGATTAAGGCTGAGTACTCCAAAGTCTATCATCATCTTCACATTGTCTACTTGTGGGACTTGATGTCAGTTCTATACTGCAAGAAGAAGCTTCTGTGATGAGGGCTGAATGAGGAACTGATTTAAGTTTATATCAGAATACCATTATGAATAATTTTATTGCTGTGTTCCTTTAGCAGAATCTTAGTTATATGTTGTCTTAGGGTTTCTGTTGCTGTGAAGAAACACCATGACCAAAAAGCAAGTTTGGGAGGAAAGGATTTATTCAATTTACTCTTCCATCTCATTGCTCATGAGCAAAAGAAGACAGGACAGGAACTATAGAGGCCATGGCAGGGCCGGGAATGGTTTGCGGGGAGTTGCGGCTTACTGACTTGCTTCCCATGGCTTGCTCAATACACTTTCTTAAAGAACCCAAAACCAGTAGCACTATGAAATGAAAAGAAGAATGTTGAGACTCTCAAAAGTACTAGCTATAGATGATTGATAGATACAGAAAGATAGATTCAATTGTTCACCATGACAATTATATTCTTAAGAATATGGTAGTTATGAGAAAATATCTCAACTTCTAATATTTACGGATTTGTAGCTGTTGACAGTTGACTTGTAATTAGGAAGCAGAAACTTTATTTTCAGAGAAAAGATTAATATTTAGTGGGCAATATTTTCTTCTAGATGACCTCAGCTACCGCTGGCTCCTGAATGAATTCCCTGTATTTATCACAATGGACAAGCGAAGGTTTGTGTCTCAGACCAATGGCAATCTCTACATCGCAAATGTTGAGTCTTCTGATAGAGGCAACTACTCCTGCTTTGTGTCCAGCCCTTCTATTACAAAAAGTGTGTTCAGCAAGTTTATACCCCTCATTCCAATACCTGAACGTAAGTATTTTCTTTGTTATGTTGTTTTTGCAGTTGTCTGTTGAAAGTGCATTTATAATAATGATTCATTGTCTTCCTGTGGAGGGAAGCATATCGTGTATGCTGGATTGAAGACTCAGTCTTTAGCTTCTGAAGTTCGGTTTTACTCAATAAAGTTTCCCAAAAATGGATGAGTTCGTATTCATCACTTGTAGCTTAGGAAGTATATGGAAGGTTGATTCATTGGTTCAGGGCCTTACAGAATTGTCACAGAAATGCCTGGGATCTGCTTTCTGTTTTATGACCATTTTTACTCTCTAGGACATTTGTAATGAGACTAAATACTTAAGTCAAATTTTTAAAAAAAGTAATTACATAATTAGAAAAAATAATTACTTTGGGAACTATTTACATGGTGCAAGTTAAAAGAAACAATTGCTATTTCTGCTTTAAGTGATTAGTATATATTACTGTGGCCTGTGTGCTGGGGTCATTCTCCAACTCCATTTTTAATTTCAATTTTTTTCTATAATTTTTAACACTCTTTGAGGTGTGCTTTATCACATCACAGCTTGTGTGTTTCTCTTATCCTAACTTCACCCCAGCTCTTCTGCTACTTTAGGAGTGAAGAGTACCCTCTTCAAAACAGTTCTGTTTGCTTCCTCTTCTTCCATAGCGTGGGAAGTGCCACAGCGCCCCTGGCATTCCTTCTTCACTTCTTGGAAGGAAAGAGTTGCTTGATATTCAGCAAACACTGCTGACATTCTGGCTGGACAGTCCTGGCCACAAGGCTAACTGAGGTCTCTGGAAAGGGGCCTTGCTCACCTCTCCCACTTGGTTTCACATTTGTGTCTTCCCTCCATCTTCTACCCATTTTCTCACTTCCTGTCTCAGTGGTGCACCGAGGTCACCTTCTATAGTCAACCCCTTTGGTTGCTCTGGCTCACGTCCCACCTGGTTCAGGGCATCAGCCATCGCTCATTTCTTTTCCTGTACCATCTCAGGATTCTGCCTTCTCACTCACAGTGTTCTTTCCTAGTCAGTGAAGGCCATCTGGAAAAAGCCTAAGAAACTCACATTCATTCAATCAAGGGACAGTTTTCAGTGCCCATTCTTTTTGGTATTTGACATTTTTTTATCTGCCTCTCAGAGAGTTCCTTCTCCTTTCCTCAAAGCTCACCTACCCCCCTCCGGCAAGCATGAATCACAAGATGTCCCTCTTCCCCATATTCCCCTGCCATCATTTCTAGATATTCTCCCTGAACTACACATGTTCAGAGGTATTCATATAAATTCACATCTCTAATTTTTTCTCTTGTGTTTAGGCTTTAGTTATATCTTCATTCTAGACTTGTCCCCCAAAGCTCTCCAGGATGCTGAGTGTTCAAGACATGCTTACTACTGTCCCAGCAAAACCACTTCTTCCTCCTAGCCTTCTTCAGCCTGATTGGCCATAATGGCTTGTATTTCCTAACAAGTAACATTTGCGTTTATCAATTCTTCCCTTCCTCTGATATTCAGAACAGCTAACCCTGTGGCTTTTAGTTAAATCAATATGTAAGCCCCTGGAAAGTTCTGAGAAAAACATGCAATGCAGATTCTGACTCCAAAAGGCTTAAAACTGGCATCGAGGTCTTACTTTGAGCCAAAGGTAAGAACTATACTACTCTTAACAAATCCCTCCACTGTTTACTATTAACAAAACTGATCTCAAAACTTCTAATACCGGGTTTGGGACCTTCCATGTTATGCATTCAGCTTTTCTTTAGGTCGTATATTTTAACGTCTTTTTGGCTTTCTCTGTGTTTTATTTAGTTCTGAACTTTGTAATGAACTGGTTCAATTCAGTTTCTATTTTTGCTCAGGATTCCCATTTCTGCTCTGACATTCTGATTTCCTTATCTGCTGACCACTCTTTTAGACTAATTATTTGGTTTTGCCTTCCGTATTGCTGTGGTACGTTTATTTGTTTATTTTTATGCAGTATAAAGCACACACTCATGTTTTGGTGGATAATGACACGTTAAGCTTTTTGGAGTCTGGTTTGTCAGCACATATTTCTGGGCCTATGATGTGATGCCCAATGATGACGCACGGTATCTGTAATATAACCATACCACTCTAAGAGTAAGAACGGTCATGTTATGGTCATGGTCTCTCTCTCTCATTTCTGTTGCTCCATTTCCTCAGTTTCTAAAGATAATTCCTTCTTCCATTTTTCTCTTTGCTTAATCCACCTCTTTCTCTCCCTTTCGTCTCTTTCTTCTCTTCCAATTTTCATATTCCCATTTCTCTCTCCTTGTTCTACCTTCTCAAGTGTCTTATAGGATTGCTCACAGTGTTTTATATGTATTTGAAGCCCCATTAATGAGACCTTGAAATTCTGTAGCTGATTTAGTGCAATTAGTTACAGGTGTATGTGTGATGGAATTTACACTTGCACACATTGTGCATAAACAAATCTATGTATTGGGACACCAACAATATCTATATCAAGAAAAACTTTCTGTATTGGTGCAGTTCTAAAGTACAAAATTCCATGATGCTAAAAAGGAAAAAAAGGCATTGTGAATAATATACTATGGGTGTCTGTGTTTTCTTTTCTTTTTAATATTAGGAACAACAAAGCCATATCCTGCTGATATTGTAGTGCAGTTTAAGGACATCTATACCATGATGGGCCAGAACGTGACTCTGGAGTGTTTTGCTCTTGGAAAGTAAGTATACTTGTGTTTTCCATTGACATGCATCAAGACAAAGAAGGCTTTGTGCCCTCTCAGAAAATAAATGATGCAAGAGCTGGCTGTAAATGCCAGGTAGTCTTCTTCAAGCACGGCGGATCTGGAGATTTCATGCCTTCTCTTTCTAGCCCTGTTCCTGATATCCGGTGGCGGAAGGTGCTAGAGCCGATGCCTAGCACGGCTGAGATAAGCACCTCGGGGGCTGTTCTCAAGATCTTCAATATCCAGTTAGAAGACGAAGGCATCTACGAATGCGAGGCTGAGAACATCAGGGGAAAGGACAAGCACCAGGCAAAAATTTATGTTCACGGTAGGTATTTTAGTTTCCCACGATCGCCGTCAATGTCTTATTCAAAGACTTTTCCATACCTGAAGAACTATCACAGAGTAATTATTTTAAACCATGTGACCTATATTATATTGTTCAGGTAAGTTAGATGTTTACCTTATGTCTAATTACATCGACAACTCTGAGTTACAGCCAATATGAATGTATACTTTTGATAACATGATTATAAAGATAGACTGATAGTTGTTGATGATTTTAAATGTTGCTCATTTATTTAAATTTATTTAAATGTTGCTCTATTATTCTCTTTTCTTCAGTATCTTTATTTATAGAAGAACCTATGCATTATGGCTTAAAGTTTGAGTCAGTGGTTTGCAAGGTTTAATATGCCTCAAAATTCCCTGAGGGGCTTGTTAAAGTACTGGCTGTTGGGCCTTCTTTAGAATTTCTGATTCAGAAGGATACCATGAGCCTCAGAATATTTCTTTCTGAAAACTCCCCAGGTGCTAGAGAACCCCTGGTGTAAAGAATCATCTCTTTCTACTTTAACAAAATTATTTTGGTGCAAGTACTTAATCCTTACCCACCATACTAAGCATATCTGGGAAGACAGATTTTTTTTATTAAAATTTATTTTTTTTCTTAAAATTAACTAAATTTTATTTATGTGTATGGGTGTTTGGCTGTTAGACCCCGCACTTTTCTGTGGATACCCACACCGAATCCAGGCGCGCGCTTTCCCGAACACGGGCCCACGAGAATGGACGATTGTCCTGAGGGTTAAAAGAGACACACACAAAAAGAGACCTTTGCTCATTTACCAGAGTAAATGGCAACTTTATTAAACTCAAGTCAGGTATTTATACCAGTGGGCAACCAGGATCAAAAAGGGCAAGGCCTCCTCCCAACAAAAACAGGAAGGAGAATAAAGGCCCCAGTAAAGGAAAACTCCTCCCACCCAGAGGGGGCTGGGGAACTGACCTCTGTGGGAGTTTTTCCCCAGGCAGGTGGTCGAGGGTTCAAGGCAATGTCAGACAGGTTAGATGGGCCTTGGTGCCTGAGCTTCTTTGAGGCAGGTTGAGAAATTACCATTTTAAAGTAAAATAGATCCCTCAGGCTAATGTACCAGGCTGTAGCAGAACCAAGGACGGAACTAGCAGGAAGCTTAGCTGGTTAGTGTAAACATTATTTGCATCCAGTATTTTGGTCTCAAGGATCAGGGAGGACAGGGTCCCACATTTGGCCTGCATGTATTTATGTATATGATATGTGTGCCTGGTTCCTGCAGAGGCCAGAAGGGGCGTGAGATCCTCTGCAACTACAGTTATTGAGGGTAATTAGTGTCATGTGTATACTAAGAATCTGATACAGTCTCCAACAAGAGCAACAAGTGCTCTTTATCACAGAGCCATCTCTCTGTAAGAGGCTCAGGACATTAGACCTTCTTAAGGCTGAAGTCATCATTACATCTTTCTATAATATGGAATAAACAACTAGGTTTCAATAAATTCGTTCTGATTATCTGTTTTTCCTGTGTGATCCCCAGAGATCCTGTAACTCCTTACCTAGACCAGACTGAACTCAAACTCATAGCAATGCACTGGTCTCCTCTGTCTCCTGCTGTTTTGTTTCCAACTCTGGTTAATGCTCGTTTTATCTTCTGCTAGTTTCTCTCCAACACAAATTTTGACAGAGTCATCTGAAATCTAAAAAGGGTTGTCTCCATGCCCAGTTGTATTCTGTCATAATTTACTCCAGTTTGTTTCATGAGGCTTTCTCTACTAAAGCCTTTCTTCTATGATCACCCAGAAGCCGATCATCTCTTAGCGCCCTCTGATCAGACCTGACAGCATCAGTAGTCACTCTTGATCCATCTCTCCTCTTTCTGTGCCTCCTTGTCTGTGCTTGGCACCTGTATCCTGCACTTCATCTACACGTACCACTCCCGTTTCCCCTTCAGAGTCCCCCTGTGCATACCACTCCACTAAGTGATCAGAGTCAGCAACTGATCTCTGATCCTTCTCTGGTTCCATCCCTGAGCATGGTTCTACAGCCTGGAGATCTAATGCAGATATTTCCCCGAACTGCAGACTTGAATACCCGATGTCATTAAAATGGCATGTCAAGTGTATGTGAAATGGCTTCTAATGGAGAGAAAATGGCTGTAGGCTCTCTGAATGTCTTAAATAATATTACCACTCTTGTACTGGATCTATGAATTATAGATGAAGTTTTTTTTTCAATGCATTTAGAAAACTTTACTCCAGGTTTTCAGCAGAGTAAAATTCTAAACTGTCAAATATCTAAGGCACTAAAAGGATCATTGTGACAGAACAGGCATTTGGATGAGGTTGTTCACAATAAGTTTATTTATCCTTTACTAGTAAGATATCTTAATTTTTGTCTGTATGCTTAAACAAACTATCTTTAAAATCTGTATAGTGAAACCACATGCAAAATTAACTGAGTTGATTCAATTATTTATTCTTATTATTGTATTAATAATTTAGTGACATCAATATGTCACCTTGGGGGACCAAGGTGGCAAAGATGCCATTAAAGTATTGAAGAGATTCTACACAAAATAAAACATGTATTCAACTAGCAAATTCACTAGCATTCAATCTCTGAAAGTTCTCTCTATATGTTACAAATGGTTAGTGAAAATAGGAAGTTAAATCAGATTGTATACTGCATAGTATGCTTAAAGAGACACGTGTTTATCTATGTATTGGTACAATGTTGATAATCTGGGGAGTTCAGAAAATATTTTCTGATTTCATATACATATATGTACATATATGAATATGTATATGTGCATATAATATAAATATATGTATATTACTAGTAATATGTGTATGGTACTTTCCAGGGAAAATAAATGTAACACAAGGTTTAATTTTTAATTTTCAATAAAAAGGAAATGGTCCACTCCACTAAGAGATCTGTCTCTATCTATTGATGGAGGAGGATCATCTGTCTATTGTTACTTTCATTGGTTAATAAAGAGACTGCCTTGGCCTTTTTGATAGGCCAACCCTTAGGTGGGTGGAGTAGACAGAACAGAATTGTGGGAGAAAGAAAGCAGAAGCAGGCAGTTGCCATGACTCTCCTCTCCGAGACAGACGCAGGTTAGGACCTTTCCCAGTAAGCCACCACTTATGGTGCAACACAGATTATTAGAAATGGGTTAGAGCAATATGTAAGAGTTAGCCAATAAGAGGCTACAGATAATGGGCCAGGCAGTGTTTAAATGAATACAGTTTCCGTGTAATTATTTCGGATAAAGCTAGCCGGGTGGGCGGCAGGAAGTGGCCCATCGTTCCTTCTACAATCTATCTATCTATCTATCTATCTATCTATCTATCTATCTATCTATCTATATTCCTTTTCTTAGTTTGTACTATTAACTTACATTTCTTTGGGCTACTTAGATAATTGAAATGCTTAACAAGAGTGATTTTTCATGTAGAAATATTCTTTTTCCTTTGAGGAAATTTTTAGCATTTTTTTTATCAGCCATGTAGCTAAAATTAAAAACTGAGACTGTGAAAGACTCCCTGCTGGGCGTCTTCCCTCGGGAAGGACCCCGTGTCCAGAGACCAGTCGAAAACACGCAGCTGGATGCAAACAGCAGGAGGTTTATTGGTGGATACATAGGTACCTGCGGGCGACAGAGTCTCTCGGGGACTTGCGCGCCTGCAGGTTGGGGATGAGGGGTTTTTATAGGGGAGCAAAAGCGCGGGTACAGAAGCAGAAAAGCTTTCATTTCATTGGTCAGTTCAAATAAGGTTAAGCTGAGTGGCACATTCTTGACCTTTTACCTAAATACCAAGGAGGGGGTTGTCCAGACCCACCTGGATACCAAGGAGGGGGTTGTCCAGACCCACCTGGATACCAAGGAGGGGGCTGTGCTACCTGTTTTTCTTATCTCTTCCTGCCTTCCTAGCTTGGCTGGCGACTAGATGTCTGATTTGCACAGCCCCTGACTCGTGAGAGGCTCGCTCTGTACGTGACTCAGGCCTCGCAATCCTCTCTTCCTCCCTTGAAGTCTTTGTTCCTACTCATGTCAGTTCATAAATCTCCTGTCCTGCTGCCAGATAAGGCTGTCCTCGTTCTAATCTCAGGTGTCTTTGCTTAGCATCCCGGCCTTTAATGAAGCTTGCTATCTGAAAACCTTTGCAGAGCGTTATAACTGTGGTTAAAGTTAAAACCACAGTTTTAACTGTGACCCCAATGAAGTTGGGGTCCTTCATTCCCTCATTTTTTTTTCTAGTGCCTAGTTCTAATCATAGAACTAGATTTCAGTATCTTCTTGACCTTAAAGCACTGTATTGGGGGTGTAACATCAAAATCTGAACAGCACTTGTTCTTTTTCTAATAAAGTTAACATCAGTAGCAGAAGCAAAATTAGGAGTGGTCCCATAAGGGAGGATATCAAAATAGTCATCCAGGGAGATCTATTCGCATAATCCTCCATCCTTTAAGAATAACAAATCTAATCCCCTTCTGTAAGACCATTTTGAGAGGGAAGTCAATGACTCTTCGAGTTTGGAACCAGATTGTTCTAAAGCCCTCAAATCTTAATACATTGAAGTACTGAGGGGCCTGTATTAGGGCAGCAGTACCTGCCCTAACATCGGCAGCTTCTCTAAGGCCCAGGATTACTGCTAGTGTCAGAGAAATGGGTTCTCTATCAAATTCATACCAGTTGTGCAAACACACAGTAATCTTTGGTATCATCAAAAATTAACATTGACATGCAAAGCATCAAATCTGTACTACAAACCCATCATCTATCTAAACCAGGAACCAAGTACCAGGTGTCAGGAGTCTTAGGGCCCTTAGAGTCTCATTATATAACCTCAGTAAGAGACCAGTCCTCTAAACCCAAGCCTTTTGACTGGTAGCGTTGTCAAAAGCCTCGGATACTGTAGTTTGGGTAGTTTAGGAGCTCGCTTCCTGTGGGAGGCGTGGATCCAGGCAGAGATGCGTACTTCTTTCAGTGGTTTTCAGATCTGGTGTCTCTCCATTTTAAGGGCCTTCAGACGGGGAAAATAAAGGTCTAGAAAGAATAACATCAGGATTATACATTTCACCCGACTCAGTGAGCAGTGGTGGTTCTCTACATAGGATCTCATAAGGGATGAGTTTAAATCGCCCTGGGGTATTCCAAACCTGGAACAGGGCAAAAGGGAAGGAGGGCTGTCCAGTCATTTCCGCAGGTCTCTTTTAGAATTCTATTTGTCCTTTCTACCTGTCCTGACTCTGGGGTTGGTAAGCATAATGTAATTTCCAATCAATCCCCAATTGGGCAGCCAGCCCCTGACTTACCTGGGCAACAAATGCAGGTCCATTATCAGACCCAATTACCTTGGGTATCCCAAACCTTGGGAAGATTTCTTCTTTGATCTTCTTAGCCACCGTATTGGCTGTCTCAGTCCTGGTAGGAAAAGCTTTTATCCAGCCTGAAAAGGTATCTATAAAAACTAATAAGTACTTGTTGCCATATCTGGCTGGCTTAATTTCTGTAAAATATACTTTCCAGTAGGCTCCAGGCCAATCGCCCCTGAGCCTCTTCCCAGGAGCATATATGGAGTGTCCTGCATTAATCATAGCACAGGCCTTGCAGTTTCTGACTACTTCTTCTGCCAAGACAGAGAGTCTGTCATCTGATTTCCTTCAGCCACAGCATCCCAAGCTTTTTGGTGTCTTGGACAAGTATATGTCCTTTTTTGCAGATGTTAACAGTCTGTATATCGCTCCATGAATATGGGCAGTAGCAAACACATACCTGTTGTCAGAGTAGATACTGGCTGAGACTTTTTCCTCTGCCACTCGTAGTGCTGGTATCAAAGCTGCAAGTCCGGCTTTTTGTGCCAACGTCCTTCAGGGAGGCTATGCCCAAGCCATTTGCTTCCCATCCACCACTGCTGTCCCCGCCTTCCGCTCACCTTCGATCACGAAACAGCTGCCATCCGTACACCAGCTCGGACTTTCAGGCCAAGGCTGATCCTTCAGATCTGGTGCCAGTTTCTCAGCGCATTGATGAGTAGACGAGGTGTCATCAGTCTCAGGCAGCAGGGTAGCGGGATGGAGGACAGCAGGGGGAGCGGAGGTCACTGGTTCAGTCAACAAAGGCTTTAATCATCTCCAGCCTGGTTTGAGTGAACCGGATCTGGGCCTTCAGCTTTGTTAGCAAGTCTCTTTCTAATAAAGATAGGACACTCGGGGATAACCAGGAAGGAATGAGTCACTTGTCCTCTCCCCAAATCTACAGTTCGTGAGGTGGTCCACAGATATTGTTTCTGTCCAGTTGCTCCAATTACTATAGTCTTTTTATTTTTTTTAGCTTTCCCAATGGTTGTTACAGCACAGAGTGCTCAGCCCCTATGTCCACTAGAAAATCCATAGGGGTCCCCTCCATAGTCAGGGTTACCCTAGGTGCAGGGGAGGGAGCGCGAGCCCCGTCCCCTCTAATCATCTTCTTCTAGGACCAGTACCTTAGAGTCCCTTCCTTTCTTCTTTGGGCATTCTCTTGCCCAATGTCCTTTTTCTTTGCAATAAGCACATCGTTCTTTGTCCAAGGGGTGCCTGTCCATCTTCATTTTTTTTTGGTCTTCTGTTGCCCAGGTTCCCTATCTGTCTAGTTCCTATCTTTCCTTTCTCTCCTACCATTGCGGCCAAAATTCTATCAAATTTCTCTTTTGTCTGTGATCCCTCCAGTCCTCTTTCTTCTGCCTCCCTCTCTCTCTCTCTCTCTCTTATGCTTTTCTTTCTCCGTCTCTCGCTTATGAAACATTTTCTCTGCCTCCTTAATCAAATTCTGCAACCTTTTTAACCATAATATCTGATGCTGACTGTCCTATAAAGGCCATAGGTACCATAGACCTCCTTCTGCCAAGACAACCTCTGAGGGTCTATGGGGAGTATAATGCCTGTAAGCCTCCTTTAAATGCTCAAGAAACATAGATAGCAGAGCCCTGCGGTGATGGACTGTCAGCTGCTCCTTACCTGCTTTAAGTTGGACCTTAAAAACATACATGGGGACCTAGATAAGGCCCATCTGTTTACATATTTTTTAACCAAAATTTCCCTTGCTTTTAGACAACACAGCAAAAATTTCTCTTGCTTTTTAGACAGCATAAAACTCTTACCAAAGTCTTTCTTGTGGTTTTTTTTTCCAGTGGGGATATATGGCTATATTTTAAACAAGAACAGCATATAAAATCCTATACCAGTGTGAAACATCTGAGATCAACAATAGGCTCTTTCTTAAAAAAAAATGAAACATTAACCAATGATAATTTTTAAACAATAACAGTACATAAAATCCTGTACCAGTACGAAACATTTGAGATCAGCAAAATTTTTTACATTAACCGACAATAATTTGTGACCAGCCTCTATAAATGATGACAGATATTTATAACATTTATAACCCATAGGATCTGAAAGAGTTCATCACAGGAGTTAAGCCTTGGCCAGCTTTGACCAGAGGTTTGAGACGCACAGCTCCCAGCTCATTGAGGAAAAAAGATTGTTAACATCTTTGAGTCATAGCAATTATCCAGCCCAGCCATCCACGTGCTTGGGGCTGAGGCTGATTCTTTTTTTCTTTCTCTTTTTTTTTAATATACCCTTATGTTTATGGCCATATCTCTAAAGTCTTGTAAGTGAACATAATATCAAAGTCAAGAAGTCATTAAGTCTAAGTCAGGACAAAGGCCTTACATGGACGGACAAAAACATCAAACAACCCAAAAACTTTAAGCTGCTTCATGGGTGTGACCAGCCCCGAGTTATTCATCAGGGCCCGCAGCCCGCAGATGGCGAGGGCGGGCGCCTTCGGGGCCGCGCGGGGAGAAAGACATTGGAAGGCGGCGGTGGGCGTGCAAGCGCACGGGGCCGCAGAGGTCCCGCAAAACAATGGTAGTGTGCGGCGGAGCTCTCCTGGCCCGGGGCGGCAGGGGCGGGGCGGGGCCATTGCCTCCTCCCCCATTGGAGTCCCGCCCGCGATGGCTCGCAGGCCGAGGGCGGGCGGTTGTGGGCGGGGACTCTGCTGCTTGCCCTGGGCTCGCCGGCAAACCTCGCTCTCCGCGGCGGGGAGGCCAGGCAGACTACCGGCTCTCATGGTTCCCGGCCGCTCGTTAAGGCCTGGGCTCCCGGGAGCTGGGTCCGCGGTGGGCAGTGGCATTAGCGGCCGGCGAACGGCTGGCATCCGGGCCCCGGGGGCCGCTTCCCTAGCCCCCGTGCATGCTGCCGCGCTGGGGGTGGATCATAGGCCAAACTCTCCCAGGTACCGATCTGTAGTAAGCTAAAAGGGGTAGTCAGAGACTGCCCCCTGCTGGTGTTTCCGTAAACAAACAGACAAAACCATAAAGATGCACAATAGGACAAACAGACTGACAATCAAACATGCTGTGCAAACGGAGGCTTACGACGGGGCTCCGGATATCCCCACCTCCCAAACGAACCCCGACGCCTCAGACAAACGTCCTACACTGGTCATGGGTTCAAACAAACGAGCCCCGTACCTTCGGACAAAGTCCGACTCTGGTCGTGGGCTCAGACAAATGAGCCCGAAAAATCAGGCTCCCAAACTCCCACGGAACGTCTTCCGGGGTGCGGGGGGGAAGTTTCCAAGCCCGTCAACTCCTTCCGAGGCCCGCCAAAATACAAATCGACCCAGCTGAATCGTACAAATTCAAATTCGCAGCGCAACAATCAAACGCCAAAGACGTAAGACAAGTACATAAAACATAGAACATAGAAATTCTGGCCAGCTCACCTCACCTCCCAGCAGTGATTCGGCGGTCTCTGGGATAGGGGCCTCAACTTCCCGGCCAATGCACCAAATGAAAGACTCCCCGCTGGGCGTCTTCCCTCGGGAAGGACCCCGTGTCCAGAGACCAGTCGAAAACACGCAGCCGGATGCAAACAGCAGGAGGTTTATTGGTGGATACATAGGTACCTGCGGGCGACAGAGTCTCTCGGGGACTTGCGCGCCTGCAGGTTGGGGATGAGGGGTTTTTATAGGGGAGCAAAAGCGCGGGTACAGAAGCAGAAAAGCTTTCATTTCATTGGTCAGTTCAAATAAGGTTAAGCTGAGTGGCACATTCTTGACCTTTTACCTAAATACCAAGGAGGGGGTTGTCCAGACCCACCTGGATACCAAGGAGGGGGTTGTCCAGACCCACCTGGATACCAAGGAGGGGGCTGTGCTACCTGTTTTTCTTATCTCTTCCTGCCTTCCTAGCTTGGCTGGCGACTAGATGTCTGATTTGCACAGCCCCTGACTCGTGAGAGGCTCGCTCTGTACGTGACTCAGGCCTCGCAATCCTCTCTTCCTCCCTTGAAGTCTTTGTTCCTACTCATGTCAGTTCATAAATCTCCTGTCCTGCTGCCAGATAAGGCTGTCCTCGTTCTAATCTCAGGTGTCTTTGCTTAGCATCCCGGCCTTTAATGAAGCTTGCTATCTGAAAACCTTTGCAGAGCGTTATAACTGTGGTTAAAGTTAAAACCACAGTTTTAACTGTGACCCCAATGAAGTTGGGGTCCTTCAACTGAAGTCCATTTCACTCAAGCAAGTGATATATAAAAATATTACATATATATATATATGATAGTCTTTTCGTGATAGACTATTGAAACATAGCTCTTTTAAAATCTCAATTGTAATTTTGTCATATCCAAATGATTCAAGTTATAAGGAACAAATCAAGTAATTTAATATTTATCCTCAATTAACTTTTGAATTTGTAAATAATAAAAGCAATTAACTGGGCTAGAAGAATGCTTCAGAAGTTAAAAAACACTTCTTTCTCACTCATAGGACTGTCATTCAGTTCTCAGTCCCCCATATCAGGTGGCTCCAATTGCCTATAGCTTCTCTCCAGGAGACCAAGTGTCCTCTGGGCTTTGGTAGCACCTGCGTGCATAGGGTGCACATGAAATCATACAGGCACACAATGCATATAAACAAAAATAAATAAATCCAGAAGCATAGTTACTAACTAAATGATAGTTATCTTATTCTATGATAATATGTGTTTGTTTGTAGAATATAGACCTGTGTAGGCACACACAGAATATCTGGTAAACATGCCAGAATAAAGCTGACAAAATGCAAAACTTAGACCCTTGTGATTGTGATGGGCATGGAGACACTGATGATGTTCCTCCTTTACAGCGTTTCCTGAATGGGTAGAGCATATCAACGACACCGAGGTGGACATAGGCAGTGACCTCTACTGGCCTTGCGTGGCCACAGGGAAGCCCATCCCTACGATCAGATGGCTAAAAAACGGATATGCGGTAAGTAGGCTGAAGGGCTTTTGCTACTGCTGAATCAGTTCAGGTAGCCACACAATGGTCACATGTGTGCTTGGTCACTTCTCAGGGTACTTGGGCCCTGAGACAGAAAATCTTCCTTGAAAAACAAAAGGGTCTTCTTTCAGTTTCAACAGTTTTCTGTAATGGCATCTTTACCTCTCTCTTTTTTTCCCCTTATTTTTCCTTTGTTCCGCATCCCCCTTCCTATTGAACCATGTCCACTCATATTGTCCCCTCTTTGCCACTGTTTCCCTGAATCCCACAGAAACAGAGGTAAGAGAGACGTGCTAAGTCCTATCATAGCCTTGGGACAAGTGACAGCGGTGGGGCCCTTCTCTACCTTCCCACTATAATCTCACAGCTGGTCCAAAGGGGAAAAGGTGGACTCTCGGCTCTTTAAGATGAATAAAACAAGAGTCACTGGGCATGGTAAGTGGGTTGGTCTTCTCCACGCCATAGAAACCCTGTCTGTGCATTTTAGGAGAGAATGGGGGTGGATAAGCACAATGTAAGTTAAGTGCTAACCTAGAGTTGAGTGGGAGAGTTTACACCTGTGTTCCTCAAAGCCGTGTAATTTCTTTTACTCTTCAGTATCACAAAGGAGAACTGAGACTATATGATGTGACTTTTGATAATGCTGGGATGTACCAGTGCATAGCAGAAAATGCGTATGGATCCATTTATGCGAATGCCGAGCTCAAGATCCTGGGTCAGTATCCTTTCCAATTTTTGATAGATGTTTATCAAACAAACCACATATAAATTGATAGAAGGGTATCCATAGCTCACATTCCGTTTCACTTTTCTTTGAGTTAGATGCACAGCACAAGTTGGTTACATAGCTATAAATTCCCAGCTATCAAAATCCAGGCTAAAGGAACAATGAAACAGACTAAATATTTGCTGTGAAAAGCAACCTCCCCAGAGGAGTAGCTGAGGTAACAACTCTCAGAGCTTGTTACATGTGAATACTCCAGGTCCCACCGTCAACCTGCCCAGCAGACATTTTAACTAGATGCTAAGACGATTTTGACAAGCAGTTGAAGTTTAAGAATCACTAGACTAAATGATAGAGTCACATGCACACCGGCTTGAAAAGTGTCCCCAGAAGAGATGGGATGCAGATGACTGGGACACATTGTGCCTGCTAATCCCGAAAGGAATTTGGCAGTGGACTAGATGGGGGAGCTTGGAGGACATAGAGCATACTGTCACTGGGATTATAAGACTCTGGGTCATGACTTTATAATTATGAGTCTGTACTGTGGCTTGAAGATGAACTTCAGCCGTGCCATGGGCTTCTTAACCAGTTATCTGGACCCACTCTTCTCCTAGCTGTCTGTAGGTAGGTTCTGAAGACCTGGATTTGCTCTTTAAAGAGTGGGGAATTCCACTGGTGCTCAGAGAATGGATAGTTAAGTGGGATTCCATTATTTACTGAAAGGGGTTTTGACATTCAAATGCCAACAACCTGTGATAGCCTAAAAAAATTATATCAGTGTAATAGACTTCAATTCTCCCGTTAGTCACTTGAGGTATCCTGAGTGGAAAGGTGGTGCACATATGTGAAAATTTATATTGATATAACATTTGTAGTCCAAGGAGTTCTCACCATCTTTTGCACTAAATTCCCTTGTAGAATCAAAACAGAACAATTGGATTCAAGATGCCTTTTTGGTGAGCAGGAGCATAAGATGTGATTAAAACTAAAGTAGTGGCTGATAAAGCTGTCAGCAGTTGTCCATTGAGCTGGAGATGTTATTAAATTATCAAATAAAAGTTATGTATGAGATGCCCATGAACTACAACTGATCATACTTACCTCAGTCCTTCCTATAGATTATTGATCTATAAAAGAAGCTACAATCCAGAAACAATATTGGGTTTGATAGCAAAAAGAGAATGATAATCCTCTGCTTACCTTGTAGCGTTGGCTCCAACGTTTGAGATGAATCCCATGAAGAAAAAGATCCTGGCTGCTAAAGGAGGAAGAGTTATCATTGAATGCAAGCCCAAGGCTGCGCCAAAACCCAAGTTTTCGTGGAGCAAAGGGACAGAGTGGCTGGTCAACAGCAGCAGGTCAGGTCAGACTGGGGCAGAGCTGACGCTCCCTGGCTCCTCAGATCTCACAATGTTACTGTGCTTAGTGTCTTTCAAGTCAGCTGAGTGGCTTCCGCATGGAGTCTCCAAGTTCAATTTTTGATTACTGCTTTAGTTCATTAACAATTCAGTGTCAACAACCACTTTATAATAGAGGGTTCACGTGCAAGGACTTTTTGAATGTTGAAGATTATATATATATATATATATGTATATATATATATATATTTGAATGTTGAAGATTTTATATATATACATATGTGTGTATATATATTTAAATAAATTTTAAAAGTTAAATACAAATATGAATTGTTTGAAATTAAAGTCTGAACAGAGGTCAGTAAGAATAAATAAAATATTATTTGGATGAATCTCTCTATAAAAAGTAGTTTAACAAACCAGTGATTTTTGTGCCTGCAGAGTGCCTGTTCCATTTTCATGTTATATGAAGAAGTATATGAAGGAATAAGTATATCAAGCATTCAAGGCAGAAGCATAGTCATTTGTCACTACTGAGAAGCATGTGGTACCCAACATTTAAAAGTGTATAGACTGGCAGTGTAGGAAATCTTTAGCTCCAGGATCCACGATGCCTTGCATATGACACTGCCATGGCTGGAGCACCATCAGATGATAGGAGCTTTTGGGTTCTATTATAGTCTAATGGTACTTATATGAAATCCTGTCACTGAGAAATATGCACTGGCTGAAAGGTCACGGTGTGATATAGGGCACTTTGAACATGATAAAGATCAAATTTAAGCACACACATATACATGGCATATATATAATATGTAAACTATATATAATGCATTGTATATATCACCACCTATAATATATATCATGTATAGTAATATATACATTATTATAGTAATATGTCATTATATGATATAGTAATCTATAAGACATATATGTAAACTAAAATTAGTATGGGTTTGATAGAAAAATTGTTAAGGTTTTCCACTGTTACTTGATTGTAATTTTTATTTCTGTGCAAAATTTTTAAATAGGGGTGGGTAGAAGTTTGACAAGGACTTGAAATGAGGGGAAGCATTAATAATTTTACTGTGAGATTTAATGGTATATTATTTTTATTTTGATAAATAAATCTTGCCTTAAGGCCAGAGGAAAAGCTAAAGTCACTAGAGGTCAGGCAATTGGTGACACACCATTTGGGAGACAGAGACAGTCAGATGACTCTATGAGTTAAGGGCCACCCTGGGCTACATAAGATCAATGCAGAAATAAATCTAGGTGGTGGTAGACTATACCTTTAAAACAGTGCTAGGGAGTCACACCCTTAATCCTAGTGCTAGAGGGAATATAAAATGAGAGGAGAGTCTTGGTAGGGGTAAGACTTTTTTAGTGACTTGTCTGCTTTGTTTTTCTGGTTTTCGGGTTGATTTTCTTTTTATCAAAATACAAATAATATACCACTGCAGAGAGAAAATGTACAAAGAGCCCGACGCCAAGATGTGATAAGCCATCTGAGAGTCGCATTTATTAGAGACAAAATGTCTGGGAGAAAAAGTAGAGACAGAGCTGAGTGGAGGCTGGAGAGACATCTGATGAGGTGCAGGCCGATTTGAGACATGAAGAGTTTGAAGGAAGGCAGAAAAGTCTGGTTGAACAGTCTTGGATTCTCCACTGTTTGAAGAGAGACCGATAGGAGCCCAAGAAAGTGCTTTGGCCAAAAGTGCTTCTAAGAGGAGTTTTATGTCTACAGGAACTGACCTCACTGTGAAGTCCCCAGATTCCAGTCAAGATGGCATTGGGCTAAAGTCTGTGTTCTTCACAAAATGCAGTGGCCAGTTTTTCTGTGCAGAGCATGGCACAGTGGCTCATTATGTTCCTTCACATTTGGAGAAAATCCTCCTTAGCAAAAAAAAAAACAAAAAAACCAACAACAACAACAAAAAAAACCACAACCACTTTTTGCTGTTGTCTGTTGTCTTGTTTCAAAAACAGATTCCAAAATAAGCTGTAAGTTAGAACTGGATAATGCAAGAGATGGAAGAGAATCTTATTACACATTGGAGCAGAATTTCAACATTACTTAGTAAGATAGAGATGTCCTAATTATTTTTTTATCAGACTGTCCTTTCAAAAAAAACTAATATTTCTATTGTTTTGAAAACAAGGAGATAAAGTTTAGAAAATGATTTAAAGAAAGTTGAAGAAGTAACAAGTATTTAATGTTGAATTTAAGGATAAGAGAATGCAAGAGAAGACATCCACAGCCCAGCACTGGGCCAATGGGGAATCCTGCCGACGAGAGGGGGGAAGGACTGTACAAGCCAGGGTCAGGGGTGTCAAGGATATCACAAGAAAACTTATGGAACAACTAGCCTGGGCTCATAGGAGCACAAAGAATCTTCCTTAGGACCCTAGCAGTTATCTAGGAAAGTGATGAAGATTAGCTTCCCAGCACTCTGCCAATGCCAAGAGAGAACATTTGAAACAAAGACTGGACCTTGAAAATGTCTTAAAATGTATTAAGAAGATACTGGTATAAAATGTAATAATAACATTTGTATTGCAAGGTACAATAGTAATATATGTTATTAAATGTGTTTTATGAATTGTGTGTTTTTTTAATTTTATAGGATACTCATATGGGAAGATGGTAGCTTGGAAATCAATAATATTACAAGGAACGATGGAGGAGTTTATACATGCTTTGCAGAAAATAATAGGGGGAAAGCCAATAGCACTGGGACTCTGGTGATCACAAGTAAGAAATCCTTTGATATTTGAGTCATGTTTGTTAAATGATGCTTAAGTTTGCAGTCCTGCATATATGTCATTCAAAACTAAGTTTCTAATACAATCAATGTAGTGATGAGTTTCCATTTCAGAAGCCTGCTGGGCAAGTTCCTTCCTCTGAGGAGTTCTTACTGGAAATAAATGTGAAAACATCCTATTCCTTTGCAGCATGGATCAGAATATACTGGGTTTTATTCATTTTTAAAACCTTTTATTGAGTTTGTTCTTTTACAATTTCACACAAGTATCATGTGCATTCTGCTTGTGATAACTGCCATCTCTAACACCCTTCTCACCCCTGTGACCCACTTCCTCTCTCGAAGCTCCCTTCTTTAATAGCTTTGTTATTAAGTGTTAGGGCTTGGGTTTATTACTGTGATAAGACCCACTGAGTTGAACATGTGT
The DNA here is from genome assembly GCF_982192425.1 of Myodes glareolus. NCBI lineage: Eukaryota > Metazoa > Chordata > Mammalia > Rodentia > Cricetidae > Myodes > Myodes glareolus. Next base: position 54,815,360 of record NC_142044.1, read on the forward strand.
CATCTATGTGAATATGGTTTTGGAACTTTACCTGTTGAAACACAATAGGATTTGTATTGTCAATTGGACAATAATGGTCCCTCCTGAAGAACCCAACAGTAGCAAATAATTATACAAGGAGAGGGTGAACTGTAGATGGAAGTTTCTGTCTCACCTGGTCCTGCAGTCATTCAACCCCAAAGAAATACAAAGAGACTTATATTAACTGTAAACTGTTTGGCCTATTAGCTCAGGCTTATTATTAAGTAGTTCTTACAATTTAAATTAAGCCATAATTCTTGTCTATGTTTAGCCACATGGCTTGGTACCTTTTATCAGTGAGGCATTCTCATCTTACTTCCTCTGTGTCTAGCTGATGACTGAGTCTCTGTCTTCTTTTTCCCAGAATTCTCTTAGTCTGGTTGCCTTTCCTGTACTTCCTGCCTGACTACTGGCTAATCAGTGCTGTATTGAACCAATATGAGTAATAAATCTTTGCAATGTAAAAGACCATTATCCCACCCCAGTGAGCCCCATAAACCTGGGCTTGTGTAGCCTCACTGTAGACTACCACAGCTGCTCTGAAGTCATGACTACATTGGCTCTGCCATGCCTAGAAGACTCTTCTGTCTGTCATTCAGATCTTCCTTCTTTCCATCCTCTTATTCGTGGCACTCTCTGAGATTTATAAAGAGTAGTATAAATATTCTACTTAGGGCTAAGCATTCAACTGTCACCTATTTTAACCATTTCAAGATGCCATGAGCATCTGTATGCACTGGCATCCATTACAGGGATATCTCTGGTTCAAAGCTGGGAATAGCATTTGCTATCAGTATAAACTTAAAACTGTAGAAGGGACTTTGGCACCATGACAATTTAAATAAACAATAGTATCAAGTTTGTCCCTAAGGTCTAAGACATCCTCTGCCATGGGATTTTGAATGGCTTTGTAGTAACAAATGACTTTGTGTGTGGCCAGCCTCAAATCCAATCAGAGCGAGTGGTTACCCCCATGATAATCATGCCATAATTGCATAAATGGGCACATCTTCCCTGATATAATGATATTACAGGCAATAGGGTTTATAGCTGGGTAAGAATGTTGTTGCCTTAATCTCCCCTCCCCCCCCCAGCACTCTATATAATATCTTCTAGCAATGTGAAAGCAAGGCAGCAAGGGAAAGCTTCTAGGCTCAGTTCTAGCTTCATTTCTCTATACCTTGTAACCAAAATATGTGTTGTTTTTGTCCATAGCTTTTGCAAACTAGTTATAGTGACAAGGGTCCTGTATTATTGGGAATCTCTGGTCCATGCAATAGCACATCAAGAGCTATCACTTACCTGCAACCCTTTATCTTCAAGAATAACCTAACAATAATAATCCTAAGAATCCTAGACCAGAAGGATAGCTCCCTTGTAACTCTCTCTCTCTCTCCTTCTAACTCAAAAATTTATTTTTAGGTAGTAAGTTTTATATGCACTTTTCATAGATCCTTAGTTTTGATTAACCTTTTGTACATCCCAGTCTGCCCCACTTCTAACACCCTTTTCTGATTAGACTTTCCACTCCCTAAATTTCTTTTACTTGTTTTTATGTCACCTGTGAAATTCTATATATTCTCCCTTAAAGACTTTCCCGATCTCAATAGTCCTTTTCTGATTTACTTACCTTTACAGATCTTCTATTTTAAACATGAAAACTCTAAATATTTGAAGCTAAGAACCACATATGAGAGAAAATATATGTTTTTTTTATCATTTTGAGCCTAGGTTACTTACCTTGCTCATTATTTTTTCTCTAGTCTCATAAATTCACCTGAAAATTTCCCATTTTCGTTTTCTCTGTAGCTGAGCAAAATTCATCTGTGTATATGCTACACATTTATTATTCATTCAGCAGATTGTGGGAAACTATGCTGATTCTACTTCCTAGCTGGAGAAGGAATAAACGAGGTGTGAAATTATCTCAGGAAAGGAATCTGGAGTGCTTTGGGTGTACGCACAGGAGTGGGATAACCAGGTCATATGGGAATTCTAGTTCTTGCTATTTTCTGAGCCACTGCACTTATGTCCATGATGGCTACTCACAGTATGTAAGAGTTCCTTTGTATCTACATCCTTGCCAACATTTTTTTATCCATTGATTTGTTCATATAGCCATTCTGACTAGGGTGAGTTGGAATCTCATAATAGTCTTAATTTTCATTTCCCTAATGACTAAAAATGTCATTGAGCATTTCTCTAAGTATTTATCAGTCATTTTTAATTTTTTCTTTTGAGGACTCTGTTCAAAGTGATGCCCCCTTTTTGGATTGTGTTGTTTATTTTCTTGATGATCAGTTTTTTGAGTTCTTTATGTATGCCAAATATTAATCATATTAATCCTCTGTCAGAAATATAGCTGGCAAAGATTTTTTTCCTATTCTGTGGGTTTCCTCTTCATTAGACAAATGACTTACTTTGCTGTATAGAAGGTTTTTAGTTTTCTGAGATCTCATTTGTCTACTGTTGGTTTTATAATCTGTGCTACCAGAGTCCTATGACAAACTATTTCTTGTTTCTATTTACGTGGAATACCTTTGCTCATCCTTCCATATTGGGTAGAGTCTATATTTGATAAGGAGGTATGTTTCTCAGAGACAGAAAAATGGTGGATGCTGTTTTCCAATCTCGTCTGCAAGCTTATGCCGTTTGACTGGGGACCTGAAAGAGAAGATAATCAAAGTTATTATTGAAAGATGTGTGTTTGATACATGTCATTTTGTTAATCTTGTAGTGTTTCTTTTCTTGGTCTTCCTCTGCTCAAGTGCTGACCTAACATTGTCTATTTTCCCATCTAGTCTCTTGGATACACTTATTTTTCTCTTCAATCTGAGATATTCCTCCAATATACTCTGTAGGGGTGTCTTGGTGATAGCAAACACTTTTAGTCTGCTTTTATCATGGAAAACTTTTCTTTTCCCTTCAATCATGATCTTAGTGATCATAGTGTCTTAGTGAGCATAGTTGTCTGTGTTGTCATCTGTGGTCTTCCAGAACTTGTAGGACATCACTCTATGTCTTTTAGGCTTAGTCATCATCAAAAACTTGCCATCACCAAAACTGATGGATATTCCTTTCTATGTGATTTGGTGTTTCTCTCTTGAAGCTTTCAATATCCTTTCTCTGTACCTTTAGAGCTTTGACAATTACATGACACGGGGAGTTTCTTTCTGATACTATTTGGATGGTTGGTTTTTGTTCGTTTTTTGTTTGATAGATTGATTTATATGCTTCTTTCATCTTAGTGGTCATCTCTTTCCATGGATTTCAGAATTCTTCTTCTATGAGTCTTTAAAAAACTGTTCTGTTTCTTTAATCTTTATTTCTTTTCCTTTATTTATATCACTGTTTTATATGTTTACACTTTGGGTTATAATTCCTTTCATGGGGAGATGTAAACAACATCTTCCCCTTGGTCCTAATGACAAACTGAGGGATGGTTCTACCAAAGTTCTCTCTTAGGAACCAATGAGCTTCTTGGGCTTCCTCTTAGAGCATATGTGAGAGGTTGCTTGCAGGAATGTGGGTGCTCCGACTCCAACAGGCCACACCTAAAAAGCCTTTACCTAGTAGAGGTGAGGGCTTCCCATAACTGCATAGATGAATCCCCTTCCCTAGTCTCTCCAACCTATACATTCTAGCCCTATCTGAGTCACATGCAATTAAGACAGAGATGTATATAACGGAGTAGGGATCTGATAAATACTCAAATGGTCTCATGACTCTCCCCAACAGTCTATGAGGGATATACACAATCAACAAGCTCAGAGTAGATATTCACTTTGCAAGAGGTACAGCTGAACTACCAAAGATAGAGGTCACTAATTCCAGAGGAAAGTTACTCATAACAGGGCTTTTTATCCCTGAGACTACATGTTCTTGTTCATGTTTAAAACTTATTAATTTATTTAAAACTTATTATTTTATTTGACAGAGTAATCCAATTCTTCTTCCTTGTCTTTAAGTCCTGATAGTCTATCTTCTGCTAGATATATTTTATTAGTGAGTCCACTACACTTTTTAATAGACATGCTGAATATTTCATTTTGAGTTTTATTTTAGTTTGGGATTTCTTCAGTAATTGTATCTCTCTATTGAATTATGTTTTCATATATCCTGAATTTTTCTCATTTTATTAAGCTGTTTGTGTTTTACTGGCTTTCATTTTAAGATTTACTTGTATTCCCTTTGAGCCACTTAAACATTCCCACAGTTGTTCTTTTGAATTAGTTGTCTTGTCATCTAAGTTGCTCTCATTGGGGATAATTAATGTGGGTTTAATCATTTTGGAGGAATCATGTTGTATTGGATTTTGTGTTACTTGGATTTGTGTGTGTGTATATGCGTGTGTGCACGCACATGTGTGATGGGCCTTGGAAATTTGTAGACTGTTCATTGCATCTTTTAGTATAAATATCTGGCCCACTTTCATTGAATGAGCTTTAGGATCCAAAGTTGTTACCACCCTTAAACCACATTGTAGGGTTTTGGAAGAGCTGGGTGGTACTTGAAATTCAATTTTAAGGCCTCCCAGAGCTTATTCATGATGGTTAGCAGAGGTCCTCAGGTGGCAGGTCTTCTACAATACCAGATAATATGATGCCTCATAATGTCTTTTAATGTGATTTACTCTTTTTTTATTTCAAAACATGCAGATCCTACACGAATCATTTTGGCCCCAATTAATGCTGATATCACTGTTGGAGAAAATGCTACAATGCAGTGTGCTGCCTCCTTCGACCCTTCCTTGGATCTCACATTTGTCTGGTCCTTCAATGGCTATGTGATTGATTTTAATAAGGAAATTACGCATATTCATTACCAGAGGAATTATATGGTATGTGTTTTATATTTCATCTTATTAACATCTCAATGATTCTTATGTATCTGCACTAAAACTTCAGTCATGAGCCAGAGAAATAGCTTAGCAGCTAAGTAGACCACCAAATCTCTGGACCTGAGTTTAATTCTTGGAATTCACACAGCAGAAGAAGACCAACTCCCAAAAGTAGCTTTCTGGTGAAATTGTGCCATAGTTTATACACACACACACACACATACACACACACTTAAAAATTCATAAACATAATACTATTTTATAATATTTTAAATTTGGCCTGCAGGCATACACACAGACAGAATATTGTATACATAATAAATATTTTTTTTAAATTTAATGATGTGACATTCATGTGAAAAGCTTCTAATTTTTCTTAGATTAATCATGGTACTCTTAAACATTTGTAAAGGACTAGTATTAATGAGTCTGAGGGTGATATCCTCAAATATTTATTGATTTTTAGGTTTATTTTCCTATTATATGATTTTTGTATTGATATGGACATTACCCGATTAAATTTGTACCAGAGAACCCATCAATTTTACTTTAATGAGAGAAAACATTGAACTTAGTCCATGTTATATTGATTATTTTAAAGTTATTTATTTTACTCTATGGAGGTAATAAATCAATGAAATGTTTGTGTTTCAAGACTTGAACCAGTCTGTGTGGCTTGAAATAGATAAAGTGGTTAATTTTAGGACTTGGAAACTGTACATTCCACAAACTTTGTCATTTAACACAGCACCTAAAGGACAGAGAGAATGCCTAGAAATGATGCAGGGGATTGACCTCCATGGGGACATCACTGGGGGTGTGGACAGTGCTGAGGCCATCAGGGGACAAACTGGTCCCACATGTGCTTCTGTCTCCTCTCTGGAAAGACTCCTTAGGATCTTGTGTATCTGTTTGGCACATGTCCTTAATGACGAAGATGTGTTGAGAATGGGAATTATGTTTGTAGGAGGAGACCAATAAGAGGGCATAGGATGCAGAGAGCAAAGTGGTGGGGGATATAACCAAAGTACAGTAATATATATGTGTGAAATTTTTATTTAACATTTAAATGATAGAAACAAAGTCAATTAGAACAAATGAAAATATGCTGATCTGGTAAGTATGCCTTGAACCTCAGCACTCGGGAAGCTAAATCAAGAGAATCTTAGATTCTTGAGGCTAGAGGCCAGCCTGGACTACATAGTGAGTCCCCGTCTCAAGAAAAACAAACAAACAAACAAAACAGAAGCAAGCATAAAAGGGAAAAAGAAAACACTAACTTCAAAACCAGGTATTAATGTACACACAAGCTTGAACCAACTCAATGGGATATTTCAGAATTTTTACATCACATGTAATCTGAATAAATGTTTATAAATTATAATAACATTATGCTTCAGGTTGACGAGTTGCCTGTACTTCATTTGTCTAGCACTTTTTCTTTAGGTAGAGTAAGACGTTCTTTAACCAGACAGGGACATTTCTGGATAGTTTTGCTGCATTCTGAACTCTCTGAGTGTGCATGTGATGCCCCTGCATGCTCACTGTAGAGTCCAGTTCTTTACTGGCACTGATCAATAATAATAATAAATCAATAGTAAATGTGCAAATTTGGTTTCTGAGTCAAAACTACACTTAAAATTAACAGGGAAGGACTGGAGAGATGGCTCAGAGGTTAAGAGCATTGCCTGCTCTTCCAAAGGTCTTGAGTTCAATTCCCAGCAACCACATGGTGGCTCACAACCATCTGTAATGAAGTCTGGTGCCCTCTTCTGGCCTGCAGACATACAGACAGACAGAATGTTGTGTACATAAAAAAAAGAAAAAGAAAAAAAAATTAGCAGGGAATAACATATGTTATTTTGATCTTATAAGTGAAACTTTTATGATGCTCTTAATATAACTTGTCTATCCTTAGTTAAACTGGAACTACAATCTTTATCATTTTAATAATTCTTTACATTATTTGGTAGTTTTTGAAAGACAAGTCCTCCTCAGTTTTTAATGATTTTAAGGAAATCAATAAGTCTTAATTAGAGAAATGAAGTTTCCAGTTCATTTATTCATTTGGTGTAATAAATTGAATAATTTCTGACCTACCATCTTGGAAGATGACAAGCAGAGCTTGTAATAGCTGCAATAACAAGTAACAGCTGTGGAGCTCACTGCCTTCAAGGCAGTCTATAAAAATAGATCTGGGAGGTAAAAGTTACCCTAATTATGGTGAAACTTCACATTTACAGCCTAGGTACATTCTTTAAAATAATAGTTACTTCGGGTTATTTGACACTAATACCCACTATAACAAAAATTAGGTGAAAAAGGAAAAAATGAGAAAAAGAAATAGAGGAAGGAAATGGTTGCTATGCTAAAGGAAAAAAAATGAGAACACAGATAAGGAATGAGTTGTTGAGACTATGCTCTATCTGCAAAGGATCATCACAGAGGGGGCAGTAAATAGCTGGCCCTGTGCTGGTCTAATGAGTGTTTGCTGGTAGTGAGCCCTGATTGGGATTCTTCACCTCAAGTGGTTCCCATCAGCTAACAGATAAGCCAAAACTGTATTTTCTGGGAAAAATATGGGACAAAACTGAATCACATTAGCAAATGTCCATTATTGGCACTTCAAAAAAAAGACTAAAGAGTTAAATTCATAAAAAAATACAGTCTCAGGATAAGAGTGGCTATTGTAATTAAATAGATCCACTTGTTTTACGTTCCAACCGTTTTTGTAAAGTAAGTGATCGGAGCAATTCTCTTTTGAACCTCCCAAAGTCCAGCAAAGGCTTCTTAGTGTCTTCTGTTCTCAACAAAAAGTCAGTGACAAACCTCACGACTGAATGACATTTAAGTGGAAGTGTCAGAAACACATCTCAGCTATCTTTCAGAGACAGCCCTCATGTCTAGCCCCAGCTTCTGGGTTTGTTGGGAAAACTTCCACCTGAGGCTTAGAGAGTGAAAACACGGGGGCATTGGGGACATCGGTGGGGTGGAAAAGGCACAGAGGGCTGTGGTTCTCTGTTGCTCAAACTTGCACAAGAAAAAAATGTCCCTTTGGCTGTCTCTTAAATAACATTTGACTATTTTTAATTTGGGAGAAGATTCTGATAGAGGGAAAGAATGCTATAGGCTAAGGCAAAAGAAACACTGACAAGCAAAGATGTATACAAACAAAAATTATAATTATGTGACTATATAATTATACAAAAATTCAGATACAGAGTCTAAAATGAGACAATGGCCATTATCATAATGTTTCAATAATTATTGCTTCCAACGACTAATAATAGAAGTGGTAATTACTAAAAATAATCTAGATATAAAATTTAATTTTTATTAAATAAATTTTCATTTCCCATTAAATTTTTTTTTAAAAAGTCATTTAAAAATCAAGCTAGTTTTGATCCCAGCTTGCTATTTCCAGCTTTGACCACTGAGCGGCAGCCGTGCGTAAGGTTTTAGGATTCACGGCCCAGCCTAATTTAAGCACCAACCTTGAAGCGAATGCATGTCATATTTCCCATTACACAGTGAGGTGATACACAATGCTACGTCTCACTGTAATTCTTTTCTTTGTGGAGTCCCATAAGTACTAAGAGGAAAGTCAGTATTGTTCAAGTCATATTTTACCCTAAAATCTTGTTTGATGACCCATTTACACCAATATAATCCACATTAATTTTGTCTTCAGACACTGGTAGCAGCCTTTGCAGTGTAAGGCAAGAAGAGCCTACACAGCGCAGGGTGTAAGTATGAAGTCACTGGTGATCCAAGTCACTGGCTCTAGGTTGTCCAGAGCTATGGAGAAACAGAGCACAGTCAGTAAAGAGGGTTTGAAAAGCATCCTGAGAAAGGTTAGAGTTAAGTTTGAGCAAAGGGAACCAGAGTAGGTCAGTGCAATCCAAAACCAGACTTGGAGATTTGAACCTTTTCCCGCCTGGGGTAAGCATGCTGCACCTAATCACCCTAAGGTTGCTCTTCACTGGCCGTTGTCTGACATACCTGCTGCTGCTTGCTCTTGGGTTTGTTGTTGTTGTTTTGCAATTTCCTGGCAGCAAACAAGTAGAAAAATGTGCTTTGTAGTTAAGCTAGCTTCTTTCAAAAACTGAAACCTCAAAGTGGAGGGGGCACAAGCCCAAGTTGATGCTTAACAAGAAACAATGGTCAGGTCATTAATTATTGGTTGATGATTGCTTCCAGCAATAAGCCTTTGTTCTTTTATATATGTTGGAGAAGCGCATGTGTGTGGAAGGGGTTGTCTAGGGTATGGCTGCATGTACTCATGTATGTGTATGCACGTGTTGTCCAAAGATCTTTGGGTGTCTTTCCTCAGGCTCCATAAACTGTTTTTATTTTATTTTCTTGAGACAATGTCTCTCTCTAGCATGGTGCCTGTAGGTGAGGCTAACCGAGCAGAAAGTTCCAGTGCTGGTTCAGGTATATACCACCATGTTTGCCATTTTTACTTTCTTGAATTTGAGGATTGAACACACACACACAAACACACTAATAAAACTTAGCAGAATTACTTTTCCCAAGAAAATATAATTAAGGACAACAATATACAATAAAGGTAGCAAAGTTGCTCTTATGAAAATGGTGTGTTTGTACATGTGTATGTGTGTGTGTGGGGGGGGGTTACTGAATGGCAAAGAACCCAACCTATTGGGCTTCTCTCATTCCTTCCTTTGGAGATGTTGAGAACTCTGAGGCTAATAGGAACCAATGAAAACCTCATGAATTAGGTCATATCCAAGTTTTCTTTCAACTCTAAAACAAACCCATTGGGTTCAAAGCTTTGGCATATTGCTCCTTCATTTAAAAAAAATGTTTAGCAAGAAACTCAAACAAAATTCTTATTGTGTGTTTTCTTTAAAAATGGGCCAATTGGTCAAAACTGAATTCTCGAGTCATTGGTCCAGTTTCTGTCAGCATTTCCAGGCAACCCCTGTATGATCTCTTAGTAATTACAGCTTCCCTTACATATGGGAGCTTTGGAATGTTTAATGGCATACTTTATAGAATTTTTAATTTTCAAAATTTAGACACAAGTAATTAAAATGTTGCAATATTAAAACCAATATTAATTTAGGTATTGAATATGAGAGAATTAGTGTCAGTTGTATGTGTGAAAATACGCTTTGTGTTTATTAAAGAGAATGAGCTTTTTTTGAGAACTGTCGTAAAACAGTTGCTGAGGTGTTAGTGGCATGGACATCATGATGCCAGAATTCTCAGTGCTCAGCTGTAGACAGAGTGATTCTAGCAGGAAGAAAGACACTAGGCGGTGTGTCAAACCAAACAGTGAGACAAAACAGACACCTTATCAGTTGCTGTGGGGTGTAACTATACTATTTTGCCACTTCACCTGCTTTAAATTTAAAAAGGAAAGCAAGTTAATGTAACATCTGTGAAGAGCAGCTTCTACATAGGAGAGAAGGAAGCTAGACCCGGTTATCAGATATGAAAAGATTGCCTTGGGGTTGATTAAAAGTTGTAGCTTTCCTAAGGGGTTCCAGCTCGGTTTGTATTTGCGCATGCAACATGTTTCAGCAGCTCCAGATGCTCCCACAGGTCCCCAGAGCTCCAGAGGCCCCCCTACAGATCAGAGGCCCCCCCCACAGTCTCAGGGCACTCCAAAGTTCCCCACAGTCTCAGAGGTCCCCCACATCCACAGAGGCAACCACAGATCCAGATTCCCCATAGCTCCAGAGGCTCTCCACAGCTCCAGAGGTTCCCCCACAGTCCCAGAGCCACCCCCCACACACAGCTTGGAGGCCCACCACAGTCCCAGAATCACCCTACAGCCCCAGAGGCATCCCACAATCCTAGAGGCACCCCACAGCTCCAGAGCCCCCCCCCACAGCTCCCCACAGTTCCTACTGAACTGCTGCCACTAGAGCAGCCACAGAGTACCACTATCAGGAGAGGCTGCCTGTAATAGATGTACTTGCTGCTGTTAGAGGAGCCTGTGGATGCTGCTAGCATGTGAGGCTCTATGGTGTGTCTGATGTAGCTGCTCTCAAGCAAAGGAAAGTCTTGCTTCAATTATAGCACATTTATTAGACCTATTTAATACTTTCTGTTTGTGTTCACCAAGCGCATGCTTTATAAGACATGCCTTTTTGCAGCCTTGTCAATTTCAAAGGAACAAAGCATGCTTTGTATTGATCATGTTGCTTTTCTTGCACGTTCTTTGGGTTGATTTGTTCATATATGTTAGTAATAGTTCAATTTTTATTTATTGCAATAATTATTTTACAGTTAGTGTATAGTGGAGGAGGAAGTAAGGAATGGGCATTTATATGTTGTGAGTCTTTTGACTTAAAACTTGGGAGACTTCTGTGGTCAACCACATATACACGCTGGAATATCCCCCGAACTTTGCTATCACAATTTCCAGGATGTGATTCAACTCTCCTCATCTGAAGGGAAGAAACTGTGATGCAGCCAAGCTGTGGCTTTTAGTGAAAATAAGTGAACATTTGCATCTAATTTGTGGCGAGAATGTGCTGAGACCCGTGATCTTCACTTGCTTTGTAAGCGTTCTATCAACCGCAGAGAGCCCCGGCCTCTCCTGAGGATGGAAAGTGTTAGCTGCCTGTGTAAAAATGTCAGAACCTATTTCACACACACACTAGAAAGGATATGGAGATTTCCCCTCCGCTTTCCTCCTGTGGGGTTTCAGCAACATGCCTTCACCAGATATAGAGCAATGAGTCTGTGTTTTGTGTTTTGACGTTCTTGCAATTCTTGCATGAGCCTGTCACTGCCTACTCAGGATCTAATATTTAAGACAGAGTTGGTTCTTAATTGGCTTCAATTTAAGCTTCTACTAGGCATGGGGGTTTGTGACTGGGATCAAATGAGCCAGAACATTAGTAGCTTTGACTCTCCACCTCCTCAGCCATGTAAAGGGCACACATCCAAATGTTTGAAGATGTGTGCAGAAGAGAACTCAGCATGCGGTAGAATCTACGGCCAAGCAGAAGACATATGTATGTTCTTAACACTGGGAAGAGTCTTGAACAAGACCCAAATCCTTGTGTAGATTATAATTTGATGACAAGTTACATTACAGTAGAATCACCATCCATTTGGATAGTTCTGTAAGATTTTATCATCTTCGTAAGATGAACTGTGGGACATCTTGAATTTGGTCAATTTTCTCAGCTTTGTAAAGCTAAGCTAACAGTTCTCAGTCATGAAACCTTTATTTACCCTCATTGATATCACTAAAATACTTAAAGGCTGACGTTTTTATTTAAAAGTACCAAGAACCAAGTAACAGTATATGAACTGAACAAGATATTCGTGTGTGTGTGTGTGTGTGTGTAAATACACATGTGCACACAATAGCAATTAGTGATAAAAAATAATTTGAAGGAGAATGGGAGGGGTACCTGAAAGGGTTTAGAGGGAAGAAAAGAAGGGGAAATATTATAATATAATATTCTCAAAAATAAAAAATAAAAAGCTACTGATCAACTAAGTCCATCATTGGCTTCTCTTCAGTGTTGCTAACTGACAGAATGCCAAAGACACCAGAGTCCAAAAGGCCTGAAGTTCTGTTTCTTTAGTTTCCAACTGGAAAGCTGAGGCTGGAGCAGAAGTTGAACATGTACTTGTCAGGTCTGTCACAGATGCTTCCTCATAGGAGAAAGCAATATACCTCCATATCCTAAATGCTGTGTGGTTCATGGAAACGCACTGACTGACCAGTCGCTGGTTTTGCCCATAGCTCGATGCCAACGGGGAGCTTCTCATCCGCAACGCCCAGCTGAAACATGCCGGAAGGTACACCTGCACGGCACAGACCATCGTGGACAATTCTTCCGCTTCCGCTGACCTTGTTGTGCGAGGTAAGAGTTGCCAATGATTCAGATGAAAACAAACCCCAAAATGTATTCGACATTTGTAATTCGAACAGTCTTCTGGTCACCCTGGATATCCAGATGCTCATGTGTTTACAGTACGACTCTGTGTTGCAGATGTGTTTCTGGTTTCCTCCCCACAGCTCGGGACGGCTTTCCCTAGACAAGTAGTAAAAGCACTCATTCTGTTTGTGCCACTGACCATGTGTCTTCTAGAAAGTCACACCACAAGTCTCTTACTGACTGTGTTTAAAGCTAAAACACTCACTAAGCTCCATGTTTCCTTCTAATGCTTCTCAGTGCGTGATACAATACAATCAGCTTTTTACTTCAATTGGGGAAAAATTGAGGGCATTACTTACCTTAACCACAAATGTGATCTATTTGTTATTGTTGTCTTAGAACTTAAATGTGGATTGATGCATTACCATGTCGCTGTTTACTGCTTGTTTTCTACTACTGCTTTTGCTGGCGTAGGTGATGTAAACGAGAATGTGATGAACTAAGAGTGTATGGCAAACGCCATCCCTTTGCCCCTCAGCTGTGGAGGAGAATGACTTGGAATGAGAGCTAGCTGGGAACTGTTCTCCACTTGTTCACTGCCTGCACAAGGAAGGCATTCCTCTTAGCTCAGTTCCAAAGACATTCCAGGGGTTGGCTGCAGACTCTTCACCTTAATGTCTTCCCATTTCCTGTAACCATCTCCAAATACCCAGCAGCTCACAAAATGCTTTAGTATTTCCATATGTATTCTTTGACCCAGTATTCTTTTAATGTTCTTTCTATGTCATTTGTTGCCCAAATTTTATCACCCTTCAAAGCCTGCTCAAGTATTCGTCTAGGATTTTTCTGGTGACTCACATATTAGTTCTTCTCTGAGCCTTTAGAATTTCTATCCCTTCATATTAACTTGTGTATAACTTATTATTGTCTACTATAAAAATCTTGTGCATTTTGACTAATATTTAGTAAGTCACATAAGCCTGTGAAATTTTTATGACTACTTTTTTCTTAATTTTTTAAAATTTTTGCACTTACTATCTTTTAACATTTGAACATTATTTAAGTGCTTATTTTTATGACAATTTTTGAAAATGAGATAAATACTTAGTAAATAAAATATTTGGGGCTTGTACAAGTGAATTCCTCACAGGCTCATACCCATCTGAATTCCCCTCTGGAACAGCAAAAACAAAGATTGAACCCTTGACCAACAGCAGGCAATGCTGAAAATCCTTCAGTCTTGTGTAGGGGTAGCAAGGACCTGACTGAAATTTCTTTATCCAGATGAGCTCGTTTATCCATTCCGCAGACCATTTACTACAAGTTAATTAAGAAAACTCCATTACACAGTTCCAGGTTACAGAACTTCTCGTGAGTTCAGCCTCTCCATTCCCAGTAAACTGTTACTTGAGGCACTGACCACCTTCACAAGTCATCTAAGCAGACACTAGCTACAAGTCCATTTTTGACAGGACCTTAAGTGGGGATCTTACTAGAATCACTTAACGTATTTTAAGAAAAAGAATCAGTGCTACCAGAGGGTTCATGTAGCAATGCATGAACATCCATGTTCTCAGAATCATAAGATCATTATGGTGATATTGGCATACATAATAGAAGGCGTTTTATGTACACAAGCTTAGTAATTAATAATAATCCATTGTTTATATCTTTACAGAGACAAAACTAATTTTAGAAAGATGCTATACTAGGTAATATGTGGAAATTTAAAAAAGAAACATTTTGTATGGCAATTTTGGGTTCTAGGGAGAAAGGTGCCTGGCAAGAGTCTAGCAGGTGCACTCAGGAGATGCACAGTGCAGCATTTCAGGTCCTGGCAGTGGTGGGTGCTGCACAGGGGAATGGATGTCTTCTCCATGAAATCTGCTCAGTCAAAGACTCTCCAATACTAGAAAGGTGTCCATTATGTGTAACCAGTAGACAGACTAAGTTCTCCAGAGTTTATGTATGTCACAGACTCTCGAACACTAGAAAGGTGTCTGTTATGTGTAACCAGTAGACAGAGCTGATGTATGTCACAGTGCGCACACTACAGAACTTCTAAATGTCTCATACATTTGGAATAACGGCTGAAGGGATAAACAATTCTCGATATTGTGTCTGATAAATAATGTTCTTAGTAACATATCCATCTAATTGTACTTTTGCATCTAGTTCAGGAAGTCATTAGCTGTGTAATTATTTATTTTATGGTAAAGAACAAAAAATTAATAAGCTTCATGTAATGAAACCAAAAGCATGCTTAGAATATAAATTTGAGTCAGGCATGGTGGCACATCTCTTTATTCTCAGAAGAGTGGGGGCAGAGGCAGGAAGAACTCTGTGAGTTCCAGCTTGTCTTCGTCTACATAGACTGTAAGTTGCAATTGGAACACCAGTGTGAATCCCATTTATTATTTGTTAATAACAAACACCCATTTCTCAAAACACAATGGAGTGTATAGCAGCCCACTCTTACCTGAAGTTTTTCTTTCTAGGCTTTCAGCTAGTCAAGGTCAATAACAATCTAAATATATTAAATGGGTCACTTCAGATACAAGTAATTCATGGTCTTTAAGTAGTATACTCTTGTGTGTGGTACGATGAAACCACATGCATCCCACTCCATCCTGCCCGGAATGTGTGAGTCATTCTCTGATCAGTGCATCATGTTTTATAGCTGCTCTTCTCAACCTGGAGGTTGCAACCCCTTTGGGAGTGGAATGACCCTGTTACAGGGATCATGTAGGACCATCAGAGAACAGGTTGTTACACTAAAAATCACAATGGTAGCAAAATTAGAGTTCCGAAGTGGCAATGAAAATAATTTTACAGTTGGGGTTCATCACAACATGAGGAGCTATATTAAGGAATCACAGCATTAGGAAGGGTGAGAATCACTGTTGTATAGCCTGCCCACTTGATAGTTGCTTAGTAGCCATTTGTTGTATTCAAATAACCTTTATCCCACTTAATAATGATTCCAAATCACAAAGTTTTATTACACCATAGCTTCATAATTTTGCATAAGTTATTAATCTCTTCATGTATTAGCTTGAAGAAAATGAATGCAGATCTGAAAATGTTAGTGGCCCACAACTTGTGTGCATGTATGTGGGTGTGCATTTGTATGTTCATGTAATTTTAATGAAGGAGTGGGCACATGCATGAAGCTTCATGAAAGTAGCATCTACCAGAAAATAGAGCATGCCTTTTATTGTTATTGTAAATTAATTAAGAATGGACACAATTAATTAAATCTAAATACCTTTTTATGGGTCTGTTTTCTAATGTAATACCTCAATACCTGAGCTAGGATAGTGTATAAAGAAAGGAGGCTTATATACATCATAGTTTATGAGGTTGGAAGCCCCACACTGTCACTGGCTCAGCCCTGCTGGGCAGTGAAGGACATTTATAACACAGAAAGGTCACAACACATCTCACTCAGGTGTGTGTGTGACTCATACCATGAGACTGTTATCAAAACAAACAGAAAGAAGCACCCTCCGTGACCTAATACCTCCTGATAGGCTCTATTTTGAAAAGGTTCCACCATTGGGAAACCAAACTTCTCACAGGTAAAGTCTCAGGGAACAATCCAAACTGTATGCAAACCTAAGCAGTTTCTAAAGAAACAGTACAGGAGAGTGTAACGGGAGCTATTGCGTGGGACATCCTGCTTAGAGGAGCTAATCTTCTGCATGTTGGTGAAGTCTAAGGAATTAGGGAAAAGGCAGCACTGTTGACTGAAAACAACTCTTCAAAATGGCACCAGTGTTTAGGCAGAAGACATCGTCTGTTAAAAGAACAAACTTGAATGTATTTAAACACGAATTCTGTATAAAGTGGCTTAAAGAAGACAAGAGAAATGATTGTGCAGAACCTGATCCACCAGTTCTACTCAAGCTGGAAACTGGGGCTCGCACAGACCTAGACCTTTTACTCCCCCCAAGCTGTCTTTTCTATCACTTCTGTCATCCATGTTGGAAATATTCCTGCAATGTTTATGCCTCATAGCTATTAGCTCTACAAGAGGCTTTGCACTTCAGGCAGTATGCTTCGAGAATTTCAGTACACAAAATTCAAGACGTGGATAAAACCCTGGCAAAAAGAAAAGACGATTCTCCCTAATCCAGAGAGTCTTACACTCAGCTCTCTCATGATCCCAACAAACTGATAAATAAAGTATGAAATTATGTAAAGGATACACCAAGTAGCCAAGGAAGCATGTGGCGATAAGAGATTCAAGAGGAGAAAATGAAAACAACACAACTCCTGCCAACATTCAGAGGAGAGTTATTAAAGTACGACTTAAAATAATCATGCTGAAATTGGGAAATTATTCAGAGTCAAAATGGTGTTAAAAAACTATAAAAATTCAGGAGTTAAGAGGGAGAAGAAATGCCTTTAAGTAGTATAGATGCACAGTTGTTGAAAACAGAAATCCCATAGATAACACCTCGGTGACAGACAAGGGTTGGATCAGAAAGCTGGAAGTCACAATTGAAAAAATCATATTTCATCATAAAGAATAAAAATTAGACATTAAAAAAAGATAAAGACATTGAATATGTAGCTGAGCCTGTGGCATGGACCTCTGGGCTTTGCTACTTGAGGATCTGAGGCAGGAGAATGACTTATATGAGAACTTTGACACTAGCCTTTCAAATATTGCTAGATCCAATGCAAAATATTTGGAAAAGACACTGAGAATATAGCAAGAAATTCTTGTTTTCCAGTAGAATTAATAGGAAAAAATAAACGAAAGAGGAGAGAATCACATTCCAAGACAGGATGTAGACAAATTTGGGAAGGTCAGGGACAAACAGGATCCCTTCTGTTCAAGAATCACAAAAAATAAGTAAAAATAAAACTTCAGGAAACCAAAAGTGAATACAGTGTTATACAAGCAATCCCAGTGAAAAGGATCTTCTTCACAAAGATGCAATGGTACATGAACAGTATGTTATTTGGTAGCAATAGTAACAAGATGACCAGGATGCTGGCCCACGTGATGGCCCCCAGTGACTCTTGTTTCTGGCTCAGCAACCTGAATATAACCTCTGTTGGCTTGTTTACTCTGTGGGTCAGCAGAAGTGATGCTTCAAGATCAGTGATGAACAATATTGCTCCAGTTCCGCGGCCTGAGAACTGAAGGCTGCCATATCAGAAGCAGATATCAATGGCCCCATGGAGAAGTCCACAGGAGGAGGGAATGTGCTTCCCCCATGCCATGAGCTGATTTACCAGTGATTGGAGGGAGATATCGAGGACATGTGACTCTTGCTGGTACCTTGATTGTAGCGTTCAGCTACCAAGAGAAACTGATCAAGAACCACTCAGCTCAGGCATTACAGAATGATTCATCCACCCACTGACACTATGAGAGATAGTAGTGCTTCTTGTCTTAAAGCTGCTGGTTTTGGGGATAATTTGTTATGTAACAATATAGGGCTAATACAATCATGGATTATTCTCATCAATGTGCTGAAAGAAGGATAGCCATTCTCTACATGCTTGTCTACACAATGAGGAACAAGATATATCAGGACAATTACAAACAGCTCCTTGCCCATGAAACCAAATGACTCAATATGAAACCGGACAAAAGATGTGAGCAGACATCTCACTGATGAGAGAATACAGAAACTGTAAATAAACACATCAAGTGTCCCACATGATGAGCCATTAGGAAAACACAAATCGGAAATCCAGGGAAATGCCACTGCAGACTCATTAAAAAGGCTACAATTTAAAAATAATGCAAACCGACTCATTCACATCTGAGTGAAGTAATTTCCG
This sequence comes from Myodes glareolus, assembly GCF_982192425.1. Taxonomy (NCBI): domain Eukaryota; kingdom Metazoa; phylum Chordata; class Mammalia; order Rodentia; family Cricetidae; genus Myodes; species Myodes glareolus. Next base: position 54,833,903 of record NC_142044.1, read on the forward strand.
AGGGAGCAGCCATGCTGAAAATAGTGGCTCTGAGCATATGGCTGTGCTACCTTGGGATCTGGCCTCTGCACTCAAGGTGTCTATCCCACAGACATAAAAATTTATGCAATAAATATGTATATTTATAATAAAAATGACAAGTATCAAAAGTGAAACACATAGATACACAAAATATGAATGAGATGCTCATAATGTCTTCATTTAAAATACTAAAACCTGAAAACAACTTAAGTGCCATTCAGTAGTTGAATGGTTAAAGAAATTCAGTGGAATATGGCTCAACCATCATAACTATGTAGTGACTGCGTTTATCTTAAGGGATTTGTACTGGTTAATTCACATTCTCAGAGTAAGTATATTCACGTTTTCAATGGGCAGGTAACCGGTCCCGGCTTTGTTGATTGCAGTTGGTGACCTTATGGTGAATCAGTATGCCAGGGGGCATGATCACCTCAGGGAGCACGGGGGGGGGGGGCAACCTGCACCTCTCATGGCAAGTGGGAACAAAGCGACATGGGGCTGAGGCCTCTATGCCCCTCCGGGTCTGCATAGGCACCAGCATTCCCTGGTTTTTCAGCTTGTTTTATCCTTTTTATGCAGTGCAGAGCCTCATTCCACAGGACGGTGCAGCCTTCAGTTAAGGTGAAACTTCCCACCTCAATGGCCTAAGCTAAATAAGTCTCCTGTCAGGAAAGTCTAGAGGCTCTTGAATACCAGGTGATGCTAGGTCTTGCCAACTGGACAGCCAAAATAAACCATTAGATTATTGGTCAATAAAAGGTTAAGTTGCCAACTTCTGAGTTATTTAGGATTCCAAATGGAAAATCAGGGATCTTGTATATCAGTGAATGCAATAGGGCTCAAAAAAAAAATCTTTTAAATTTTGTAGAATTCTTTGAGGTAGGTCAAAAATTAAATTTCTGTAGAATTTGTCATAAATATTCAATTATTTTATAGAGCCCTTACATCTGACTTATATTATTGAATAATAAACTAGGCTGAAATTCTTTCAAAGGAACCTCACGTCATTTTATTCCTCAGAAAGTTGGGGAGAACAGGCACCAAGGTTTCATGTAACACATATGTCAAATGAGGAGTGCAGGTATAAATGCAACTTCCTAAGACACACATACACACACATATAAAACACACACATTACACACACACCACACATACCACATACACACACATCACACTTTTCGCACACATGCACACACACTCACACACAAACACACACAGAGCATGGACAGAGACCTAGGTAAGAGATAAATATGTAAAGGCAAAAGGATCAATGTCCAGCTTGAATGAAACTAAAGAGGTAGCTTTTTGCAATATCTGGGCCAGAAAATACACATTTCACCTCAGATTCTTGGATGACAGCCTGAGTTTTCCACTTGCTCTGGCCAAGGCAATCTTGCCACAGAGACAGACTGGAGGTGCTGGCTCATCAGCCTTGCAGCACAGAGACAGCAAAATGGCTCTTGCTGCCCACACTGGCTGAAAAAAGGACCAACTAGGCGCCATTCAGAAGCATTTTGGCCCAACTCCACACTAAACCACAGCTACACTGGCTATTAATAGCGAATCTGGCCCAGAAATTAAGCATTTCCCTTTCTTCTGAGAATCAACTAATTCAGGTCAAGAAAATGCTGTTAAGAGCATCTCTCCATAGCGGTTCCTACTAAAGCTGAACATTGGAAATGAGTATAGGTCTGGTCAGAATAAGCATAGGATGTAGAAAATGGCTGGCTGTTTAAAATTAGAACTTACTGTCCTGTTTAATATGTTCTTAAAACTCAATGAAAAACTTTCCCAAGCACTACTGTGATTTAAACTGCATTAGCTGTGAAATTATGTTTTTCAGTGTAAGTTGAAGAAAAATGACTTACTTTCAGTGTCTGTCTTTGAGAAACTGGCCAGATTTTGATGAAAGGAATTTCTCATTACTCTGTAGATCTGTGTGCACAACTTCCTTTAAAAAATAATTGAGGACTAGAAAAATTGAAGCAGTCAAGAACCTCGAGGGCCTGTGACTGTTCAATGTCCATTGTAGTGCTAAGACACATTTTGTTTCTATGTGTGTGTCCTCACTGGACAGTAATGCCGAATTAAATTGAGGATCATGCAAATTATATCCATTTTAGAGCACGCACAGATAATGAATGGCACCTAAAAGTCTTGCAGGTAAATAAAGATCAAATGGATCGTCTTTAGAAGATAATTTGAATTATACTGAAGAATCATTGATTTTGCAACTCAATCTTTATATTATGATGGTATAGACTAGCAATATCAGACAAAAGCTATATATATATATTTATGTATATACATAATTTAATGTATATGATTCCATGCTATATTGTGAAGGATACATTGAAAGACCCCTGATATTGGAAGACTCTCACTCAAGCCTCGGAATAACGCGACCCCCCCAGTAACTCACGAGAGACCGTCCTTGCTGCAATCACACGAGGTTTAATGACAAGACGACAAGACAGGAACCAGTGCACTGGGGCCGCGACTCATAACCCACACAGGGGAAGAGTTTGACCTCGAGTGACTGGGAGAAGTAGTTTTTATAGGAAGAAACCACGCAGCCCAGTAATCCAGTAATCCGAAAGGGGGGCAGGAAGGGTGTCACAGAAAATTCTGAAAATTCCAGTGATGATTACAAGGGGGCAACTCCCTGCCTCTCAAGATCATTCTCAAGGTTGTAATCAGCTAGTTCCTATACCAATGATAATTACTAGGGGGTGATAATTACTAGGGGGTGATAATTACTAGGGAGAATCTCCCTGTTTCTCAAGATTACTCTCAAGATTACAATCTACCTTTATCTTCAGGTAGTTCCTGAAACCCTGAAATTGGCTAATCCTAGATTTCTGATTCTTCTCTTCCTGCTAGATTTTTGGCTCTGTTTTCCTGCTAGGGGGATCTGGATTTATCCAGGTCTTTCAACATTATGCACTATGTAGCAGATGCTATGACAATGTAGGCACTTAGTAGAAGAGCAAGGTTTGAGTCAAGACAATCTGATGCCAATGATCCATATAGATTGACTATTGTAATGCAAAATAATGGAACACTGATTCAAATACAGTTAGTGAGATAAGCAGTCAACATGGAAACTCAGATGAAGGCCCTTTTCTATTTTTTTTAATGTTACTTCTATAGAAAGTCACCAAATAGATTTGACAGCTCTATTACTGCCCATAGTGTGTGCATAGTTGGACTAATAACAAAGAAAAATTCTGCTAACTTACATTACATTTTCCAGTTATGTAGCTTAATGCTACATAACATAAATACAATAGCAAAAATAGTAAATATACTACATCAGGTAGTGTTGCTGCTTCATTTTGTAATCTTCTCTTTGGCCCCCAAACATTTCACTTGAATATTGATCTCTGTTTTCCTGTAGCCTTTGTTTTGTGTTACTAACACATGCTTCACATAGTTTGAAGTCATGAGGCTGAGAAGGTTGATCTGGAGGTGAGAGCACACACTATACTTGTAGAGGACCTGCCTTTGATTCTCAGCATTCATGTTAGTTGACTCTTAACATCTTATTATTCCAATTCTAGGGAATCTGACATCTCTGGTCTCCTCAGACAGCATCGCTAATGCAAATAACCACACACAGACATGCACATAGTCATGGAATAAAAAAGAATAATTCTTGAAGAATAAACATTCAAAGTGAGTGAGGGTGATACCTCCATTGGTAAAGGGCCTAAGAATCTAAGTTCGGTCTCCAGAACATAGATTTAGAAATGCAAGGGTGGTGGATTATATTTGTTATCTCAAAGTCATGGAGTCTCAGAGGTGGGTCCCAGGGGTTCACTGGTAAGTCTGCATAGCCCAGTTTGTGAGTTCGGGGCCAGTGAGAGAATCTATCTCAGAAGAAAATGTGCCCTCTACACACACACACACACACACACACACACACACACATACACACACACACAATCTTTTTAAATGTTTCAAATTACAAAGGACAAACATTTCCTGCATGCTCTTTACAAACTTTCTGTTATGGGTAGCACTGGGATTACTAATCTCATTTCATCGACAAGAGGAATTTTAGAAAACTTTCTCAACTGTCACAGTATAGCACCACCAGAACATGGCGGATGCTGATGTTCCAAATTAAAATATTGAATTCACCTTTCTCTCCTTTATATTTAATGAACAAATAAACAAATTAGAGAATGGACTTTTGAAATGTTAATCTCTAGCAATTTTGGAACACATTCTTTATATAAATTTGATCAAATTATTCTCCCAAGTGCCACCAGTTATTAATAATACCAAATTAAGATAAATAGTTCGGTATTAGGTTATTTAAAATGATAATTCCATTAACATCATCACTTTTCCACTTATTTTATTGAACAAAAGATGACAAAAGAATCAGCTTTACTGTAGAAAATTATCCATGGGAAATTTTGCTTATGTAAAATCCCTCTCAAGCAGAACCATTTTCTTTTGTGGCGCCTGCCACACTTAGTTTTGAGAAAGTGCATTTCTGTCCTGGGGATGCCATGGGCATGCTGGCTTTCACCTGCCCCCAGGTGCTCCCCCCCGGCATACTGGCCCTGACTCTGGTAAAATAGGGATCTCCCATTGCTTTCTAGGAACACAAAATCAGGGAGGACGCCTGGACAAAGCTGTTACCTGCTCACAATATGTGAAGCTGCAATGATTAGTTTAATGCTTTGGTTCCTATCGCTCTATTAACTGTTCCTGGGATTAAGCATATTGTACTCTGAGGGAAAGGAGGAGTGTTTAAAGATTGGAGAAGTGAGTCTAGAATTTCTCTTGATGCCTACAAAGGCAGCCTTTTCACTTCCAGTGTCCCCCACTTTCTCTCAAAGTGGTTTTATGATCCCACTGTGTGAAGTCCACTTTAGCGCTATGATTTCTCATTAGGTAAGGACAGGAAGACAGTTCTGACACGTTTCCCTGTCAGAGAGCTTTTCCATTATGAGGACTTACTGTTTTCTATATTCTCACAGGTAACAGCAAATTCTAACAGAAACCCCGAATTACTCTTTCCCAAGAAATAAACCGCTTCAGTTGCTAATTGCCCAGGGCTTTCTGTCAGCAACAGCCACACTGTGGCTCAGGACATAAAGGACTTTTGTAGACCTTCCTCAGTTTATTCCCGGAGCAGCACCCTGTGTTCCAAAGGGCATTGGAATCCTTAAGAAAGTAACCATATTGCAGGGAAAACTTGAAATCCACACAATTCCTAGGAAATGCACCTAGTTATAAGATGTGTATTATTTCTAGAAAAAAATATATTCCTTGTGAAAATGCACCCAGCACAAACTTCCTGAAGGATGAGTGTGCGATGGGGAGGGAACAGGAGAGCAGCAGGTGTCCTGTTAAGGTCAGGTAAAGGAATGGGGCTTGGGTCTTCTATTGCACTACTCCTTTGACAGCCAAAATATAGCAGCGAATAATGTGCTGGGTTTATTTTTGCTTCTATAAAAGTTAGAAGAAAGGTTTCAAGTGTTTGCTCCATCAGGAAATGGTAAATGTGTGCAGAGATTCATATACTTACCTTCTTGCAAGCATGATGTCATATATGCACGTGGTGCATGGTAGCCCATAAATACATAGATTTTTACAGATTGGGTATAACAATGGATAAAGTGTGCACATCTAATGAATTCTCAATACTTACTAAGAATTTGCTTGTGATAAACCAGAGGATAGGAGCCCTCTGTGAATATTGAAGAATTTGGGTTCTGGGGACCTAAAGAACATGCCTCTAAGTAGCAGCTCCCAGCATTCCTAGTGTCTCTCAAGGAGAGAAAGCTTTATCTCTGTCTCAAGAATTTCTCCAAGTTTGGAGACTGTTGTCGATCTAAATTGTTAGGTTCCTCTGGGTCTTGGATTTAAACAACCTACAAGAACACCAAGGCATCTCAATGTGGAGGATACGTCCTATGTGACTGGCTCCAGCCCCTCTCTCTCGACACTTCTCACCTCAAATCCCAGAGAAGCAACTCTGCAATGGTACAGGACGCCAAAGCCTTTTTCTAATTATATAGTTTCATTAACATATACATAAAGCTTGGTGTTCAGTGATGGGAATGCTCTGGCCTTCAGCATCAGGCAAATAGGTATTAGTATTCATTGCTTCCACTGAGAATAAGAGATCTCAGGCTGCCCAGTCAGTGAGCATCCGGTGCTAAATTTACAAAGGGGAATACTAGTATACATTTTTATGGACATACTTCTCTTAGAATTTAAATCTAAAATATTTCTTTCTTCTTTCTTTTTCTTTTGTAATTACACGTCTTCAGCACATATCTGTTAATAAGTAGACCTGAACTGGGCAGAATGAAATTTAGAATCCAGAAGTTCCAACTTTCTTTGCTCCTTTTTCTTTCTTTTTTTTTTTGTTTTTGTTTTCTTCTGTTATCTTTCTTTGTGTGTGTGTGTGTGTGTGTGTGTGGAGGGGGGAGTTGGGTGTAAGTTCTGTGGCTTTTGACAGCGGGTTCTAGTTACTACTCTTGTACTTACCAACTTCAGTTAGTGCTGAGGGGGAATGGCGGGTCCCTGGACCAATGCCCACTGTGTCAGCTTCTCTCCTTTGGGCAAAGATCTTTGGTAGTTAGGTAGCTCTTTATTCATGATTTCCACTGTCAAGGGCACATGGCAAGTCCCAAAGCGGGTGATTTCCTGCCCAAATTGGGCATCTGGACATTCCCTTCAGCATTAATCTTTCCTCTTGCAGGTAAAAAGAGAAAAGATGGCAAGAAAAACATGGTGGACCCCTTTCTCCCCGTCTGTGCCAGCCTGCCTCCAACCTGGTGATCTGGACACTCACCTGTTGTGTGAAAGCCCTTCATCCCCCAAACTAAAAAAAAAAAAAAAAGTGCCAAGCTAGATTTGACTAATTAACCCAACCTTGTAGCTTTTACCATTCCATTCCCCATCCTAGTTTGTAGAGGATGTTTGAGACTTAACATGCATTGACGTGAGATGTGTTAAAATACTGGATTAGCTTCACTAACACCTGAAAACAACACCTAGCATACTAACCGAAGGCATCATATACTAGCCCAGCAAAAGTCCCATGTTTCCTACCCTGTTTTTCTTTGATATTATCCATCTCTGAAGTTAGCCCATTACCCCCCAAAGTTAAGAGGAACTGATGGCATATAAAAAGGGGAGTGTTGCTGCTACACGAGCTGTTTAATTTATTACAACAGGTAATGAAGTGTTGCTGTCCAATTCACCAATCATTTTAATTGGAGTGCAAGCTGAGTGGGGCCATACTACTAGTGACTTTCTTATCTACCGCTGTCTTCCATACTTTGGAGAAACAGTTGAGAAACAGCTATAAGCCAGGGATCGTGACCTTCAAGAGTCTGGGAGCAAAGTCTGTTTTGGGGAAGAGAAGTTGGACAGTGTTTAGGGTGAGATTCACAGGAAGATGGCGACTTCTTCAACAGCGTGCTTTCATGTTAAACTGTCATCGCTCCTACCATGATCTGTCTCGGCCTTCTCCTTCAGGGGGAAGGTTGGGGTTTGAATGAGGATTGAGCTGAAGTGAAGGTTGAAACTGGCTGTGCAATTCTTCATAGGACTGCTTGCATTTCTTCTGTTTTCTCTATTTGAAGAGAATCCAAACTTAAACTTAAAATTCTCAACGTTTTTCCAAGAAGTAACTTTGCTCTTCTTAGGTAGTTTTATGTCTAGCAATGAGATATTATTTAGTCCTTTAATTTAGTGATTTGTGTCCCCAGCAACTTCATCTGTGGTTGGAAAAGCTCAGGAACCATTTATGGATGTGTATATTACTCTTGGATAATTACACACGGGTGATTGTACTGCAAACGATTTTCAGAGGCCAAGGATCGCTGGATCTCTTATGCGCATCCTCTATATCCTTTATGTGCTTGGCATAAAGTACTACCTACGTAAATTTCTTTTTTAGTAAATATTTAAAATTATTCTGAGGGTTTGTGTGTGTGTGTCTATAAATATCACCAGGGAAACACATGTGAGTCTCCACTTAGGGCATTTTCTTATGTAGTCTGTATCTGAAGTGATACCTCTAAGACCAGACAAGAAAATGAAGACTGAAAATTCAGAAAGAAATCTCACGAAAGGAAAGGGTTTGTTCATGTTTAGACAAGAAAGGTTTCTTAGCTGCATTAACTTCCTCTTTCCTCCATCTTATTTCTCACTGGGGTAGAAGTTCTTTTTTTTTTTTTAAATCAATGTCAGAGGATGTTTAGTATTTATTTCTGTCCTATTGCTGCTAAAACTTGAACAGCTGCTCGCCACTCTGATTTGATTTTATAGCACTACAAATTGCCATTATCCTCACACATTTTCTGGTATTAGCAAGCCTGTTGTAATGAAGGGTCTTTTATTTGGTAAAGGAGAAGCATTTGGTCAGCTAAAATTTACATATTTCCTTCTCTCTTGACTAGTTTTATTTTGAGATTGTTTTAATCAAATAAAAGATGATGGTTTTGATGATTTTTTTCAGCCTCTTCAAACTTTTCACCTGACTGCATCACTTTGGTAAACATGAACAGCGGATACAGAATATGTCCTGTGATGCGATGTCTTGTTTTGCTGTTTTTGTTTCGTTTTGTTTCATTTTGTTTTTAATTACAAACTGGCCACTTTTCAGAGGGAAGAGAATGCCCACATTGGAGTCATGTGTTTTAAAGAATAGGTGATATAACACTGGCTCTTTGGAAATGTTTAGCGGGCAGCATTAGAAAACCCTTCACGTTGCAGACACATGATCTGGGCTTTCTAATTGACATTCCCCAATTTAGTTACACTGTGCTGAGAAAGTTCGCCACCTGTCATGACTGCATTCTGTCTCGGACTGCTCAAGTGGTTCTGGTAACCATCTTTCCAGACGAGAATTCTTTTACAAAATACACAAATACCAGCAGTGAGGAGCACAGAGCACTGGTTCTTTCTTCATCTACCAGTAGCCAATGGTTTAGTAATAAAATGGTTAAGGTCCAAGAGTAAATTAGTGAAAGAAACTATGGACGTGACATATGAGAGACTCTCTGCCACCTCCTGGATATGGACAGTTCTATATTCCTTCATAGCAGACCTGAAACCAGCTTCAGTTGTCATTTGTGGACTTCCTAGTGCCTGTGGGAAGGACGCTGGTACCTAGCTGTGCTTTATCCTACAAGGATGAAGGGTAATGGCTCAGAGCATCCTCTGTCAACAATCTTGGAGGATACGAAAACAGGAGAGAAAGAGCGTGGGAATGGCAAACAGAAAGGGTGGAGCCGGTGGTAGAACCGGAAGAGCAGTATATGTCCATGCCTCTGAGTAGTGCAGGAAGATACGCCTAGTCAAGTCCAAGACTGTCCTGGCACCATCTGGCGGGATCAGGAAAGAGAGGTCAGCCTGTCTGTAGAGATGTGACATGAGCTCAGAACTATGCAGCGCAGAAGACCTGGAGAGGATGTGAGGCAACTGAAGTCGGAGAAGGGAGAAAACCAGAAAACTGCTTTCATCAACTTTATTCTCTTCTCCATCTCTTTCTCGCCATGTTCTTCCTTCCTTCCTCCCTCCCTCCCTCCCTTCTTTTCCTTCCTTCCTTCCCTTCCTTCCTTCCTCCCTCCCTCCCTCCCTCCTTCCCATCCTTCCTCCCTCCCTTTGTTCCCTTCCTTTCTTCCCTCCCTCCCGCCTTTCCTCCCTCCCTCCCTTCCTTCCCTTCCTTCCCTCCCTTCCACCTTCCCTCCCTCCCTTCCCTTCCTTTCTCTCTCCCTCCCTCCTTCTCTTCTTTTCCTTCCTTCCTCCTTCCTTCCCTCCTTTCCTTCCTTCTCTCCCTTCCCTTCCTTCCTTCCTTCCTTCCCATCCTTCCCTCCCTTCCTCCATTCCCTTCCTTCCTTCCCTCCCTCCCTCCCTCCTTCCCTTCCTTCCTTCCTTCCCTTCTTTTTCTACTGTTTCCATCTCCCCAAGTATTTAATAGTGGTAAGAAAAATTAATAACTTGACTTTGCTAGAACTAGTCACAAAAATATATCAGTTCATCACCTGCTCTAAGTACTTTTCTTACATATAATACTTTCGTTAACGTTTGAGAATGTCACACATGCATACAATGTACTTTGATCATATGTATCCCTACTCTTCCCCCAACCCATTGCAGACCCCCCCACACACAACCTCTCTTCCCAACTTCAGGCCCTCTTTAATTTGTGAAGCGTATATACTTGTGGGTGTTGAACCACCCACGGCAGCATGACTGACCTACCAGATGCTACACCTTTGAAGAAAGCTGACTTTCTCCCACCCCCAGCAACAACTGCCTTTCAGTGTCATTTGAGTAAATGGTGGAAACCATGAACCTCTCCCACCTCAAGGCTGGGATGTGACTGCTTTAATTTTGATCTACTTTCTGAAGGCAGCCAAGGCTCATGTGTCCATCTTATCAATCTTTGTCCTGGTCTCCTCAGACTTCTGGCTCTTACAAATATTACCCCACACACACTTCTGGGGTTGCCCATGAGCTTTGGGGAAAGCCACTTCACATCTTTAATAATTAAAGGAAAGAAACAAACTGAAGAATAAAATAATTCAAATTCCAAGGCCCCTTCCAAATGATGAGTTTTTATATTTTGTGATAATGAAGCCTTGAGATGAAAATATGCTCATAGACATTGTCTTCTTCTGGATGAGGATGTTCTAAGAAATGCTGACTATACAGCAAATGCTGAAAATGTGTGCTCTGGCCATTGCTTGTGCAGTCCCTGATGTCAGTTCTTCCCATAAGGATTTACTGAGGGTTCACAGTGACAAGAGAAAAGAAGGAAGAGGAGAAAGGAAGGGAGGAAAGGACCTTAAAGTCACAATTGTGTGCAACCCCCAAGGACCTAAAAGGCACAATTATGTATACTCTCAGTGCCTCCACATCCCTTTAACAAGAGGCTCAGGAGAGGGCTCTGCTTGTTGGGTGCCTTCTTTTGTTGTAGGTTAAACAGTTTCTTTGTCTCATTTTCTACCACAGCACTGTCATTCTGGGAAAAAAAAAATAACCAACCAAGTAACATTAACATCCACTGCTTCAAACCCTGCTGTGGGAAGCACAGCAGCCTGGCCTGGGGTCAGCTCAGGCCATCTAGAATTCCGTGCTCCACAGTAGTTGTGCAAGTCTGGACTTTCCCTCTCTTCCATCAAATGCCACAGAAAACACGTCATTTTCTGGGGTCCCTGCTGCTTTCCGATGATAAATTAGCAGCTCTTATTAAGAGTAATCACTGCTTCCCAGAGCCGTAACTCCTAGAAAGCTTGCAGCAATAGTGACAGCTGACATGTGCGAAGGGTTCTGAGGGGCTAGGCCTGCCTGGAATCAAATTCTTTAAGCTTGCTATTTTAGTCACAACGACAATCTAGACGGTGAACTCACATTACTCCTATTTTACATTTGAGAAAGCAAGAACCCCTAAGCTTAAAAACCCTGACCACATTAAATTAGCATCTGAATTTTAAAGGCATGCTTATTTTGAACTGTCAAATTCCAACTTTTTAATATTATGATGTTTTTCCTTCTGAGTGAAATCTTTATCTTGAAGACAAATATAAGAAATAACTAACTAAATAAATGAGAGCTAAGAGAGATAGCACAGCCATTAAAGGCTAAGGCTCATATTAAGAGGTTATGAAGCAGAAAAGTCTATTTTATATTAGATAAAAGATAGCAAAGAATATTTTCACATAAGGGTTTTGGGGTGCTGGCCACTCCTTTCATCCACTCCCTCAGTTCCACCTCCTGGTAATACAGCCTCTCAGTGTTGGTGTGTTTATGAAGAGTGAATTTACCATAAGGATTTCAGCTGTGATCATTTCGTCCATATGGTCACCAATGGACCCTAACAAGCCAGGCATGCATTCAAGACAACATTAAAAAATAACTACCATATATTTGCCTGGTAATTGTTTTTCAGACACTGAGCAACTCAATACAATTATGATGCACACATTGTTCCTAACAAATATACTAACATATCCATCATCATCCGTTCTCTGTGCGATATTGCTTACCTGAAACTCCAAGAATCTCAGAGAAAAACAGCAGGGAAATGATGTGCACATGAGCAGGAAGACGCTAACCTAGGAGTTCCTTTAGTTCCGATTAACATTGCTGTACTCTAATGCTCAGCAAAATTGTGATGCATCGTAAAATCTTATGTTCCTTTTAAAAACTGCTTCTCTCCTCTTTTGTCTTGCTTTTCTGTTGTAGTTCTCTGAAATGCTATGCTCAGTACTTGATTTTCCTGTAAGCCTCATTCACAAGCTGTCCTATGTTTCAGTTTGGTTTTTATATATATATAAAAAAATGTATTGTATTTTCTTTGAATAGCAAGTGTGTTTTATATTATGTACATATCTATATTTGATTGTTTAATGTTAAATATAAGCACACTCATAGATGATGAATTTTAAAAACTTGTTTACGCTTATTGTGCTCATATATCTCATTCTAAGGAATAAAAGTTACTGCCAGCAACAGGGTGTGTATTGTGTTTATTGACACACAAATACTTCCTCCTTGAGATTGAAAAAGGTGTGAGACGTTGCCTGTCCCCCAGAAAAACAAATCACATATACAACGAAAGCCACTGAGGCTGCATACTCACTTGATAGAACATAAGGGAAGCAATAGCTGCAGGATAAAGACAGACATGTGCTTTAGTACAACTCACTATAAAAACAAGTGCAACTTAACAAAATAGTTGGTTGCTGTATTTGATGGGCACAATTCAGTTATAGACGCCTTAGTGGTATAGAGAGAGTTAAGTGGAGGCATTTTCTGAATTTCTGCACTCGATGTCTTTTAACCAAAATGATTTAACAGCACATAATGGCTGTAGTTTATTACTTGAAATACCTCCTCTGGCCCTCAGTTTCAAGAAGGGAAGAAAATCAAAACCTGAAAAGGAAGAACTTGACCCATTCCCTGGCATTTGCCAGCTTGACTCTTCTTAGTACTTTGCTGGTCAGCTCAATCTTTTCAAGCTAAAGAACCATGAAAACCCCTAAGATCTATCCATTTCAGCCTGATGCAATTGCTTTGCAGAATAAATAGGTAGCATATTTTCTACAGAATGATGTACCTATGGAAACCTATCTTAACTCTGTTTTATGTTCAACAACCATGGAGTCTTGTGTTCTAAGACTTCTAGAACATCTAATGTGATATTTTCAGAGCAGGGGCCTTTAAGTAGAAAGTTATCTTCAATATTTCATTTAAGTAGAGAAATCTCTCTCAATGTAATTTATCTTTATTGTTTTAACTAATAGGAAATTTAATAGCCAAAACCATATATAAAATGATTCTCAGAAATCCAAGTAAAATAGATTGAATAGATTATCATTATGATTAATGTTATGGCATATAGGTTGCAGTAAGATGTTCAATTTTTTCTTGAGAGAGAGAATGAAACACTGAATCAAATATTCTTATATTTGAACTAAATATGGGATTCATGCATCTAATAGGCATTCATTAACGCTCAACACACTCTAATTTGTATTCGTTTTGCTGAAGCCAGCTACATTTTCTGTATCAAAATTTCACTTCTATCATGAGTAAAGTGCTGGATTTTTTTATTTGTATATTTTAAGAGAAATATTTATTCAGGGATGCAAGCACTCATCTAGAGGTCAAAGGACAACTCCATGTGTCTGTGGGTCAGGGGACACCTTTTGGGAGTCAATTCATATTTTCTGCCATGGGGATCCTGGAGAGTGAACTAGGGTCTTAAGGTTTGGTGACAAATGTCTTTACAGGCTGAGTAAGTGTTGGTCCACTGCTGTTTTAATAGCAACATTTACTGCCTTCCTTAAAAAGGGACACATGGAGTCACTGTGTGCCAAGACAGAATGTGCTACCACGACTTTTTGTCTACCTTTGAGGAAGAGCAGCAACCAACACAAACGGCACTGATTAGCAGAACTTCAGGGAAGCTTTGGGGTATCCTCATGTGTGTTTACTTCACTAACTGAGACTCACTGAGTTCTTACCCGCATTTTCATCCCAGGCCCCCCAGGCCCTCCAGGTGGCCTGAGAATAGAAGACATTAGAGCTACCTCTGTGGCACTGACATGGAGCCGTGGTTCAGACAATCACAGTCCTATCTCTAAATACACCATCCAGACCAAGACTATTCTCTCAGATGATTGGAAAGATGCCAAGACAGGTAAGTTTGGGTGTCTAACTAGTCTGTTCATGTTTCCACCGAATTTCCTTCTTTGTCTCCTCCTAATTTTAATTGTTCCTCCCTCATAGTCTTCCTAAAGTCCCCTTTCTCCAGTCCCTCCCATGATGCCCTCACTTGCTCAGATTGATGCTCTCTTTTTATTTTATTAGTATGGTTACATACACACATATAAATGCATAAATATATAAATACAAGTTTGTATATACATATAACTTTATATATAAACTTATATTTTATAGCATATATATTTATATATTCGTTTAGTCTTTCCTTTATGTATACGATTTCAAGGCTGAGCATTTGTATTGGATAACCAATAAGGAGGTGTTCCTTGGTTGAGGCTAATTTTACTGCTCTATGCAGTCACTAGTTGCCTGTAGTTCTTTGCCTAGGGGTGGAGCCCATGAGAGTTCTCTCTTCCACATTAGCATGTCTGCTAGGATTATCATTGTTAAGGTCTTGTTTAGGCAGCTGTGTCATTGAGGTAGCATGGGTGAAGTTTCCTAATCATTTCTAGGAGACACAGTCTCACATGTGGTAGACTTCCTGGTCCTTTGGTTATTACAGTCTCTCTGCACCTTTTTCCTTGATATTCCCTGAGCCTTGAGTACAGGAGCAGTGTTGTAGAAATATTCACTGGGGCTAGGCTCCCTGTGATCAGTAGTTCTCAGAATTACGACCACTGGTGTTTTTTTGTAATAGTCTCCATTCGCTGGCAAGAGAAGCTGCTTTCAGTCATGGTGAGAGCAAAGATTATCTGTAGGCAGAAAAGCATAAGGCTGTGCTTTAGAATGTAGTTAGTATTAGTTTATATTTGCCTGATATACATTCCTTCACCACTCAAAAGGCAAATTTCACGTATTATTTTCTGTGTCTGTATGTGATATGAGTTAGTGTATACATAATCATATTTGTGCAAATGGAGACCAGAGTCATCAATTATGTCATTCCTCAGCAGCGTCCACGTGTGTGTTGTGATGGACTCTCGCTGGGAACTAAGTCTGCTGGTTAGTCTAGGGTGACTGACCATCCAGTTCCATGTAGCTGCCAGATCTCCATCTCCAAAGATTTGGGACTCCAAGTGTATGCTCACATGCCTGATTTTGTTTATACACGATGGAGAGCAAACTCTGGTCCTCACGTTTACATGTTAGACATTTTACCAACTGAGCTATTTGCCCATCCTGTTGGATGCTATTTTCTTGATCAGCTTGTCGTTCTCTCCTGGAGAAAGCTATATTCACCTCTGAGCCATGGCCTATTGAAGTCTGCCTTCTCATGGTTGATGAAAAGAGAGACATAGAAAGAGTAGGCATCTCACTCAGAATCGTACAAACCAATTGTCCTCCTTTACTTGCTGGAGATCTTGGATTGCTCCAGACCTTTGCTTGCCATCTTTCCATTATCTAAAATGAAAATCCTTCTATATGTGAGCTTTAGCACATATGCTAACTCTATGTGATAGAGAAAACACATATAATAAAAACGTAGAGAAGAGGAAGCCAAATTTCTAATAAGAAAGTCAAAAATATATGTTCAATCTTTTAAACAAAGTTCTTGCAATATGATAGGACAATTGACAAAACTGGTATTAAAAAGAAAAACATATTCATGGTGAAACCCGAACTAGCCTTGGCTATGCATGGTAGTATAAAGGTGAAAACTGGACACTGAGCACCACCTCCTCAAAGGCTGTGTGTATAAAAACATGCATAAACAGATGACATTTCCCCCAAAATATCGACATAATGAGTTCCAGGCAGGTCTAAAGAACAATCCTCCAACTAGTATACAGGTATTTACACGCATTTGTGTGTAGGCTAATTACTAAAATCATGTAGAAATGTTTAAAACAAGCTTAAACTAAGATATAGACCTGTCTTAGTGGTGTATTTTTATCATGTCTCAAATAAGCAAGCTAAGGTCACATCTTAATGATGATTCATACTCTCCCTTGAGTGGCCTGATTGCTGAGAACTTATTATAGCCATATAAGCCCAGCTCCAGACAGTGAAAGTCTACAAAACCTACAAGCACTATGAGTCACGGTGTCATTTTTAATTTGAGCCGAAAATCATCTGTTGCCTATGGACCACACTAGTGGAAGTTCACCTAATTTCTGCCTTAGGAAACCACCCTTGTTTTTGCTCCAAGGGAATGGCTCTTTTCTACTCAAGAGGTTGCCCATGGATTAGCAGCAAGGCTGAAACTAGGACCCTGGCAGAGGTTTAGGGTTCCAGCCCCCACCTCAGGGTTTCTAGACAGGCAAATTGCACCGCCCTGTGTCACTTTCTCTAGTTTGTAATCAATCTCTTCTCTAGCTCCCTTCAAATGAGCATTTGTCATTGATAGATGTTTCATGCCAACCCATCGTATATGTGTCAACTCTAGATACAAAAATAACTTAGTCAACTACTAATCTCTATTTTATGTTGATTTTACTTAGATCCCCCAATCATCGAAGGAAACATGGAGGCAGCAAAAGCAGTGGATTTGATCCCATGGATGGAGTATGAATTTCGAGTGGTCGCAACCAATACTTTAGGTACAGGAGAACCCAGCATACCCTCAAACAGGATCAGAACAGATGGCGCTGGTATGTGCAAGAACCTTTGTAAATTCCATAAGCTTACGATCCAATACCCCTTTAACATACTAGAATGCATTTGTAAATATGTTCCATCATCAGTGGTTCATCTAAAAATGTGTGTGTAGCCCCAAACAACAAAATAACTACTAAAATATTATTGCAGGAGACACATTCATTATATAAAAATCTATAAATTTCGTATTTCTCACGATATTCCACCAGAAACTATTCAAATAAAGTTTGTATGTAGAATATACAATTTTTAATGTAAATTGTGAATCTTCACTAGAAAGACACTGGATTAAACAAGTTCAGCAATTTGGGAGATTCACTATGTTGGTGTACCACAAAAACATTTACAGCTGAATACCCATGTGACTGGCATATATGGGTACGGGTTAGAGGGCAGGAAGGGTCTGGAAACAAGGGAGTTGGTAAAGATTCATGGGGTCATGGCACTGAGGAGTCATGACGTAAGAGGCAGTATATACTCTGAACTTCAGGCTTCATTCTAACTAGGTTCTCATAGCAGCTAAGCCAATTCTGATTTACATTTTTATGCTAAATACCCATTCCATTTAAATACCCTTTATTTTAACAAATACTCCATTCTTTCTTTACCCTATGTATCCAAGGTAAAATGTTGTTCTGATTCTGACAGTATTTATTCTTTTTATTAATCCCTGTCTATCAAAAAAGAAATTGGGGTGGCTCAGTCCACATATTTTAACTTTCCTTGCCAAAAATCATAGCTTTATTTGAGTTAAAGATTTTAAAAGATGATTGACTGCCATTAAAATTCTATGGTGGTTCATTAATATCACTCATCCGTATTTTTGGCTGCCCCAGTTCCTTGACCTGATTTCCAAATAGAACTAAAAGTTTTAATATCGTGGGGATGGCCATAATGAATTATCATCCACAGCTCTATGTAGCTTTACACAGCTGATCAGATGTACATGAGAGTTGCAAAATGAAAATATCATTGAAATCCAGGAATTGTTTTGGGAAGCCTATCCCAGTGTTTATTAATGGCTTGGGTCCTTTCAGAGAGTTGATTTAAGTCAAGGCTCATATTTGTAAGTTCAAACTTCAAATCCAGATGTCTTTTCCGAGTCACTGAACTATGTCTTTAGGACAGCTTTTCAAGCAGAACTCTGAAAACTCATCTACTTTATGAACTCGGATTAAAATCTTTTACCTGAAATGTGAAAATAAAGGTCACCAGAAATTTCTGTTTTCGTATAGTTCCCTACAAAATGACCTGGAACATTCTGTTTTCTCTACACCACAGAGGTTTCACTAGAAGGAAGGTGGGATCCAGGTTGAAATGTATGAGACACAGACACCACAGAGCCAGGTCTTGGGTTTGCTTATTTATTGCTGCCTCAGATGCCACCTATGGTGCAATGGTGGCCTCTGTGTGATGATTTGAAAAACAAAGAAAAACAAATGGAGCGTGGCATGACTGGCGGTTTTGACCACAGAATTCCATACCAAGAAATCAAACTTGATTTGTTTTAACAAGCTTTCATTTCAGAATAAAATTTCAGGAAAATCCCAGTGTTTAAGTTGGGTTAGGTAAATATTCCAACTGTAACATCATACCTGTCTCAAGTTTAGGCCATTTGTTGTTCATTGAGTTGAATTGATTTTTTATGGTGTAATCAGTATATTTTCTGAGCACCAGTTTTCTTAGAGAATATTGTCTGCAGAGTAGAAGACAATCTTTGGCATTGCTCATCGGTAGAATCTCCCCTTTTTTTTTTCTTTTCCTTTTATTTTTCTTTTTGGTTTTTAAAGACAAGGTTTCTCTGTGTAACTGCCCTGGTTGTTCTGGAACTCGCCCTGTAGACCAGGCTGGCCTTGAACTCACAAAAATCCACCTTCCAAGTGCTAGGATTAAAGGCATGTGTCATCACTGCTCAGCTAGGGACTCATTACCTGAATATAATTAGTAGGTGGTCAATCTTAAGTAATTTTTAAATCTCTTAGTAGAAGTGATTTTTTTTAAATCTCAGAAAGGTTAAGTTTGATTATCTTATACTGGAATTTAGGAAATAATTTATAGCTAATGCCCTTCTAGGAGTCATACATTTATAACTTCAACTGTGCAGAGCTATAATTTTCAGTCTAAGTGTCCTATCCCTACATTATTGGAAAAACTGTTTCAAAAAGACATGGAACCTAAAATCTGTGAGAAGAATGTTGTTTCCAACCAGTTTCTTTTGGCATCAACTTTTAAAAGTCTTTTCCTTAATTATTTTTAATTAAATGGTATTCCTTCTCTGACATTCTTATGACGTTCTATAAATGCCATCAGAGAACACAGCAATAACACGCTGTCTCCTTCCCAGTCTAAGATTCTGTCCCAGGAACAAGGTTTGCTCTGCTTCACTTAGTTTGTGAAAAAAAAAAAATCTCAGCAGTCTACAACATGTACCAGTCCACCAGAAGATAATTTACAGTCTTTCATTGACCAGCTTCAATGGTGGCCATAGTTCCCTATGTGTTGCAAGGAGGCACTTGTTTGTCCCAGCTGCCCAGAACTAAAATAATCACACAGAAATTGTATTAATTAAAACACTTAATTAATTAATTAGAGCTTGGCCCATTAGCTCTAGCTTCTTATTGACTAATCTTACATCTTAAATTAAACCATTTCTATTAATCTGTGTGTCATCACATGCCAGTGACTTACCTGTTAAAGTTCGCAGCATCTGTCTCCACTCCATGACTTCTCTCTGGCTCTGCTTTTCTTCCTCCTAGCATACAGCCTACCTTCCCCCACCTAGATCTGTTCTTCCCAGCCATAGGCTCAAAGCAGTTGTTTATTCATTAACCAATAAAAGCAACACACAGACAGAAGGACCTTCCACACCACCTATGTGTTCTCAGATAGACTGCACACTCTCTGGTTGTACTGCTTCACCTAATTCTCGCAATAACTTTGCCAAGTCAGCACTATTACTGTTGATATTCCCTTCGATTGGGTCTTTTATGTAACGTAGCATATTCTTCATCATGAGACCCTCCTGCCTCAGCCTCCTGAGTTGTACAGTTTTAGGCATGTTTCACCATGTCTGCGCCATCATTCCAGATTTATAAATGAGTAGGTTAAGCTTATACCTGGCCAATGTGATGCAATGTTTAGATTTAGGTCATTCTTGTTCACTCTAATATAGTAGTAGCTGCTGGCTTTTGATCTGTTGAAACCCTGCCTCATCGCTTCAGAGGCCTGTGACTCAGTACACATTTCTCTACAGTTAATCAATATTTAAGGCCTTGGAGACAGCGAAGGGCACTCTTTAGGTTCAGCTAAGTATATTGTAAGATGTTTTCATGTGAAGAAATAGAAGACGTTTGTAATTTGAGAAATATAATTTTGATTTAAAATGTTAACAAATACATCTCCTTTGATATGCATCATCGCAGAACTTATACCCACATCAATATCTCTGCAGGTGAAGGCAGATTAATTTTGATAGCTTTCGTATGTATTTGCCCGTTCAAATCAATTTAACGAGGAAATAACATCACAGCCAAGAATGACATGTAAAACGTATAGTTTTATGCCTAAAGAAACGATTCTTCTCCTTTATTTTCATTTTCTCTGTTTTATCTTTTTGTTTTCCATTTTTTTTCTTAAACATGTTTAATAGGAGAGGAAACAATAGTAGTATAAGAAAATTTCTTATCATTGTTTTGTGGAAATAAGTTTAGCAAATGCACTAGAGTGATTCTTTTGTTTCTCATAAACAAAAAAGAACACTAGAAATCTTTAATCCTTTCGTTTCTTTTAAATAACAAAAAACAATTGGATTGAGATATCAAGAAAAAAAATATTGTGCATTATGTTTTCTGCTTACAACCTTTATTTTGGCCAAACTAAATGTTCTCACCTGTGCTGAGTTACTCTTTTATTGTACGTTCACTGAAGGAGTCACAGAGCTGTGCGGCAGCCTCTTTATATTTACAAATATTAGAACTTGTGATCTCGCTGGGAGAGACAAAGTGGATTTCAGTCGGATTGCATTCGCCAATAGGAAACCATTATTTAAAATGGGAGCCATGTCAGAAGCCTTAGCAATGTGCTCTACTGCCAGAACAGGGTCTCACAAGTTACAAACACCGTAGGGTTCACGGGATTGTACTAGGAGCACTTCATAATTGTATATTAGTGATATAACTGTATTGTAATCTCAAATTTAAAAGGAACTATTAAAAAAGAAGACTCTATACATTGAAAATAGAATATTGAATGTCAATCCCTGGTTTCATAGACTGACATATGCAATCATATTCAATCCCTTAATTTTTTTATTTCATAATGAAATTTTGATATAAATTGAAATTTGTGATGTTTAAATTTTTGGGTTAGGATGACTATACATGATAAAGCACTAATCAAAAGATAACTTGTCAGCATATTATGTATCAAAAGCCAATCTTTAGAAAATATGATTTTCATATTCAGAATTTCTTACATGCCAGCTGTTATATTGCCAAATAAAGCCCAAAGAGCTTTTTATTGGAAATTATTTAAGGATTAAAATATAAAAGGAAAATTGGAAATATTTTGTTCTTTCATTGGAAAAAATAATCATGATAGTGACTTGATATCCAAGTTGTTTTTGGATCTGTAAGCTGAAACACACAGGCCCTTATGTAAATAAATAAAACTCTCTTTATCCAAAATGCTGGCAAAGGGATGATTTAAAGCATCTTACTTTAAAATTATAACTCTTGTTTATTCACTATTAATAATTTATAATTTTTAAACATTAGTTCAAGGGTTTTTTTATTAATAATTTATGTCTTAAAGAACACTAAATTTGTTCTCTGTTAAGTGCCCAGAGCCTGAAACGAAACATGCCTACTAATTTTTATCAAGATTTACTTCCCTGGGACCTGGCATTCCATGGGAAGACTTCCTCCATGAGTAGGGCTGAGCATTGAGTGCCAACTGCGCTGCTCTCTGAATCAATTTATACACATTATATGTCAGTTCCCTCTGTAGAAAATTGCTTCTACCCTGCTGAAGCTAAAAGTAATCAATAAGTCAACAATCTAGGCAAAATAGGAAAATATTTTACTACCAGATGCAGTTC
Source organism: Myodes glareolus (assembly GCF_982192425.1). Lineage (NCBI taxonomy): Eukaryota > Metazoa > Chordata > Mammalia > Rodentia > Cricetidae > Myodes > Myodes glareolus. Next base: position 54,855,837 of record NC_142044.1, read on the forward strand.
TTACCTTTGTGGTTTCCTTGTTTTGAGTTTAACAGTATGAACAGACTGGATCGTCTTTGAAAAGAAACGAGTCTTAAATTCATCACTTGAAGCCTGCTAGAAAGCATTTAATTTATCACAAAATAGAAGATGTTTAGTACAATAGAGACATAGACCATTTTTAGCTTTTATAACTTATAAGAGTTAAATTGGTTATAATAAAAAGCATTACAAAGAAATGTCTTGGCAAATACATTTGTCCTAACAAGAGGAATAATTGATTAAATGAATTTTTAACAGTTTATTTAATATTACTTTGAAATTATTTCCCCATAATCACTCTACTTGTATTTAAAGTAAAATAGTATTTGATTTATTGATTTTAGAAAAAGATGATTGTTAGGTTTTCCATATCTAACAGAGATCTAAATTTAAAATATTATTTATGGGGCTAAGAACATTTATAGATTTTAACACCTTGGCCTGCAAAATATATATAGCGCGCACACACACACACACATATTAACAAATAAACTATACTTCACCTCTTAGCGTCCTTGTGTGTCCAGTTTCACCCTCTAGTGCACAGTGGTGACAATTGAACAATGAATTTGTCTTTTGGGCTTCATATTAATCTCTTCATGAGGAAAGGAGATCACATGGTTTGATGGACAGGATCAGCATGCATTTTTGTGTCTACGCTGCTGAAGTGCATACTTCATCAAGGAATTTATCCGGCTGACATGCACGTTTTAAAGATACTTCTTTGAGTCTCAGCTCTTTGTTAGGTTCTGATGCCCCCTGAGTGTCACCTTGTTAGGGATGTTTTGAGTTGGGCGTGGCTAGGTCCTATTGTAAAGAAATTTAGTCCTGGAAGTATTAACACTTCATCTCCTTATTTATGAACAGATTTGGGTGACAGCTCACAAGGAGCCAATTTGTGAAGGGAAGTGTGTGTTTCTGAAGGAGCATTGAGCTTGGCCCGCATTGCTGTGAGTGCCGGGACAGGCATGTCTAGTTAGAAACCAAGTCCATGTATTAAACAAAGGGCAGTGACTACCCTGGAGGGATTCCAAGGAGAGACAACCAAGAGGCCACTGGGCTGGGCAGATAAGAGCAATGTGGATTTTAAAAGAGTGACATCTGGGACTGAAAGAGGAAACATCACGACTGTTGAAAATTGATTATGGGGTCAAGAACAAACCAGCTCTGTGTCAGTTCTTTCATGCACATTTGTGTGTGAGTTCTTCCATTTACCTCTGTGTGTGAATTCCTGTTGGAGAAGGAGCGGTGGGCCGGTTCCCGGCGTCTGCCAGCTAGCTTTACCCAAAATAATTACACGGAAACTGTATTCTTTTAGACACTGCTTGGCCCATTAGTTATAGCCTCTTATTGGCTAACTCTCACATCTTGACTAACCCATATCTAATAATCTGATGTTGCCATGAGGCTGTGGCTTACCAGCATGTGTCTAGCCAGTGTCTGTCTTGGGAAGGGGAATCATGGCGTCTGCCTCACTGCCTTCTTCCTCCCAGCATTCTGTTCTGTCTTCTCCACCCACCTATGTTCTGACCTATTAGGCCAAGCAGTTTCTTTATTAATTAACCAATGAAAGCAACAGAAATGCAGAAGACCCACCTACATCAAGTTCCTCCATGCACATCTGTGCGTGAGTTCTTCCATGCACATCTGTGTGTGAGTTCTTCCATGCACATCTGTGTGTGAGTTCTTCCATGCACATCTGTGTGTGAGTTCTGCCATGCACATCTGTGTGTGAGTTCTGCCATGCACATCTGTGCGTGAGTTCTTCCTGCACATCTGTGAGTGAGTTCTTCCATGCACCTCTGTGTGTGAGTTTTTCAATGCACATCTGTGTGTGAGTTCTTCCATGCACCTCTGTCCTCTGTGTATGAGTTCTTCCATGCACATTTGTGCGTGAGTTCTTCCATGCACCTCTGTGTGTGAGTTTTTCCATGCAAAACCGTGTGTGAGTTCCTTTGTGCCCATCAGTGATAGTAGAGATGTGCTATCCTGGGGGCTAAGGAAGAGTACATAAAGGACAGTTCTCTAGTGTAAAAACGACATGATGTAGTCTTCCACAGACACAGAGACCGAAGCATGATGGGAGAAGATGAATGTACACCTCTGCGGCTCCTGCTGCAGCTAACTTTGCTCAGTGGATGAAGAATGCATGGCTTCTGTGCCCAATAAGAACCTCATTCTCAGAAAAGACATTCTTAGCTTCCATTTACTTTTTGCAATTTACTTGTTTCAGCACCAAATGTGGCTCCCTCGGATGTAGGAGGTGGCGGTGGAAGCAACAGAGAGCTGACAATAACATGGGCGGTGAGTACGAGCAAGCTGCATGGGAGAGACTATTCTCTAGTTTTAATTGCAAACCCATTTTTTATTAAAATAAATTGAAAATAAAAAGGAATACTCAACCCATGGAAGAGAATAGCTACTTTTCCCCCATAAATGCGCATCAGATTTCATATCTTTCCATGCTTGGGATGCACTTCCTGTGCCAGACAAGATACTGGCTGCCCAGGGAAGTGTTGCTCTAGAAAACACCCAGCTATTTGATCCTACAGGAACCGTGAGCACATGGCATCTTCTAACCTATTACAAGTCATGTAACCTTTTGCCTGGGTATTTATGCACTAAAGATTATGTTCACAAATGACATCAAATCCATTTCTAAACGAAACACTGGCTCTGGCCCAAGCCTGAGTTCAGTCACTGCTATAATCCATCTTAATCTGCTTAGCAGTCGCCCAAAGGGCTTGACACGAAGAGTCAGGCATTTCACTCAGTTTTCATGACTCAAAGGAAAGCTCTGTGTCAGACTCTGGATTTTCAAATCAGGGGCTACGTGGACAGGGAAAGGAGTAACCGTCACAGATTGTCTGAGTGAGGCTTCTGGCACCTGCGCAGACACACTCTGCGCAACCCACTCATTTGGTATTCTTAGTATTTGACTGTGGAAGACAATAGTCACAACAAGATGTCAACACTGGTAAGAAAAGTACCAGGTTTTATCTTATTCCTTTCATGAATTAAACTGATTCATCCAAGAAACGGGTACATAGTGGAAAGTGACTTAACTCTTCTCTGTGGCCATTTAAATCATATTTTCTTCAAGTGAGATTTAGGAAAAAATTTTTTTTACTAGTTTGAAAGCATGTGTGTGTGCTAGAGCTAATATTATATCCCAACATTTATAAAACTTGAACCTACAGAAATACAAATAGAAGATATTAGAACAGCTCGACCCGGTGCTGCCTATACTGTCCAAACCTTGCAAATGACAATTGTCATCCAGAGAAATCCTGAGTAAATTCCAGGACAAGAAGCCCCGCTGCAGTGTTCAGGAAGCAGTTGCCCAAACCCAGCCCCTTGCACAAGAGAGGGGCCCTCCTCTTCCTCCCAGGCACCTGCTCCTTCCTACTCCTCCTAGAAATCACTTCCTGATGATAACCATGATGTTCTGGAGTCGGGTTCATGTTGTGGCCTTTAGATTCGTAAATCATTCATTCTGCGTCTTTTTCATTCTGCGTCTTTTCATTTGTGCTCTAGGTTCTAAGAATGAAGGGGAAAGGACATTTATGAAATTCCTGTCTTTGTACATCCTAACTTATGGGAGTTGAGTAGCAGTAGATGAAGAACCTAAATGTGTGGAATTGACTGAGACAATGTGAAGGGGGAAAGAAGAGAAGCCAGGAGGTGGCACATAGGGTACTGCAGATTCTTACAGTGGCAGATTTCACGGACTGAGAAAACACCAAATAGAAGGTGGTACTTCTCCCACAGTGAGGGAGAACTAATTGGGAGTGGATGTGATTGGGATTGCGGGCACATAGGTGCTTAGGGAGCATCAAGAACACTCTAGGAACGGCATCGTCTCATAGGAACAGCATTGTCTCATGGATGCATATACTTGGGTGCCCTGATATCCTCCTAACTATCCCTAATTTATGAAGTATTGTTTTACCAAAGGCATTCTTCTCTGTGTGACTGCCTTCTCATAAGATTCTTCCTAGTAACTGTATCACAAGGTTATTTGTTGTTGGAATTTTTGTTTAGCCTTTGTCAAGAGAATACCATTATGGTAACAATTTCGGTTACATAGTGGCGTTTAAGCCATTTGATGGAGAAGAATGGAAGAAAGTGACTGTTACTAACCCAGATACTGGTCGCTATGTCCACAAAGACGAAACCATGACTCCTTCCACTGCGTTCCAAGTAAAAGTGAAGGCATTCAACAACAAAGGGGATGGGCCCTACAGCCTCATCGCTGTCATCAACTCAGCACAAGATGGTAGGTGAACGAGAGACCTGGCTAGCGTCAGGGAGGAGGAACGCTATGTTGACTACTAGAATTTCGTTTGTTTTCTTTTAGGCATGGTATGTTAAGCTCTTCCAATATTACTGTGCACGCAGTAAGCAAGTATTCTCTTAAGCCAATTTTAAATGTCAGCCTTTCCATGTAAATTACATAAATGCTGCTAAAAATATTTTAAGTCCTCTTCAGTCTTCCGATTCTGTCCTTGTAAATTAGGAAATCGCTCTTAAAACAGTTGGCTGATGAAATCCAGTCCCAGTCTCATGATTATAATTTTGAGGCCTGAATTCTCCAAGTTTGAATAACTACGTGGACTCTATGTTTTTATGTATGTTTTGAAAAAAAATATTTTGTTATTGTGTGTGTGGTTATTTTGCTTACACGTAATGGGCTTCAGATCCCGTGGAAATGTGGTTGCAGATGGTTGTGAGACATCGTGTGGGAGTCAAACCTGGCTCCTCTGAAAGGCCAGTGAGTGCTTATAATTACTGAGCCATCTCTCCAGTCCATGAGTCTAAGTAGTTCCAAACTCCACTACTAGATAGCAGTGTCTGAACTGGCTAGCCAGTACCAAGTGTGGAGTATTAAAATCATAGACATACAAGTAACAATAAAAAAATTTCAACAGGTTATATTTATATAACTCAACAACAATTAAAGTTTGATAATAGCAGTTAAAGAAATAGAAATCATGAATCTGAGAGAGACCAAGGGAGTTCATGGGAATGATTGAGGGAAGAAAGAAAGAAGAAAATGATGTAATTTTTTTTTTTGGTTAAAAATATACTATACATAGTATTTTAAAATTGTCTGGAATTTTACCTTGAATTTTGTCTAATGAAAGCATTTATTTACACATTGTTATTACAATTAAATATTAGAGTGTGTGTGTGTGTACGTGTGTTTGTGTGTATGTGTGTGTGTGTGTGTGTGTGTGTGTGTGTGTGTTTGTGTGCAATACATACCTGACTTGTGGACTCCATGGGAGCCCTTCTGGTGTTCCTCGGGTAACATCTACCTTGATTTTTGTTTTTCGCTTTTTTGTTTGTTTGTTTGTTTTGATTTTTTGAGCCAGGGTCTCCCACTTCTCTAAATTGGCTGCATTGTCTGGCCAAGAATCCTAGAGATCTACCTGCCTTTGCCTTCCAGCTCAGCAGTCAAAGGCATGTACCACAGTACTTAGCATTTTCCTTGTCTCCGTACAGTCTGCGGCTCAAACTAGGGTTCTTGCAGGGCAAGACAGCCAGCTGAGCTACTTCCTCCAGTATCTTCCCCCAGTGTTTCTTTAGAGGAGAAAAACTGTCCCTGCGAGGCCTGCTCTTTTCTGAAGAGAGACAGAAGAGAAGTAGATCTGGGGGAGAGGGCAGGTGTGGGAAAGGACTGGGAGGAGAGGAGGGAGGGAAATGTGATTGAGGTGCAATACATGAGACAGAAAGAAAATAATTAAAAGAAGAGAAAAACGTGCCTTGTAATCTATTTAAGGACTGGGCAGCAATACAATCACAGCTCTTTGTTTTCTGGGATCTTCTTGTAAACTAAACATACTTGTTGAGGACTATTTATGTAAATGCAAACAGCAAACAGTATTGGATTAAACATAATTAGGTTGCTTTCTGTGATTCCCCATCCAAGCTGAGAAGCTCTTTATTTGCACAAATTTCTACTTAAAAATATGAGACAGGGCTGGAGAAGGCTCAGGTGGCAAAGCACCATGCCCACGTGAGGACCTTTGATTCCAAGCACATAGAAAAAGGGAGGAACCACAGTGTGTCAGTGACCACAGCGCCAGGGAGGTGGAGACAAGATCCATGATGCTCACTGGCCAGCCAGGCTAGCTAAACAAGTGGGCTCCAGGTCCACTGACCCTGTCTAAAAAAGGCAGAGAAGCAGTTGAGGAAGATATCTGAGAATAATCTTCTTACCTTTACATGCTCACAACACACACATGTATATATGCACCTGTGCACACAACACAAAAGACATGGTAGGGTCAGGGAGAGGACTCTCCTGCCAAAGTGTTTCCTGGGAGGGAGCATCAGAGTTTAGTTCTCCAACACCCACGTGAGAAAAAAATGTCTTGGTGACTCCTGTTTATAATTCCTGTGCAAAGACAGAGTTTGATGGCCAGCTCCTCTCGTCTAAGCAGTGTGCTTCACACTCAGTGAGGGGGGCTGTCCTAAACGATAAGGTTAGGAAATGTAGCGGAAGACATCAGGCATTGACCTCTGGCTTCTACACACACACACACACACACACACACACACACACAGAGAGAGAGAGAGAGAGAGAGAGAGAGAGAGAGAGAGCGCATGTAAAAGATACGCATTCTATTATGTCCCCCTTTTCATATGTACTCTGCCAATAATTGATGAATAGAAAAGACATGGAGATTCCATGCATTTTTGGTGCATGAAGGAGTAACACTAATGAAATAATTAAAAAACTAAAGTATTGCACACTTCTCATTTGTCCTTTTAGGGGAAAGAATCCAATATTTTAGGCTGCCTGGTTTACATGTTGAGTTGTTATTTTGAGACAAAATTTCATCTACTATGCAACCCAGGCTGGCCTTAAGCTCTCAGAAATCCTTCTGCCTCAGCCTTCTATAATCACAACTGTGTACCAATCAATGGGAATTCTTAGCATGTATTCCTTATTAGTTTATTTTTTTCTAAAAAATGTAACGTGTTTCAAATCATCTTACGGTATCTTTAAAACAAGCATGTTATTTTACATATAAAATGCTACATTAAAACACAGATATAAAAGGTCGTCACCTGAGCAATTAGTCTCAACTAGGCAAAATAAATTCCTCCAGATAATAAAGGGTAAAAAAAAATAAATTCAGAACCAGATAATAGGCACGCCCAGAGACATGTTTTATTCCCCGTATGTGTTGTCAGCTTGGGGATGAAAACAGTATTTTATCTCACGGATAAACTACAAGTTAGAGTTATTTCAGTTGTCTTTCTGTCCAGTATCCATTTTGTTCTACTGCTTTGTTTTATGTTATGATGTTATGTTCATATATTTAGTCATGGCTTTTTTTTAATTTAATCGTATTTCTTTCTTGAATACTTCATGAGTCTCCTAAAACCTGCATTGCTACAAATTGTGTAGGTTGTCAGTCTTGTGCTAAGACATCAGTAATGGTACTACTAGTTTACTTTGGCTGGGGGAGGTAGCTGCTCACATGTGGGACATGTTTGTACATTGAATAGGATTATGTCTTTTTAGTGAAAGACAATAAAAATTGATGACCCTGTTTCAAGGAGTCTGTGGTTCTTTGTGTAAATTTCACCAGGGATGTAGTTTTTTTTGGAGGAGGGGGAGAAGTCTTTGATATCTATTTGACTTGATGCCCAGTTGAAAGAGTAGACATGGAAAGGTTCTCTAGAGCCCAAGAAACAGGGATGTCACAACTTGTCTCAAGGATCTTGAGCTGTCTGATACTTTTAACTTAAACATGAAAGGGAAATTTTATTAATAGTTCCATGTACTTGTCATTTATATTAATAGCAATAAGAAAATTAATTTTCATGAATGCCTTTCTATACTAAATACTAATTTTCCCATTTTTGGCAAGTAAAACTGTTGAGCTATGTAATTAAATTTAATTTGTATCAAAATGTTATATGGAACAAACCAGGTGATAGTGTTTCTAAAAGTACAGTCACTGCTTGTGGACATCCTGAGACCTCTGATGTTTCCTGTGTTATTAAAGTGCATGTGTCTGTGCGTGAATGTGTGTGTGTGTGTGTGTGTGCATGCATGCACGTGAGCACACATGTGTATATGTCGGTGTGTGATGCAAGTGCACATGTGTTTGTGTGTATGTGTGCACATATATCAGCATGCATGCATATGAATATGGATGTGAACTTATCACCACTGACCACAGTTAAAATAAAGACCCTAGAGACAGATAAACAGGAAGATTATTAAAACTTGTTTACAAGATGTTAAGTTATAGTTCTCTTTCATTCCTATACAAAAGAACTTTATTTGAACTTTTAATGTAAACTCTGACAGAAAAGTAACATTCTGATCCAATTTTAGCTCCCAGCGAAGCCCCCACAGAAGTAGGGGTGAAAGTGCTGTCGTCTTCGGAGATATCTGTTCATTGGAAGCATGTTTTAGAGAAAATTGTTGAAAACTATCAGGTAAGTCAAGTGTGTTTTGATCAAAAAAGTATTTTTATTCAAAAATACATAAATTTTTATATTATGCTTAGTATTTAAATATTTGGTGTCCCACTGGCGAATTTGGCTTTGAACAACCTGTTCTTTTCTGTTTAGTGGTTTGAGCATCTACATGCAAGCTGTAAGGAATAAGAGATTACCTTGATTTTATCATTCCACACCATATTTATGTATTCACTGAACATCATGGTATAGATGGAAGTTTCTGTCCTCCCTGGTCCTGCAGCCCTTCAGTCCCAAAGAAACACATAGAGGCTTGTATTAATAATAAACTGTTTGGCCTGTAAGTTCAAGCTTAATATTAACTAGCTCTTACAATTTAAATTAATTCATAATTCTTTTCTATGTTTTCTATGTCACCCATGTGACTTGGCAACTTTTCTTAGTGCAGCATTTTTATCTTGCTTCCTCTGCATCTGTCTGGATGGTGAATGCAGGCTGAGTTTTTATCCTCCCAGAATTCTCCTACTCTTGTGACCCCACATATACTTCCTGCCTGGCTTCTAGCCATTCAGTCTTTTATTAAACCAATACAAGTGACAAATCCTTACAGGGTAAAACATCATTATCCCATAATTCTTCCCCCTTTTTTTTTCTTTTCAAAACAAGTCCCTGAATCTAATCTACTTTGTGTAGCTTTTTTTCCTGACTATTATTCATAACACTTTTAATCAACATTTTAAACAAAGACAGACATTCATAATTTATTTTTGCAAATGTGGGCATAATTTTCTAGGCTACTTCCTGTTTATTGGGGGCACTGATAATCTTATGGGAACCCAAATAAAATTTAGGATTATGGTCAAGTCCTGACTGAAGTATTCTGTAGGCTGGATCATCCCAGTCAGCAGTCTTGAAACTGTTCTAGTTGTAGAACTCAGAGTAAACTATAACAAAGGTGCTCTAAAACATTGAATCATCTGGAACATCCACTCCTATCAAAGATTTTTCAGGGGATCTTCCTCCATCAGACCTTATTTTTCTTAACTAAGAATGAATGCACAACATCTCATTTCCTGTAGAAACAAAAGTAAAACCTCCTCTCCAAAGTAACATATCTTTTGACTTAAATTTTGAAGTCAAGGCATTTTCAAAATGTCTAGGTTGGATTAATCCAACAGCATTTATAATCAAATGCCTTTTAGCAGCTGTTGCTCCTTTATCAGAAGTCAAGCAATTCAAAGACAACACAATAACATATAGCATTCAGACTCTCTGTGTATTTTCTACCTTTACATGGCTTTTTCTTCTCACTCTATTTCTTTTATTCTTATTTTTTAATTTCTGATTCTTTTGAGACAGTCCTTTTCTGTGTATCTTTGACTGTCATGGAACTCACTATGGAGACCAAGATGGCCTTGAACTCACAGAAGTTCAAGTGCTGGAACTAACGCCTACACCAACACACCTCCTATTCTAATTCTGTTTTGAATAATTTTCTCTATCCTTTTCCTTTTCTCTCCAAAGTCTACATATATTTTTAAACATACTGTAAACCATTTAGAGATTTTTTCCCCCATCTGAACCTGTCTTCACTGTGTACCTCTATCTTTTTTGACTACATGAATCAGTCTTAAATCTGCTAAGCAATATGACAATATGACTAGGATTAAAGCTTTGGCATCTGACTCTTCCCTATTCCTTAGCTTTCTGAGAGTCTAGCTTCATAGTGCAGGTACTGGTGAGAGCCAGAATTATTGCCACAGCTCTATGGAGTTTCAAGATCCCTGCCACCAACAAGAAGCCTGATGCCAGCTGCTAATAAACACCATTTAAGTGTTTGGTGGCAGAGTCTCTTAAAAGAGCTCTGAGGTTTTTGCAACTATAACTGAGTCAGGAAGCCTCTCTTAAAGGAGCCACACCTCTGCTCACCACCAACAAACAAAGCCTACCAGAGAAAAGATGGTTATCAGGAAACTATGATTGACTGTGTTCTTGTCTATCTAAAATCTTTTTTGCTTAAACTTTTTCAGACCTTATGTGGAAATTCTTGTCAGACATCTGGGTACCATTTGCAGACTGAAGTTTCTGTCCTGCCCAGTCCTGCAGTCATTCAGTTTCAAAGAAACACACAAAGGCTTATATTAATTATACACTGTTTGGCCTAGTATCTCAATGTTATTATTAATTAGCTCTTACAACTTAAATTCACTCATAATTCTATGTTTGGCCACGTGGCTTGGTACCTTTTCTCAATAAGGCATTTCCATCTTGCTGCTTCTGCATCTGGGTGGCAACTGCAGACTGAGCCTTTCATCTTCCCAGAATTCTCCTGTCTTTTCACCCACCTATACTTCCTGCCTGGCTACTGGCCAATCAATGTTTTATTAAGCCAATATGAGTGAAAAATATTTACAGGGTACAAAAGCATCATCCCACAGCATCATGGACCAAATAAACACATACAGATATTATCTCTCATTGAAAAATTGAATAATAGCCAGGTGTGGTAGTACATGCCTTTAATCCCAACACTGGAGGCAGATGAGGGAAGACCTTTGAATTCAAGGCCAGCCTGGGTTACAATGATAGTTCCAGGGCTACAGAGAAATCCTGTCTTAAAAAACAAAGGAATAAAGAACAACAACAAAACAAATTGACTAACACAAGGTTTCCACTTGGCTTTTCTGGGGGACATAGAGATCTCTGTACACACAACGATTATACTAAAGTAAAAACTTAGGTTGTAATGCTCACTCTGTCTCCCTCACTACAGGTCAAGCTCAAGGCTTCCACATACTAGCCAAGTGCTCTACCACTGAGTTACACCCAAACCTTATAAGCTACATTCTTGTAAGATATATAGCCTCATAAATTGCTGGCAACCTTCAAGATTCTAGAAAGCATTTTGGTAATTCCTATCAGCATTTGAAAAGCAGTATCTTCTTTCACTTACTAGTTCCCATTATAAATGCTACATTAAAAGACCATTATAAATATACTAAACATATGCCTCATAATATTCATGAAAGACATTTGCCTCTTTCCTGGTTAGCCAGAAAATAAACATCTTCCATCCATTCTAATATTTTTCCCTAATGTAGGGATCACATGACTATACATAGGCTGAATCTCTGTAAGTGACTGCAGGGTGAATCCTCCAAAACCATGAGCCATGATAACTCACCCCTTGAGTTGTTACTGTCATGTGTTCCATCAACAAATTCAGCTGAGAACAGTTCTATGAACATGGTAGATATTTATCAGGAATCTCTTGAGTACTGTATTGGTTACCTTTCTCATGACATTGACAAAATGCCAGACAGGGGCCACTTAGAGAAGGAAGGGTTTACTTTAGGCAATAGTTTGAGGATTCTGTCCATAATGGAAGGAAAGCCATGGAGGCATGAGCTGGTGACAGGTCATCATGTGTATCTACCATCAAGAAGCAGCTTGGTGGACCAGTCTGAGACCCCAGACCATGGACTTGTACTATCCGCATTTATTTTTATTTATCTCTTTTGCATCCCAACCACAGTTTCCCCACCCTCTACTCCTCCTAGTTCCTCCTTTCCTCCTATCCTACAGATCCACTCCACCTCTTATTCCTTTTCAGAAAAGAGCAGGTCTCCAGGAGACAATAGCCAGACAGGAAAAAACAAGATTAAATAAAACAAGGTGAAAGGCCCCATATTGAAGCTGGACAAAACATCCCAGTAGAAGGAAAAGAGTCTCAATGCAGACAAAATAGTCAGAGATACACCCACTTCCACTGTTAGAAGTCTTATAAGAACACCAAGGTAACAGCCATAACATATACACAGAGGACCTGATTTAGGCCCATGTAGGCTCCATGTTTGTTGCTTCGATCTCTGTGAGCCCATGTGACCCCTGCTTAGTTGATTCAGTTGGCTGTATCTTGTGTTCTTCATTCTCTCTGTCCCCTACAGTCTTTCCTCCCCCTCTTCCATGGGTTTTCCCAATCTCCTAGGAAAGGGACCCAATAGAGACCTCTAACTTAGACACTTTCTCCACATAATATCTGGCTGTGAGATTCTGTACCCACCTGCTCCCTTCTGCTTCTGGGGTAAGCCTCTCTATGATGACTGGACAAAGCACCCACCTATGAATATAGTAGAGTATTGCTAGGAATCATTTTATTGATTTTTTTCTGGTCATGTTTGGTTCTATTCTATGTCTCTGGACTAACTAGTTTCAGGTTCCTGGCCACTCAGGCAGCGAGGAGCATGGGCTCCCTCCTGTGGCATGAACCACAAGTGGAGCCAAACATGTGGCGGCCACTCCTGCTTGTTCTGTGCCACTATGGTCCCAGCAAATCTTGCAGGCAAGACAGACTGCAGGTGGATGGTTTTGTAGCAGGGTTTCTTTTTCTGTTACCTGAAGAGTACCTTCTTGAGCCAAGGAGACTGATGCCACAACAGAAGGTTGCCCTCTGAAGACTAACAGTGGGGCCCCACTGCTGAGAATAACTTCCACTCAGCTTATGGAACCTAGAGAGGCCAAGCTGATGTGGGCTTGGAACCTTCCCCACCGCATTCCACGTTTCAGATGGGTCTTCCCACCTCCTAACCTAATAGAAAATTCTTTATAGATGTACCCAGATATTCATTTGCAGTCAGCAGTGACCACCACCAGTTCTGACAGAGGTGTTAAGGTACCTTTAAATCAAGTGTTATAAATGGGTTCTCCAGAGATCATAGCTTTGAGATCTGGACATAAAAAGAACCAAAGCCTTTACCACTGAGACTAACAGTTAGGGATTATTATACTACAGGTTATGATTTGGGCAGATATTCAGGTGTTTTTTGCAAGGGTTCAGATTAATTGCAACAAAGACGGAGGAAGAAGAAAGCAAGAAATGACATGAACAGACTAAAAATATCCAGTATTTGCACATTAACAACCCTGAATCACATTAAGCAGATGGGAGAGCAGTGGTAAGGGAAGACTCTGGTGAGATGCTGTAAACCTCTGTCAAAAAGTCTTGTGCCTGGGAGAGCACGTTAATATTTAATGATTGAAACAAAAATCAAGTTTTGGACTATGGGGTTTTTTTCATCCTTTATATCATTTATCTCTATCCAATAAAAATAAAAGCATACACTCTATCTCATTAAGTCGAGTTCTTTTTTTACTCTATTGTGAACATGCCTGTAGAAGGCTCAGTGTTTAAGAGCAGTGGCTGCTTTTCTAGAGGACCTGGCATCCTTTCCCAGAACCTGCGTGTTGACTTACAACTGTTTGTAACGCCAGTTCAAGGGGTCTGGTGCCTTCAATTGGCCTCTTTTGGTACTAGGTATGCATGTGGTACAAATACACACATGAGGGCAAAACACACATAAAATAAAATTTTAAAAAAGAGCATGCTGTAGAAGTACATATACCTTTGTCGTATCTATTCCTATTAATATGGTTAAAAAAAGAAGAAGAGTGATGTCAATCATTCAGACAATAATCAGAATATAAGCTTTCTGATTGAGAAGTAAGTCTCAACTAAGCATTAACAAAGGGCAAAAAATAATCTTTGGGAAATAAGGTTTTCTCCGAAGACAATTTGAAGGGCAAAGCATGTGCCCTGTCATAGCTTAGTCTCCCAGATTTCCAGCTCTTTGGAACATGACATTATGTCAAGCTATGGACTATGCTGTAGAGCAGACATGTCTCCATATACCATCTCTAGCACTCAGCAAGTTGGGGTAAAATGTACATGAATGTTCTCAATTTCTTCATGTCTATTGAGGAAGTCACAGTTGCCTCTTCAGATCATGAAAGGGAAATTAATTCACATGTGGACTTTTCCCTGCTCTGTGTCATGGGCCTTTAGAGGTGACTATGATAATGATCATGAAGATGGTGGTGGTGAGAAGGAGGAAGAGGAACATGAAGAACAGAAGGAGAAAAAGAAAGAAGATGAGGAGGATAGTCATAGATCCAAGGATGAAAACATTTGCTGAGTCCCCATTAAGCACATAATAAAGTTCCACAGCCAGCTTTCAATCTGTGTCTTGTCTGCCCCGAAAACAAATGATTTGCAATGCGTGAATTAAATCTTAGAATTAATCTATTTGTTCTCTCTTAAAAAGTCTTTTAGTTTCTCATTTAGAACCTTGACTATCAAATGGACAAACAAGGAAACTTAAAAGAGAGAAGGAAGTGCTACTTATTTCTCCTATAAGAAAACATTTCTGTGAATATTTGGGGTGTGGTAGATTGACAATGATATGATTACTGTTTTGATTTTTAAAATGGAGAAGCCAGTGTAACATAGATAGTCATGAAAACCAGGCCCTTCCCTCCCTAAAATATATGATGGATCTGAGTTTTAAAGATACAGACACAAAAGCATCATATTAAAAGTGTGAAATAAAATACAGTGGTATGGAAATCCTACATTTTGCATGCTTAGGCCCAAGTCAAGGTTAAATTCTTGATATTTGAAATAAACACAACAAACAGTTGAGTCTAAAAATTAATCATGCGAGCGTGTGTGTGTGTGTGTGTGTGTGTGTAGTGTGCATGTCTGTATGTGTGTGTGTGTGTGTGATTTTAAAATATGTCTTGGAAGGTTTAAAAGTCACCCCCTTTTCTTGATAAAAGAGTTCCTACTTCCAGTCTCAACCTACAATTTTCCTACAATGTGGGTCACCCCTGAAGTTCTTATCAACAGTGTTTTGACACGAGCTCCTAACAAGAGTCCACAAAAGACTTAATTTGTTCACTCAATAGAAGAAGATTTGCTAAGATAATTTAGTGAAAACAAGCCAAATAGGCTAGGATTTCAAAGCTCTTTTGAGCTGGGTTGCTATGCATAGTCCTTGTAAGGGATTTATAACACAGAGGCCACAGGAGGTTACAGGGGCAACTGTTAGCTGAGCATGGACTGATCTTAAGGGAGACCTCAACTGTCTTTCGTTGAAGAAGCCACCTGTCTTAGTCAGCATCTCTGACACCAAGGTATGGGAAAGGTCGAATTTTTGTTATATTTCGCTCTAGGGAATGGTGGGGAAGAATTGTCAAAGTTATTAGATAGAGGGGTGTTCTGCGTTAATGGAAAACATGGCAGACAGCCAACAGTCTACCCTAGAGACTTTTAAACTTATCTGTGGCTCAGAATGGCTCTGCTTTGGAGGGAAAGCCAGTCTTTCTTCCACTCTTCACACTGATTAAAGGCACTCACAGGCACCACCTAAAACCCGCTACCAGCACCTACTGAGCGAGATTTACACTGAACAAGCGCAGTGCAGATACATTGTTGTTGCCTGGAGCAGAGGATTTGCTGTCTTGCATTCACAGGAAGCTGTCTACAGCCTGCTTGGAGTAGGTTGATATCTGCACCGAAGGCCAAAATAAAAAATATAAGATTTGTTTATTTTTATCTTCTGTGTATGAGTGTTTTGCATGCATATGGGCAGTGCCCACTGAGTCAGAAAGGGGCACCATATCACCCTGAAAATGAAGTTACAGACTGTTGTAAACCACGTGGATGTGGGAAGCTAAACTCAGGTCTTCTGCAAGTACGGCCAGTGATCTTATTCCCTGGGCCATCTCTCCAGCCCAATGAAAGGGAATTATAAGGAGCTCCCAATAGGTTTTCAAACAGATTTTAATGACTGACATTATTAATTGTCATAGAATGGTCTGATGTTTGCATCAGTCTGGTATATGAATAATTTGCAGTTGTATCTTTTGCTGAGACATGGATTTTTCTATGTTAGTCTCTCATGTTTTCATTAAAAGTGCCATACTTAATTTTGCCTAGAGTATTAAATCTTTATTAGAGGATGTGTCACTAGAAATAGGGTATGTTTTGCATAAAGCTCCTGATTTAAGGAAAGAATTAATTCAGAAATATGGTATAAAACAAACAGCAAATAGTAAAATAGGCCACAGTTTTTAAAAGGCCTAGAATGCCTAGCACTTCATAACCAGGAGCGTCTCTTACCATAGCCTGATGCTCCATGAAAAACTAAGATAAAAGGTCTATGGAAAGCAACAGGACCAGAACAAAAGAGATAATTATAGGGGCCATAAACACATTCTAAGTATAATTATTCCTTTGTAAACCTAAGGCTTAGATTTTTCTCTAAGGTTCTCTTAGATGTCAAATACTTTTAGGAAGAGTACATTTTGATATCAAATTAAATACTTAAATCTCTATTATATTGATACTTATATATAATAATGTTTTGAATCTTTCTTTTATTTAGCTTTAAGCGAGATTTATAAAGGCCCAGAACACATTTACTTGGGTCTCCATGATGTCCTTATCATCTATGACAGTGCTGGAGGGCAGTGGGCGTCTAATAAATACTTGTTCAATGAATGAAGGGGTCTTAGGTTAGCATATACCTGCCCTCACAGAGTTGATCTTCTGGCAAGAATGCAGAGCAGACAGTGCGACAATTCCACATGATTTAATGGGCATTATTATACACTACCAGTAGACAAGTGTCCTTTGGATACTTTTAAAAACAGGAAAATATATCAATGCCACAACTTTAAAACTGGAGGGAAATGAATACAGAGTATGTTGCTCTAGCATATACAGGTGAATTTATGGCACCAGGGAAACATATTAACTAGTAAAGTGTTTGCCTCTTTAAGCGCAAGATTCTTAGTTTTAGCCACAGAACCAATGAGACAAAAATAGCCAGGTATAGTGGTGTGTGCTTATTATCCCAGAACTGTGAAAACAGAGACAGCTGAATCCAGGCTCACTGGCCTGCCCACATAGTCACATAGCCTACTTGGCAAACTCCAAGCCAGCATATATATATATATATATATATATATATATATATATATATATATATATATATATATATATATACACACACACACACACACACACACACACACACGTGTGTGTGCGCGCGTGTGTGTGTAGCTCATGAAGGAAGCTATCAGAGGTTATCCTCACATATTCACACTTATCTGCACATGCTCTTCCACACACACACAAAAAAATGTGCCTGCATACATACAAACATGCACAAACAAATGTGTTATCGATTAATAAAGCAAGAATCTCTTATTTATTATGTACTTCCTCCACTGCTGGAGATAATTAATTCCTACTCTCCAGTGAACGTCCTGTTAAGGAACCCAAAGTGTTACGTTTGTTCTGATTGACGCTACAAGTTGTGTCCCTGATACTGACAGTTTTCTCATGAATCAGTTTAATGTTTTACACACTTAAGCTTGGTCCAAGGATCACGAAGCCCAAACCTATCCTCTATTTGGAAATGAATTCTAACTTCATAATTAATGAGTTCAGATGAAAATGGTAATTTCACATTTTTAAAATGTTTATTATATTCTTTGACAATTTTGAGTCTGGGGCAAGGTCACCCCATTACCCTCTCTCACACCCACCCACTTGTACTTTGATATCGTTTTCTTTTTTGGCCCACTGAATTTAATTCATGAGCATAAGTGGTGGTGGGCTGAGTGTTGCTAGAACATAAGAACCTTTCAGGTTGCTACACCACCAAGGAAAATGACTTTCCTCCTGTACCAAATAGCTGCCGAGATAATCAGTGAGCTGTGAGAACTCATGACCCCCTACTCACAGGATGATGCCATGTTTTGTATTCATATAGCTACTTCTGCACACTTGAGGACTCGTTAAAACACAAGTCAGGGTAGACATATCTTTAAAGAGAAGCTAACTTTGCAAGGAAGTGATCTGTATTTATTTGTGAAATGTTAATTTTCGTATGATCAAAGCCATACAAGTCACATTTCAAAACAAAGACACTGGGACTCCTTTAAATGATCTTTTTGATGTCAAGTTACAAGATCATCACTTCTGTTTGTTCTAAGTTTAAATTAAAAGTTACTCCATAGGTCCTTGGAGAGTTGGATAAACAAAAAATAGGCCTTTTTAGGATATAGTTTTAAAGGTTAAATCAAGGAAAATGCAGTGATGTCCTTTGGTTTGCCATCCCAAATGTCACATGGTATTTTGAGTAAGAAAATTCATGTGAGTATTTCACATGGATTTTACAGAAATCTTATATTGTTTTCATCTATGTCTTAGTTAGAGTATTGCTGGGATGAAATACCATGACTAAAAGCAAGTTGGGATGAAGGGGTTTATTTTGCTTATGATTATGAATCACTGTCATCATTGAAAGCATTCAAGATGGGAACTCAAACAGGTTATGAACCTGGAGGCAGGAGCTGATGCAGAGTCCATGGACAGGTGCTGCTTACTGGCTTGTTCCCCATGGCTTGCTCAGCCTGCTTTTTTATAGAACCCAGAAAGGACCTCCAGCTCTGGGGAAACACCACCCACAATGACGTGGACACTGTCCCATTAATCACTAACTAAGAAAATGCCCTCCAGACTTACCTTTATTCTGATTTTATGAAGACATTTTTGTAATTGTGGTTCACTCCTCTCAGATGACTCTAGTTTGTGTCAAGTTAATATGAATTATTCAGCATAGTCTATAAACTCCTCTTTGAAGCAGATATAAGTACTACTCTGAAAATGAAGCTTTAAAGTATTATTATTCAATACATACAAATATCAAGAGTTAGAAATTTTTAAGTCCTTGGATTTGACTGCTGTACACAGAATGCTTTCTACCTTTCTATGTTTGTTTAGAAGATATTGTATATGAATTATTCTAATGAAGGGCCTAAATTTTCTCAGAATGTAAATGTTCATTGTATTTGTCCTCTGATTAGCAAGGAAAAGGCCTCATGTGTTGTCTAGTTCAGAGTCCCATGCAGATGGAGATCATGTTACACACATAGTGAATGTGATCACAGTCTAATATTCCCAAGAGCCTCCTGTCCTAGCAAAGTCTGAAACATGCCTGTCAACAGAAATCAGCCTGGGGGGCTGTTTGGTGCATTTTCACCCCTTCTGTTTGAAATGATAGAAATACCAGTGATTTCATCAAAAACATCCAAAAGTATGATGTTGACATCATCAAAATGATCATTAGAAGGAAAATAAAAACAACACAAAAGAAATCTCTAAAAAATGAGCAATTATCCTGCTTTTGGAAACCCACACATCTGTCATGTAAACCTTATAATCTACCAAGAAGATTCGGCTTACTGAGTTCTGTTATATAATGGTCATGTGTGTACTAACATAAGTGAGAAACTTAATATCATATTAGCATCAGGTGATTTTTATCAGGGCATTTTGGCTGGTTTTGAAAATAAATTCCCATTATTTTAAGCAGTGAATCTAAGCATGGAAAATTTGAATACACTAATAAAATTAATTTTCATTCATGTTTTAGATATAATTATTGATTTTATGCCCTCAGTCTTTATTTTAAAAGCCTAATTCAAATTTATAACTTGTATTAAGCTTTGAGTCAAGGCTATAGTTAACAAAAGCAATAATTTCTAATAATAATATGGAAATATTTTTAAATATCTTCATTGGAAGTAACTTCTATAACTCACCAAATTGGTGATTTCCACACAGCCTGTCACTCTGAGTTCATTGGGCCTACAAGATCAAAAAAGAGAAACAACCCCTGAAAGTTGTCGTCAGACTTCTACATGTAGCCTCTAGCATACAGTCATATATGTGTGCACACACACAATAAAATAATTATAAATGACTATTAGGTGCTTTTATTTGATGTTTTAAAGGAGTGAAAGTAAATAGCTAACATACATACATACTTATATGCGTACATACATATACACATACATAATAATCTTGCATGCATCCTTACATCTGAAAGGATTTTACTAAAAGAAAGTCACTTGCCAGTGCATTACAGGCCACACAATGAGGTTTTTTTCAAGCAAGACGTATTTCTGCCAAGCTATTGAAAGTCCATAATGAATTGAAACCATATAAACAGACATAAAACTAGAAATTAAGATTGAAGTTATTGTCACAAGTATTTCCAGAAAGATCACTTTCCTATTTAGAAAGCCAGTCTTATCAACCTGCATGCGTCCTCCATCTCTCTCATCAACACAAGACAACTTCTTCAGCAGAGTGTAGTTTTCGTCTAATTGCACACCTTTTAGTTAGCTATCACTATGTGAAAGCCAATGGGAGGATACATGTGTCATTATGTGGCATTAAGAATATGGTGACAAGCCCACAGCAAAGAACTTTTCACACCAAGATCTGAATCACAGTGATGTATCACTCCCCTTGGATATCTGCAGATTCGGTACTGGGCTGCGCACGACAAGGAAGCAGCCGCACACCGAGTTCAAGTCACCAGCCAGGAGTACTCGGCCAGGCTCGAGAACCTGCTGCCTGACACCCAGTACTTCATTGAAGTTGGAGCCTGCAACAGTGCCGGGTGTGGACCTTCGAGTGACGTGATCGAGGCCTTCACCAGAAAAGCCCGTGAGTATCATAACTTGATTCTTAGGCACATCAAAATTTACCAATTGATTTAAGTGAGATCCCGATTGTTGGCACATATGAAAAGAATGTTCTATCCAGCTGCTCATACGCTTATGATTTCCAATGCCGCATCCTTTATGCCACAGAATGTCTCTCAGCATTCCTAGGTTTTGTCAGAAAAGGAGAATGGAGAAGCGTGCTCGTAGACACTTTTTATTCTACTTCCCAGCACCTTTAGAAAGACCCTCCTTCAAACCACAGACCTTGAGAAACCAGCTAGTCTACTCTCTACTTCGATCGATTTAATTTTTCCTACAGATACATTGGTCCCATAATACCATCACAGTTGTGTTCGTTTTCCTATGCTTTATGCATAGATCATCAATACACCACACACACAAGCGAATTCTCTAGCACTGAGACCACTCTCTAGTCTTGGTGCTCAGATCTGGGCAGTTCTCATCTCTCCAGCTTCACTTTGACATTTTCCTTCTGGAACCCAGTTCGTATGTGTGCAAAGAAACAACTGTATGCAGGACTCTATAGACCATCACAAGTATCTAAGAATGATTACCACTAGGTTTTGAAATGCTGCGGAAATCGCTAAGGATCATGCCTTCCAGTACACTGACAGAGGTAGATAGTGTCAGACATGGTTTTGAGTTCTACTCTGCATTGCACTAAACCTATGGCAGCAAATTAGTTTCCTTTTTTAAATTTTGATTCATTTTACTTTTCAAATGAAGCATTATGTTTTCTTGTTCATGCTATTCTTTTATCACAAATATGTGTTGTGTCCAGAATAGTTCCACAGAGAAAGGATACAGCAAAAATTAAAACTCATGTTAAAACCCTGTTAAGTAAGTGTGTTTATGACCACAGGGCAGTAGGATAGGTGAACTGATAAAACTGATAATGATTTGTGTGGAAGCAAAATCTGTTGGCCTGGCTGAAAGGATTTTGAAATAATGTCCTGAGAGTTAGAATGTAAGCGATGAAAAAATAAGAAGGACACATTTGGTGACGAACTGGGAGAAGACTGTTCTGGATAGAGAAAATAAGTATGCAGAACTTGAAAGACTTAATTTTGGAAACACCAGTAGGACCAAAACCTGGCTCTGAGGTGATGAAGGGAGAAGTGTGTGGAATTTAAAATGTGCAGTGCTTTGTAAGTCATCATTAAAGGCTGGGTATTTTCTGAATGTGATAATAGCCTGTTTTTTAAAGTCATAAATATACCTAATTATACTATTTGAAACCATCATTCTGACTTCCATCCTAACAAAGGACAATGACAATCAGAGCAAAAACAAAAGAGCCATTTCAGAGTTGAGAAGAGAGCCATTGGCAGCTAGTATGAAGGGGAAGTGTAGAGAGATGTGGAATTTATTTTCCGTGTGGAGATGGCTAGACAGCCTGATAACTTGGGTGTTGGAAATAATTGGAAGAAAAGAACAAATACCAACTTCTTGCTTGAGAAACTAGAAGCATGCCTGTGCACTTTTCAAAAGACAGAAAATGTCCCTAAGAGGCAGATTTGAAGTGACAAGACCAACGACTTATCCTTTTTACACTACATTTTGACATCAGACATTCAATATAGACAGGAAGTTAAACACATGTTCAGAGAAAAACATATAGGTTAGGGCTCTAGACTGACTAGGAGTATTTAAATGCTTAAGAAAGTTTCACCGATAAAGCGGAGATGTGTGTGCAGAATCAAACCTGCGGCCCTTCCAACACCTGGAAATTGAACAGAAAGCACAGAATTAGCCCACGGTGAACCATGAGGGAGACTGCAACAACAAAGAGGCACGGGAGTGTCAATAAGACCCAGGGGATTTGAGAAAAGAGCAAGAGATCTAGAAAACCTTCAACTCTGCAGAGTCGGAAAAGGTTACAAGAAATGCCACTAGATTTGGTCAAGATTGGGGACCTTGACAGCAACAGTCTGAAGAGACCAGAAGAAAAAGAAATCTGATTGAAGAGAATAAAGACAATATTATTCCTTGGCTCACAAACAACTGGGAGAATTAAGTGAACTCTTGAATGCATAGTGCCGTGCTGCGCTCAGTGCATTGCGTATGAAATCCTCCTCAGGGGGGCTGCTGTTGCTGAGAGCATCTTCAGCGCCACAGCCCCTAAGGTGATGTAGTTTGTCAAACCAAGGTTTGATCCGGTGATCACTCATTACCTGTTCCTTCTTCCCACAGCTCCCAGCCAGCCACCACGGATCATCAGTTCGGTGAGGTCTGGTTCCCGCTATATAATCACGTGGGATCATGTTGTTGCCCTGTCAAATGAATCTACAGTGACGGGATACAAGGTAAATTAGGAAGTGCCTAGCTTATTGTCCATATACGCATTCTTCCTGCTAACACTGGTGTATGTGGCTTCAGCTATCAGGAAAATACCTTTGATCTTCTCTTTCTACCCATGCAGCACAGTCAGAAGACAGATCCTCATGAAAAATCTTTAGATAAGGATTTATCTTGATGGATTTTAGGAAAATTCTATGGCAATTAGAATACCCCCTTTAAAGAATGGAGCTGTCAGAGTAATCATTGCTTAGACAGGAGACAGAATGCACTCATTTTTATTTGGCTGGGGATACCCATTATAGTGTTGCCTTCCTCCCTCACTGAAAATTAGAAGGACAGGGTTATTCCCATGGATTCTCTATACCATGCTATTGTATTAGCTATGTAAGCTCTAAGAAATATTGTGGAAATGGCTTAAAACTGAGAAAACTTTTGTTAAGCCATTTCAAAATGTGACACGCTTTCATTTTATGTTTTCCTGAAAAAAAGATACATCTTTTTTTTTCATGGCATATTTCCAGTCATTTCAAAACAAAAGTAAACAAATGAACAACAGAAAGCATTTGAGGATGTGGCACAAGCTGTTGACCAAGCCCCAGGGGCAGCAGGCCCCCATTCTCAGGGAATCACAACGGTATGAATGCTTCCTCAGAGCTTGAGAGTGCTGACTTTTATCAACCAAAGAGTAAGCATTGTATGCTGATGTTAACTTTAGGCATTGGCTCAGAATTGTGGCTCCACTAACTCTTCATAATTCGGGACTCTGTAGATACTCTATAGACCTGATGGGCAGCATGATGGCAAGCTCTTCTCAACCCATAAGCACTCCATAGAAGTCCCCATCCCCAGAGACGGAGAGTACGTTGTCGAGGTCCGAGCACACAGTGACGGGGGAGACGGAGTAGTGTCTCAAGTTAAAATTTCAGGTAAGCCAATATCTCAGAATGGTTTCTGTTACGTTACCTGTGAGTTTCCATGCCCTATGCATGGCTTCTCAAGAGCGGAGGTAGAACTGACATTCACATTGACAATGACATCAGCATTTTCCTAAGAAATTCAAATACCAAGCGTGCCACAGAATTTGATGTTCCATTTCTGATGAATGAGAAAAGCAAATTCACAGCAGAGTGCCTCCCTGTTGGTTGTGATTTAGATGTCAAAGAACTGCTAAAAATGTGTAAGATGAGTGTGTCTCAGATGGATGACGCTAGAGGTGTTTGCTGGATTGTGGTGATCACTATATTACATAAATATTATATTTGTACTTTGAATACATTTTTATTAAATATCTTAAAATGAATAAGACACTCAAAATATAAGACATTAAAAGCAAAAAGAGTAGTAGGCAATTATCTAATAATATTCAAATTTTATTTTATATTTCAAGAAGAAATCTACTGATCCATTTTGTGTTCTTCTGGCTTATCTTTCTCTGTTCCATGTACATTACTATAGTAATCAGAAAGACATTAGATTATTTCTCCTTTACATTGATCCTTATATTGTGGTTTAATCTACACAATGCTTTTCTATGGGTGTTTGCCATCATGGGCTTGGTTAAACTCTGTGTAGTTGAGACAGGGATTCCTTTTCTACATTGTTTTTACAGTATTGTTTGCTTACTTTTTAAGATTTTTTTTATATCCTATTTATTTATTTATCTATTTTTGGTATTTCAAGACAGGGTATTGCTGTAGCTTTGGAGCCTGTCCTGGAACTCACTGTGTAGACCAGGCTGACCTCAAACTCACAGAGCTCTGCCTGCCTCTGTCTCCCAAGGGCTGGGATTAAAGGCGTGCGCCACCACTGCCTGACTTTATATCCTCCTTATTTATGTTTACTGCATTGAATTAAAATTTTTGTGAACTTAAGAATTTGATTAGAGAATACAAAAATAGAAGATACTAAATCAATGAAAGCAATGATTGGGAAGAGTGATTCATAGCTAAGTAGACAAATGTGTTATTACATATTGAGCAAACAAAAGATGCCTTGAGACAATGACAGACAGTAATTGTTGCTTCTCCCATGAGCCAAGTTCTCCTCAAGCCCACCATATCACATATATATTTTCCTCAAATAGAAAGTGATAGGATAATACAGGTAATTTTTCATTTTAATTATTCTACCTTTTCAAAAATTTAGAACTTAAAGATTCCTAAGAAAGTTAGGGAATATCTATCTGGTCTCGGCAGCCTTGGACAATTATGGTATGTTTCAATAGACTGTGCTGCATTCTCTATTTTCCTCTGAATGTCCCTGTATCGTTCAAGATTTTAGAAATTTTAAACATAGACATATAGCCTTTCAAACAAGTATATTCAATTTATCTACCCCTTCCATAGTTTTCTATTATAAATAAGAGATGTTCGTACATTTTTATCATGCTTTTATTGTAAGGTTAAATTTAAATAATTAACCAGAGTTTTACTTCTCTATTTCCTCTTTAAATGTACTTATTTCATTCTATGACTGTAATGAGACCTTTCCCCAGCATCGGGTCATGGTTGCTCCTTCTTTTCATGTATTACTCTTTGATAAAGGAAGATGATGTCATAGTACTTTAAACACATTTTCTAAATTCTGAGCTTTAACAGCAAGCAACATTGCATTTTACTTTTATTTGCTCCTTGGGGAAAATAGAACCTGCTGCAAGGTTTCAAACCAGCAGTTTGTGTTTAGAGACATTTGAGCCATGCATATGACCAAGTGATGGCAGCACGTGACATCTAGCGTGGCACATCTAGCGTGGCAGCACGTGGCACAATGAGTGGGCAAACACTCAACTTCGGACTTTCCAAGGGAGGAGCCTACTTGGTTACTTGGTAGTGTCAACTCATCTCTATGACGTAAGTAGCTTCACCTTTAACCTCAGGCTTCAATGTGATTTCAGCAAGTGTTTAACAAAGACTTTACATGGTAGCACGGCATTACAAATTATCAGTGTCCTATGATTCAGTGGGTGTGGATACAACCTCCAGACACTGGTAATGTTAAACTACAGTAAAATAATTAGGCAGGAATATATTTTGAGCATTTGCTACTTTTTCTTTAATCTTTTTAATATAACTAACATCTTTTATGCAATAAGGATTGACCAATTGGCTCTCAGGAGGAAACATTCACTGCAGTGACAATTAGACACTCCAGTCCCACAGATGCTTCCTTCCTTTGTAGAAAACTGCAGACAAGCCTAGAATATTTCCTCCCTTACATCTGTCAACTAAAGAATAGCTTCTCTCTTCAGAACTTCAGTGGCTTGTTACAGTCTAATCACAACTGTACCAAGACATCAAAGTGGCAGATGTTTGAGAGATTGCATCACTCTAGAATTTTCTTGTAACGCTTGTGTATAAGCAAGCTTATAAGTCAACATCATTTGCCATGAGCAGAGTATATCCAAGGTTGTGTTATTTCTAGGCCTCCTTGCAAGTTTAAAGAACATTAAAGCTTTCTTCTCTCATTTTCTGCCTGAAGTCTGTAGGCAGGGGTTTAGCGCATTTCCTGATAGTAATGTCCACAAGCACTGTGCTGCCCCTCAAACGCACAAATGTAAAATGCTGATAGTGAGGCAGACACATGCCACACCGCCTGCTAAGGTTTTTATGTCTCCCTCTCTACTGTCACTCTGAGGTTTTCACTTCAGCCATTGTGCCTGCTCACTACCTGCTCTAGTTAGGATTCCTATTGCTGTGATGAAACTTTATAACTAAAGCAAGCCGGGGGTGAAAAGATTTATTGGATTATACTTCCACATCACTGTTCATCATCAAAGGAAGTCAGGGTAGGTACTCAAACAAGGCAGGAACCTTGAGGTAGATGTTGATGCAGAGGCCATGGGGCGTGGTGGAGGGAATGTTGCTTTCTCTCTTGCTTCCCATGACCCACTCAGCCTGTTTCCTTATACAACCCAGAACAACCAGTCAAGGGGTAATAGAAACAAAATAGCTGAGTCCTCCCCCAACCAATCATTAATTAAGAAAATGCCCTACTGCCCAATTATTTGTGGCATTTTCTCAACTGAGACTCCCCTCCCATCTTAGATGACTCTAACTTGTATCATGTGGACATAAAACTAGTCAGTACACCATTTTCTGGGCACCATCTGAGGGGTCTTTTCAGACACAATCAGACTGTGTAACTCTGCTCTGAGATGCCATAGGATGAACATCTAAATTTTTTCCAAGGCCCACAATGTCCTACACAATCTGTGCTACCAATCACTCCTGTCTATTGATTTCATCATTTGGATCCAGTGATGTCATTTCTACATTGGGGCATTTGTGCTACCTGTCTCTGACTGGAGGTCTTTGGAGAAATCTGGCATGGCAGGTTCATTCCTGTCACTTTCAGTGTTTCTGAACCGTTTTCTATATTCATTAAATTCATACACCTACCTGTTTATAATAATTCTCCTTCATAGGTTGAAAACATGCAGTAACTTCTTCCTAACATTTAGGACAATTTAAAATTATCCTGTTTATTAACTATGTGTGTATATTAATTTATGCATGTCTCATCCTGTTTAGAAACCAAATTCCATGAGATTAAGGCTTGTCTGCTTCATTTGCTCACTGGCTCTCTAGCACTCAGAGGACTGTTGGCATATAAGGGATTTTGATAAATACCTGTTTCATTAATTAATGATTTCTACTAGAAAAAGTCTTTGTGCACCCAAAGGCTATCATTTAGTTCTCTGGACATGGATGCATTTCCCTGAAGAACACACACTTTGCATTCTGCAATGTGTATATCTACAAACTTAATTCATATGAATGTTAAGATATTTATTAATTTTTTTAATAGAAACAAAATACATAATTCCATTTCTTCTCAACCTGAGCATCATCTTCTGCTGTGATGAATTGTCCCTTATTAAATGTTTCCAGTACAGCTCAAAGTAAACAAAATACTGCAATGCTTTCATCAAAAGTTTGATATCTCTAATAAACTCTACATGTCTTAAAAATCTGACACTGCTACACTTCATTATAAATTAAGTTAAAATTATAAGAAGCTACAATGTTATAAATTAAAGTCAGTAATTTAATGTACATGATCTCATATTTGATAGTAATATTAAATTATTGGTTAACAATGATACTCTCTGATCCACAGAGAGTCATCTATAAAATGAGTCATGTGTGAACTCCATATTTTAAGCATTGATTTTCATTTTTAGTTTTAAACAGGCCATCTTAGCACAAACAAGGATGTCTTTCAGAGAAATTTTAGTCTGGATTTCTTTCCAAGGGTGAGAAGTAACATTTGAAAGCTTTAAGGTGGGGAAAACATTATAGATAAAACCTTAAAGTTTTATATAAATTTATAAATATATATATATATGTGTGTATAATGATTTCTACATAGAAATATATATATATATATATATATATATATATAATTTAAGGAGATAAATTATAAGGTTGCAGCCATATAATGATTCAAAGCTGATGTTGCCTGGACCAGAAAGAAGCGTGGCGAATTTTAAGCTTTATTTTTGAAAAAGTGGGGCATTTTTCCTTTTCATTTAAAACTACTATATATTCATTTTGTTAACTTTATGCCTTTTAATAAATCAGAAATTTAATTATTGGTAATAAAATTCAATGCTGCTAGAAATTACATAAACATTGAATACGTTATTTTGGGTAACTCTAAGCTATTAGGTTAAACTGTATATCCAAAGCCACTGACTTTACACTGAATTGGAAAACACATTTTGTCTTTTCTCTTTTCTCTCTCCAGTCCAATAGAAGAGAAAAATATGAGAGTACTGTGTAGGAATGTAGGATGTTTAGCCTCTTCATTCCCATGCTTTCTTTCCCAGTGTCTAACTAATACAGTATAAACAGAAAAAAAGGTCAGTGGAAGGTGGAGATATGTTCCATACATTAAACTTGAAATCCATATTGCTATATTCCCCTTTTACTATTTATACAAGTCTTACTGTGCGGCACTAGTTGACCTAACACTCACTATGTATAGAAGATATACCTCAAATTCACGAATATCCTCATGCATCTGCCTCCCAAGAGCTGATATTTAAAAAGGCATATGCCACCATGCACTTTTGCAGATACACCTCATATGGGCATTTTCAAGGTTTTTTTTTTTTTTGACTTATTTGTTCTGTTTTTTTTTGTTTTTGTTTATATTTTTAGGTAGACTGACCTTTGACCAAGGCTGTCTTTGAACTTACTATGTAGCTGAGGATGAACTTGAACCCCAACCCTTTTGCTTCCATCTCCCATTGAGGTGTGCACCACTATGCTCAGCTATATAAGCATTCTCAAAACATCAAATTCTTCTGAGCTTCTACTTGTGTATGGTACTATGTGTGTAGAGGGAAAGTTAGTTATTAATTGACTTTATCTGCTTTCTTAACTACAGAATATTATGTAGTGCAATTGCTATGAAAACTACAACTTCATAAATGCACACCGCTATTAGAATGGTTTGTTATTTGGCAATGGTGTTATATCCAAATGACTTTCTTGAAAGCCCGTGGACATAGTCTAACATATTTTATTTATAATTAGGCCCAGTCCAACCAAATGGTTCCATATATATATATATATATATATATATATATATATATATATATATTCAACTATTTTGTATAGTTTTACTTTTTTTGTCAGGGAGCTAAATGGAAGTCTGAGAAGATGAATCTAGTTTATATATTCCTTGGTTGAAAACTAGTTTCCATTTAAATTGACTCTGAAATAGAATCCCCTTCATTAACACTAAGTCATCAATAATATCTCAAAGCCTTTTCCTCTTGGAGAGCCTTTGAGCATAAAAATGGGGGAGAAATGCCTCGAATAGAGCAAACAGATTAGACTTCAAGAGACAATTCCCAGCCACACTTGATGGCCAGTTTAACATGACCGTGAGAAGTTCCTCAGCCTCAGGTGCCCCATAGTCTAGCTAATACTTAAGAAGATATGTGCCAGTTCTCTTGAGCAGCACATCTTATGGTTTCATCAGGCAATAGACAAGAAGTCTGCCTTAACTCACAAGAGTTTTCCAGAGTTCCCACTAAGGATCTATCAGTTGCAATGAAGTTCACAGAGTAAGTCTCATTATTTTCTTTGGCATTTTTACTTAACACTTTAGGCAGGAGTTGGTTGAAATTTTCCTTAGAAAATATAAGAATAGGAAGTTAGACTAAAAATAATCTTCCAAGATTTACTTAGCTAAAACAGTTTCTATTTATGAAGTACAGCCTAAATCTTTGGAATGATGGTTTAGTATTATAATATGCAAATAGAATGTCCCTCGAGAAACTAAAGTCTTCTGGCAGGTTCTTGTACTGCTTTGGTTCTATAGTGAGATGGTTTGTCTACTGGTCAATCAGTTAGTAACTTTTCCTTTCTGTGAGTTATCATGTGGCAAGTCCTCCTGAAGCTAGGAAGAAAAATAATAAACTAACCAACAAATTCAATCAAAATTACAGGACAAAACTGGCTGTTGATGTGTAAAAAAGGTAAATCTGACTTTGAAAGGATGATTAGATGCATACTCCAAGAAGTAGAATTTATCCTGCGATCTAAAGAAATGAACTCAATAGTGAGAATGGGTGTGCCAGGAGAGGAAAGGGTGGTGAAAGTCCATCATGATCAGGAGACTGGCAGAAGAACAGGGACTTCTGTATTGTTTGGTGGCAGAGACATTGAGGGTAACAGTGGAGATACAAGAAGAATAGAATAACAAGAAGAAACAAGAACAGATAGATACAAGAAGAACAGAATAGCCTGGATTCCATCTCAGTCTTCCTGCCATGTTATTCTCCTTAAAGATTTTTATTGGGACTTGCACTTCCAAGGAGGAGACCAAGTTCCAGTCCACACAGTTTAAAAGCAGCCACTAGACTTGTCAGTAGCCTATAGAGTACTGTATTTTGATCTGTTTTATAAGGCTACAGCTAGTATCTAGTCAAGTCAAGGTCCAGATATAAAGCCACAGGTTGCTACAAACTTCTTCCATGTGCCTCCTTCATCAGTTAGGTTTCTGTCAGGAAAGACAACAATCTCTGTCTTCATCAAGCATTGAGTGACAGTCTTACAAAGAAAGTAATTATATGGTCGTTGAGGCTGTCTGATGGCTTTGAGAAGGTGGGAAATTGTATTTTCAGGGTCTCCAACCCGCTCATCCACCAGCCTTATCACCCCAGGCTAGCTTCCTCTCTGGTTCTCACACCCCCGAGGCCCACAGACCTCTGCCACTACAGGGCATTACTACTGCTCCCCCTAGTCTCCAAGTCTCCTCCTAGTAGCGTTGTTTAGGGATAAGAATGTTGCATCCTCTCTCACACAAGAGTGGATAGACCCCAAGAGAATTCCACACATTACCCCCAAAAGCCAGTAGGCTTCCCATCTGACCATCAAAGCAATCCTGACCTCGGCCAAATGTGGGCTGTTAAAAATGATTGATGAAGTGGGTATGCAAAGTAAGGGTGGTGTCTTCTTCATTTCTTCTTCTTCTCCTTCTTTCTTCTCCTTCTTCTCCTTCTTCTCTTCTTCTTCTTCTTCTTCTTCTTCTTCTTCTTCTTCTTCTTCTTCTTCTTCTTCTTCTTCTCCTCCTCCTCCTCCTCCTCCTCCTCCTCCTCCTCCTCCTCCTCCTCCTCATTCTCCTTTTTCTTCCTTTCCCCTCTTCCAATGTCTTATAAATATGTCTGGGTTATAGTCACCCCAAGACCCAACTCCTTCCCGATTCACTGGTCTCAACTGCATCATTAAAATTACAAAACAGAAAGCCTTCAGGAATTGTAGTCATATGATGATGATGATGCCCTTTCAAAGACAGAGCACAGACTTGGGCAATTGACAATTATACAAAAGATGATGATGACATTTTACCATTAGAGATTTTTTTATAGCATCATGTCATATTTTCAAATCCATGGCTAGTTAAGCCAACGCTAGTTTGTAGTTTTGTTACTACTGAGATGAATGTTAATGTTAAGTAGTTATTTTGTTTTGTTGGTTGGTTTTGGTTTTGGATCTTTCATGAGAAGATTATTCACAGTGAAATCAATGCTAACAGTGCTTGGTGCATCACTAGGTAGAAGTCAGGTGCAACAAGAGGCAATGTATGACCATGCCCCCACACATGCATGCTCAGGCACTTGTGAAGAAGCAGTTTGTGTTGTCGCCTCAGTAGCTATTAATGGTTGCTTCTCTCTGAAATTCTGTTCATGCTCTTCGCTAGGCTGCATACTAATAAATCTTTTGAAAATGTCATGCTTATTAATGAGTTAAGGCTGTAGAATTTTCACAGAGTATTTATAGCAAAACTTTTAGTCTGCTACTGATAACAACTGATGTGGCTTATCCTATTTCACGTGAGGACTTTCCCACCAGAATTTTTAAAAATATTAACTGTAGAATTAAGCAGTAGGTCACAAAAGAATATCTACAGAGTCCATTGATGTCAAGTTTAGAAGCAGAGAACAGCAAAGCTGTGTTTGGGGAAGGCACATTTATTGCCTACAGAACTCCCACAGAAGGAATGAGTAGTACCGGGCTCAGAGGAAGTCAAAAAACTTCCTTTTTGGGGACCCTGGGGAGAAGTTGGAAGAGACCATTGGTGCTGCCCGTGTTCCCTTTCCTTAGCTGGTGAGCATGTGGGTGTTTTGCTATCTTTTCTACATTGTGTTTTGTGAAATATTGACTTATTTTCTATATTCCAAAGTTGTAACCCGTAAGGACCCAGAATCTTCTCAGTAAAAATGTTTTTCACCTGGTGTTTTAGAAATCTATTAATTTTCTAGGGGCTGCCATGACAAAGTGATACAGACAGATGGCTTTAAAACTAGAAATTTTTTTTCCCTCTCAGTTCTAATCTAGAGGCTAGAAACCCAAGATGGAATGGGTCCAGAATGTTTTCTCCTGAGGTCTCTCTAAGGTTGTTTCATCATGCCTGTCCACAAAGTCTGCCCTGTATGTAGATTCACATCTCTTCCTTGACTCCTGTTGTCAAGATTAAGATTAAGATCCATTCTAATAACCTAAATTTCAACTTAAATATGTCTTTAAAGACCCTGTCATGAATACAGTCACATTCTGAGGTACCAGAGATCATATTCTGAGGAATTAAAAGATTAAAACTTTTATAAATGTATTTTAGAGCCAACAACACAACACAATGGTCATTTGCAGTTTTAGGAGACCCATTATTTGTAAACAGTGAAGGCAAAGTCTTCTCTAAGCAAATCTGATAAATTTTGTTCCAAAGACCCGAATAAAGTCTTTAATATCAAATATATGACACAGTGTTAGATGATGAATGTAGAAGGATAAGGAGGTGGCTACTGTTTTTGTGAGACTATCTGGAGAGGCTGGCTCCAAGATGTAGCTGAAAAGGCGATAGAGAGGAGAGGGAGGTCCATCCATTTATGTGACAAAGACTATCACAGAGCCTTGATGTGAGAGAAAACATGGATGTTCAAGGATACCTGTGGCTGCAGACAAGCCATGGGGAAGTCATAAGGAGATCAGCCAAGTTAGGTAAGGGAAGCAGGAAACTCTTTGCCATCAGGACTATACAGGATTTAACTAAGGGATTTTGGTAGTATTCCAGATATAAAGTGACATCATGAAAGCATTCAACAGTAAAAATTTACATGATAAGATTTGTATTTTGCAAAAGAGATTTTTAGCCAGTCTTTGAGCATGACACAGATAAAAATATTTGCGGATCTTTGGAAACAGAAGCCCCACAGTGATGGTTGAAACAAAAATTAAATTAGATTTTGATGAGTGGGGGAACAGTAGAGTTGAGAAAACATTATATTTAGGATTTGCTTGGAAGAAGACCCACATAGTATTTTTTGATGATTTGATGAGAAGTGTGAATTGGAATTTTCTGATTTTGAAGGTTTATATAAACAAGCAGACCCATCTGCTTAACTGGCCATCAGAAACACATCCTAAGACAGATCTGTCTCCTGAAAATACATGATTGGGGGCAATCAGGAGCCAGTTTACACATTCTGTGCCCAGTGTTCTTCTTACACACCTACACACATCAGTAGAAGTAGACAAAGAAAGAGCTATGGTATAAACTAAGGAACCAAAATTCATCAGAGAACCAACTACATAGTTATATAACTTTATTTTTAGTGTATCATGAAATTAAAATACAGAAATCGAGACAACAGATGTTTGTTAGTGTTGCCCAAAGCTGTCAGATGGTGTTGTTAATATAATAAATGAGGGGAAACACAGACTCATTACTTCTCGCTAAAGAACAATATCTAAGAAGCATCTGTGTCCTGCAGAAAACTTTTCATGGGTAGAAAAACTCAAAATTGCCTGAAATAGGTTGGCTTTATCCTGATACGGACAGTATTTCAAACATGTAATGGAGCAAGTTTTGCCATCTTTTCTTTCTTACAAGGTCTCAGCACCACTCACAGATTGCCTTGTCACTGGTTTCCAGAGGCTTCAGCGATTTCAGGAATTACCTTTCCCATGCAGATGCTAATAAATACTCCCAAAAGAAGACAGCATTGTTTCTTAAGTTCCTTCTTAAAATGAAGTACATTTCCCAGAAGCCTCTCTGAAACCCTCTCCCATGATATTCAAGACTGAGTTAAAGCTCTCCCTACACCTATCAAATGACATTTCCATGATTTCTCAAAATGACCAAGGCTTACTATTATCTAAGGATGGCAAAACCTGTTTTAACAAGTGAACATTCCAACAGAAAAGAAGAAGTGGGTCAGAAAAAAAAAAACTGAGGAAAAGATTCTTGATAAATGTTAAAAATTTAGGAGTGGAAATGGGGTCAAGAGCTCTCTAAAACTGTAGAGGAAGAAAATCAGTGATGGAAAGTTGTTGACAGAGGTTTTTGTCCCTCCTGGCTCTACAGCCATTCAGTCCCAAAGAAACACTTAGAGGCCTACATTAATCATAAACTTGGCCTATTAGCTCAGGCTTCTCATTAACTCTTATATCTTACATTTACCCGTAATTCTTGTCTGTATTAGCCACATGGCTTGGTACCTTTTATCAATGAGGCATTCTCATCTTGTTTCCTCTGCATCTGGGTGACGACTTCAGACTGAGCCTTTTCTCTTCCCAGACTTTTCCTGTCCTGGTTTCCCTGCCTATACTTTCTGCCTGGCTACTGGCCAATCAACATTTTATTAAGCCAATATGAGTGACAAATCTTTATAGGGTACAATATGATTGTCCCACAGCACTCCCCACCCATGTTTTCAAAACAAGAACTCTGAATCTAATCTTCTTTGTTCAGCTTATTTTCAGACCATTATCTAAAACAATTTATAACCAACACTCTAAACAAAGACAAACATTCATTAACCATTTTTGGGGGGGAATGTTGACATAGTTTTCTAGGCTACTTCCTTTTGATTTGGGACGCTGATAGTCTTAGGGAGACTCAAAGAAAATTTAGGATAATGGCCAAGTCCTGATTAGAATATTCTGTAAGGCTTGATTACCTCAACCAGCAGTTTTGATGTTGTTCTGAATGTAGAACACAGAGAAAACACCAACAGAGGTGCTCTAAAACATTGGATCATCTGGGCCATCTGTTCCTATCAGAGATTTCTCAGGGGGTTTCTCTTGATCAAACCTGATTTTTCTTAACTAAGAATGAATTCACAGCCTCTCATTTCCTGTGGAAACAAAAGCAAAACCTCTTCTCCAAAGTAACATGACTTTTGACTTAATTTTGAAGTCAATGCATTTTCAAAATACGTATGTTGGATTAATCCAGCAGCATTTATAATAAAATATCTTTTAGCAGCTGTTGCTCCTTTCTCAGCTATCAAGCAATTCAAAGTCAGCACAATAATATAAAATATTCAGATTCTCTGTGCATTTTCCATCTTTACATGACTTTATTTTAAACTCTATTTTTATTTTTAATTTTTGATTTGTTAAGACAAGGTTTCTCTATGTATCTTTGACTGTCTTGGAATTCACTCTGTAGACTAGGCTGTCCTTAAATTCACAGAGATCTGCCTGCCTCTGCCTCCCAAGTGCTAGGTTTAAAGGTGTGTGCCACCACACCCAACTACTCTCTTTCTTTTCTTTTTGTTCAAGAACTTTATCCCTTTTCTTTTCTCTCCCAAGCCTACCTATATTTTTAAACACACTGTAAACTGTTTAAACATTTTTGTTCATCTGAATCTGTCTTTACTGTATATCCCTCTTTTTCTGACCATATGAGTCTTTAATTTGCTAAGCAATATAGCTAGTATTAAAACCGTGACTTTGACAGCTAGATACACCCCTTTCCTTAGCTTTCTGAAAGTCTAGCTTCATGGCAGAGGTACTGGCTTGAACCAAGTTTATTGACACAACTCTATGGAGTTTCAAGGTCTTTGTCACCACCAAGAAGCATGCTGTTGACTATTTATAAACATCATTTGAGTATTTGGTGGCAGGGCCTTTTAAACGAACTGCAAGATTTTTGCAGCTAAAGTTGAGTCAGGAAACCTCTCTTAAAAGAGATATGCTTGCCTCTAGCAAACAGACCTTACCTAAGAAAATGCTGCTACCAAGAAGCCATGTTTTCTCTATTCTTTTGTGTCTAGAATTACTTCACAAGCTCTCTCAGGTTTTATGAGCATGTAGTTGTCCACGTTGAGGCCATTTGTTGGTAGAGGTTTCTGTTCCACCCAGTCCCAAAGAAACACACAGAGGCCTACATTAATTATAAACTTGTTGGCCTATTAGCTCAGGCTTCTTACTAACTCTTATATCTTACATTAACCATAATTCTCATCTGTGTTAATCACATGGCTTGGTACATTTTATCAGTGAGGCATTCTCATCTTGCGTCCTCTGTGTCTGGGTGACAACTGCAGACTGAGCCTTTCCTCTTCCCAGAATTCTCCTGTTCTGGTCACCCTGCCTATGTTTCCTGCCTGGCCACTGGCCAATGAGCATTTTATTAAAAAACGTGAGTGACAAATCATTACAGGGTACTGATGGGGAACTTCAGCCAATCACATTCTGCTTAGGGTGTGTCCCCATGGGGCCACACAAAACAAATAAAAGATCCAGGTGCGTTCACCGCTTCCTCTTTGCCCCCTGCATTCTTGGATTGCTGGAACCCTGGTTTTGTAAGTTTTCCTTTTTCTGTTTATTAAAGCTAAACCTTTTATATTAAACTAGTCTGGGTAATTTTTAACTACTGATCGACCACGCCCTTCAATTGGCGCCCTCTGTAGCAAGGATGGGCAGGCTGCTTTTTGTCCCGCCCAGTTCCTGCCACCCAGCTAGCTTTACCCGAAATAATTACACAGAAACTGTTTTATTTAAATACTGTCTGGCTCATTATCTGTAGCCTCTTATTGGATAACTCTTACATTTTGATTCAACCCATTTTTAATAATCTGTATGTCACCACGAGCTTGTGGCTTACGGGGAAAGATTTAGTATGTCTGACCTGGCAACTTTATGACAGCAGTTCCCTGACTCTGCTTCTTTTTCCCAGCATTTTGTTTTGTCTACTCCACCTATCTAAGCTGCTGTCCTATCGAAGGCCAAGGCAGTTTCTTTATTAACCAATGAAAGTAACACATAGACAGATGACCCTCCTCCATCAGGGTACAAGATCATTGTCCCACAGCACAGTATTACAGATCCAGCTGTCTCACCTAGTTGCAGATTATGTCCTGTCATGATCTCAGGCATATGCAGATGTTAAGATCAGCAAAGACTGCCTTTTTAAATTTGTGAAAAAGAAGAATGGAAAATATTTCTGTGACTTCATGGAAATGTAAATCTTTCCCTTTAGTTTGAATTTTCTTGTTTAGACACACTTACAATAAGTGTAAGGACAATTACATGGTGACCAAACAGAATCTATTTTTCTTTTTCCTCTTTCTCTATTCAGCACACCACATAACCCAACAATAAAAAAGAAACACAGTAGAACAAATGAGAAGGAAGTGATGGTAGGTATGCTTTGTTGGCCTCTAAAACTAAGTTCTAAGAAAGGGCTAACATCTCGGCAAGTAACAACACAACAATTTCAACCTTCTCGTTCACTCCATATTTTACCACTGAACCTCAAACCTGATAGCATCAGAAGTGAAGGTAGAAGCAGGGGAAAGATGCTATTTGTTTCATGAGTCTGCCATAAGAGAATGGCATCGGAAGCCTCCACATTGTCAGACTTTAACCGAGCTTAGGAAAGAATGGCTGTGGTAGCAGTTGGGTATTTTCCACAAAGTCTACACAGACTGTGTGCAGAATAATCTAGCCATGAGCAAGTCCCAGAGCCAAGTTCAGAGCCTGTGTAACAACATGCTCTGATTCCTAGGGATGTCAAGCAGAAATCCTGTACCATTGGTGAAGATTTGGCGTATGCTATGAATAAACAAACCCAGGAAGTCCATTGGCATGCTGTACATTGGATGAATAGAAACCTAAGCCTTAAACCCGAGGACATTGTGTCTTACTCCAGGCTCCATATAGTTTCAGTAAATACTCATAAAACCTTTTTGAATCAACAAATTAAATTCATAATGCTTTTACAGTATATACTAACATAGTTTTTAAACATAATTCTCTCACACACCTAGTATAAAAGTATTCCACTTTCCATATTCCAGCTCAAAGAGGATCAGAGCCTTGTGAGAGGTTCTATAGTCAAGTAAGCAGGGCTAGTGTGCAATGGCATCCTCTCTTACCCCAAACTTCACACTCCTGCCAACCTGTCACCTTGCTGTCTTAAGATGTACTAGGCCAATTCTACAAGTCCTCATAATTATAGTTTTACTTTGCCAAAAATTCCTATCAGAATTGAAGTTTTAAGTGTGGTTACTTTTGTACTTCCCGCTAAATCATGGGTAGTCACTCTGTGGTAACAACTCAGTTTCTTCTGAGAGGAAGTGCAGCCTGGCAGTCTGGCATCTTCTGGTGGGGAAGGGCTAAAGTCAACAGCGTGGAGTAAATACCCCTGCAGTATACACTGCCAGCAAACTGCACACATCTGCCAACAGTACAAATGGCTATTTTGCTTGGCTTCTAGGTTCCCAATTGCCCAACAAGTAGAAGAGGCAAGACTGTTAATGGTTTTCACTCTTTTGAAAAAACCACCAAAGCCACTAGTGCATATATGATCAAGCTCTGGATGTATACACACAGACTAATACCGTGTTCGATTATTATAAATAAGGAGAAACCTAACAAATAAGTTTGAAGGTTTTATGGCTCAGCGCCTGAAATCCTTAACTATTACAGTCGTCTTAGAGTCAAAGCTGCATGACCAGGATGCTAACCTTCAGACTCCTAAGATGAAAGGCTGTCATTTGGATAATTCCTTGTCCACATCCTGAAGAACTGAAACAGCCAAAGATCACAGTCTTTCCAAACTGTCCTTGTGGTCCATGGTTACAAATTAGCTACTGACAGAACAAGGAGTTGGTCTAAAGCTTTTTCTTCCCCATAGAGATTAGTACTTTTGCTATCTCAAAGATTCAAAGAGACAAGAAGATAATTAAAATCAAAATATGCAAGTTGTTACATAGATATTAGAATGAACAAAACAAAACATATCCTAAGATGAAAAGGGGGGAATCAAATATAGAACATTCCACTATACCTAAAACTCGAGTCTGTTTCAATTTCAGATTTTGTATATGTTTACTTTTTGAGAAACTCTAAAATTAGTTAGAGTAGCCAGGAGGTGGTGGCACATGTCTTTAATCTAAGCACCTGGGAGGCAGAAGCATGTAGATTTCTGTGAGTTCAAGGGCAGTCTGGTTTACTAAAAAGATACTTCCTTCCATTGGATTTCGTTTAGTTTTTTTTTTTTACTTTATTTTATATATTTATTTTTAAGTGTAAAATAGTGTATATTTACAGGATAAATCTATTTCGATCTATAAATATATTACAAATTCAATGAAACCATGAACATGTCCATCACCTTATCAAATTTCTTGTTTGTAATAAGAAAGTTAAAAATCTCCCTTCTTTTCTGGGCTGGTGAGATGTCTAGATAAGTAGAAGGGCCCCAGTCTCCAAGTCTGTGGTCTAAGTTCCACCACTTAAAAGGGGTGTGAGAAGTGACACCACCAAGTTAGGCTGTGCTTGTCACACTTGCCCATGGCACACACGTGCTACACACACAAACACAAGGGAATGTGGAAAGAATTAAGGCTATTATTTTAACTGTTTTCAAAATATTGTAGACATTGTAAAGATAACAGTTTTGTTATCTGGCCTGAGGGAAATTTTAATATCCACCTCACTAATACGAGGTTTTACTCCATACTCCTTGTTGAATTCCAGGCAAGTGAACTTTCTGCTTGGGGGCAGGATTGCAAATCTTAAATGTTCAGTGTTCAGGTGTAGACAAATAAGGAAGAGTATGTGAACCCGGAAGAGTAAACTGTAGCGTGGGAAGAACAAAGGCCAGAGAAATGACTAAAGAACAAATCTGCTGGTGCTGCTTCTCACGAATCAGCTGACGCTCATTCTGATGCCGCTGCTATCAGACTGCCAAGTATCCTAGTGCTGAAGCAAGCTGGGGCATAAACATTGGTTTTTACCTCCCTAACTTTCTGTCAACCCCACGCTCAGATCCTCAAGACAACTGAGTTGAATGAATCAAAAAAAAAAAAAAAAGAATTATCTATACGAGGAAAATGATCCTAAATAAAAGATTGCTATCTCAAGGTTAGGCACGGCTTTGCCTCCTTTAATACCTAATTTTATTCATTTCAAACACAAAATTTAGAGTATTAACTATATAACTAATGTTTTATCTGATTACTCTGAGATCCTGTGGATACAGCAGATACAGCTCAGTAATTTGTTGAGGCCAGAGGAAGACTCAGAATTCCAACCAGTTGTGCTAAGTTCCTTATAGGACTCGTAAACTTCTTCTGTATTATATTTTCAGAGTATCTTCTTATAAATAGTTGAGTCCATATATGTTGTGGGATATTTTGATTGCACCATTTCACTCTTGAGACTCCAAATAAAGTTTACTTTGAATCAGAGGGCAGAGCTAGTTACTAGCTGACCAAAATTAGCTATAGAAGTTTAGGAGATCAAGGACATCTAGAAACACAGGAAGTAGTAGGGAGGGGTTTAGAAAGATTCTCGGCCCTTTTGGATCAAAGGAGGTCACTAGTCACTTCTCCATTGCTTCTCTGCTTAATCAGGTTCTTACCCCCCCCCATATCTGACTCCCGAGTTTTCTTGGTAAAGAATAATTAGATAAACACTTCATATATAGGACAAACTCACCTGTCCTTTCTTTGGTAGATGAGGTCAGAAATTCTGACAGCTCTGTCAGCTGAGAGATCTACCTGTGGCAATGGCACTGGTGTTACTCATACTATTTCACTAAGAAATGAAATCCTTAATTGTTCTTTTGATTATACATAAACAACTGAAAAACAGCTGAAAGTAAAGAGCCAGCTAGAGAGAGTCTGAAGAACTCAGGTAAGTGGTTACCACAAACCTATTTTTCCAGTTTCCACAGTATGACCAGAGAATACACATTCTTATGGTTGTAGACATAAGTTCTAAGCGGCACACTTAAGGTCCTTGATTGGAAGGATTACTGTGGTCTACAAACGTGGGAGAAGCTGTTCCCCCATGCTGCTTTGACAGATGCTCGGTGTTCATTCACTCTCCATTGGAAAAGTGTGCTCTTGCTGACCTAGTCCACAAAGACCTTCCCCTAAGGAATATGTTAGCTCTCCCGTGATGAATCAAGCACCCAGCTAGGTGTGGGGCTCATTCTCATAATCCTGATGTTTGCAAGATTGATACAGGATTGCTGTGAGTGTTTGCCAGCCTGAACTACAATATAATACCCTGTCTCACAAAACCAAAAACAAGAAACATTTTATAAAGTGCCCATGACTTATAGGCTAGTACTTGAATGAGGAACGGGAAGCTGTTCTAGGTTTGTTAAACCGTAGGTGACCATAAACTCAGCTATAGCTGCTGGTCTATGGGAGAGGGCAACCGAACATTTGCATATTAGATTGTCTTTGAAAGAAGATACTGGATGTTTTCTGTCAAAGTAGATGGGTTTGTGAGCTGAGGCTTCAGCTAGGACTTCACATCTACTTGAGACATGTGTTCAATGTGTGTCAAAGATGAGAGGAAAGTTGAGCTAAGACAGGCCTGAGCATTCAGTGTTTGAGCTCTCGTTTCCAGAGCTAGTACAGTTATCTTCTTCCTTTGGTTAGGTTTCTGTTACTGAAGCCAAATGATACATGATTAAAGAGAAAGACTGCACAGGAGCTGGCCTATACCCGAAAGGTTTGGTATGCCAAGCTTATAGTACTATTTTTTTTTCTATCTATGCTTTGAAAACTGCATTGTAGGTACAGAGAAAGAATATATAAGGTAATCAAATATTATGGGGACCATCCATGGGTAGTTTTCAATTAGCCATGCGTTTTCTGAAGGACTTTAATGAGACAACTGTTTACCAATTGCAGTAAGTGGGATTCCATGTATTCCCTGGGGTGACGAGTTGGAATGGGTTGTAACACAGCTGCCAGGATTACCTAGAGAAAGCAAAAGATGGCAATCTGCTGCTTTGAGACCTATCTTTGAATATAGAATTCCCTTTTCCACCCAGTTTAGTAATGAAATTCTACATATCGTGATACCTTATTATTAAGACAAATTATGCTATATATTTTCATGTATATGCATGTATACATATAAATATATAGAGATATCCATGTGTGCATGTATATGCATATCCTTGATAAACATATTCTCAATTCTCATAATAAATAAATGAGATGAACTTAGTCTATTTAACAGTGGAAGGAACTGGGGTATTTTTAAAAAATGAAACAACCACGAAAAGGCAAAGGCAGGGCTGGTTCTTATTGTCTGCCTTCCAAGCCCTTTCCT
This sequence comes from Myodes glareolus, assembly GCF_982192425.1. NCBI lineage: Eukaryota > Metazoa > Chordata > Mammalia > Rodentia > Cricetidae > Myodes > Myodes glareolus. The sequence goes on from NC_142044.1 coordinate 54,898,883, forward strand.
TTGAGTTACCACATAGTAATATTGCCAAAACACACTTACAGTTCCTAATAAAAGGTAATCATTACCTGCCTAAAACTATTCAGGGAGAGGGTAGGGTTCTTCCTAGCCACTGTTTTTTAAGGGTTAGGGGGATTATACCATGGAGAGACTTAAGAAAGAGAAACGCCACAGGTTTTACTCAACTTCCATGGGCTTCCTTTAGTAATCTTCCTTAGGCCATACCCATACCCCTCCTCTCCCATACCTCTCCCATACCCCTCCCTCAATGCTTTCTCTCCCATCTATGTTTTGAAATCAGAAAACAATATGGCTTGGACAGCATGGTTCAACTTGAGCACATTCTATGTATGAGACTCAGAAAAGGTCAAGCACTTGAAATTATACCTTGTCTATATGAATCTTTATATAGAAGTTGTTCATAGTCTAGGTGCTAACAAATAGACACAAGAAAAGATACCCTAAAAAGGAACTTCTAAGTATGATGGTTTTGTGAAGCATGATTAATAAAAACTCAGAGACAGAAATTGGGGATTCAATCTGAAGATCCGAAAAGCAAAGTAGTCAGCCACTGTCTCTTACCTAAACCTCAGTTCAAAAATGTGATATGGCCTCCAGGAATCTCAGAATGAGACTGAGATGGTAAACTGTCTTGTCCCATTTTATATTCCTCTTGAGGGTGGTAGTGCACCATTACCATCTGGTTTCTATGCAAGCTAGTGTGGCTAGCGCAATTAAAGGTATGTGTGTGTTATTGCTGCCTGGTCTGTAAGGCTGGCCAGTGTGGCTGTTTTACTTTTCTGATGCTCAGACAAATTCTATTTATTAAAATACAAATAAAATGCCACTACAGTTTTGTCAGTCAAATGGATAGAATAATTAGGGTTGGATGCTTGTGTTCAATTTAAACATTAGAAGGGGGAATACACACACACACACACACACACACACACACACACACATAATGTTTCTAAGAATTCCAAGTGTGAATACAGTATTTTCATTTGTTCCTATTCATTGTCCCTACTCCTTGTAGTGACTTCTCTTGGATCCATCTCCTATCTGCCAGCTTGCTTCCAAATTCATGTATTTTATATTTTTAAAACCCACTGAATCCAATGTGTGCTATAGAAGTGGGATCATCCACTGAAGTGTGATTGGCCTACTAAGGATAACACCACTAAGGAAAATTGGGACCCTTCTTGACTTAGCAATTAACAGCTGTCATTAGTTTCTCAGCTGAGGGAAGAGGGTCATTGACTTTTCCCTGACCCATGCTGGAATGTTGACTTTCTTGATCTTGTGTATGTCTTAGGCAGAAATCCACAGCTACTATATTTCATAATTATCCTGTTGTGCCCAGAAAACACCGTCTTCATTCCAATCCTCCCATCCTCTGGTTCTTCCGATCTTCCCATGCCTTTCTGTGATGTTTTCTCTACCTTGCAGGGACATGTATAACATAGCTGTCCTTCTTACGGCTGAGTATTCCACAGATGTTTATTCTCTGTACTTCAGTTGTCAAAACTATAGTTTTGGTGTTAATTTCTGTCCCTTGCACAAATAAGCTTTCCTAATATGTCAGCTCTGTGAGTTTCACTAATCTATGGCTATAGGAATGCATATTTAGAGAGCAACTGAATCTATATTCATTTAGTAAAAGAGTATTTGTAAGATCACACATATTGTCTATGAGCTTCCTAGCCGTGGGTTCTTGATCAGATCTACAGTACCAGAAAGCTTTTCTACCGACGGACTGAGTCTTAAATTAAATAAGAAAGTTCTTGGTTATCCCATCGCATCTTTGCTGCCATTGCATCAATGGAAATATCTCCACAGGTTGATTATTTCTGTATCTCTCTAGGCTCATAACTGGGTGTGATTGCTGATGACTTTTCTCTCCAAACAGGTGTAATAGCAGCTTCTAGTACTAGGACAGATAAAGCTTCCCCATCAGTAAGAGCTTGATTTCTCCAAATCCTGTGATCCGAGTATGTGGTATCCTCAACAATAAATTCTCACCATCAAGTTCTGGGGGAAGGGGCTAATCAAAAGCAATGGCAATAGTCTGTATGGTTTTGTGGGTTTCTAGGACCCCCAAGACCAAAAACAGTTCAAGAGGAGGTAACTTACACCTGGCACTGACCCCCCCCCCCCCTTTTGGCAATTTATGAATCCTGAGAGGAGCACTATGCCCTGTGTGACGTAGTTTTATTTAAACTGGTGTGTGTGTGTGTGTGTGTGTGTGTGTGTGTGTGTGTCTGTATGTGTGTGTGTCTGCTTTCTGAAGTTTCCATATGTCTTTCACAAATACCCTTAGCTATCCCTACTCCTACCTCTCCTCTATCCTTTTCTCCCTACTTAACCTTTCCCTATTATTTCCCTTTGGCCTTTCTGTGGCCTGTGTTATCCTGTGTTCCATCCCTTAAGATCATCTTCTCTCATCATAAGTAGTTCTGAAAAGTGCTTTTATAAAACACAGAAAATTTCTCTACCTGTATGAAAGACTTCTCTACTTTTAAACAAAGTAACTCAGTAGAAACTTCTGCTCCCTGTCTCTGTACATGACTGCTGTCTTTACCCAAGTCCCTCCTTCTTCAGAGTTTATCTTCCTTCTCCAGACTAACTAGAAACCCTCTTTTTACCCCATTTCCCCTATCTGATCACTTGTACCCTGCAAGTCTCCTCTTTATTGCCTCCCTATTCACCCCATCTCTGGAAATGGTCCTATTTTACTTTGTTTCTGCAGTTATTATAAGGTTTGTATCCATATCAGAAAATTGAAAACGAGGCACCTCAAATGAGAGGTAACACAAACACACTTGCATACACTTGGTTGATCATAATTCTTTTTGAAGAAACTAATATGTCCAGGAGTTCAACTGAAAGAGAGACAAGAAAGTCCAGGTTAAACAAGGTCCTTTAATTTGGTTTTATGATTATTCTGATATGGAAAGATGTTTCAGAAGACTGATGCTTCCTTCCTGTTTAACATTCAGGAGACCAAAGAAAAGTAAAGTATATAGTCTGTAAATACATTGTAAGAAGTAGAGTCAGGAGAATAGTAATATGATAAATGGTTTGTTGAGTATAAACCCAACATTTACTGAAAACCCTTCAAGAAAATATTTTTATATCTCTCACATTCATAGTGACTAAGTGGTCATTCAATTAGGTCTTTAATTTCTGTTTGGTATGTAAGGAGAACTGAAGACTGAAGATGCAGACCACAATTACATAAACTTGAGCCATTAGAGGCATTAAATATAACACATAAACACAAGGAGTTTATTTTAAATAAATCAAATGTCCTGAAGTCAAAAACCACAAATTATGAAATTGTGTTTGGTTTGCATCCTAACACCGAAACTTCAAAATGGCAACCCTGATTCACTAAACTGCTTTTTGCAGACGCAGTTAGGACCGTGCCAAGCCACATATTCAGACAAACATATCGATGCATACCCGTTGCTGATGTAATTGTGGTTAGTAGACAGATCATTGGAGCGACCCCACAGTCACCCTCAGATGGGGCTTCAGAATAGATCATTTAAATTAGGTCAGACATGGAAAACTAAATGTTTTTCTGTTTAATTGAGGTTTGTTATTGGTCACCTTATCAGAATAAAATAACATGTGGGGTATGGCATATTTTTAAAAATATGCAGAAAAACAAAAGATTTAAAAACCATGCATGAATGCAAAAACCTCTTTCAAACAGCATGGGTAAAAGCTGTGTTTCTCCACTTGGCTTTTTCCCCTGTTGTGCCCTTGCCTTGACACAGTAAGGGTGGTAAGAGCATGCCTTTGGTGCTGAGCAATAATAAGGGTCCTTCTCTCTTCTGGCCATCTTTTGCTAAGTCATTTGCCCTGAATTGGTCTTAAGAAATTTATACTAGCTTGAATGATATTTTTGTTTAATGGATTATCAAGGAAGTAGAATATAAGATTAAATTGTCAATTCCTTTAACTTGCTGCTAAAGTATGCATTGTATGCTTAGTTTTTCATTTCTTATTGCAAAAACCTGAAATAATGGTTTATCACACACATAAAATACCCACTGCTCTGGACTGTTAGGTTGACATATTGTGAGTGTGTGTGTGTGTGTGTGTGTGTGAGAGAGAGAGAGAGAGACAGAGAGACAGAGAGACAGAGAGAGAGAGAGAGAGAGAGAGAGAGAGAGAGAATATACCTTCTGAGTCCCACTGTGTAAGGACCACCAAAATCTATTCTGTTCTATAAGACATCATGTCTGAGATGCCCTGGCCATCCTCACAATCGTCATACTCATTGACAGCAGTGTCAACATCCGCATTGTGGATGCTCTTGAGCAGTTGTTAAAAGCCCAGGGGCCTTTGATATTCTGTTCTCAAGTTTTGGCCCTCACTGACTACTTTTTAACATTTCCTTTATTTTTGAGATTATAACATCATTACATCACTTTCTACTTTTCTTTCCTCCCTAAATCCTTCTGTATTACCCTCCTTGATCTCCTTCAAATCCAAGGTCCCTTTTTTCATTAATTATTGTTTCTTACTTACTTATGTGTGCACATGTGTGTCTGTCTGTCTTTGTCTGTTTGTCTGTCTGTATTCCTAAATGTATAACCCTAGCCTGCTCAGTTTGTATAGCACTTCCTGTTTGGATGTTTTCAGGGTTGATCATTAGGTGTTATATAGCCCTTTAATGTGCTCTATCCTGAGAAAGATTACTTCTTCTTCTCTGAATATTCCTTAGTTGTTACTGTTCTTTTGTAGGGCTGACGACTAGTAGGCTTGTTGTCCTCATTCTGCTCATGGTTTTTTTATGTGTCACTTCTGACATTATCAGAAGACACAGTTTCAAGGTAAAACCCCTAATCCTCAGGCTCTCATAGCCTTTCCACTCTGTTTTATACACTGATTCCTAAGCCTTGGGTACAAAAGCTCCATGGTAGATGTGCCCATTGGGACTCGGCTCCACACCTTTGACTGGTTGTGGTTTTCTGTATCAGTCTCCATCTGTTACAAAGAGAAGTTTCCTTAAAGAGAGATGAGGGCTGTACTTATCTGCATGTGTGACATGTGTGACAATATTTAGAAAGGAGTTATGGACTATGCTGTTTTAATGAAGTGGCAATTGAAGATTCTCCTCCAAGATTCATGAATTCACTAGTTCTGGATAGTTATCTAGGTTTCCAGTACCAGGTGTGAGTTACCTCTCATTTCCTCAAGTAGACAATGATTGGTTACTAAAAGTATTAGTGTGCCACTAATGCATCCAAAGGATTATGATTCCAAGCTAGTTGGTCATTGATGTGGTTCATGAGGACTGTTGGTTGCTTCCTTTTCTTTAGAATCTTGCATGGTGCTATCTGGTACCATGAAGGCTAGTCCTCAGGAAGGAGGGATTCAGGTCAGTTCCAGCTCAGGGGCCTCTGGGTCCTGTGTTTGAAGTTCATGATGTGTTCAGCAACAGGGACTTGCCTTCCACCTCTAAGGGGCAACCAAAGGAATTTACTATAGTTGATAATATTTTGGGAGTCTCTTGGATAAACTAGATAAATAACTCAAAAGTAGAATGCTCATGCCTGATGTTGAGGTTTTAGTAAAATGTTCATAGGCTCTTGAAGGGAACATTGTCAGGTCAGATGGGAAAATTTAACTTAAACTATACATGTGTATTTATATACCAACCTATGTGTGATATAGGTATTTTTAGATAGAAGGTTAATAGTATGAATCCTTGTGATTTTTCCAGACATACTTGCATGTATTTTGTCCATCTCTGTTCTTCCTCTCTATTTCCCTCCTCACCAATTAAAGACCCTCATTTTCCCCATCCTCCTCACATTCGATCACTTGTGCCCTGCAATTCCCCTCTCTATTGCTCCCATATCTGAAGATGGTCCTGTCTTACTCTATTGGTTTCTGCAATTACTACAGGATCCATATTCACACCTGAACATTGAAATCTGGGAGCCTCAAATGAGAGAGCAGAGGAGACTTTTGTCTTTCTGCATCTGGGTTCCCTCATCAGTAAGATCTTTCCTCGTTCTATCAATTTACCTGAAAATTGCACAATTTCATTTTTTTCTTTATAGCTAATTATGATTTCATGGTATGTATATATCACATTTTTATTATCCATATGCCAGCTGTAGAACATTTAGGTTGCTTCTACCTCTTAGCTGTTGTGAATAGCACAGCAATAAACATGGCTGAACTGGTTCCTACGGAACAGGATGTCAAGTCCTTGCATGTGTGTCAAGGAATGGTATAGCTGGGTTATATGGTAGATTTATTTTTAGTTTTCTGAGAATTATTCACACTGATTCCAGAGTGCCTGGACCATCTCCTCCAGCTTTGCTGTTATTGTCTGTGGTTCAGTTTTGATCTTTGCCATTCCAGCTGGGATATCCTGGAATCCCAAAGCCGTTTTGATTTGCATTCTCCTAATTGCTAAGGAATGGTGAAGTTATTTTAGGTATTTTTTAGGCATTTCCCCTTCTTTTGAGAATTATCAGTTCAGATCCCAAGTCCAGTTTTTTTTTCTGACTTTGGGGTGTTTTTAGTTTTATATATATTCTGGTTATTAACCTCTGTCAAATGTATAGCTGGCAAAGATTCCAATTCTGTGGGCTTTATATTGGCCCAACTGATTGCTTTGTTGGCTGTGCAGAAAGTACTCAGCTTTATAAAGTCAATTGTTCGCCTTAATGCTTGTCCAACTGCAATCCTGAAAGTTCTACATCTATATCCTATAGGCACTGCCTATGATTCCTTCCAGAGGGTTCGGTATTGTGGTTTCACATTTAGGTCTTTGATCCACTTGGAGTTTTTATTTCTACAAGATGACATATACTGATCTAATTTCATTTTTCTGCAAGTGGACATCCAGTTTTCCCAGCATTTGCTGAAGATCCCTCCAATAGAGAGTTGGTCACTAGAATGTGGCCAAGGTTTGACCTTTGTATAAGGCAAATTAGACCCCTCTTCTCCGAAAGACATGGTGGCCTTCCATTTTCTTAGCAGGTCCTTGACAGTCATGGAGTAGGGACAATCAGCTTCAAGACAGAGTGAACCACAGTACTCTGTCCCAGGTCTACAGTCTGAGATGTCCTTCGGGGAAAATAGGCAGCCTATGCAGGTGCTTCTTGGTCTGCCATCTTCTGGGAGGTGACTAGTTCAAGAGACTACATCAGAATAGAGTGAGCTAGTCTTGTGTCTGCTAGGAACTTAATGGATTTGTACCCTACCTTTGTTGTGACCCTTATCTCCTGCAAGCAAAATACGATAGAGCCCTGACCCTGTCTTGTCTCCCTCAACGGGAGGACTGAAGGGATTTTCTTCTTTTCCTTCTGGTTTGGGCATCCATTCTTCCAATGTACCCTTTTGCTTATAGCGAAGATATTGATCCTTCTCCTTATCCCCAGGCCTACTTTTTCTCCTTTAGTCTGTTTCTTAAGTGCAGCTACCACCCTCGCTAGTCTCCTTCCCTATTTTGCATCTGCTGAGTCGTGGTTGTTGTAGACAACCTCACAGTTACCACGACCCTCACAATCTATGGGTGGCATGAAAACTCTCAGGTGTTTCTAGCCCCTCACCGGCAAGGCCACTGATATTTGCAGGAATAGGAATGGACTTTTCCCAAACATTGCTGCTAGAGCAGATTAATGACTCAGCCACCACTTTTAGAAAGAATTTAGAGAAGTGGATTGCTTGTAAAGTTAGGACAAAATGGTTTTGTTAATGATTCTGATGTAGAAATTTGAGGAAACAATTTAAAGTTTAGAAAGGCACACTTTTGGTAATTGAGCATGGTACTTGTGGAGGTCAGGGAAGAATAACAATGGCATCCTGGCTATTGCTGGCTCATTTACATTTCTTGCTGAAGATAGGTTTAGTGATCAAAGGTGATGATTAATTCCTCATACTCATTTTGTCCTCAGCTTCCTGATATAATTTAATTAAAAAAACTGTTGATGAATCAGTATGCACCCTGAGGATTTAAAGTAGAAATGAATAAATGTTTTTATATAAAATGCTTAGATTTGTGATTCTTTTAAGATTTTTGTAAGATTGCCTTTTGAGATAAGTAATAAAATGATTGATCCTTTGTAACTGTATAATGTAGCCTGCCAATTGAATAACTGACTAAGAAAAATACCTTGCTTGCTTATACTATGTTAATCTATAAGTTGCTTAGACATAGATGTATGTGGGTCTTTGGAAATATTTTTTTCACATGTAACACATAAAATATTTAACCATGTAAGAGAAATGGGGAGTATGCTGGTTTTCACTTGTATTCATTGTTAATCATTCACTTGAGAAATAGAATGTAACCACATTGTAATTTTTATATTGCTTGAAATATTTTGCTGAGATATAAGCTGTAAGGGAAAAAATAAAGAGATATAAAAGGAAACCATCAAGAAAGATGTAAAAGGAAACATCAGGAAAGATGTAAGGGAACAAAGATGAGAGACCCTGGTATGTTGAAGATGTGTGTGTGTGTGTGTGTGTGTGTGTGTGTGTGTGTGTGTGTGTGTGTCTTTGTGGGTTTCCCCTTTTGGGCCAGCCCCAGAAAAAAATAGTTTTACTCCTTCAGAGAAAAAGTCTGTCATGTGATCAGATTCCACGCCCCACTCCCAGTCTCTGATGTACTGAAAGCTGCCATTCCAACTGTACCATGTGCTTCCCAGGTTTATTCTGGGAACCCAGAGGGCAATTTCTCAGGCTCCTGAATGACCTGGCAGATGGGTGAGCTTCCTGGCTGCTGCTCTCAAGTCTGCCAATAAAACCTAGTAAAAAAGCCTTCTTACCTCTGTTGGTGTGGTGTTGGGGTCCTGTATAATTGAATAAAGAATCATGTGGTTGGGGCCTAATATGCAAAAAGTAGAAAATTAAAGCCTAATTTTAATTTAGAATTAAATTAAAGAATTAAATTAAGAATGCAGAAAGTACTTTGAAATGTCATAGATAATATCTGTGCCCTCACACATGACATTTGATTTTCACTTGTTTCACTTCTTGATCATTTCCCTTCTGATAGAAGTTTGAGACTTCTGGATCCTGGTCAACTTTAGTATTCCAGTGTCATTATTTTAACGATTTAATTTAACACAATGTAGAGATCATGCACAAGATCTCACACACAAAATCTTTGATAAAGTGTTTTTATTTCTCTCATCATTATGAATAAGAGAAATTCATTTTGCCATAAAGGAACATTTGATGTTCAGGACAATACAATCCTGCCTTCCCCAAACAGACTGGGTGAGCAGGAGTGAGGGTCACTAATGAAATGACAAGCATGCTTTGGTTTGTTTGCAGGTGTGTCCATGCTGACTTCAAGTCTCCTCAGCTTGCTACTGCCCTCCCTTGGCTTCCTTGTCTACTTGGAATTCTGAATGTTGTGACATCTGCTGTTCCTAGCCCAGCTCAGAGGACGCCCTTCATCCTGGGATGACTGTAATTCCTTCTAATCCCTGTGGCTCCATCCTAAACCAAATAAATTAGACTCTAACAAGCTATTCAACTGATTTCCAACACATTATGACTGAGGCATTCAGGAACCCTTTCCTCCAAAAGAATAACTTTTCAATGGAAACAAAATGATTTTTAACTCGTTCCAATATGCCTTATAAACCATTTAACCTGATTCTGTGAAAGTTGCATGATTTAATTCAATGGACAAGTTACAGTGTTCAATTCAATATCATAGGCTGTAGAATGAAAGTAAAATCACCATACATGGGTGCTTTACATTTAATGACAAGTTGTGAAACTTAATAGAGGTTGAAATGTTGATTGTATGTGGTACTTGTAAGAGTAATGCAGTCTCTTATATTAGCCTATCTGTTTGGGGTACTGTGTATTTTTGAAAGACCCCTGTCATTCATCATATTTTGAGTTTTCCATAAAATTAAAGCAAAAGCAGGACAAAAAGGTTTTGACATAAACACCATTACCAAATCACTTTAGTGAATGGGTTGAAAGTTTTTGACTACGAAAACCAGATTATAGAACTTACAGTCAGTATTCTTATTTTTGAAGTAATTTTCTACATATTTGCTTTTCAGAATCGGTAATTCCCTTCAATTCGTTTTCTAACGTTGTAGTTCACACGCCACGCAAAGATTTTTTTACTTTTGTATTCTAAGCTGAAGTTGTTTTGTGCTTTTCCTCTCACCGACGTCAAGCCACAGAGCTTGCAGCTAATCTGGAGCGCTGGCTACTGCTGCGTTTATTCCTATGTGGAATGACAGGTTCGGGGGGAGTAGTGTGCTTCCGTTTTTGCTACAATGTGACCGTCTGTATACAGTTAGTAGTATGTGACAGTGCAGCATCAGAAGCTCTGAATGTCCTCATTGCTCGGATTTGTGCTTCATGCCTAAGTATAGCTCTCTATAGAAGGCATAGAATCAAGACATCATATGCTGGTGGAAAAAGCTACCGAATTCCATTTAAAGAAATTAAAAGCTCATTTCCCGTTTCAATGCAATACTAAAAACTGGCTAAAAATACCAAATCAGAATGTTGCTAGTGGTCCTATAAAGAATATGCAAAGTTGGGAGGCAGGAGAGGTAGACGGTGTCCTATCCGGGGATGTCTCCCAAGTGTTCATGTGCAGGAATTTGTGAGGTGTGGAAGGGAAACCTGTGTTTCCTCGTTATCCATGGTATGCACGGAGATGTGTCTGAGTGTGGGTGTGAAAGAACTCGGGTAATAAAGAATTAGCTGACTCCTGAAATAGTGCAATGTTTGGTTCCTTGAGAGGTCGAATCCTATTTTATTAGCACAATCTTGCTGGCTAATTAGAGACAGAGTTTATCTTTTTAGAAAGGATACCCTATAGGTCCATAAAGAATATTTACAGGAAGCAAAAAAATAGATCTATCAATATGCTACCCCTATCTTTAATTTGTATAATTTTTGTACTATATGTGTAAATGTTTAAAGTCCTCATTATGAAGATATCAATAAATATTTCGTTGATTTACACTGAACACTTTGTTATACAAATGAAGCTTTTTAAAATCAGTAAGACAAATGCCTTCCCAGCAGAAGTATGTCAACAAATCACCGACAGATTTCGTAAACTCTTCAAAGGTTCGAAAAAGAAGAAAATGACTTTATACTTCAGGGAGATGAACACTCTGTTAGCTTTCTGTACAAATGTTGTGCTTTCCTTGTTTCATTTGGGGTTTTCCTCTTGTGAAGTGACCCATGTTGGGCATTTTATATCATCAGTAACGACTACATCTTTTGCCAAATGCATGCCTGCCTTTTATTTTCTAATACATGGTAATAAAGACCAAAACTGGCTAGATTTTGCATGAAATGATTCTGAAAGATGAGAAAACAGACTTGAAGGTTGTTTAGTCTTCAGTATGTGGCAGATAGACTCAACTCTCTCATGCACTAACGACTTCTGCTTTTCATTTTCTCCTATAATTGTACAGAAGTGACTGGGACCATCGGTTTTAAACACTTGTCAAGCTAACCAATGTATCCTATGCTTTAAAACGCAAGATTCTTAATTAAACTTTATATAGCTGTAGACACATCTGTGGTTTCTTTGTATTTCAGGAAAGGGAATAGTAGTTTTATTTGATACTGATAAATAACAAATTGATTTTTTTAGTTATTTTTTATCATTTTTTCAATGGAGTAGTATAGGACTGTGGTTTGTCCTTTTTATGAATGAATACAAATTATAAAGAAATAAATGTCTTACTGTTGCCCAAAAAGTAACTGTCCTTTTAATTTACCTGAAGTTTGTATTTGTTTTTCTTTTTTTGTTTTGTTTTGTTTTTGAAAGTTTTCATTATGAGCTTGGTGTCATGGAGCAATTACTCCTGGGTAAGGAAAAGTTCAGAGTTGAAATAGTTCACTGGTACAAACACCCCATGGGCTAGAGATATGGCACAGAGGTTAAGAATGCTTCCTGCATTGTTATCAGACATCTCACTATTAACTGCAACTCCAGATCTAGGGATCTGATGTTTTCTCTCAATTCCATGGGCACCTGCATGCATGTGATGAACATTAACTTACCCAGGAACGTATACAGAAGAATAACAATAACGATGTTTTTTGAAAACAATACAAAATTATACCCAGAAATAGTCAGTCGTACACTAGAAACACTGAGGTTGCTCGGTCATCAGCTGAACACTAGGAAAGGGTTCTAGACACCCAGGAAAACACTCTGTTTAGTCTTGAGTGTGCTGAACTTCGTGGAGGAATTTGCATAAATCCACAAATATAAAGGCAAAGAGCCTGAAACGGATAAAATCTTTTCAGAGTCCAGAGCAAAACTGAGCCCACGATTCTGCCCCTTGAGCTTTCTTTGCCTTTTTGTTGAGTTCTTTTAAGCGATTTCTTCCTCCAACATTCTGATCACCTTTCCTGGTTCATGAAGCTTACTTCACTCTGTGTTTTTATTTTCTTTTGTAAGCCTTGGCTCTCTTTCTCTACCCTACATGTTAGGTTGCTTCCAGTTTAATATTTTGCTTTGGGCATGTGACTTTCAGCTGATTGCTGAAGGTATTGCTGCAGGCTTTGGATCATCAAAGCTTTCAGTGAGTTTGGTTTCCACAGAAGAGGCTGTCAACCTGGCTGCCTCTCAGGAATTTGAAAAGATATGATGCATCCTGCTGTCCACGATGCGAACTTACCAAGTTAGAGTCTTGGAGTGAACAGGAGGCTACGGTTTTGGAGTGGGATTTGGGAATGTTGAGGGAGTGCGGTTAGAAATCAGATTTCATGATTATTAAAGATTGATTGGTTGACTGAGAATTTAACTAAATCAAGGCACAGTTTCACATTATGCACACATAATTTAAATACATCTTAAGAAAAATCTCATTTCTATCACATTCCTGAAAATGCTGTTTTATTTATAAGCATTCTTTTATTATAAAAAAGGTAGCTTTTCATATAGCAAAACATCTTCTAGTTTGTTTGTTTTAAGAATCCAGGCAGTAGAGAGAACACCCCTCTGATTTCTTTTCTAAAAGAATATAGGGGTTTTTTTGTATTTTCCTTTATCTTTTTTATTTTCCCCATATGTCTCTTGAAATTAATTAATTTTAATACCTAGTATTTCACGACTATAATTTTCTGGAGCGTGGTCATTTAAGGAGTTGGTGAAACAAGCTTTCACCCCAGCCTCAGCGTTTTTTTTTTTTCCAAATAGAAACAAGATAGTTTTTAATGAGTTAAATTCAAAAATTAGCTTATGGCAAGCCAAGATTAGATTTCTACATTGTTTATCATATTTTAAAATATGGATTTTCTATGTTATTTTCTGGAAGTAAATTGGTGCTCTGGGTAATATATGCCAGGTTCTACAGTACTCTTCTCACCAGTTGAAACTGTGAGTGAACAGCATAGCTCTCCGTCTGGCTGTGTTCTCCTTTGGCTCACTGGCTCTCATGGAGAGCAGCACCTTGAAGACAATGCCCAAAGGCTTCATATTTTCTCCCTACATTTCTTTGTACTATAGTTTATTCTATCACAATTCTGGTAGCAGAGTTAACTGTTTGCCCTGGGATGACTGTGAGGGCACACCTGGTCCTTTCTCCTTACCAACCGCATTACACAAAGTGAAAGAGACTGGCTTGGTCCGTTTACATGACATTCTAGATAAAACAGAACTCTTAGGTACAGAAAGCAGGTCAGTTGTCAGGATTTAGGTTAAAGGAGAGGGCCTGATAGAACAAGAGCTACATGCAGAACAACAGAACTGGAATCTTCTCATTTGAAAAACTCACAAAACAGTCTGCAAAAGGGTAAGTTTTACTCTGTACACTTTGAAACTTCTAAGCATGGGGACTGGGGAGGTAACTCAGCCATTACATGTAGGTACCGATCTTAGCAAAGGTCTAAACTTCAGTTCTCAGTACTCAAGTGGTAACTACAGCTTCTGGGGCTCAGATGCTCTCTGCTGGACACCTTGGTATTGTGTACACACACACACACACACACACACACACACACACACACAAAATTTTTAAAATGCAGTTATAGGAAGATCAGGTCACCTGAGCGATCGATTCTTGATAGTATTCTAATTTCCTTCTATAACCTGTGAGATTTTAAATGAGGAATGTAACATTTTGAGTTTGCTTCCAGCCTTTGCTTAAAAGAAATAATACTCCTTAATCATTCAAGGTTTCTTCCATTCCAAGTGATGATCAGTTCAATTAAGTCCAAAAACAGAAAGCAGGCTGCTGACTTAAGTGGCGAGCAGCTTGTATGGCTTAGGCGATGTTGTTAGAGGAGCCTCTTCCCTCTGGTGACTCCAGATCTCTGGCATGCTGTTCTAGTGGCAGCAGGACTCAGCAGTGATAACAGCTCCAAGCCCAGGTCATCCTCATGTGTGGTTTAAAGCAACAGAGTTCCCTCTTTCTGATTTAGCATGCACATGATACCTATTTGAGACCCATGTCTCGAGCCCACGCATCCTTTGTTATATGCTTCTTGTGAGGCCCTTGTGTTGACAGAAAATTACATTTTCAATCCATAAAAATACCTACTGCTAACAAGGATATTCAAATCTTTATTTATAATAATATTTATAGTATCACATACCAAGTGGCTAGGGGAAAAAGATCCCAAGCTACACAAGGTTATTTGAAAGAGTTGTAATTCCTGACACTACTTAGAAATATCCCATTATAGTATGTGTAAAATATGGGATGGGTCATGGATAATAACCATAGACCATCAGAAAGCATATGAAGCAACTCCTCCATTCACTGGCTGTCCTAGATGCTGTCACCTTAGTAGAGAAGTACAGCCGCACTTAGGCACCTGGTATCCTGTCATAGATCTGACAAATGGTCCCCGTACTGCAGCTGTGCTTCTTGAATGATGGAATCAATTTATCTTCACCTGGCAAGGTTGACAATATATGTTCAAAGGAAGATTGAAGTGATTTTGTATAATGCTAGAGCCCAAGATCATAGCACTCAGGGTACAAAGGCAGGAAGACCACAAGTTTAAGATGAACTTGTACAAAATCCAAAGGGAGAAGCTGTCTCGAAAATGAACAAAGATAACAATTACAGCAAAGTTATCCCTTGTAACCACTGTCTACCTCCTACACACGCTGTCATGGGTGGTCATGAGTTTAAAATAATACATGTATGTTCACACACAGTTTTGGAGTCCAAAGGTCTCCGAATCCAAAGGTCCTAAATCATTACACTGTATTATTTCTAGGCTTTGAGCTATGCTAAAAAGCTATCGTTCCTCTAGAACATCTGGAGAACTGATGGAATCCTTTAGCTCCTGGCGAAACCCCTACAACCTTCACCCTGCTAGGTACATTCAACTTCACTGTTCTATACCCTTTTATTTTCTTTTAACATTTATTTATTTATTATGTATACAATATTCTGTCTGTGTGTATGCCTGCAGGCCAGAAGAGGGCACCAGACCTCATTACAGATGGTTGTGAGCCACCATGTGGTTGCTGGGAATTGAACTCAGGACCTTTGGAAGAGCAGGCAATGCTCTTAACCGCTGAGCCATTTCTACAGCCTCTCTATTCCCTTTTAAAAGGATTCACCTTTACACTTGGAACCAAGGCTGGTAAACGTAGGTCAGGGCTTCAATCTCAATGCACTTAATCATACTTGTAAAGTCTTTGCCGCATAAATCACTTATCTGCAGGTTTCACAAGTTGTTATAGAATATCAGTGCTGGGGGGTGAGGGGAACTATTGAATAATCTACCAAAAATATCCTCTCCAACAGTTCTCTTTCGGGAATATCAATAATCTAATTATCACAGTGATTTACTTCTTTCATATTTAATTCAGTGTCAACATTCTGTTCTATAAATTACATAAAATTTTCAAACAGTTTCATTAGAGACTTCCTGGAGATGTGAATTTACAAATGACTTGAGCCTGTGTAGCTATTTCATTCTAAATGAATATTCTGTCTGACCAAAGGACCGTAAGACTCAGAAAGTAAATCATATTTACAAAGCCCGGAAACCTCTTAAAACTTGAAAGATTCACAGAACTGTTTCCTGGGGTTAAATGAGCAGTCAAAAGAACTTAGGAGATAAGAGTTTTGGTCCATGGTTGAGCTGCTTTACGTCATTCATATTGCCCAGAGATGAAGCTTCCACAACTCACAAGACTGAGGCAGGCTCTTTGATGTTTATTTTGGTTGATTTCAATGCTTACATGTCACAAATTAGAAACACCTGAGGAAAGATGTTCACCTGAAGATCTGAACTGATCGTCTTGATCTGATTTAAGGCAGAACCCAACCATACTGTGCGTGGGCTGCGCCTTCCAGGCGCATCAAAGCCAGGAGACATGAGAGGAAAGAGGAGGTACAAGTTGGAAGAGAGGTAGCACCACATGATAAAACATAGATTAATATAAATTATATAAATATAAATTATAATTATAATTAATATAATGGCTTAATTTAAGTCGTAAGAGCTAGTTAGGAACAAGTCTAAGCTATAGGCTGAGGTTTCATAATTAATAAGTCTCTGTGTCCTTATTTGGGAGATGACTGACAGGACAAAAGAAAACTTGTTATAGCTTTGCTTTTCTGTTTTTTGGCTTCCTCCCTTGGACAGATGAATAAGCTACAAAATTTTGCTCTTTATTTAGCATCTTTATAGCAGAATAGTTCTATTTATGATAAAAGTTAATCATTAAACATGTGGCTTCTAATCCTGAATCTCCTAAAGGATCTGAAAACCCTTTAGTTCCTTCTGTGTCTGCCATCTTCTCTCTGATCTGTAATTTGCAACATCTGAAAGGAACTAGTTGTTTTATTGACACTTCAATTATTTTAATAAAGTCGCTGTATGAGTTATTGAAAACTCTTTCTAGACTCATTACAAATGGTTTCCTTGAGATTGTGACTCCTCTGTTCCCAGGGAGGAAGACCCTTTCTCAGACTTTCTCCCACTAGATTTTCCCACCACTGCCTGGTTCCTGGCATATCATCCGAGCAGTATGCCCTCATTCCTGGCAATACCACCTTGTTCCTGGCACTATTTTCCTTCATCCATCCTTGAATGCCTTCTTAACTCATAGTCCATGGGAAATGCACCATACAAATATTTTTAAAACCTCCAGATTTTTTTCACTCCTAGGTAGCAGCCAGACCTCCTATCCCATCTGAGTGATTAGTCATCCCCACAAGATTGACTGCTGTTGCATTCATGATTGTACCTTGCCACAGTCATCATTATTGCAGTTCACAGGGTTCGCTCTGGCTAAGAATACTCACCTTCTCCCCAGAAACCTGTAGAGTTCCTTCTGGTACTTTCATAAGCTAGCTAGTAAGGAGGAAGCTTCCTGGTTAGTACCAATTTGATTTCCCCATTTCCCATGACCAAAATTCCTGATGGCCACAGTAGTCTCTTGTTTTGGGAGTCTCCCAGACACCACTGGCCAACAACCCCCCAAAACATGTCATCCATCTAGCATTGGACTTTTTATTTGAAGACCTATATCTTTTAGGAAGAGCATTATCCCTGACACTGGTGAGTTCATGGGAATCATAAACAGAAATCAGTGAGCTTCATATAACAACATAAACAAAAGGACACAAAGTCAGGATGGGTAGAGGGTAGCTCTGGGAGAAGTACGGGTTGCATCTGATCAAAATATACTGTATACATATATGGAAAATTCACAAAAAAAATCAATTAAAATAATACATTAACAATAGCTACATAAAGACTTCTCTGGAGAGGAAAATTAATTCATTAGTTGAGAAGCTCAGTTTCCGTTCACCTCTTCCATCACAATTTATCCAACCTGTATACACTTTGTAACATATTCTATCTGTCTTCTTTTTTTTTTTTACATGTTTGTGCAATTTGTATAGAATTCTTTGGCTTCTTCCTAGATCTCTGTGTAGTTTTCTTTAGATTATCTTTAAAATTCCTTTCACCCTTCTTGGGACAGTTAAATCCAATCTTCTTACAATAGATTCTTGCTGATTTGAATTTGTTTTACCTCCACAGCTCTAAAACAATTGTTTTCCTCTCAGAAACAATATATAAGTTAAGATGTATTTGATTGTTAGCAATGTAAAA
Source organism: Myodes glareolus (assembly GCF_982192425.1). Taxonomy (NCBI): domain Eukaryota; kingdom Metazoa; phylum Chordata; class Mammalia; order Rodentia; family Cricetidae; genus Myodes; species Myodes glareolus. The sequence goes on from NC_142044.1 coordinate 54,916,958, forward strand.
TTCAATCCACGAGACATTATTTTCTCATTAAAAACTCAGATCTTGAAGTTGGCGTTGCTAACTGCTCAGCGGTATCATTGGTCTCAATGGGCTTCAAACTTTCTTACCACTCAAAACATAACTCACTTGGAATTTCATGGTTTGGGATGTGTGGTAAAACATAAGGCAGCAGAGAGAAAAAGAAATCAGCTTTAAGTGTCCAAAAAATCAACAAAGGTCAGAACTAGACGGCTCAGGTTATAAGAGAGAGGTTTGAAATGGGGGGAATGGAAGGCATCTTTGTTTGTGTGGTGAAATCAGAAACACGGGGAAAGGCGGCAGTTCTCAGAGATAAGGATATGATAGAGAGAAATTAAAGTTCCCTTAGAAACCAAAGGAAAACACCAGCTTGCCTGCTTTACAAACCAGTGGGCAGACAAGCTATAACACTGCTGATGGAATAAACGGTCAAGTTAGCAAAAGCAAACCGCAGCCAGATAAAGTTCATGATTAGCTCAATACATGTGCCACAGCCTCATACACAAATGACCCAATGCATGCTACAGCATTTCTGCTGCGGCAATGCAGCCCAGCCACCAGCGCTTTGAACCTGTTCTGCTAATATGCTGATTTTCTGATGTTCAGCCAATCTTGTGTTGCATTACACTGGTAGATAATCTATTTTTATATGTAGTTGCTTTTATTGAGCAATATGCTAATAGGGATTTTTCTCTGTGTATCGATATCCAAGAAGGATAGTAACCCTATTTTTTTTTTTATTTTTACAACTGTAGGTTCAATCATATGCCAATCTAGACTCAATGAAATAAGTCAGGAAATGTTGCTTTTTCCATTGTCTCCAAGAATTTAGGTAAGGTTGTCTTGTTTTTCCTTTGATCACTGTAGTCCTCAGTTTTTGGTTTTGATTTTTTCTGTTTTATTTAATTTTTGTGTATGCTTTTGAAAACAAGATGTCTCTGTGTAGCTTTGGCTGTCCTGGAATTCGGTCTGTAGACCAGGCTGGCCTAGAACTCATAGAGATTTATCTGTCCCTGCCTCCTGAGTGCTGGGATTAAAAACGTGCCCCACCACCACTGCTACTGCTCAGCAAAATAAAAATCAGTGGATGAAGATAGACTAGAGCCACCAAATGTTCTACGTCATTGTAAATGGTATGGAGCTAGGTACCTGAAACAGTAAGAGAGGTTCTCGGTTCCTCTTTTTGTGCCTGAAGCATATTGAGAAATTGAATCAAAGTTTTTTTCCCCAGAGAATTCTAAATCAATGATGATTTATAGGGCTGTGAGGATGGCTTGGTTGATAGAATGCTCATTTTGCAAGCACAGGGTCCTGAGTTCAATCCTCAGAATTACTGAAAAAAAAATGTTGGCATTTGGCACAGGTTTTTAATTCTGTTCTGAGAAAATGAGGGCAGAAGGATTCTTGGCATAATTAGCCAGACAGTCTGGTTTAGGTGGAAAGCTTCGGGTAATTGAGAAACCATAATTCAAGAGACCTGGAATGTGTTCCTAATAAAGATACCCATATTTATTCTCTGGCCTCCACAAACAGAAGTAGAGTCCAGATACATACATGTGTCTGCTGGTAAACACATGAACATATGTACCTCCATGTAGGGCGCCAAGGTGCCACAACCCTGCTGTCATTTCCTGCCTCTCAAGCAGCTTCCACCCCGAGGCGCTTGGCGCGCTTTCCCCAATGGCACATACAGCCGCCAATCGTGAGCTGAAGCGTAAGATCAGGAGCGGCCAGAGCCACTCAGACTCGGGAACGTCTCAGGCTTTGTTCTGCACGGTTTATAAGCCGTGCGCGCCAGGGTCCGGGGTCCTTCGCCATCAACCCCAAGTTGTGCGCTCCCAATAAAAGTACGTTCTGAGAAGAATCCTGTTGTGGTCGTCTCTTCTGCTGGCGGACACGGTGTGCCACACCTCCACACACGTGTAGCATAAATTATAATTGTTCTTAATAATAAAAATGTGAAGTCAGCTATCAGGGAGTGAAAGCTGAAGAATCAGAGAAGCAAAGCAGCCAGCCATTAGAGTTCTTACCTCTAACAATGCTCAGACCAAAGGGGCGAGCCTGTCTGTCTTCAGACTGCATCCTTGGGCTGACTGCTGAAGACTGCTCCCTCAGACTGCACTGAGCTCCTGTCTCCTCCTGCCTTATATTTCTCTCTCTGACCAGCCATATCACTCCTGTCTCCAACTCACTAGTTCTGGGATTAAAGGTGTGGCATACCAAATGCTGAGATCACCTTTGTGTGAGCTTTACTTCCTTTTAGAAAGGAAGCAGAGAGTCATGTCCTTCCTACGAAACAGTCTTTTGTTCCTCTCTTACTCTGTGTTGAAAACAACATATACAGCAGACCGTTTCCATTAGGCCTTTTGATTCCATTAGGCCTTTTGATTAAAGTATGGGATGCTTTAAGACTTTCAGGATTTAATAAATAGTTCACATATTCCCCAAGCATCCTGGTCCAGCACTGACTTCTTGCTTTTCTTTCATGAGATCTTTAGAAAGATGACATGACACATGTATGGAACTTTGAGTCATCTTGATTTTTTTCCTGTGAGATCTAAACTTCCATCTTGAGAGTAAAGTCCTAATTTTCTTTTTCTTGAGCCTTCTCTCTGTCTCTCTCTCTCTGTCTCTCTCTCCCCTCTGAAGAGATAAGTGTTGTCTCTCCCTTCCTTCCTTCCCCCTTCCTCCCTTCTCTCTCCTTCCCTCTCTCTCTCCCTCATCTCTCTATGTGTATCTCTTCCCTCCATAATCCCTTTACACTTACAACCTTTCCAGTACCTACTAAATAAACTCTATACCCAAGTTCTCTCTGCATGGTGTATCTGTCTGTCCTTCAGAGAGCCTGTCAGAGTTGTGCTGCCATGAATCTTTCAGTACTTTCTGATTTTTTTTTCTTTTTCTTGGTTTATTTGGGTCTTTCGAGAATGATAAAAAAAAAAAATTCACAAGTTCAGAAATACAACCGAGACGTAGATTTTCATTTATATAATGTAACAATGAAATCGTGTCTTTACTGCTTAGGTTTCATGATAGAGATTTTTGAAACTATATAATTTGAAAATATAAAATCAATTACATGCAATGATTCTGAAGAGAGGGAACATTAAATTAAAAACAAATTAAAACATGCCTAGCATATTCAGAACATCTCTGAGTTCACAGAATGTTCAGAAAACAACTGCAACCTCACACATAATCCATCTTAAGTGCTAGTGAATATGATTTGTGTGTAGCAAAGGAAGCCACTAATGCTATTATCTTGGAAAAGCAGTTAACATAAATCACTGGTATTAAGTGAGTGCCATCAGAGTTACCCACTAGTCTAAATATTTATTCACATTTGGGCAAAGACATTGTTTATTCTTAGGCAAAGAAAAGTAATTTAATTCTAATATTTAGGACCGTGCCATTTTGCTTTGTAAAGCAAACAGGAATCTTAAAGTAATCCGTAAGATTGTTCAGCTGCCTGCAGTTATTAGCTTAGATCCTTTTGGGCCAGTGGGAAAAATTAATCCTAAGAAAATTCATTTCCCATGGAAGCTTGCAAGGTGTTGATGCAGATACTATTTAAATTCCAAGGAACAGAAATTAACTAATGGTCTTGAATGGTTTACGACATGCCTCACGAAATACTGAAAATCCTGGGAAGTTTACATTCTACCTCAGTTATGAGTTAGGTGACTCTTTGTTGCTAGGCTAATGCTGGAATTTGGTGGTTAAGGATTGTGGGTTCAAAGGTGAAGGTGTGAATATTGTTTTAGAGTCTTTGCTGTCCTACTACGGGACTCTGTGTGTATGGCGCCACGGCCGTCTCGCTTGCCTGCTTGCCTGCTTGCTGCCACCATTTAGCATCAAGCCTCCGCCTAGCCCCGAGGTGTTTGCCCCCCCCCCCAGGGGCACGATCCAGCCTCAAATCATAAACCGACCCGTATGCTCAGGAGGGACCTAGACCAATCAGGCACGGATACGTCATGGCTTTTGTTCTCCACTGCTTATAAGCAGTGTGCGCCTGGGATCTGGGTCCTTCGCCATCATCCTCACGTTGTGTGCTCCCAATAAAGTATGTTCTAAGAAGAATCCTGTTATGGTTGTCTCTTCTGCTGGCAGACGTGGCGTGCCACATCTGTGCACACTGAAGTCGCCCTTATATTCATCTTTAATTCTTAAGCACAAGGAAGGAGCAAGCTGGTGTCAGAGTCCTGTCTTCTAGGCTGTTCTGAGAGGACAGAAATTCCCTTTGCATTGGGGTGCCAAGTGCCCTGGAGAGTGAAATGCAGGCAGGATGAGGGAACACTGTTTTCAAGTTTTCCTTAATAATCAGTTAACAGCTCAGTATCCTCAAGTGATTGATTAGTGGCTACAACATCGATCACAGAGCTACTTATTTAAACAGTCAAAGGACCACTAATTGCTTGGTGCCCACAGGAAAGAGGAAATAATGAAACTGAAGCAATCTAGTTCTTCTGGTCCCACTCTATTGGGTATTAGGTCTTTTCCTTATTAGGTGTTTGTTTCCTCATTACGGTGGCAGAACAGACAACATAAGCTACTTAAATGAGGAAGAATTTGGCTCCTATGTCAAGTAGCATCAATCAACAAGGATAGCGAGGGGACCAGGGAATATAGCACTGCTTAGTTCCTGATGGAGAACTTGCAGTTGTTGACTTCTTAACAGCCCCAGGTGTCCAGGTAACTCTCCCAAATGCTCACCAGTGGTGCAGAGGCTGTTCACCTAGGATGGAGGCTTTTTGTCAGTTCTGTCCATTATCTGACTCTGCTGGTTCCCTGAGCAACTTCAGATCAGAGAAGTGGTGAATTGACGCCATGCTGATCTCGATCTGCTTTTGTAAGAGAATGAAATGTCTGTTGTTGAGGTTGATGTACTTACAAACCACACCATTGGCAAGGTGGTGAGCTACAGTGCTATTGCTATGGGGATGTTTGCCTACCTGGCAAGACAGTCTAAAAATGCTAGATATGCAAGCAAACCCTGCTTACAAATACCAGCCTAGAAGACAGGACTCTGACACCAGCTTACTCCCTCGGGATGAGGCTTTGCAGTCACTCTCTAAAAGACTTGACAACTGTCAATATATATATATATATATATATATATATATATATATATATATATATCTTGTATATTTCTAAATATTGAAAACTTAGTACTAAAAAAACTTACCACTCCATTCAGCCATATGACAAAGAAGACAGCAATGAAAAGGATTGTGTCTGATGCTAATATCTATATCTGTATCTATATCTATAAAATCTGCATCTATATAATTTGTAGGAAAACTAAAGTCTCACATTCCCCTCACTGAGTGAATTTTGTCTTCAGAGATATGAGGTCTGTGCAGAATACTTTCCCCTTCAGTATATTCAACAGTCTGTGTTTTCTAAAGCAATTACCATACCTGCTCACTCACCCTGAGAAATCCATAAGTGCATTTCAACATGTGATCAAACCATTCTTAGTGATTTAAAGATATATTTACTATTTTTGTTTAGCACAGAAAGTAACAAGTTTCCTAGTAGCATTTTCAGATATACAGTACCTTGACCTGTCCTCCTCCCCCACCTCCCTTTCCCCATGTCTGTTTGTATCCATCTTGCCCCCAGTATTTCCATTTCCAATTTAATGTCATTGATGTTCTCTTACTCCCCCATAAAACCACTTGTCTCTCTTATGGGCCTCTTTCTAGCTTTATAGCCTATACCCACATATTCCTATAAATGCACAGATGTAAAAAGTAAAGATTGTATCTGCAAATGAACAACACTGCATTTGTTTTCCTGAATGACCTCACTCTTTCCAATTTCATCCATTTGCCTATAGATTTCATAATTTCATTTTTCTTTACAGCTGTGTAAAGTTTTCTTTGTACAGTCTATATGTCATACATTTTCATCAGTTGACAGATGCCTAAGATAGTTGTTTTGGCTTTTGGGAATACAGCAGCAATGACTATGAATGTGTACGTATCTGTTGTAGACATAGAGTCCTTTGTATAAATGCCAGGACAAGTGTAACTGGGCCATACAGTAATTCTATTTTAGTTTTTAGAGAAACATCCACACTCAATTCCACAGTGGCTCTGCCAGTTTACCTTCCCATCAACAGTGAATAACAGTCATTCTTTCCTCATGTCCGTATTTGTATGTTGGTTGTTTTCTTAATGATAGACATTCTGATTGGGATAAGATAGAACCCCAAAGTACTTTTAATCTGAATTTATGTAATGTCTAAAGGTGTTAGAGCAGTTTTAAAAATATTAGTTGACCAATTATGTCTCCTCTTCTGAGAGCTATCTGTACATTGACCCATTTATGAATTGATGTGTTTTGTTTTTCATTTTGGTGTTTCATCTTTGTGGTTCTTTATATATCCTAAATCTCAATTGCCTGTTTGAGCTTATAAAGAAAGAATTTTCTCCTATTCTTTAGGCTGACTGTGAGTTCTGCTGGTAGTCTCCTTGCTGTACAGAGTTCTTCACCAATCCCTCTGATAGTCTCCTTGCTGTACAGAAGATTTTATCATCTTCACCAAATCTCATTTGTCAATTCCTGTGACTGTTTCCTATGTCACTGGCATTCCATTGACAAAGATCTTGCCCCTCCAGGCAACACCTCCTGTTTCAATCTCTGATCTTCAGTTTTTCATTTAGCAAGAAAATCATTCTCCCAATGATCTATATCCTGTTTGGCTCTTTATCTATATTCTTTTCATTATCTTCACCACTTTATAATTTAATATGAAATGGTCACTTGAACCTCTGTTTGCTTCAGCCCCTTCTCCAAAAACATCCCTGTCCCCTTGGGACTTGGCCTCCTGGTACAGACCCAGACCCATCACTTCCCTAGTAGTTTTTTGCTTCCTCACAGACACTCCTCTTAAACCCACCTTCATCCCTTTGTGATTTCCTACCCACCTACCTGCAGAACGCCTCTTTACCAGGGACGTAGCAGCCATCACACTTGGATGGGAACTAAGTAGGTTAGCTGAGCTTCCCTTCTGATGCTCTAACACATTCTGTTTAGCATACCTGCACTTGGACTGCAGCTGGAGCTGGACTTCCCCGGCCCATCTTCTCATTCCAACTCTATTCCCATGGATCCTGTCAACTTTCATGCCTGGACCCATGGAACCTAGACCCATACCTGCCTCTGCTGGCCTCTGAGGAGCCAGATCCCAAATCCTACTGGTACCAATCGTGAAGTCCCAGTGGAGTTAGGTATAGCAGGTTGAGGGAATTGGGATGGCAGATTCTCAAGACTGCATCCTGTTTATTTGTGGGTACGGAAGTCTTTCTTGGGGGGCCTGAGATAGCTTGGGGATGTTCACATCATGGGGTAGCTGGTCGCTTTACTCCTATCAAGGATTTGTGGTATGGAACTGTTTAGTGTCTCTTGAATCTAGCAAGGTGTTGGCAGAGCAGAGGACAAAGTTAAGTTCCAATGCTTTGTTAACGTGCATCCTTGAACTTTTTCATAATTGTAATTTGAAGTTCCTGTCTTCTGTCTCAGCTACACTGCTTTCCTCCAAGAAAAGAACTTCAAATGGCAATTATGCATAAACTCAAGTGTTATTCTTTTGCTGTCACTTTAAGAACTAACCACGCCCACCCCAGCCACTTCTGACCTTCCCCTGGCCGCCATCTTCTCTCTCTTGTGTGTTTGTCTCGTGTCGTGTGTACGTGTGTCTTTGTTCTATGTTTTTCTTATGTCTCTCTGTTTTTCTCTTCTTTAAGCAATAAATGTCTCCCTCTTCTTTAAATAATACTATGTCCTGTGAGCCTTTTATCCGCCGTAACTGCCCACCTGACTCTCTCAGCTGCATGGCGCTGCCACCCTGGAGATCTTACAGGGACCCACAGCCATCCTTGTCAGACTAGAAGCTGCTCTGTGAGCTGCCAGGGGCATCCCATCATCATGTTTTTTTTAAAGAACAATATTTGGTGCCGCAGACTCGAGAGATTCACCCACCCAGGGCCGGTCCCGGCTTCACATATCGTCCGGGACTCGGAGCTCCAACTTCCGGGACTGAATCGGGACCGAGGGCCTGCTCAACACCGACCCACGTGTTCCAACTGCCTGGACTCATTCCTACAAACAACACCGCCTTCTAATTGTAGTTTCCTCACTCCAGCCAGCTTATCTGAGCCTTTTTAACCCAGGATTGACTGGTCCTCCCGGTGTTTCTGGGCTCGGGGAGGGGTACTTCTCCGCCCCGTCGCTGGCGTTCATTATGGCTTGCATCCTGTTAAGCCCGTGCATTCCCTCACCTGGTGGCCTGGGGCCTCCAGTCATCTTCCTCTCTTATTTCATTCTTTTCTTCTTTCTCATCTTTCTCACAGAAAAAAAGTCTGATCCGGTTCGGCCTATAGCACCCCACATGTGGATTGGGGACGCTCAGCCACGTGTCCTGGGTGGTTGATTCATTTGCATCTCACCTAAACGGGGAGCCGTTCCCCATAGGCTCGAGATGCCATGGTTTTTTGCGGGTTTTTCACGGTCTTGACCTGGAAAAGCAAGTCGTACCAGCCTAAATATGCCTTAAATTGTCTGTTTATGCGGGTTTTTCATGATTCAGACTCTGGATAGCAACTAGGCGGCCCCCAGCTTTTAAAATTCCCACGGTTTTTCCATTCAAGCAACAACACGTGTCTGCCGCCATGTTCATTGGGGTCAGGTGATCTTATGTATGTCCTGCCTTTCCTCTCCCCCTCCTTGGTGTTCACTGAAATCTTCTCCTTAGCTATGATTGCAGGTGTTTTGCATACTGACATGCTTTCTGATAGGGCCCATCAGAAGCATGCACTCTGCCTAATTTCTGTTCAGTCTTTCTATGTATAATGATTGTTCATTTCATCTCGTTTCAGACTACAAAATCATAAGTCTCATATTTTAAACTGGTATGTACTTTTAAGCTGTTTTCTACCATTGTCAGTTCTGCCACTAATCTTAATGTTATAAGCAGTTTTTTTCTTTCTGTCTGTCTTTTTACCTGTTAAGAGTCAATACAGTCAAACTCAGACCCAACCTTCCAGACAGATTCTATACTGCAGCTATATCTTATAATCAGTCCTCAACTGCTCAGAGATCTGGGGAATGAGATATTTAAATTTTTAATTATTTAAAAAAAAACTTTTCATAACAAAAAGAGACAGGTTGGCTCCTAGCAAGCACTCTGTTTCCTCCAAGAAGACAAACGGTCACGTCACTGACCACAGTCCATCTGCAGTTTGCTTCGACTGCCAAGCGTTGACCATTGGGCAAAACTTTCACCTAAACTAGAGACCTCCAAACGTGGACAGGATCACTGGAATCAACAGCCTAGCTGCCCAGATCAAGGTAGGCCTGTCTTCCTAAAGATTTCTTAGTCCACAGAGTCTTCTAAAGCCTGGCAGGCTCTACATTAAGCAGCAAAAATCAAATACAACCTTCAACGACCAGGAAGGACCCAAAAGAGTAGCTCTAGATGCCAACCAAGTAAGTTCTCTGTCATTTTTTAATCAGTAACTCAAGTAAAATCTTATCCTTCTCAAAGATCTCTGACAGTCTGATAGCTAAGAGGTTTTGCCAGATTGTCTCACCAAATAAAAATACTTTTCATTATAATTTCTGTTTTTATAAACCCAAGGAGTTCTTAATACAATATATATATATGTCTAAAACTTCTGTTTTTCTTATAAGTTCCAGGGAGCCAAATTAAAAAACCCATCATAAACAGGTCAGATACAAACCCCTAAATTCCCTGGTCCTAAAAATTTTTTCTCAATTTAACTTTGTCCTCTGTTCTGCCAATACCCTAACCAGGTACTAGGGACACCAGACATTTCCATGCCACAGACACCTGTCCTGTTGGGAGCAGAGACCAGCTATGCCAAAATGTGACCAGCACCCAGCTTCTCTCAGATCTCCCTCACCCCCCCAAAGACGATGCCCACAAATCAGCCGGAAGCAGTCTTGAGAATTTGCCGCCCCAATTCCTTCAAACTGTAATGTCTAACCTTCTACTTTTTAATATAAAAAGGATCCGGGAATGTTATTCCTTTGCGATCACTTTAAGAGCTAACCACGCCCACCCCAGCCACTTCTGACCTCGTCACCATCTTGGCTTTCCCTTTTCCTGTCTGTCTCTTGCCGTGTGCACATGTGTTTTCTGTTTCTCTTTATGTTTGTCTATGTCTCCCTTTCCTTAAGTAATAAATGTTTAGCTTTATGTATAGCCTTATGTCCATTTACTCTGCTGTCCACCGCATCCAGCCGCCTGACTCTGCCGCTCGCCCAGGGACCCTGCACTGCTCTGGCGGCGGCCTCGGCCTGGCTCACAGGCCACCCGGGGCATCTCATCATCATGTTTTTTTTTTTTTTTAAAGAACAATATCAAGGACCTTAGAGGCTATGGACACATGCCTTAAAGAAGACTGTGAAAACACAAACAATTAAAGATAAGAAGATGCACTTTAACAAAGAATTAGAATTTATTTAAAGAAGAGAAAAGTGGCCAAAATGAAAGCAAATGCTAAATCAAAAGTGCTCGTCAGGTCAAACAAACAGCTCATTGAGAGAGAGTGGAAGAGAGAATTTAGGTCTTATTTGCAAGTAATATTATTTGTACATAAAATGCCCTAGAGGCTCTACCAGGGAAACTCCAACAGATGATAAACACTTTTAGTTAAGTAGCAGGTTTCAAAATTAACACACATAAACCAGTAGCCTTCCTATATAAAAATGGTATGCATGGAATAATACTGGGAGGGTAGTCTAGTGATTACTAAAATCCTGAAATACACCTGTATTTATTTTTCCACAGCCTTTATACCCAATGTAAATGGGGAGGGAGTAACAAAAGACTTTACTAACAGGATACAAAGGATAACTCACACAGTCAATGGCTTTATCACTCTGAGACACCAAATCATTAGCATTCTGTTGTCTAGGTAGCAAAACTACCCCAGGTGAACTCATAGTTACAAAAGAAGGAGCAAAAGTACATTTGCATATCCTGACCTCCTGTTGGGATGGTATGGACCTACTAGAATGAGCTATTTTAATGTTAAAAGAACCAAGCAATCATGTCCTGAGTTTGGACTTGCAACTCCACTGAACAATCATTTGAGTAACCTCCATACAAGGTAGAAATGGGCCTACATTTCTCAGGATCCACATAGATGTCTGGCTTTTTACCCAAAGACAAAAATGTACACTGGAGATAAGAAAGTATCTTCAACACATGGTGTTGGTCAAGCTGAATAGCTACATAGAGAAGAATAAAGGCAGATTCACAGCTATCAGCTTGTACAGAACCCAAGTCCACATGGACATGCATCAAGAACCTCACATAAGCCCGAATACCTTGAATATGATAAAAAAGAGAAAAATAGTGAAAGACTCCCATGGGCGTCTTCCTTCGGGAGAGACCCCGTGCCCAAAGATCAGTCGAAAACACGCAGCCGGATGCAAACAGCAAGAGGTTTATTGGATACGCAGGTACCTGGGGCGACAAAGTCTCTCGGAGGACTTGCGCGCCCCCAGGTTGGGGGTGAGGGGTTCTTATAGGAGAGCAAAAAGCGAGGTTTACAGAAGCAAGATGCAGGGTGGTAAATTCTTAACCTAAATAACAATGAGGGGACTACTCAGCGGTTTACTGTTCCTCTTATCCTGTCCCCCTTTCCTGGCTGGCGACCAGATGTCTGATTGCACAGCCCCTGACTCGTGACGAGCCCCGCTTTATACGTGACTCAGGCCTCGCAATCCTCTCTTTCTTTGTTTCTATGGCCAGTCCATAAATCCCCTGTCTTGCAGCCAGATAAGGCTGTCCTTGCTCTAACCTCAGGTATCTTTGCTCAGCATTCCGGAGGCCCTGAACTAAGCTTGTTATCTGCTCATCATTCCGGAGGTCCTGAACTGAGCTTGTTATCTGTGAACCTTTGCAAAACGGTATAACTGTGGTTAAAACGAGTTTGGGTCCTTCAATAGGTTATAACTCTTTGGTAGAAGAAAGGATTTTACAGAAAGGACTCCATTAGTACAGGCTTCAAGACCAGCAATTAATAAAGGGTACCTTAGAAAGCTAAAAAGGTTTCTGTACAGTAAAGGACAGCATTATTTGAGTAACGTGGCAGCCTACAGAATGGGGAAAATATTTACTGATTATACATTTGACAGTGTTAGTATCTAGAATATACACAGATGTCAAACAAAACAACAAAACTGAACATCAAGAAGACAATTCAAGTTAAAACTGCGGTATATTCTCAAAAGATGAAACACAAATAACCAACGCTTTTAAAATGTTCAATAAACTTAGCAACTGGGATAATGCAAATTGGACTTATGTAGAGATTCCATCTTACCCACTCAGAACAGCCAAGATAAATAAAATAAACAGCAACAGATATTAGTGAAGATGTGGGGGAGGGGAACACATAGTCACTGCTGGTGGTGCAGCAATCTGGTGTAGCAACTATGAAAATGATTGCTTTGATATCTCAAAAAGATGAAAGTAAATTTACCACAAGATCCAGTTATCCAACTCTTGGGCATGTTCCCAAAGGATGCTTCATTCTACAACAGAGACACTTGTTTATCTACATCCACTGATGCTTTATTGATAATAGCCAGAAACTGGAAACAGCCTAGGCCAGTGGTTCTCAACTTGTGGGTCACAATCCCTTTAACAAACTTCTATCTCCAAAATTTATTACAATTCATAACAGTTGCAAAATTAATGTCATTAAGTAGCAATAAAAATAATTTTATGGTTGGGGGGGTCACCACAACATGAGGAACTATATTAAAGGACTGTAGCATTAGAAAGGTTGAGAAACACTGGCCTAGATGATCATCACCTGATCAATAGGTAATGAAAATGTACATTTACACAATGGGTTATTATTCTGTTATTAAGAAAAATGAGATTTTCAAGGAAATGGATGGGGCTAGAAACAATCCCCCTAAATGAGGTAACCCAGGTTATAAAGAAAGGCATTCATTGCACATTTTTTCTTATATGTGCATGTTAGCTGTTAAGCTTTAGGTATGTGTCTTTTATTTAGAATATTCTTAATAGAGGATAGATAACTAGCAAGAGACTAGGTAAGAGGACAAGATCTTCTAAGGAAGAATAAATAGAATCTAGTGTTACAGATGATTAAAGAGAAAGCTAGAATAGATGGATTAAATATGGAGTAGAATGGGAGAGCAGAATAAATATGGGGAGAGACAACTAACACAAAAGGCCTGAAAAACCACATGGAAGCCCTACTACTCTAAAAATCTTCCTAAGATATAAAAAGTATTTAAATGTACTTATAATATAATGGAGTCTCAGGTAGGCATCATATGTTACCAAATAATATTTCCAGTATGAGTAATGGGTTACATTTTGTTTAGTTATTTTTTTTTTCTCAAAATGACTGACACTGGGTATATCAACCATACTCCAGGGCAGGCCCCAGACTCTGGAGTAGTTGGCCCATGCAAAACATATTCATGTTTTTGTATGTGATTTATTTTGTTATGGTTTATGTATTTTGATTTCTTGGCTTTGATGTGTTTGTTTGTTTGTTGAGAGAGAGAAAGAACAGGAAGCTGCATGGGTAAGGAAGTAGAGAGAATCTGGGAGGGTTTGAGGAGAGGAGAGAATATTATCAAACTATATTGTATAAATAAATTAAAAATAAAAACTTAAAAGGGGGAAAATAAGATGAAAGAAACAGAATGAGTTGTGATAATTCACTTCATCTTTCCCATAGTGTGGGTCTGTGAGCACAGAGACCATGGGTCTTGTTTCTATAACCACAGTATTTCTAGTGCTCACTTAAGGCTTGTCATACAATGATACCTAACAAATATGATGGAGCAAAAAAAAAAAAAGCAGAAACACAGGAGGCACACAGTCCATTTTTGCAAACTGTATTTCTTTCAGGTCCTGAAAGTCCCTTTTCCTTCTGTCAACACTGAGGAAGGATTTGACAAACGCTTAGGCAGGCAGGGATGGTTGGTGTTGAGATGAGGTTTTGGAAAAGAAAGACGATGTTACTGAAGGGAAACTTAAGAAAGAAGGACACAAATAATGCTGCACTATGCCTTTCAAACAGATCTATAATGAGAAAAGGAAACAGGTTTTACAGTATAGATTATATTACTTATTGGTGTGGGAGGTCCTTTTGTCTATGTGTTGCTTTCATTGGTTAATGAATAATGAAAGTTTTCTTGAGCCTATAGCAGGGCAGAACAGAGGTAGGCAGGGAAAACTGAACTGAATGATGGGAGAAAGAAGATGGAGTCAGGAAGATGTCATGTAGCTCCACCAGAGACAAAGGCTGGAACTTTACCCAGTAAACCACAGACTCATGGCGATACACAGATTGATGGTGATGGATTAATTGAAGATATGAGTTAGCCAGAAATATCCTTAAGCTATTGGCCTAATAGTACTGCAAATAATATCGTTTCTGTGTGATTATTTTGGGGCTGAGCAGCCAGAAATAAACAAGCGATCTCCCACAACAAGTTATTACTGTTATATTATAGTCTCTTGATTATTTTAAAAGAAAAGCTGTGTAAGTTTGTGTATATCTTAATTCTTTAGATATTTTCCTGGACAATCCTTGAAATTATTCAGTGATGGAATACCATGTAATAGACTGTCTTAGCTAGGGTCTCAATTGCTGTGATGAAACACCATGACTAAAACATAAATTGAGGGAGGAAAGGGTTTATTTAGCTCATACTACAGCCTTACTGTTCATCACTAATGGAAGTCAGGACAGGAACTCAAACAGAGCAGGATCCCATAGGCAGGAGCTCACGCAGAGACTGAAAGAACCCCAGTGTGGGGAGATTCTCACTCAAGTCTCGGGATGGTATGACCCCCCCCAGTAACTCACAAGAGACCGTCCTTGTTGCAATCAAGGTTTAATGACAAGACGGGAACCAGGGCACTGGGACCGAGACTCATAACCCATGCAGGGGAAGAGTTCCACCCTGAGTAGCTGTGAAAAGGGGTTTTTAAAGGAAGAAACCTCAGCCCAGTAATCCAAAAGGGGCAGGGAGGGTGTCACAGAAAATTCCGAAAATACCAGTGATGGTCACAAGGGGCAACTCCCTGCCTCTCAAGATCACTCTCAAGGTCATAATCAGCTAGTTCCTGAAACATAGTAGTCCAAAAATACCAATGATAATTACTAGGGGGAAACTCCCTGTTTCACAAGATTATTTTTAAGATTACATTCTAACTTTATCTTCAGCTAGTTCCTGAAACCCTGACTGGCTAATCCTAGATTTTTGATTTTTCTCTTCCTGCTAGATTTTTGGCTCTATTTTTTCCTGCTAGGGGGATCTGAATTTATCTAGGTCTTTCAAGACCATAGAGGGGAGCTGTTTACTGGCTTGCTCAGTCCACCTTCTTATAGAACCCAGGACCACCAGCTCAGGGATGGCACCACCTACCATGGGCTGGGCCCTCCACCATTGATCCTAAATGAGAAAATGCCTTGCAATTGATCTCATCAAGGTATTTTCTCAACTGAGGCTCCTTTCTCTCTGATGACTAACTTGTGTCAAGTTGACACACAAAAGCAGCCAGTACCCAGACTAAGTACAATCATTTGGCTATTTATCCCTTTCCACCCACACATCACATGTGTGCAATAATTTTTCACATAACATTTTATGTACTCGATTTTTATATTTAATGTGCTTAAGAGTTTTACTTATTTGTAACAAAACCTTCATAATAATTTTCATAAACCCACAGTAATGCATTAAGTAAATAAGAAGCAATTTTTGCCTGCTTTCCTTCATCACAGTATTTTAATATGGCTGTAAACTGAATGGTTGTGCTCTTTCAAACTTGATATGCTGCTCCCTAATTTCCAATGTGATGAGTTTGAGAGATCTTATGTGTGAGTGATGATTAGGTCATGAGGATAAAGTCCTTGTGCATGAAATTCATGCCCCTATAAAAGATCTCTGTATGGTCCCTTTTGCCAGGTAAATTATATTTCAACTAGACCTGGTTCCACAGCTGTTCTGGAGACTGAGGCGAGGGAACACAAGTTCAAGTCATGTCTGGGAAACTTAGTAATTAATAAACAAAAGATATCCGTATCAAAAGGTGGTCCCTCACCAACACCAAGTATGCTTTGATTGAGGACTTCCCAACTTCCAAACATCTAGTATTCATAAGTCATACAACCTTAGCATTTTTTTTTTACAAAAGTCTAAATGGAGATCAATATCTTCCTATTTGGGGCAAGCATGGAACACTAATCAAATATGCTATTCTTATTTTCAGTAAGCAGCTAGGTTTTCAAAATGCTGTCTACCCAAGTCTTGATTTATAATATTTAATTAAATGCAAGTGTTCTGTGAATTATATAAGTAGAACCCTTTATAAATAAATAAATACTTTTAAAAGATGTGTCTACAACCAGGAGTCCTACACTCATCATCAACATACCTCTCATAAGTACCACCTCTAGACATCAAAATCAGAATTATTCTTCATCATAGAAAATCTGGAAGACACAGTCATTCAGTTGGTTCACAGTGATAGTAGACACACAGCAACACTGTTTTCCTACCTGTTTACCTACCACTACAGCACTGATCACACTCCTCTGTCCCGGTTGGCGTGAAGCTTGCTGTGGAGACCAGGCTGGACTTATACTCACAGGCATCAGCCATGGGTAGAAACAAAAGATTTTCAACTGAAAGTCGGTCAGAATGAGCTAATCTGTCAGCAGAGGAAAAAAAAAAGAAGAAATATGGTTTCATTATAAAATAAACTGCCTGTGACCAGCAATGTGAATTCACTGAGATCCCAGGAACTTGAAATGATGTTCTATAAGGAAGACAACAAATTCAGATACATACGGACACCTGAAGGTATTGTTGTCCCATTATAACAACTTTAACACACTAAAGTCAAAAAGCATGTTTAGGGGGATTGTCTTACTCCCACCACCATTGCTGGTACAGTGTTGGCATTTGGGAATAGAACAGAATCCAGAAACTAAAAATCATAGCCAAATTGAAGCAGAAAATTTAGCAGTGGCCAGTATACATGAAACAACAGTGCCATCTTAACTCTTCTGAATAATACACAGTAAACTGCCACACACTTGCTACCTTAGTGGTGTCGTGTACTGCTTTTCCTGCTACACTCCCAACCCTGCAGAGAGCACTGGACAATGATTTTCCAGTGTGATCGGTTTTAATAGATGCTATTTATTAATACAGATGGCTAACTAAGACCGTTTATGTTATCTATAATGTTATCTCACACAGTGTTCTAAATAGAGAAGAAAAAAATTATAAAGTTTATGAATTCCTAGAAAAATACATTTTATGCTTGTGATCAGTAATGGTAGAAATGCCTGAAACTTAGTGGCTGTATTTCACTGATTCCAAAGCACTGCCAAGAAAATATGTGCAGTGCAAATATGTACTCAGATGAGTTCCTTCCCTGAAAGTGCCCAGGACTTACAGATAATTCCGTGAGCAGAATGAATGTCATGGCACAGCACAAGTCTTGAAATTATACATGTTATCTTTGCATCTGTCCAACCTCAAAATTGCTTTGTTACTCTTAAATAATTGCAATCAAGAAGGATTTAAGAGCCAAGGGTTGAGGAGGGCTGCTATGCTTCCTGGGTATGAAAAGGACCACTGAACTTAAGGAACTTGTGGTTGCCAATATCTAACCTGTATGATATCAAGTCAGTCAACATCCCAACATGGATGAAGGACCCACCCCTAGCTGAGGCATTATTGATGCTTGATGGCTGCTGGGAGAGGAAGAGCCAGTTTTATTTTTTTGCTTTTTAAAGGTTTATTTATTTATCATGTATACAATGTTCTGCCTGCATACGTGCCTACACACGAGACATGGGCACCACATACAGTTGTGATTCATCATGTGGCTGCTGGGAGTTGAAGTCAGGATCTCTTAACTTCTGAGTCATCTCTCCAGCCCTAAGAACCAGTTTTCCAAGGATGGCCTACAAGTATCCACATAACACTCTCTCATTGAATTGGAGGGAGAAAAACAAGAGGAAGAGAGGATGTCGTGAAGTCAGAAGGGGGTGTCGTGGGATGTCTGGAAAGAGCTGGATAGGAATGTATAGAGTGGATCTGATCAAAATACATGTATTAAATTCTTAAGGAATCAATCTATTTTTAAAAATCACAAACCAAAATAGTCATGGTCTCATAGCAGCCAGCTGAGGAGCATGTGGAGTGTTAAATAAATAAACAGAAATGTAAATGAGTCTGGGCACTAGGCCAGGAAAGCAGAGCCTAAGTTCAAACAACACGGCTGTGCCAGATCTCAGAGCTTGAGGACTGCTTGGCTGTACATCTCTCAGGACAGCTCCAATGGGGAATGAGTGTAAGGCGTAAAGATCAGACCTTAGCCTAGGAATGACTGACCAAAGGGCAGCACAGAGCGGCCACTTTCATTCACAGCAGTTACCGGGAATTATTGTAGAACTGAGCGCCATATTTTAACATCTCTTATGGACTGTTAAAATCTTTTCAGTATTCGTTGATAAGAGCCCTTGAAGGTAAGATTAACTATCAAGGGACATGTGTCTTATTCTAGTTTTCATGCTTGATCCTGTCTATAAAACAAAGTTAACTGTAGGACCCCGCCTTTTCTGTGGATACCCACACCCGATCCAGGCGCGC
Organism: Myodes glareolus; assembly: GCF_982192425.1. Lineage (NCBI taxonomy): Eukaryota > Metazoa > Chordata > Mammalia > Rodentia > Cricetidae > Myodes > Myodes glareolus. The sequence goes on from NC_142044.1 coordinate 54,935,684, forward strand.
GCTTTCCCGAACTCGAGCCCACGAGAATGGACGATTGTCCTGAGGGTTTGAACAGACACACACAAAAGAGACCTTGCTCACTTACCGAAGAGTAAATGGCCACTTTATTAAACTCAAGTCGGGTATTTATACCAGTGGGCAATGGAGTTCAAAAGGGCAAGGCCTCCTCCCATCAGGAGCAGGAGAAGGAGGTTACAGATGCCCGCGCCTCAGGCAGAATCAGCTGGGAGGGGCCAGGCGTGTGGGGCCCACTGCTAGAACCTTGATTACAGGTGGAATCACCATAACAAAAGAGAGCCAAATTCTTCCTAAACTATCCCCTCAAGCCAGTGCTAGTGCAGAATCTCCAGGGAGCCAGAGGTCAAATGGCCCAGGAAGAAGGGAAAAAGACCTTGGTACCTACAGTTAACCTTTCCACAAAGTCATAATAATCACTTCCAAATAGCAAGCACTGTTATTGTGGTTGTCAACAGGGACAGAAGGCATTCAGGTAAAATACTGTGTCATCCCCAGTATGGCAACAATACATATGGAGCAGGCAAAACCGTGGTAGAAGGTTCATGCCTGTCTGAGTGGCCAACAATTTTACACATGTCTTAAAGGTTTCCACTAGATTCCTTATTCAGGTCAGAGTAATTCTTTCTTCCTTTAATTTTCCTGACTTTTCCAGCTATACTTAATTCCTCAGTATAATTGTTGTCTGGAACTTCAGAGGAGTAATCTCCTGCCTGATTGTGAGACCTGCCACATGATCCCACTTGCTGCCATTTCCAACCCAGCATGTCAGGATTCTCCACAACATCTACACACTGGACACCCTACACATCTTCAGGGCAAACAGCTGACTGTGCTTCATGCACTCTCATTACTGGGATTAGAAAGTCTTTTCTTTTCTTATCACTCAGAGAGTCTGCAGCATCTTCCTCTTACTTTCTGTAAAGCAATGTAACGTCTGGAAGTCAGAGATCTCCATCTGTTTTAGTGAGAACTGTAGACATAGGCATTGTAAACCTTATTTCTATACTAAATAATGTCTTTAGATTTATGAGTAATGAGAAGTCACACCACACCTAGAAGGGTGTGGACATGGAATGCTGCACTCCTGGAAAGATCTGAATCAACAGTATTTTTGATCCAAAGTTGTTCCCATAGTGACATCCCTCTCTCCCTTATCTATGTTTCTTCATGTTTCTTGGATACTGAACTACGAAATGTATACCAAAGGCAGGTAATGGACATGAGTTATGAACGAGGATATGAAGCTAGTTATTTATCTAGGTCTAACTTTGTCATGGAGTTTTCATTTCTGATAATGAATAAGTACATAAATGTACTCAGTGGTAGAAGTGCAACACCCAGTAAGAAGTTCCACAGCCTCAGGTAAGGTGGTCAATTGCTTGAGCTTTATAGCACATGAAGCACAAAAGATCAGTAAGTTATGCTGAATGAAGGAGCAGACAGAGCTGAAAATAAGGGGGTGGTGGAAATGTGTGGTCTCTCCAAACCATAGTATGGTCTGGCAGACCTGTCATGAGGAATCAGTTCTCCATCAATCAGAGAACAGTGAGTAGTGTATTGAAATAGTCTCCACCATTTCGTCCTCCCACAAAGACTTCTGTCCCATGAAGGCTATTACTCAAATAGCCTTATGTTGTATTTTGACTACATAGTTAATCTAAAAATAACTGCTATGAATATCAGCAAGTAAGTATAAACCTGGATCATACACCTGTCCATGTCAAGAACCCAAAACAATTATAGTTTTTAACTGCTTCCCTAAAATTCTATATCAAATTCTTCATAAGTATTTACATTAACTTTACTCAAGTGAAGTTAAGCAAGCTACAGCTCTTCAGAGAGTCAGGTAAGTGACTTTCATGTATAATTATATATAATAAAAAGTACAGAGTTACTACATCTCTGTATTTGCTCTCCATCTAGTCACATAAAACTGTTACGCCCACTTCATTTTCCCAAAGGAAGCTTCAGTTTCTCTAAATAGAATTATGAGAGTTGGGGGCACTATTTAATCATAAGCATAGTTATAGTGATTTATTGATTTGAATGAACTGTGTGATGTACACTGCCTTAATTGAGCTGGATAAAATCCAGAGCAATAAAACACTCATCTTCTCATCTTCCTGGATAAGCCTTGCATCATGTCTACCAGAAATATTATCTATTAGCATGCCAGACTACGATCTGAAATACTCAAAAGTCTGTCAGCACTTTCCCCTAAAATCTTTGAATTGAATGTTCCTACAAAATCCAACTTGTCTACTTTTTTAGGGCTGATTTTTCTTCACACACACACACACACACACACACACACACACACACACACACACATACTTGTGTGTGTGTGCACATATCAGAGAAAGTAAGAGAGAGCACTCTTATACTTCCTAACTTTGAGATGTGTTTACGTTTATAAATTTGAGTGCTCAAAGAACATGTGGATTTTTTCATATTTAATAACAAATTAACTCAATAACGAATTTGACTTTTTAAATGTTCTGATGAATAAACAACCCATTGACACTTTGTTTCTACTAGGACTTGATTCTCCCATTTCAAGAAGAAATGCAATTTACTAATCATTTATTCTGACAACAGTGCTATCTTGAAAATTTTATGCTTCTATTTCATGTAATTCACATAGCTGTTGCAGTATATTCAATATTTTCCTTTCTGTATCTAGTCAAACCTCACCCTGGTGAGAAAGTCATTGAAATGAAGCTTATTTTCCTAAATTACATTTATTCATATAGAGATGATATTACTATTATCATCTGACATAATTAGATTTTGTTGAATTATTTTGCCTCATCTATAATAAATAATGCCTCTGTAACCATATCTAATTGTAATGCTAGGGAGAGCAATTGATACTCAGTCGATGCAAATAAATACACACACGGTGAATGATTAGATAAGTGGGTAATGAGCAACCACTACGGCCTTTAATGTCCCTAGAGAGACATTAGTTTGCTGTTGAGAGTGTAGCCTTGGGGTCACCATCTGTTGGGAATGTGGCCTTGGACAGGGTGTTTAACATCCCAGGGCTCCTGTTTAACCATTTGAAAAATGGTCCTTATGATATCACCTCCCTTTTTAGTCCTGCATATTAAACACTGCTTTCCTTGGAAACGTCTCTGATACTTCACATGAAATAGTTCCACCAACCCCAGGTCTTTAAACAAGGTTCAGAGAAGGCACACAATGTTTGAAGTAGCAAAACAAAGCTTTAAAAAAAGGAACGTCTGGTCCTGGAGATAGGTTTTTCCTCTCTGCTCACTACTGTGTGCTTTATAATTTTATTGAATATGCTGTTATTGAGAAAGATAATTGAATGTTATTGCTGAATATCAGTACTGTAGTTATCAAACAAAATGCACTTCTCTTTCTTAGAGAAATGATTATGAAAAAAGATAAATTAGATACATTACTTCTGGACATGCATTTTACTCTGAAATATTTGAATTCTGAATCTTCTACCAACAGATACCCTCCCTCTGCTCATTTAGAAGTATCACAGATGGAATCCTATGTTGTGAGAATTCTCTCACACAAAGGCTGGTAGTGCTCACAAGGTGCAATAATTATTGGTTTTATTAAAATTATGTTTGCTTTTTTGTGTTACAGATTTTTTACGTTCGTAGATTTTAAGTGTGCTGTAATATTTGCCTTCTACCTTTCTTCATACATAAAGACCATAAGGATCATTTGTTTGCTCCCCTGTAGGGCTACCAATACAGTTTTGTTTTGTTTTGTCCAGAGAACCTTTTCCCCCGAAAGAAACTTGTTATAAGGTTTAACACACATCATACTCAAGTGCAGTTGGTCTGGGTGCTGTACCGATGAGCATTGGCCCCTCCGGTTGCTTCCCTTTTCCTTTGAGCCCCCTCGGGAGCCTGCTCAAATGGAGCAAAGAAACACTGTGAGACTTTGTAGATGCAACTTAAAGAACATTTTATTTTTTTTCCCAAAGTTTATTAAATTATAAAAGTTTCCATTTCCGCTCCTACTCCCAACACCCTCCCACTCCCCCCACTCCCTCTCCTCCTCCCTCTCCATCCCTAAGAGCAGTCAGGGTCTCCCACCCTGTGGGTAGTTCAAGTTCCTCCCCCCTCCCTCCAGGTCCAGGAAGGTGAGCATCCAAACAGACTGGATCCCAAAAATCCAGTATATGCAGAGGAAACAAGTCCCAGTGTCATTGTCAATGGCTTTTCAGAAAGACTCCGGGCCAGCCACATTCAGAGAATCCGGCCACATTCAGAGAATCTGGCCACATTCAGAGAATCTGATTGGATCACATGCTCGCTCAGTCCCAGTCCAACTGGCCTTGGTGAACTCTCATTAGATCAGTCCCCTTGTATCAGTGGGTGATCGCACCCCTCACGGTCCTGACTTCCTTTTTCATGTTCTTCCTCCTTCTGCTCCTCATTTGGACCTTTGGGGACTCAGTCCGGTGCTCCAATGTCGGATGAAGGTTCCATCTGATCTTGCCTTCCTTGCTTACGTTCTCTTTCCTTCTGCTTCTTGTTTGGACCTAGGGAGTTAAGTCCAGTGTTCCAATGTGGGTCTCCGTCTCCATCTCCATCCATCGCCAGATGAAGGTTCTATGGTGATAAGCAAAATATTCCTCAGTATGGTTATGGGACAAGGCCGGTTCAGGCACCCTCTCCTCTGTCCAGAGAACAATCTGGGGATCTCTCCTTGGACCTGGGATCCCATTTATAATCAAGTCTCTTGTAAACCCTAAAATAACTCCCTTAGTTGAGATATATTCTTCCCTGATCCCATATCCATCCTTCCTCCCTCCCCCCCCCCATCCCAGTCCCCTGTGCTTTCCCCATTCCTCCCCTGCTCCCTTCTCTCTAACCCTCTCCCCTTCCAACAACTCTCCCACCTCCCCCATGCACCCGAGGTTACCTGGCACTCTAGTCTATTTCCAATCTCCAGGAGGATAACTACATGATTTTCTTCAGGTTCACATTCTTATTTAGCTTCTCTAGGATCACGAATAATAGGCTCAAAGAGGATCTCCAAAATATACATAGAACTCAAGAAATTGGTCATCAAAAGAACAAATAATACAATAAAAAATGGAGTACAGATCTAAACAGAGAACTCTCAACAGAGGAATCTAAAATGGCTGAAAGACACTTAAGGAAATGCTCAGCATCCTTAGTCATCAGAGAAATGCAAATCAAAGAAACTCTGAGATTCCATCTTACACCTGTAAGAATGACCAAGATCAAAAACATTGATGACAACTTACGCTGGAGAGGTTGTGGGGAAAAGGGAACACTTCTGCATTGCTGGTGGGAATGCAAGCTGGTACAGCCCCTTTGGATATCTATATGGTGATTTCCCAGAAAGTTGGGAAACAACCTTCCTCACGACCCAGTAATACCTCTTTTGGGTACATACCCAAAGGATGCTCGATTGTACCACAAGGACATGTGTTCAAATATGTTCATAGCAGCATTTTTTTTGTCATAGCCAGAACCTGGAAACAACCTAAATGCCCCTGGACCAAAGAATGGAGAAGGAAAATGTGGTACATTTACACAATGGAGTACTATACAGTAGAGAAAAATAATGACATCTTGAAATTTGTAGGCAAATGGATGGAGCTCGTAAACATCATATTGAGTGAGGTAACCCAGACCCAGAAAGACAATTATCACATGTACTCACTCATAAGTGGTTTTTAAACATAAAGCAAAGAAAACCAGCCTACAAATCACAATCCCAGAGAACTTAGGCAACCATGAGGACTGAAAAAAAATTACATAAATCTAATCTACATGGGATGTAGAAAAAGACAAGATCTCCTGAGTTAATTAGAAGTATGGAGACCGTGGGAGAGAGTTGAAGGAGAGGGGAGAGGCAGAGAGGGAAACAGAGAAAAAAATGTATAGCTCAATAAAATAAAATAAAAAAAAGAAGAGGAAAAATCTAGGCTTGGAAAAAGATGAAGAGAAGAAGGAAGAGGGGAGAACAAGAAAGACACCCAGGGTAAAAGCCAGGCAGATGCCAGCCAGAAGACAAGAAAAAACAGTGAAAGTAAGATATACAGATGAAAAGTAAAGAAAAAAGGGCTGAGGTAAAAGGTATTTAAGGAGAAGCATACTGATTTAAGTTAAAAGAGCTAGCCAGAAACGAGCCTAAAGTAGGCTGAGCATTCACAGGAAATAACTCTCTGTCTAATGATTGGGGAGCTGGTTGGGGGTCAAAAAGAAAAGTTCTGGTGTGGAGAGCCCACAAGTATTGTACAGTAAATGGACAGTTGACGGATCTACTGAGCTATCCACGGAAAGTGTATAAGTACACTCCAACTGGAGAATCCGCTATTGCCGAGCTGCGGGAACATTTGTCCTTTGGATAAGTCACTGTCAATTCTGTAAAAAATATTGTGAAATTGTGGCATTTCTCCCTTCTATAGTATCCCAACAGTGTGTAACCTGACTTTTCCTGTAGAGCAACTGGATACCTCTCCCCACACCATGAAGTCACATTGTGTAAAGGATTCAGTCAAGTCCTCATTCTCACAGACAAAATCTACATAGAAATTATTTCCCCACAAACCTTCTTTATTGACAGGAGACACTGATAAGAAAAGAGCCTCATAGAGGAAGTAGTATGTCTGCTCTAACAGCAGACACAGGGAGGTGTAATCTGCTGGTCTTCTGCTCTGACTTAACAGGTTTCTAATATTCTGTATTTACCCTTTACCTTGGTTTCAACTAACATAGGATCATAGTCCAGGAGATTAACTGTTTATACAGATAAAAGGCCTTAGTGCTAAAACTAACTTCAGAGAGAAAAATTCTCACCTGGGCACCCTGCTTGAGCCAAAAACAAGGTCCCCAGAAGAGATTCCTTTTTTCCCTCTGATAATTTTTTATTACTTTATAAATAATAGGAATCAAAATTTCCACTTCCTCCCCTTCTCCCACTTTCTTCCTGCTCCTCCACTCCTCTCCCCTTCACCTTCACCTTCCCCTTCACCTCCAGGCCTAAGAGAGGACAAGGTACCCTGCCCTGTGGGAAGTTCAAGGCCTTTCCCTTACTCCATCCTGGCTTAGGAAGCTATACATCCAAATAAACTAGGATCCCAAAAAGCCAGTACGTGTAGTAGAGACAAATCCCAGTGCTATTATCATTGACTTCTCAGTCTGCCCCAATTGTCAGCCACATTCAGAGGGTCCAGTTTGATTCCTTTTAACTCAAGCAGCTAGATGCTAATGCAAATCAAGCCCACAGGTCAGTATAACCACAGATAGGAACCAGATCGTGATGAAAGCTTATGCTCAGCTTGCTTTCTTCTAGTGCGGTCTGGAACCCTAGCCCAGGGAGCAGTACTTCAGGGTGGGTCTTCCCACCATGTAAACGTAACCTAGATAACCTCTCACGCATTTGCCTAGAGCTTTACCTCCTAGGTGAATCTGTATTCTCTCAAGTTGTATTAAGCACTCACTATTCAATGATGAATTTCGTGGAAGTCATAAGGCTAATGTCTAGCATCTCTGAAAAATTATGTGCTTCCCCAATCTTTAATGAATTACTTTAGATAACAAATAGCTTTAGAATAGATTTCTATTCACAAAGCGCTTTCAAATGGATGTACATGTTTAATTGAATGGAGATTATGGGAGACACTCAAGGGAGGCAGTGTTCTTATTTTGCAAATGAAGACACAGAGATAAAGTAAGTGACTTGTCCAATCATTCTGTCTAGTCAGTGTTGGAATTAGGATGGATTCTTAGCTCATGGCAACTAGCCACTAATTTTGTTGATAAAAAGGCATTGGGGTTTTGTCTATACTAGCTCAGGATTGATGTGACAGTAACCAGTCCTATCATTTCATGGCTCCCAGTTTGATGTATTTTTAGTTAAACCCAATAATTTATCATTGTTTATATCATATGCTATTATATCATCATCATTTTCATTTTTTATGCCACCTTTGATAATATCTCTGTATTAAAATATTACACCTCATAATCTTATACCTGGGAGGTATTACCTGCAGAAATACTGACTTGCCTGACTTCTACATCTTGATTTCTGCTTGCCTACTTTGGGAGAGATTGCCAGAGACAAGGATGTATTTCTGTGCTTTTCTTCCTTCTTTGGTAAAGCCAGAACAAAGGAGAAAGCTTGCACTAAAAACTAAAGTTGTGATCCCATCATTTGCAACAAGAACACCCTCTTCAAGTCTGTCCCTGTGGATGTAGTAATTGCTTTATTGGGGAAGATGTGAAAGTGAAGAAACCATCACACTTACCTGATTATATACACTGTAGATGTATGCCTTCACCATGCCAACCTCATCCAGGCACACATCAACATCCACATTTAGAATATGTTCCACTCATCAACTACCACTATTATCTCTTAATATTTCAAGAAACACATTCCTGACTATTCAGTGTAGCTATATCCAGATCTAATAGAGAGGATAATCCCACACCTAATGTCTTACTCTATTGCTAGGCTGGTTATAGGGATGTTACATGTTTTTAAATGACTACATATAATATAGGAATAATCTGCTTTGAGTCTGGAGGAAATATAGACCTCACTGAAGAAGGAAAAAGAAAATTTAAGAAGAAAACTTTCTTAAAGGGCTGTTGTGAATATTAATGTGTTGGTATTTACAAAGCTTGTTGATTGATCATTTGTCTTGGAAAGGTACACAGCCAGCAAATCATCAGATGCTATTGCATAGCTCTATTTCACAATGATAAAAGGCTAATTTCACTTGGGTGCAATGGAAAAAGACACTGGTCAGTTCATGAATTCTCCCCAGCCTTCTCAACCAAGAACCAAGTTTCAAGGGACCAAGCTGAACTCACACGGGATGCAGCTGGGCTGGTAGTGAAGCCTTCAGGACCTCCAAATATTTGTCCCTACTGCTTTAAACACAGGGGTTGATTTAAAGTCTGCCACCTAGAAGTGGCGTCAATGCTAAAAGGTTTGTGAATGACACACTGCTTCTGTGAGGATTGTTCACTATGCTTGATTCCTTTGGATTGTGCAAGTCAGCTTCAGTTTATCTGATAATACCTATCTTCTATCAAAATGCTCAACTCAAAATGGATCAAAGACCTCAACACAAGTCCAAATACACTGACTGATAGAAGAGAGAGTGTGGAGTAGCCTTAGACTCATTGGCACAGAAAAAGACTTGGACAGAACACTGGTAACATGGGCACAAAGAATGACAATTAATAAATGGTTCCCATAAAACTCAAATTATTCTGCAAGGCAAAGGACACATCATTCAGACAAGCCGTAGCTTACTGAATGAGAAAAGATTTTATCAACTACACATTTGATAGAGGGCAAATATTCAAAGTTTATAAAGAACTCAAAAAGCTAGATATCAAGAAAACAAATAACCCAATTAAAAACTGAGGTACTGGTTCTAAAAGCCTGCCTGCAGCAAGGTAAGACTGCAGGCAGGGAGACTTCTGACCAGTCAGTGGCTCTGATCCAATAGCAGAAAATACAATGGAGGGGTAAGTGTGTTCCTGACCGCCACACAAGTCCAGTAAGGGAACGCACAATCTTCCCGCCATCCTTATCTCCCTGGCTACTCCAAAGGGGCGGCTTCCTCCAGCTAAACCCTCTCTCCTCCTACGCCATCCCGGCTTTCTGCCTGGAACCCCTACCTTTCCTCTCTCCCTTTTTTGGGGCTTAAATTCCTCCAACTCAGCCTGGGTGGGCGCCGTGGCCAGGATGGGTGGTGAGTGCAAACGGGAGGGAGTTCCTTTGTTTTAATAGCCTGCCTGCAGCAAGGTAGGACTGCAGGCAAAGTGATTCCTGGATATCAAGGGGCACTAAACCGGTAGCAGAAAACCCAGCAGAGGAAAGAACCATTGGACAGCATCTGAAGGAAGAGATGGGCAGGTGCCAAGGCAAGAATTCCTCCAACAATCTGAAAAACAACATGAAAACACCAGATCCCAGCGATCTTATGACAGAAGGACTTGAACACCCTATTCCAGAAGAAGTGGAAAACAGTGTCATTATGAAAGCAATAGAGTCTCTTAAACAGGGTATGAATAACTCACTTAAAGAAATAGAAGAGAAATATAACAAAAAGATGGAAGAAATGAGTAAAGAAATGGAAGAGAAATATAACAAAAAGTTTGAAGAAATGAGTAAATTCGTAAATGATACCCTGGGAAACCAAGAAAAAAAAATCAAACAGGTAATGGAATCAGTTCAAGAATTGAAAACTGAAATGGAGGCAGTGAAGAAAACACAAACCGAGGGCCGGCTGGATATGGAAAACTTAGGTAAACAAACAGAGACTTCAGGAGCAAGCATAACCAATAGAATATAAGAGATAGAAGAACGAATCTCAGATTATGAAGACACCATAGAGAAAATAAACGCCCTGACCAAAGAAAACAGCAAATCCAACAAATTCTCATCACAAAACATTCAGGAAATATGGGACATAATAAAAAAAACCAAATCTAAGAATAATAGGAGTAGAAGAAGGAAAAGAATTGCAGATCAAAGGTCCAGAAAATATATTCAGAAAAATTATAGAAAAAAACCTTCCCATCCTAAAGAACGATATTCCTATGAAGGCTCAAGAAGCATACAGAACACCGAATAGACTGGATCAGAAAAAAACATCCCCTCACCATATAATAATCAAAACACAAAGCATTTAGATTAAAGGAAGGATATTAAGAGCTGCAAAGGAAAAAGGTCAAGTAACTTATAAAGGTAAACCTATCAGACTTACACCAGACTTCTCTATGGAAACCATGAAAGCCAGAAGGTCCTGGATAGAGGTACTGCAGAAACTAAGAGACCATGGATGCAAGCCCAGACTACTTTACCCAGCCAAGCTATTGTTCACTATCAATGGAGAAAACAAAATATTCCAGGATAAAAACAAATTTAAACAATACGCAGCTACTAATCCAGCCCTACAGAGAATATTATAAGGCAAATCACAACCCAAGGAATCCAACATTCCCAACACTGCCTACAATAACTCAGACATCTAGTGACCCTTCACAAGCACAACTCAAAGAAGGAAAACACATACACTCTTCTACCCCCCAAAAAAATGACCGGAGTTAACAACCACTGGTCATTAATATCACTTAATATCAATGGACTCAATTCAACTATAAAGAGGCACAGACTTTGAGATTGGATACGAAAACAGGATTCAACATTCTGTTGTTTACAAGAAACACACCTCAACCACAAAGACAGACACCTACTCAGAGTAAAGGGTTGGGAAAAGATTTTCCAAGCAAATGGACCTAAGAAACAAGCGGGTGTGGCCATTCTGATATCTAACAAAATCGACTTCAAACTGAAATCAATCAGAAGAGATGGAGATGGACATTTCATACTCATAACAGGAACAATTCATCAGGAAGAAGTCTCAATCCTGAATATCAATGCCCCTAATATAAAGGCACCCACATATGTAAAAGAAACTCTTCTAGAAATCAAGGCAGTCATCAAACCACACACACTAATAGTAGGAGACTTCAACACTCCTCTCTCACCAATTGACAGGTCAATCAGACAGAAACCAAACAGAGAATTGAGAGATTTATTGGAGGTATTGAATCAAATGGACTTAACAGACATCAATAGAACACTCCACCCAAATAGGAAAGAGTATACCTTCTTCTCTGCAGCTCATGGAACCTTCTCGAAAATTGACCACATACTCGGTAACAAAGCAAACTTCCACAGATACAAAAAAATATTAGTAACCACCCGTGTCTTGTCAGATCACCATGGATTAAAATTAGAATTCAACAACAGTGCTACCCCCAGGAAGCCAACAAACTCATGGAAGTTGAACAGTCAACTACTAAATCACCCCTGGGTCAAGGAAGAAATAAAGAAAGAAATTAAAGTCTTCCTTGAATTTAATGAAAACAAAGACACAACATACTCAAACCTATGGGACACTATGAAAGCAGTGCTAAGAGGAAAGTTCATAGCACTAAGTGCCCAATTAAAGAAAATGGAGAAAGCACACACTGGAGACTTAACAGCACACTTGAAAACTCTAGAAAAAAAAGAAGCTGATTCACCCAGGAGGAGTAGAAGACTGGAAATAATCAAACTGAGGGCTGAAATCAACAAAATAGAAACACAGAAAACAATCCAAAGAATCAATGAAACAAAAAGCTGGTTCTTGGAGAAAATCAACAAGATTGACAAACCCCTATCCAAACTAATCAAACGGCAGAGAGAGAACACTCAAATTAATAAGATCAGAAATGAAAGGGGAAACATAACCACAGACACAGAGGAGATTCAGAGAATCATTAGATCTTACTACAAAAGCCTATATGCCACAAAGTTGGAAAATGTAAAAGAAATGGACATTTTTTTAGATAAGTACCATATACCAAAGTTGAACCAAGACCAGGTGAACAATCTAAATAGACCTGTTAGTCGTGAAGAACTAGAAGCTGTTATCAAAAATCTCCCTACTAAAAAAAGCCCAGGACCAGATGGTTTCAATGCAGAATTCTACCAGAACTTCCAGGAAGAGCTAATACCTATACTCCTTAATGTATTCCACAATATAGAAAAAGAAAAGTCACTGCCAAACTCCTTCTATGAAGCTACAGTCACCCTAATACCAAAACCACACAAAGACACAACCAAGAAAGAGAATTACAGGCCAATCTCACTCATGAACATCGATGCGAAAATTCTCAATAAAATACTGGCAAACCAAATCCAAGAACACATTAGAAAAATCATCCATTATGATCAAGTAGGCTTCATCCCAGAGATGCAGGGATGGTTCAACATACGCAAATCTATCAATGTAATCCATCATATAAATAAACGGAAAGAAAAAAATCATATGATCATTTCATTGGATGCTGAAAAAGCGTTTGACAAAATTCAACACCCTTTTATGATAAAGGTGTTGGAGAGACTGGGGATACAAGGATCATACCTAAATATAATAAAAGCAATATACAGCAAGCCGACAGCTAACATCAAATTGAATGGAGAGAAACTCAAAGCCTTTCCACTAAAATCAGGAACACGACAAGGCTGTCCACTCTCTCCATACCTCTTCAATATAGTGCTTGAAGTTCTAGCAATAGCAATAAGACAACATAAGGGGATCAAGGGGATTGGAATTGGAAAGGATGAAGTGAAACTTTCGTTATTTGCAGACGATATGATAGTGTACATAAGCGACCCCAAAAACTCTACCAAAGAACTCCTACAGCTGATAAACACCTTTAGTAACGTGGCAGGATACAAGATCAACTCCAAAAAATCAGTGGCCCTCCTATACACAAAGGATAAAGAAGCAGAGAGGGAAATCAGAGAAACATCACCTTTCACGATAGCCACAAATAGCATAAAATATCTTGGGGTTACTCTAACCAAGGAAGTGAAAGACCTATTTGACAAGAACTTTAAGTCTTTGAAGAAAGAAATTGAGGAGGATACCAGAAAATGGAAAGACCTCCCCTGCTCTTGGATTGGGAGAATCAACATAGTAAAAATGGCAATTCTACCAAAAGCAATCTACAGATTCAATGCAATCCCCATCAAAATCCCATCAAACTTCTTCACAGACCTTGAGAGAACAATAATCAAGTTTATATGGAAAAACAAAAAACCCAGGATAGCCAAAACAATCTTATACAATAAAGGAACTTCTGGAGGCATTACTATCCCTGACTTCAAACTCTATTACAGAGCTACAGTATTGAAAACAGCTTGGTATTGGCATAACAACAGAGAAATCGACCTATGGAATCGAATAGAAGACCCAGATACTAACCCTCAAACCTACGAACACCTAATTTTTGACAAGGGAGCTAAAGGTATACAATGGAAGAAGGAAAGCATCTTTAACAAATGGTGCTGGCATAACTGGATGTCAACCTGTAGAAGAATGAAAATAGATCCATATTTATCACCATGCACAAAACTCAAGTCCAAATGGATTAAATACATCAACATCAATCTGTCCACTTTGAACCTGATAGAAGAGAAAGTGGGAAGTAGTCTACAAGATATAGGCACAGGAGGCCACTTCCTAAGTAGGACCCCAGCAGCACAGACAATAAGAGAAACAATGAATAAATGGGACCTGCTGAAAGTGAGAAGCTTCTGTAAAGCAAAGGACACTGTCAGTAAGACAAAAAGGCTGCCTTCTGACTGGGAGAAGATCTTCACCAACCCCTCATCAGACAAAGGTCTGATCTCCAGAATATACAAAGAACTCAAGAAACTAGACACTAAAACTCTAATTAACCCAATTAAAAAATGGGGTACTGATCTGAAGAGAGAATTCACAACAGATGAACTTCGAATGGCCAGAAGACACTTAAGGTCATGCTGAACCTCCTTAGCGATCAGGGAAATGCAAATCAAAACCACTTTGAGATACCATCTTACACCTGTCAGAATAGCTAAAGTTAAAAACACCAATGATAGCCTATGCTGGAGGGGATGTGGAATGAGGGGAACACTCATCCATTGTTGGTGGGAATGCAAACTTGTGCAGCCACTGTGGAAATCAGTGTGGCGGTTTCTCAGGAAACTGGGAGTCAACCTCCCTCAGGACCCAGCAATTCCTCTCTTGGGAATATACCCTAGAGATGCCCAAACATACTACAAAAGCGTTTGTTCAACTATGTTCATAGCAGCACTATTTGTAATAGCCAGAACCTGGAAACAGCCTAGGTGCCCCTCAATAGAAGAATGGTTAAAAAAGGTGTGGAACATATACACATTAGAGTTTTACTCAGCGGTAAAAAATAATGACATCTTGAATTTTGCATGCAAATGGATCGACATAGAAAACGCTTTACTGAGTGAGGTAAGCCAGACCCAAAAAGAGGAACACGGTATGTATTCACTCATAAGTGGATTCTAACCATAATTAAAGGTCTTTGAGCCTATTATTCGTGATCCTAGAGAAGCTAAATAAGAAGACGAACCTGATGAAGATTATTTACCTATCCGCCAGGAGGTAGGAAATAATCAAGAGTCCCAGGTAACCTTGGGTGCATGGGGGGGGGGGGAGGGTTGTTGGAAGGGGAGAGGGTTAGAGAGAAGGGAGTAGGGGAGGAATGGAGAAAGCTCGGTTGACCGGGATGGGGGGAAGGGAGGAAGGATGAATGTGGGATCAGGGAAGAATATATTTCAACTAAGGGAGTCATATTAGAGTTTACAGGAAACTTGATTATATATGGGATCCCAGGTCCAAGGAGAGATCCCCAGATTGTTCTCTGGACAGAGGAGGGGGTGCCTGAACCGGCCTTGGCCTGTGACCATACTGATGAATATTTTGCTTATCACCATAGATCCCTCATCTGGCGTTGGATGACGATACAGATGGAGGCCCACGTTGGAGCACCGAACTGAGCCCCCCAAGATCCAAACGAGGAGCAGAAGGAGGAAGAAAATGACGAAGGACTGCAAGGGATACTATCACCCACTGATACAAGGGGTCGGATCTAATGAGAGTTTACCAAGGCCAGATGGACCGTGACTGAACGAGCATGTGATCCAACCAGATTCTCTGAATGTGGCCGGATTTTCTGAATGTGGCTGGCCTGCAGTCTTTCCGAGAAGCCATTGACAATGACACTGGGACTGGTTTCCTCTGCATATATTGGATTTTTGGGATCCAGTCTGTTTGGATGCTCACCTTCCTGGACCTGGAGTGAGGGGGGAGGAACTTGGACTTCCCACAGGGCAGGAGACCCTGACTGCCCTTGGGGACAAAGAGGGAGGTGGAGAGGGAGGGGGGGAGTGGGAGGGCATTGGGAGGAGGGGCGTAAATGGAAACTTTTTATAATTTAATAAAATTACTAAAAAAAAAATTCTCAATAAAATACTGGCAAACCAACTCCAAGAACACATTAGAAAAATTATCCATTATGATCAAGTGGGCTTCATCCCAGAGATGCAGGGCTGGTTCAACATTCGCAAATCTATCAATGTAATCCATCATATTAATAAACGGAAAGAAAAAACCATGTGTTCATTTCATTGGATGCTGAAAAAGCGTTTGACAAAATTCAACACCCTTTTATGATAAAGGTGTTGGAGAGACTGGGGATACAAGGATCATACCTAAATATAATAAAAGCAATATACAGCAAGCCGACAGCTAACATCAAATTGAATGGAGAGAAACTCAAAGCCTTTCCACTAAAATCAGGAACACGACAAGGCTGTCCACTCTCTCCATACCTCTTCAATATAGTGCTTGAAGTTCTAGCAATAGCAATAAGACAACATAAGGGGATCAAGGGGATTGGAATTGGAAAGGATGAAGTGAAACTTTCGTTATTTGCAGACGATATGATAGTGTACATAAGCGACCCCAAAAACTCTACCAAAGAACTCCTACAGCTGATAAACACCTTTAGTAACGTGGCAGGATACAAGATCAACTCCAAAAAATCAGTGGCCCTCCTATACACAAAGGATAAAGAAGCAGAGAGGGAAATCAGAGAAACATCACCTTTCACGATAGCCACAAATAGCATAAAATATCTTGGGGTTACTCTAACCAAGGAAGTGAAAGACCTATTTGACAAGAACTTTAAGTCTTTGAAGAAAGAAATTGAGGAGGATACCAGAAAATGGAAAGACCTCCCCTGCTCTTGGATTGGGAGAATCAACATAATAAAAATTGCAATTCTACCAAAAGCAATCTATAGATTCAATGCAATCCCCATCAAAATCCCATCAAACTTCTTCACATACCTTGAGAGAAAAATAATCAAGTTTATATGGCAAAACAAAAAACCCAGGATAGCCAAAACAATCTTATACAATAAAGGAACTTCTGGAGGCATTACCATCCCTGACTTCAAACTCTATTACAGAGCTACAGTTTTGAAAACAGCTTGGTATTGGCATAAGTACAGAGAAGTCGACCTATGGAATCGAATAGAAGACCCGATACTAACCCACAAACCTATGAACACCTAATTTTTGACAAGAGAGCAAAAGTTATACAATGGAAGAAGGAAAGCATCTTTAACAAATGGTGCTGGCATAACTGGATGTCAACCTGTAGAAGAATGAAAATAGATCCATATCTATCACCATGCACAAAACTCAAGTCCAAATGGATTAA
The DNA here is from genome assembly GCF_982192425.1 of Myodes glareolus. Lineage (NCBI taxonomy): Eukaryota > Metazoa > Chordata > Mammalia > Rodentia > Cricetidae > Myodes > Myodes glareolus. Next base: position 54,952,839 of record NC_142044.1, read on the forward strand.
AGACATCAACATTACTCTGTTCACTTTGAACCTGATAGTAGAGAAAGTGGGAAGTCGTCTACAAGATATAGGCACAGGAGGTCACTTCCTAAGTAGGACCCCAGTAGCACAGACAATAAGAGAAACAATGAATAAATGGGACCTACTGAAACTGAGAAGCTTCTGTAAAGCAAAGGACACTGTCAGTAAGACAAAAAGGCAGCCTTCTGATTGGGAGAAGATCTTCACCAACCCCTCATCAGACAATGGTCTGATCTCCAAAATATACAAAGAACTCAAGAAACTAGACACTAAAACTCTAATTAACCCAATTAAAAAATGGGGTACTGAACTGAAGAGAGAATTCACAACAGATGAACTTTGAATGGCCAGAAGACACTTAAGGTCATGCTGAACCTCCTTAGCGATCAGGGAAATGCAAATCAAAACCACTTTGAGATACCATCTTACACCTGTCAGAATAGCTAAAGTCAAAAACACCAATGATAGCCTATGCTGGAGAGGATGTGGAGTGAGGGGAACACTCATTCATTGTTGGTGGGAATGCAAACTTGTGCAGCCACTGTGGAAATCAGTGTGGCGGTTTCTCAGGAAACTGGGAGTCAACCTCCCTCAGGACCCAGCAATTCCACTCTTGGGAATATACCCAAGAGATACCCTATCATACTATAAAAGTATTTGTTCAACTATGTTCATAGCTGCACTATTTGTAATAGCCAGAACCTGGAAACAACCTAGGTGCCCCTCAATAGAAGAATGGTTAAAAAAGGTGTGGAACATATATACATTAGAGTTTTACTCAGTTGTAAAAAACAATGACATATTGAAGTTTGCATGCAAATGGATGGAAATAGAAAATGCTTTACTGAGTGAGGTAACCCAGACCCAAAAAGAGGAATATGGTATGTACTCACTCATAAGTGGTTTCTAGCCATAGTTAAAGGTCTTTGAGTCTATAATTTGTGATCCTAGAGAAGCTAAATAAGAAGGTGAACCTGAAGAAAATCATATAGTTATCCTCCTGGATAGTGGAACTAGGCAAGATTGCCAGGCAAATTCAGGTGCATGGGGGGTGGGGGGTGGAAGTAAGGGAAGATGGTCAGGGAGAGGGGAGAGGGGGAGGATTGGGGATGGCTTGGGGGAATGGGGGGGAGGGAGGAAGGATGGTTGTGGGAGCAGGGAGGTTTATATCTCAGCGAAGGGAGATATTTTAGGGTTTGCAAGAGACTTGATTCTGGAGGGGTTCCCAGTAAAAATTAAATAAAAAATAAAAAATAATAAAAAATTAAAAAATAATAAAAAAATAATAATAATAATAAAAAGAAAACACTTTACTGAGTCAGGTAAGCCAGACCCAAAAAGAGGAAGATGGTATGTATTCACTCATAAGTGGATTCTAGCCATAATTAAAGGTCTTTGAGCCTATTATTCGTGATCCTAGAGAAGCTGGATAGGAGGGTGAACCTGAAGAAAATTCAGGTAGTTTTTCTCCTGGAGATTGGAAATAGACAAGAGTGCCAGGTAACCTCAGGGGCATGGAGGGGTGGGAGGGTTGTTGGAAGGGGAGAGGGTTAGAGAGAAGGGAGCAGGGGAGGAATGGGGAATGCTCGGGGGACTGGGAGGCGGGGAGGGAGGAAGGATAGATATGGGATCAGGGAAGAATATATCTCAACTAAGGGAGTCAGTTTAGGGTTTACAAGAGACTTGATTATAAATGGGATCCCAGGTCCAAGGAGAGATCCCTAGATTGTTCTCTGGACAGAGGAGAGGGTGCCTGCCAGTGCCTTGTCCCATAACCATACTGAGGAATATTTTGCTTATCACCATAGAACCTTCATCTGGCGATGGATGGAGATGGAGACGGAGACCCACATTGGAACACTGGACTTAACTCCCTAGGTCCAAACAAGAAGCAGAAGGAAAGAGAACGTAAGCAAGGAAGGCAAGATCAGATGGAACCTTCATCCGACGATGGATGACGATACAGACGGAGACCCACATTGGAGCACCGGACTGAGTCCCCAAAGGTCCAAATGAGGAGCAGAAGGAGGAAGAACATGAAAAAGGAAATCAGGACCATGAGGGGTGCGATCACCCACTGATACAAGGGGACTGATCTAATGAGAGTTCACCAAGGCCAGTTGTCTGGGACTGAGCGAGCACGTGATCCAGCCAGATTCTCTGAATGAGGCCGGATTCTCTGATTGTGGCTGACCCGGAGTCTTTCTGAAAAGCCCTTGACAATGACACTGGGACTTGTTTCCTCTGCATATACTGGATTTTTGGGATCCAGTCTGTTTGGATGCTCACCTTCCTGGACCTGGAGGGAGGGGGGAGGAGCTTGAACTACCCACAGGGTGGGAGACCCTGACTGCTCTTGGGGATGGAGAGGGAGGAGGAGAGGGAGTGGGGGGAGTGGGAGGGTGTTGGGAGGAGGGGCAGAAATGGAGACTTTTATATTTTAATAAACTTTGAGAAAAAAAAACTGAGGTACTAATCTAAACAGAATTCTCAATAGAGGGAGCACAAATGGCTAAAGAAACACTCAAAAATTTATCATCCTTTGTCATCAGGGAAATGTAAATCAAAACTAGTTCAAGATCTCATTTTACACCTGTCAGAATGGTCAAAGTCAATAACACAAGTGACAGCTCATGCTGGTAAGGATGTGGAGTGAGGGGACCACTTCTTTGCAGATGGAAGTGCAAACTTGTACAGCCACTATGAAAATCAGTATAATGGATCCTCAGAAATCTGGGAATTGATCTACCTCAAGTAAATTCCGGCTATACCCTTCTGTATACATAGCCAAAGGATATATATATTTCCTGGACTATCTACTCTTAGGTTCCTGGCTACTCAATTAGCATCTCATATAGGTTTCATCTCATGGAGAGGGCCTTAAATCAAATCAGACACTGGTTGGTTAGAAATGTCATCTTTGATGTCATTTTCATATATGTATGTATATACACACACACACAAAGTCTTATAAACACAGCCTTTCTTCTTTAAATACATCCAGTAAATATATCTAGGGACCTAGATGAAAATCAAATATTGTAGTTCTGCTAAAGGAACATAGCAATAAAGTGACTCCTAACAACATTCTGCTATTCTAATTGATCAGCTCCTTGCTCATTCATCATCAGAGAAGCTTCCCCCTGCAGCAGATGAGAATAAATAGAGACTCACAGATTGACAACGTGCAGAGTGAGAGACCTTAGGAAACTGAGCTCTAGTAGAATGTCCCCATTAAGTCTCTTCCCCTCAGGGCTGAGCCAACTCTGTAGACAAGGATGCTGATGGGAAGACAGGGAGAGTCACCGGGGAGGGGAAACGGCATAGGAAAAAAAATTTCTAATCAGAACCCTCCTCTTCATCCCTACAGACCCATTCAATTTTGCTTTAATTCACCTTTCCCAAATGTTTCCATGGTTGTGTTAGTTCATTTGCTGTTGCTATGATAAAATTCCTGACAAAAGCATCTTTAGGCAGAAAAGTCTTTTTTTCCTCAGAGTTTCATGGAATAAAGTCCATCATTGCAAGAAAGGCATACAGCAGAAGCACACTGCCCAGCTTGCCAAGTTGCATCAGCAGTAAGAAAGAGAGAGTTAACAGGAAGCAGGGCCAGACCAAAGCCCAAAGCCAATTCCTGTTGATATTTGCCTCCTCCAGCAAAGAACCTTCTGAAGTTTCCATAATCTTTCCAAGCTACCATCCGGAGACCAAGTGTTCAGCCACATCAGTCTACGGAGAACATTTTATATTCTTCAGACCACAACAATGTTGAATTGGCTTCTTATCTCACTCAAGCTGCCTTGATGACATCATCTTGCTTTCTATTCAGTGAACAAAACGACCTGATCTATTTATTCATGGCTCCATCCTGGTTCTTTGTTTCTACATTTTATCAAATTGCTCAAGTTTGGGTAAATCTATACTACAACTGCCGTCAGAATGTTGTAGACCGCACAATGCTAGGTGGCGTCATTTCTCAATACACTTTTGCATCCTAAACTGATAACCAAGAGCCTTTCTGCATGCTGGTTCAAGTAGCTGTGTACAGAAGCCATATTTCCACTCAAGAAAAAACCTATGACATTTCTGCTCCTCACATTTCTTCTTCTTGTTTACTTTCTGGGAAGTGATATTTTCTGATCGTGACTCGCAAGGGTCTCCTTATCCTCAAATCTCCACACTGTTTGAGTAACCCCCATTGAACTTCTGCCTTTTGCTTTCTAGCCCACATTATCTTTATCTGATATATTGGATAATTTCACGGGCATCAGGGACTGAACCCCCCCTACTATTATGTCTCTTGGGTACCCGTCACTGAACAAGGATAGGTACTCATTAAATATTCATCGAAAGATTTTATTAACTTGGTGTGGCTTATCCCACATTTTGGATTCAACTCAAACAACATTTAATACATAACTCCTTTAGTAAAAAAGAAAAAAATTACAAACTAAGGATTTTAATCTGACTATAGGCCTTTAATTATGTTAAACTGCCACTATTCAGTTCCACTGCCGGCCCAAAGAAAATACTGTATGTCAGTTATTTTCTGACCCGTGATTGATGCAATGTCACTGAGCAGCATTAGCTCATACCCTTTCCAGAATCTGACTCGAAGTCTGGCAGCTACACCATCAATTAGCAATATTGATGATAACCTGTATTTTGTATAGCAAGTCATTTGTTTTTCCGTAAGAGCTTGGTGAATAAAAGAAAGAAATGGCTGTTATTTGTTGCCACAAACCATGAACAGTAAAAGCAATGTATTCAAAATCGTACTTAAACCTCCCATTCATCTCTGAAAATCTTTGTGGTTACATGCATGTATATACACACACGTCGCCATCTTTAAGAATTCTTCTCTACATTTAGTATTAATTTAGTTTTATTGCCCACTTTTAACCTAGTTATTTACTGTGCTATTTTTTAACCAAAATTTTTGGGTAAGAGTGAAATATCTGTGTCACCATGGAAATGCCTCTAACTTGAGATTCAGGGCCACTGACACTGCCAAGTCCCAAAACTGCTAACTTGGCTTACTTTTTATTTTGCTTTCCTACATGCATCATATTAGAGTATACTCAGTCTTCAGTGCGTCTGTTTCACACAGTAAATGGGTATAAAGTCCTTGTTTAATAACTACTAGAAATCATATGATGTGGCAACCATGTATAAATTTACAGGTGTTGAAAAGATAGACCTGTAAAGTACTTGGAGAAAAATAATTTATATGGTTGATCACGTGTCAATATATTTTCAATTCTTTAAGCATTTTTATTCCCACTACTCCAGTCAGACATCATAATCTTCCACACATTTGTGGATTAAAATTGATGTTGACATCTGTATTTGTTTACTTTTTCATAACTATGATAATACACTCACAAAAACCAACCAGGGGAAGGAGAGATGGTTTATTTTATCTTACAGGTTAGAGTCCATCACTGAGGGGGCAAAGGCAGGATCTAGACAAGAACCTGGAAGCAGATACTGAGCAATACTACTAACTGGCTTGCTTAGCCTTTCTTATATAACCCATATCTACCAGGGATAGTACCACACATGTGCTGAGACCTCTTACATCAATCAGCAACCAAGAAAAGGACCCACAGATGTGCCCCACAGTACAATCTGATAGAGACAGCTCTTAACTGAGGTCACATCTTCCCTAGTGACTCTAGAATGTATCCAGTTGACAAAAACTAGGCAGCAAGCATCCCAAGGCACACATTGAATAAATTGTCTGACCCTGAAGTACTACAAATCTAAACCTATCGTTTGAAGTGGCTAAAAATGTATGGAATAGTGATAACTCAATATATAAGTATAAATTCCTGCAACAAATGTGACCCAAAGATAAACTTTCTTTCAAAAAGTGAGAAAAATACCTTGAAACATTAGTATTATACCAACACCTAAGAGATAAAAACTGTATTTAACTCCCCTAAATAATTAAGTGAACAATAGTAATATATCTTACTCCATTATGATATGTTCAAAACTCATAAATTTCCATTAAATGTAATTCAAATTTTTAAAATCCACATCACCTACTGCTGTGGGATAATGTTCTTGTAACCTGTAAAGATTTGTCACTCCTATTGGTTTAATAAAATGCTGATTGGCCAGTATCCAGGCAGGAAGTTTAGGTGGGGAGCCCAGACTAGCAGAATTCTGGGAAGAAGAAAGGTTCAGTCTATAGTCACCATCTAGACACAGATGAAGCAAGATGATATGGCCTCACTGATAAAAGGTACCAAGTCATATGGCTATACATAGATAAGAATTATGAGTTAATTCAAGTTGTAAGAGCTAGTTAATAATAAGCTTGAGCTAATAGATCAACCAGTTTATAATTACTATAAGCCTCTGTGTGTTTTGTTGGGACTGAATGGTGGAGTAACTAGGCAGGACATAAACTTCTGTCTACAACCTACCTATAACTAGTTGTGAGGGCATTTAACTGAAGATAACCACTAATCCACTGTAATATTTTATAATTCCTTTTCGTGGTTTGTATTTTGCAACTTTAAGATAATTTGTTCCATAAAAACCTAAAAAGTATTCAATAAACAAGAAGACCCCTTATTTATGATTCTAAGTTTTCCTAACTGCAGGCATATGTACCCCTTTAACTTTCTTAATTCAGCTATTCAACATCATGTGGACTTTTAAATTCCCTTCCTATTGTATTGTGGATATTTGGCTGATTTTGATTGAAGAACTACTGATTGGTGCCTTCTTGAAAACAATTTCACAATTTTTAATGTGGATTCTTCATTTTCTAAGTTGTGAGGATAACAAAGGCAGCACACATTTATCTGTAAATTATCAGGGAGTTACATAAGGGCATGGGTATAGAAATAATAGTCTTCATAAATCTAGTTAAGGCATAGTGCTAGATGTACCTTGGCAAATGCTCCTGTGAAAGCAATTCAGGGAATTAAAGCCTCCTGCCAATGACTGACCAAGATGTATTAAGCTTCAAATAGAAAAACAAGAAATGTGAAAGAGAAGACAACACAACTCTACTGAAATTAATGATTCCACAGTAACTGATTCTAGAGATGTTGAAGTGGATGGAATGCCAAAGATTTCACAAAGATGGATTAGAGACTGGGGCAGAGCCCAGTGAGAGTGTGTTTACCTAGCATCCATGAGGTCCTGGACTTGATCTTAATCACACACACACACACACACACACACACACACACACACGTGTGCGCGCGCATGCAACCATCAAAATAATGATTATAGAATGACCAGTAAACTCAAAGAATACTCAAATAAAATGATCAGTGATGTAAGGGAAATAATGCAGAATATGAAAAAGAAATCTTGGGGATTATAAATAAAATTAATTCTGAGACGAATGTTCAAAATCAAAAATCAGAGTAAAAATCTTTCAACGAGCTAGATAGATCAGCTGGAAGACAGGAAATCAAAAGTTGGATTTCAAAAATTAGAAAATGGACAGACTTAAAGGAACAAAATTAAGGAATTGTGAACAGGATATATAAGATCTTTGGGACATGATTAAAAGGCCAAACATATTAAAATTTTATGTGTGCAGGCTTCTTGTCATATCTAGAAGGCATGAGCTCACAGCAGACTTCCTAGTTCTCTGGTACATTCATGTGTCTATACCCTCTTCTACTGTGTTCCCTGAGCATTAGATGCAAGCTGTGCACTGTAGCTGTATTGACGGAGGCTAGGAAACCCACAGTCAGTTGTTTTGTCTCTGCATTTTGACCAGCTGTGATTTTTCATTTATCGTCTCCATGTTTTGCAAAAAGACACTTCTTTGATATGAGTTGGGAGCTATATTTTTCTGTGGGTAGGAGGATAATTATTTAGAATGCAGTTAGAAGTTATACTGGTTTTGGAAAGTGGCAGTAACAGGTTTTCCTCTAAGATCCATGACCTCCTTGCCAAAACGGGTGGAAGAAACTCGACAGTAGATGAAGAGCTACAGATAATTAATGATTGTGAAAGAGAGAGCATTAGTCTTTCCTAATTGATTATCCAATATCAAGTGGTCAGTCCTAAGATTATGTACATATAAGCCACATTAAACAGACTTACCCAGTTGTAGCCAACTTCTTGAGGCTAGTGAAGTTATGGATCTTAGAGAAGAACCCACAACCACCGCTTTCCTAAGCCAGCCTAATTCCTAGTTGCATTCTAAGTCTTTATTCTTATACGCAGATAAATGTAGCTCTCACCCCCACTTCATGCAGAACATAGAGATCATTGCTGAAAAAAACACACTGGTTAAAATGCAGGAAACAGCTGATTGTGGGGTGTAAGACATCTTCACCCCAACACCTGCACCCTCCTAAGTCTCAGGAAGCATGCTATGAGATTGTGTCTTCTAGATAAGATAGGGGAGCTTCTCCCATGATACTTCAACAATAGGAGCATAACCAAGACCTGAAAATGAGCAATATGAATAGACATTCTAACGTGAAACAGGGAAATCTCACTGGGCCCTCATCTAGACAAAGAACTACAGGTATCCTAGTTATTGTTTTATTATTGGAAAGACATATAATCACCAAGACAACTGATTAAAGAAAGCAATACATTGGGGGCTTGCTTACAGTTTTAGAGGAGTTAGTCCGTGACTACCATGGTAGGCAGCCATGGCACTGGAGCAGTAGCTAAGAATGCACATCTGCTTTTTTAAAAGACTTTTTTCTTATTCTTTGTATCTTTCACATCATGCGTCCCTTCATATCTGCCATCTTCCCTTGCAGCCTCCCCCCCATAAAATATAGTTTATGAGGGGGAAAAAAAGGAAAATTCTCATCATGGAAGCTTTAGTATGATACAGGGAGTCACAGAGAAAATCCTTTTGTTCATAAATCTTTACTTGTGAGTGTACATTACAATGAGTCATTGGCTCAGTTTGAGCCTTCTAGTTTCTGTAACACACACACACACACACACACACACACACACACACACACACACACCTCTAATAAGGCCGCACCTCCTAATACTTCCTAAATTGTCTAACTGGAAACCAAACATTCAAATATATGAGCCTATGGCAGCCATTTTCATTCAAACCAGCACAGAAGGCAACTAAGGAGTGTTGAGAGAGTGAGAATTAGTCTTACTCAAGTATGAAGCCCCTAACTGTCTATCCAATACAATGCGTTCAGTGCTAAAATCACTGCATACAAACCATACTAAACAGACCTGAATGATTGTATTGATAGGTTTATGCATCTAGGTACACGTACATATATATATAACAATAGCAAAACAAGGAGGTCACATATTTGAGAAGCAAGGATGGTGGACATAAGAAAAATTGGAGGGAGCAGAAGGAAAGACAGACATGATGTAATTATATTAATTTTTAAAATAATAAATTACATAAATAGTTAAACATATCTTTAAAAATTTAACATTTCTTAACTGTACACATCTATAGAATAAAAAAAAAACCAGATTAACATGTATTCTTCTTTCAATACTGGGATATAAAAACAATCACACTAAAGCAAATCCAAAACACAGCAGTGTAAATCCAGTTCCTATAGCTCAATGTCGAATATCTAGAACTACTCATGATTTTCTGAGAGAAAAGAATATTTTTTAGTTATTGTATACTTCCTATATATCAGGGAAATTGGCATTATTCAACCATGAGTTTCACAATCTTTGTTCTGTAACCATTATTTTAGTCATTTGTAAAAATAAAATAAATTTGAGGAAGATTGCATAATGCCTCATTAAACTTCAAAACAGATTAGCTACTATTCAATTTAATGGCCAAGGTACTTTAATCAAATGACTCCTTCTCCTATGTGAGAGAGCACAGAGCCCCAGCTCTGATTGTTGATACCCATCATCTGACCCTGGAAGGATCCCCAGCAAGGACCACAGAAGTAGAACACCAAGTCCCAAGCATTCTGTGGCTGCCATGCACACTAAACATGCAGCTTGCTTGACTTAATGCTACTCACCAATTATACGTATCAGCACGAGTAGAAGTTTCAGAGAAGAGACTTGTGATTGTCGTCATGCCAGCATATGATGGATACCTGTGCTCTCCTTTCCTAGCCTAGATTTCTGGCTTAAGGACAGTAAACTACTTCAGGCTGAGATCATGTACTGATGTGGCATTCCCCTCTGCATGCTGTGAATACCACTGGTTAATAAAGAAGCTACTTTGAGCCTATTGCAGCTCAGAGTAGGGCAAGGCAGAGTTCCAAGGAGATAGAGGAGGAGAGAGTAGGCGGAGTCAGAGAGAAGTCATATAGCCGCCTCAGGAGACAGGTGCTGAATGCTAGACAGAACCTTACTGGTAGGCCACAACCACGTGGCAACACACAGATTAATAGAAATAGGTTAATTGAAGATGTAAGAACTAGCTAGAAATATGCTAAAGTCATTGGCCAAGCAGTGTTGCAATTAATATAGTTTCAGCATGATTATTTTGGGTCTGAGCAGCTAGGAAATGAAGGAGCAACCTCTGCCAACAAGATAACAGGGGAAATGTTCAGAGGACATGTCAGACACAAAGTTTCTCTGGAGAATCAGAAAGTATGAAAACATGTCTTCAAATTAGAAATGGGATTCTAAGGAAGGACATTGTAAAAGAAGCTGAAATGGGGGAGTTGTCAAGAAGATAATCAAGTCAGACAAAACTACTTTGTGAAGAGAGAAACACGATTGGAAAGAATTGGAGAAGGTAGATGAGTTCAAAGCTCATATCATGATCTGAGGGAGTAAGAAGCTTGGAGCTGAGGGTGGGGGGGAAATTAATAGAATTAATCAGTCTCTCTTCTCCATTAACAAAGATTTGAAGTTGTCTCATGGTTTTTCAACAATTTGATCATAACCTTAATTATCAGCCAATAGTATACATAATTTGAATTATTACATTTATTTAACTATAAAGACTTACTAAAATGAAGATAAAGATTAAAAAACTAGTCACTACTAAAATATACTTTTTAAATATTTTATATTGTTTTTATAGAGCTATGTATTTTTCTTTGCTCTCCTCCTATCCTTTCCCCTCCCATTGACCCATTATCCCCATGCTCCCAATTTACACAGGAGATCCATGTATGTCTCTCTTACAGTCCTCTTTGTTATCTAGGTTCTCTGGGATTGTGATTTGTAGGCTGTTTTTTCTTTGCTTTATGTCTAAAAGCCACTTATGAGTCAGTACATATTATATTTGTCTTTCTGTATCTGGGTTACCTCACTCAATATGGTGTTTTCTAGCTCCATCCACTTGTCTGCAAATTTCAAGATGTCATTACTTATTTCTTCTGTGTAGTACTCCATTGTGTAAATGTACCATAACTTCTTTATCCATTCTTCAGTTGAGGGGCATTTAGGCTGTTTCCAGGTTCTGGCTATGACAAACAATGCTGCTGTGAACATAGTTGAGCACAAGTCATTGTGGTATGATTGAGTATCCTTTGGGTATTTACCCTAAAGTGGTATTGTTGGGTCTTGATTTAGGTTGTTTCTTAATTTTCTGAGAAACTGCCATAGTGATTTCCAAAGTGTCTGTACCAGTTTGTACTCCCATCAGCAATGCAGGAGTGTTCCCTTTACCCTACATCCTCTCCAGGATAACTGTCATCAGTGTTTTTGATCATGACCATTCTTACACGTATAAGATGGAATCTCAAAATTGTTTTTATTTGTATTTCTCTGATGACTAAGGATGTTGAACATTCCTTTAGAGTTTTGTGGCCACTAAAATATACTTTTAATAAGGCAAATTTCAAGTAAAGATAAATTATATCGCAAACTGGCAAACAAGGTATGTGTATGAGCTATATAAAAGATTTAAGTGACTTTTACAAAGAATAGCATATGCTCTCTTTCAATTTGCAAAGACACGTTCTAAACAGAACTTACCCATGCTTATACAAACTAATCAAAGGATATGCTTCTTAATATCAGTAAAACTCAAATCCAAAATAAAAAGACAGATATTATGATAGAAAGATAAATAAAGGTATTAAGGATAGGAAAAATAAATCCATAAAGAAATATATATTAAGGTACATGTTAGATTATTTGATTTATAAACAAAGAAGCACACATTAACACAATGATGACCATTTCTGTTACTTTTTATTGAATGTGTGCTGCATTTGGAGGGGAAGGATGGCATGAGACACTGTATGTAAGTTGATAGAGTATATCTGGGCTACAACAGTGAAGTTGTCATAAGTATATGAAATGTCCATCAGAAGTAACTGAGGGTTGGTAGCACTATTGAATGTACTGTAGAGTTCTGAATTAATGTGTTAATCCATCGATGGGTTTATCCATTGATAAATGGATAGCATTATCAAGATACAATAGCACGCTATTGAGGCTTGCCATTGAAGGATACCTATGTCTCTGTTCTTTTTCCTGACTGGCATAAAATAAGCAACTTCCTCTGCTATGAATTGCTGTCCCCATGATACTCTACCTCTTGTCAGACACAAAACAATGGAGCTTGCTTACCTTGGAATGAGACCACTGCAACCAGGAGCCAACAAGGTAAATCCTTCCACCATTGTGCTGTTTTCTTCTGTATGTCCTCCCATCAAAAGTAGACAAACACAGAGATAAAATACGTGAGTACCATATGCTGTGATTCAAGTCTCTGTTTTATACCTACTAACATACAAGTTAGCAATACAACTGGTAGATATCATAATTAGTCTCAATATACTAGTGGCAAAGCTAAGCTTTCAATCCAAGAATTCAGACTTCAGAATCTATACCAAGATTCCATTTGGTTTCTATAAGCACTATAAAAGACAATATTCGTACCATTAATCTAAGTTCCCACTTACTGAAAATTTTATAGCCATTAAAGTAACATGAGAAAAGACATAAAATAATGTTTATTACAGTATTATTTATAATATAAAACCTAGAAATAAACTAAATCTATTCATATATGTGGTGATACACTTTTTTTCAAAAATCCCTCTGGCCTTCAAAGATATTGAACTTTTGCAAAGCCTACTTAATAATCTGCCTTGAAATCATTTAAGATTATGCACTTAACCTCCTGTCTTACTGTGTGCTCAGACTATTTAAAGTTAGTATATCTTTAAGAGAACAATGTAACCAACCTAACTCTCTCCTGAATTTCCCATGTAGCTAGTATTTATAACCTAAGCTAAATGCATAGCTTTAATATTAAATTGTGTAGCCTTTCATGCCTTTGACCCCAAATAGTATGTGTGTGTGTGTGTGTGTATGTGTGTGTGTGTATTGTGTAGTGATTATTTGCTGAAAGCATTCAGCAAGATGAAAGCAACCTTAAAAAAATAAATATTCTATAAATGTTGAAGTAACATATAGGCAAAGGTTGATAACATCTGTTTGTGATGCTTGTTAAGTTGGGGGTCATTAAAATAAACATTCCCTGGTAAAACTCTGTTAAATATTTCAGTAAAAATGTATCATCAGTTTCTTTTTCATACTGTGTCTGTGCTGTTTAATAAATACAGAGCAAAATCTTTTGTTAGGAACAGACACAGCATAGAGGCAGATTAGACAGAAAAGAGTTACAGATCAGAGACACACAACAGACAGGCAACATAGACAGGTCACAGATGAATGCCAAAGGAGGAGAAGTAGAGGATTTCAATTTGATTTCACTCTTCATCTGGTGCAAGATAATTGTCTGTATTTTCCCAATCATGTTTTAAATAAATGCTGATTGGCCAGGCAGGAAGTATAGGTGGGAAAACCAGACAGGAAGTAGAGGTGGAGCAAAGAGAACAGGAGTATTCTGGGAAGCAGAAAATTCCTCCGCCATTCCTGCCCAGATCACTGAAGAAGCAAGAGGTGACCTGCCCCGCTGAGAAAGGTACCAAGCCGTGTAATTAGCATAGATAAGAATAATGGGTTAATATAAGCTACAAGAGCTAATTAGAAGACTGAGCTAATAGGCCAATCAGTTTATAACCTATGTGGACCTGTGTGTGATTTTTTTCTGGGACTAACGGCTAGGGGACCAGGAGGGACAGAAACCCCAACAAGCAGCCCTTCATGTTACAGTCATCAAACTACTGAAGAGAACATTTCTGTTTTCATTTTTTAATGAGACATTGACCCATTTTGATGCCTCCTCTGTGGTTTCTGTAGTGCATTAAAAGACACACAATAGATCTAACTTTATAATATAATCCATTTCAGGTTGCTAGGAGATAATTTAAAAATTAGTTTTTATTTTATAGTATGGAAGCATTTTGAGTCTTTATTCTGAGGTGAAGAAATACATCATAATTCCAGATAGATCCTTTGATGTCTTCTATTTTCAGAGCAAAACTTCATAGTAAAAGCACAAATAGAGAAGTTATACAAATAATAATGGTTGTTATTTCTTTCTGGAGAAATGTTTCAACAATAAGTGCATACCTTTTATAATCAGATATGACATAAAAGAAGAGATTCTGCTTTTCTACTAAAGAAAAAGATGAAAAAATGTGCCTTTCCCTCTATGGATAATTTAAGAAGAGGCTATGAAATCTGACCTTGATCTCTTGAAAATTCTTCATTAACACAAAAATAAACTTCACATCAATCTTTCCTTTAGTAGATGTTATACTTTTATATTTTATTTTAATGATAACCTTCTTATTGCACGTTATTTCAGACAAAGTTTGTGTCATTTAAATGATTGTGAGATAATACTTTTCTTAAGTATAAAGTTAACTTTTATGTGGGATGTCTTTCTGTACATGTGTTGCTTTAATTGGTTAATGAATAAAGTTGCGTTTTCTTATGGCAGGACAGAATATAGCATGGCTGGAAAAGAAAAAATAGAGAGAAGAGATACCAGGTAGCTGCCGAAGAGGAAAGATACCCTCTGGAACTGTACTGGTAGGTCACAGCATTGTGATGATACATAAATTAATAGAAATGAGTTAATTTAAGCAATAAGAACTAGCTAGGAATATGCTTAAACTATTGGTCAAGCAGTATTGTAATTAGTGTAGCTTCTGGGTGATTCAGGTCTGGGCAGTCGGGAAAAAAAGAGTACCCTCCTCCTTTTATAGATGGCACCAACATGGACCAACTACATCCACATAAAACTTGAGAGAACTTGGGAAGGAATTCTAGACACAAAATAACAGAGTTAAGCATTTTCTCGGGTGGGCTCTGTTTGGTAGAGGCAAGCAGAGACACTATTCCTTTAAGAGAAAGCTTTCTAACTCAGTTTTAACAGCAAAAACTGCATGGCTCCTTTAAGAAAGGGCTTCCTTGCCAGGCAGTGGTGGCACACACTTTTAATCCCAGCACTTGAGAGGCAGAGGCAAGTGGATCTTTCCTTAAAGAACTTCCTTTTTTTATCTTTTCAATGATAAATTTATTTGGCTTTGAAAAATAAACTACACACTCATTTCACATATCAGATAAGTTTACATTATAGTGTAGCTACTGTTGAATGTCTAGGTAGTTCCATTACATAGGTCAGGTATATTAATCTATAAAAATGTATTTTGATGTCTTAATACTAAAATTCTTATTATTTAGGGTATAATATTATATACTTGCATTTATACTGTGATAGTGTGTGAAATGTATCAATTAAAAACTTGAGAAGAATAATTATTCAAATTTCTAATTAATTTCATAATTATATTTGCAAATGTAAAACATAAAATTCAAGTATAATTTTAAAAATAGTATGCTTTTTCTTGCAAAGCATTTGTGACTTGGATTCCTTTCTTCTATCTTTGCAGTTTTGGTCTACTGCAGACTTATTTCCCCATATGATATTTCACCAATTGAGGTTTTCTATAAAAAAGAAGTGTCAATAGTAATAAAATCCAAATCTCCTTGGCAACAAAATTTATATGAAACTGGAGAAAGGAAGAACAATGTCATTTCTAATAGAATACATACCTGACAGAAAACTGAATGTGATTATCACAAGACCTTAGTTCAGTGAAGAAAAATTTTCTTCTCATTTGAAAAACGTAAAATGTTTTAGTAAAAATATTAATTTTAAAAAAGTATTTTAATACTAGTATATCCAAATCACTGAAACAGAAACATTTACCACTGAGAGCTTTGATATGTGAGCATTAGCAAATAAATTTCCTTCAACAACGGTTATGCAAATGCAGAGGCCGCATATGCTCCACATATCTTGAGAGAAAGGCTTCTGTGCTTTTTGGAGTCCTTTTTTTGCATTTCTTTTTTTAATTTTCTTTTAAAAAATTTATTACATTAAAAAATACCAATACAAGTTCCCACTCCTTCCCTTCCTCCCATTTCCTCCATACACCCTCCCATCTAATTCTCAGAGATGGTAAGGCACATTGCCTTGTTGAAGGTCCAAGGCTCTCCCTACCATATCTAGGCTGAGCAAGGTATACATCCAAAGAGAATAGGATCCCCAAAAGCCAGTACATACAGTAGGGATAAATCCTGGTGCCACTGCCAGTGGCCACTCATTCTGTCCCAGCCATGTAGCTGTCAACCACATTCAGAGGAATGAGGTCCTATGCTTGTTCCTTTCCAGTCTGACTGGAGTTGGTGAGCTCCTATTAGCTCACACAAACTGTTTCAGTGGATGAACCCATCATGGTCTTGATCTCCTTGCTCATATTCTCATTACTTCCACTCTTCAGCTGGACTTTAGGAACTCAATTCAGTGCTCTGGTGTGGGTATCTGCCTTTGCCTCCATCAGTTGCTGGATAAAAGCTCTATGGTGATATTTAAGATAATCATCAGTCAATATCAGGCCCTCTCTCCTCTAGTGTCCAGGTTCCTAGGTGGGGCCATCCTTGTGGATTCCTGGGAATTTCTCTAGAGCCAGGTTTCTGCTAACCCTATAATGGTTCCCTCAAACAAGATATCTCTCTCCTTGCTCTCATCTCTGTCCTTCCTCCATCTTGACCATCCCATTCCCTCAAGTTCTCCTCTACCTTCCTCCTTTGCCCTCCTCTTCTCCTCCCACCCCCATACTCTCAACCCAGCCAGTCAATCCTGGACATTTCAGAATTCCAGGTGGATCTATATATATTTTTCTTTGGGTTCACCTTATTACTTAACTTCTCTAAGATCATGAACTATAGGCTCAATGTCCTTTGTTTATAGCTAGTATATTATGAGTAAGTACATACCATATTCATCTTTTTGGGTCTGGGTTACCTCACTCAGAATAGTGTTTTCTAATTCCATTCACTTCCATGTGAAGTTCAAGATGTCATTGTTTTTTACTGCTGAGTAGTACGCTAATGTGTAAATGTTCCATATTTTCTTTATCCATTCTTTGGCTGAGAGGCATCTAGGTTGTTTCCAGGTTCTGGCTATTACAAATAATGCTGATATAAACATAGTTGAACAAATGCTTTTGTAGTATGATTGAGGATCTTTTGGGTATATGCCCAAGAGTGGTAGTGCTGAATCCTGAGGTAATTTGACTTCCAATTTTCTGAGAAACCTCCACACTGATTTCCAAAGTGGTTGCACAAGTTTGCATTCCCACCAACAATGGATGAGTGTTCCCCTTACTCCACATCCTTTCCAGCATAAGCTATCATTAGTGTTTTTGATCTTAGCCATTCTGACAGGTATAAGATGGTATCTTGGAGTTGTTTTTTGTTTTGATTTGCATTTCCCTGATAGCTAAGGATGTTGAACATTTCCTTAAGTATCTTTTGGCCATTTGAGATTCTTCTATTGAGAATTTTCTGTTTAGTTCGGTACTCCATTTTTTGATTGTGTTTCTTAGAATTTTAATGTCTAATTTTTTGAGTTCATTATATGTTTTGGAAATCAATCCTTTGTCTGATGTGGGGCTGGTGAATCAAAATCTTTTCTCATTCTAAAGGTTGCCTTTTTGTCTTATTGACTGTGTCCTTTGCTTTCCAGACACTTCTCAGTTTCAGAAGGTCCCATTTAATTATTGTTGCTCTTAGTGTCTGTGCTACTGGTTTATATTTAAGAAATGATCTCCTGTGCCCATGCACTGAAGACTACTTCCCACTTTCTCTTCTATCAGATTTAGTGTGGTCGAATTTATATTGAAGTTGTTAATCCATTTGGACTTGAGTTTGGTGCACAGCCATAGATATGGTTCGATTTTCATTCTTCTACATGTTGACATCCAGTTATGCCAGCACCATTTGCTGAAGATGCTTTCTTTTCTCCGTTGTATAACTTTAACTTGTTTGTCAAAAATCAGGTGTTCATAGGTGTGTGGATTAATATTCGTGTCTTTGATTCTATTCCATTGGTCAACCTCTCCATTTTTATGCCAATACCAAGCTGTTTTTATTACAGCTTGATGTCAGGGATGGTGATGCCTCCAGAAGTTTCTTTATTGTACAGGATTGTTTTGGCTATCCTGTTTTATGTTTGTTTGTTTTTCCATATGAAGTTGTTTATTGTTCTTTCAAGGTCTGTGAAGAATTGTGTTGGGATTTTGATGGGGATTGCATTGAATCTATAGATTGCTTTTGGTAGGATTGCCATTTTTACTATGTTGATCCTACCTATCCAAGATCATGGGAGATCTTTCCATTTTCTGGTATCTTCTTTAATTTTTTTTCAAAGACTTAAAATTCTTGTCAAATAGGTCTTTCACTTCTAACTTAGTGTTACCCCAAGATATTTTATGTTATTTGTGGCTATTGTAAAAAGTGGTGTTTCTCTGATTTCCCTCTGTCCAGGCAGGAAATGTTTCTGTCAATTCTAGAGGTTTGAAAGTTGCTTACAGTGCACTTTCTGTGTACTTAGGTAATATTATATTCTTCTGGAGTCTTTGATGGAGTTGAAGACTAGATAGTTATAATTATAGTTTTCCTTAGCAATGAAAAATGATAAATTGGATATAAAACTTAAGATTCACGAAGATAAAGTAGGTAATAGAATATTTTCTTTAATTTTGCCTGATATAAATATTGTTACTAATTCTTGCTTGAAACCTGCTTTGTTATACGGAATTTTGCTATATTAAAGTTAAAATCTTCCTTTTGAATTAGGCAGAAAAAGAGAAACAATATGGGGTTTCCTTCCATATATATGTTACTTTTCTTGGTCAATGAATAAAGTTGCTTTGGCCTATGTCAGGGCAGATATAGGCAGGCTGCAAAAGATACACAGAGAGAGAGAGTAGGCAGAGTCAGAGAGATGCCATGTAGCTGTTGAAGGAGAAAGATACTGGAAAACCTTACCAGTAGACCACAGCCTCATGGTGGTACATAGATTAATAGAAATGTGTCAACTTAATCTCTAAGAGTTAGCTAAGAATATACCTAAGCTATTGGCTAAGCAGTGTTATAATTAATATAGTTTCTGTGTAATTATTTGGGTATGGGTGGCTGGGAATGAAAGAGCCATCTTTGTTTACATAACTTTATAGCCAATACTATTGAAAAACCTTTAAAGTTTCTTTACTTAATTTTCTTAATTAATAACTAATTTGTCATGTTCTTCTTTGATCCTTGTACTTCACACGTACTGTTTTGGTTTTTAATTTTTCTATATTTGCTGTACCTTTAGGTGGATTTCTTAGGGGGTGTTTTGTACATGTGTGTAGTGTGAACAAGTCAAATTAAGCTTCCCTCTTTCCATCTTCCACCCTTACCCATGGCTGGCAATTATTATTTTATTTTCAAGTTGATATTAGGCTTCCTTGTAAGTGAGGAAACACATAGTGTTTTTTATCTGGCTTCTCACTCTTACAATGTCCTGCAGTTCCACCATTCTCCGGTAAATTACAGTATTTCATTGCTTCTTATGGCTTAAAAATTCTCTATTATCTGTCTGTGTATATCATATTTTTTTGTCCATTCATTTTTCGGGGGTGGGAGTAGGCATGTAGGCTGAGGCTATATCTTAACTACTGTGAATAATGTTACACTAAACATGAATATGAGCTGCTTATTTTATTTCTTTCCTTATGCATCAAGAAGTGTGACAACTGGGTTATGTGGTTTAATTGTTTTGTTTGTTTTAGTTTCTTTGAGAAGAAGGACTTCCATTCTGTTCTCCATTATGTCAGTGCTAATTTACCTTCCTATGAACAGTACATGAGAGCTTATCATCTCGGGATATTTTCCAGCATTTGTTACTGTCTTACTTAAGGTTTCCACTGTTGTGAAGAGACACCATGAAAATGGCCACACTTATAAGGGAAAACCATTTAATTGAGGTATCTTACAGTTTCAGAAGTTTAGTCCATTATCATCATGGTATGACATGGTGGAGTGCTGGCAGACATGGTGCTAAAGAAATGTCTGAGAGTCCTACATCTCGACTCAAATGCAACAGGAAGTGGTCTGAGATGCTGGGTGTGACTTGAGCATAAGAAACCTCACAGTCTGCCTCCACGTGACACACTTCCTTCAACAAGACTACACCTACTGCAACAAGGTCACATCTCCTAAGAGTGTCACTCATTTTGGGGGCCATTTTCTTTTAAATCACCATAATTACTTTATTAACTTGCTGACAGACATTCTGACTGAAGTGGGATGGTATCTCAACACACTTTTGATTTGCTTTTTTTAATTGCTAGGGGAATATTTTTTCATATATTTTGCTGTCAGTTGCACAAACATATGTGGGGTATGTGTGAGTGTATTTTGAGTCATATATATTCAAGTAATTTGCCCATGATTTAAATTAGATCACTAATTTATTATAGATATTTACTCTTTGCCAAATGTTTCCCAATTCTGGGAGTTGCCTGCTCATGTTTTCCATGCTGTGCAGAAACTTCCAAGTCTCCCAATGCCACATTTGTCATTTCTCTTGTTTATTATGTGTTGTGAATTCTGTGTAGTAGTACATCATTGTCTATACATTGTTTCTTCTCCTGATTTCATATTTTGCACCTAGAAATTTGAACCACTGGATTTTAATTTTTTTATATGTTGGGATAAAAGTCAGTTTTACTCTTCTGCATGTGTATATCCAGTTTTTCTGGCTCATGTTTTGCATAAGCTTTCCTTGCTTAAAGGCATTTCTTGCATATCTTTGGGATTTGGTGGCTCCTGAGGTGTGTTCATGTTTCAAGGGCCTCCACTCAGTTCCATTTACCTGCATCAGATTTATAGACAATGTCATGATGAGGCTCTGCATTGTCTTCATAAGGGATTATGAGTTGCCATCTTCATTCTTTTCTTCAATAAATTGATTTTATTATTTGGAGTATTTAGTATTTTCAAATTAATTCTATAATTTTTTTAACTCTTTGAAAAATGTCCGTAGTATTTTGATGGAAATTTTAGTGAATTTGAAGATAGTTTTGGGCAGTATAAATCTTTAGTAATTTATGTTATCCCAATCCCAATCTATGAGTATGAAAAGTCATTCCATCTTTTCCCTGTGTTCTGGAATTTCTCTCATTAATACATTTTAGTTACCATCATTGTATTTATTTCTAGGAACATTTTATTTTGATAGCTATTGTGAAAGGGACTGATTCTGTGATTTCTTTTGCAGAAAAAATGTATTATTAGTGCAAAGAAAACCTATTGTTTTAGTGTTGGGAAGAGCTGTCTGTAGTTGTCTTTAAATTTCTATGTGCAATCATTTTTGCCTTTGTTTATAAATCTTAGTAATTTGATTTCCACATTTTCTTCTTATATTCCTTTAATTTCCTTAACTTGATTGATTTTGCTAAAATTTTAGTACTATGTTTAATAAGACTAGACAGTTGGAAAAAAGAGTTGACAGTTGGCATGCCATTTTTATTTCTGATCTTAGAAGATGCTGTAATTTTTCCCATTCCCTGTGATGTTGGCTCTGAGTTATAACACCTGAAAGTCTTTGCTTGGTTTTGAGATAAAGTTTCTTTGTGTTGCCCTAACTACTGAAAAACCTGAAATTCTCCTGCCTCCACTGGAATTACAGGGCTACACGGTGAGACTGGCTCATATATAAGTTGCGATTGATTTTTAAAAAGATACAAACTTCTAAGGAAGTAGAAAGGACAGTCATTGTATTTCCCATTCCTGGTCACTTTGCATTTGAAGCATATGACACTCACTGGTGTCATATGAAAGTATTTTAGAAATTATTCCAACTATGGAATGTCATCATACCTTTGAGCAGCAATGCCTTTTCTCTTTGCTGCAAACACTTGTAGGCAGAAGCAAAGAAATTACCTGAAATCGAACCAAAAGATGATTTTTTTATTCACATTATTTCCTTTTTTGTTTTTATTGAGCCATAAATATTTCTTCATTCCCTTCCCTTCTTCCTTTTACCCTCTCTCATCCCCTCCCCTCCACGCTCCCAGTTTACTCAGGAAATCTTATAAAACATGGTACATTTATGCAACAGAGTACTACTCAGCTGTAAAAAATAATGACATTAAAATTTTCAGTCAAATGAATGGATCTAGAAAAAAACATACTGAGTGAGATAACCAAAACCCAGAAAGATGTCAGAGACCAACTTTGACAAAAATATCACTTACCAGTGTAGGGGCATGGGGATTAGAAAAATAGTAAAGAGAATGAAGATGCAAGCAAAATGATAAAACAAAAAACTTAGGATAATTCTGGGAGGAAGTTCCAGTAAATACTGAAAATGCCCATGTTTAATTTTTCATAAATTTTTATGCCTCAATACAAAAAAAGGAAAAGACAAAAGACTACATTAACATGATATAAGGAAATGAACATACCCGTTGAAGGTTGCTAGCCACATTCTTAGTCAAACATTCTGTTTTCAGAACAAGACAAGTAAAGCTCACACCCTAAACCAAAACCTTGTGTAGGCAAATCACTTCCTGGATGGAATCCATTATTATCTCCCTAAGAATGTAGGACTTAGTAAGATCCTTAGACTTTTGTTTGGGGTAGAAACATATCTACTTCTGTACTCCTGAAATACACAATCTGAATATTAACCACATCTATTGACAATAGCATTGAGAGACCAGAGGAACAGAAGTTCCAACTCTCTGTCCTTTGGTCAAGCTGGAATGGCAATAAGCTGCTGAAACCCTCTGACCTTCAGACAAGGTGGAAATAAGCTCACATTTTGGGGTTTCCATAGAAAGCAAGACAAACATATTATCTACTCACTTAAAAGTGACTTTTAGACAAAAAGCAAACCCAGCCTACAGTTCACAACCCCAGAGCATCTAGGCAACAAAGAGGACCATAAGAGAGACATACATAGGAAGGAGAAGATGAATTATAAATAGTAAGAAAGAGTAAAACTTAGAAAATGTTGCTGAAATATCCAGGTCTTCCTTCTGGAAGGTTCATTAATCTCTGTATGGCATGGCTCAGCATTAAAATGACCAAAATACACAGTCATGTTGGTATTACACAGAAAAATCATTAAGGTCAGTTTTATCCAGTTTCTCATAAGATACTAATAAATGTGACTCCTATCAAAGAAAGGGCAGCAAAAGTAGAGGGCTTTTAAACAATGAAATTCGAATTACTTCAGATTTGCTTTAATTCCCTAGGGGATATGTCACAAAACCCATCATAAATTCAAAATATTATAACCCTAAAGTGCATTTAGTACTTCCAGTCAACATCCATCTCTGCTTGTTCACAGAGTGCTTTCAGGCCAATGGCTTGCTTACTCTTGTAGTTGTAGATCACCAGAAAGAGTAACTGAGTTCTGAGGTCAGAAGTATGAGCCACCACGCCCATCTCCTGCAGTGTAGCAATCCAGCTCAGGGCCTCACTAATGCCAAGCAGCAACTGAACAACTGAGACCCACCTTCAGACCCTGCAGGGATACATTTAAAGAGTTGGGATTCAATTCTGCCAGTTTCTATTTTTGTAGACTGGGTCTAGGCATGGAGATAATGATAGTGTTTCTCCAAAGTGGTCACTGAGATGATGTTTCTGACTAATGCAAAGCTGGAACTATAGCATTATAAGATTAAAGTTTTTTCATATTGGTCCTTGAAGTCAGTCTTGTTACCATACCTCTCTTTGAATGGCTATATCTATAACATTATACTATGAACTATGACTAACTAAATACAAGATTTCCTACATCCCATCCTTATAAGCCATCTCTTACAACAGCCATTTCTTAAATAGAATGATTAAATTATTCTAAATAATGTCTCAATAACTTTAGAAAATCTGTCTATAATCTAATTAAAAGTTGCCATATTTTTATTGAAGAAAATTATATACAACATATTCTGATCATGTGCTCCTCTCCTCCTCCAATTTCTTTCAGAACCTTCCAACTCAACAACCTCCTCTCTCTCTTTCTCTCTCTCTCTCTCTCTTTCTCTCTCTCTCTCTTCTCTCTTCTCTCTTCTCTCTTCTCTCTTCTCTCTCTCTCTCTCCAAGCAAACAGGCAAACAAATAAAACCAACAGCCCAGGAAAAAATAATAAAGAAGCAAAGAAAATACACACACACACAAACACACAAACACACCACAAAACCAGAAACCATAATTTACAGGTAAATACCAGTAAGATGAAAAAATGTCCCGAACAATGCTACATGACACAAAAGGTATACAAAACACCATTGAATTTGTTTCTGTGGGATCATCTACCACTGGACGTGTCTTACCCTCAAGAATAGTTTAAATACCTTGTAAGACTTCACTGGAGAAAACTAATTTTTTGCTTGCTTATAGATATCAAGTAAAGATAATTTCTGGGTTAAAGGTGGAATCACTTGACCACTTTCTCCTCTCCTCCCAGGGGCCACATTTAATTAAACCTGTGAATGCCTTGTACATGCTGCCGCTCTCTCTATGAGTTCATATGTCCAATAGCACTGTTGTATCTGGAAGGCATTGTTTCCTTGGAGTTATTCACCCCTTCTAGTTCTTATAGTCTTTCTGCCTCCTGTCTCTCATAGATCCCTGGGCCTTGAAAAAAGGTGGGAGGCACTGGTGAAGACATCCCATGTAGGACTAAATGGTCCAAAATCTCTCACAATTGTCCAGTTGTAAGTCTCTGAATTAGTTCCTACCTAATACAGGAGGAAGCTGCAGTATGCACTCATCAATAGGTATAGCAGGATGTCACTATTGGTCATTTATTGTGATATTTCTTTAGCAGAGCAATAGTGTTTGGTTTTCCCGTAGGACCATGAGTTATCTAGTCTCAGGCACTTGGTCATCTAATTAGTGTCAGGCATGGATTTCATCTCTTGGTATGGGCCTTACATCCAATCAAGCACCAGTTGGTTACTCCCAAAATGTTTGCGCCCCATTGAAACAGAATATCTTGCAGGCAGGTTATCATTTTAGATCACACGACTGATTCATAGCTGGGCTAATGGTTACCTTCCACCTCTGGTAGTGTATGGAATACATCCCAGTAATATGAACCCTAGTTAGTAGGGGTGCCTCTAGAAAAGCAACAGCTCGATTTTTCTGGTTCAATGAAATATATAAATACATAAATGTTGTCTTCACCGATAGGACTTTAACATCACTTTGTGGAGAGCATCAGCCTTGGAAATAGGCTGAGATGTTTGTAGGGTTTTCATTGAGGCCCTTGGCAAATGACCCAACTGGAAGGAGCTCATTCTTGGTACTAACATTTGATTTTGTGGAAAAAGGTGCTGGCTTGGGGTATTGTCTTTCTCCTTATTTGACAACTCTATTTATTTTTTTCATATATATGTATAATTTAGGAAACTTCTAAGTAATAGGTTTTTGTATGACACCTCAGATGATCCTTAATATTAGTTGTCTCTCCTCCCCATTTTCCCTCTCTTATCCCCTCTTCCATTCTACTCTCCATTTAATCCCTCCACACTAGTCTCCCTCCTTGTCTCCTCATAACTGTGTATTCTAGTTCCTCTTACTGGGATATCTTCCCCTCCTCAATGTCCCTTACTCAATGTCTGACCTCTATAGATATACAGATTGCAACACACCTATCAAAGACTTGAAAGCTAACCTCTACATAAAGGAAACATAGAATATTTGTCCTTTTGGGTATGGATTAGCTCTCTCAGAAATAATTTTTTTCTAGCTCCATCCATCTAAGTTAATTAACATGTGCCACATTTTCACTACCCATTCATTAGTTGATGGACATTTAGGCTGTCCAATTTTTGGATACTATGAGTCGAGAAGCAATGAACATAGTTGAGCAAGTATCTCTGCAATAGTAGAGATCTTCAGGTATATGCCCAAGCAGGGTATAGCTGGATATTGAGGTGGTTTTATTCCCAGCTTCCTTTAGGAACCACCACACTGATTTACATAGTGGCTGTACAAGTTTGTACTCCACCAACAATGAGTAAGTGTTCTCCTTTCCCAATACCCCTAATAGCATAAGCTGCCACTTGCTTCATTGCTCTCGGCCATTCTGACTCACGTGAGATGAAATCACAACGTAGTCTAGATTTGCATTTCTATGATGACTCAGGATGGTGAACATTTCTTTAAGTGTTTCTTAGCCGCTTGTGTTTCACCCATTGAGAACTGTCTGATCAGGTCTGATTGGATTATTTGCTTTCTTGATATCCACTTTTATTGAGACCTTTATGTATTTTACATGTTAGTAGCACTCTATCAATTGTATAATTGATAAGGATATTTTCCTGTTGTGTAGCCTACCACTTTACCTAATTAGGATGCTTTTTGCCAGACAAAGACATTTCGGGTTCACAAGGTTGCACTTACTATTCTCTATGTTCTTACTCCTGTGTTGTTATTCTGTTTAGAATTCTTTTCTTGTGTTAATATATTAAAGACTATTCCCAGCTTCTCTTCCATCAGATTCAGGACACCTGGTCTTGTGTTTAGGTCCCTGATCCATTTGGAGTTGAGTTATGCAAGGTGATAAGTATAGATCTTCTACATGTAGCCAATCACTCTACCCAGTTCTGTTTGTTGAAGATTGCCTTTTCTCTAATGTGTGTTATTGACATCTTTGTAAAACGCCAGTGTCCTCAGCCAAGAGTTAAAGTATTATATT
Organism: Myodes glareolus; assembly: GCF_982192425.1. Classification (NCBI taxonomy): domain Eukaryota; kingdom Metazoa; phylum Chordata; class Mammalia; order Rodentia; family Cricetidae; genus Myodes; species Myodes glareolus. The sequence continues at coordinate 54,979,759 of NC_142044.1, forward strand.
GAATAAATATTGATAGATTAAAAAACAAAAAGCTTTGTTTTATTACTAATTTTAGTGGAAATGTATTGAGTTTTTCTCGATTTAGGTTGATGTTGGCTATGGACTGGCTGTAAATTGACTTTATTATGTTATGTCCATCATATCTCTAATCTCTCCAGTACTTTTATCATGAAAGGATGTTTCATTTTCCCCAACACCTTTGCTGCATCTAATGAGATAACTGTGTGTTTTTTGTCTTTTCATCTATTTATATGGTGGATTACCTTTATTGGTTTATGTATGTTGAAACATCCCTGCCTCTCTGGTACAAAGCCTACTTAATCATGATGGATTATATTTTTTTTATGTGTTGTTGAATTCAGTTGGCAAGTATTTTATTTAAAATTTTGCATCTATAGTCATAAAATAACTTGGTCTGTAATTCTCTTTCTTCATTGAGTCTTTATGTGGTCTAAATATCAGGGTAACTATGGCTTCATAAAAAGAAATTGAGCAATGTTTCTTCTGTTTTTATTTTGTGCAATAATTTGAGGAGTATTGGGATTAATTTTTCTTTGAAAGTCTGGTAGAATTCTGTTCTAAAGCCATTTAGCCCTGGGCTTTTTTGGTTGGGAGACTTTAATTTGCTGCTTCTGTTTTACTAGGAAGTTATAGATTTGTTTAAATTGCTTATCTGACCTTGATTTAGAAATGTCTTTTCCATCTATTGTGATTGAAAGTTTTTCTAGAGTGATATCTGTGGTCTCATAGTTTATAGAACATTTGCCTAGGCTGCTCTGGCTTGTACCGTCCTCGTTGAAAAGCTAGGTGTTATTCTACTAAGTCTACCTTTATGTGTTAATTTGGTATCTTTCCCTTGTAGCTTTCAATATTCTTTTTTATTCGATATGTTTACCATTTTGATTATGTGTCATAAAGAATTTCCCTTTTGGTCCAGTCTATTTGGTGTTCTGTATATTTCTTCTACCTTAATAGGTACCTTCTTCTTTATGTTGGTGAAATTTCTGTTTATAGTTTTGTTGAAAATATTTTCTCTGCCTTTGGCCAGATTTTTTTCTCCTTCCTCTATTCCTGTTCTTCTTAGATTAGGCCTTTTTGTGGTGTCCCGGGTTCCCTGTATATTTTGTGTCTGGGTGTTTTTAGATTTAACGTTTTCTTTGATTGGGGCATCCATTTCTTCTCTCTTGTCTCGTAGCCTCTCTTCCATCTCTTGTTTTCTGCTGGTGAGTGAGCCTCTGAGGCTCCTGTTTAAGTTCCTAAATTATTCATTTCCAGTTCTCACTTAGTCTGGGTCTTCTTTATTGATTTTATTTCCACTTTCATGCCTTGAATTATTTTCATTTCCTTCTTCTGCTTGTATTTTAATAGAATTTATTAATAGATGTATTGATATCTTCTCTAAAGACCACTAACATCTTCATAAAGGCTACTCTGAATGTATTGTCTTGTGATTCATCTATATTGCATTTCCAGGATTCATTGTAATAGGGTTACTGCATTCTGGAGGAGATACACTGTCTTGAGCACTCAAGTCTGTGTTTTTGCCCTGGCGTCTAGGCATCTGGATTTAGGGTGATTGAGGTATTGATTATTTGTTTTTGTCTTTGTTGATTTGCTGTTCTGTTCCCTCCTTTCTGCTGCCCTGTCCGGATCTTAGGAAAGCGTGGAGGCTCAGATTTCCTTGGTAGAGAGTTTCTTCCAGGCAGTGAGTGCCTGGGAGGAGTAGAAGGGAAGACTGGGGTGGGCTGTGGGAAAGACCTAGGGTAATCCTGTCTAGGCCAAAGCATGGTTCCTTGGGAAGTTGGAACCATGGCAGGAGGAGAGTTTCTGCAAGAATGCAGCAGGAAGACAAAAAAAGAAAAGAAAAAAATGTCTGGAGACACAGGATGACAGGCCTCTGGTAATCCTGGGTCTACACCTAGCATCACAGTTTCCAATGGCTGGACGTGAGGTGGGAGGAGGTGCACCCATGAGCAGGCTCCAAAGGGGCTGAGGGTGAAGCAGGAAAGATCATTATGGATGGAGAGGAAGGGTAGTGAGGATCATCTACCTGAGTCCCAGCCTGGGGTGGCCACCAGGGACCTGGGGAAATTGTTGCTGGGTATAGACGGCTGACACAGAGGAATGGAGATGAGCAAAGAGGGAATGCTGAGAGGTTCTGCAAGGAAGGGCTAAGCTGGGTCCCAAGTAGGAGTTGGTGTCTTCAGGGGAATGGATGTACAGTGAGAGAAAGGGCACCTGCAAGCAGGCTGCTACAGAACTGAAAGTAAGACTGAGGAAAGGCTGATGGTGGACAGGAGCAATTATGAGAATCACCGACCTGCAGCCCAGTGTTGTCCACTGGGGTCTCTAGGTAGCAGGGGTTTCTAGCTATCAATGACTGACATAAAGGAATCAGGATGGGCTAGAAAGGAGGGCTATGAGGGGTTGAAGAAAGGAGCTAAGCTGGGAGGACACCAAGAGCAGTTGCTACACTTTTAAATTTAATTACTCACCTTTAATTAGATTTCCTTCCAATTACTTACTTAGCTTTGTTTGATTACTAATCTTCATAGGGACTAAACAGTTGTTGCAAACCTTTTATTCTTTTTGGGATGTGGGATACTTTTGCTCAGATCACTTCATTTCCCTAAACAATAGCATTCGTACTGTCATGATGTTCACCTATGTCTTCATTTTGCCAAAGAGCAGAAAACCAAGGTAATAGCAAAGGACCGCGAATGGGTTGCATGTCAGTGGGCAGGGAGTGTAACGGCTGAGAATGCTCTGCATTTTCTGGCTTTAAATGCTTCTAAATTTTTCCAAGAGTAAATCATATACCCGAATCGTACCTCTGATCAAATAGTTCAGAAAGAAACTCTCAGCTGCCTCGGCATCACAACATTGCTACTTTCTCGAAGAGACATAGCTCTCCTCTGGGTCGAGGTGACCTTCTCATGATCACAAGCTTTGTGAACACATTCAATTATACTTCAAAGAAAAACTCAGACCTTTGGTTGTGACACAAAATGACCAAGAAAAGAATATACATACACGGCAAATTCAATAATACAGATAAATGTATGACGTAGAAACTGTATAGGCCTAACATATCAGAATACTTTGCCTCGATTGTTAGAGTAATTTTATAAAGTTATCAATTTAGATCACTTTAAGAAATGCCAAAGATGATAGAAATACTTCTGATATAAAATAAAACCAGAGAATCAGAGAAAATAAAATTTAAAAATTAAATGTTCTTTCAGTGAAATTTCTATGGGTAATTTAAAAAATATTGCTATTTTAAAATTACTAAGCAGTGTTATAATCAGATATTAAATAAATGATTTATTTATTTAAATTATTATTTGAAATAGTTTCTCAAGCTTATTGACTGCATAGATCATAATCAAACATATAAGACAAAAGGAAAAACAGGATATCTTAGTTAGGGTTGCTGTTGCTGCAAGGAAACACCATGACCAAAATGCAAGCTGGAGAAGAAAAGGTTTATTTGCCTTACTGCCATCTATGATGAACCGCAATGTGGAAGTATAAGGACAGGAACTCAAACAGGGCAGGAACCTGGAGACAGGAGCTGATGCAGAGGCCATGGAGGGTGCTGTTTACTGCCTTGCTCAACCTTATAGAATGCCTTAATTCCTTATAGAATTCAGGACCACCCGCCCATGAATGGCACCAACCACAATGAGCTAGGCTATCTGCAATCAATCAATAATTTAAAAAATGCCTTACAAATGGATCTTATGGAGGCATTTTTCTTAATTTAATTTCCCTCCTTTCAGATAACTCTAGCTTAGTATTAAGTTGGCATAAGCCTATGTAGCCCACAAAACAAATTTTAAAAATTAGTTGGCTTGGCAAAACATTTTCTAGGTTCGAAGTGGGGAAAAGCTGTTTCCCATTTCATCTGCAGGCTTCACTTATCTGCCTTAGGATAATGTCCTTAGATGTTAGGCGTTCTAGGTCTGACACAGTAACTTATGATTCCCAGATTCCCTACTGCTCTTTGGAAGCAGGATTTACTCTAACCTGAGTTGGAAGCCTGTCTCTCCACACAAGAACCAGCCAGGCCCGGCCCACTCTCATTGCTGTTCAAGAGCAGGTTCAGTAGAAGGGCCAACTGACATTCTTTTCATGAGAATAGATGGGTCAATGGTGACATTAAAACCCAGTCACTAAGATGAAAAATACACAACCAGTGTGGTCTCCTTACAGGTATTTGGGTCCATGCCATGGTATTGAGTGAATCTGTTGTTTCTTTTGACTGTCACCTAGAGAAGTACATTTTCAGGTTGAATAAAGGCTTATGTGCTCCTTCTGTTCTGGTTGAGTGGAGAGGCTTTGCTCAGGTTTTGTTTTTACGTTATTCTGATATTTTATTCATGATTATTACCTTTTGATTTTGCTTCAAGGAACCAGAAGGGCATACCCTGGTCCCAGTACTAATATGCACCCAAAAGTAGAAAATAGTGTGGCAAATGAAGTTGGGGGGAAGCTGCAGCCATGAAACTTGGGTCTCTTCACTCGGCAGGAGTTCTGTATGACTGTTCACTGTTTTCTCCCCACCAAGAATAAGGTGTCTTGAGGACCCCAATCCTTGTCACACGCTCCAAGATTACTCTTCTCTACATTCCCCTGACTTCTGTATCTTGATTTGAAAGCTCTGGCTCTGGGAAGCCCTAAATGATCTTCTTGAAACGTGAAGTTGATTTGGGGTCACAGTTCTTAGCTGGTGATTTTTTTACTTAGCTCGTTTGAAAACAAACAAACAAACAAAAGTATATGTATTTCAAACATTGTTTTATTGAGGATCTACTTGACACAATGATCCTAATTCTGGACTATTTCATCTCTGGGAAGTTTCAAAGTTCTTCATATCAGTACTAAGCAGATGACCAGCTCTGCCCAGGCAGAACACTCCAGAGTACTTGAAGTTCTTTGCTCAGGGGGAAAATAAAGCTGACCCAAAGACCACTGTATGCTCGCCTCCTTCTCAAGGATAGACTTGAAAAACCTCGCATTGCAAAGCCACAAAGACTGGAGTGGGGTAGGGTAGGATTCACCCAGGTGGCTTCCATTAGTGTCAATGTGGAGGTCAGAGAAGCTAGCCAAAACTTGGAAACGCCAATTCAAACTTACTCTGAGATCACACACACCTCCCCACAGAGTTCAGCGGCTGTGAGACCGCTACCCCTGGCGCTGCCTGGGGGTGCTGAGAAGAAACGGACATCCCTTTTGGATCTTCTCCTCCCCACCGTTATCATGGGCTTTGCTTTAGAGCGCTTCGCGGAAGCCGTGGACCCGGCTTTCCATTGCCAGCTGTGCAGCCAGGTGTTGGAGGAGCCCGCGTGCACGCCTTGCGGGCACGTTTTCTGCGCCAGCTGCCTGCTGCCCTGGGCGGCGCGGAGGCGCCGGTGCCCGCTGGAGTGCCAGCCGCTGGAGCCAGGCGAGCTCTACCGGGTGCTGCCGCTGCGCAGCCTGGTCCAGCAGCTGCGAGTGCAGTGCGACTACCGTGCGCGGGGCTGCGGCCACACCGTGCGCCTACGGGAGCTGGCGGCTCACGTCCAGAGCTGCGCCTTCGGCCCTGCCAGCGGCTGCAGCCGCCACTGCCCAGGCGGCTGCGGAGGCGGCGAGGAGGAAAGGCACCAGGAAATCACGACCCTCCCAAGTGGAGACAAGCGTGAGGGGCCCCCGGGGTCCCGGGATCGGCCTCGGGTTGCCCCCTGCAGGCGCTTGGGGAAGACGCTGCGAACGCAGCTCGGCTTGTTGCAGCGCAGGTACCAGAAGTTGGCCCGGTACATGGCGCACACACGCAACTTGGTCCGGGACACAGGAGGCCGCCGCCGGGTAAGCAAAGAGGGATTGGGCCCCCAAGCGTGACTGGGGTGGAACGAGGGAGTTATTCCCTAGCGGTGAGGATTCCTTCCGGAGGTGCCATCCTTTATCCCAGCGCCGCATGAGGCATCTCCCTGATTATGCTCAGCTAGCCTCATCAGCACCTCTGCCCAGAGACATTGCTTAGGGTTAAGGGAGTCCAACTCAATTCTCTCCTAGAAAAGAAGCATTGGCAAACGTCTTCTCCCATCCACATTCGTGTTCCCCATCTTCCATTTTCCTGCCCCTCATCTCTGCCCATCTTTTGTATCCTTGGCCTGTGCCTGCAGCAAATTCCATAAGTAAACCAATGAACTGTCAAATGACTTATTTTCCCTGCCAAAGTACGCCTATCGTTTGTTTTAACTAGCCTTTCCTCAGTCCAGGGACCTCGACGGATGGTGGTGGTGGAACCAGGGTGAGATTTCTTTACATCCCTGATTTTACCTCATAATTCCTTCCTCCCTCCCGACCTCGCATGTCCCTATTAGTGGTGAGTGTGCATAATGTATGACCAGGGGACTAGTCTCAGGACAAGAATATTTGCCTGTGGTCAGACCCTTGCGTGCCAAACAGCAACAACCTTTCCTACTTCGCAGAAGCGGCTGATCCTGCCCTGCGTGCTGCAGCAGCCCGGGGTGAAGGGACCTGTTCATCAGCTATAGCTTGTTCTTGCTACATTCGCACAGGTGTCTGATTTGACTGGTCGCTGGCATAGCAAGCAGGGATTTCACTTGCACCCTCTTTCAAAGAGCTGTTTCCATTTTTCTGCTCTCCCTGGGGAGGAGAACAGAGGGCTTCCTGTAGGGGACTGGCTGCTTACTTATGACTCCAGTTCTGGCCCTCGGTTTTGACCTTCCTACCCCTAGCCTGAAAAACACAGTCAATATTAGATAAGTCCCTCTGATGGGGGAGCATGTAAGAAGACGGCTGTGCCCAGCACACAGATTATACTTGTTTGAAAGCACCCTTTCATAACAGAACTCCATGAGCACCTAGTTAAAGGAGAGAATAAAAATAAAAACGTCTGGATGCTACATGAGTTCCCTAGTCTGCGTGTGTATGGGCTAATCTTCAGATAGATGACCAAGAGAAAAGCACACAGAGTCCATTTGCACCCCCAGTTCAGGTTTCAACGTTGATGGGAAGGAACAAGGGTTAGAACTATGGGCTAAAAACGTTCAGCATCCGTCAAGCTGTGGTTCTCTGCCAGCGGTTCTCCACCTTCCTAATGCTGCACTTATCTAATACAGGTCCTCGTGTTGCGATGACCCCAACCAAATACACACAACACACACACACACACACACACACACACACACACACACACACACACACACACAGAGTTGCTACTTCATAACTCTAATTTTGCTACTGTTATGAATCGTAATGTAAACATCTGTTATGCAGGATATCTGATACGTGACCCGCGGCCCACAGGTTGAGAACCACCGCTCCACGCTGTATTTTCTGGACTGTTTTTTCAAAGGCTGCCAGTGGGCGGCGCGTCTCCAAATTGTTTTCCACCTGCCTGTAGGGGCTGCTGTGGGCTCTGGGAAAACTGCTGGGGTGGTGTGTGTTGGGGACTGAGGTTGCTGTGGGGATGGACTGAGGTTTCATCCCTCAGTGTCAGACATAATTCCAGGTATTTCAGTTCCTCGGAGAAGTAAATGTTTGTAGTGGTAATTACTGCTTAGCTTATCCAACTACATCCGGGACTGTTGAAATGGGTCTTTGCTAACAAACAAGTGGCAGATATAATTTATATTTGTTTGAATACTATTGGACCATCCAGAAAGAAAGACACAGCGCTCTGCCTAGCGAAAATCCCTTTTTATTTTTATTCTGCAAGAATGGTGACAAACCCGTATTATTTAAAATCCAGACAGCTGCCTTCCACTAGTAGATCCTGCGTTCGGGGCAGCCTGACTGTTTGTGCCGAGGAGACCTTTATAACTAGCTCCACACTTCCACAGTGAACATTCACACAAAAATGGCTCTCAGATCCGCTGACAGTTTATTTTGCTTTTCTGTCACACAAAGATAAAAATCAGGAGCCTTGCAGGTGGAGCCCAAAAATCTGTTTGCGGTTAAGGGGAAGTCAGGTGAGACGCTGCCCGGGTGGAATGCAAATCCATGTAGTCAATGGGAAAATCCTTTTCTCCTCAGGCGCACAGTAGTTTCCGTCAAAGACATGCTTTCTGTGTTGGGGAGAAAGTTCGTTGGAGTCAACCATTCTTAAAACGCTTTCTATTTACGGTAAAAGGCCACTGTAGTGGTTAATCTTCTCTTGTATTTTTTTTTTTTTAATTATTCACTTTTCCCCTTTTTCACGTAGGGTGGAGACCAGAAGTCACTCACTGTTGTGTTAGAAAGAGAAGATGAAGCTTTGGGATTCAACATAATAGGAGGCAGGCGGAATCAGGTGACTCCTCTTCTAGTACAGCATTCTGTGTGTGCAGTGAGCGATGGGTCGGGAACACACGTGATGTCACCCTTACGGGATGCTTGTCCCCAAATACAAGATTCTTAATGTGGAGCTTCTCGTCCACACTCAGTTTTCATTATGAGAGAATTTGACAGCAACACTAGATCACCCGCAGTTGACCAACTTGATTCTCTTAGACACAGTCATAAAGGAAAGAGTGTGGTTTCCATTTCATTCATCTTTCTGGGATAGCACCATGGGCAGAGTTCTTGAACCAATGGCAGAGTACCTGGGTAGGCGATGTAACACAAAGTTGTATCTTGTCTGCACATACTTCCTGCTCTCAACAGCTTAGTCTTTAGAAGCAGACAGGGCTGGAAAAGCTAACAGTGTATATTGAATTCAGAGTTGAAATGAGTTTAAGTAAGATAAAAGTGAGGTGTGTGTGTGTGTGTGTATTTGTGAGTGTGTGTTTTCTTCTTCCCCTCCTCCTCCCTCCTGAAATTTCTTAAGCAACTTCATACTAAAAAGAGTTGATGTAATACATTTTTTTTTGGTTTCCCAAATCAACTCCTTATTTAAATGAATGAATAATCTCTACTTGCTTATTATACTTACCTACTTACTTGTTCTCAGAGTACATATTCAGAATTTACATACTGTAGTTACAAAATCCTTTGACATCCTGCAATCGTACACTGCCTTAATTTTGAGCGTAACTGGATAAAGACAGTGAAATTTAATAAAGAAGATCACCTAATCTAACTCTCTGGTTAACTGCTCTGAAACACGCCTGTCTCATCTGCCATCTGCTGTTCAAGGACTCACATGTCGTAGGACCTTTTGTCCTGCTCTAAGCTGGATTTAGGATGGCAGTGACCTATGCCATCCTGCGTCTTCTATGCAACTAGCAAACCCAGCAATTAAAGGCCACTGTTCTGTTTCTCTGCTGAAATGGTCCTTTCAGCTCTTTTAATAAATGCTGTTATTAAAAACCACAGGCGTTTTTTCATATTATTTTCATTCTCCCTTCTGTTGGTGGAAATTTCCAGTTGGAAATTTGACAATGAGCATTTTATAGAAGGACTTCCTGTTCTGGTTGAAGCAGGCTAACTAAAGGGAAGGTTTCGGGTTAATTCTATTTATCCTGCCATAAAATCAACTGACACTTAAGAACGCATAACCTGTTGTTATATGATGACAGACATCTTCCTAAGTAGGTCTCACAGGATCATTGGTTTCTTATAATTGGCTAAAATGCTGTGCATTGTCAAAGACTGGATATCTGAGGTTCACCTATTTGCTGTGAAACTTGCACCTGGAACCATGTAATGATCCGATTTGAATGGGCCTCTTAGCCATGTGGAGTTGATATTTTGATATTTTAGATATGAAATCATGCTGTCTCCTAGGTAGTCAGAGCTATGATTTCAATTTTTTTTTCAAACTGGAAGCTACAGTATGTTTTTAGGGCTACGGCTGCATTTAAGCTTTATGGACTAGAGGGTAAATTTGATTTCTTTCTCCTATACTTCTGTCTTTTTCTATCTCCCATATCACTTTATAGGTGAGAGGTTTTAACAGTAACACTGCTGATCTCACCTTGTATGTGTCCTTCTCTGGAGCTTTTCGTGTGAATTCAAACTGTAAAGTAAATAGATGATCTTGTCAGAGATGCTGGACTTGTTCATTATAGCTGTCATGTTGATTAATGACGAGCTGGCATTAAGCGAGTTAATTCTGTGCCAAATTCCCAGCTAAGAGAGTTGCATGTTTGAGCAGAATTGCCACTGTTACAGTATGAAAAAAAAAATCATCCACTACAAAATTTAAAGTTTGTTTCATGTGTTTCTTTCTGCTAACAACTTTTTCTACAGAATCACCCGAAGCAATCATCTACGGAAGGGATTTATGTTTCAAAAATTTTAGAAAATGGACCTGCAGACAGAGCAGATGGCCTGGAGGTTCATGACAAAATCATTGAGGTAAGGCCGCAAACAGGTGCATGCTCCCTGATTCAGACTTTGAAAGGTGACACACAAATTGCTCACCTCCATGTCCTTATTGGAACACAATTTAACTGCAGGGGAGACTTTGCTGTTTGGTGTCTTCCTAAAAATGTAAAGCTCTGTGATGATTCTTCATCAGTTATTACCTGGGGGATGAAAACACAAAATACCTTACGTTTCCAGGTTTATTAATGAGCTTCTGTATTTTAATACCTTCCCTCCACTGACGCCAAAGGGACTTCACTGACTTTTATGGAATTCATTTTTATAACATTTCAAAAGGTAGCAGATCTGTGCTCGGGAACAGTTTTGATGAGAAAAAAAATGCTTCTAAAGCTTGCGATCATTGTGTACATGTGAACACTGGGATTGCCTATAAGGTGCCTTTAAAAAAGACAAGAGTATGCCAAAGGATGATAAAGCAAGGCAAGTGAAGGAGCAGCCTTGCCCTTGCAGGGAGGAGCTGTGGGAAGCATTTGCATATGCCCTTGTGTTGTTTTGCTTGGAGCTCATGCTGGGAACTGGATTGTGATGACAGAGCTGGAATTACTTCTGTCTCCCTCTTTTCTCGATGTTCATACACAGCTGGAGATATTATTTGTTGTTGTTAGCAAAAGCAATTAGGTCATTTTTACTGGCTAATTAATTTTCTATGTCCTTATAAAGGTATCAATAGAAATTAAGAAGGTTTATTAGACACTTCCGTATTTTGAAAATAAATCTGTTTATTCTGTAGAGTCACTAGCACCACATTTCTGGACGGGTGGATCCCACTTTTCATTATTAAAATTGTGAGGCATTTTAGATTTGCATTTATTGTGTGCATACTAACAAAGTTGAGTTTTGAATGCATTGAACTAGAATAAGAACAGAAAAAAAAAAACCCACGGTGTCTAGAAGAAAGCTTATTAGACCCTTGAAGAGTCGAGGGTTGCCTTTGGGTGGGAACTGTGTGTTTAACTAAATAGGTCTCCAGATTGCTTCTAGCTGTTTAGCTAGGAGAGGACAGACAGCCTTCTGCAGGCTGTCCAGTGTGCTTCAGGTTACCTGCAGCAAGCATTTATATGTTGCAGTGGCTGCAGTCAGAACATTTCATTTTCACTCCTCTGCACATGCCTGCAACGTGTTTTCCCCCCAAGGGTAAACACATTTAAACAAGAACAACAAAAATTCTTATCTTCTATAGCATCTCATAAGTATTCTAATATAATGAAAGTCTACATTTGACACTATTCGATCAAATAATGTGTCACTAAATAGATAAGTTCGAATATCCTCATACCCCAATAACAGAAATCAGTAATGGGGACTTGGACTCCTCTAGATATTTGACAATGTTACCTATGTTTTGTTAATGTTGCAATAAAAAGGAAAGTAGCAAAGTTAGAGAGAGGACTCAGCAATTAAGATGCAATACTCTTCTTACACCTGACTTGAGTTCTGTTCCCAGCACCCATATCAGGTGGCTCACAACTGCTTGTGACTACAGATCCAGGAGGGTCTGACCCCTCTGTTCTCTGTGGCATCCCCCTACCACACGGGACATATATTCACACACAAATGAACAACAATAATAATAAAATACGCCTTTTTTAAAAATGAAGAATTTTCTCTATTGGCGTATAACACTTTTTAAAAAGATTTATTTATTATGTACAGAGTATTCTGCCTGCATATATGTCTGCACACCAGAGAAGGGCACCAGATCTCATTATAGATGGTTGTAAAACACTATGTGGGTGCTGAAAGTTAAACTTAGGACCTCTGGAAAAGCAGCCAGTGTCTTAGTCTCTTAGTCATCTTTGCACCTATTATAATGCTTTTTAAAACACCCATTCATTTAGGGCTGGAAGCGTGGCTACATGGTATCATGTTTGCCTTGTATGCTCCAGGCCAGGGGTTCCATCCACAGCCTCAAAGCTAGAATAAAGTCAAATGTACAAAATTGGTTTACTTATGAGAAAAGGTAATTTTACTTTTAAAAAAATCTATGCTTCATAACAAGTTCATCTAGCAATCCATCTAATGCCATTACTAATATTTGTCAAGTTAATCTTATTTAAACTCTATTAAGATAAAAAGCAAAACTGATCTATTGATGGAGAGCTGATTGAAATCTTTGATGAGCTGTGATATTATTATCACCCTGATTTATAAATTAACAAGCAATAGGAAGAACTCAAAACTTGTCATAAGGATATAAACTTGAATAAATTTCACCCAGAAAATGAAAAAATTATATATAGATAGACGATATGTGTGTATAGATATGTATATATATATATATATATTTCTTTTTCCATGGCAATGAATAGATCTATTTATTTACTTATATCAGTTATATTCTGCTTCTATAATAGATTTATGAGACCACATTTGTTATCAATAACTGAGTAAAATGATTTTAGTATTTTTGGAATTATCTTGTTATTAACATGACTATTTTAGAGGGAAGATGACTAGAAATAAACCACTTGGCCACTCGCTTAGTGTTCTGTTGGCTCCTGGGACAGATGCTCGGAAAACGTTCGTATATATTCCAGCAATCTTAGAAACACAGGTGTAAAGGACAATTCTCACGTGCCCATAAGAGTTAGACACAGTTGATGTCTGTCAATCATTTAATTCCTATGTCAGAGCTACTACTCAATATTAAGTGTATATCTAGTAGGAAATTGACAAACTATATTCATTAAAAATGTGCAGAGTTGGATAGACAAATTTTTGAAAACAAAGTCAAAAATTTGTTTTATTATTTGCTGACTGGAGGAATTAAATGAAAAATTCACTCAGATTTTGAATTTTAAAAGACAAAGTTGCTTTAAACCTTGTACACAAACACTTTTTCCCCAGTGTAAGGGCACAAGTAGATGCGAAGCTGTCCAAGTGACTTGCCTGCAGCAGTTTGACTTATTCTGGATGCTTTGAAATGAAAATAATCAACACTGAACAAGTTTATCGTTACCTTATATTCAAAACATGCCCAAAATATTGGATGCATATATTAGCCTAAAGAATGCATGACAAATATAATAACTGTACTTATTAAAATATTTATAAATCACTAATTTGAATAAAGTAGAGATGTTAATATTTGGCTTTATCAATGGTTATTGAAACTTTACTAATTCTCATACAATATTACTTATAACTTTTGCCATAGTTAAACAGTCAACAACTCCAAAATGACTGGTTTTTGTATTCTACATTGCACAGGGGTTGACCAAGTTCAAAATCATTGAAGAATAGAGCAAAGCCATAGTCCTACAGTAAACCCTCGTGTTAGGTTTTTTCACATGATTCAAAGCAAGCTAATTTTGGTGTCATTTTCCAAAAAGTATCCATGCTGGCCCGTTTCTAGCTACTTTTACATCTGTGTCTCTGAAAATATTTATTTGTGTGCATTCAAAACAAGTTAGATTTTATATTTAAGTTATGTCATTAAGCGACAAGATATTACTAGAGGCAGAAAAGGCTGAAACACTTTTGACAGCATGAGATATTCCAAGTAAACAAGTTTAGTATGTGCCCAAGAATGAAAACAACTTGTGCTTGTCTTTCACAACTGAGAGGTACCATAGAAGGCCCTTGGTCCTATGAGAAGAGGCCAATATCAATACTTTATTTTCTTTAAGATACCGGTGAAGTGAGTGGGAAGAAGTGGGAGGGGAAGTGTCAAAGTTCACTGCTGCTGTGAGCAATAGCGTCCTGTCATAATTTTCTGACCCTGATGGGCAGCAAGGAACCTGTAACTCCTGAGTGAGAAATGGTGCAGAGTCATCATGGCTCTTTGTTCACATCTGGTCCTCCTGCCATCTTCTAGCAGTGCCAGCGATGATACAGTGTTATGCACAGCAGTTACACACTTAATTTCTCAGGATCAGATACTGGAAATGGAGTTTTTAGAGTCTAAGATGAATGCATCAAAACAGAAAACAAGCTTATGTGTTGTTGTCAGAGGGGCCACTTGTTTGTTTCTCAGCAGCCTGGCAACTCAGACCCAAAATAACTACACAGACACTGTATTAATTAAATCACTGCTTGGTCCATTAGCTCTAGCTTCTTATTGACTAGCTCTTGCATATTAATTTAACCCATTTCTAGTAATCTGTGTATTGCCATGTGGCACTGAATTACTGGCAAGGTTTTGGCATGTCTGTCTCTAGCAGTGGCTCCATGGCTTTTCCCCAACTCTTCCTCCTTTCTCCCAGCATTCAGTTTAGTTTTCCCCCACCTACCTCTATTTCCTGTGCAGGCCCAAGACAGTTTCTTTATTAACCAAAGGTATTCACAGCATATAAAGGGGAATCCCATATCACTGTCTATGTGTGCATGTATTTGTGTTCATGTGCATACTAAAATACCTTCGACTTATGAAGCAGAAACTCATCCTGAACAAAGGCCCCAACTCAACTTCTTTAGCTTTGTAAACAGTTCTGGCACTGAATGGTGCCCATGTGGCACTTTCTATAAAGTACCATGTTTGGCACTGGAGGGAAGACCTTTTCCAACCAGGACTTATGTTGTCAGGCTGCCAGCTGCCTTTTCTTCCAACACAACATGGCATGTTATACCTATGCATTCTCTGCCGTCTCTTGGTGTGGCCACCGTGAATTCTCTGGTTATTGTGGACATTCAGCTAAGTCTTTGGACAGTGGTTTACAGCTGTTGGAGCAGGAAAATTAACTGAAGACTGAGCCAATCACTTAGAAATATTGAGGCAAATCTCTAAGGTGCCGTGTCAGATCACCACTGCTAATTGATTCACGTATAAGAAATATTTGCAGCTTGCATGAGTGCCTCAAAAACAGTAGGGAGGTAGATTTATGCTTTATTTGAAATTATCCTTATTGTTCATCTTGAGGTGTATTTCAACAGCAGTCACATTGTGTATAATAATTAGGAAAAATATTAAAAAATTGGGTCAACATAAATAAAGAATTATTATTCTGAAGAAAATAGTAACCACAGTTCAGTGCTAGTGAGATGAATGGATAGTTATCACAAGTTTTACTGCATCTTGAAAAATAATGTGGTATCATGGCACGAGCCATCTGGGCCATGAGGTGAAGGAGGCTTGCTGGAATGCCTACCTCAGCTCTTAAAGACAGAATGAGTTCGTCCTCAGTTTCTATGTGTAGTTTCAATTTATACAAGCACGAAGTTTGAGGAAATCTAGGCCCTCTGTTGCCAGCATTCGGTTCTTCCAATTCCTGAGGCTGCCAGAGTCTGCTGACAATGAGGGATGGTAACAGCTTTGGGGTTTATCCACAGGAACGCTGCAGGCAGGAAGAGTTGCTGCTGTGGGACTTCTAGTTGCTGTGGTGTGGCTGGCCAGAGGCCAGGTTTGCTGTTTGCAAGAAGAGCACCCACACTTAGCTGGCTGGGGAAGAAGAGCGCTTCCCTGCTTTTAAATCAAAGAATCACTATTCTATGACACTGCTCATCCACCTGTTAAGGGTCTAGGTTTGACTATGAGTTTCCTCTCATTTTCCTATTGCCCTAGAGTTGTTGGCTTCATTCTGGAAATAGTGGCATGAGGTTGAGGACATGTAGAAGACAGCAGAAGCTGTAGATAAGAGACTGTCTCACAACTTTGAACCTTTGAATTTATGTTGAGTTAATGGCTCAATTATCTCCCTCGGTGACCCTCAGTGTCCTGCCTTTAAACAGCAAAGAGGTGATGAGTAATCATGTTGTTTGTCTCTACTTTCTCCTCCAAGCATTCCTTCCTCTTAAATTTGGTCCCATTGAAGAAGCAGGACTGAGAGATAGAAGGAGGGTCTACTAAGAGGTCAAAAGGTCACACAACGCCAGTCTTGGAAGGCCTGAAGCAATTCTGTGGGGAGCCTCATTAGTTCTTTCAGGGGTGTCCGTATGAAAGAGAACTGGGGCATTCCCAGTCCTTGGCTTCATTTCTGTCGATGAGAGTCCTCTCTTGGATGTGCTGTTACCACTGAGGTACCATTTGCTGTGAGTGTCTCACCAGAACCCAGATGTTGGTGGCGCTGTGCTTTTGAGCCTCTAAAACCATGAGTTAAATGGCCTCTTTTATTTCTAAAACAGCCAGGCTTGGATGCTATGTTAGAGTGGCGGAGGGTGAACTGACCTTGGAGTTGCTTGTTACACTGTCAATGAGCAGAGCGTTTTCAACATTCTTTGGGTTTCTGCTTTAATAGATACTGAGTTACAAAAAAAATGTAGAAGGATTGTCACTGAGCTATAGTGTGGTGAGCACTGCATCACCATTTAAACTTGTAAAACGTGAGCACTGTGTGATCTTAGAGTGGTAAGTTTCCAAGAAAGGACAGGGAGAAGCCACATAGGACTATAGGGTTTGTACACTGGTATGGACTGAGGCTGGAGAGATATCTTGGAGGTTAAGAGCACTGGCTGCTCTTCCAGAGGACTTGGGTTCAATCCCCAGCACTCGTGATGGTACACATCCATCTGTAACTGAAGTACCAGAGGACCTGACACCCTCTTCTGGAAAAGAAAACAAAGCAAAATACATAAAATATCAACAAATAAAATCTACAAAACCAACATACACATGCAAAACTTTTACAGAAAGGTCTAAAAGGTCTGACTGTGCTTGACATTTCCAAACCGTTCTGTGTTGTGACTTATCTTTAAGGGCCAGGCTGAGTTTTTGAAGTTTTGACAACTTGCCTCTCGCAATTATCCTGGTTGTCCGATACCGTATTTCTTACTTGTTTTTTGTCTGATACACAAAGAACGACCTTCAATTCCCTTGCACATGAGCACTTTGCCCCAGTAGACTGAATATTACGGAAGACAATACCTTCATCCCCAGCTGCTGTCACCTTCCATATGTGATCCCAGTGGCTTCCCGGATGTTCCTTTCGCCCGGCCTCTGCCATTTTCAACTCAATTTGCTTACCCTAGCTCTGATGGGCGTGGTCGACCGGTACTTAGAATTAACCAGACCAGCTCAAAAACAAAGGAATATAACTTAATAATTGGAAAACAGAGAAACTCACACGATCAGGGTCCCGCGAGCACCAGGCATAGTGGAGAGAGAGGAAAAACAAGGGGCGGGCAGCTGGATACCCAGGTCCTTCTTCCTTGGCCCCAGGTGGCCACACCCTAGCCAAATGTGATTGGCTGAGCTTCCCCATCATAACTTGGCTTTATTTTTTCTTGCTCTCTGGCTGTCAGGTCTCACTGGCATCCTGCTGTCAGGAGATAAAAATCTACTTCTGCTAAGGAAGCAGTTATGACCCTTCAAAACGTTCGTGTTTCCAAACTCCCTTCCTTTTAACCCTATTAGTACTGTACTCATGATGAGAAGTAGCTTTTCTTTTCATTCTTTAGTTCTCTCTCCTTCTATTTTCCAACTTCTGTCCATTTACTCACATCTTCTCTTTGAAAAGTTTTACAACCCCCAAACCCTTCAAAACTTTTGAACCTCTTTAAGTCCTCGAAAACCTTTTTAGTCTCCTGAAGCCTTTTACAATGTTCCCCTAACTTTTCACGCCCCCTCAAGTCCTTCATGAACTCTGAAACCCTGCACAAATCCACTAATCTTTTTTTAAAGCAATTAAAAAATATTAGTTTTTTTTAAGATAATCTTTATGGGATAACATTTTGGGAAAAAGAATTCCAGAAAGCATATATGTACAACATAAAGAATTTCTGCCTTTACTTTTTTATTTCCTGGGAAGTTAGGTGTAAAGTGTCTGAGCATACGAATATCTCCATGCATGTGTACATGTGTACATGATAATTAAAATAGGCATTGACCACCAGAGACAATAATGACTAATAAAGGATAGCGAATTGGGAGAGGAGCATGGGAGGAATAGTAGAGGTGAGAGGAAAGGTCAGGGGTTAATGTAGATGCAAGTCCATGTATTAAATTTTCTCAAAATATAAACAAAAAATTTTAAAGTATAAGAAATAGCTTAAATAATTGTATTTGTAAACAGTTGAAAAGTAAAGCCATAGCATTAAATATTGAAAATCGTCTTCTTTTGGGAGATGATATTCTAGGAAATTCTGGGACCCGCATACGAATATGAACCTACACAGTGCTTAGAGTACGAAGCCTGGCTATCCATGCTCCTTATGTAACATTTAGTGTGCACTGTGAGGCCTAAGATTCACCAAGGGCTGCAGAAACTGTGTGATTTAAAATCTAAGATTTGAAATCTGTGAGAGCCCTTTACAAAAGAAAATAAAGCCCCATTGACTCAGCTTTGATCCTACAACACTGAAATCCATTTCTGGGCTTCTCACTGTAGTACAGACATGTAATACCAGCACTCGGGAGACTGAGACAGGGGGATTGCGAGCAGTAAAGCAGAGAAGCTGCAGAGCCGTGTGAAGGGGTCTGACTCACTGGGCATCTCACAGACTGGTGGCCACTATCAGGGTTGCTCTCCGTAACCCTGCTGATGTGGACTAGTGATAAACACCCTACCTGCTCACTCTAACAAGTGCCTTGATTGGACAGTGACATGTATTGTGGACTAATGACAAACACCCTACCTGCTCACTCTAACGAGCGCCTTGATTGGACAGTTACATGTATGCTGCCCCTGTTTTACCTAATAATTGCATTTGTTAGCTAGTTTTGTTGGCAGCATAGTTCTAGGACAAACAAATATGTAAACCAGAAATTGCAGGACTAAATGGCAGGAGGGATTTTCAGGTTTTTGAGCAGTAGTAGTACTATAAGGTAAAACACGTTTGGTTAAAGAATACCTTCATGTAATTGTTTAATTAGATCCCTGCCATTCCCTGAGACTTAGGGAGGCAGCAATACTAAGTTCTGTAGCAGATGGAGATGGGGTGTGGGCTTAGAGTATCGATGAGGCCTCTTTAGAGTCGAAATTGTTCAAATCAGGCAAATTTTACACTTGGAACATTATTTTAGTCTAGAAGGATAAGAAAATCTGATAAAAGGGAGGGTGTAGAATAACATCCCCAAACAAGTTTTGCCTGCTGTGAAAAATTTGCATGTCACACCTCACAAGGATATATTAAGTAGTGTAAAAACTTCTTTGAATATATATGTTGTCATGGCAGACAATCTGCTGGAACTCTAAAGATAGTGAACTATCCGTCACAGCAGAAGTGATAAGCAGAGATGGTTTTACTAATCCAAGTGAGGCCATGTCGGGTTGCCTTAATTTTTACAGGTTTGCTTCTTGCAATTGGTGATAAAAAGAAACAAGTGCAAAGGGCATTGCGTACCACTATCCAGGCAGTAGGGTGGGCACTCCTCCACTGATGTCACCAATCATGGCTGATGTCTAAGGGAGTCTGATTTGAAGTCCTCATGACTTCACAAGACAGCTAAGAATATGGCGTTAAAGACCTGCATCATTGATCTCTCTGGACTTATTTAATAGGTCTGGGGCTAATCTGATGTTTACAAACAGGTACCTTAAGAAGTGGTCATGTGTGCCTTCCAAGCCATAGCTTGAGAAACCCCCAAGAGGTCTTTTGCTGCTGCAGTCTGACATGGAGTCAGCTGAGCAAATGAGGCACAGTTCTCTAAGGACCTTATTAACACGGGAAACCCTGAAGCTAAAAAAAAAAAAAAATCTAATGCTAGAAATATAAGGTGATTGATAAGAGAAAGGGGGACAGTTCAATTATTTTCAATTAGAATTTAACTCTGATGCTGGTCAGTGGGATGAATTCCCGTGAGCCTCATGAAGATTAAGTACATGTATCTCATGTGTGCAGGGTATTAGGGAGAAATGATTAGTAATTGAAGTATTTTTTGTAATCTGAGATCAATTTCACAAAGGAGAAAATAAGATATAAAAACATAATGCCCATCCCTGTGTAACCAGGGCCATTTATACAGGGAGCTAATGTGGACTGTTGTTTTTTAAAGTAAACAGATTTACTTTGATGAAATCATAAAGGATTCTGCATGACCTTGAAAGATACATTGTATTTCTGGAAATGGCTTTAGAAATTTTCTCTTTAACACAGACAGAAATTTTGTTTTTGTTTTTATTTCTGTCTATTTATTTATTTATTTATTTATTTATTGACACAGGATTTTTCTATGTAGCTCTGGCTGTTCTGGAACTCTCTGTAGACCAGGCTGGATTTGCACTCACAGAAATCTGCCTACCCCTGCCTCCTGAGTGCTGGAGTTCCACACGTACACCATCACTGCCCAGCTGGAAATAATTTTTTCAATATGTATTGGATGCACATTTGAAGGTTTAAAAACTAGAGAAAAGCATTGAGCACACTTTCTTGCCTGTGTTGCACTAGCAACACATTTCACTAGGTCTGGATACTGCATTTTCAGAGTGTTTGGCATTTCGTAGTGGGCAATAGCCAAGTAAGTTATTGATGGCCTATTTATTTAATTTTCTACACACAACTCATCTCAGAACATAGAACAAACTAATTATTTTATCTTTTCAAATAACTTTCACAGAATCACTAAACATTACACTTTTTGGAAAGTCCAATTAATCCACTGAAATCCACACTAATCTTCATGCTCCTTATAAGGAGTCCTAGGCTTTAGTGATATTCTTAGCAACTCTGTTTGCTTTATAAGGCTTTGACTCCGCCATTAGGTCTGTCCCAAAGCAAACAAGCTGATTTCACTTCTTTCCCTCGTGGCTCCTCAACGATTGCTTCCCATTCTCTTTCCCTGCATGAAGCCTGTGACTTGAAGCTGGGTTAAGCCGTGAACGATGACATCAGGGTACTCAGAACTGGGACTATCCACAGAGTTTAGCATCTGGGCTCACGTGATCTCTGTAAGGATTTTCTCTCTTACATTGGTGGATGGAGCCACCAAATGTGCGTTGTCTTTGGGATGAAAGTAATAGATTTTTAGAGATTCATTTTGATGGGCGTGACATGACAGATTTGTCATTTCTTCCTAGTGTTTGAAAAGTTTAGAATGGAAAGAGTGAATAACAGGCAGATTTGCTTTTTGTCTGTAAGCTTAGCAAATATTTGTAAAGGCTTAAAGAAAAACTATTCTGTGTTGAATGGATGGATAACATCTTCAGAGTTCTGTCTCAATCTTTCTCTGATGGTGGTGATGGGGCCGATGATGCTGGTGGTGGTGCTGATGATGCTGCTGGTGGTGCTGGTGATGGTTGTGTGTGTTCCTGTGTGTATGTGTGTGCCCTTTGCCCTTTTATTCAAATATGAAATAGACCCTATCCGAGGAATGTTTAAAATGGCCTCTAAATAAGACAGATGCCACTGTCCTGGGTAGAACTTTGGGTGCAGAGAAAACGGCACAGAGAAAGAATAGGCTACATTCCAGCAATGGAAAACTTTCAGAATATTCAGTATGCTTAAGTATGAGCCTAATTAGCCATCACTATAAGTGTCAGAAACAACACATATTAACTTCTCACAGAACACGGACACACATGGGGGATGGGCATGCCAGACAGCAAGGGGCTGAAAAAAATGTGAATGACATCATCTGCAAGCTGAACCTTTGCAGCCAGACAGCTAAGAAGAAGCAGTCAATCATGGCGGTCCAGAATTCAGTCTGACTCCCTTGCGAAAGGCAACCGTGGAGGGGATTATGGCACCTTCAGGAAACAAAGCCACTCTCTTGTTTGAACTGTAGGTGTGGTTCAGATAGAGGCCAAGTTGCTGTTGTGTATAGACTCTGTTCTCAGTCACTGCTTCCTCTGATTTGCTCCTCAACAAACACCTTGACAGGACTCCCTAAGCCATGGGGGAGCCAGCTGAAAGTGAGGCTCTGAGGGAGGTAAACAGAGCAATGGGTCAAAGTCTGGACAATAGGAATCCCTCTTAGGAGCAACCCTGAGCTTGGATTCTGGAAGGTTTAGTGGTAAAATTCTCTCCTATGAATGGGTCTTATGTACTCACTTCAGATCCATGTGATAAAGTCACACGCTTTCATTCCAGACTTCATCATACGTGGCTGGAAAATTGTCATGCACAAATAGTATTATATCTGCCTTACCTATGCAGAATATTCCTATTAATGAGAATAACTTGATAAATGAGTGATTTAGTTGCAATACTAGACTGAAAACAACTATCAAATATTTTTCAGTGTTTTGTCATTAGCAAATTCATATAATATGATTAAAAGTACAATGAAGTATTTGAGACATTTTCATTTAACTTGTTCTTTTGTGATAAACTTACAGATTTGGATAAAAGTGAATGTTTTAGATTCAGCTGAATTTTCAGGTATCTGTGGATAATAACTCAAACTTCTAGGGAAAAAACAAATGCCTCTCAATTGACCATTCATTTGTGGAAGCTATCTTGTATATACAGACATAGCCTGTACCTCTTAGGGTTGGAGGTGGGCTGCCACTGAAAGATGTCTCAGAAGTGCTTCAGTGGGAACTGAAGCTGTGAACTAGTCCAGCCAGGAAAATGGAGAGGCACTAACATCTGGAAGGATGTGATCACTGCCTTGTATTTTGATGACTGAGTAGGAGTTTAGTCAAGATGAAAGACAGAAACAGAAAAGAGAAGAAAGTCAGGTGATCTCAAAGCTCAGAACATATTCACTGTAAATAATCTTTGGCGAATTATGTTTATCATGGAAGTAGAGATGAGGGAGAAGAAATGACCACATGGTAATACCTTAGGAGTTAAATTGAAGCATTCTTTGTAGTGGGGAGAAAACCAACTCTTTTCCTTAATCAGTATAGTTTTGGGAAGGTCCTTAATAATCCTAGCCTTAAATAGCACAAAAGCATGCAAATTGGATAACATGTTAGGTGAGGTGTTGAAGAGGAGAAACAAGGTTTTCTACTGAAAACACACACACACACACACACACACACACACACAAATAATGCTTCATTAAGTTAATCAAGAGAGGACCTTGACATAGAGTAAAAAGCTAGCTACAACTATGTGCTCATTTTGCATAAATGGCTTGCTCTTCCTGAAAGGAATATTCCAAAGCCATAGAGTTCATCCCAAAGTTTCGATTAGGAATTTCCCACATGTCAGGCACAATTTCTATATGATGAATCTAGTGCTACTGACATACTGGATGTCACTGGATGGGAAATTTCTAGTGCTCTTCTGTGTGAGTCTAACCCAACGACCAATCCGTGTCTGCTCTCGCGGGTACTCTGAGTGTGGCATTACTCTCTGTCATGACAACCATTCCAAATGTGATTACAGAGAACAGGCACTTTAGGTAAATGGGTGTGTGGGAATAAGGTGCAACTAGAAGCCACACTCAGAAGAGGCACAGGGATTTCATGCTCCTTGCTTTATCCATGTCACGTCTATATTTATTTACCAGAGTTGCCATAGCCAAGAACCCAAACTAGCTGAATTAGGTAAATGCTCTCTCTTCAGGAGGCTGTAAGTTTGAGATCAAGGTATTATGCTTGAGTTCTTCTAACACCAGTTTTTTTTCTTGGGGCTTTGCCATCATCTGGCTTTTGAACGTGTTCATCCCCGTCCATATTGCCTCACAAGACAGAACCAATGACCTAATGACCTAATAATGCTAATGACCTAATTTAACTTAATTAGTAGAAGTTAAGACATCAATTTATGAAACTTTGGAGGGAAATTAACCACTGGCTCAGTGGTTAAATACCATTTGCTGTTCTTGCAGAGGACCAGAGTTTGGTTTCCATCACCCACATCAGGCAGTTCCCAACTTCCAGGAACTCCACCTGTAGGTGATCTGACATCCTCCTCTGGCCTCCATGAGCATTGCCCCGACATGTGCACATGCACACAAATAAGAAGTAACTCTTTAGAGAGGAAATAATGATACTTCACCTTTGATAATGTCTCAACTCTAGAAATGATATCTTGCCTCTAAGAGTGTCTCACCCTTATTAATGATGTCTCACCTCTAATTTGAATATTGCTGACTAGTTAACCCATAATTTGGAAGGAGGAAACAATAAAGAAAAGAATATGTTTTACCCAGATTCTCAATATTTCTACATAATTTATGCTGAACATAATTTTAACTACAAGAAAATATACCGTACATTTCCACATTGCTTCATTTTCCTTTTGGGCACACCAGGTTCCAGTTCTTTGTCCTTTGTCATGGGAGAGTGGCCATGAACCTTTGTTATAGGTAGAGGAATACAAATAGAAACGAGACTCCTCCATGCCTAGCCTCAGAACGTTCATTCTAAATGTTACTGCTCTCCCAACCCCTCTCTTTTGTGCCATCCTAAGAAGACAAAGGAAATAGAAGCAAGGCTACGTACCAGATGAAGGCAGGATTTCCTCAGGAGAGCCAAGATTGCCCATATCATTCTTTACATGACCTGAGTTAATGTGAGGTCCTGAGGTTTGAGGTTGTTGGTGACAGCATTTAACTCTTAATAAGGCCCCAACCTGAGTGATGGACCCTGGGATTTCCCTTCCTCTCTATTGAAGGCTGGGTCTGAGGAGTTTCTTCTATCATTTATGTCTTTCTCTTCTTCCTCACCATCCAATTATCCCAATGGGTTCTAAGTGTTTGGATCCCAGGAAGGGATCTTTAGCACACAGGTGCTGTGGGAACTCTTCGAGATCTTGATTATACTCCACTCTGGGGACAGCTTTATTCTAATCGGCTACGCACAACTCCTTTGCACTTCCTTTCCTTGTGTCCACCCGCTTAAGAGACAGCAGGCCAATACTGTCGTCTCATCCCCTTTTCCACTTGACCTGACGCATCAGATGTTAATGCCTTGGGCAGAGTTTATGCAACTTTTTTCCACCGTAACTTCTCTTGTTATTGAACAAGTTCTTTCTGGACAGAGAGACGGGCTGCAGTTGCATGTCTTCTGGCCTACAACAAAATTGGTGCAATCAGCTCGTTAGTTTTGTAGGTTAAACCCCAGCGCAGTAGCCATCTGCTCTGCCACTGGTGCCATTGGCGGGTGAATTATTATTTTCACTTCTCCACCAAAAGTCATATAGCACAGTTGGTGCCTACACAAAAGCCGACAGAACCAATGATGAGCCGGGGAGGAGTGGTTGCTTGGTACCACAGCATTCACAACCTTGGGGGCAGAACCCTGTGAACCTTGCGAGTCTCAGGTTTTGCTTACCTGCTACGTTTTCAGGTTTTGCTTGTCTTCTAAGTTTTATGACCCCTCCTACTAGGGGGGAAATGCTTCTACGCAGACAAATTTGCTATGCAGCACCCAATTAGAAATCTTTTTCAAATAGCTGTTCTCTATCCAGCTTAGCAGAATCATTTAAAATGTGTAGACAAATGCGTACAGTTTTACAGGGAACTAACCAGTTTTCAAATGGCCTGGCTAACTGTCTGGTGATAAACTATTGTCCCCAGATCTCTGCAGTGGCAGATTTACATGCAATATATACTGCTTGGTGTTCAATGTCCTGTTGCTCACTTCTCTCCTCTGTGATATGTGGCAAAGAAATAAAATGAAAAGCAGCAACATAAGATAAAACAATGCCTTACACAAGCAGAATACACACCAGAGTTGCTAGCTTGTCTGGTTAAGCACTGAAGGTGTAATTGCTTTCAGAGAAAATGTTTGCCGATAGTATTTAGTTGACTGATTTAGTGGCCATGACATGAATAAAGGTAGCAGGTTCTTTGGAACAAGTGTGGAGTCAGAACCCTGTATCTGTGCAATATAGAAATGGTGAACAGCACTTCATAGCCTGCAAGAACCCAGCAGGGATATTTTCTAGGGTTTCTCTAGCTCACTGGACAGTGGTGGCCATTCATCACAATGCATGTCATCATAAACATTTTAAATTTCAGAAGGGGGATTCATAAGCATCTCTATAACCTAAAGGTGAATTTTAATTAAGGACTGGCGCTGGAGTCAGACTTCCAGACTACACAATTCAAGACTGTTCACAATAATATCAGTATTATAGTCTGTTTAACTTGGATAGGATGGGGAAAAAAAAAACCTCGCTGGTCTCACAGCAATTTTGAAAAGCCCTTGGCTGGAAAAGAGTGTGTTGTGGGTTCAAGTGTTAATTAGGGGTGAAGGCAGGAGAATTTTATCTTTGTAAGTAAAAAAGGAGCCCCTGTTTGGGATAAGTCATACGCTGTGACACTCCGGTTTTTATGAATCAGATGATTGTATGGCCATTAAGAAGTCTAAGTGGGAGTTTTGTGATGAGAAACAAAGTTCTGATTAACAGCTTCCTTCGAGTTCCTCAGAGAAGCACGGCTCCTTGAAATATTTCAGGGAGCCATATCTATGGAAGTATTATGGGAAATGACATGAGGTGATTTTTGTGGTCTCTGTATTTTGTATGTATGTGAATTTCTTCCGTCAAGACAGCATCACGTAATATAAAAATTCAGACTAAAATCAAGGGCTTCGAGGCCAGTCTGAATGGGGTTTTTACATCTTAAAGAATTCCCCAAAATCAAGTAGGACATCCTTCTTTGCAATAACCTAAGTTTTCTCCCCAAATGAGAAGTAGGTCTATTGTCTGAAACTGACTACGCATTACACAATGCTTTCTAAGCCTGTTACTTCATTCATCGGTCTAGAGAAAATAACTGCACCTAATGTGAACACGAAACCCTGAGATAGATGTCTAGACTCTGCCCGCCTTTCTCTCCGGCAGTTGCTGCACAGTGTGGTCTGATGGCTGCTACCCTGCCAGGAACTCAGGGGCTGTTCCGTAAAGGAAGAGGAAAAGTTAACTGCGACGAATAAAACCAGCAGTCCCAGAGAGAAGGATTCATAAACAATCAGATCACAACTAGAATATCTTCTGCTTCCTTACACTCAGTAAATCTGCCTTACTGGTTAGTCCGATGTGATAGCCCTATAGGAGCACTCATCGGATTGATGATGATCTGGCAGACTTGGACCCTTTTCTTTCCCTTTGTTCCTTACCCATTGTTCAGTCTTTAGAACTGGGTACACTTCCATTCCCCACTTTTGTCTGCTTTCATGTTACTCTTCCAGATCATCCCATAACAGTCGATATCATAGCTGTAGTGGTATGTTTTCAATTTGTAATCTTCCTTATCCCAGGCATCAGAAGCTTTGTATTTTCTCAGGGCTTGCAGACTAAGAGATTTCCCATTTTAAGCAGTTTTTCTTATCCTTGAGGTCCTCTGTAAAGTCAACCATATTATCTGTATTTATCACTAGAAATATGGGCTCATTTCCCAGGCTAGAAGTGCAAGAATGAGCCACCCATGCATTTCATGAAGGTAAAACTTTGCTGTGCACTGATTTTTATGAGTATAGCAATTTTTTTCAACATTCTACAAATGGTTCTTGCCAGAGTCAGTTTGTGACTTGAGTTTTATTGCTATTGTGGGCAGCTTCTAATAACTCAACATTAATCACACATTCCTGTCTGTCTGAGAGATGAGAAATAAAAAACTTGGTAATATTTTTAAATCCAGCAGACTTTGTTCTGGAAACAGCACTATGCCACGCCACTTAGAGCGAGAACCTCTCTGTTTTAGTTGACAAGTGTTTTATGTATGTTGCTCTGGCTCCAGGAAAGGGACAGTGTACAAGTAAGGTGCCTTCTGCCAGCTGATATGAGAGACACAACTATGATTGTATTGCTTGAAGGTCTTAAGCCCCTGGAGTCTTCCCAGATTGTCCCTGACAGCAGAGCTATAATGAATATTAATTATCTTGAAGACACCATCATTATGAGGGTACATCTTCCTATATGGAAAGCCAACCTCATATAGTGTACACTTGGGAATGCTTGTGATGTCTAGATCAGCAAACAACACACAGGTTAACTTTGCCCTTTGACATTGGCATAGAACCAAAACACTCATCATTGCTGTAAGTTACAAATGCAGTAGTGGCATTTGTGCTTTGGGAGCAACCAATAGCTCTCTAACTGGACTTAAGGCCCATCATCTAAAGGGAAATTGTGCTAGGTACCAGAAACCTAGTTAATTAACCGGAGCTAATGAAGTCATGGATCTTAGAGGAGAACCTTACCAGATCTAAACCAGTCCTTGCCCCCATTCTGCACTGCTCTCATCACGTTTTCTCACTTAAGATGAACATGATGCTGACTAGGCAGTGTGCAGTCATGAATAGATTTCTTTTCTATTCTGTATACTGTCACTTTATCAAACCAGAATTATTCCTAACTGCATTCTAGATATTTGTCGTCATACCTACAGAAAAGTATAGTTCTCACCACTCTTCAAGGGTTTGCTTCTTTACGACAGAGAGAAGGCATTACAGAAAATCACAACCAGTCAAAGTACAGAGACGTGAGGTCCCGTTCCGATTAATACATCTACTACACAACTCCTTCACCTAAGACTCAGTGGTCATTGTGGAAGAAGGAACAGAAAGACTATAAGAGCCAGAAAAGCAGGGAGCTTGCTGTGGGATTCTGTCTCCTCGGAATGTCAGAAGTTACATACCCACGAAGTCTCACCATCAAGGCTACCTAAACATGACCTGAACAAAGACAGCACTGATAGGTACACTGATGTGGGAGGAGAAAAGGGAAGTTCAGGAGGCCCTAATGCTAGGCTAGGAACTACAGATAACTAAAGAATGCTAGAGTGGGAGAAATAGTCTTCCCTCAAGGACGAGCTCCCAAACTGGTTATCCAGCGCCAAGTGGCCAGTCATGAAAACATACACACAGAAGTAATAATATACACATCAAGCATGTTATATTTATATATTTGGGAACGCACACGTAACAACAACAAAAAAAGAGGCCACCCGTTTGAAAAAGGCAGTGCACGCTAGTGTTTGGATAGAGAAAACAGAAGGGAAAAATGATTTAGTTGTAATCTCAAGAATTAATAAAAATATATATTTAAAACAGAAAAAGAAAAGCATAGGAAGAGCATGTTGTGATAATACAGTGAATAAGTAGCAGCCCATTCTGCTACTGTAGAACTGAAACCTAAATATATCTTTTTCTTATTAGTGAACGTGTGAACTCTCCTCTCCTCTTTCTTTTGTAAGTTGCATTAAAACAACCCATGATATTTGAAATACCTGCAGAGAGGTAGGATTTTTACCTTCAATTTTAATATTCATTTGCAACAATCACTTACACAACGGTTTATTGAGCTCAACAGAGAGAATTTATCCAGGGGACAGGAGAACTGTCTTCACTCGCATTAAGAACATAATGTCTCCTTGTTTTGTTTCTGAGCTGTCCAATGCTGCATGGGCACCGCTGATTTAAAGCAATTCCTGTCGCTTCCCCCATGGTTTAATGGGGGGCGGAGGTGTGCTCTGCTTTCACGTGTGTGTTTTCATAAAGAGAAAGATGGGGATGTAGGACAGAAATCTATTCATGGCTACTGCACATTGCCAGTCAGTGTTGCATCCATCTTAAGTGAGAAACCCTGACGAGGGCAGCACAGACATGGGGGAATTGGCTGGATTAGATCTGATAAACCTGGAACAACAGGGTTCTGTTATCATTAATTGGTTTGCCAATATCTATATTGCTTTGGGGGGATTATTAGGGGAAATATATGAATGTTGAACATGTCTTCACGTCATCAACATTAAAGACTCATTTGTTGCTATTACATTGCCTAATTTCCCAGCGACACCAATTATTACAGAAAGGATTGGGCCATTTCTGTTCTGTGTTATATATATATCAACCTGCAAAGTAAGCTAACTGACTTGCTCATTTGCTTAATTTGACTCCCCTGTCTCCAGAATGGTGGCCTCATGCAAATAGGCTCCCTGGAGATGTGATTACTTCACAGTTATGGTGTCCCTAATCATTCCATACTATGCATTCTCTTGTTCTTGCTAAGAAACAACCCAGTCAGCTTTGCTGTTTTGAAACTGTACTTTGTTCCCTCCGTGCTGAAGACAGAAAAGCCTGAAATGATGACTGCATGAATCCCCATCCAGATGCTGCTTAGGCAGAGCAGCTATGGCTTTTCTGATTAGGCAGTTGTGGAGAGCAAAGCCAATCCAGAGACGTGTGAGGAAACAGAGCTTCGTGAAAGCCTCAGTGTCAGAGTTCTCAAAAAGGCCAGAGACATACAGAAACATCTACAGGGTACCTGGCATCGCTCTCAGCATAGGGTGGTAAGAACGCCCCGTCTTGCACTGTCTTCCCTTCCCTCTGTACGTGCAGTTATGGCAAAGGGATACCTGTTCACCAGTGGTCATGCCTAGAGCATGGCAGTGGATTGCAAATTTTACACAGCTTCTAAGAGTGGCATGTGGGGACACAGGTAACAAAGATACACTATTAGATCTAGCAGGTCCCTGGCTGGAGTAGCAGTGCTGATTCTTTGGCTAATACTCAATTTCATTAGCTTACTAATCCCTGATAAAGAGAGCCCTTGAAGAAGCCAAGCATGGAGCGTCTTGGAAAGGCATTTGCTTGACGGTGGCTCTCACTCACTGGTTTTATTTAAAAGCTCTCAGATTACAGAGCATCTACCATAACAGTCCATGTATTTTACAAAATCACTTGGCATGAGCTGGGACTTGTAATTGTTTTCCCTTTTAAAGATATGTAAAGGCAGTAAGTCTCTGGATTTATATAGTTGGGTTTCTCATTTAAATCACAAATGTTTATGGTCTAGTCAGGATTAGCCTTGGGCAAGAAAGTCAGCCTGAAAAAAGCTCATGTGGAAATGGCTTTTGGATATTCATAAAAAAAAAAACAGGTCTCAGGCATAAACTATGAATTGTTACATTCAGAAAATGGAATATTCATAACCACAGTTGGAAGAACTGGTGAAAAGGACTGGATTTGTAGTTCATCCAATTCATAAAAGCATCTCTCCCGGAAGACAATGGTGAATGGCAGAATCTGCATCTTGAGGGTGGGTGGAGATTTGGTCCCATCTGAGCGAGGCTTTTGTGGCTCATCTAAACGTGCAGTTGTGTGTTGCATGCAATTGAATGTTTATTTTCACAGAAACACAAGGGACAGTGTCTTCTTTATCTGGGCCATTCTTTACTGGTTATGTGAATGGATCTTTACACACTGAATGCATCAAGGTTGGATTTTCTACTCACTCACCCTCTAGAAATTGCAGATGACAGTGACAGAGGTGACAGCCAGTCTCTGTCTTCACAGATGAAGTGGGAATGTGCACAAGTGGATAAATATGAGACTAATTGAATCAGATTGGCTGCGAGACTGAGAAAGGGAACATTCCTGACACTGCTCAGACCCTGGCTTTGAAGTCAGCCACCAAGCTGTGCTAATGATCTCACCAATTTGCACCAAAAGGGCTTAGGAAGTTATGAAACTAGTCTTTCACAAGGTGATTAGAAATGTCTGTAGAGAGCTGGTGTTCCTATGCACAGCAGTTCAACCATACTGGTTATAATGTTGGAATGAAAGAACCCTGGTTTTAAGATAAGACATTGATTCTGTACAGATAAACATCTAGTGTGTAATCAAATGTTAACCTTGTAACCTAACAAGATGGACAGCATCTCAAGGTCGAACTAACTGAAGGTTTCTTTCCTGCCTGGTCCCATAGCCATTTTTAAAGAAACCACTCAGAGGCTTATATTAATTGTAAAAGTTTGACTGATGGCTCAGGCTTATTACTAACTAGCTTGTATTTTTAAATTAACCCATTTCTATTATTTTATATTTTGCCACGAGGCTGGTAGCTTGTTACCTCACATCTTGCTTCTCCAGAAGCTGCTGACATCTCCCCGACGCCACCTTCTTTCTCCATCTCTGCTTGGATTTTCAGCCTCACTCTATCATGTCCTGCCATAGGCCCAAGGAGCTACTTTATTAACCAATGGTAATGAAACATTAACAGCATACAGAGGAACATCCCACACCATTTAACTTTTGATATATCAATATACCTGGTGTTCCTTTCCCTATAATATTAATTTGCTAGGAAAATAAGAAAAGAAAATATAATCTTTAAAGTCCAGATTTTAAAATTGTATTGTATTTCCTGACATATATAAAACCAATGAAGACAAGAACAATTATACTGAGTAGGGATACTTATTTAAGAAGCCTCAGGAAGGGCCAGGCAGAGTTATACAAAGAAAGAGATCAGAAAGCGAGTCTAAAGGCAGATCCTTGCTGTGCATCTGGGTATTGACACTCAGGAAATCTGATGCATACACAACTTAGTGCGGCTTCAGATAGCCTATGCTTTGGAGTCTTTAAAGGAAGGTAGTAGTAGTCTAATTCATAAGTAAGGTACCCCAGTTTTAACATGTTGGTTCAAAAGATCAAGCAATCTTCTTTGAGGATCTCTCTCTCTCTCTCTCTCTCTCTCTCTCTCTCTCTCTCTCTCACACACACACACACACACACACACACACACACTAGTTGTTGTGGTTGTGGTCTGTGGGCACACAGACAAGCTATTTCAAGCACTGGTGAGATGTGTACATGCACAGACATACAACCTGGTCATAGTGGGCCCTCCAAAAGGTTGCTCCACCAAAATACATCTACCTGCCACCATACTGAACTTCATTTTCAGATGTATAATGCACAGTTTTAAGTTATTGAAGTTTCAGAAGTCTAACTAAAGCTGAAGTGTCATGTTCTGTTGAGTTAGTATTAAACATTTCAGGAATTGAATTAATTCCAGAGCAAATAAACTCCGAGGCAATTTGAAACCAACCAGCATTTGAAAGTAGCTCACATCTATTGAGCATCTACATTTAAGGGATATAGATTAACACAGAAGTTTTTACTGCTGTATATGAGGAAGGCTAACTAGTTTTGATGTTATGTGCAGAAGAGCAAATGAATAGCTATCATGAGAACAAATAACTGCCTACCTGGGAAAGATATGTGTGAGATAATGAGGCACTGCAAAATCAGTAGTCAAGAGTTTTTCTATTTTTGTCTGAAGCAATAAATATAGCCTAGCATGGCTAGTGCATTGAGGAACCAGGGTAGGGAAGAGGTGGGAGATTAACTTAGGGCAGTATTATAGTGAACTCTGGATATTGTATTGGAGTGTTCAGGGTTTACTCTTTATAGGTAGAAGATGTCAGTTCACAATGAAGCTTAGAGATAAAGGCAAAGAGACCATTTGCAAAATCATTTCTCTCATTTATGCCCAGGGGCATAAACTGGAATGGGGTTCAGGACTCTGTTGTTTGATATTTTGATTATATTCTGGCAGTCCTGAGACTAACAATGAAGTTTATTTTGAATCTGAAGGAGGAGCCAGCTACTAGCTGACCAAAATTAACCATAGAGGTTTTGGAGAATTGAGGATAGATAGACACAGGAAGTAGTAGGGCAAGTCAAAGAGAGGGTCTCTGCCCCTTTTAGATGGGGGAACCAGAGAGATAGGAAGTCACTACTTGCTTCTCTATCACTTCTCTGATCATTCAGGTTCTTACCCAGATATCTGACTTTCAAGTTTTTAATTGGTAAATCATAATTAGATAAATACTTCACCTGGCACCCAACATGAGGCACCATTTGTAGGCAGACCTTTTCTGTCCCTCCTGACAGCTCCCAAATTGCTTCCTAGAGACTTCTTAGTAATCATGAAAATGCAGATAATAGCATAAACTTGTTTCTATTTCTTATAACTTATATTTTTATTGATCTGTGTTCTATCATGTGACTTTTGTCTCTATCTCGTTTTATGTGTCTGATTCATCCTGTTCCCATCTTGCTTCTCTGCCCTTTTCCCAGCATTCTCTCTTCCCTGAAAATCCTGCCTATCTTTTGGCTGTTTAACAAACCAATAAGAAGGCACCTCAGCAAAGTTACGTCTTCACAGTGAACTAAAAAATTATTACACAACAGGACTCTGAAGAAGAGATAGATTGGGATATCATGTGGTATTTGCATCTGGGGATTGATCTTTTTTTCTCCCAACAATTCATGTAGAATAGTAAGACTTCATCTTCTTTTCCTTTCCTCTTCCGTTAGCTCACCATTTTCTCAGAATTTCAACATAACCAGTGAAATGTTCCTGTATAGCTAACCAGAGCCATCCATCTGAGAAGGCTGTATAAAAAACAGGCACATTTTACATGAGAGACAGAGAGAGAGAGAGAGAGAGAGAGAGAGAGAGAGAGAGAGAGAGAGAGAGAGAGTTTGGAGCTAAGAGCAATAACTATTTTTAGATTCTGGATATTTTGTTTCTAAATGGGCTTATAAAGATGCAGGGACAGAGGAAATTAGAAGGGTTATTTTAAAATTATGTTCTAAAGGTAGAATACTGGGTCAAATTTTATGTTTTCACTAGTAACATTTAAAATAAATAGCACTGATGATTACAAAACAAGACAAAAAGTATTATGTTTTGCAGGATTGCCTTGGGTTATTAGAAGAATAAAATATGAAAACAGAAACAGTATGGTAGTATCAGCTTTAATAGTCAACATATTCTTGATGTTAATAGCACTTACCTCAAAAGAAATCTCTTTGTATACAAACAGCATAGAATTCAGAATCAACTGACAAAAAGAAATAACTATTCAAAATAGTTTAAAAATAAATCTATTTTCTATTTTCCTCATTAAATGGACTTATATAGCATCTGATACCATTGTGATCACCAAATAGTGACACATTTAGTACAAATACAAATTTTAGATCATATCTCATTTGGCCATGCTTTTTCTACAGATGAGCAAATAAATATCTGAACTATTTTTTATGATCTCATTGCTATTACTAGTATTGTACTTTGCAATGCATGGGCTAATAAGCTGATGCTTAGGATATGCGATAAATATTTTATCTGTTTCCCATTTCTGAAACTGTGTATTAGCACAAGAGAGTTAGATACTCTATTTATTTGGTGTTTAATTCATGCACCAAAATTAACTGGTCACCTGCTAAGTAAAAAGTGATTGACACACACTGTATTTCCCTACTGGGCTTAGAAAGATGACAAGAAAACCTTACCAAGCAGGTAATTTCCTTGAATTTTTAATTTTTAATGAAGCTTTTCAAAGTCAAATTAGCTTTTATTATAGTGTTTACTTCCTGTTAATTCACTAGAAGATGGCCTGGTGGGCAGGAAGGAGTGAAGATAAGGAGTTCCATCATTTTTTAAAAAAATTCATTTATTGTCTTTATTTGTATGGGTGTTTGCATCTGTTTCTATATACAATGGCATGCAGTGCCTTTGGAGGCCAAAAGAAGGCATCAGCTTCCCGGGGACTGGAGTGACAGACACTTGTGAGTTGTCATGTGGGTGCTAGGAATTAAACCTGGGTCCTTTAAAAGATCGTCCAGTGTTTTAACATCTGAGCCATCCTGCAGCCCCGTGATTTTGAGTTTTTAAGACTACAGAAATCTCTATCTAGGCTAGAGAGGTGGCTCAGCAGCTAAGAGTGTTTGCTGATCTTTCTGTGTACCAGAGTTCAGTTCCTAACATCTACGACAGCCAATTTCACAACCACCTGTGTCTCCAGCTTCAAGTGACCAAAGGCAACCCCCCCCCCAACACACACACACAGGCAGGACAGATACAAACATGCATAAATTAAAAATTAAATCTTAGGAATTAAAAAAAAAAAGTAAAGGAAATTGCTAAAAACAGACCGCTGAAAAGGATTGATCTCAGAAGTATTCAGGGGGAAAGGGATTTGACAGTGTTTAAATCTTGATGTATCCCTATGGATGTCTGTTTGCCCTACTAAAGAATTCAAAGTTTTGCACTTATAATTTAAAGTGAGTGTGTGTGTGTGTGTGTGTGTGTGTGTTGGCGCATGAGCGCAGGACCCCCTCAAGGTTAGAGAGGCACTGGATTCCTTGGTGTGTGAATTAAAGCTGGTTGTTAGTCACTGGACACGGGTGATAGGAACCAAAAAAATGGTGAAGAGAAGTTTCTCAGACCAAGGCTGAGGTCAGCACTAATCTGTAGGCACAAACATAAACATTTAGATGAAAGTTTGACAACATATACATTAAGTAAAGTGACATAAGAAGGTTCCCCTTTGAAGCATATGATGTCCTCAACCGTATGTTTTCTCCTAGATTTAGAATACAAAGCAGGAATTCCCAACTGTGAAACACACATCGAAGCCAATCAGAAAGTGGTGGCTGCCTTCATAATGGTCATGCTCCTGTTGCTCCAGTAGGCCCATTTTGCCTGGCAAGTTGATAACGGAGCATGCAGCATCCACCATTGCGTGATTCTGCTGATAACTCCGCCCCTCAGTGGCCTGCATTGCACCTTCTGACTCTGTGAATGCTGTCCAGCACTAAGGAAGTTTCCCTCCAGTTCCAACTTGATTTCTCTATGTCCTGCAACCCAAATGCCTTGTATCTTCATCACTATGGACTTACTATCTATTTATGGTGGGCGATCAAGAGGAAGGGCCTTTGTTATTTTGGGAGCCTCTGGGGCTTTCTTGGCCAGTCGCTTTTAAGGAGCTATCTCCATGTTTGGCGGTAAATTTTATTTAATCATCTATCTTCAGAGGGAAGAATTATTCATTCATTCAGCGTATTTCTCCCTTCAAACATCTTTTTAAAAATATTTTAATTAGCTTATATAAGGCATTTTCTGTACATTTTTAGTTTTCGTTAATCTACCCCACCTCCCTCTATTCCCTTCTTTGTATCTCTTTTATTTTTTCTTGTCTCATTGCTCTAAGACTTTGAGAATTGCATTAAATAAGAGTGGGGAAATTGAATACCCTTGTCTGGTTCCTGTAGAAATTCACTGGATTTTACCCATTTAATAAAATGTTGCTTGTAGATTTGCCATACGTTGCCTTATGTTGAAATATACTCCTTCTGTTCCACATTTCTTTAGGTCAACTTGAAATGACATTGAATATTTTTCAAAAGTCTTTTCTGCATCTGTCAAGGTTATCATGTTATTGATGTCTTTGAGTCTATCTATGAACTTTATAACATTTATTGTTCATTTATATTGAACAATCCCTGAATCTCTAGAATCATGCCAACTTAGTTATAATTAACGTTATATTTTAATGTGTTCTGAAATTTTGTTTGAAATTATTTGGCTGGCAATTTTTGTGTTTATGTTCATCAGTCAAATTGATCAGTAATTTTTTTATATGTCTTTACTGATTTTTACATGAGCATAATGCTGGCTCTGTAGAAGCCTTTGGAAGTGTCCCTTCCCTTTCTGTTCTCTGGGAGAGACTGAGTTAGCACAGGAGTCAGTTCTTACTTGAGTTCTGGTAAAATTCACTTTTCTTAAATAGGAATAATTTAAATTATTGTTTTAATTTCCCTACTTGTTACTGCTACATTTAAATTGTTAATCACATCTCAATTTCACTTCAATAAGTCATGTATATCTAGAAATTCAACAATTTCTTTTAGATAGTCCTATATTTTTAAGGCAATACCTAATGATTTTCTGAATATCCCTGGTATCTGTTGTAAGACTCCCTTTCCTTTTCTAATTTCATTAAATTGGAGCCTTTTGCTGTTGTTGTTGCTTTGGCTATGGATTTCTCAATGTTACCTTTTCTGTGATTTACTTTGCCTTTGTTTGTTTCACTTTTAGTAGTTTACTACTTGATTTGAATGATTTATTTCTGTCTGCTGATTTGGGGTTAAAATGATCTATTTTAGAGAATTCCGGCTGCTGAGTAGACTAGATTTACTGCAGTGTTTGGATGGAATTGTAGTGATATTTTATTTATGTTTTAATAAATAAAGCTTGCCTAAAGATCAGAAAGACAAAGCTAAGTCACTAGAGGTCAGACAGTGGTGGCACACATGTTTAAACCCAGGATTTGTGAAACAGAGGCAGATGGATCTCTGTGAGTTCAAGGCCATCCTGGGCTACACACAATCAATGCAGAAACAAATGCAGGTGGTGGTGGCTCACACCTTTAATCGCAGTACTAGGGAGTCATATGCCTTTAATCCTAGCACTAGAGGGAATATAGAATGGAAGGAGAGAGAGGCTTAGTCTGCTTAGTCTGTTGTCATCCAGCCTAGGTAGAGGAAAAACTTCTCTAGTGACTTGACTGCTTTGCTTTTCTGGTGTTTGGGTTGAACCCCCCCGCCAATATCTATCTCTGGGTTTTCATTATTTGTGCTATATGGAATAGTCTATGTGAGTCTGTATAGTCTGTTTGGTCTGTGGTGTCATTTGATTCCTATCTTTCAGTTTGTTTTTATCAGGAAGACCTGGGAGTTGATGACACTAGTATTTTGAAGTCACTTCTACCGTGTTAAGGGTCCCTGTGATTTTACATCTAATGGTTTTTGTTTTATGAAATCAGATACACCTATGCTTTAGAATTTATGTATAGAATCTTAATGTTCTCTTCATGTGTTATTCCCTTAATCAATATGAGGCGACCTTCATTGTCTTTTCTCATTTGGTCTGAATTCTGATTTGTGAGATATTGAGCCACTAGTGACACCCACTCTTGTCTCCTAGGTCCACTGCTAGGGACGGCTTTTCTTTCTTTCACCCTAACACAGTTTCTATGGTTTTGGTGAGGTGTATTTCTTGGAAGGGGCAAATAAATAGATCCTAGTTTGTTTTATTTGGTGGGGGGTGGTTCTACTAGTTTTTGATGTGCTCTACTAGTCTGTGTCTTTTGATTAGATATTGAGACCACTATTATTTAAAATTATGATTGAAAACTCTGTTGACTCCTGTCATTTTGCAATATTCAGGTTTCCCCCTTCTTCCTCCCATGCATAACTTTCATCCTAACATTGTTCATTCTGTCCGTCAGCCTCATAAATGGGCTTGTTCTTTTATCTTGAATCAGAATTCCTTCAAGTGTCTCTAGTGTAGAGCTAACTTAGTGCTCACAAATCCTTTTTTTTTCCTTTGATTTTTATTATGGAAAGGTTTGTTTTCCCTTCCATTATATCTTCTTTGGGTAGAGTAGCCTAGGTTGGCAGTTGTTTTTAGAATTTAAAATACACGATTTCAAACCCTCCTGATTCTTAAGTATCATTTAAATAAATCTGAATTTGTTCTGATGGAGCTGCCTTTTTATGTTTCTCTCTTGCTGCTTTAAGTATACTTCTTTGTTCTGTTCACTCAGTGTTTTCATTATAATATGAAAGGGGGATTTGTTTCCTGGTCTTGTCTGTTTGTGTTTAAATGCCTTTTGTATCTGGAATGGCATCTGTTTCCCTCATTCCAGGAAATTTTCTATTTTTTAAATGTTATTCATAGAATGAGTACATATCTTGGGATTTTCACAGCATGTTCTTTTTATTTTGTTTTATCTTTGCCCTCACTTGACCCAGTTTCTCCAACCAATCTTTCTCCAGTCTCAGATATTCTGGTCGCTTTGATCCATTCCATTGATGTGATTCTCCAAGAGATTTTCCTTGGCTTATGTTCCCCACTTGAATATTTCAAGTTGTTTCTCTAGAGTATTTCTGTCTATTGTCCTCAATAGATACTTGTCTATATATAATAATATATATATATATATATATATATATATGGATATAATGTCCATATCTTGTCTCACCCACATGTAACTGATCCTATTTGTTTATGCTCTAAACCAGGAGTTTGTTCACTTTCTTTTTCTGTAAACATACTTATAACCATCTCTTGAGTTCTCTCTTTGGGATTCCATCTGTCTCAATCTCACTAGATGTGATTACCATAGGATTAGTAACTTTTTGATACATTGTATTATCTTGGCTTTTTGTATTTTGTTCACGAGTATTTGCACATTAGGAGTTATTTCCCTGTGTTATTTCATTTGGGACTTTGTAAAATCAGCTGTATATTTTTCAGTTAAAATATTTGCCATGTTCTAGTGGATTTTGAAAATAGTAGACTGAGGTATGTAGTTCAGAAAATAATCCCTCGATTCAGAAGCTCAGCGTGCCTGGCGCAAAATCTACATTACTCCCTGAGTAGAGTATTAACTTCAAGAGCAACCACAGCTGTTGTCTATTGCTACCGTGCAGATGCTGTACTAGCCAGCCTTTTTTATTTCTTGTGATTCATTTTCATTTGAATTCTATTTTGTCACATATTAGACTGGTAACACCTGCGTGTCTCCTGGTTCAAGTTGCTTGGAATACTTTTTTCCAACACTAAGGTAGTATCTATCTTGGATAATGAGCTGCATTTCTTAGAGGAAGCAAACACATTTTCCAGCATGGCTTATTTCTTCCTATAGCCTCATTGATGGGCTTTTATTTCTGTCCAGCTTGAGAGATTCCTTCAAGTGTCTTCTGGAGTCCTGGTTGAGCATTTGCGAATTACACTGTTTTTATCATAGAAAGTCTTTCATCCTCCTTCACTTATGAGAGTCAGTATTGCTGGGTATAGTGGCCAAACTTGGTAGATGTTGTCATTTTTCGATTGAGTTCTTCCAAGTCCTACTGGCTTTAAAGCTTCTGTTGTGGAATTGAGTGTTATTTGATGTACCTGTCTATCTATGTGGTTTGTTGTTGCTCTAGTAGCTTTTCAAGTGTGCTGCTCATCATGCATACTGAACATTTAAACTATACTATGAGATCGGGAGGTTTTTACTTAAACCTTCTATAGCTGTATCAGCATCTCTTTTAGTGGAGGGCTTACTGCCATCAGGAAAAACTAAGTTGTAGAGGGTCCTTCAGGTCTTGTTTTCATCGGCTAGATAGTACTTAGGCCATCAACCTCATTCCTCACTAGACTAATCCTGACTCTTTAGACATTGTCATCCTGGGCTCCCAGATACCTGTTGCATGACTTGGGAGTCCTTTGAAAGTTCCTAGTTGGGTCATAGATGGTGGTTACACAGAAGTCTTATGAATGATATGCTTGCCTCTGGGTGGTCATTTGAAATATGCTATCAGTGGGCGCTCCATCATGGAACATGGCACAGATGTCAGTTATTTGTCTGGATCATTGTTCAAGTGTCAATTTGGGAAAGCTACGTCTCACCCTGGGTAAACTTTTGTGGTGTGGGTCACCATTGAAACCTGGGTCTAGGTTCCCCTGGAGATTCTTGTCCCTGTTAGGTTTTATACTCACTGGGTATTGCGATTTGTACTTGGAGAAATCGAGTTAATATTTGCCTGAAAGTTGTATCCCTAATGGCTAAGTGTCATGGTACTGGAATGTGCTTTGCATGCTGCTGGAGAAGAAAAGTAACCATCAAAATTACCCAGCAGTGAACTCTGAGAGCTACAGTAATGACCAGCCCGAGAAGACATGCCCACTGGTACAATAGTGGCAGTTACATTTGGGAAAAACTAGCCACTTTTTGATTAGATTTAAAGTCCATTCTATAAGTTGAAATCCATACCTGGCACTGTTATTGGGGTAGGAAACTGTGGTTTGATAGGCCATAGGTCCTGGGGGAGAGCCTGTTATTGTTATTCTGCTAAATACACATAGTATAAAATCAGCTAGATCAGGTAGTAGTTGTTATAGCTACGTATTAGTCCACCTCTCACCCTCATCAAAGAACAGTCTTCTCTTGGTAGATGTCTGTTAATGCAGTGACCTACAATTGTCAAGGCAAATACATTAAGATACTGTAGGATGCTCAGCCCCAAATGAGATATCAATGCTTAATGATCTTTGCATAAGAGGGGGCAGAAAGACTGGAAGAGCCAGAGGCATGACTGCAAGGATACTTTTCTGGACACAGCAGGACAGTTACACATATGAACTCACAACATGCACAAAGATCAGGGAAACTCAAGCCACACAAAATCACTGTTTGGAGAAAGAAGAGGGATACCCATGAAGTTCACCCCTAGCGGAGGAACTATTGGCCACTGATAACTCCTGGAAAGGGAGAGTAGGTTTTCTTTAAATGCATGACCACTGACAAGTAAGCTACGCTCCAGTGACAAGCCACATATCCCAGAGCACACGGGCAGCACATTTCTGTTTAAATAAGGTCTTTTGCTTTGAATTGGTATTTTTGTGAGGGGTGAGTTATAGATATATTTGTGTGTGTAGCTATTCAGTTTTGACAGGGTCATTTTTGTATTGTCAGTTTTTATTCCAATATTTGATGTTTGGTTCTTTTGTTCAGATTAGGAGGTTATAGTTGTGTGGGAGGTTGTTATGTGCTCTATTCCATTTTACTGGTATGCATGCCTGTTTTTGTGCCAATACCATACAGTCACAGACACTGCAACTCTAGTGTTACATGAAGGAAGGTGTTAATGATACCTCAGGCAGTATTTTTCTGCTAAAGATTTCTTTGGCTATTCATAATACTTTTATTTCCAGATGAATCTGGAGATTGTTTTTTCTAGTTCTGTGAAGACTGTCACTTGAATTTTTATTAGAATTTTATTGAAATTGCAGATTGCTTTTGGCAATACAGTCATTTTCTCAATATTAATTCTGCCAAGCCATAACCTTTTATTTCTTTCCTTCTTTTATTGTGTCTTAAAAGTTTTTATAGTAGAAACCTTTCACTTCTTTCATGAGATTTATTCATGAGAATTCTTAGAATATTTTTATTTTTTTAATTTGTGTGTGTGTGTGTGTGTGTGTGTGTGTGTGTGTGTGTGTGTGGACAAGTAGGTAAATACATGCATGGAAGTGCAGGTGCCAGCAAAGGTCAAAGGTAATGGATTCCATGAGTTCGAGTTACAGGTGGTTGTGAGACACTTGATAGGGCTGCTAGAAATCTAACTCTCCGGAAGAACATCTGTCCAGCCACACACTCCTAGGTAATTTTGGAACTATTGTGAATTATAAAAAAAAATTTTCTCAGCAAATTCATTATTATTTATCCAAAAGGTTGACTTTTTTTTTTTGGAACTCAATTGGAAATATCCTAAAAGTTAGAATATTTCCTGATAGAATACAAAAGATTTTCAAATTATAGAATACTATCTCCTTTTCTATCTTTATCTCTTTTATATCCTTCTCTTCCCTTGTTTCTCTAGCTGAGTTTTTCAGCACTGTATTGAATAGGAGTGAATAGAAAGGATTTCTGATTTGAAAGGACATATTCTTAATTTTTCCCTTTTAGTACACCATTGTCTATAGGCTTGTCATACATAGCCTTAACTGTATTGAGGAATATATTGTCTACTCCTAAAATTTCCAGTATGTTTTATCATGAGTCATGTTAAGCTTTAAAAAAATACTTTTTCTGCGTCTATATAGATGATTGTGAATTTTTTGTTGTGTTATGTGTAACATGAAGGGTCCTGTTTGTTGGGGTTTCTGTCCTGCCCAGTTCCATACAGCTGGCAAGCCCCAAAGAAAATCACACAGAGATCTCTATAAGTTATAAAGCTGATTGGCCCATTAGCTCATGCTACTTATTTGCTCTTGTAGCTTATATTAACCCATTATTCTGATCTATGTTAGTCATGTGGCTCAGTACCTTTTTCAGTGGGGCAGATCACATCCTGCTGCTTCGGTGATCTGGGCAGGAGTGGGAGAAATCAGCTTCCTCCTTCCCAGAATTCTCCTGTTCTCCTTGCATCATTTCTACTTCCTGTCTGGTTTTCCCACCTATACTTTCTGTCTGGCCAATCAGCATTTATTTAAAACATGATTGACAGATTACAGACAATTCTCCCTCACCAGTTATGTGTATTGATTTGTATATAGAAATCAAATTTGTGTCCCTGCCATGAAGCCCACTTGATCCTGATTCGTGGTCTTATTGATAGGTGTGGTGGTTAGAATAACAGCTCCCATAACGTCATTAGTTTTCAGTTCTCTTTCCTCAGAAACAAGGGTATTTTAAAACAAGCTCAAATACTTAGTGAATTTTGCCCCCATATCTTTGACTTTCTTTTCCAATTTGCTATTTCATTCACTTTGGAAAGTCTCATGTGAAAACTCTTAGATTCTATTAGTTGATATAAAGGCTCATTTGAAGACTTTATATGGCCATTTTGTTAAAGTAGTGTGGATTTTTTCTTAGATATTTCAACT
The DNA here is from genome assembly GCF_982192425.1 of Myodes glareolus. Classification (NCBI taxonomy): domain Eukaryota; kingdom Metazoa; phylum Chordata; class Mammalia; order Rodentia; family Cricetidae; genus Myodes; species Myodes glareolus. Next base: position 55,023,814 of record NC_142044.1, read on the forward strand.
ATGTCAGTGCTTTTGACTTCTATTACAGTGAAACTGTGGAATTTAAAGTGGGTTATAGCAGGTTGCATCTTATTAACTGTGCTTCTTTGTTGCATTTTGTAAATCTGTTAAGATGGCTTGTCTTCCAGTTTTAACATTATCCTTTCCCAACCCTATTTGGTGTATAATTTCTGTGAGGTCTCCTTGAGGAGTCTATCCTAGGAATAGCATTTCCTGGAGATATCAAGGGGGAGATACATCGATGCTACACACTTATCTGCAGTCTTTGCTTTTCCTACCTGTAAGATTCATTTGCTTTATGCTTCTTAAATTGCAGAGAAAATGGTGTTGGGAGACAATATGGCATGAAGAATGCTTTCAGAGCAAGGGTTATTTGCATTTAATCAGATAAGTGAGATAGAGATGGGGAAAGTGACAGGAGGACTGTGGTATGAATGAGAGAGGAGGAGGAGTATGGACTGTGAGCATGAGGCATAGCACAGTCCTATCGTAGAGTTAGAAACAGAAGAAAGGAATTTTGTAGATGTGGAAGATGAGCAACAATAAAATACCTATTCTGGTGAGATAGAGGTTTGAACACAGTTGGTTACAATGGACAGCAATGCAAATAGTTGTAGAAAAATGGTGTCAGAGAAACTAGACTACTAAAATATTAGAGGAGAAGACAAGAGAAGGATAACAAAAAAGGTCAGGATGAAAAGATGCAAGGATACCAACTAACCAACCAGCAGACCAACAAAACCAAACAGAAAATAAACAGGAGGTAGAAGTGTCAGCCTTCTTCTCATGTTGCTTGCTCGCTACTCTACAACCCAGGCTTCTGACACAGGCTGACATACAACGGTGGTGAGTATGAGAAATAGGGTGGCGTAGCAAGAAGGAGGCAAGCTCTAGTGCCCAATATTCCCAACGGCTCCTTATGCCCAGTCCTCCCCACGGCTCCTGCGGTTGTAATTTTTCTTCACCTTTATTCTCTCCTCACCTGTTCTTATGACTCAGTTATTACTTCTTTCACCCCCCTGTAAGCTTACACTCATTCCCAAAATACGAGGCGTTTTGAGATATCTGTCCTCCTTTACAGTGGCATCCTATTGACTCTGTATACATCAAGCTGACCTGCAAGTCTTTACCTCAGATATTGCTGTACTTTAGTTTCTCTTTAAGAGCCTCTGTAGCCCTTGGTCTTAGTAAACAAAATTGAATAAATCAGGTTTGGGAACCTTTGAGTCAGTTTGCATATCAATTTTATTTTATTGCTCTGATGAAACACCATGATAAGGTACCCAGTACAAGAAAGAGTTTACTTTGGGCATTTGGTTCCAGAGGGCTAGGATCCAAAATGTTGGGGACAGTAGGCAGCTGAAACAACAGCTGAGAACTCGCATATTGACCTACAGAAGCAAAGATAAATAGATGGAAATGTCAGGAGTCTTTGGAAACTTTAAAGTCCATCCCTAGTAACATACTTCCTTCAGCAAGGCAACACCCCTAATCCTCCCTGAACAGCTATCAGCTGGGGATAAGGTATTCAAATATCCGAGACTTAAGGAGGATGTCACTTTTCAAGCACTACTATGAGGAAAACGATAACAATTAATATATAAGAATATATCATTCATAACTAATACTTTATGAAGTAACCTTTAATGTGGTTTCTGTTGTTGTCAAGAGATGCCATGACCATGGCAGCTCCTCTAAGGGAAAACATTTAGTTGTGTGGCATACAGTCTCAGAAGTTTAGTCCCTTGTCATAGCAGGATATGGTGGCATGCAGATAGACATGGTGCTGGAGAACGAGCTGATAAAGGAGAAGGAGCTACATCTTGATCCCACAAGCAACAGGAAGTGGTCTGAAACACTGGGTATATCTTGAGCATATACAAGAACACAAAGCCCACCTCCACAGTGACACACTTCCTCCAACAAGATCATACCTATTCCCAAAATGCCACAACTCCTAATAATGCCACTCCCTGTGAGTTTATGGGGGCAATTGCATTCAAATTATCATAGTAGTCTTAAAATTGATTAAGGTTACTGAAAATATACACATGGGAAAATGCCATTGGTTGGCTTTTTAATGGGAGACAGTTTTCTTTTTGTTTGCTTGTTTATTTTATTATGTGCTGGAGATCACGTCCAGGGCCTCATGTGGGAAAAGCAGACATTCTACCAGCTGCACTGTGTTCTCAACTGAAAAGAAGATTGCTGTTTGAGTAGGTAACACTGTAGTTGTTGAGTGACTGCCATTGAATAAATTCTTGTGATGTATATAAATACAATAATTTTGGAAGGTTAATCTCAGTTTGATCTAGATTTAAAAAATTAATTGTAGACCACAAAACCAGAAAATGTTTCTGAGGTGTTAGATTTAATTGAAGACAAATCTTAGAAGATTAATGGGTAGCAAGGCCTTATTGATGAAGGTATGACACCCTTCAGACACAGGAGTCACTCGGAGTAACTGAGCTCAACTGATCCAGAAGTCTCATCCCTGAAGAATGCAAAAACCTACTACTACCACTTTCCTAAGCTAGTATAGTTCCTGTCTTTTCTCGAAATACTTATGCCAATACCCACAGATTTCTGTAGATCACACCTTGTCAATAAAGCCTCTTTCTGCATTGGTAGACCATTTCAGAAAGCCACGATTGGTCAAAATATAATGGACAACTGACTTTAGGGTGCCCAGCCTCAACTGGTACACATCTGCAATACAACTCTTACATGTAAGCCTCAGGGACCATCGCTGAAGAGAGAACCAGAATACCACAAGAATGCTGAGAGATTGTACTTTCTAACTATGAGAGGGAAGCTACACCCCTGAGATCTAACAACATGGCTGCCTAAAGAGACCTGAACAATTCCAGCAGTAGTTGACATTTAAACCCACATTGAGGTGAAGAGCTACAGGTCTGTGGTTACAGAATTAACCACTGCTGAAGAAGGATGAATTAGTCTTCCCTAGGTATAAGCCCCATAATTGATTAGTCAATACCAAGTTCTCAGCCCCACAATCATATCCATGCAAGCAACACTGAACAGACTCAGCAGGTTGTTTTTGTATATTTATTCATTTTGTGTATGTGCAGCAACAATAGTTTAAGAAGAGAAGTTGTGAATTTGGGAGAGGGAAATCACATGGGAGGTGCTGAAGAGAGGAAGGAGAGGGAAATTGGTCATTATATTTTAAATTAAAAGATAAAAGCAAAAAAACATTAAGAGTCAAAGTTGCTTTATTATCCTGAATTTTGAATCAAGAATAAAAAATCTCTACTCTCTCATTGTATATATATTATACAGTATATACATGAAGTATATACATATGTAATATGTATGTTGTATATATCTATTCTACATAGTATACGTATTTAGAAAAATATATGTGGTGTTAGAAAATCATATCATATTACCAGTAATAGTAAAAGAGGACTAAGCTATGTTTCTATAGTAGGTAAAGGAAATCATGAAGTATCTAATTTATTAACTTGAATTATTCCTTAAAATTATTGCTTATTCCTATGGTGAACTCTCAAAGCTAAAGCAATGTATTTGTATATAGATATACCCATGAGGACACACACACAAAGCAGTGTATTTGTATGTAGATATACCCATGAGGATACACACATAGCAGTGTATTTGTATGTAGATATACCCACGAGAACACACATAGCAGTGTATTTGTATGTAGATATACCCATGAGGATACACACATAGCAGTGTATTTGTATGTAGATATACCCATGAGGATACACACAAAGGGAGCTCTCCATCCATGCTGAAATCACCTGAGAGGGGAGGAAGTGATGAAGTGAGTCTTTATTGAATTACAGTTATTTAAAGAAAAAGAAAAATTGAAATTATTAGGATAAAATACTAAGGCTGGCAAGGAAGAAGAATAAGTAATCGTTAATTTTGTGTCCAAATTAAGTTGAAATCTGATTACTAGCTCAAATTATGCAATAAAATATTTGCTGTATGTAGTCACATTTCTTAAAACATGGAGGCACCTCCTGTCCCCCAGTATTAATAGTAACTGTGATCTATCAATATTCTGCTGTGTCTGTAATTAAGGCTTACCCCTGATTATGAGTCAGACTATGGTGTGTATTCATGTGTGGGCATGCACTCTCACACACACACACACAGAGAGAGAGAAAGAGAGAGAGAGAGAGAGAGAGAGAGAGAGAGAGAGAGCAGAAAGTGAAGGAGGGATAGAGGGAAGGAAGGAAAAGAGAGGCCTGAGTCTATGAGAACCAAACCTGTGACTTAGCATTCCAGTCCTTCGGTCTCAGGACTACTTGAATAAAATATAATTAGCAACAATATGCTCATCATTCAAAATGTTCATGTTTGGAGAAAGATAAAAAAATCTTAAACTCTATCAAAGCAAAGAATATCAAATGACTTTAGCCTAATAAAACACAACTTCAAGCTGAATGTACACAGATTGTAATTTTTTAAGTAATTATCACATCAGTTGGCTTTGAAGTAATCAGGAATGTGATAACATGATGTCACATCTGTAGCAATTAAGACAAACTTCACAGTCCTTTCGGACATTTGCTGTGTTCCTGCAGTGCCTCAAAGAATCCATTAGAGGGCGGTATAATCTTGCCTTCAGCTAAGCAAATGTAACTGACAGAGTTCCTTTATTTTTCTGCAGCACAAACCTTTAACAGAATTGTAAATCTCTGGTATTTAGTTGTGGAGTTAAAAAAAGACACTGGCCTCATTCGGAATTTCTTTCTTATAAGTGTGTTTTGTAGTGGATACAAACACAGGATGCAGCAAATACCCTCAAATTTGATTTTAAAAGATCATTTTCCTCGGTATAATGTAAAACATTACTAGCGGCAAGTACCAAGCCTGCCTATAATTTAAAACTTTAAAGATATACTCATTTTTAAAGTTGATTGTTTATTTTAAAGCACATATATTTTGTTTGCATCTCATTTTATTAATAAATTCTCAAGTCAACCCAAGTCCATTTGTCTGCTTTAGAACACAGTTTACAGAGTTGGCCTCTATAATCAAGGAAGAATCTGTCATTGACACCATTTTACTTAAGGGAACTTTCTGTGACCCTGCAGGATGTCAAAGACCCATCACAAGTCCGGTCTTCTTTAATCCTGTGTATTAAATTAAAAAGTATTTCACCAGAGTTTTAAACCATGCAATTTTGAGGACCTGGCATTAAAGAACCGTTAGACATGCACCTTCTCCAATAGGGAGTCAGCTCTGCGGGTGCTCCCTCAGACATAGCTGTGGCTGACTCAGGAGGGAGCCTTGGACTCCCCAGGGAGACTTCTGCCACAAGGGCTGGAAAAGGCTGATTGGCAGTGCATGGCCCAGGCCAGTTGGAGTCACTGCCTTTGGGATTTGACTAGAACAATGACCTTCAAACCTTCTTCTTATCTACAGACACACATCCCTTGCAGTATCATTTATTAAGTGGATTATGTATTTGACTTAGATTCATATACAAAGTGACATTAACATAATTTAAAATTGTGGGCCATGAATATCAGGGGAAAAGAAAAATGAATGAAGGAAAACTTTTAAATTGTAGAAACAAAAAAGAAAATTAAGCAATGAAAAAGAGATTACGGGCCTAATATCTATTAGAAAATGTATAACTGAAAATTTATTTCTCATTGCAAAGCCTTTTTAATAGCAGCTCCTATTGAGGGATGAGCTTTGGTGCAGTATTACAGAGTATTTCTCTCGTGTGAGGTCTTTCAATATATAGTCCTTCACTTTTCCTTGATGTTAATACCAACAGGAACCGAGTATCTCATTTTACATGTGTAATATGGACTGGTTTACCATTTACATTTTTAAAAATTGTATTACACCTGTGTACCATGGCATGCCCACAGCTGTGCCATGGCCTGGAGAGAGGTCAGAACTGGTTCTCTCTACTACGTGCAACTCCAAGATTGAGTTCAGACCATCAAGCTTGCTGGCATGTGCCTTTTCTCACTGAGCTGTGGCTCCCATTCTATTTGCATTTTAATTACAACATAAGGCCCTCTGAGTGGCACAGAGCAGGGGGCATGATCTGAGATTACCTTTAATCTCAGATACTCACATGAAGAAAAGACCCAGTTAATCATTAAAAAAAAAAACCATGTGTGGCCTCACTTCTACCCTCTGTGTAGATCTACCAGAATTCTTTCTGTAAATTGGAGAGCTAAGGAAGAAAATGCTCCTTTACCCAGGTTCTTCTGTCTCCACAGAAGGACACAGTGATCCTAACGCTAAGCAGAACTGCACACTTATCAGATTTACATGTGGTAAACACAGTCAAAGGTGATGGCGAACACTGGAAATACATGAGCCAGAGGAGAAAGGCTCAAAGAACAATGCTGGCAGGGACCTATATAGAAACAGAAGCTGTCTTAAATATCATTTAGTTTTCTATATCCCGTGCATCACACCTTTCCATAGATCCCTTTGCTTGGGTCAGTATGGCCTATGTACTCCCCAGAGGCTCTTAGGTTTATTCGTTTGAAAGGGAGAAAATTTATTTTAAGATAGTAAATTGCCTTTTGAGGATTAGATCTCAATTTCGTATCATTAGTAAATGTTTCTACCTTTCCATAATACACCTCTTAGGTTTCATAGTATCTGAATTCTCTTAATCTGTCCAACCACATGATTGGACGGTCAGATTTCCACCTCCACACCAGCTCATAGTTTGCTTCATGGAAGCCTTCATTTCTGGTGCCACACAGAGGCTAAAAATAACTTGGAGGGATGGGGAAAGTAAAACGATGTCATAAAAGCAGAAGAGGAACTACTGAGAAACAATAGGATGATTTAATACCTTGATATCAGTCTTCTCTTTGCAGAGAAAAAGTAGAAAATGATAAGGATACTGTGGTGGGGTTTGAATGAAAACGGCCTTTATAGGCACATAGGGAGTGGCACTGTTGTGAGGTGTGGCTTTGTCTTAGTGGCTGTGGGCTTGTGGGAGGAACTGTGTTGCTGGGGGTGGACCTCGAGGTTTTAGAAGCCTAAGCCAGGCCCACTGGCACTCTCTCTTCCTGCTGTCTGCGGAAGGGTATGTAGAATTCTCAGCTACCTGTCCAGCATCATGTCTGCCCATGTGATGTTCTCAACATGATGATGACGGACTAAACCTTAGAACTGTAAGCCAGCCCCAATTAGATATTTTCCTTTATAAGAGATGTCATGGTTATGGTGTCTCTTCACAGTTGGAAAGTTCTTAAGACAAAAGTTGAACAGTCAAGCTTGGGAAAACATCTGGGATCTTATAGAGGACCAGAAACATGAAGTCATTTCTCTGTGCTGATGAAAACTGAAGTAGTGGCAAACGAAGGCAAGAGGGTGTGTAGAAACACTGATGTATTAATTTATTTACCCAGTGAAGAAGAATGCCACACAAGTGCCTGGTTACCAAGCTTCTAGTTACAGCCAGAATGATCCAGGGAAGCTCAAAACTTCTACTACAGGCTACACTGGCATTAGTAACCTAAACCTAACTACTGTGTACTATGTGACATTATGCATACTGGGTACATGCTCCTACGTTGCTAAGTTTGTAATGGGCACAAAAGAGGAATCATGAATATTTAATGCCTGTGATGTTGGGGGTGCTATACCAAATTGTCAACATAGTCATTTATTTAAACCTCCAACACCGTCTTGTTGTCAGCTTTACATAAAAAGGGGTACCCCAGGGAAGTTAAAAATACCAGATATCAAGCAGCTGCTAGTTGAGGCCATATCGTGCACAATCTAGTATTTCACACTGCATTGCCTCCAGTGGCCACTCAGACAGGAGGCCTCATGGGCCTGTGTGTTTCTGAATTCACTGGGAGCAGCAGAAGCAGGAAAGGAGACCGCAACTGTCCCTTGATGGTTTTTGACCAAGACATATAAGATCCGAAGAAAAGGGAAGGCAAATAAGAACCAGAAAAATGAATAGATGCTGAAATCCCTGCTCTGAATTCATAGTTTAGTTTTTCTTTATTTCCAGGCATGAAAACTTTAAGTTTCTCTTGAAAAATTTTTATGTGTGAAAATATTGTGACTGTTGTTTTAGAGATATAGATAACATGTCAAGGAATCACATTCACTTAAACACACCATTCTTTCTCATACTAGAATTTGGAGTCAGCAAAATGAGAGCTCCACTGTTATTTAAAATGATACAGTTATTTTGATGGAGTGCCTTACTTCTTAAACGCTGAGATATTTTTCAAAGTGAAAAAATTAAACTGGAAAAAGGCACATAAGAGGTGTGTGAAGAATGGATCATTAAGGACAAACATGGAGGATTACACTTTCGGAACTTTGTACCCCACCTTAAAAATGATCAACTGGGCAGAGCAATTCAATCTAGTCAACCCTGCCATTAACTGTTGAGTTAAAATGTATTGTCTACTTCACCTTGAGCTGGGGGAGCAACATGGATATTTGAGTTTAGCCTAAAGCATTGTGGAAGGAGATGGAATGAAATCTCTAGAATTCTGTCTCACTGGTGGCCTACAGCAAAGAGTTGAGGTTATAATGGTTCTAAGGCTCAGACAGTATTGCAAGTGTCCAAGAGAATGGAAAGCAACTATAAAAATGATTGACATGTTCTATAAAGTAGACTTCCACTGCCAGCCATCTAAATATGATTCATTAATCATACTATAAGCGCTTGACAGCTGACTGACAATAACAGATTCTCCCCCCGAGAAAGCTACATCGAAACTTAAGAGCAGCTTATTAATGTTGATGCTATTTAAGCTGCGTGCCATGCATCATACAGAAGGCAGAGAGCTTCTTGTTGCCCAGCATAATTGATTCCAGCATACCTTGTTACCACAGTGCGCATTACAGTCTTCTGATGCTGCCCCAATTACAGAGGGCTGATTGGTTTTACAAGAGAAGAAAAGAAGAAAGCACAGAAGAAATTTCTGAATTAAATTACCCAAATTATTAAGAGACTTTTATGAAAATATTTAATTGATTTCTCCAACTCAAGGACTTCAATAGTCAGGATCTAAAATGTTGCCGAGTGTCAGTGCCCCAACAACTGTGGCAATGTTGCAAACTTCAGGCCTTTGTTTGCTATATTTAAATATTTTCCACAGAAGTGGCCTTGGCATCTAGTTAGGCTGTTTCCTGAGATAGCCCAAAGGAAGAATAAAAGTCAAATTTGAAATAAAACACAGGATGAGAAGGTAAAGGGTGTAAGAGTAACACCTTGTTAGGACTAAACCTACGTGTCAACCTGGGGAAGACACCAAGTCACCCCACAACCAGGTTTTCAAATGTGTGAAGTTTCTGACAAATGAAAACACACTATGACTTTACAGCTTCTAGAATGGCCATCACTGATGTCTAAGAGGATATGCCTCTGAGTCTTTCTTCCTAACATCTTCCTGTGTGTCACACCGTCCCATCCCCACCCCACCCTCCAGTCCCAATTTCTTTCCTAGCTCTCTGGAGTTCTGAAGTGATTCTAATGGGTTGAAAATCAAAGAGGCAGGGTTTGGACCCTGATTTCAGCTTTGGCCAGTTGACGGCCTAGGCTGAGTGAATCAGTTATCTCTAAGATGATATGTATTTCTGGTCTACAGGGTTGTGGGTAATTTACAGCATAGAAGTACCTCTGATCAGTCAATACTGTCAATGTTAGGGATTGGTTTTAGATTGTAACTGCTCTGTGTTTAGAAGTAGATGTTTGGTACATGTAATCTGGCCATTGTTGAAGCGACAGATAAGAATTTAGACTAAGTTTTGCACTGAAGTGGGTTGTTAGAGACAATATAATTCTTCAGTTAAACAGTAGGGAGAACTAAGTTACAGGTACCCTTAAATAGCCTGCTTTTTTTAAAAAAGTGTTTCTGTAACTATGAAAAATGAATGTATATTGAGTGCTGACTCCACACTGCCTGCTTTCTTCCTGTGAAGACTGTAAAATTGAGGTCTTCCTATGCTCTCCTACCTTGTCAGCTGCTTCTTGATAATTCAGTATTTTTGTACTATTTGATTGGATTTATGTTAAATATATTAACTGCTATGGTAATTATTTCTTGCTGTGGTCATATCTCAATGGGATAGAAAGGACGTGTAGCCTATTACGAAAACAAGAAACAAAAATCACACATTAACATGGTCAGGGAAACTGAAAACCAAAGTATCTTTGCCACAATGCATGTGTCTAAGTACAGGAAATGGGGACCCTCTGCTATAGTCATTGGGAGATAAAGCTGTACCCAAAACACAGCTATGTTAGTGGGACTGATCACCCAGTGGTCCAACCATTTGCATCATTACAAGTTTAAATTATTATTCTATAAATTTAAAATTTAAAATCTTCTGGTTTCACATGTAGGATTATAGATCATGCCTCCTGACTTAGAGAAATTGCTTTTTCAGCCTCATTCCTTTTGGGGGTTTTGTTATATATACTTCAAGGAATAATATATATTCTCATCTCATCAGCCTCGACTAATATACCTATTTTTTCCCTTGAATGTTTTTACGGGTATTTTTTTTTTTAAAAAAAAACTGATTTAATAGATACAGCTCCTCCCTCAACACAAAGCCCAGAGCCCAGCAGGAGCTGTTAAATACCTTCCGAGTTTATTGTTTTATGAGTAGCTGATTCTCATTATACTTAGCCAGCTTCCCCTAGGTGCACAAAATATGGGTCAAGTCCTATTTCCGCGGCCTTATTAAGTCAGGTAACATTTTTAACCATCTATGGCTTTGTTTTCAAGAAGTTTTCCCCAAAGATGTTTTTAAAAAGCCACTTTCCCCGAGCTTTGCGTAATTGTTTTCCTACAAACCTCAGAATGTTTAGACTCTTCTGCTGTAAGCGTTTTGCATCTTGCCAATTAAAATCCTAGCCTTTTGGCCTCAACTTCCTTCCCCTGCTTGGTGGGAGCATCTGTGTTTGCCGCGTTCTTGTGTAGTTTAACTGGAAGTGCCAATCAGTGATGATTGATCACGCTTTCAGACAGCAGCCTGGACCCTGCTTCGGCACTCCACGCGCATTTGCCATTTTGATTAATGAACGTGAATCAGGGGTGACAATTCACATTTGTGAGTGCATGAAAGGAATTATCAGGATTGGGTGTGGGGAAGCCACAGCTCCTATTCCAAATGCACTGAAGACAAACAGGCCTCGGAGACCTTCTTGCCTGTCACCAGGGAGCATCTGGAACGGGAACTAAAACACAGGCAGCTCAAGCCCTCTTCCGTTATCTTGATCTCATGAAAGATCTTTACGTTTGAAAGCACCAAGTGATTTTGAAACATCATTTCTGTGTTTCCACACACTCACAGAGGCTATGTCCTTCACTACCAAATAATGAAGTCCTAATAATTGTTTGTGAAAGAAAATGGTGAGCTCATTTAAGTGTATTACCTTAACTTACATAAGCAATAAAATTTAAGTGTTTCTTTGGTGTCTAGTCAATGAATTTTATATATCTTTTATTTTCCTTTTGCCAATATTACCTTTAATAAAATGAGGTCATCAATGAAGAACTTCTTTTAGTATTGAGGCCAACATAACAGTGACATGTGACAAATAAGACATCATATAAACAAATAAACATCATATACTAGGAACATCTTCTTTGCTTTGCCTATGAATAAAACTGGCATAAGTGATACTTCCAGGCTTAAGTCTTCAAACGAAATATATCCTATGCGAAATGGAAATCTCATTTGTAAGTCTTGTGTATCCATTCTGATTGACCTGCTTGACATTTATTGCTATTTGGTTGATTGTTTTTTATTGTTATTGTTTTAGGTTACTGTTTTAGATGGGTCTTGCTATGTGGCCCAGGAAGCCTGAAATTGCTATGTAGACCAGGCTAGCCTTGAACTTATAGATATCACCACCTCCTGATATTCAATTTCAAATACCCTAATTCTAATGGCCCCAGGCACTATGCTAAATGGGTATGAATGTGTGAGGGTGGGAATGTATCATTCTCAGACTTTCCCTCTTTATTTCCCTAGAAAGGGGACTATTTCACTTTTCCTTTGTAGTTAAGATCCCTTTGAAAGGATCTGCAAAGAAGCTGCTGGAAGGGTTGGTTAAATTTGGGTCCATTTCCAAGAATCGCAGGTTATGTGCTGTTGAATGGTCATCTGCATTTCCAGGAGTCTCAATAAAGTCCCAAATAAAAGATGAATAAATGAACGTTTATAATTAACATGAACCATAGTGTCAAGAGTCATGCAATCTCTACTTTCTTAGTATTGTCATCAATTGATATGGGTCTCATTTAGTCTAAACTGAAGCCAATGCGGATGTAGGAAATGAGTGGTGTGTTTGGTTTCATGTTTTCCACAGTGAGCCAGTGTGCTAGGTGTTATGGATACATACACCAGAGAAGAGCATGGCAAGGAGAGTAATGGGAACAGGTGTCCAACGAGACAAACAAGAGCAATCTCAAGTGTAAGACTGTATTTTAAAAATCACCAGAAATGAAGTTCCTCAGAAACACAAGGAAGGAGAAGGTGAATAGAGGTTGGAGACAATGAAGTGGTATGGATGTCAGAAACTGCAAAATCTGCCCCTTTGACTAAGCCCATGGCAGAGAGGGGTAAATAATGCCAGCAGGAGCTCACCAGTAGCTCCTGTGACTAGGAGTGTGCACACGGTTCTAAGATCCTTTCAATAAAGAAAAAGCATACATAGAAATGACAAATGTGTGGTGTTCTAGAAAACCTAAATAGGCATGAGTACCAAATTTTATTTTATTGGCTATTTTGTTTGGACCAGCAACAAAAGTACAGTTGATTTGAAAACAATTAGATGTGTAGAGTTGACTGTCAAATTTTTCTGCAGTAAAAGAGATACCAAAAAACTAGGCCAGCAGATGGGCTGTCAAGGTGTACCATTGCCCTCCATCACTTCTGCTGATGCATCAAGTCCTACAGTCCAAACCCACAAAGACAAGCATAGCCATCAACTACACAATCTGAAGTTAATCTTGCTATTTCTTTGCATTATTAAGGGGCCTTGCCTTCTTACACATGGAACATAGCTTTTAAGACAAGTTCATGCAATCTTGTGAATAATTTTTTTATTAATTTTCAAATTGAATAACTGCATCTTTTTTAACTGGTGAGATAACTTGAATCCATTTGTCAGAATGTAGAGCCTCCTAATGATTATCTGTAGAACAGATTTTTTTTCTGTTAAGAAGTGAGGGGTGTGTGTGTGTGTGTGTGTGTGTGTGTATGTGTGTGTGTATGGTGTGTTAATAATGCCTTTTATGCCTTTTTTCTTTGTGTAGTTAAAATTATTTGTTTCCTAAGTTCTTTACTGCCAAACATTTATGATAACCAATCATTTAAAAGATGATACAACATCAAGGTACAATTCTAGTGGAAATGTACAGAATGTGTAACTGTCGACAGAAAGGCTTTTCAGTGCTGAATGTGTACCTATTGTCATGGGCTATTCTCTAGTGTCAACTGGAAAGAAAGATGGCCCTGAGCTGGTAAAAGTTGTGAAATCAAGGCTACTTCAGAAGCACTCTCAGCTCTGAAGATGCCCAGGGATGTTCCTTGCACACCACACATAGTATGTTTAGAGGTCATTTGCTGGCTCCAAAAGTCCACTAAAGCTGGAACAGGAGACCTCTTGAAGCAGCCCAGGACATCTTCAGATGGCTGCACTAACAAGTTTCCTTATATTTTGGCAATGCTGCCTCTTTATTACCAGCATTTTCTGGCTCAATTTTGTCTTCTATAACCACACAGTATATGGCCTTCAAATATCTGAAGGCATTTAAGATTAATTTCCTTCCAGTTTTATCAGATCTCTGGACTAGTGGCTGGCAAAATTGAATCCGGACACTGTCTACAAAATCTTTCTGAATTAGTATATGCACACAGATAATGCTTGTTAGTCATGTAATTCGGCCCATTGATAAGTAGGAGCTGATTCATGTCCAATGTTGGCCTGAAAACATGTCTCTGCAATGTCTTTCTCATGCCTCTGGAATCTGTGCCACATGGAACTGTACCTCAGAATAAAGTGCCCGTGTTTTAGTTATGATTAAACCTACAGGATCAAACTGACTTTAGAAAAGGCAGAGTGTGCATGCTCGGAGACAGTCAGGCAGAACACCATGTAGTGCGTATTTTTAGCCAGCCCGTCTTTGATTTAAGATTACACATTTCAGATAGTTTGCCTCCCCTTATACAAATTACCACTCTCCCCCATCATAGCTGTCCTATTTTTCCTCACAGTATTTATCACCTGTTTTATATTCATCCCTTTGCCTGAAGTATTTTACTAGAACATAAATCCCAACATTATTAGTTCCCACTGCCAAAACTTTAAATCCTCGGCTCTTCCCTGCTAAATGATGTTTGGCGAGGTCTTTGTCATGAGCTTGGCATGATTCAAGGAGGGCCTGTCAGAGAGGCCGGAAATACATTCCCTCTGACACACATCCTTACCCACTCTGGCATCCACGCTGACTACGTTCTGCTGTTGTATATCCCTCCCCAAAATGTATTAGAGAGAGTCTGATAATTAAATATAAGAAGTAATTTTATATAAAGCCATAGGCATACAGTAAGTGATGGAGATAGAATTTGAACCCAGAGAAGACCATGAGGTTTGGGAAGAGCTTTGCTGTTTAAAAGGTCCCAGTGCTATGTCTAAAGGAGGCTTTATTGTAAAAAAAAAAAAAAGGAGCAGACTTGGAACTAAGGAAATGATGTTTGGGAAATGTACAAGCTTGTGTGGAGATTGAAGGAGACCTCAGAAAGACGTGGGAGTTAGAATAGACTAGGAGAATTCTTGCGTGTTTTAGGGATAGAGGCTTCTGGCCTGGGAAGTACCAACCAGACTTACTGGTTTCTTTCTTGGTAGATGTGCTTGCCCAGTAGAAACTCCATGATCATTAACAGGAAAATACCACTTTTTAAGGTGGTATCAGTCACAACTGTGTAAAATACTTCTTAGTGGGGTAGAATGTTCAATCAATAAAGCTAGATTATTTTTATTAAAAATTTTAGAAAGGAAAAAGCCCTTAGATATTCTAATGGTCTGTGACCCTCCAGAGATACCCTGGCATACAGACCTTCTGTGTCATTAAATGTTCATGGGGAAGAGACCCTAGCGAAAGGACACAGGATCTGATGCAAGAGAGCAGAAGTCAGAAAGAAGCCTATTTCCAAAATAATTTGTTCTTGTGTTGTAAGGAGTCTCCTTATCAGGCCATAGTGAATGCAGGATAATAGTATTGAAGGAATAGCCTCTGGGCACATTTAGATCTAGGCAGTCCTGGAGTTATTTTGTGTTCAGCATCTACCATTGACTGCTAAAGGTTTTTGAAGTATTCATGAATTAAAACCTTGCAACAAATTTATGAGAAAGGCTGGGACTAAGACTGGCCAAGTCTTAGAATGAAGACTAAGTTGTGTTCTAGCCTTTCTAATTTCCCTGAATGGAAATGAGACCTCCTGTGTAGGGTGTGTGTGTGTGTGTATGTGTGTGTGTGTGTGTGTGTGTGTGTGTGGAGAGAGAGAGAGAGAGGAGAGAGAGAGAGAGAGAGAGAGAGAGAGAGAGAGAGAGAGAGAGAAATCACAAAAGATACCATCCGCAGGCCAATGAGGACAGTGCTAGGCAAAAATGGGAGCTACCCAATAGCCATGTGTGAAGAGCACCCCGTGTTAGTCTTGATAAGTCATGGTTCATGACTTTGGGTTCTCTCAACAATTCTGTTCTCTTTTAGTGCACAATGCTGTTATGTGTCTTGTAGTTAGTGTGACAATTGAGAAAGAACAAAGTGTTATCAGTGGGAAACTGGGTGTGGGCACATGCAAACTGTGACACATTCATAACTTCTCGGGTGTGGAGGCACATTAAAATGAAATTTATTTTGAAAATGCTCACTCCCAGCAAAGACTTACAACCTATTAACCTGAACCCTTCTAAGATCCAATTCCATCAATTCAGCTGACCAATAAATGTCATGAAATCTCCACCCCCAATAGCACAGAGGTTGAAATATTCCAACCGGTAGCCAGCAGATGGCAGAAACACCCAAGTCTCTGAACCAAGACCTGAAATCCGGCTTCCCACAGTGGAGCCTTTCATTTTCCATGGAGTTTCAGCTCATTTATAATGCCAAACGCATCAAATCTGCTGCCTCCTAATATACGGCTCTTGCTGGAACTAAGATGGGCATGAGTGTGGGGTGGATGCCACAGCCCAACGGCACGGCCTGCACCGTCTTCCCCACTGAGCTAAGGAAGCAGCTTTCATTCCGAGCACTGCAGGCTCAGTAGCTCATGCACTGCCCAAGTACACTGTCAACAAGCAGATGGCCCATATCCTCAGCCCATTTTTGTGTTCACCTGATGCTCAGCGTGGCAAGAGCTTGCCTTGTCTCTTCTGGATGTGGGTGGCAGTTCTGGAGAGTGCTCAGGGGTCATCAGCTGTGCTGGCTTTAGTTGTGGAAGCTTGTAGCAACAACCGAGGGGCTGCGTTGCTCTCTGGTTTAAAGGAAAAGCAGTCTGTAGAGCAAAGGGGCTTCTCTTCGGCAGATTAGTAGCTGGAGATAGAATTCACATCTGGCTAAAGGTGGGTTTTTCTTATGTCTGGGAGAAGGGTAGATAATTTATATGGGCAAGTGGAAGGTTATATAGAAAAAAAAAAAAAGGATAGTAGACATTTTAGGCCGCAGCAAGGAATTTAAGGCTAATGGGTTCCATCTGATCTAAAGCCAATTATGCTAATGGTTCTCCTAGCTAGAAAAGCCACAGCCATAAGTCAACACAGACCCTCGGCGCTCTGCGTTTGCATGGACCCCGGAGTGCTACTGTTCCTCTCATTGTCTGCGTGTACTCAAACTTAAAACCTCCCCGGCTCTTTGATTTATCTGTGACTTCTCAGGTGACTGGACTGGAGGAGTGCGTAGCCCTACAGGCTGAGTTTCACATTCTGTTCAGGGGCCCTGAGAGAAAAATAGGCACAGGGTGCAACAGAAAGAAAAGCTATCTTTCTCTGTAGGTTGATGGCTTTCATCAAATGGAAAGAGACATTTTAATTCTGCTGTGCAGGAAGTTAAGGAGTGTGGCAGGCTGGTGCTCACAGCTGATTCACTTTATAAACAGTTACCTTCTGATGGTACATGAAGAGAGCACAGCTAAACAGGGTGTGATGCTAAGCGTCCTTTGCCTCATGCTTTCTCGGAAGCAGGCCAGTCTGGCTAATCATTCATACCCTGTGGGGAAGTCGTCTTTTATTGCTAATGACAAGCACTTACTTACTACTCAGATTCTCACACCTGATCAATCTTAGGCCTTCTCAGTTATCCCTTTGAAATTCCTCTCCCTGGAACTTTCTAGAAACAGCGGCTAAACACTTGCCTTCTCCCAACTGTGGAGGCGTTCTGTTCTAAACTGAGGAGTTTTGAGGGCTTCTAATTCTAAACGTCACCAAAATATGGATTCAGATGAAGCTCAGGATGGCAGATCTCCCTGTCTGCTGTGGCGATCCAGTTTAACTTAAGGGCACCTCTTGGGTCAGGTACACAGCTAAAACGCAGACAAATACAAAATCTGAAGTCTTTGGCGCATTTAGAACTTGAAAGCATTGCAATGCAGCAACCATTTGCTCAAGGTAAAGCCAGTCTAACACACGTGACCTCAAAGACTTCTAGTTATAAGGAATCCTACAGCTCTGTGCCACTCAAGATTATTAAGAATCAGTATCTAAGAAAATAAGAGATAAAATATGATATATGCCTGTTTTGGCCTTATTTGGTTCCCCGGGCCCACAGTTTATAAAACCTAATAAGCTGAAGCACCTTTTGTAATTCGCAAACTGAACCAAGAAGCAAATGCTTGCTTTATCAAAAAGAACACTTAAGACAGTAAGAAGCAAAGTTAACTGGAAGCTCTTATTAAGTTCATTAGGGTATATTAGGGAATCTATAGTGAAACTATAGGGGCTACGTTTGTTTCCGTTTTCCTTAGGTGAGTCAGTAAGTCCTGGCTTGAGAGTATGGCTGGACCTGGCTCTAGTCTGTGTGGCATGTGCTTTAAAACAAACAAACCAAAACCCAAAAATAGAAGAATGAAAGTTATGACGACGTTCAAGTGACTATTAATGATTTGTGTGCAGGAATAGAAGACTTTTGAGACGGAAGAATTGAAAGCCTTAAAACAGTCTTGAGGATTGGCTGTGGAGCAATTACGACAGTCTGCCTGAAAGGCACCTAGAAAAGCTCCCGGATGTTGAAACTGTTCTTCCCTCGCTGCTCTGCAGGGCAACCACCCTAGTGGACAGAAAGTGGCGACATGAAGCCAGGGTTGTGATTCTAAGCCAGACGGCGATGACGGCTCAGAAAGTTCTCCCTTTCCCACCCCACCCTGCTTTTCTACCTTTTTGTTGTTGTTTTTGTTATTTTTGTTTTGTTTTGTTTTAAATGAAATGCACCACAAGCGTCAGCCACTTAGGCTCCAATAACTGAGAAGCAAGTCGGCTTAAAAAAAAACTTCCCCCAGTTTAAACTGCGCCTGGCCTGTCTATCTGGAAAGCTAAGCACAGATTTTATCAGATTTATGCTGTGCTGGGTAGGAAGTGACCATCTATGGATCTAGAGTACCTTTGCGTGGGGTTGGGAGAAGGCCGTGTGAACTGCTTCTCTTTCCACTAGGGGTTGTGTCAGCAGATTTAACAAAGGACTGTGTGAGCAGCTCACAAGGGGCACCAGTGCGCTCTGGATGGGAAACACACCCACCACAGCAGAGAAGGCAGATGTTTGGATGTTCTCCCCAAGAGTGGACCGAGACAGTGCTGCAGGACTTCTCTACGATGGGTGGGTTTGATGGACCTGGGACATGCTCCATGCACACACAAAAATGGCTGCTTATATCTTAAAATGGGTGGCAGATTCAATATTTTATTTGTTCTTTCGGTAGTCTTTCATCCTCTAGTTCACTGATAATTTATTAGATTTTATTTTTTAAGTCAATCAATTTTCCCAATTTAGGCATAAAAACACAGGAAGGTAGCCTCGTTGTCTGTTTTATTATAGCTTGATTTTCCCAATGACTTGGGGCAGCAACAACATATTTTGGTTTTGTGGAATAGAAATGGGTCATTATATCCAAACATTAAGTCTTTAGAAGAAAAATCTCATGTATAAATTTGCATTTTAAAGTCCAGAAAGGGCACTTGGAATAATAGACTAAATTAGGAGACAAAATTGCGTTCTAATTGGGGTTCTCCTAGAAACATAGCCTGGCACAGACAGTACGTGGGCTCAGACCTCTGATTCGCCACTGAAGTAGTTAAACTCAACTCCAACATTCTGTCATCTCAGAACTGTATCTATTGAATTCTTGATGTTTAAAAGCAGCTCGGCCCTATTAAGAGTACCAATTACCCTTAGATTAGCTCTTATTCATTACATCTCAGCTACTGTTTGTAAACAGAGCAAAAGAGGAGACTGCCGAATCTGGGACAGGATCTGAATACCATGTGGCGACGCGCCCTGACTAATGGAAAAAGTGTGTTCTAAAGTGGAAAGCTGCGGAAAGCGTGGAAATCAATAGGAAATCTCAAGGTTTCATCTCAAAACGTGCTTTTAGAATGGGGCATTTTGCCATCAGATAAGAAAAGTAAAATAAATAAATAAATACAATCATGGAAAATAACAGGACTCTTCTTCAGAAATCAACTTTGCCATTCTTTTTGAAGCCCTGTACATCTCACAGAGCCGTCGTAAGGAGTGAAGACCCTACTCCTCCCAGTTACTTGCCGTGGAAATTTCTGTGTTTCTCTAGGCTTTCCCTCAAGTTTTCCCTTTATTCAGCACTGACATTTCTGCAAATCTCCTCTAAACATTATGAGAGATAGATGTGACTTTTTATTTGCCGTGCTACCTATGACTTAGGATTGTCTGGGTCGCCCCTTTGGGCTTTATTGAAGCATGCCAACCAAGAGGCTGCAGCAATAACATTTGCTCCTCCTGCTGCACCGTGATATATCGACATGTATATAACAATATGTTGTAAATTGAAATAAAATATGCATTTTTTCATAATTTATCAGCATTGCGACAGCACAGAGTAGGCAGCCTTATGAATAACACAGCGCACTTCAGCAGGCATTATGTACAGCAGGTGATGAACGCAGCCTCTCCCCTGGCATGCCAGGAGTCTTGTAACGCAGAATGCATTACTTCAGCCCCATGGAAATAAATCATTTTCGTATGGCAGTAGGCTCTGGCTAACTTTTACTCCGGGGCCTGAGAGAGCAGTGTGCCAGAAGGCCCTGGATGTTTTTCTGGAGTGTTTAGACTGGCTCCCGCTCCCCTGGGTAATGTTCTGAGTGAGCGATATGGTTAGGTAACAAGTGGCAGTATTTCTTAGGTATCGATAGAGGGATGTCTCCTGTTGTTTTATTGCCTGCCGTGGATGATTTTGTCCTAATTGGAGAGGTAGTTCTTCTTCATGTCTCTATTTACAATATGGCATGGCGTCTCCTTATAAAAAAAAAGGGGGGGGGGAGGGAGTCGGGCTGTGATCCGAAGCACCTGCTCTACATGCCACCCCTGATTTCTCAGCTCTTATCGCAGGGAGGAGAAATCAATGTGTCCTCACTGCCAGCTATCACCCTGAAAAATACAGGTGCCCTCCCAGCAACTGCTGGTCTGGAAGTCACAGTGGCCACCAGTTCGTGTGTTTGAACGGTGGGAAGCTGGCTTTATTAATAACAAGTCTCAATTAGCTCTACATGTATGATTTGAGGCAACATATTTGCATATCTTTGTTCTCCTACCAACGTCACCTACCGCAGAAACAACGATTTGGAACATATGTGGAAGGGGCCAGTTTTCGCTGCTTTGACTGAGCATGCACACCTGACTTTTGGCATGTAATCTCATCATGTGATACTTAACGAAGATCTGAGTCGAAATTATAAGAAACTTTTAATGGGAAATAACAGCTGTTGAAAAGAAGCCAAGGCAAATATTTCATTTTTGTCTGTATTTTCTTGGGTCCCAGCTGTGTGAATTAATTCTGAGGAAACACTTCAGCTGCTGATACCCAACACACTTGACCCAATTCTTCTCTGTTGACCTCAAGACTCATATATTAGGTTCACACTAATCCAAAACCACTAAAGGAAACAGTGATTTGATGTGTCTGCTGTCTTTCACTGAGGTCTAAATAACATGCTTTACAGCTAAAGCCCATTTGAAAACTTTGAATTTATGTTGTGTAGCGATTGTGCACGCCTTTAATCCCAGCACTCGGGAGGGAGGCAGAGGCAGGTGGCTCTCTGAGTTAGAGACCAGCCCGATCTACAGAGTGAGTTCCAGGACAGTCAGGGCTACCTAAAGAAACAGAGCAACAACAACAACAACAACAACAACAACAAAAACCAAACCAACCAAACAAACAAAAACAAAACACAAACGTTTGTACTTATTCGAGTCATAAGACTACAAAAATAGTGCATTGGAATCTGGGGTCTATTAACCTACATGAGATGGCCTTGACCCTCTCATACAAATGATAATGAACGTGCCCTAAAGAAGATTTAGACTGAACCGGGTGGTAACAACAGTCAGGTCCATCATCCCTTTGTGTCACCACAATATAGGTGCAGAGACAGCTAGAAGAAGCACATTGAGCCGTATGAAAATGCCCTTTTAGACCACGTCAAGTTCACTTTATTTGGAAGCAAAGAGGTCACTGGTACAGCTCACAGGCATGGTGTCCTTGTCCATTCCAGACCAAGTGGCTTTCCTGAACCAGCAGGTCCTCCAAGCAGCTTCCACAGAAGAGATGGCCACAGCCCCACAGGGGACTAGGAGAACATGGAAGCTTGGCTTTCAGCTTTGAAGACAGATGGCCCCTCTTTGCCTCCAGATGAGGGAGAGTGGATCCATCATAAAGTCCTCTCTCTTTGTGAATAGATCTAGAGAAGCGGGAGGAAAATCGACTTGGGATGGAAACTGAACCTCCTGTGATAGTTACAAAGGACCGAGACTCTGAAGGATGCCAGTACAGGGCCCAGGATTTTAATAGAACATTTTAACATTCAAAGACAATTTTTGGTCTAGATACTGGAGATGCCAAGTTAGCCACTCTGCGGTGTAGCCCTGTGAAATAGAGTTAAGTAGCTTACTGATTGTCTCATTTTCTGTTAAATTTCTTTTCCCCATTTAATTCAGGAAAACATAAAATATATAGAAAATCCTTTCACATAGATGTGTGAAAGAGCAACTTTATAGAATGTACCATCCTTTCTCATTTCTAGGAAAATAAAACCTGACCAGAGGAACTTGACACAGGCTTTCTTTTGCACTATAGCTTAGGGGGACATTGCCTGCCTTGGCAGGGAATCCTGGTGGCAGGAGCATCAGGAGGCTGGCCACATTGGATCCTTACTCAGGAACCCGAGAGCGATGGATGCTGCTTCTCAGCTCCCTGTATCCTTTCCAGGATCCAGGGCAAGGGCAGGGCCTCACATTTCAATGACCTCAATCTAGAACCTCCCTCCAGAAACGCTCAGAGGTTTGACTCCTAGGAAATTCTAAATCCTGTCGAGTTGAGACCTGACATGAACCTTCACAGGAAAACACTTCATACACCATCATTAGAGTGCACACGGAAATGTGGACACAAGAGCAAGCCTCTCAACCTGGGGAGACAGTTTAGTAGAATGACGTGTAAAATTCAGGCATGACATCACTACAGTTAAGGAAGCAGCAGGAATAACAACTGGAAATCTGATGTCTAAACCTGGGAGGGACAATTACTCCATATGTTTACCTGAACTCAGCAAAACAAATTTCCAAGGAGATTTCCTGTCATTCTTAAAAGTCTTTCATGGACTCACTATTCTTCTGGGCCTGGAATGGATACTTTTCAATCTTTAATTTTTGTTCATAAAACTTATATTCTCCAATTTAATATAAATCAGTCCACACCTTTCTACTTTTGCATATGCATGGTACTGGGAATGAATCAATTGTCTATGCTAGGCAAGCATGCTGTCACTGAACTATGACCCTAAGCCTTTTGTTAAAGGGTTGGTTTTATCTTGAGAGAGACTGTGCTGACTTGCCCACATTGACAGAGTCTCAATCTGTCATCCAAGCTGGCCTTGATCATGTTCCTCCTGAGCAGCAGGGACTACAGGACAGGCTTTTAATTCATTTCTTAAACAGTCTTAGGATTTCATGTTGTCTTTCTGTGCCTATTGGGCAAAGCATCAACTTAAATGAAAGAATAAAGAGTTTGTTTTCAAGAAATGAGATAGATTTTAATTGTGTCCGAGGTTGTACTTTCTTTCACATTCTCCGATTGATCCTGAGGACTATGAACAATGGTCCACTATGAGCAATGGAATTTACCTAACCTTGTCAAGATATCTGAATGTGTTGTCAAAGACAATCTGGAAAGGTCTTTCCCCATATTTAGCATGCAGACATCATTTTACTTGTGAACATCATGAACTAGGAGCATCATGGACAAAGACGAGCTGAACAATTTTCTCAGAAATGTCATCATTTGAAACACTTGTCAAGCGTGCATAAACCTGGGGCTTCTTTACAAGCACCATATGAACAGGGTGTGGTGGTGCATGCCTGTAATCCCAGCACTCAGCAGGGGAGATATGACAGCAGGAGATTAGGGCCATCCTAGGATATTTGAAATCCTGGCACAAAAACCAAGCAACCAGCAGTACTTCTGAAACGTGATGCTTAAGTGGCTGAACCAAGAATGTCACAGGCTTGCCTCATGTGCTGGGACTCAGTGAACATGGCAGTGCTTTTTGTATGCAACCAGAACTGGAGTTCTCACAGTCTACAGCTGTATACATCTGATGAGACCTTTTATCTCTATCAGCAACTCACCATCTGTACAATGGCAAGAAGTGTTCTCAGGTTTACCAGTAGATTTAGACATGCTTAACTTTTTCTTTATTTATGCTTTATTAAAGGATTTTTGATTTTGGGTCTTCCAAAGTCAAAGTAAGACTATATAGGTACCATGCATTGTTCTTCAGTACAATGTGGATATACCATGTTCATAGTTACTGAGAAATCTTGATCATATAAGCCTTGATTTTCATGCTATATGAACTCAGATCTAATTTTCTTTTTTTATAATTTATTTATTTATTGAAAATTTCCACCTCCTCCCCGCCTCCCTTTTCCTCCCCCTCCCTCCCTCCCCCTCCCTCTTTAGTCCTAAGAGCAGTCAGGGTTCCCTGCCCCATGGGAAGTCCAGGGTCCTCCCCCCTCCCTCCAGGTATATAAAGGTGAGCATCCAAACAAACCAGGCTCCCAGATCTAATTTTAATGCTGTATTAACTCATAATTTCTGAGCAGGTGTTGTGAAGGTTATGAAGGAAATGTGAAACCTGTGTCCACCCTGAAAAGGGCCTATGGGTAGACAGGCAGACGCTGCAATTATGCTTCTGTGAAGGCACCATTACATCTGTGATATTTGCAAGAAGGAACCATTACCTCAAACATGGTACCTTGCTGAAATTCAGCACAGGAAGCCTGCATAGTAAACAGGAGAGGAAGCCAAGACAAAGCCTGTAAGAAGTGCGCAGGCTAAAGAGGTCTTGTATTCATGTATGTAGTGTCTGGCAATCAAAACTAGCAGAGTAGCTCATCAGTAGGCAAGCAAGCATAGAAACAAAGCCCAGACACTGGAAGGTAACAAACATGTTAGTTCATTTTTTGGTGGCATTTTTGAGGTAGGGTTTCTCAATGTAACAACCCTCGCTGTCCTGGAACTTGCTTTGTAGACCAGGCTGACCTTGAACTCACGGAAATCTGCCTGCCTCTGAATCCCATGTCCTGGGATTAAAGCCATGCACCGCCACTGCCTGACAGGAAAGATGGTTCTCAGGCACCAAAGAGATGCTGTCCATAGTTGCAATGAGGAAGCTGTGGGCTACAGTACACAAAGAGGAACATGCAGGACAGTTGCCACTGAACAGATTCCAGAAACTCACATCCAAAGGTCCCAAACGTCTTCGCAAGGTGGAAAATACTTTCTAGAGTATGGTCTTTCTATTACACAATGTGTGAGGATCTGGGTCTCTGACACTGAAGAGCTATCTTGGGGCCATTTATTTCTAGCTTCCTATTGATGGAGTAGGAATCTGTAGGAAATGGGAAGAGGCAATGAAACGCTCTCTCCAACTATTTCACATCAAGGACCAGAAAAAGTATGTGTGACTTTCATTCACATATTATCATCCAGGTGCTAGCTGCACAGCCCTACTTACATACAAAATATCCAGGAAACGTCTTCCTGGTGGGTACACAGTTATCTACCTGCAGGTGTGTCAACAAGGTTCAACCATAGCCGTGGAAGTCTGGCTATTGTCTTCCCCATTCTCAGCTCCTACAGTTCTGTCTGACTCCTTTTGCTTCTGTTCTGGGATGGCTACACTGCCGGTGGCTTCTCTCCACTTAATTGGACATCATAAGAATAAATATCATGGCAAACTGCTAGGTATTTGGGTGTATTCTGTAGCATCTTTATATGCTCTCCCTCCTGTTTGGGGTAAGTAAACTATGAACACATGAACCCAGGGTGTTATAATCCATGTAGCAGAAGTAATTCATCTTGGCCAAAGGAAATCGCCCCGGAAATTACTAGGCGATATGGCATGGATTATTTAGTGGAATGGCTGAAGTTGTTTTCAGTAAAATGCAGTGTATGCTGTGTTCCCTGATCCCATTTGTCCTCTTAAAATTAATTTCTGGAGTGCTCCACAGTTACCTGTTTAATTATTCATTCTAGATGTCACAGAAAATGATGCAGTACTCCAAAACAAAGCCAATGAAACACGTTCCTAATGCTAACTATCAAAGCAGGGAAGCCTGATCATCACAAGCAAGCGAAAGCCTGCGTCTCTCTACATTGCTGCGCCATGCAATGAACATTGTTTGAATTAATTGGAGGGTGTTTACATAAATATGCTCAGGGTTTCTAATTCTCTCTCACTATAGTTTGTAACTAACCATATTTTGTGTTTTATGGGCAAGTGTTCAGCTTATTGTTTGATGGTCTGAAACTTCCACTCCTGTTTGTATGTGGTGCTGTGAAAGGGGCCGGGGCTTGAGCATCTCAGCCCTCAGCCAAGTCTGCCTCTAGCATATTTGCTGATCAGGTTTCTTGGCAGCTTAAAGACTACTCCCCAGGTGCAAAGCATACTTCACCAAGTGGCTTTGTATATGTAGCAAGTAGCTGTCAAATTAAATCTGTGTTTTTGAAACTTGTCTATTACAACTACAGCTGATTGTGTCTTTACGTATGTCAGAATTCTCTAGAGGAATATGTGTGTGTGTGTATAAATTTGCTATGTATTAAACAATTACATATTTGATATGTATTAAAAGGGGACTTTTTAAAATTTGCTTATATGATACGATCTGAGTAGCTCAACAATGGCTACCTCATCCCAAAGGCACTTAGAACCCAGTAGTCTATCTGTTTATGATACAAAAATAGATGTCTCTGTAGTCTCAGTATTGGATTAAAGGCCTCAAGGATTCCTTCAGAGCAGCTTGTAGTCTATCTATAATGGGAAACCAAATACGCAGGCGCTATGATCAGCAAAGGAATGCAGCAATGACAGCAGTATGATGGGTGAACTTGCCAGCAAGAGTGAAGAAAAACAAGCAGAAAGAAAAGCTTACTTCTGTGTCCTTTAATCTAGGCTGCCACCAGAAAGTGCTGTTCACATTGGAGAGGGTCTTGCCACATCAAATAATCTGATCAAGAAGGTCCCCACAGGAGTGTAATGAGTATTCCTTATCACACCAACAAGCTCTCAAATAATGACGTGGAGACTTCTTATTAATTATGAAAGCTTGACCTTAGCTTAGGCTTGCTTCTAACTAGCTCTTATAGCTAAATTAACCCATTTCTATTCACCTATGTGCAGTCACATAATTCATGGATTTTAACTCTCTTCCTACATGCCCTGCTTCCTGGAAACTCAGCCTTTGTTCTTCCCAGAGCTCTCTGTCCAGAAGTCCCACCTGTACCTCCTGCCTAGCTATTGGCCATTTCGTTTTTTATTAAGCCAATCACAGTGGCATATCTTTACATGGTATAATCAAATATCTCACAACACAGCAGTGCACCGTTGCTTGTATTTTAGGTGAATCCAGATCAATCCAGTCAAGATGAGAGCCAACTTTAGCCATCACCCTCTTAGAGTGATTATCTTCTATTGGTAATTTCAGGTGACTTATAAGTGGCAAAATTGATTTGCAAGATTAAAATATAAAACAGAATGAATTGCTATGACTTTATAAAGGCTGTTAAAGGAGAAAGAAAGTTTAGTTTAGGTATTTAACATTTAAAATGTTGTATCAAAGAGGGCAATTCTCATGTGGTTTCCACACTAAAATAGAGATTATTGAAATTAAGATTGTCTCCTTTCAAAGCTGAGCTGACAGTTAAAGCAGAGTCTCTGTACATTAAAATCAGGATAGGCAACAATATGCAACCTGGTTTATGTGCTGAAAGATTAAGTTGAGATCTTTCAGGGAAGAAAGAAATGTGAAAATAAAGGCAAGTTTAGGAGGCTAAATATCCTTTACATCATCCTGAAAGGGAAGAAATGAAAAAAAAAAGTGGGGGGTTGGAATTATGAGAAAATAAACCTTACAACAGCCAGAGACAGGGTCCTTAATCTAAACTCTTCCAGTACAGATAATGAGGTCATTAAAACAGGCACAACTCTCAGAAACGCCCACCTCCTGCAGCAGAGACAATGGGGCAAGCTTCCCAGACCTAGCCAGGCAAAGCTTCAGAAAGAATCAATACCCAACAGGCCTGCAGCTGCACTTCAAGTCAAGCTGGCCTCTGCCATGCTGTAGCTGGAGAGTCTGGCTCCTCCTCATCCCTCCTGGGAGGTTTCCTTGGAAGTGTGGCTCCCAGCGTGGCAAGCAGGAGAGACGAAAGCTTGAGATGTACAACGTGGTTCTCCCATGGAGCTCAACTACATGGAACTCCTAGATGGTCACTGATAAACTAGACCAAGTCAAGCAGAAAACAGAGCGAGAGGAAGACACAGACACAGTAGAAACTGACTCAGTTCAAAGCAAACACTGCTGAAAACTAACAGCCATTTAACAAAGAACACACAGACATAGATTTTTTTCTCTATAGGATAAAATAAGAGAAAATTTTAACACTTAGGAAACATTAGACATACATACACACACATGTATATAAAATGGTTCTGCTGAATTTTAAAAAATTGCATACTTTTAGCAGATCATAGAATGTCACAAAAGAAACCTGCTCATGCTACAAGAATTTTGAATTTTAAATAATACTGAGATAATTAGAACACACACAATAAACAAATAATAACCCCATTGTCTAGGCGACATGTCCCCTAGCTGTAGCTCTGGGCCTGGATGTTGACTTTGATTCGGTCTTCACTGCTCACTGTAGAGCTCCCTCTGAGTGCCGTGAGTGTTGGCCAGCCGCAGCACAGACCTAGGCCTGATTGCGGAAGCTCATTGCAAAACTTATTATGGTAACATTGATCTCTGAAACTATGCGTCTGTCTTGGACGGGGGTACCACTGTTTAAACAGGCCCAAGACGTTTAAGTTCCCTGGTGTGATTAGTTGGAAAGTACAATATAGTCCTCTTTAAGGGAGAAAAAAATAATTTTATTCCCCCTTATTCTCTAGCTACCCCAAGTTAAAAAAAAAGCCACCTCTCTAACAATTTTGCTCTTAAAATTATAAAAATAGAAAAAAATTATATAAAAATTTTGCTCTTAATTCTATATTTTAATACTATGTTTCAATGTTTTCTCTAATGTGAGATCCTTGAGACTTTTCAATTGTCTTATTTTTATAGCATGATAATGACTGTTAATGTAAAAAAACATCTTTGGACAAAGAAATATGTATTGATTTCACTACTGCATAGGGCAGGTTGAACAGTGACAATCCTGCATTGAGAGATTTCATAGACATACTATAGGCCATCTCTCATTTGATTCCTCCAAATCTGTCATTTAACCCTTAATTAAACTCCTATTGAGTTAAAAGGGAAACATAGCATTTCATTACAGTAATCCATGAAGAGACATGGGAACACAGTGGTGGGTAGTCACCAGTGAAGGAAGTGGTGAGTCCCCCACTGAAGGCTGAGTTCCAGCGAGACAGTGACATCCATGAAACCTCCCCAATATCCCCAATAACTTTACCACTGTCTGTCTACCTGTCTGAGCAGTGACAGCAACATTTTCTTGCCCAAATATATTTTTAATTTCAGTTGTCATTTTTACATTAAAGAAATCTAAAATAGAATAATTATAGAAAACAAAGTCAAGGATGTTTGCACAGAGGAAAACACTATAATTGATATACTGAGTAGAATTTCAAAATCTAAATTCAAAGACATTTTCCCAGTAACAGTTTATAGTCTACATATTCTTGTGCCTTCGCCTGTTCTACGACTTGTGCGTTATATATCCCATGTATTTTTTAAGTCAATTTGTTGCCTTGTGGTTTTATTCTATTTTATTTCATCTAATTGTATTTGGGACAGAGAGTCTCAATATAGTCATGGCTGTGTGTGGAACTATGTAGACCAGGCTTGCCTTGTATTCACAGAGATCCCACTGCCTCTACCTCCCAAGTGCTTTGATTAAAGGTGTATGCCACCCTCGCCAAATGCTTTGTGAATTTCTAAAAATATGTGTCAGGAATATTCATTTATTAGTCACGTTATAAGGACTGGGTGAGGAAGGCTGCCCCCTAGAACTGGAACGTAAATGAGATTGGATTTAAAGCCATGGAAGTGAGCTAGTCTCTCAGAAAATGAAACAACCACCAGATACAGCTGACATTTGACTTTCCAATGTCTATCAATGTAGATAGAATTTAGAGTTCGTGTTTCTAGTCTCAAGGAAAATACACTGGCTTCATGGAGGCTAATTCTTCCAGGACCCTCTGAGGTGGAGGTCAGTTCTCCCAGGACCCTCTGAGGTGGAGGTCAGTTCTCCCAGGACCCTCTGAATCCTCCTTTACTAAAAATTCTTAACCACTGTGATTATACATCCATTTGGCCTTCTTTTTCAGTTCCTATCACGCTACCACCCTTCCAGCTCTGTGCTCTATGGCAGCTTCCTGTGTCCCTCCCAAGATCTGTGAGCCATGTGGCCTTCGGTCACAGGATGGAGTTTGAATCTGAGATGTTCCACAAGGGCTTTTGTGGTGGCTTGAAGGATTAGTAAGCTTTTGATTAATGATCGGAACCAGTGGGCACTGTCCTAATCAATAGCTCAAGCAATCCATTGATCAAATTCTAATATGATAGCTTAACTAGGACTTATGTCCTGGTTGGGGGAAGTGAGTCACCAGAAAAGAGTCCTGTGAAGAAATACTTCATGGCCTCTTTTTCTCTATCTCTGTCTCTCTGCCTTTCATCTCTCCACATCTCTCTCTTGCTCTCCACTGTTCTCCTTCTCCTGTATGTCTTCCCACTACTCTCTCCCACCAGTGAACAGCCTCCAGTGTTTCAGCTACACCTCAGGCCGAAGGCAACAGGGTCAAGGGACCTTGGACTTGAAACTTCAGGAACCACGAAACCAAAGTAAATACACACATTTTAAAGGTGTCCTTTCAAGTGTTTGGCACAACAGTTAAAGGCTTGATCAATATGGTAGCATTACTGGGCAAAAAGAAAAACACCACCACTACCAACAATAACAGCAAATTTCAAATGGGTAAAGAATAAAGAGAGACAAAACTTTCTTCTGGCTGCTTTAGACATGATTGTCAAACTCTCTTGGAAACGGTCTTAGCTCTGGTGTTGTAGTGTTTTGGTGTTGTAGGGTAAGAGTTTGTGGTTGAGCCTCAAGTTTGCATGCTCTCCCCACACCTTCGTCGAGATTCAGATGCTATATTCTATTAAGCCACTGTGATTCGTAGCACCTTAGAACTGTCCTGTTGGGCATATGAGCAACTTGAGAACTTCATTTCATTTATTGGTTCTGACTTTAGATCCAAATGCATATTTCATTCCCTCAGAATATATTTGTTTTATAAGCCCCGAGGCTTAGATGATATCCTTATAATGTTTATTTTACACAGCATTCCTCAGAGTTTTCATAGGATAATTCTTAAAAAGAAAAACTTTCAGAGTAGTTGTTCAGGTGATCAATACATAATAAAGTTTTTATAATTCAATCATTTGAGAATTAACTATAAATAATACTACTATGTTTTCACATTTTCAAATTTCATTTCATATCTCCCTGTATTTCAAATAGCCAACAGCAAATAAAAGCCCTTTGAGACAAATGATGGATGTATATCTGTACAATTTGTATTGCTCATTTTTGTGAATCGATAAAATTTGGTGAGTATTAATATTATGTGATTATCAGTAACATAAATATCTTTCAATCTTAAACATATGTCACCATATAGAAATAGACTAAATACCTAAAGATCTTTAATTGTTTAAATATTTTCATCTCTGAGTATTTATACTTTTATTCAAAGAGTAGATTGATGCTTATTAATTTGTTTTCTTATGCTATATTTATAGAATATGTATTATTTACATGCACTATAAATACATTATGAAAATACTATGTGATAACAATGCTCCATTTGTTTCCATATAGCTCTTTTCAATGCTTTTAAAAAATATGCCTTATTGGATCTTTCTAAAACCTCTTAAGATATGCATACATGTGATTATGCAATTCATTTATTTTAAAAACAAAGACAGAGTGCCAGTAAGAGAGTGAAAGCCTAGTAGATTCAGTGCTAGAATTAACACAAGGCTTCCCTACATCTGAGCCTAGTTCTATTTCAAATGCAATATTCAACAGCAAGAATTTCAAAAGCTAAACATCTCTTAATAATTCCACTTGGGTTATGTATATAATTTTGTGTGAAGTGCTTCAATAAACCATCTGGTCTACCCTGAAATGCCCCAATTAAAATCAACCATATACTGGAAATATTTCATAATCTGTAGGTTTTATTTTTTCCCTTGTGTTCATTATCTTGTCTTTGAGAAATGGCCTCTAATAAAGATATTCATTTGGCCTCAGGATATGTGTGTATTAAGGAAATAAAAACCCCAAGAGTTCTCCCTATTATATCCATAAGCTATTTGTCAAACGTCCCCAGGGCCTTTCACACACACTGGTCAGTGACTTGCAGCAGTCACGACGGAATCTCCGCATAGTTTTGCAACGTAACTTCGTGAGCTTTCGAACTAACACATCTTTTAAGGCTTCCTTGCGCTTTATTGAAGACTTCAGGGAAAATAAATATGTCTCCCTGAACCAGAACTTGAAATGACAGTGGACTCAAGAGATCAGGGTTATCAAAATCAGAGTTCGATGTTATGGCTTCTGCTTACTTGCAGGACTGCAGCCAAGGTGAAGCTGTTGATGTTATTTTTACAGTATTGAATCGCGCGGAAGAAGAGTTCTTATCAGTGTGGCTTATTATTGTTTCACAGTTTAAATGTTGACCTTATTTTTTGATATCATCTCTGTCCTTTGAGTTCTTAGCTCATAGATGATTGCTGGACAGGCTCCTTGGCCTCCTTCACTTGCGTGATGATTAAGATTATTGCTCCGTTTGTTTCAAAAGAAAAATTATGAGAGGAAAACAGACATTACACCTATCAGAGACTGTTCCCAAGCACCCACTTGGAATAAAATCTCAGCATCTGATGATTTCCCTTTTTTCTTTTGTGCAGCAGTGGATAACTGTACCACTGTTCTGGTGAGGACTTCTTTTATAAGGGACAAGGGAACATGGCTGTGCAGAGATGTCACAGTTTCTGTAGAAGATGGGAGGATATGAACACTTAAGGCTGGCGTTCAGATAGAAATGGGGATTCAAGTCGAGCTGTTTACCGGGACAGTTCTAGTATTTACTGCACCTAATCAAGAAGTTTCTAAATTGTAACATGAATAAAAGAGAGAGCTAAGTATACAGGTGAACTCTCTGAATGATGGTTCTCAGGCATTTTCTCCCACAGTAGCACAACAAAGGGCGACAAAGCCGACACTAGAGGACAGATTTTTTAGCTATTAGGAGGCAGTTTACCACGTTTCATCTCTAAAAGCCGCTTAGTATTATCTTCCACCCTTGCTCAGCGTCTTTATTTTTGTTAATGTCCTTAAAATGTTCAGCACCAATCTGTGATACACTTTCTGTTAAAAAAAAGCATTCTCCTTCTCTTTTTAATTATAAAATGCACAGAATGTATGTTATGGGGTCATAAAAGCATGCATGTGCATGTATGTCTGATAGTGTATATGTGTGTGTTTGCATGAATACATGTGTGTATGTGTATGTGTGTTGAGGGTATATAAATATCTGCATTATGTATGTATGTATGTCATATCTTATTTGGAATACTCAGACTGACCATGATATTTCTTTGAAGAGGCCATTCATAGTAAAAAAAACTTGTGTATATTTTATATTTTACAAATGATCATGTATTTGTATATTAAAATAATAATGTTTACTTACCACTTTTTAAGATAGAATCATCTATTCCAAAAAATATTTGCTTTTGATTTTGTGGCTTCTTTTGTTTTTTATTAAACACTACAGACCTAAGTGCAAATTCCAGTTTTTAAACCCTGTTAACTTGTATTTTGAAGACAACTGTGGCCAGAGGCTGTTTACAAAAGAAATGTAGAGGACTGATGATGTAATATGTTTCAAGAGGCATGGTACTCAGAGTACCCCAGCCGAAACTGATATCACTCTTTGGTTGCTGCAGAATCGGGTGCCTAACTCAGAAAGAAATAAAATCTCTTTCAGTCCTGCTGACTTGAGCGCCATAGATTGTTAAGAAATTTTCTTTACATAATTAGTTCTTTTTATTCAGTCAGTATCACTACCTTGGCAAAATATTCTCCGCAGTTTTTTTTTATAATTCTTGTTTTGTCAAATTTCTTATTTTATGTTATTCCCAAATCTATAATGGTGACACCGGAGTAATAGTAGCACTGTATGTGTCTCATCAGTTCATTTGTATTGCATAGTGCAGCGGGATACTTCCAGTTTTTTGCAGGTGTAAAATTGAATGAGTAAATATTCTATTTGAAAATGATTTTTCCAGTTCTTGGGAAAGACGAAATCAAGATAACAACTGTCCCAAGAAATTAAACAGAACTATAATAAAAACAGAAAGAAAAACATAATGTTGAGAACATGAATGTAACGTCCCAGAATGATGCTGTGTTAGTCTTGGCCTGGTTGCCGTCATGGTCCAGACTAATGGACACAGATCAGCATATGTAGGCAGTCACGAACATCTAAAGCTACTGTTAATCCATAGCACTGGCCTCAGCATTCACAAAGGCTGTCAGCTGTGACTTGTAAACAGAAGAATCACCCATTGGAAGCCACACATTCATGGCAGGATCCAGTCTTCAGGGAGACCTCCACAGCAGTTACAGTGATTGCTGCAAGCCTTCCATTTTCATAGCACTGCCCTGCTGCCTAGTAAATCAGCAAAACCACCAGTCAGACCGTGCCCTTGGCAAAATAGAATGCAATGTGGCATAATTACAAAGGAAATGGTTGGAGAAAACTCTCCAGAGTCCTCTGAGCTCAGTGCCTCGGGGTAATTCCCGGCTAACCTCTGACTGGATCCCAGTCACGTAGATAGCTTCCTGCCTAGAGATCTCTTGCTGTTTTCACTATCTCAAAACCATATTCTAAAACTTTTGCATTTCCTTGTACAGCAAAGGTTACATATATTCAGTTATAAAACACTGTTTAAAATAAAAATACTGGAGACGTCGCCCGTTTTCTCTTGAAGCCCTTATGTAGCTAGTTTTCCCTAGGATCTGCTCCCATCAGTCATTGAGTACACTATTACTTCAATGGATATGGCTTTCATGAAGTTAATCACCATCCTGACGACTTAGAAATCATGCTGGCACTGACACTCCTTGGGTGTGGGAAAGGAAAGATGACTGCAGAACTGTGACCTGCTCCTGTTATACCTTGTGCCCACCAAAGTCACGGTGACATTCCCAAGGTCCAGTTTGTTGAGACTGCGTAAGATCCAAGGATGGGCCTGGAATTCCTGGTACAACTATGCTAGATCCTCATTAGCTCTCCTAGGAGCAGTTACAGAGGAACTTGACGGATGGTTCATCAAGGCAGACAATGCTTGATGAACCATCTAGTTGATTTTTATCTAGCTACTCACTATGAATAAGATGCAAACTCCGGGCTCAGAATTATCATACTTCCATATTAGGACCAGAAAGTACAGGCTTTTCCCTTTACATGATTAAGAAACTATCACAGAACCCAGAAGGTCATAGTTTAATGGATATATTGGAATTTACTGAGTAGAGGTAAGGAGGAGCTTCATGGGGGTGAAGTTTCAGATATAGACCTGGTGAAAGATTTAAAGGCATGTAATGCAAATGTCACATCCAGTTTCAGGGGGGTCCCTGAACATTTTACGTACAAGTACTATACACAGTCACTCAAATAACCATCAGACCAGAGTTTACATTCATTTCTCCCTCAAAAAAAATCTATGATTGTTTATGGAAAAGTTATGTTTCTCCCAGTTTCCATTAAGCCGCTTAAGAAGCTTTTTAACATTTCTTTCTCTGTTGTTTTCTTTCCACACTTCAATGTCTCAGCTACACTACACATATGTCCTGCACTGTGGCTTTCAGATGCACTGCCCCACACTGTAGCTCTTTGGAGCCATAGCCTTTGTAAAAGTTGAGCTCTTTTCATCATTTCCCCAAGGTCAGGTTGCTGTTCCCATGAAGATGGTATCTGTGTCACTGAGAAATCATGACACAGACAGTGTCAGAGAAGCTGTCCCTTTCTTAGTAACTTCAGTGACTAATGGATGAGAACAAGCAGACATCATTCTTGAAGAGAGTAGTAATTTCCATATGGAAAAGAGAAAAAGACAGAAATTCACGAAATCTTCCTCTTTGGCTGGAACAGTTTGGGAATGGTCTAGAAACTTCACAGGTACTTTGGCGAGCAGCCTGCTTCAGTGTTCTCAAAGGAGGAGATGGGGCAGAGTTGGCAGTGTAAGGATGGGCTTCGGAGGGAGACAAAAGCGGCAAGGGATGATAATCAGGAAGGCAGAGCTTGTTGAAGGCAAAGGAAGCAAAGAAATATGGCTGTGAAGAATTTAGGAGGCGAGGTTGGGGTGCTAAGCTATCATGTTGTAGACTGCGGTAGTTGGTTTCGTCAGGGTAGATATGAGGAGTAGCAGAAGCAATTCTGCAGTTTAGAAAGATCACTCAGCATTTTCTTTCCTATTCAGGTGACTAAGGAGAATTAAGGTTTTCTTCTTTATTTCCTGCTATGTACAACTGAACTCACACGAAACACAAATTGTTGTGTACCGCTAGACATCTGGAAAGATGCTGTAACTGTTCATGTTTGTGAGTGCAACAACACACTTGAAGCTTTGGAAACGAGAGCAAGGGAATGCAACTCAAAGTACCAGATGCCTTCAAGATTAAGCAGTCTCATGCATTTGGTATTTGATGAGGGCATTTCAACAATAGCATCATGGCAGGAGTATACAATACACAGAAAGCCTTGCATGCAAATCAATGCTTGTTCATTTATAACAACCCTGACTCAAGAGTTAGCTTACGGTTCTACAGGCTATGCTAATCCTCCTAAAGTCAAACGTCCAATAGCCTAACCAATTCCCACTGGCATGTACCCACAAAGTCTTCACAACACCTTTCCATAGCACTCTACCAGGTAAGAGACCCATGTAGACCATGTCCAAGCCATAGCTGTCACCAGTGGAATAGCACACGACTTTGCCTAGGCTCTCTCAGTTGCCCATGGTTTGTTTAGTTAGCTCGGGCTGCCATAACAAAATTCCATAGACTGATGGATGAAGCATAAACATCTCCCATAGTTCTGAAGAAAGGAAAGTCTGAGGTCACGGTGCCCGCAGAAGTCCTATCTGATAAAGACAGCTTCAGGGGTTTTCCTTCTGAGGAAATTTCCTTCTGAGGGCATTCATCCTGTCCCTAGGGCTCCCCACCCAGGGCCTCAGCTACATCCCAAAGGCCTACTTGGAGATGAGGCCTTCAACATAGGATGTTGGAGGAGCTATAAGCTCTAAGTGTTCTATACCAGGCCTTCCAAATCCCTATCCTTCTCTAAGGCAAAATATAATTTTCAAATGCTAGCTAGTCCACTCCGGTCAATCTGGATTTTTTATTTTTATTTTTATAGTTTCAGTAGTATGTTAGCAGGAAGAAAAAGGAATGTGAGAGCTTTTCACAGTAGCCTCAGCCATAACAACCACAGTTTATCTTTTTGCTTATTTTAATTAGTTTACAAAATAACAGATTCCTTAAGGCATTTTTGTATATTCTCCCATTCTCTCCCAATCCAGACTCTTCTCCTCCATTTCCCTGCCATACCCCTTTACCCATATGATGCCTCATTCCACTCTTATATACTGTGTTCTCGGCTAGGCCAAGAGTCTATATCAAGGCCAATTTCTTTAGCTGTAAACCTGTGAAAGCCATAGCTATGTGCTCTCAAAATGCAATCGTGACCCAGGTATGGGATAGACTTTTCATTCTCAAAAGTAAACATTAGAATGAAAACTGGGTGAGACTTAATAAATCAAATTTCATGAGGTCTTCAAGCTCAAAAATAGTCAACTTTAATGCAGTACTCAGAGTTTCATGCCAGATGAAATCACAATGTCACCTCCACTTTCAGTGAACCACACTCTCAAGAGTTGTTTTTCAGTGCCGCTCTGACTATATCATGGCTCTTAGTTGCAAGGTTCCCAGTTAGCATCTCATCAACTGCTTTGATTAAGGGCTTCCAAAGCAACAGAAAAAGAAATTCTGATGATCTACGTGTTCCTTTGGAGCCATTCCCCCTTTTCTTGAAGAATTGAGCGTGTTTGAAATCTGAGTGGTTTTATTATCCTGTTTTGCAGATGTAAGGAGTCTATCAACCATTTTCATTCTGTCCCATTTTCATGACCCTCAATTCAAACTATCAGTATTTCAAATGGGGTTGTTAAATAGGTCTGTGACTGACAAGCCTCCCATCTTCTTATGCAGTGGTACATTACTCACCAGCTTATTGGTCTCTCATGAACATCTTGTTTCGTTTTCTGTAGTATAGACAGGCTGAGCACTTTCTGAATTTTCAGGTCCTAAGTCCTTTTGTTGACAGTGACCTCTTCAATAAATTTCTCGCTTCTTGAATTTCATATAAGCCATCAAGAGGATGCAAGCCACTCCTTTGTCACTCAAGTGAGGAGCATCCTTATTAAATACTATCACCCTCATACTTACAAAATCACGATATTGCAAGGACAATGCAAAGTTCTTTCCCACCTAAGGCAGCAGTCTGAGCAGCAGTCTGTGTGAGGAGGCAGTCTGAGCACAGGATCATCCCTTTGACAACTTAGCATTGACAGGTAAGAACTCTAGTGCCTGGTTACTCTGCTTCTCTGATCCTTCAGCTTTCATGACTCCATCTGACTTGAGGATTTTATTATTAAGAACAATTAGACTTTTGCTGCAGTTCATCATCCCATGACTACACAACAGAGAATAAGAAAAGATAATCATGTTAATTCCTTTCTATGAACATACTTTCATCAATAATGAACCCCTCTCACTCACGGTGATGCTGGTTCATTTGTTCTGGCCTAGTGACTAATCACTTCTCTAGATTCCTCAACCTTTATCATTATTGAATTGGGTTGATTTCCTAATATATGATTTTTTAGAGAAAAACCAAAAGCATCTGTAATCAAAATGAAGTTTTAAAATATACTTAAAAATTGTTTGAATTGGGAATAACAAATAAGGTTAATGTCTAATATGCAAAAATATAATATATAAAAATAAGGAAAGTTAATCCAGTGACCCAGACTAGGATAAGTGAGAACGGAATAATAGTTAAAAAAAAAAACTTTGTTTTAAAATCTCTGGTGATGACGACAAGGAAATTACAATTAGCAAACTGACCTAAGAAAATGGAAAAGGAGAGAGTTGGGAGTGAAGAGAAAATGAAAATTCTTCAGTGTTTGAGAAGCAGACAGAAACTGGTGTGTGTGTGTGTGTGTGTGTGTGTGTGTAAAATGTTACTATGATTTGCATATTTTAAGTGGCCATTTATGAATTAAGCACAATAAGTGACAGTTTCACATATTAACAATATTTACATTTTTTTCAAGATCACACCCTCATTCTCCTGTTCTTCGCCTTGTAACTTAGGCGATTGCTGAGCTCTGTTTGGGTTGTTCTTACCACTTCCAGACCTCCAAAGAGGATTTAGCCAGGATCATAGTTACATTTGCAAATGCCATACTCGGGACCTAAGTACATCTTAAGAGCATTGACAGTTCCATTATCACAGCTTGACCATGCCAGGCCTTATACTATTGCTAAGTAATCTGTGTCAATTTCTGCTCTTGAAAATAAAGGATAAAATATCTCTTAAGATAAAAGAAAATCTCTATTTTTTTTTAAAAAAAGCTACTCCCCCACACAGTACACTATCTCTAAAATACTACTAAGTTGTAGTATTTTATTCACAAGACACATTTTTTTTCAATATTGCACATATTTCTTTAGTAACTTTGCTGTGGAAACCAGTTCCGTTTATACCAAGCAGTTCTAGCAAACATTAAAAGGTATCTGTGTGTGCCTGCATGCTCAGGAATTCATATAGTATTAAGAGAAGTGCACAGATCTGATGGGCTGGCACTCAGAGCCTCTGGACACTCTGCATTGAGTGTTCTCTGATCTGCGATGTAAATTAGGCCTCCTGCTAATAATATAATTATTTCAGCACACATAACAACTATTAAAATTCTTTTATACATCTGTAAAATTACCTGTTCTGAAAAAGCATCAAAAGTAGATGAAAGTATTGAGTAGTTTGAATATTTTTGTCAACACTTTATTTAGTATATTTGATGTGATTTTTTTTCACTGCAATGATCCTTCTGATGCTATTTCATTATAGAATTTCATTTAGCTTCAATAATTTCTCAAATATCACATTTGTCAACACATACATATTTAAATGGTCAGTCTAGTGTGTGAGTCTCTCTTTCTCTCTCTCTCTCTGTCTCTCTGTGTGTGAGTGTGTGTGTGTATGTATGTGTGTGTGAGAGAGAGAGAGAGAGAGAGAGAGAGAGAGAGAGAGAGAGAGAGAAAGAGAGAGAGAGACAAAGAGAGAGAG
Source organism: Myodes glareolus (assembly GCF_982192425.1). Lineage (NCBI taxonomy): Eukaryota > Metazoa > Chordata > Mammalia > Rodentia > Cricetidae > Myodes > Myodes glareolus. The sequence goes on from NC_142044.1 coordinate 55,064,096, forward strand.
ACATATAATATGGGGTTGAAGGGAAAGAAAAGCAACTTGGGAAATTATTCTCTTGCTTATTAAAGATAAGCAACAGTCTCATACAACACATTACCCAGGAGGAGGTGGGGCAATGTCCTGTACACAAGGACACTTTCCAGATTCCTTCATTTCAGGCGAGCTTAATAAAATTCTAAAGTCCCACAAGGTGAGTTTGACAGGCACTGTGCTCTGAGATCTACTGCTTCCAACACATTAAAACGACATCACTGAGGAGGAATAACAATGATACATTAAGTCATTAGTTCTTCAGAAATCCAACTTTCCAATTTACTACCTACTAGAACTGAAGACGACATATCTTCAGAAAATGCTGAAATCTTCTTGTTCGTCTGTTAGTATACAGAGCCAACATTCATATTTAAGAATATGTATGCATCCTTCATGGTTTCACTTGTTATTGGGGAGATTAATGTCCCATAGAAACAGAAATAAATTTGAATCAGATGAGGAAATATGTTCATTTGACAGCAGCAAGAGGAATAGGATGACGTGTAAAGGAAATTATTGGAAATGATGGTCAGCATGATGAAGGAATGCTTAGGTTTATGAAATGTTATTGCAGTTTCTGTTATGTATAGTCCTTATAAAATATTCAACTTGGAAAAGAGAAAGCAGGAGATTTTTTATTTTAAAGAAGACACTGCTACTATGTGTACATAATAATTTTTAAATTAGTATACTCTCAGGTTTCTTTTGTAAATTTACTCATTGAGAATTTTATATATGTGTATAAAGAGATACAGTCAAATCATACAATTGCCCCCATTTCTCCCCAACACGCCCTCCTACTATGTTTCTTCTTCTTTTCCTTCTTCCACCTCCTCCTCTTCCTCCTCTTCCTCCTCCTCTTCTTCTTCTGCTGCTGCTGTTGCTGCTGCTTCTGCCTCTGCTTCTTCTTTTCTCCTTCTGCTTCATAACTCAAGTCCTATTATTGTTGTTTATATGTATATGGATGTGACACATCTACTACAGGGGCCAAACTCCTAATAAAGAATGATTCCCTGGGCCTCAGCACCTAACAGCTTTCAATAATGCCTCGGTGAGGTGTAGGGTTTTGTGAGCTTCTGATCCATCCATACTGTAATTGTGATTGCCTTGACCTTTCTTGGATCTTGTGCAAGTAATGAGAGCTTCTGTGATTTCTCAAGTGCAACACTCAAGGCATGTTCAGCAAACATTTCAGAGCACCCTTGCAATCCTCTGTCTTTACATTCTTTTAGCCCCCTCTTCCACAACACTCCTTGCAACATGAGTCTTGTCAGAGGTAAGGGTATGTTGAACGTGTAATGTTTACGGCATATGATATTTAGGGTTGAACACAAATAGTTATTTATTCTTAACATTTTGGCCAGTTATGAGTCTCTCTGTGTTGACTGCTTCCCACTGCAAAAGACTCTAAGATAGAAGGAGAAAGAAAAAGTAGGCCTGCCAATAACTCTGTACAGCGTTAGACCTTAGAAAGAACATAAAGCATTTGGAGAAGGCTGGAAAAATGCTCTCTCACAGCTTAGTTATTTGGCCTATTTTTTTTCCCTGATATTCCCTATCTTCTTTCTCCTTGGAGTAGAATTGTAGTTCTTAATCTGTCCAGTGTCTTCCCGAAAAGATATAAGAACTCTTTACTACATTTCTGCCACATCTGTTCTTGGTTTCCGTTTGGTTTCTTTGGTGTGTGTGTGTTGCGTGTCTTGAAATGCCATAAAGTAAAGTACTTCTTGGCAAATTTAGGTTCATGAGAAATAATTTAAAACTCACCACAGTCCCTGAAAACTGTTAGTTTGTGCTGTCAGAGAGCACATGGTAGAGACTGGAACTCTTGGTGATGTGTTTGCCTGGGTGGGAACAGTGGCTTGAACTGAGCCGCAGCTTGGGATTTGTTTGCCTGCATTGTTCATTTTTCCTGTTTTAATACCCATATTTCCATCCGAAAGCATGTAAAGCCCTACCTCCCAGGAAATCAGTGAGCATATATTTCATTGCGAAGTGACATTTTATGAACTCTGCTTGCCCTTGTTCTCATGTATGCCCACTTCATAACAGTGAGAGCCTCCTCTGCCAACCGGTATATGAAATTAAGTTTAGTTCTTTCTTCCCTACTATCATGGTCTTGGCAGTAAAAAAGCCAAATGACATTTGAGGCTTTTCAACTCTTCTTTATTACATTATGAAGCTTTGATCCACACTACTGGCATTTGACCTTTGAATTTGATGAAGATGCATACGAAAGGTATGAACAGGCGTGAACTCTGTAACCCCTTTGTTTGAAAGAAATAAATATGAACATGGGTCTTGATATTGCTTGTTATAATTATGGCTTGAATTTTTAATCCGGGCTAGTAAAGAACAATAATTCTTGTGCTCTTCATTTTTAAATAAATTATAAATGGAGACTTGATCTTAGTTTGTAACCCTGGGAACATTAGGTCTTACCAGTCAAAGGGTTTATATCTGTGCTGTTTACCACTTGTAAACCACATTAATGACTCTGCAATCATCTAATTACTACCTAGGTAAACTGCCCTTATAGCAATTTATTGTTCTCATTTCTATCGCATGAAATGGGATTTTATTTTGTGGTTGTTCTTGTTTTTCGTATTGAAAAGGTGGAAAAACCTTGGACAGAACTTAAGTTTGCAACCCAACATAAATCAAAGCTCCGTTCTTCAGTCTGAAGGCACCTGCCCCCACCTCCATTCTCAGTGACCCTGGGAATGTAATCTTTTCAGAGTGAACCTTGAATCTGGTCTAGACAGCATGTGACTTATGAAGTGTGGAAGGGTGAGGTGTCCAGGGAAAGAGGCAAAGCCTGCAGAAATGAGCTTCACAATAATGCATTTCCTTTCTTGGAACCTCAGTTCAGGGAGAACTGTGACCTTTTTCCTATTTGATCAGAAAGCTGTTGCTCATATTTGAATGCTACTCATTCCTTCCAACATGCAAGGCTTGTAGCTGTAACCCGTCATTATAATACTTCTGTTTTTTCATTTATTGAACCCTTAAGTCAGGAATTCTGGGTAGGAAAAAAAAAACTATTAAAGTCAAGCCAGAAAAGTAATAAATAAGAGGGGCTGCTGCCTTTCTCAATAGTCGGAGATCTGAGTCCTCTGCCTGAGTAGTATTCACCACAAAGAAATACGTTAACCATCATTGCTAATGAGAATTTCTGAGACTAGTATTCCACTGAAAGAAAAAAAGAGGTTAAAAATGATTAAAAATAGCGTATGCATGACTCAGAGAGAGAATCCCACAGACACTGTTAGAAGGAAGCTGCGAGTTCATTCACAGAGTCCCTGCACAAAGCCAATGAAGTGGTGAAGAACAAGAGCGCCATCATTGCACCTTATTGGTCTTGATACACCGATTTGTTCATACTTCTGAACAGTTTAATCCAATCAGCTCCAATAAAAGAAACTCAAACTATATTCCATATAGTGTTCAATAATACAGGTTTGGTAAATATTGGTTTAAATCTGTTTGCTCTCAAATCTTCATTAAAATCTAAAAATAACTTTTAGAAACATCAGTTCCATCTCCTGACCCATTCAAGGCCTCCATAAATGCTGTTTGCTCCCTCCCCAGAAGAGCTTTAAATGTTAATCCTGGGTCTAAAAGAAAGCAGTTCTCAATCATGCTCTCTCTCTCTCTCTCTCTCTCTCTCTCTCTCTCTCTCTCTCTCTCCCTCCCTCCCTCCCTCCCTCTTTCTCTCTCTCTCTCTCTCTCTCTCTCTCTCTCTCTCTTTCCCTCCCTCCCTCCTTCCCTCCCTCCCTCCTTTCTCCATCCATTCTGTCTAACACTTTGTTTTTCATGTCTTCCTCTCTGCAGTTCTTGAAAGAATGAATTGAGTTGTGATCATCGACACTCTGGCACTGCAAGGCAGGCTGATGTTGCCAGGAATGCAGGAACGCAGGTCCTGCTGCTCCAATAGAAAGTCATTCTGGTGGCAGAAGACAGAGTGAACTAGGATTTAGCCTCTTCTGCATTTTTTATTTTCCTGTAGACATATTTATGTAATTACCTAGAGATAACTCTATTTGCTACCACGGCATTGTGACCGCTCGACTGAAGTCATTACCATATCATAATAATTCATTACAGTGTACTCAAGCTTTTATAACTATATTTATGATTAGAAATGATTCATGTTTATTGTGGGAAACCGGGGAATGCAATGAAGAAACTACAAATGAGCCCCAGGCCCAGAGTAGACCTGCATAGGCCCCATGCTTGTGTGGAGTCAGCACAGTGAGATGGATGGCCCCTAACAGTGCACCCTGAGCCGTGATCCCTCCAGGCCAGCAGCATCTGGAGCATGCTGTGCAGGCTTTAGTTTCTATAATGAAGAGAGAAGATAGGTGACCTATCCTTTTCCAAAGTAAACACACTCACATTCTGCTTGTTTTCTACTACTGCCTGAGACTGTCCTGGGCATCTGGTTAAGTGACCTTTCAGGTGACCTTAGGGTGTCCTGTGGTAACAAGTCCACATAGGGACCATTGGCTCTGTTCTGTGTTTAGACTGAATGGACAAGAATTTTACTGAGTGAAGTGGGAACTGATAGTACAAAAGAGAAATCTCATCTTGTCCTTTGAATGGCAACCTAGGAATTAAAACTCAATTGATAATATGAGTAAAGTTCATTTTAACAAAGCAACTTTGTAACTACAAAAATAGCAAGAAATCACAAAAAAGTAAACCTGGTTCTTTCCAGGCTGCTGTATGTAGATTTTGTCTTGTTTGCTTGTGTTTTCTAGCAGTTCTAATAATACATGCAATATTATAATTATATACATATCACCTTTAAAATGAAGCTACCTTTTAGACATTATATGAATTCAAGTGATCATACTCTTAAAAGGCTTAAGTACAAGGTAAAATCTTTACTATCTGTGTGAGTTTTTCTGATAGCATTCTCACATATTGGGAAATATATGCACAATCAAGCAAAAAAAAACCCCAAATGAATAAATAAATAAGAAATCCCCATTACAAACACCTTTTAACAATAAAGCATGGAGCCTGGAAAGGTGTTCCACCAAAGACAAAGAACTAAAGCCTTCAAATAATATACATAAAAGTAACAAAAATGGACTGAGAAGGTTGTATTTATGTATTTGCAGGTGTGTGTGTGTCTGTGTGTGTGCATGAATATGTATGTAAGCAGAGAGGCCATGATTTTGAGAGAGAGCAAGGTGAGTGGTCCACAGTATGAACTGGTGAGGAGAAAGGAAAGGAGGATATTTATGTAATTATATTTTAATTTTTAAGAAATGATACAAGTGAATCCAGCAGTAAAAACACTAATGTGGCATATAGTTCAGTAAGCTAGGCATAGTACCTAGGTATCAGTACTGGAATTTAAGAATACAAAAAAGAATGAACTTCAGAATATTGCAACTCAGAAGGAAGGAACCCAGCTGCTGTCTTTGTCACAAATGCTAGTCTATGCAGATAAACAAATTGCTCTCCAGTGTCTGAGTTTTCCATCTGCTCCCTCGCTAAACTGGGCCAGTCATCAGAAAGCAGAGTGCTTGGACCGCGTTCTCATACACACAGCCGCTCTCACTGAGGACTCCCCACTGCACTGGCTGCTTTGGGTCTTGGAACCACTTTAACAGAGTTGCTGGCTCTGTTCTTCAGTATCACACCTTAAAATACTGCCATTGACCTACACAAATCAACACAGAAGTCTGTTAGGTTTCTGTGGGAAATGTTGCCTGCCTTCTCACAACAAACGGACACTTCCAACCCAGTCTGTTCTCTTTTGCCTTAGCACTAAGAAATCAAAGTCAAATTATTTTAGTAACTACTCTGCCAACCAATAGCATCTACTTCTTTGTTTCATTGATTTTTTTTTGTTTTTGCTCTGACATTTGAATGAATTCTCACCTGTCCTAACCACTATATTACATTAGAGATTCCTTTTGGAAAACTTAATTTTTTTATTTTCATGTAGTAGTTCTGTTTATAGGCTATCAAAACTACTTTCCACCCTAAAAATGCATCAAAGTTTATAGATTCAAGACAGGATTTCTTGGTCCTGGAAGTTGCTCGTGTAGATCAGACTGACCTCAAACGCACAGAGATCCGCCTGCCTCTGCCTCCCGAGTGCTGAGAATAAAGGTGTGTGCCACTACTGCCTGGCTTGAAATTAGATCTTAATAAGTCTTAGAAACTGGTTCACCAATATTGAGGTTTACTCCAAATTTTTATAACTAGATATCTTTGTCTGTCTGCATCACACACACACACACACACACACACACACACAGAGAGAGAGAGAGAGAGAGAGAGAGAGAGAGAGAGAGAGAGAGAGAGAGAGGTACATATGAATACCAGAGGTCAATGTTGGTTGTATTCTTCAATCACTTCCTACTTCTTTTACTACTTATTGCTTTTGAGATGATGTCTCATTGTGTAGCTCCTGCTGCTCAGAATTTCTGTGTTGATCAGACTAGGCTCCAGCTCCCAGAAATCCACTTGCCTCTGCTTCCTGGATCAAAGGCATGCTCCACTACTCTAGGCTCTACCTTAATTTTAATACAGGGTCTCTCACTGAACCCAGAGCTCATTGAGAGGTTAGGCTGCCTGTCCATCAAGTTCTGGGAGCCTCCTGTCTCTGTACTCCTATTGTTAGGTTAGAGACATGTGTTACTGCCTCTGGAATTTAGGGGGCCTTAGGCATCTAAACTCAGGGATACATGCTAATATGGCAGGCATGTCACCATCTAACCCATCTCTCCAGCTTCAAGATTTGGAAGGTTGCTTCTTATTAGAATCCAAGCTAGAAAAGTACTTCAAATTATATAAGCTGAAGTTTCTTGTTTATAATAAGTATATTGAAATTTATAAAATTAACTTTAAATTTGGTTTTCTTGAAATCATCAGAAACATCCTCACTTACAGAAATTCCAGATTAGGTACCTCCACTCTGTCAATAAGCCTTGAAAGAAAAAGAAATATTCTGCCATTGTTTGTGGATTTTTTTGGTGGGGGAGTCACTCTTTTTAGTTCTTTTATTCTTTCTCCTTAGAGACTTTCAATGATGGAATTTGTTCTTTAACAATCTCACACATGAATACGTACATTCTGTTTACTCCTCCACTTTCCCTTCTTGTACCCCCACCTCTGTTATTTCCCCCTTACATGTGTCTTTTCTACACGTGTGCCTTTTTGTTGCTTTGTGACACTCTGATTTTCACCAGGAACATCCCTATGGAGCCCGATGAGTACACTATTTGATATGTAACCAAAAGCAATGACTGTCCTTCCCTCAGAATCTATCAGTTGCCAATAGTTCAGAAAGGGGGTGTATGGTCCTACGAGCACCTCCCTGATCATTCATTATCTGTTGACACATCCAGTATTGGACCATCCCAGGGCAGGTATCCCTTGCTTTGTGTGTGCAATGGCTGTGTCATGTACTGAAGATAACATTTTGCATTTCTTCTCCCTTTTTCCTGGCTCTTACATTCTTTCTGCTCTCCTGCAATGGTCCCTAAGCCTTGGATGAGGTAGCATAAATATTCCATTCAGAACTGAACACTAAGTTGATATTTATTCTAAGCATCTTGAATATCTGCAAGTCCCTGCATTTTCTGCCATTCACTGAAAAGACAAGCATTTGTGATTAAGAACTGGAATAGCATTTGTCTATAAAGATATATATATATATATATTACATATATATATATATTACATATATATATATTTATATATATGTATATATATTTAGACTGAATTCGGTGCCATGTCAATTTAGGAAAAGCAAGGTAGTGCAGTACTACCCTGAGATCTGTGAGCTCCCTAGCCATGGGTTTTTTGACTAAGTTAACAATACCAAACATGTATTCCCCTCTGTGCTGTGAGCCTCAAACTCAACCTAAGAGTGGTTAGTTACTCCAACAACAGTCATTTCTTTATTGGACCAGTGAGCATAGCAGGCCTAACAGCTCATCTCTGTAGCTCATAGGGTTCGCATTTGGGTAACTTAATTTATACTATCAAAACCAATGCTTTTACAAGTTTCAAAGTTCTTATCTACTAAAGTGCTGGAATAATGAAAATCAAGGCAGGAAACAAGTCATCGTGGTCCAGTACAGAAGTTTAGCTCTTCATCATGCCTGGCTGGTAATCAAAGAGGCTAGACTAGTGTTTGCGTTGTTCTTCTTTAGCTCCGTTCAGTCTTATCAGAACAGTGCATTTCTTTTAAGGCTGGCAGCACCAAGGGCTCATCTTGCTTTACCCCAAGGTGAGCATCCCATCTGCAGCCTTGGATGGAGAGCACTGTCTTCTGTCGATGGCATATGCCTTCAAGGAAACATATAAGCAACTCAGCTCCTCACTCCTATTGCAAGGGAAGAGCCATATCAGTTTAGAGATATAAGTAGTTTAGCTTCTTGGTATTCTGGGGGAGTAGTGACCCCTTTCTTGAATTTCCATAAGACCTTTAGTGGAATGTGATAGACATCAGAAGAAAAAAAAGCTCATGATAAAAGAACAATGTGACACAATAAAGCCCCAAAGCAAGGCAACTATTGGAATCAGGTGCTTCCAGGATAAACAAGCAAACGTATTATTTTTCATGAGATGAAGAGATTAGCCTTCTTATTGTGATATCAAGAAAATGAAAACAAGAAATTAGCATAAGCAAGTGACAGAACAGATAGTGGCAGAAAGAGGAAGGGCCTTCGGTGTCATTTGAAGATTCTATTATACTTTCAGTCAGCCAGAAAGTGATTTATGTTGTACAAAAATATACCACTAATATAGTAACCATGGGGATAGTTTAAACTTTCATGTTTCTTTCCTTGTAATGAAGTATAAACTATCTGAACTATTTCAATACATTTTATATCATAAATATTAATTTCATTTTGTTAATAAATATTCCTAATAAGTTTTATGTGTAAATGTGATTTATATTAATTTTATGAATTTTTCATGATAATACACTATATGGTAGGCTGTTTGGGGGGCCAACAAAGCATAGCCTTAAACTCTTAAAGACACAATTCAAACACTTAGTTGGTTCAGCTGTTTCCTCAGAATTTTATTTGGCAATTACACATCCACATCCTTGTAGTTGAACTTGAGTAAGACACTGATCCTCATGACCTACTGACAGACGATACCAGAGAGCTTTTGGTTTGTTTGTATTGTTTTTTTTCTTTATTTGTTTTTGTTGTATTTTTTGGTGTTGTAGTGACATTTTTATTATGGTGTCATAATACACCCTGTCATAGAATGCTCGCTTTAATGAAATGATGCTAAATTAAAATAATTTCATTGCTGCCTCTTCCAGTGCTCCACATGGGACCTTGCAGAGAGCAGCACTTTCTGCTTCCTTAAATGTTCTCAACTTTTTATCTTCTCTTTACAGAAAAAAACACTTGGTGCAAATCTGAGTCTGGAAAATTAGATCACGAATTCAATTCAGTAAGGATGTTGCTGATTTTATGAGTAATTTTTCAGCTCGGAGAGTTTTTGAAACAACTGGACACATAGTGCTTTTTGAGAAACCTTCTGAGAAAATGAATTCTGTGGTTGATATAAGGGACATACTTAAATTCAGTGCCAATATTGTGTCTTTTTATATCCTTTTTTATTAAGAATTTTTAATACAATCTCTTCTCATTTTACATAGCTATCCCTGTTCCCACTCCCTCCCCTCCTCCCGTTCCAGCCTTCCCCCAGCCCCATCCCCATTCACTACTAATATTCTTTTCAAGTGTGAGCAGAGATTTCTATAATCTAGTTACTGACTTTTCGTAGACACAAACCCTGAGCACAGCTAGCTTGGAAGTGCATATTCAAGATCCGTGCCTTCTCAAACACTAGTCACTGGCCATATTTGACAGTTTAACCCTTAAATGATGAATTTGAATTGCAAAGTTATGGATTGAAAGGCTTAGTATAAAGCACGTTTAAAAATTTATTGAATTTTGTATTGACTACATGTTGATTTGAGAACATGGGAGTTAACGTATATTATTAGAGTTTACTTCACCTGAGTTATATTCCTTTTAAAATCAACACACTAAAATACTGGAAAGTTTGAGTTACATGTGTAACTCCCATCTCTGTTCATATTATTACTCTTATTGACGTCCACTGGTCTAGATATCAATTTTATAAACTAATGTACTAGACAGATGTGTCATATGGGGCCGCTTTGTTCCCGACTGCTCAGTGCCAAAATAATCAAACAAAAACCATATTATTTGCTATACTGTTTGACCAATAGCTTAAGCGTATTTCTCACTAACTCATATCTTAAATTAACTTATCTCCATTAATCTGTGTATCTCCACGAGGCTGTGGATTACTAGGTAAAGTTCCGGTGTCTATCTCTGGTGAGGCTATGTGACTTCTCCCCGACTCTGCCTTATTTCTCCCAGCATTCAGTTTAATCCCCCCCCCCCCCGCAGCTCTGCTCTGCCCTATCACAGGCCAAAAATGCCTTTTTTATTACAATGGTATTCACTGCATACAGAGGGGAATCTCACATCACAGATGTCTCCCTCTCTTGTGCATGTGTGTGTGCATGCACATATACACCTGTATGTGAACATGTGCATGTAAGCCTGTGCATGTGTACACATGGGTGTGTTTAGTTCTAGAGGCCAGAAGTAAATGTTGTGAGCTCTCCTCATTTGCTTTCTGGCCTATTTTTTGAAGCTTGCTCTTTCAATGAACCTGGATCTATCCAATTTAGTTATCTATATTAGCAGGCCAGTAATCCCCCGGGGGTTGCCAGTCTCTCTTTCCCCAGCATTGGAGCACTGCCCTGTCTCCAGCTCTGTGTGTGAGTGCCAGAATTAAACTCAAGTCCTCGTGTTTGTGTGTAGCATTTTCATTACTGAGACATCTCTACCACCTACCTTTAAAGAGGCTATTGAAATGAACATAATTGTCATATATGACAGACCATAAAGCACTATCATATCATCATTACTGATTTAGCTTCTAACTAAAATATAAATATTCTGGTGTCTGAGTTTTGTTTATATGCCATATCATTGTCATTTCTTTTAAAACATTAGAAAACTGAATATTAGAATTATCTTTTCTAGGCACATCATTTGCACACTGGGGTATGTGTACTGTAGTCTGTGGATTTTTCAGACTACAGTGTGAACTAATTTTAGTTTGTATGTCTTATACATAGCCTTCATGCTTATTGTATTTTTTTCCTAGATTCTCAAGAGCAGCATAAGAATTTAGTGCATCAAACTATATGATCCATAGTTCCTGAGGAAATGAATTCAAGTGAGCTGTACTAAGATAGAGAAACCTGGTCTTGGAAACTTATCTCAACAGAATCATAACTACCTAGTATAAGACTTACTGTAAGGGCTCCTTGTGCACAGTACTAGCTTAAGAACTGTACACAAGTCCCAAAATTAAGTGTGCCTGTCAATGATCAATGTCAGGAAGTCTGGCCCTTGATCTGCTGCATTTAATATTATTACTAGAGCATAGATTTCAAGGGTGCAAAAAGTCCTGGTGTTAAAAACCATTTTTATTTTAGCCATCGAGTATATTATCCCTTCTGTAAAACTATGACCAACAGTCATGTGACTATACTAAACTAAACTAAACTAAACTAAGCAGGTTTAAAGTACATCACTTACCAAAAACAAAAAAAAGATTATAAGACACATATCTGAAATAAATTTGGCACAGAAAAGCAAGTACAGCATGGTCCCACACCTTGTGAAAACAGAAAACGTTAACTCTCTGGTGCAGAGACTCATAGCTACTAGGAGCAGAAAAAAGAGAAAATGAAGACTGGTGGGGAGCTGGTCAATGACTGTTGTTAGGCTGGCTACAGATAACTACAATAAAATGTATGTTTTGCTCTGATTTGATTTACTTTACTTTTTTAAGGCTTGAAGCAAGAAATTTGAGTGTTTTCATGAGAAAGTAATAATAAATATTTGAGGAGATAGACACAGTGGCTTAAACGAGAAATGTTTCCCATGAACTAACACTTGGTACCGACCAGTTGGTGATGCTGTTTGGGCGAGGTTATTACACCATTCGGGGGTGTATCCCTGCTGGAGGAAGCACAAAGCTGGGATAGGCTTTGGGGGTCTGAAGTCTCAACCTACTTGCAGTTTGCTTCCTATGTGTGGTTAAAAATTTGCTCTCTCAGCTTCTGGCTCTGATTAACTGCTACCTTGCCCTCCCCACCCCTGCCATTCTGTAGTTTCTCTATGGAACATAAGCCAAAGTAAACTCTTTCTTCTATAAATGATTTTTCATTGTGTCATTTTATCGCAACAACAAAATGGGTAACTAATGCAGTGGGGATTTAATTAATTTAGCCTCACGTGATGTTTCTATGTGTTGAACATCATATTCAGCACTATAAATATTCACAATTTTCTAAATCCATAAAAATAAACACCTTATGAAATACATTTAAAATTACAGTAGAAAAATCTCTGCGCTTGGTTCTTTAACTTTGTAAGTAAACATTGTTCTATATAGTAGCTCTCAACATTATCTGGTCATGACCTAACAACATAAGTATATACATACACACAGTTATATTGAGATGGCAAACTGGTATTTTCTGTGTGTTCTATGTGTTCTATTCAGTACACCCCAAAGCTCATTAAACCTCGTCTTTATTTGAAAACCAAACCCACATTTCAGTCTCTGTGGATATCCAGCGTCAGAAACTGTGGGCAAGTTTGAAGGTCAGCATCTGTGAGCTCCAGTTACCCTGGTTATAGCAGGGCTGTGGGGACCAGAAGGCTCGGAGAAATCTATCTCTGCTTCCCAAGCTGGACATAATTAGGATGCAATTTTCTCCCACCCAATAAACTTTCTTCTATAAATCTGCAAGATCTCCAACAGATGGGAGATAAGACAACATTTATTCCTCTCTAGTCAGAAAATGCAGTGACAAAGCTAAATCCCTGCAGAAGAGACTACCGCTGAAAGCAAAAGATAAAAAAGTAAGTCAGCTAGACTGAAAGAATCATGTGCAGGGTAACTTAGGGCCTTCTGAAGTTAACCAAAGAGGGAGGTGTAACTTCAGGTAAGGTGAAAGCAAACTAGCAATGCTGAGCAATGACTTACTCGTCCGGGGCATCCAAATCAAATGAGCTTTCTCCCCACCTTTCCAGTTTGATTCTCTGTGAGAAAAAAATACACATTCATGTTCTAACTCCATTTCTCTTTGGCACCCTACCCCCACCCCCCCCCCCTGCTGCCCTTGGTGTCTTCTCTGAGGATCAGGCTTTGCTTCTTTGCAGGTGGAGGAATCTTCCTGCTCTGGCAAGGCAGGGTGTTAAGGGCAGCCTTGCTCTGGCATTGTGCAAACCACCTCTTCTTTCTCTCACACAGCCTTTCTTCTCTTCTATTCTTCAACTGTTAACCCCTGGCCTGACAGCTTGAGGGCTTCCTCCCGCAAGGTCTTCCTTAAGGGATTTTCTTTTTGCAGTTAATCCATGGTGCAAAAACACAGGCCATGTGTGCACGTTTGATGGTAGTTCCTTGCTAAATCTCCCCTCCACCCCGCCGTCTACAAGATACCTGTCTAGCACGTTGGTTGAGATTTAAAGAGCAACCTTTACTAGGTCCCCAGTGTGCTCCTGGATTTCTGTTGCTTTAATTTTGAGGAGGCAGTTTTAGCTGTGAGCATCCATCAACTAAAGGAGCTTGCAGAATTTGTGTGGCTTGAGAAGGAGAGACAAACAGTGGCAAGCTTGGGAGCTCTCCCCACATCCCCAACCAATGGAGAAAAATGGGGGCTTCAGGCTGCCAAGGTACTATCTCCTCATATGTTTAGTTGGTAGAGGACTCAAAAATACTTGTAACATTTCCAGTGGTCTTTCTTTGGAGATGAACTTTCCTGATGTATAACTGGGATATAAAGGAATTAACTTCTCTCTGAATATGTTGTTGCAAATGTGTATAAAAAAATAAAGATTTTTATCTACAAGACACACTGCGTATCTCTCTCTCTATGCCCTGTTATTCATTTATGTATATTTTGTTATCCAGTAAACTAATCATGGTGTCCATAATGTTATGTGCATGCTGGAACACAGTTAATATTAGCAAAACTGCACTAAAATTTCTAATGTAAAGATCAAAACCCTGCCTACTAAAATTATAAGCACACACTATATGCATTGGTTCAGAGACAAGAACAGTGTTTGCCCAACTGTATCAGGTGCTTATTTTTTTAAAAGACAGTAGAGCTGGGCAGTGGTGGCACACACTTTTAAACCCAGTACTCAGGAGACTGAGGCAGATGGACCTCTGAGTTCGAGATCAGCCTAGTCTACAGAGTGAATCCCAGGACGTCCAGGGCTACACAGAAAAATTCTGTCTCTAAAAACAGAGAGAGAGAGGGAGAGAGAGAGAGAGAGAGAGAGAGAGGAGAGCAGAAAATGAAGCTACCAAATCTAACTTTCACTTGTTAATAAAGATAAGCTGCTTTTAATCTACTATCAGCATCATTAATGTATAAAATGCAAAGTAAGGTTGTATAGTGTTGTTTAGTGTCCTTAAATACATGTTGGTTGTATACTAGATAAAATGTACCCAGAAGAAAAGATGAACTTTATATATAACACAAAAATATAGACTATAGATTTTAAAGTTTTTTTTTAATGAAACGTTTAGTTTTATTTTAGAAATTAGACACAAAATCTGTTTATGTCTTCCTGGACTCTTAAGAAGACATGTATACTCTCTTTCTAGAAACCCTTAACCCACAGGGTGGGTGGTGATGATTGCACTGGTAGACTTACTATTTCGAAGTCACAGTAGTATCCTTGGAGAAAGACACAGCTGTGATCTGGAACAGACACATCTTGTGTCTTATAGCATGCAGGAAAATGGAAGACAGACCAAGACAGTTCTTGCAAGGGGCATCTGGAGAGAGCTGAGTGAGCATTGTTTTGTGACTGGAAGTATGACTTTTGTAATTTGTTGCTTTGCTTTTTATGGTACTAGCAACATACCAGGAATCAGCTTTCAGACTTCACTGATGTGTTCTTGAACTTGAGCAAATTTGGGTCTTACTAAACACAGGGAATCATCTTGATGGAATACAGATGGTATCTTCTTAGGTATTGGCCTTGTTCGTCACCTCTGTTTCAGTTGTTCAGTCCTGTAAATAAATATAATACCCAAGTTAGAACTATATTCTACCTTCTCCATAGCATTTTCTGTGAATGGTTCAGAAAGGAAGTGTCCCTCATAAAAGCTAATGTATTGGGGCTTGACCTTTGTTTGGTCATATCATCTTAAAAGCTTTAGGAAATGTTAGAAGGTAGACCCAGCTGGAGACCTCAGCTAGGTCACTGAGTGGGCCCTAGGAGGTGTTGTAAGTGTTAAAGTTTACTAGTAAGCCCCATTTGTCCAAGGACAGATACTTTCTGAAATATTGGTGGCTACTGTTTATGGGAGGTAACAAGCCACGTGTTTTCAATCCCCTAAACAGGTTTTTCCCATCAACATTGGTTATGTTTAATTGAATTTAGGCAGAAAGTATATGGGCAGGAAATGTGTCAGGATACATGCTTGCCCTTGGTTGGACTGTGTAGAAATAGGGTGGCCTTGTGGTTTTGCCATTTTAACCTCTGCAAAATGTGATTCAGTGCCATTTTCTGGGGACCCAGGATTGGACCTGGGCAGAGTCTATCATCCTGGCCAGCATTTATTTAATGTTTGCCTCAAATTCAGCTGAAAAATGTGGAATTTGTCTTTCTCTTGTGATTCTTGGGTATAACAATATCCTTCCAGCTGCTGTTCCTGGTTCTTGACCTATTGTGTCTTCCCAAACCATGGTCAGCAGAACCCTGATAAGCCATGGAGCAACACAAGTCCTTTCTCAAATGGTTTACTTAGGAATCTGCACATTACTAGGAAAACACGTAACACATTTTGCTTGTTACTCGGTATTATGATGTGGTCTCTATTTGGTGGGCCTCAAATACGCAATCCTCCCAGTTGTATATATCTTAGATATCACTATTTCCCATATAGATAGGATATTGAAATACATTTTAACATGACGCTTCATGACTAAAGCCAACTGTACTACTTGTACATTCTATACATTCAATGCTAATACTTTCTACAAGCTAATACAGTTTGCTCTATATCATGATCTTGAAAAAGAGAGTTCCTTAAAGAACGTAGGTTTGTCAGAGCATTTTTTTTTACTAATCCCAAGGCATTTAGTGAAATTTTCTTCTGCTTAATTAATTCAATCATCTCTCTCACTTTCCACCAGCCCCCCAATCATGGGCTCCTGGCACACTCTCTATGACCACTGAGGCATCCCTTGACATTCAGTAATATAAAGTTAATGTTCCCTGTTTACTTCATTATAGTCTTGGAAGAATGCTAAATAATTACTAGTAAGTACAGGCAAAATGAGGGTCTTAACTGTGATAAAATAAACTTTAAGTATCTGATCTGCCATTGCTTCTACAATTTCAACTCTGTTAAACTTATGAGAGGTCACATAAAACCCCAAGGTTAAGAAAAAGATTTTACTAAAATCTTTTATTTAAAAACTAGCCCTCAAACCAAGTGCTCTTGTCACTCAAGTTGCTAGTAGCTGATTCAGAAAGTTGGCACTCAGTCCTCCCTTGGAATCTTTTTAACTCGTCTCTCTCAAGCAAGAAGAAGGTCTATGCATGGTACCTGAAATTAGGTTAATCATAGAATCATATCACAGAGATAATATCCTCTTTCACGCTTCCTCAAGAGATAAACTAGATCATTTTTTAAAAATCCTTTCTATTTTTCAGTAACAGTGAATAGTTTAGAATTGCTAAGTACTGTTTAAAGAACTGCTCTACTCTCTGGCTTCTAAAGTTAGTGGGTGTCCCTCTGGGGGACCAAGTACAAAGTATTATCTGATCAAATCTGAAGGAGAAGAGCCTTTGGCAGTCCTGTGTTGCATAACTCAAGTTCTCCCGGATCAAATTTTCATTAGAAACTTAAAAACAAGAGTCCTCAATATTCAGCATGTTCTGAGTTTTAATTCTTTCCAATACTTCAATCATACAGACCAGAATGTGGTGAATCGAAGCACAATTAATAAAAACTTAGGGTCAGAAATTGGGGCTCAACCTGAAGATCTGAAAAGTAAAACAGCCAGCTACTAGCGCTTACCTCCACTTCAGTCTGAAATGGCAATCTTGCCTCATAGAATCTTTTATGATTTTTGTTCATGGCGGGTCCTGGGAGAGCAGCTTGCGGCAGGGCCATGTGGCAGCAGGCAGCAAGCTCTGGGAGCAGCCTGTCCCAGACAGAGACCACTGCGGGTCCCTGCAAGATCCCCGGAGCTGTTGCTGGACCTGGGCAGGAAGACGCATGGCGAGCGGGCAGGAGACAGAGACATGGATAGACACAACATGTAGAGTGAGGTTGAATATTTATTCAGGGGGTTATGGAGGGGGAAGGGAGAAGGGGAAGCAGAGAGAGAGAGAGAAGAGAGAGAGAGAGAGAGAGAGAGAGAGAGAGAGAGGAGAAAGAGACAGAGAAGGGGGGAAGCAGGGAGATGTGTACACCCCAAGAGAGGACAGTGAGAGATCTAAGATGGCAGCGGGAGGGAGGGGATGCCGGGAGTGGGCATGGCTTGCCTCTTAAAGAGAAAAAAACCATAACATTTCCAGCAGAATCTCAGAATGAGACTGTGTGTCTGAGAGCTATCTTGCCACCTCCCCCGTTTTATATTTCTCTCTAGGGCTGGGATTAAAGGCATACACCACTGGGATTAAAGGTTTGTGTCACTGTGGCTATGGGGATTAAAGATGCATGTTATTGTGGCTACTAGGATTAAAAGTGTGTGTTACCATAGCCTGGTCTATAAGGCTGACTAGTGGTACTGTTTTATCCTCAGATCTTCAGGAAGTCTTTATTTATTAAAATATATTTGAAATCCACTACAGTGAACCATGAGCTCAAATTTCCCTTCCCATATTTCAGAATCTTCATCTGTAAAATGAGATATTAAGATCATTGTAGATTATCTAAAACTAGTATCCATACCTGTTACACAGGTAACAGGAAAGGAAAGCTAATTTCTTATGAACTATCTCAAATAGTACCTCTTCCATGGGCTGGTTAAAATAGTCAAAGAAGTAACTCCATTAAGTTTGTAGCACGGTGCTAAATACACTGTGTGTACTTCTGCCAAGCTTAGTTACTCTCCTTATTACATGAAATAGCTTCTGTCCTATCCATTCATCTATCAAATTTGGTTATTCTTTTTTTTTTAATAAGAGAAGGCAATAAGTATGTGGTCAATCTGAGAGCAAGGAGAAAATAGTCAATGTAGTATGAGTCCCTAGCTCAAGTAACTTGGGGAAAATGCACCATCCCAGTCCACAGGGAAAGAATAATGTGTCTCAATTTGAGTCTGAAAAGAAAGTGTTTCAGGGTACCCCTGTCTCATATGCATTCATTGCATTAGCCAATCAAGATGCCACCCCTCATCCACATACAATAGTTTGGATGTTGCATGTAGCCCATGTTGTCAAAGATTTTACTATCTGATTTTGAACTGTCATTCACTGTGTAGTGATTTTCAGATCCCTCCTTATCTACCACAGCAGTTGAGACCAAACACTTGAACGAACAGATGAAGTGGGCTCAAACTCAAACTATCTGAAATAGGGATAGGTTTGGGGAATGCTAGCTTGACACATTTCAAGTTTTCACAATTGATTTCGGAAACACAGTCTTTTCCAGAAATATTCAGGATAAAATACAGGGGACAGTTAAACCTTGAAAACTGAAATTCAGTGGTTGTGGAAGACACAGATAGACTGGTGTATTCAGAAATTACTTCACTTTTCTACTCCATTTCGAATCATCTCAAGTTTGTATAATTGTTAAAGATTCTAAATAGTTTCTACTATTGCAGCAGGTCTATCTACCCATTTACTCATGGACATACCTAAGTAGAAATAGATCAGATATTAGACAAACTTTGAAACAATCACATCCCCTAAATCTTTGTGTATTTGAATGGATAATACTATGGGAACTGACTTAGAAATGAAGGGCTTAATTGTCTGAATGAGAAGCTTAAATAGCATCCATGCACTTGTGAACAGGTTAGCATTTCTTTTATGTAAAACAAAGACATGGGGAAATGTGTGAGTTTGTAAATCTAACTTTAAGGAAGCTAGCATCTACTAATTTCTATTTTTCAAGTAAAACAATGGGGTAGGACATTAGCTATAAATAAACTAAGCAGCTGGGGTACAGGAAAAGGATCACATTTAGAATAGTCATATCCAGTATGTGGAGGTATGCTCAAATGAGAAATGAAATCACTGGTTAGCATTGAGGGCTTATCTGAGATGTAAGGTAATTTGGTTCAAATGAGATAGTTTCCTTTATATATCTACAGCTCTTCAGGAAGAGAGGGTTAGGGAAGAAGATGTTGGAGGTCACCTGGAATGCAACTGTGCCATTTGCTTATAGAGAACACATGAAGAAGAGATAGTAGAGTCAAGGGTATGATTATAATGATAAACGTTTGTCTATAACTGGAGAAGTAAAGATAAGAACAGGTGAAGGGAAGATCAGAGACTGTGGGTTCAATATCCTAAAGCCCACAACATAAGAAGAACACTTATTTGAATATGAGAGAGAGGAGAACAAGAAAGTGCTCCTCAGGTGGTATGCCTGTATTTAGATTGGGAGATGGGCAGATGTTGTTTCTGAAGTTCTGTGTGGCCTCTGTAGGGTGTTATTAGTGGGGTGACCTCAGCATCATGAAGTGAAGAACCCAAGGCTCCAGGGTATTGTCCTTCAGCCTAAGTACTGATGACATCTCTAAGGCTGGCTACAGTTGATATGATGAGGGAGGCTGGGCCCAAAACTGAGCTCATTTGTAAATCAAGCAAGATGCCTAAGAAATGAATATAAATGGCTCTGAGGCAGTAATGAGGACAGAATGACAAATTTTGTCAAGGATAGATAATGAGAAGGTCTTACAATGGCACAGGGTAATAGGACATGGGATAATAGGACAGTCATTCTACTCCTTTGATTTAGAAGAACCTGACATGACAATGACATCATAACAACCATAAAATGGTGACTGGGAGCTCTCTATGAGCCAAATAACTACTTCAAACATAGCTAATATATAGTGGAGCTAATAATCTTAATAATCTAATAGTTAATATAATCCTCGTGTAAGGATTTAAATGCCAGATTTGAAGATTTTTCCTCTAAGCTATTGAACAGTTTCCTTAATCTTCAACTAAGAATGAGAAGAATCAAAACTTCTGGGGATAATGTTAATTATGGGAACAGTTGGTAATGGTGAGATATGGTTCTGAAGTTTAGCATGAGCATCCATGAGTCATGCTGTAGGAATAGAGAGGCAGCTCAACTCTCCTGCTAAACCTTTTTGGCAGCCAGGTGCCCAGCACCTCAGCATTCCCTCTCTTTTCCCACTGCTGGGCTTTGCCCAGACCCATAAACCTTTCCCCACAGGGGAAAGATTAACTGCTAAGTGATCTGTTAGAATCTGATTTCCAGTCTCTTGACTCTACCTCCTATCTTGCTTCCCATCTTGGGCTCTCCTTCATTTTCCTTCATTCAGCTCTCTCCACAGCAAATCCCTGGGATAGTTTGTAACCTGACAAAATAGCAAACAGTTCTATAATATTTTATGATACTTTATGCCAAATACAGGAAAGTTCCCAAAGACATAGGACATTAGCTGCTTATGAGTCTACTTTGTTGTATAAGCTAAGGCATCATAATTTTTTGACTTTATCATATTTTACTGTTTTGACCTGAGTGTGGTGTCTCAAAGGGGCTTTGTTGCCTCAACCAGGATATAGCTCCTATTAGTCATTTTGTGTGATGCACTGGCCTAACAATACAAGAGTGCACACCTCACAGTGTTGCCAAGGTGGTATTTCTTTTCTTCCAGTCCCTCCTGGCCTTCATTTCCTTGATGTGGCCTTGTATATGAGCTGCATATCTACCCACCTGCCACTTTGTTGACAGTTATTCTGTTTCTGTTTTCATTTATGCTCTTCTCTGTAGACTGAAGTTTCTGTCCTGCTCAATTCTGCAGAGGTTCAGCCCCAAATAACCACACAGAGGCTTATAAACTGTTTGGTCTGTTGTTCAGGCTAATTACTAGCTAGCTCTTGTTATTCTTTTTAAAAGATATGTTAGGGGGAAGAATGGTTTCAGGAGGGTGTTATGAATTTGCTGTGGGTTCCTAGAGCAGAGGGGGCTGGGTAGTGGGTACTGAGAGCAGCCTGCCCTGGGCAGGGCCCAGGCGCACCATGCAGCAGGTTTTGCTATGGGCCCCCAGCAGCTTGCTGCAGGGTCCCAGTGGTGGCAGGTCCACAAACCAAGGTGGCTGGTCCCTAGCCATGTGGCGCCAGGCTGGTCGCCAGCGAGCCCGGTGAGCAGCAAGTTGTGTGAGCAGGTGGCGGGTAGGAGGCACATGGACAGACACAAAGTACAGAATAGAATTGGATATTTATTAGTTGAGTTATGGGGGGGAAGGAAAAGGGGGAGAAGGGAGAGAGAGAGAGAGAGAGAGAGAGAGAGAGAGAGAGAGAAAGAAAGAGAGAGAGGGGACAGAGAAAGAGAGCTAAGATGGCGAGGGAGAGAGAGAGGGGCTGCAGGGAGTGGGTGTGGCTTGTCTCTTAAAGGGACAAATTATTACAGAGGGGCAGCAGGCCCACAAGAGGCCTTGGAGAGTGAGAGGTAGACGAATATATCTTACAAAGAGACTTGGGGTATACAGCTCATTTAGTGGGTTATGAAGAGAAAAGGCAGGGGTAAGTGGAGAAGAGGAAAAAGAGAGGGGGAGAAAGAGAGGGATGGAAGGAGAGAGAGAGAGAGAGAGAGAGAGAGATACAAAGAGAGAGAGGAGAAGAAAGAGAAGCTACCTCTTTAGAAGAAGAACAATGAAAGAGAGAGTGCAGGCTGGAGGAGGCAGGAGATCACTTTTCCTCAGTGTGTATGTGTGTGGGGGGGGAGAGTTTGAAAGTGGGAGGGGCTTGTCTCTTAAAGAGACAGGGTACCCAGGTGGCAGGCCAGGCCAGCAGATCATAATAGCTCTTACAACTTTAATTAACCCATAATTCTCATCTATATTTAGCCATGTGGCTTGGTACCTTTTCTCAGTAAGGCATTCTCATCTTGCTTTATCTGCATCTGACTTGCAACTGCATCTTTGCCTTTTCTCTTCCCAGAATACTCCTAGTCTTGTCATCCCACCTATACTTTTTTCCTGGCTACTGACCAATCAGCATTTTATTAAATTAATACTAGTTACAGATCTTTATCGTGTACAAGAGTATTATCCCATAGCACACCTCAACAAAGGCCATGCTTTGCTCTGGAAGAGTTTGGTAAAACCTTTGGCTCTCATTAACATTTGCATTCCTGTGAACTTGCGGTTCAGCTCTTCCTTGGATCTCACCAACCTGTCCATCATTCAGAGTCCTTCTCAGGAATCCCTTTTGCGCCTTGCATACTTCTCAGTCTTTGGGGTCTTTTTGTTCTGTTTGGTGGGTTCCTTTTTGAATAGCAAGAGGGAGGCTTTGTTGTCTCTGTAAATGTAAGGAAGATTTGGCAGCAATCAGTCGGGGGGGGGGGCATTGTTGAAAAGTTTCAAAAAAGGAAGAAGGAAGCGAAAGAAGCCACCCTGATGGCTGTTGTTCTAAGTACAGATGGCACTGATTGTCCTGTGAGATCTGCAGCAAGCACATCACCACCACCTTATCTCAGATCAGCCTTTCTGCCAGCAGTGATGACTGAGACAATGCAGATGGTTCTCGAGTAGGGGCTTCTCTCAGAACCCAGTCCTTATCTGGCTGTGACTGGCACAGGCTGTCATTCAGGCTGTCACTCAACCTAGGAGCACAATGGATCATGTCTGCCTTGCACATCACAGATAACTGAGCTAACCGAACCCGGGCTGGATTTAATTCCTTGCTTTTAAAAAAAAGATAAATCATTGATTATAGAATATCTGATTTTCCTTTAATTCACTTGTCACTGAAACTGTGACCTTGCAGTCTAGATTGGTGAAATTTGTCAGCATTTCTAATAGAAGCCACTACTTTAATAAGATTTTTTTTCTTTCAAACTGCCGTCTATTTAAAAGTCGGAATAAAATGTAGGTGAATCTCTCAACTCAGTTGGTGCCAATCTTTTGTTTAAAGCATAGAGTACAGTTCTGATATGCTTTGAGGTTTTTTTATCCTAATATTTTAAAGTAAAATGTGTGTTAATGATCTCAAGGAAGCGTTCTTTGAAAAAGTGCTTAGGTAGAATGCAATAAAGGTGTTTTGTGTGAAAGCCTACTGTTTATGCCAAATCCAGAATAGTGACAGCACAGGACTCATTTACACAACTAAAGCAGCTTTGTGTGTTGACAATGAAGGCGTCTGACACAGAACTATCGTGGTAATCACTGTTTGCCTGTTTCCCACATCCTACATATGCCATTGTGTGTCGCGTGTGCTATACTCCTTTCAATGTACTGAATAATCTGATGGAAGGAGCAGGAATTCTTAGCCAGGTTAATTATTGAGTTTTTGAACAGCCTATTAATGATGGCAGGCCTGATTTGCACTTGTTGTTGCAAAAAGGTATTGAAGATTTGGAGATATGCAAACACTCCTTGGCATACAATAAGATATATTTCTAATGTGTACCCAGGATATTAGTTTTTCCACTGGGTTATCACTGTGAAGGAACAGGCTAATATTGTTTTGTGGATCTTAGCCCTGTCTTGGGGAAAGAGCATGATGGTGAGGAAAACCATAGAGTTAATGTCTCTCAGAGGGAGCAAGAAATAATGAACTGTGACTCAAATCATAACCAAACGTGACAGCTTCACCTTGGCCTCTTGCTCATAGGTATAGCAGGCTCTTACTCCGGTATCATTCAAACGGAAATTTCCACCAAAAAAAAGTGATAGTCTATGGGTTATTAAAGCATTAATTGAAAACAGAGTACATTTCAGAATTTGCATCCTGATTCTTATGAAAGCTACTTTGAAGAGGAGATGTGAAAAATTTTAAAAATAACCATAGTTTTTCCTAGCATATACACCTGCATGTTAACACAGGACTCTCAGCTTCCCATAGGAAGTCTCATTCTAGAGTCCTTACCACATGGCTTTGAACAGTCTCCAGGCATTGGCCTCTCCAATCAACAAATAAGACTGATACTCTTCTAGAGTCTACAGATATCTCCAAGGTTAATGTCTGTGTGGACATTGTAGCATGTGAGATAAAAAGAAGGATGAGAAAAGAAAAATTGATAAATACAGGAGCTGCAAAGAGATCCTTATAGACCGCAGGTCAGGGCAAGTTTAATTAGCATTGAGGGATAGCCTCACCTGTGGCCCAGTCAGTGGCTATCTTTACATGAAGAGCAGGCTAACACTGTAGAATACAGGGTTCCATCTGCCAAAAGGGGAAGCTGAATTTGATGTCTGTGCCACTGAACCATCTAGAATATTATTTCTCTGTGTTTGCAACCTGACCCTGGGAGAAATTGAGAATTTCAACTTGTGTATGTTTCTCAAAACACCACTTTGTTCTGCTTCTCTATCCATATTTCAAATATCCTAACCAGATCTTAGCAAACACTGTGCTGATCAGAGTTGTGTCTTTCAAATAAGAAAGACAACATCTCCCCAAAGACTAGGATAATTGAGCAACAAAATGCAAACTACTATGGAGTGTCCAGCCCTGCCCTGGTTGATAATAGTGAGCCATGTTGCCTGTCTAGGAATGAAGATTTCCAGCAACAGGCAGGGTAGGAGACTGACAGAACCCCATTCTTCACAGGAGACCAGAGGATGTGCTTACTCTTCCAGAATGTCATATGATAGGCTCCTTTCGTTTTTGCCCTAATCCTTCCTGTGTTCTCTCAAGAGCTTGTTTGATGACTTTAACACGAATATTCAGCCTCTTTGGTCATGAAAATGAAATCATTCCTTGACTTTCAACTCAGATCTGTCTTGGACCCTAGTCCTGCTCTTGAACGGAACACAAGAGGATAAAACTACAAAGGATAGTGGAGGACTAAAAAAGATGGCTACACAGAAACCCCAGGGATATTTTTTTCCTTACCATGAGAAATTTTGTAACACCTCAGTATATTAGGAAATAGACCCTGTCTAAATTTATGGCTATATAAAGATAGTAAGTCTTTTACTTCATTTCATTTTGCCTGTTTGGAAAGAAGCAGTCTTCCAAAGGACATCAGTGTCTCTCAGACAGGATGATGGGTGCAGAATTAGAAAAGCAGGTTCACTATTATAGTGTCATTTCACAATTCAGGGTGGGAAGGCCCACTTTGTTTTCATTATGAACTGCAGAGAGTTAAATGTAACTAATGCTTCTCCCTTAAGAAAGGATACACAAGGTGGATGGACCTCTTGGTAGTTAGGGACAACTTGATCCACATCTTGGCATACATTTGGTATGTTTATCTTTTAGTGAAGGCTGTGGTTGTTTTTAATGCTGAAACTATGACCAAAATTGGGAACTGTTGGTGAACATAGGAGCTGAATTCTCAGACTCATTATCGATTATTACTGTTGCTCTCAACAAGATTATGTTTCACCATTCCTTGATTATTATTGCATCTAGGTTTTAAAAATCTAAATAAAATGTGTAAATTCTTTTTATTTAAACCCATTAAGGATTTCTGGCAGCCTTATGGTCTACAAGGCCTAAAACTCAATCTAAAATATTACAGACGTTAATTATCTTCATCTTAAAAGAAAGCCAGTCTGAATGCTATCAAATAGTGGGCTTAGATTTCTGCTCATTAGGAGCGAAGTCATTTCTTACCTCTTTTCTTGTGCCAAAATGCTTTTCCTGAGTTAAAATCCATACCAGAGATTGTGGAAGCTGATTATATCTTCCTGTTAGTGGAACAGCAGGCAGAGTTCAATGATGTTTTTTATCTTAAATTATATTTTCAACTTGACCTCATTAAATTCTTTCCCTTCTGCTTGCCATGGTAGCGCTTACTGTGTTTCCCATTTCCTCTCAGCCCTTTTCATTTTAAACTGTCTTTTAGAAATAATTCTTGCATGCATAGCTTGCCCCTTTCCAACAGTGATCACACAGTGAATATCCTAGCACGGAGATGCCATGCCCCTCATACAGGCAAGTCTGCTAGTGTTCCTTGCTGATTATTTTCCAAGCAGATCGTTAAATGTCAAAACACATTTTCATGTTTATATTTCTCTTCAAATTTATTTTTAAACTGTTTTTTTAGGAAAGACAATAGTAAAGAGAAATAATTGAAAAAAAAGTCTACCTTTTGCCTCGATTTTGTTTTTAGAGCAATAAATAAAAAATAGAAAATAAATGACTTAACATAGGACATAGGTCTCTGTTGCAGTGAAACATACCTATTTTTAAATCTAACCTTTGTTGATGTGCAATTTGTGATAATCTATTTTTGACTTTCTAAATATGCAATTGTTAGAATATAAATACATATTTTGCTTAATTACGAAAGCAGGTATAATGTTGACTTAAATTAAAGCAAGTTAACAAAATAAATAAAATGCAGCTTTTCAAACACTATTTTTATATTACTTCTGTCTTTTCTTCCTTCCCTCCAAACCTTCCCACATACCTCTCCTTGCTCTTTCAAGTTCATAGTCTCCTTTTTCACTAATGAAAGCCCGACTGAACTGTGTTTGTTGAGTGAATGCTATGAGGCTAGAAAAGACCAAAGCATCTCATGATAAATGAAGGAAAAAGATTCCTTATGCTGGGACCCCCAACTACCAAGAGGAGATGTTACAGGCCAAATATATTGCCATGCTCAGCTCATAATAGTTAGATTTTAATCATCTTTAAATTGTTTAATTCTTATGTTTAAAGAATAAGAGATGCATTAAGATACAAATTCTGTTTGGTTTTCATCTCTGTAGTTGTCTTTACAAAGTATGGGCGTGCCAGAGTGAGCTCATTACCCATGTGGACCAGTTAGCCAGTGATTGATGTGGCCTTTGAGCACCGCACAGCCGGGTTCCTTTTGTTAGTGAATATTGGACAAATTAGGCCTTACAAATTCATGACCCCCTCTCCCTTCCTTGTTAGTATGTCTTTCTCCTCCAACTTCTCACTCCCAAGCCCCTCCCTCCCCCAGCTTTCTGCTGGCACCGGACCATTATTATGGATAATTAATATTGCTGATAACTTTCACTGAGGCCTGAGAATGGGGAGCTTGACAAAGGGAGGAAAGAACAGATGCTCTTTCTTACGGTCCATGGAAAGAATGGGTTTGGATTATTGTTCAGAAGACTGCATTGCAGTAGAAATGAATGTGTCTGTATCACACCCCAAATTAGTTTTCCCCCTCACTTTGTGTGGGAGCCATCCGTCTTTTCAGTGGCTTTGCACTTGCTTATGTCAGAATGAGGAGAGACAAGCTGTAGAGTAATTATTTAGACAATTCCTTCACCCATGAGGTGCCCCGGGAGTGGGTACACCTTTCTTCCCCTTGACATGCATGCTGGTGTTGAGATTCTTCATGGAATTTTGAAATGACATTCCTGATAGGGATGCTTCAGCTAGAGCTCGCATTCTTGATGGGATATTTACACATATAATGTGTATGGTATGGGTATTTATTTCACAACTGCATACCTGGATTCCAAATTGTTTGAAAATCAAAAGTATATGATTGCATGTTATTATATGAGCTAATAATATTAGTGGCTACCATATTGTTATAATGAAACTTGTGTTTTTAGAATTCACTGGTTACTCAACACTAATTCACTTCAAAAATGCCCGGTTTCTAGTTATTCATGAGGTGAAGCTGAAGCATCAGGCTAAGCACTTCCCAGTGTTTCCTAGTTTGAAACGCATCTTGTGCATATTCTGCAAAAATGCAGTATGACTTTCTTTTTTTTTCTTGCTTTGTAAGCAACAGCTAATTAATATTGATAAGCGAATATTCAGATGTATTGGTGCTGGTGATAGAACCTATGTAGCGAGAAGCTGGATTGACTGTTTAATGCCTTTATAAAGTGAATAACTCAGGCATTTTTTTTGGCATCTTGATATATTGCAGTAATCTAGGGTTACAATATTTTTGTTTCCCCAAAAGGAACACTACATGGTTAGCTATTATTCTCCATTCTCAAGTGACTTCCCACAAACCTGCCTGTCTCCATAAAAGTATCTGCTCTGGACATTTCATATGGAAGAAGCCACACAGTATGTGATCATTTGTATGTTTTGTTTTTCACTCAGTATAATGTCTTTAAAAATTCTTAAATTTGTCTGTCGTGTGTGTGTGTGTGTGTGTGTGTGTGTGTGTGTGTGTGTGCACTCACGTGCACATGTTGTATGTACAGGCACACTGTATGGTACATGAAGGTATGTGTACTGTGGAACATGTGTGAAAGTCACAACTTTGTGGAGTTGATTCTCTGCTTTCATTTTTACATAGCTTTAGGGAATGGAAGCTCTGGTGCCTAGGCCTGATTATCAAGCGTCTTTACCTTTTGCAGCATCTCATAAGCCACCAGCATGTCCTTAAGTTACGTTTTAGTTTTTTTTTGTTTTGTTTTTCATATCTTGATCCTTGAGTAGTTTCTATCGCTGAATAATATTCCATTGCATAGATAACATGCATTGTTTTTAAATGTTCCTAATGATTGACATGCTTTGTTTCCTCCCTTGCTGCTGCTGCTGTGAACATTTCTGCTTTCATCTTCAGTGGATATTTGCTTTTATCTCACTTGCATGTGTACTTAGGAGAAAAATTGTTTGGTCATATATGACAATTGGATGAAAGCTTTGAGGAAATTTTCCAGAGCTCCGTTAGGTGTATCCTTGTCTGTGATGAGTCAGATTCCCACTTTCCAACCCTGTCTTTCTTTATAAGGCTATCCAGATGAGCACAGAGAAGTGTCCCTGTGAGGCTTTCATGTATATTCCCTTAATAACTCAGGACACTGAACATTTTCTGGGTGCTATTTGCAAATTCTTAACTCATTTTCCTGTCGGAGTTTGAGGTTGATTTCTGTTGGTTGTTGAAATGTAAGTGTCCTTTGGTACAGATTAAACACAAATCCCTTGTCATATGCATTCTTTTGCAAATACTTTCTTATTCTGTTGGTTACGTTTTTTTGGTGTCTTGATGCTTTCTTGATCTGTGTATCTGGTAGAGTCACTACAGGGCACATAGCTGTCTTCCCAATTTATATTTGTTTTTGCTACTCTTGTTTCAGTTGCTCCTCAGGCTCACAAGGATTTATTCTTGCATTTTCTATTAGGAGTTGTGCAGCTTTAGGTTTGCATGCATTGTTAAATTGAATTTAAAACATCTGTAAAGGACACTTTATGGCATAATTCTTCTTGAGTCTGTAAGATATATTAGTCAGTTGAGCAAAGCAAATATTTGTTGTCACTGTTTTGTATTCCCAATGCTTTCCCAGAATCTGACTCTAAATCAAATAGGTCCTTGGAGAACATTATCTAATAAAGAACAACAGACATGATATAAGTAACTAAAATACAAGGTAAAACGTAACAAGTCCCATATGGAAGATACCAATTTTGTTTCTTGGGAAGTCAGAGACAAAGCTGTATCTTTGGTAGTGGGAAATGATTTATTCATATTGGTTTTGAAAAATGAGACAATGTTTTGACAGATTTTTCCCTGATCTCAGCAAAGATCAGGGAACTCAATGATTGGTCCCAGCCCAATTATAATCTTGTTTCTGGAGTACATAGTATTTTTGATGTAGACTGTTTTGTGAGATAGAACAATGTGGGTGTGTAGTCAAGTCCTGCAAGTCCTTGAAAACTTTACAGACAGTAAACAAGGCCAAGATAATGTATATATCAATGTGCCATTTTCATTATATTAACATTTTGCCATTTGTTATAGCTTTAATTAGAATAGATGCCATGAGTTCATCTGTCTGGATAATTGGTCCCCAGTTCAAGGAACTGTTAGGAAGATTAGGATATATGGCCTTGTTGGACAAGGTGTGGCACTGGAAGACTCTGAGATCTCAAAAGCCTCCTGCCATTCCCCGGGTGTATGCTCTGTCTCCTTGTTGATCCAGAGATGAGCTCTCAATTTTTCCTGCCACCATACCATGACTTTGTCCCACCCTCATGGCCTCTAACCTTCTGAAACCATAAGCCCAAAATAATTCTTTTACACAGATGAACAGTTAGTTTTCTTTAGGAGTGTGGCCACTGGTAGGTCCAATAAATAGGCAGCACTAATGGAACACAGTGAGCTTAAAAAGGAGGATGAAAAGTTGGGTGGGTGTGGGGATTCAATCTGGGAAGACCAAAGAGATCAGGAAGAAAATGTAAAAAGCACTATAATTAAGGATGTATAATTAGGGGTGTCTACAATGTCGGACACATCACTTAGAAGCAGGACCAAGCCCCCCCCACACACATATCTAGGCTGAGCAAGGTATTCCTCCAAAGTGAATGGGCTCCAAAAAGCCAGTTCAAGCACTGGTGTAAATCCTGGTCCCACTGACAGTGACCTTATATACTGCCCCAGCCACACAACTGTCACCCACATTCAGTGGGCCTAGCTTGACCCTATGCAGACTTCCCTGGTGTCATTCTGGAGTCAGTGAGGTCCACTAGCTCAGGTCATCTGTTTCTGTGAGGATCCCCATCACTGTCTTGACCCCTTTTCTCATATTACCATATATTTCCTATATATATATTGTATATATCATTTATTTCTCATTTTATCTCCTCCACTCTTTCAACTGGACTCTGGGAGCTCAGCCCAGGGCTAGCGGTGGATCTCTGCATCTATGTCCATCAGTAGTTGGATGAATGAGGGTGGGGGAGAGGTAGGAGGGAAGGGAGAGGGAACTGGGATTGGCATGTAATATGAGAGGAGATTGTTTTAAAAAAATAAATATAAATACAAAAAATGAATTGACATTCAGAGTGATGAAAAAGAAATGTTCTCAAAAGTAAGGAGTTAATACTGTCGAAAAAAATGGAAAATGGAAAGCAAACACACACACACACACACAAAGCAAAAAGAACAAGAAACAAGCAAACTCACAACCAAAAAAACTAACTAAAACAAAAGCCACATAGCCTGTTTTATGTTCTGCAGCTGCTCCGGGATACAAGGTTTGCCTGGCTGATACACCCAATGACACCCCATCGGAGAGAACAGATATTCCATTTCCTAGCAGATATGGATAGCAAATAGCCTCACGGCTAGCGATGGGACTTTGTTTCTGTTTGTCTTTCCCGGGGCTGGAATTTGTCTGGTCTGAAGCCATGCAGGTTTTGTGTGTGCTGTCACAGTCCCTATCAGTCTATGTGTGTGACAGGGCTATTCTGTCCAGAAGCAGCTGTTTCCTTGGAGACATCCACCATCTCTGGCTCTTATAGTCTTTCCTTCTCTTCTGCATGGATCCTTTAGCCTTAAAGAAAAGGGATTACTAGATATTCCATTTGGGGCCAAGTTTCTCCAGAGTTGAACAAGATACTGATCTATGACTGTAGCAATATGTCATGAAGAGTCATTTTATTATGATCCTGTAGCAGAATAATAGTAGCAATTTTGCCATTAGAATCATGACCTATGAGTGCTCAGGTTCTAGGCTGTTTTAGTAGCTTCAGGTATGGGTTGCCTACTATACAGCTGGCCTTAAGTCCAACCAGAACGTGGTACGCTATTCTCATAACATTTTGGCCACTATTTCACCTGTCTATTTTGTAGGCGAATCCCTATCGTAGGTCACAGGGTTTTGTAGCTGGGGGAAGCTATGGTGACTTTTTCCTCTTGTGTATGCAAAGTATCACCCAGAACCATACATCTAGTCAGTCTTGCTGAACCAGAAGCTTCTAGTTGGGCACAAACTTGATTTTGTGACATATGAAAATGTTATCTTTGGCAGTAGGACCTTATCATCAGGTTATGGAAAGCAACCAATAGCCTCAACAGTAGCTGATGATCTCTATAGGATCCATTTTTTTCCAGTGACTCAACAAGATGTTACCTGTTCCTGGCACTGAAGGTTTTACTTGGTGGCATAAAGTGTCTGGTTAGAACGTTGTCTCCTCCATTATATGGTTACTTCATTTAAACTCTTTACGTATATATGGATGTTTCTACACTTGTCAAGTTCCACATGGCTTTTCAAAAATCCTTTAGAGTTAGTTGGCTTTCCACATATCCCTCCCTTTAGTATAGAGGTTTATGTTGAGGTTAAGCCCCCATTAAACCTCTCAGAATTCAGAAGCCTCACTATAGCAGGTGAAAATCTGAAGGTAAATGAAATAAATTAGTTCACATAAGTCTATTATGTTCCATTAATTCTTTATATGCTCTCTCTAATGATGTTTTGATGTTCCCTTTCGATGTTTCTCCTTAGTGTTTCTCTTTGATGTTCTTCACTGTTCTTTTTATCCCACAAGGTTTCCAGTGGTTTATATAACCACACACTCATAGTTAACAATTCTCCTGTAAGTAACAATGAAACAAAGCATGCATTTCTTAGGGCTAACAGGATGGATAAAAGACTGACAAATTAAGTGCCTTATTTCTCAGTAAGGGCATGGCTGTGACGCTCCCTGGCAGATATCAGGATGATTAGGATGGAGCTTGGTCCCAGGGCTAAGCATCAGGATGCTGTATCCACTGACACCTGTGTGAGAAGGAATTAGTGATCCAAGCTTTTTTCCTGTACATTTTAGGGGTAACGGTACAAACAGTTAACTTCCAGACTAAGATCTTATATCAAATGAAAGGCAAAGGTAAGTACAGACTATTAATAGCTTGTTAGGGTAGAGTGAAGGTCAGTAGGTTATACCCTCCTGAGTTGGCTGTTAGAGAATTCAGGACTAGCCAGACCTGTTTATCATTAAGAGCAGGCATACTGTCTCTCTGTTCAGTTCCTCCTGCTCAGGGCTCCTTTCTTGTCACTAAATCCTGTCAATAAGAATACCCAAGAGTAGTAGATCTATTTTCAGCTTTTCGAGGAACTGCTTCACAAATTTCCATAGTGGTTGCACAAGGTTTCACTCCCACCAACAATGGTTAGTGTCCCTCTTTCCCTGCATCCTAACTGGCATGGACTGTCATTTGTTTTATTGACCCTAGCCATGCTGACTCAGGTAAGGTAGATACATATTTATCACCTGCACAAAAGTCAGTTCCAAATACATTGAGACCCTCAATATAAATCCAGATATCCAGAAGCAGATAAAAGAGAAAATAGGGAATATGATTGAACTCATTGAAACCAGAAAGGACTTTCTGAACAGGTCACCCATAGTACAAGCACCGAAACTAACAATTAATAAATGGGACATTGTGAAGTTAAAAAGCTTCTGCACAGCAAAAGACACCATAATTCAAGCCAAGCAGCTGCAGAATGGGAAATAAAAATCTTTACCACTTATACATCTCATAGAGGGTTAGCATCTATGATATATAAAGAACAACAGCAACACAAGCAAACATCAAGAAAGTGACCAATTGGAAACTTGGTAGAGACCAAGCATAGAGTTCTCAACAAATAAACACAAATGGATGAGAAACACTGAAAGGAAAAGCTCAACATCCTTAGCCATCAGGGGAATACAAATAGGACAAATTATTTTTTAATTTTAATTTTTGGTCATCTCATTCCTGAGTACTGTATCTACGCCGTTTCTTCTTTCCCTCTCTTTCATCCACCTCCTCCAACACCGTTCCTCCATGCTTCTCTTCTGCTCCTGCTCAGATTCTTGGCTTCTTTTTCTTTAGTTATATGCGTATGTATACAGATAAATGGACAGACAGACAGAAAAATAGATAAATAAAAACCTACTGAGTCCATTTCGTCTTGCTCACCAGTATGTTTTCAGGGCTGACCAGTTGGTGCTGGATAGTCAGGGAACTCATCCCTGGGGAAAACTGGTTCTCTCTCTCTCAGCAGCCATTAAGTGACGATAGTTCATCTCAGTGCGTGGTCCTGTGAGACTTCCCATATCTATGTTGACAGGCCAGCTAGGCTCGTCTTGTTCAGGTCTTGTTGAGACAACCATATTTGAGATTTAATAGGTGGAGCTTCCCTCGCATAGTTAGAGGAAAAAAAAAATCTGGGAGCAGACAAGCTCGTCTTCTGTCCTTTAGAATCTTTCCTACTCTTCTTTCTTGATGTTCCTTGAGCCTTAAGGTAGAGATTTTAAGAAACTTTTCAAATCTGATTTTAACATCTACAGAACTATATAAAGTTAATATTTTGTCTAAAAATTTATATAAATATGTTTTTCTCATTATTCTGGTATTTGAAACACACTTTTCATTAAGATGTTACTTATATAGACATGTAAAACTTTGATTGGGGTTAATTTAGAAAATTAATATAAATTTAACTTTTTTAAAAATTTTTATGTAATAAATATCAATAGTTAAAACCAAAGCTTATAAGAAGTTCACTTTGGAGTCCTTATGGTACTATGGGAGCAGAAGCTGAAGTACCCTTGTGATAAGGGCACATCCTTCGTCCATCACTTCAGACATGATAGGAAGGGAATTTGCAGTAATACTCAGGAAGTGAAAAACTTTTTTTTAATGAAGTTTTATGAATTGAACAAAAGATGACACTGGCTTTAAAAGTTGCTGTGACATTAAAACATACTGTGTTATCTCGGTTTAAAGCATGCAGTCGTGACAAAAACCTGTTTCAACACTCATTTATAATTTTCTCTGATTTAACATTCCATAAATCAACTAGAAGATAAATGACAATGTGCATATAAAATAGATCACTTATCCCGCTAGCTGAGAACAAGCTTCTCCATGGGCTTTTCACTTGAAACTTGACCTCTAATCACGTGTCCTTCATAAACATTAATGAACATCAAATTCAACATGTGTTGACTGTCTCATGTGTCCATTACCATGAAATAATCTTGTAATACTTCATAAGGAGCTTGATTGCTGAGGTGAGGAGACTGTAAATACAAAATTGCACCGACGACTTTGTGCTAGATGTATGAAAATGTTATTAGTATACAACAACAAGAATGTGGTGCACACTCCTTTCTGGAACTGCGGAGAAGGGCTTGGAATCAAGACGCGTCCTTGAGCTAATTAAAAGGCAAACACACATTTGTAAGGAAGGCTCCAGAAAGGAAGAAAAGGAATAATATCACACATACATCAGGGATTTCAATTAACTCCCCATGATTGGAGCCACTGGCCCAGCAGTCACAAGGAAAGAAAGGATTGGGCAAAGCAGGACGTGACCATGCAGAGAAGATTAGCTGTCCTGTCTACAGCAGGAGGTTGTTGATGAGGTTTGAACAAATTTAAATTGTATCCTGTGTTACATCAGTGCGATGAGGCATTTCTTCATTCTACAAATATTACTTGTGCCTCTCTTCTGTGAAAGGTATTCGGCTCAATGCTGGACCTATGAAGCTAAGCAAGGTGGTCCCTGCTGCCCAATTTTAGACTGCTGATGTGCTCCTGTGGCTTATCCACACACATACTGACAGCTCTTGATACTATGGCAGACTGAAGCCATTCCAGAGTTCAGGTTAACTTGCCATTGAGGTGATCTGGGTATGCAGACAAGATGGCAGAGGCATGACAATGGTTTGTAATTAATTTCAGTGGATGTATTTAGCAAATCTAGATAAAAAAAATAGATTCAAATCAAAGAGGATGTGAAACAAAACAACAAACAACCCCATGATTCTCTCAGACATCTGAAATTAACTTCATTATCTATGAAGACTTCTTGTTAGCGAGGAAAATGTGAGCCATGACAACAGTAGGAGTCTGCACGCAAGCTTGTCTGTTCTGGCTTAGTAACTCTGTCTCAGGGAGAGTAAGGGTAAGGGAAATTTCCTGAGATCCATTCTGTAAACAATGACTTTTAAACATACCGACTCTTTTGAAAATGTACTGATTTTGAGTGGACCCCTAGTCCTGCCACGTGCATTGTTTTTATATCTGTCTGAAGCACCAGAACTGGAGAGCTGAAACTAACACGAGTGGGTGTGAATTTGTCTGACCCAGCTATGGCCTTCCAATTGTCAGCACTTCCTGACTGTCGATAGCAGAACACCCAAGATGTTTCCCATAACACCATCGTTTCTGTAACACCACAGTTTGTTAATTCTTCATTCTGGTCCGAGGTAGGTTTCGATATTTAACAAAAGTTTCTCTCCCAAGGGGAAAAAGTAGAAATCAATGTGATATAGAGTTTTGGGTCTTAAAGAGTCCGAATCGGTTATATCTGATTAGAATATGACTTAGGTTCCCAGAACAATCTCAGATGGAGTGATTTTAATCCCGGCTCTGTATGTGGTTTTCACTTGGAGACTTGACATTGCATCTGACATCCACAGGAAAGTGATTATTAATTTTATAAAACCAAAGAAAGAAAGTAGGAGAGCTGCCTTCTTTACCAGGCGACAGGAGTCCTCGTGGGTCAAGCAACTGTAGAACAACTGGAAACAGAGAGGAGGATGGGGGATCAGGAGGCAAAGCTGAGGACGAAGCACTGTGGATGCCAGGAGCTTTGCTGAAAACAGCGAGAGGGGACAAATGGCGGCTGAAAATGGGGTGTTGCTTTAGTCAATGAAAGCCATCTAATGAGTTTGGTAACAGGCTGAAGAGAGGAGTGGTGCCAGACTGTGCCAGGCTGAGAATACAGAGAGAGCATGGGCTGCACTTTCCACAGCACGGCTGTGAAAGGAGAGAGAATGAAATGGGGCTGTCATCCTGAAAGAGGACAGGCTGTCAAGAACGCACTTGTCTAGACTTCAATGGGATAGACATCAGTGTCTCAGAAGTTGAGAGAAGGAGCCCGAGGTTGGGAAGTGGCGGGTGATTTATTTGGGTGAATGGCAGCCTCTATTCTACTCTGGATAAGAGACCATGAGTTCTTTTCATTTATCATGGCATTTCTCCCTCTGGTAAATTGGCTGTTGTCAGTTCTTTCACATTATGTCTTACAGGACTTTACTTAGGTGCTTTATGGAGAAACAACAACAGGAAAAATCCATGAGAGCAGAATTAATGATCCCAGAAGCGTACTGATGGTAATGCTCCAGTAGGGAAGACACACAACTTAACTTAATTCTTCTGCTCTTTTCTCTTGAAAAAGAAAGTGTTTTTATGAAAACTATGAAATACATAGAGGTACTATGGTTAAGAATTTAATTTCATATCCATTTTAGGGGTTGACCAGACAGTCATTGAGCAATGTTTATA
Organism: Myodes glareolus; assembly: GCF_982192425.1. NCBI lineage: Eukaryota > Metazoa > Chordata > Mammalia > Rodentia > Cricetidae > Myodes > Myodes glareolus. The sequence continues at coordinate 55,101,395 of NC_142044.1, forward strand.
TTCTTCCTCTCTCAAAGACAAGGGGAGGAACCTTGCTACAGTTTGTACAAAGAATTCCAGGGAATGGCCTTTATTGTTATGAAAGCTGAACTCTGAGGATAGAAAACTCATTTTCTGAGGATAAATGAGAAAAGAGGTTACCAGTACGCCATAATTAATGAAAAAAATGGGTAACACTGATTTCAAGGGTTCTGGCCTCTCAGAGAAGATGGGAATCAAGCAGACCTTCAGGCTGAGTTGATGTGGGCAGGCAGAGAGGGAGGGAAGGAGAGAGGAGGGAGGAAGGAAGGGAGCGAGAAAGGGAGGGAGGGAGGAAGGGAGGGAAGGAGGGGAAATTCTCACAAATTTCAGACAACTGTTGGTTAGTAACATACTCAGTGTTTTTATTGACAGCATCTGTGGAGATAAATGTGACTTGTTTCAGGAAACAGAATGCATTTTATTTATTAGGAATCTTTAAAACCACAGGGGTTTCTAATGCACACTTTCCTCACTGTCTAAGTCTTTATTGCTTGTTTTTTAAATTTCATGTTCTTCCCAGCATTTACATTTTTTTTCAATGTTCCTGGGGCTCATCATCATATAATGTAGGTGATATCACTTGGAGAGTACAGAACCCTGATTTTCCAGTCTTTTTAGAACAAAGATGGGGCATAGACATTTGCTCAGCCAGGGTGGAGATTTACTTGGCCTTGAAATCCGAACCTAGCACATCTTACTGAACCCTGAATCTTGGCAGCAGGAGCGGCCAAATTCACTTAATGATCTTTGTATCCTGGTGTTGAGTCCCTGTAGTAACAGACAGGTGGCATCTGGTATTTGGTGGTAGAGGCAGCAAAGTTGTCATCAATGCAGTTGAGTGCTGTGAATTGGATACGGACTGGGCTGCCCAGCCTCTCTCTTTTCATGCTTATTTCTGAGTCAGTTTCTCTTGATTCCTGAATAATTCTAAAACCAACCCTTCAATTCTTTAAAAAAAATGTGTTCTCTGGTTAAACCAGCAACATTTTCCATTGTTCATCACAAGAATTTTGGTTTAGTTATAGGGGCTTTTCATGTAAGCATAGGAACTTTTTGTGTGCTTAGGGTGGCATGAATTTCAAAAAATTCTGTGTGATAGAGAAGTAGTACTAAGTAATGCTTTATGAATATTAGTGTCAGCATCACAGAGGAGAACTCTTTGAGAAAGAAAGAATCTCTAGCTAGTGCAATGCCCTGGATGTTACCTGTCCCCTAAATTCCATATGGTGAAGGCTATGTATTCCAGATGTTGGGAAGTGAGGACTTGTAGCGATGTAACTTGGGAGAACTCTCCAGGACATTGTATTCGAATTCATCATGGGCATCATGCATAGTCATTGGAAGTCCATAGACATGGGGTGCCTGATCTTATACTGGAAAGTTTACCATTCAAGCTAAAGCAAACATTTCTGTTTATAAATTAATTATCTGGGGCACTTTTCTTTGGAAGTGATGGGAAGCCAACGAATATGGGCAGACAAATAAGAGAGGGACCATTGATCATATTAACTAGGGAATTGGTTTGTAGGCAAACAGACTGAGTTTGAATTGATGTGAAATATATATATAGTTAGGCAATAGCAAGATGATGTTGGACTGAGATTAAAAGAAGTGAAAGTCAGACCTTAAAAACAGTGGTGTGTGTCTGGTCCTTTTCTTCATGAGTTACTACTATGATGAAGGAGTCTGAGGCGAACATGAGGACCACACAGTAGCTTGGTTTGACAATGGTTCTTTATTTCAACTATAGATCACTTGCAATACTCCTTTGTATCTGAGGCAGGCAGGTGAATGTCTACTGAGAGAGAAATACTATTAAATGAGCCAGGTCCATCTCCTCTTGTCTTCCTTCTGTATTTACCTAGAAGTCCCTTTTATAAAGCAAATAGAAACAAGACGTTCAAACATAGATTATGTTTATATTATGCTCTGGGTTAATAGAAAATGAATTTATTAAATAAAGAGAGCTTGACTTATCAAAAAAGCATCATGATTACCAGGCAACTGAGACCCCCTACCCTATCTTAATACTAACAGGTCTTCCCAGAAGTAGGTTATGGCTATCGTAAACACCATGGAACTCCAAATGTAGATACAGAACTTCCCTTATAGTGTATTAGAAATCTGTGATCTGATAAATAACTGTCTTACCCCATTCCACTTAACCATTTACAGATGGTATTATTCAGGCAGGACATTCTTCCACAGCCCTCCTGTAAGTGCAACTTTATAGACCTTCTGGAAGAAAGACCACGTGATCCCAAATCATTTCAAGACAACTAGAGATTTCCAGATATTTCTACCATCACCGCCATCGTGTGAAGTCAGTACAAGTTCTATTCCATGGTCCCAGATACAAAGTGCAAAGAATGGTGTGAACAAATGTCTCCCTTTGTCATTGACCAGTAGTTCACATCGAAGATTGCTTAACCCTCTCTTGATGTCTGCTTCCTTGTCTCCTAACAAAGATATCATGGAGCATCCTCAGGTAAATGCTGGGGAGTGGAACTATGGTCTACGAAATAAAAGTGCCTACCAAAGGACATGAACAGATGCTACTGCAAGAAAAAGTTGTAACCTTCATAGGAGAATCTGAGAACACTTGCTACTTTCCTTAAAGGTCACTTTTCGTATCCAAATAGGAATGTTGTGATGGAGACACCGTGGGGACCTGTTGTTGTTGTCTAGGGTGGCATCTACCCTTTCTAGGAGCTATCTGTTTGCCTTTAATATAATTAGGCAGTCCAGATTGGTATTTAGTCTTGTTCTGACAACAGCAAATTAGGCTTAACTCTTTAATTACAATGAGAAGGAAATCACCTTTCTGATATCCTTCAATTAGCTCAAGCAGCTGTTAAGTTATAATTAAAATTTCACATGGATCATTTGAGTTCTTGGAATGTTTCCATTTAATAACAAAACATTTGCATATATGCATTCAGTCTTCAACAACCTTTTCAAATCTGTCAGTGGTGAACCAGGAGCATGGATACTGTATTAAACAAAATCTTTGTAGTCGCCTAAGCAGACAGCTGGGTCCCACAAAATGAAAAATGGAAATGGAAGAAGGCGATCAAAAAGTATTAGTGCCTTCAAGTTTTCTGGAGCTTGTTCAGAAACTCAAACTTTTGTTTCATTATGGTTACCCAGGAGGGAAGAAGAAAGTAATGAGGAGAGAGTGGTTATTCAGTGCTTTCTATGAGTCTCATTACTCCAAACAATGACAAGCTACCCCACTGTGACTTTATTCGTGGCTCCTTGCCTTGAATTTTCATAAGTATACATGTGAGAGGAAGTGTTACATGTGAAAATTCACGTTCTGTTTTGACTTTGAGAACGGAGATGAGCAAAAAGTCTCTCTTTCTCTCTCTCTCTCTCTCTCTCTCTCTCTCTCTCTCTCTCTGAAGTTGCTTTGGCCACTATTTATCTGATAAAATTATGGACTGCATTGTATAGGCCAGGATGAAAGAATACACACATTTTAACTACACTTATAATTTAGTAATTTAAATATACTAAATGATGGCTGTTAAATTAAAGGGGTTTCACTTGAGTAATCATAGAAATTCATTTATGTTTGAAAATCTGGGATTATGGTATCCAACTTTATTCAAGGGAGTAACTAAAACATAGAGGAGTTAGAACTATTTTACCTCCTTTAAAATGTAGTGTATATTTTCAACTCTTTGACACTGGTAAAAGGAGCTAATAAAATTGCGTATTAATAGCATTGTTGGACTGTGATAGGTTTTGCAATCTATACTATTGGCCGAAAGCTCAGATTTTATTCAGGTTTATTCATTGATTCATTGCCTACACTGACAAAAAGAATTCTGTATTGGCTAAAGACCTAATGGTGTCTTCCTCACCATCAATCTGTATTGTACACTATTGAATTTCAACCACCAAGATAATGGTATCTCTGGGAATTAAAGAATGCATGTGGAGAAGGAAGGGAGATGAAAGAGCAGTGCCTGATGTCCTAATTACGCCAGTGTGCACACTTTGGGGGGCTCCCAGCTGTGAGCAGCACATTTTCCATCTGCCTTTACTAATTTTATTATGACCTTTCAGAACCGATTTCATCTGGAAGAGAATTGGCTCCGGCACCATCACTGTGTCAATTTTTATCTTTGAATGACTGAAAGGAAGGATTAGTAACAAGTGGCATTCTGGCAGAAAAATGTTCAACTCGTACCTGCTTCTTTCAGTGGGAGACTGCATTGCTGAGAGATTGGGAGCTGGCACTGCTGGGTGATTTAAAGGGTTAGTTTAAGTGTTGCGGCTTGGGGATCAGCATTGGATCTAAACTCTCCAGTTTAGAGAGTTCTTCAGAAAATATTTACACCTTTTGTATCTTGTAGACATGAGTAATGAATCCTAAAAGATGATTTTATTTGAATCCTAAACTGAAGACAGTCCTCAATTTCTCTCTCACCGTTCTTTCAACCAGAACATTTATTGAATGCTCTTGTTTCACTTGTGTGCATAAAATGCTTAACTTTTTCATTCCAACTGCTATTTTATCTTGAGATACACATCTCATGTAAGAAAAGAAACTGAACCCACATAAAGTTAATAAGTAGTGATCAGAGTAAGAATTTGATTCTATGTGTGTCTACTTCTGAAGTATAGTTTCTTAACAAGTTCACCACTGCATTCATCAAGTAATTAATTAAACAATTACACCTAAGTCTCAGACATAGTTAGGAGCTAGGAATACAAAGCTGAACCAAAGGATGTGGACCTTGACCTTATGGTACTGACAGTGTAAGGATAATTTTCTCCTTAGAAGTCAGTCTCACATGTGGAGTAATCCCTACAAGTTGATGGCATGAATACCCATGAAGCACAGGAGGTCTGCAGTAATGCCAGCATTTTTGCACATTCTGCAAGGCAATATGTATGCACTAGTCTCTCATGGCCCCATTAGCCATGACCAGGGTTAGCAATAGCTATGAAGCCCCTAGCATGTTCCAGCACCCAGCTGTTGGGCACAGGATCCAAGTCTCCAAATGCTGCTAGATTTTCCTTGGCTTATACTAGACTGCACTCCACACAGTCACTTTCTAAGAGACAAATTTTGTTTCTGGATCCTGCTAGAAAGCAGCAGTCAACATGAAAATCCTAGAGGAAAGGATCAGTACTTTTCAGTACCACCAATGGGAGAAATGATGCCACTTTCGGAACATTCTTTCGGGGCATTGTGAATGAGAAAAGAAAGCTATGAAGCTTAGGACAACTTAGTGGTTCTGAAAGTCCCGTCTGAGGTGTGAACTTGAGTCTGGCAAAGACTCAGCAGGTCTAGCTTCTGAGGCATAGAAAAAAGGCAAACATCCAGCCCCAGGGGTCATCCTAACCCCATAGAAATGTGCTTCCGTTGCCAGAACTCTCATACATAATGTCTCCACACAAAATATGTTGGTTAGACCCCATATTTTGTGTTTAATCAGTCATTTCTCTCTGAGCTGATCTTATTAATTGATTCCTCAGTAGAAAGTCTTTTATTGAAACTTTAGGTTGTCCCAGGAAATGGCCTAGATGATTCCAAGACGTTCCCATTCCATTCACGCTAACTTCCTTGTAGTAGGTAGGTGAGAAACTAGGGTTGAGAAGGTTGGTTGATTTCCTCCGAACCACTCAGCTAAGGAGTAGCTGAAATAGAGTAGAATTGGGTGGCATCAAACTGTTTATTTACCTTGACTAATCTGATAACAGGAAAATATTCCTCCAATTATAGGTCACCCATATGGGGACCACACACACACTGTTTTCAGGACTTCCAATGTGTCTTAGAAAGGATTTTCTTTGACTTGGAGACAGTAATCCACAGTTGTTGGCATTGTTGCCTTCCAGACGGCTGTGTGATTTGTGTGTGAGTTAGGATAGTGTAAACAGGCAAGTGAAGCTGGGTTATAATTCCTTGTCAAGAATAGCCTCTTCTAGTGATTACTTTTCTTCTGGGTCCCATTTCTTAGCACTTCTAAAATACATCTTTACTCTTTAAATTTATTAAAATTTATTGAATTTTATATTATATTTTATTATAATATAATAATATATTATATTATTATATTTATTGAATTTGAATTATTTAATACTTGAGGATCTAACATAGTTTGTTTTTTTCTTTTCTTTCTTTGATTTTTTTGTTTTTTCAAAATGAGGTTTTCCTCTGTACCCTGGCTGTCCTGGAACACTGACCAGGTTGGCCTGCAACTCAGAAATCTGCCTGCCTCTGTACATGCCTGACTTGATTTACAGACTTAAAAGTTCACCTATGATACATGTCATGTCTATCCATATTAGCAGTGGGGGGTTCTTTGGTTTTGTGGTGGATTTTCTGGTTGTTTGCGTCTCTGCTTAGTTTTGTTTGGCAGTGTTAGGAATTGAACTCAGGGTCTCATGCTTAGGATCCCATGCAATGTTTGTGATGTCTCATTTCTAACCTATCTCAAGCTCTTCGATTCTTTTGAGCTTTGCAGTGCATAAAAAAAAATGACCCCAATCTTTCTTCAGAAGTATTTTTTTGTCAAATAACTGAAACTAGAAAGTAATCCTAATGGAGCTGGATATTTCAGATGGCTCTTACATCATACTTTTGGGCAGTGTTCGCACATCCCATCTACTTGGTGGGAACCTTCTTGGGGTATATTAAAGGTCACACACAGACATTCAGTTCTCACACACTGTGAGTTAATAACATGTGTATTCAGTTTTAGAAAATTACTAAAGTGTCCCTAAAGTAAGCCAAGCTGAACACCACTAATGCAGAATGATCAAGACAAAAATCTGTATTTTGGTGAAAAAAACAAAAACAAAAAAACAAAAACTACCTTTTCATAAATTTAATAAAGCCCATTTGTCATATTAGTAAAAAAATTAAAAGGGATTTCACCACAATTTACCTGTGTGCATAGTATGAACCATCAATCATATAAGAAACCATGACAAAGTCATGATTTGAAGCAGCTAATACCCACTGACAGTTGTCTGCCTTGCATTGCCCAAGGTCTTATACACAACTATGGGCATATGAAGAAGCTAAAACCACAAGTCAAAAAAATATCTATTGTCTCACAGAAGAATAGAGACTACTTACTACATAGATGTAAGTGTGCATGCCTTTATGGAGAGGACTTTTGGAGAATCTTATATAGTTATTTCCCTGGATATAAACAGAGGTTGTCTTCCTATGTGGTTTGCTATCTGCAGTTGCATGAAAGACTTGCTTGCTACTGTGTTCACCTGGGCCACACTTTTTAGGTTATAATTTTGTCTTTTAAGAATAATCTCTAAACAGAGGTAAAATATATAAATGATGGATTAATTATAGGATTAATTTTTCATTAATCTTGTTTCGAGATTTATATTTTATTGTATTTAATTTCAACAGAAAGTCTTTCAGAGAGCTACTAAAATATATTTGAAATGTAACCTCCAGCATAATGTGCCCCAAACCAGCAACATTTCTGCATAAACTCCAATTGTTTTCTTCATTTGTCTTCAAACATTCATAGCAAGAGCTCGTCTGTAAGATTGAACTGAGATTGCTTGTTATGAGTTATGGATGTTTTAGTGATAAAATTTGGCTTTCTGGAACAAATGGTTGTTTCAACCTGATTTTATTAGTGCAGTTGAACATTGTGGAACTAAAGCAAGGAAATTCCTGCATATTGCCACAATTTGAGGCCATTTGGATCATAAACTTTTCTATTTGTATTTTACCGGTGGACATAAGTGGTGTGATCTCATCAGGAGAAGAAGAAAGGACCCAGAGCTGACGTGTCGGGGCTGTACATCTTGCTGTGGAATGTCAGATAAAGGTGAAGCTTTGAAACAAGAGGCCCCTTGATTTAGTGTCTTTAATGCGCCCGGGAAGGGACGCACTCTGTGCATCATTAGTGTGACAGGGTGAAGGGGCAACACGTTTCTTCTGTTCCCGTGGAAAAGGATGAATCTGGCACAGCTCTGATGTCAGAACCTCCATCACCTTTCTCACAGATGATGTAGATTTTAATTGTACTCAGGGCCGCCGCGCGTCGCACCAGCTCCTACGTGACATTGAGATAGATGAAGCCATTTGTTGGCATTATCAGAGCCAGCTGTGTGCTTGGCTGCAGCTACAGTAGGCATTTTATCTCATGCATAATCCCCTCATTGAGAGGGGATCACGAGCGTCGGAACCATATGGCAAATAATTTTATTATGATCAAAAAAGGACTCTTGAAACTAGTTAAACAGAAGAGTCCTTGAAATTCAATCAGAAGAACTTTGATTTTCGTGTCACGCCATCATCCTAAATTAATTGTTAGTACTGCCACAAGCAAACAGAACCAAGACTCCTCTCCCCCTTGCAAAATGAGGACCAGGACCATTGTTTTATGCCACTCAACTCTTGTCTTTATTCTTCTCAATTTGGGAAAATTTATGCAGATCAATATTGGATAAGAAAATCGGGACTTCAAACCTAAAGCTGGTTTCTAATTAAAAAACGGTAGTAATTTTAAACAGTGTTCTAAATAGCAGAACACAGGAGGTGAGACAAGCTTGGGTGAAGATCCTCACTGTTACTCTCTTAAAATATGTGAAAGACAGACTGTATCTTTTTTCTTTAAGGGGAAGGAGTCTGAGGCCTTTGTTTTGTGTTTGGTTTGTTTGGGGCCTGTGTCTGCTGTGTCTCGGGCTAGCCTCCCACTCCTGATCTGCCTTAGTCTATCTCTCTTCTGCTAGGAGTACTGGCATACCATCCCCGACTCAGGAAAGTTCTTGAATAAGAAGAATATGTCTGTCCTTTTGCCAGGTAGGCTACTAGTCCTGTACATTTACCATATGTCTTCAAAAGGAAAAAACAAGTATGTCTTTCCCACAGGGAGGGATTTCCTGCACAAATCAAGGAGTTTGTTTGCTCTCCGTATCCTGGGCCTCCTTTCAGGCTTGTGATGGGAGCCAGTTCCTGGGAAACACAGGATTCCAGAGCGAAGGGCTATAGAGCCTGGGGGAACACCTTAGTGGTTGCCTAATATTCACATTGATTCTAGCCATCATAACCCTGCGTTAATTGGATTCTATTAATCACAAAGGATTTCAAACTTCCAGTTCTCAGGTTGCAATGCCAGGAAAGGGTGATTTGCCTCGCCTTACCTGTACTGTATATCCTCTCCCTTTTTATCATCGCTTTTCTTTCCAGAGGAAAGTATATAAGATCTGGGCCTTAGGGTACCTGTTAATGATGGGAAGACATTATTAGCAACAGACATACCGCAGGATGAGAGTAGACACTATTCCAGAGTCCAAATGCAGCAGCTGCCATATCTTGAGAGTAGGCTTTTATTTGGTATTTTATCAACAAATAATGGAGCTAGTAATTGTACTGGGAGAGGCATATAGCCACCCAATCTATAGAAAGTTTAATTTCTAGCACGTCAGTGCCTGAAGTAGCTCTTTTTTCCCTTCTTATCACGTCTCCTCATGGCTAGAGATGAGTAGCCAGCCTACCTGCTAAAAATGGTTTAAAATGTGTGTTTTTTCTTTTTGTTATTTAAGACCGTGTTTGAAAAATATGCTTGTTATAAAATATGCCAGTGATTCCTTCAGTAAACAACTGCAGAATCCCTCTGTGGGATCTTGACGGTGATGTCACACTGTGCTCAGGAGGTCCAGTCCCCAAGCAGGTTTTGTAGAGCAGGGCTGTGGGCACCAGGAGAGAGGCGCAGCGGAAAACCATGGCATCTCCACAGAGGGGCCAAAAGTGGGCAGATAAACATCACTCCTCATCGTGGTGACAGCTTCAGTTCAGTAGGCCAGCACGTGGTCCCCCACAGTGACCACACTGGGTCCTCCCTCTGGTCTGTGATTAAGTAGCTGTTGTCATGAGTGTGACTTTATACTTCTCTAAGACCTTCCACCTTCTGTTACCATCACGGGAAAGCAGGGCGATTTGATCGGCTTCACTCAGGCAAACCTTGTTGGTAAGGAACAGCCAACACATTGTCAGTCTCAGGGGGTGCATCCTGTTTATTCTAGGATTGCTCAGGTGCGTTTTAGAGAAACCCCCAATACCATTTCATGCTGTCTAGTGATGATTATCCGACACACTCTCTGAACATTTAGCCGAGTGGTAGAAATACAGTCTTCAATGACTTCACCATATCCACTTTACAGGGATTTCGCTGGCAAGGGAGGTGGGTGGGGGAGGGCCCCAGCACTCAGGACTTGGCAGATTATCCTGTGGGAGTTACAATTAGGTATGCGTCTATCTCACTTCATTTATTCAGCTAGTGAGAGCACCTAAGTCCTTGGAGGTAGATTTGTTGAACGCTTTCCCCATATCTTCTTAAAACCTAGAATCAGCATTGTTAACAACTTTCCAAATCACCAGCTCCATTCCTTTATTTAAGTTGGAATTTTACGAAAATCTCTACTGAATAAGTTCATGTTTGACTTGCACACTCATTTGTATTGGAGGCAGTTTCTGGATGATGGATTACCTTGTCACCATACAGTCAACAAACCAAGTGGACCTGTGAGAAAAGACAGCATATGACCGTGACATGGGAATCCTAGGTGCTGACTCCCAGCAAAGCAGAAAACAACAGAGGGGAAGAGATTTCCTGTAGGAACTGTGTGGAGATACAACATAAGCCCGCATGGGTTTATACTTTTGGAAAAATAACACAGGAAATTAAAAGATAAAAAATGAATTTGAGGAAACCTTCCAAACTATTTTGATTCTGATTATACACATTGGGGTTTTCTCAGTTTGAGGCTGAATTATATAAATTAGCAATCACCGGTATGCTTAACTGCTGGACCAGTTAAGCCTAATCCAAATTTCATAGTCTCGCCACTAACAAGAGAAAGAAAAGAGGGAAGGAAGGAAAAAAGGGAGGGGGAGAGGAGGGAGGGAGGGGAGCAGGAAAAGAAGGAAGGAAGTAGGGAAGGAAGGAAGAAAAGAGGAAAGGAAGAAGAAAGGGGAAGCAGAGAGGGAAGAAGAGAGAGAGGAAGGAAGGAGAGAGGGATAGAGGGAGGAAAGAAGGAAAAGAGAAGAAAAAAGAATAGGAAGACATTTCTCCTCCTCCCTCCTCACTTGATCCCGCCTGTTCTCAACCTCATCCTCTCCCAGTCCACCCGGAATTGGGAGGAATTTCTGCAGCTAAGGTGGAAACCTAGTGCAATAGAAACTCCACAGAATATAAGAGAGTAACCCTTGCAAAGACTCCTGGTAACTGTGGACAGATAGCCTGAACCAGCCGTCTTCTGTAACCAGCCAAGGCCTCAAGTGGAGGGATTGGGACAGCAACCCAGGCACAAAACCTTCAAGTTATAATTTGTCCTGCCTACAGTGTTCCTGGACTGGAGCCTAACAGAATCGTCATCAGAGAGACCAGAGAGACTTCATCCAGCAACTGATGGGGGCAGATACAGCCAAACATTAAGAGAAGCTCAGGGAATCCTGCAAAGGGGGAGGGATAGGAGCCAGAAGGGTCAGGGATGCCAGGAGAATAGATCCCATTAAATCAACTGACTTGGAGTCTTGGGGGCTTGCAGAGATCAGGGAGCCAGTAGGGGTGTGACTTAGGTCCTCTGAATATATTCTATAACTTGGCATTCTCATGTGATTCCTAACAGTGGGAGTGGGGGTGGTCTCTCTGACACATTTGCCTATTTGTGGGACCCTATTGCTTCATCCAGCCTTGATGTGATGGTATGTGCCTTATCTTATACCATGTTTGGTTGTTATACCATGATTGGTTGGTATCCGTTGGAGGCCTGCTCTTCTTTGAAGAGAGGTAGGGGAAGGGGTCATGGATGGGGAGAGAAGGAAGGTGGTGGGGAAAGACTGAGGGAGAGAAGGGAAGGGAATTGTTATGTAAGACAGGAGAGAATAGTGAAAAAGAAGACATAAAATTAGAAGGGAAGTGTGCTGTGCTGGGGAAGCTGAGCAAAGTTGAAGTGAGAAGTGGAGAATGGTTGTGATCAAGACATAACACATCTATATGAAGTCTTCAGAGAATAAATTAAAATGTTGATTTTAAAAAAGAAAATAAACTTGAAGCTTCTGGTTTAAAAAAAAAGAAGAAGAACGGGAAGAAAACAGTAAAGAAACTGGGCTGCACTTTGTTTAATTTTTCTTTGTTTTGGTTTTGATTTTGAGACAGGGTTTCACCATGTAGCCCAGACTGGCTTGAAGTTCACTCCGTAGTTCAGCCTGGCCTCAAATTTATAATCTTCCTGCATGAGCCTCCTGAGTGCTTGGGCTGCAGTATGTTCTGCCACACCCAGTCAAGTGTCACTTAGGTTTCCTTGAAAACATAGATGTGTGGCGGTGTTTCTGTTCACTCTGCAGAGCCCAGTAACATGAGCAGCGAGAAGAAGATATGGCCAAGCAAGGGGAGTGGCCACTGTTTAACTGAGCAGACTCTTGCTTGCTTATTCTTAGAGCTGAAGTTTCCAGAAAACTGATTGTCACAGATACGTCATGTCATAAATTGTCCACATCCCTTGTCTCCTCCACTTCAGAGAGTTTTTAAAATTTTATATTCTACTTAAATAGGTAGTTCCAAGATACTCTACATGAGCGTACAAACCCCCTTGGTTAAACTCAGCATAGGGAAAGTCAGTTCTTAGATTCATGGGTCCTTCCTGTATTACTATGAAATAAATCATTTTGTCGTCCTTTGCATCTTCAAATGTGGCAAAGAAAAGTGTGCTGTGTCACGGGCAGCAGATGAAATCAGAAAGAGCCCAGAATCTTAAAGGTTATTAGCATTTTCTATTCCCCTCTTTAAGCTCCAATCCTTCTCCCTAGGGGTCTGAATAAAGAAACCTGTCACTGGGGGGACAACATTCCCATTCTTCAGATAAGGACGTTGCTCAGTTCCCCGGGTCAAATTATACTGGGAGCAAAGCTGATGAGAGCAAACAAGGTTTTGGAAGATTCAGTCACTCTTGTAAAAGCTGATTATAATTGATGAACGACCGGCTTACTAGACCCTGACAGGCTGGCTGCCTGGCCTTTGCTCTCTGCCAGTTCAAGCCTTACATGTGTGAAATAGCCAATTACTGGAATACCTATTGAAAGTAATAGGCCAATGAGCAAATTGCTACTATGGGATGCCATAGTGGTGTAGATGGAAGGAGGCCAAGATAAAGTTCTGCCCTGAGCAGCTGCTCCCAGCGCAGACTGCTAATACTATTGGATGACCAAGGGATGAGAGTGAGGTACTTTCCCATTCGAGCTGCAAGTGTCCTGCCTTGTATTGACTTAAAGTTTATGATGCATGATACCATCTTGTTACCCAGGTCCTAATTTGCAGAAATAAATCCTCCTCTTAAAAGGTAGTTAAATAGGTAATAAGGAGAGTCATGGCCATAGATTTTGTGCAAAAGCATTAAATACAATTTTCGCAGGGAATGAAAAGTCATACAGTGTGCAGAGTGTTAATACTTGCCAGCCATTTGCTATTGACAGAACAATTTATCTTGATAAAGGACAGTGAGGAATTCCAATCTATCCGCTGCCATCACATTATCAGCAGTAATATATGACTGCATCTAAATATAAGGGTGAGAATGGATACAGGTGAGGAGCTCTTGCTAATTTGCCTGTAAATATATCACGTACCGGACGATGAACACGTGACACATTTACCGTGTCATGGCAGAACCGATTTTCAAATTTGAAGTTTTCCCGTGTTTAATGAAATATGCCATAATGTTTCCTTTTGGAAGTGGCGTGATTCTTTAGTGCAAATCTGGTGATGGTTTAGGGATGACTGGATATTATAGAAAAGAAAGGACAGGAAAAGGTAAATTCTAAGCCTGCGCAAGACCTGGAGTCTCTCAGAATTCATCACCACCTCCCTGATTTTTTGGTCTTGGTTTTTATGTTGCTGTTATTACAGCGGCATGTACCTTCCTGTAGGGTTATAAGTCTGGGGAGTGCTTTTTAAGTGTTCCTTTGAAAATGGGTTTAACGTAACTCTGAATTATCTGCAAGGCCCTATGAAGGGCATGCTGCAGAAGGGTCGAGTAGGGTGACACGGAGTGGCACAGAACGGACAAGCGCAGGGCACAATTTGAGTCCATTTCTGTCTAGACTAAGAAGCCAGGCCAGCTCATTCTTGAGTTTATGGGAGACAGAGGAGTAGACAGCACAGTCACCTGGGCACAAGCCTTTGCCTGCTTCACCCCCAGGTACCCGTGCTTCTGTGAATCTCAAAATAAGAAAAATTCAAATCCCTCATGGCTTAAGAGCTGCATTATGAGTTTACTGGTAAAATCGTTGTTTCCTAGAAAACTCTTCAATGGCTCATCACTCACTATTTGTCTTTCATGAATTCCTTCACAGGAGAAGCGAGAGCTTTGGTGAGTGATAAGTAGTTTAGGAGTGACTTAAATATTCCTTTTTGGACATCAACTGTGGACAACTAAAATAGTCTGCTCTTTGCATCATACGTTGTTTCTGTCATAAGTAAAATATAAAGGACAAATGAGAAAGATGAAAGGAAATCATAATTTTTCTAATTTAATTGTTAAAAACAAATCAAAACAAGCATATGGATTCTACAGCTATGTCCAAGAAACAGCAGATATCCTGGTCTTAAGCCACTACGATATTTTTAACCAAATTACTTGAATCATCTCCCACTATAATAATCAGGACCCTTGCTTTCCCTCTCTTGATCTCCTCCTGTGAAAAAATAAAAAATATAGACAAACCTAGTCTTACCTTTAAGATCAAGAACTGAGAAGTATCTGTCAGTATTTGCTTGCCTTTACTTTTCTGGGCCACAAGATGTCACTGTTGAACGCTGGACCTGCACAGTTTGTTGTTTCCATAGACCCGTGTCCTTGCTGATGCAGACCACTGGGCAGTCCAGAGAGGAGTCTCATCTCATTCCACCCAGCATCTACTTGTCCTTGAGTTCACTGTGGCAACCACTGGTCTTCAGCCCCATATCACATCAGAGTCAAAAGGCTTTTCTACATCGAGTTGTATGAGGATAAGTATTTTGTGAGATTTCCATTAAACATACACACACACACACGTACATGCATAATTATGTTTGTACATGTATACAGGGCTTAGAACTGGCTATCACCTGTTACCAGTTTTTAAGTAACTATTATTTCAAGAACATCCGAGATAAAGCATAGAACCTTGGCTAGCCTTCCCCCTTGTTGGTCCTGTCAAAAGTTGTGCTGAGGAGGCCTTGGCATCTTCCTTGCTTGCAGGTTTCATTCAATCCATTCGAGAGTTTCTGATAATGGTGTAAGTTTAAATTGATGCTTCTTTCTCCATCTCTTCAATTTTTGGTATCTTTGTACCAATGACGTCATCTTTTCCTGAGTGACTAGCTGTATCTGTGGGGCAAGTGACTACTTTGGACAGGAAGACAAAGCTTGGCCTTTGATGGTACCTCCTGGACAATGGAAGCTACTGTTCTACATTTAGATTACCGAGTGAAGTATGTACAAGATTGAACTGGTCTCTAAGATGGATTTCAGTTTTCTGTTGTAAGGAAAATCACCCAGCCCTTATAAGGTTCAATATCTCTTCTTAAATGTACTAATGAACCAGTACATGAACCATAATGAATGGTTGGAAACATTTTTATGTAAAGATGATTTTAGGGGCTGGAGAGATGGCTCAGAGGTTAAGAGCATTGCCTGCTCTTCCAAAGGTCCTGAGTTCAATTTCCAGCAACCACATGGTGGCTCACAACCATCTGTAATGGGGTCTGGTGCCCTCTTCTGGCCTGTAAGCATACACACAGACAGACTATTGTATACATAATAAACAAATAAATATTTTAAAAAGATGATTTTATAGTTAAAAACTTCATTTTTAATTTATCATAAAAAGGAAATGATCTGTCTAGTGACTATGTTTATTTTATTTATTAAAATAACTTTCTGTCTAGTGACTATGTTTATTTTATTTATTAAAATAACTTTGTGAGGGAGGAAAAAGAATGTTTCTAAGTGATATCAACAAAACCTCATTCTGTTATTAAACATTAATTGGAAGTGGTATTATCTCAGAATTTTAGGTGAGGAATCCATGTTCACAAAATTGATATTGGTTACATGCCCAAGGTCTTCAGAGGGGAGGGAACTTGTACACACAGAAGCCAGAATATAAACAGGGGTCTGTCTATTTTATTTAATGAACTTTATGTGCAGGGTTTGCTTAAATACTTTTAATAGTTGCTAGATTCTCCCAGATTTCCCATTTACAGAGTTATATTGTAAATAAATACAAAGGTTTGCCTCTTTTTTTTTCAATTTGCCCTGCTTTAATTATGTAGGCATCATGGTCAATATGAAATGTCCATTAGAACACTTACCTATAGAACATTTGCTTCTCAATGCAGTCAAGTTCGGAAAAGACATCTTGAGAAGTGACTGGGTCATGAGGACTGACTTTATCAGTGGGTTGATTGACAGATGAGTTCATACCTGAAGGGTCCTATTTAGGGGAACAGGTCATGGGAGGTGGGCCTCTAGGGAGAATGTTTTGTCCATGGTCCCTTCCTCTCTCTCTGCTTCCTGGTTGCCTTGATGGGTGTAACAGCCTCTGCCCCATATTCCCCTCCACGGCTCCCCTCCTCTGCATAGCCAGAAGCAGCAGAACTAGCAACACAGACTGAAGTCACTGACACCATGAGCCAAAATTCAGTTTTCACTCTGTAGGTTGATTCTGTCAGATATTTTGTCCTAGGGACAAAAAAACTCAGTATTGCAAAAAGCTGGCATGGTCTGTGGGTCTAGTAACATTTGCAAGAAAAAATGAAAATGACTAATATGTTTTTTTTAAATTCTTGAGTTTTAATTTTTTAAAAAAATCAGTATTTTCGCATTTTACATACCTATCCCAGTTCCCATGTCCTCTCCTCCTCCCACTTCCTCCACTTCCCTCACCCCACCCTCCATCTACTCCTCAGAAAGGGTAAGGCTTCCCATGGGGAGTAAACAAAATCTGACACATCACTTTGAGGCAGGATCAAGGCCTTTCCCCTATATCTAGGCTGAGCAAGAGATCCCGCCAGAAGAATGGGCTCCAAAAAGCCAGTTCAAGCACTAGGGATAAATCCTGGTCCCTGCCACTTGCCCCACAGATTGCTCAAACAACACAACTGTCACCTACATTCAGATGGCCTTGTTTGGTCCCTACTCAGATTTCCCATTCATCATTAGTATATAGCAGGACTATTAATTTTTTTTTTTTAGTTAATCTTGTATCCAGCCTCTTTGTTGAAGGTGTTCAGCACTCCCTGGGAGAAGTTTAGGGGTCGTTTATAAATACTATCAGATCATCTGCAAATAGTCATTCTTTAACATCTTTTTTTTTCAGTTTGTATCCCTTTGATCTCCTTATTATTGATCTACCTAGAACTTCAAGTACTATATTGAATAAATATTGATAGAGTGGACAGCCTTGTCTTGTTCTTGATTTTAGTGGAATTTCTTTGAGTTTCTCTCTGTTTAATTTGATGTTAGCTATGGACTTACTGTAAGTTGCCTTTGTTGTGTTGAGGTATGTTCCTTATATACCTGATCTCTCCAAGACTTTAATCATGAAGGAGTGCTGGATTTGTCAAAGGCTTTTTCAGCATCTAAGGAGATGATCATGTAGGTTTTTTTTTTAAAAAAAACTTTCACTTCGTTAATATGGTAGATTACATAGACAAATTTTCATATGTTGAATCATCCCTACACTCTCAGATAAAATCTACTTGACCATGGTGGATAATCTTTTTGATGTATTATTGGATTCAGTTTGCATGTATTTTATTGAATATTGAGTTTCCTCTATGAAGGAAATTGATCTGTAATTTTTTTTGTTAAGTTGTTGGGTGGTTGGGAATCAGACCTCATAAAATGAATGTTCCTTTTGCTCCTATTTTGTAGAATAATTTGAGGAATATTGGTATTAGCTCTTTGAAAATTTGGTATAATTCTGTGCTAAAGCTGTCTAGTCCTGGGCTCTTTTTGCTTGAGAAACTTTTAATGACTGCTTCTTTTTCCTTAGTGGTTAAAGATCTATTTAAATTCTTTTTTTTTTTGAATTTTTTTTTAGGATTTTTTTTTCATTTTTTTCCTTATTTATTTATTTAAAGAATTTCCACTTCCTCCCCTCCTCCCAATACCCTCCCGCTCCCCCAACTCCCTCTCCTCCTCTCTCAACATTCCCAAGTGCAGTCAGCATTTCCTGCCCTGTGGGAAATCCAAGTCCCTCCCCTCTCCCTCCAGGTCCAGGAAGGTGAGCATCCAAACAGACTAGGATCCCAAACAGCCAGTCCATGCAGACGAAACAAGTCCCAGTGCCATTGTCAATGACTTCTCAGTCAGCCCCCATGTCAGCCACATTCAGAGAATCCGGTTTGATCACATGCTCGTTCAGTCCCAGTCCAGCTGGCCTTGGTGAGCTCTCATTAGATCAGTCCCCTTGTATCAGTGGTTGAAAGCACCCTTCGCGGTCCTGACTTCCTTTTTCATGTTCTCCTTCCTTCTGCTCTTCATTTGGACCTTGGGGACTCAGTCCAGTGCTCCAATGTGGGTCTCCGTCTCTATCTCCATCCATCGTCGGATGAAGGTCCCCTCTGATTTTGCTTTCCTTGCTCACGATCTCCCTCCCTCTGCTTCTCATTTGGACCTAGGGAGTTAAGTCCAGTGTTCCAATATGTGTCTCTCTCCCTATCTCCATCCATCGCCATAAGAAGGTTCTGTGGTGACATACAAAATATTCATCAGTATGGTTATGGGCCAAGGCCAGTTCAGGCACCCTCTCCTCTGCTGCCCAGAGTACAATCTGGGGACCTCTCCTTGGGCCTGGGAACCCCTCCAGAATCAAGTCTCTTGCAAACTCTAAAATGGCTTAGATATAATAGTTGAGATATAAACTTCCCTGCTCCCATAACCATCCTTCCTCCCTCCCCCCTCCCATTCCCCCAAGCCATCCCCAATCCTCCCCCTCTCCCCTCTCCCTAACCATCTCCTCTTACTTCCACCCCCTCACCCCCCGTGCACCCAAGTTTGCCTGGCAATCTTGTCTACTTCTAATATCCAGGAGGATAACTATATGATTTTCTTCAGGTTCACCTTCTTATTTAGCTTCTCTAGGATCACAAATTATAGGTTCAAAGACCTTTAACTATGGCTAGAATCCACTTATGAGTGAGTACATACCATATTCCTCTTTTTAGGTCTGGGTTACCTCACTCAGTAAAGCATTTTCTATTTCCATCCATTTGCATGCAAAATTCAAGATGTCATTGTTTTTTACCGCTGAATAAAACTCTAATGTGTATATGTTCCACACCTTTTTTTAACCATTCTTCTATTGAGGGGCACCTAGGTTGTTTCCATGTTCTGGCTATTACAAATAGTGCAGCTATGAACGTAGTTGAACAAATACTTTTGTAGTATGATAGGGCATCTCTTGGGTATATTCCCACGAGTGGAATTGCTGGGTCCTGAGGGAGGTTGACTCCCAATTTCCTGAGAAACCGCCACACTGATTTCCACAGTGGCTGCACAAGTTTGCATTCCCACCAACAATGGATGAGTGTTCCCCTCACTCCACATCCTCTCCAGCATAGGCCATCATTGGTGTTTTTGAGTTTAGCTATTCTGACAGGTGTAAGATGGTATCTCAAAGTGGTTTTGATTTGCATTTCCCTGATCGCTAAGGAGGTTGAGCATGACCTTAAGTGTCTTTTGGCCATTTTGAAGTTCATCTGTTGTGAGTTCTCTGTTCAGTTCAGTACCCCATTTTTAAATTGGGTTAATTAGGGCTTTAGTGTCTAGTTTCTTGAGTTCTTTGTATATTTTGGAGATCAGGCCTTTATCTGATGAGGGGTTGGTGAAGATCTTCTCCCAATCCGAAGGTAGCCTTTTTGTCCTACTGACAGTGTCCTTTGCTTTACAGAAGCTTCTCAGTTTCAGGAAGTCCCATTTATTCATTGTTTCTCTTTTGTCTGTGCTACTGGGGTTCTACTTAGGAAGTAGTCTCCTGTGCCTATATCTTGTAGACTACTTCCCACTTTCTCTTCTATCAAGTTCAAAGTGGACAGATTAATGTTGATGTCTTTAATCCATTTGGACTTGAGTTTTGTGCATGGTGATATATATGGATCTACTTTCATTCTTCTACAGGTTGACATCCAGTTATGCCAGCACCATTTGTTAAAGATGCTTTCCTTCTTCCATTGTATAACTTTTTCTCCCTTGTCAAAAATTAGGTGTTCATAGGTTTGTGGGTTAATATCCGGGTCTTCTATTCAATTCCATAGGTCGACTTCTCTGTTCTTATGCCAATACCAAGCTGTTTTCAATACTTTATCTCTGTAATAGAGTTTGAAGTCAGGGATGGTAATGCCTCCAGAAGTTCCTTTATTGTATAAGATTGTTTTGGCTATCCTGGGTTTTTTGTTTTGCCATATAAACCTGATTATTATTTCCTCAAGGTCTGTGAAGAAGTTTGATGGGATTTTGATGGGGATTGCATTGAATCTATAGATTGCTTTCGGTAGAATTGCCATTTTTACTATGTTGATTCTCCCAATCCAAGAGCAGGGGAGGTCTTTCCATTTTCTGGTATCCTCTTCAATTTCTTTCTTCAAAGACTTAAAGTTCTTGTCAAATAGGTCTTTCACTTCCTTGGTTAGAGTAACCCCAAGATATGTTATGCTATTTGTGGCTATCGTGAAAGGTGATGTTTCTCTGATTTCCCTCTCTGCTTCTTTATCCTTTGCGTATAGGAGGGCAACCGATTTTTTGGAGTTGATCTTGTATCCTGCCACATTACTAAAGGTGTTTATCAGCTGTAGGAGTTCTTTGGTAGAGTTTTTGGGGTCGCTTATGTACACTATCATATCGTCTACAAATAGCGAAAGTTTAACTTCATCCTTTCCAATTCAAATCCCCTTGATCCCCTTATGTTGTCTTATTGCTATTGCTAGAACTTCAAGCACTATATTGAAGAGGTATGGAGAGAGTGGACAGCCTTGTCGTGTTCCTGATTTTAGTGGAAAGGCTTTGAGATTCTCTCCATTCAGAATTCTTTATATTATCTTTATTTAACTTTTCTAAGTGGTATCTATTAAGAAATATGTCTATTTCTTTTAGATTTTTCAATTTTGTGGAGAGCAGATTTTTTTTTCAAACATGATCTAATGATTCTTTGGAGTTACTCAGTGTCTGTTGTTATGTCCCCCTTTTAATTTCTGAATTTGTTAATTTGGATGTTCTCTCCCTACCTTTTACTTAGTTTAGATAAGGATTTGTTTGTCTTCTTGATTTTCTCAAAGAACAAAATCTTTGTTTCTTTTATTCTTTGTATTATTCTCTTTGTTTCTGTTTCATTGATTTCAGCCCTGAATTTGTTTTTTTTTCTGCCATCTACTTTTCTTGAACATGTTTGCTTCGTTTTGTTCTAGAGCTTTCAAGAGTGCTATTAAATTGTTAGCATGAGATCTCTCACAGTTTGTTAGAAGTCACTTAGCACTTTGAATTTTTCTCTTAGCACTACTTTCATTGTATCTCATAACTTTTAATTTCTTTCTATATTTCTGCCTTGACCCAGTGGTCATTCAATACAGAGATATTCGGTTTCCACAAGTGTGTCTGCTTTCTGTTGTTAAAACTCAGCTTTAATCCATATTGGTCTGATAATATACAGGGGGAATTATTTCAATTTTCTTGTATGCTGCTTTGTGACAGAGTATGTACATGTTTCGTTTTGGAGAAGATTCCATGAGGTGTTAAGGAAAAAAAAAAGCATATTTTTTGAGCGTTTGGGTGAAACCCAACTGTAGACATCTGTTAGATCCATTTGAATCGTAACATCTGTTAGTTCCAATATTTCTCTGTTTAGCTTCTGTCTGGATGACCTGCCCAGTGGTGTGAGTGTGATGTTGAAGTTTCCCACTATTAGTTTCTAGGGTTCAGTGTGTGATTTAAGCTTTAGTGATGTTCTTCTACAAATGTGGGTGCTCTTGCATTTGGGTATAGATGTTCAGAACTGAGATGTTATCCTGGTAGATTTTTCCTTTGATGAGTATAAAATGTCCTTCTCTATCTCTTTTGACGAATTTTTGTTGGAATTTTATTTTGTTAGATATTAGAATGTCTATACCAGCTTGTTTATTGGGTCTATTTGCTTGGAAAACTTTTTTCCAACCCTTTACTCTGAGGTAATATCTATCTTTGATGTTGAGGTTGTTGTTGTTGTTGTTCTAATGCAGCAGAAGGATGGTTCCTGTTTTCATATCCATTCTGTTATCCTGTGTCTTTTTGTTGGAGAATTGAGTCCCTTGATATTGAGAGATATTAATGAACAGTGATTCTTAGTTCCTGTTATTTTGTTGTTGTTGTTGGTGGTGGTGGTGGCTGTTTGTATGTGTGTCCCTCCTTTTAGTTTTGCTGGTGTGAAATTTTTAATTCCCTGTGGTTTTGGGGGGGTGTAGTTAACCTCCTTGGTTTAGAGTGTTCTTTTTAGTCCCTTCTTCAGGGATTTGTGGTTAAATATTGCTTGAATTTGACTTTGTTATGAAATACCTTGTGTTTTCCATCTATGATGAGTCACAGTTTTACTGAATATAGTAGTTTGTACTGGCATCTGCGAACTCTTTAGCATATGCAACATCTATCCAGGACCTTCTAGCTTTTAGAGTCTCTATTGAGAAGTTAGGTGTAATTCTAATAGGTCTGCCTTGATATGTTACTTGGTCTTTTCCCCTTGATTCTTTAAATATTCTTTTATTGTTCTCTCTGTTGGTGTGGGAGGTCCTTCTGTTTATGTGTTGCTTTTATTGGTTAATGAATAAAGAAACTGGCTTGTCCTGATAGGACAGAACTTTAGGTAGGTGGGGAAAAATAAACTGAATGCTGGGAGAAAGGAGGCAGAGTCAGAGAGAAGCCATGTAGCCCCACTGGAACTTTAGCCAGTAAGCCACAGCCATGTGACAGTACACAGATTAATAGAAATGGGTTAAATTAATATATAAGAGTCAGCCAATAAGAAGCTAGAGCTAATGGGCCAAGCAGTGTTTTAAATAATAGAGTTTCTTTTTGATTATTTTGGGGTTGGGCGACCAGGAAATGAACAAGCAGCATACTCCAACAGTTTGTCTAGTGTTTTGATTATTATGTGTTGAAAATACTTTCTTTTCTGGTCCAATTATTTGATGTTCTGTAAGCTTTTTCTACCTTTATACGGATTTTCTTTAATGGAAAATTTTCTCCTATAATTTTGTTGAAAATATTTTCTGGGCCTTTGAGCTAAGAATCTTCTTCTATTCCTATTATTCTGAGGCTTGATCTTTTCATGGTGTCCCAGATTTCCTGGCTGTTTTGTGTCAGGAACACCTCAGTTTTAACATTTTCTGTGACCAATGTATTCATTTTTCCTATCATGTCTTCTACACCCGAGAAAATTAACAAATGACTCAGCTTAGTAATTATTGAATATTCTGCATCTATCTATTAATTGACTATTAAATGTACTTATGCTACATCTGGATACCAGCACAGATTTTATAACAGTGAAAATTATAGTCCAGAAAAGAAAATCATCAAGCAAAGGAAATATAGTGAATGAAATGGGCGGTCATAAACTAGTGATAAATATTGGCATAGAAGTATCAGCATAGCTCAGGCAAGGTAGCCTTTCTAGAAGAAGCATCAGACAAAGTGCTACTGAGATACTGTCTTAGTTAGAATTTCTATTTCTGTGAATACACATTATGACCACAGCAATTTTTATAAAGGGAAATATTTAACTGGGGTGGCTTACAGTTTCAGAGGTTTAGTTCATTATTATTATGGCATGACATGGCAGCAGATATGTGGGTAGACATGGTGTTGGAGAAGAAACTATAAGTCCTACAATATTACTCCATAGGAAACAGGAAGAATCTGTGTCCATGTGTCCATACCGGGTATAGCTTGATCACAGGAGACCTCAAAACCCGCCCCCACAGTGACACATTTCCTCCAACAAGGCCACAGCTACTCTAACAAGGTCACACCTCCTAATAGTGCTGTTCCTTATGAGCTTGTGGGGATCAATTACATTTAAACTGTCACATGTAGTAACTGATGATAGGAACCAGAAGGGTGAAAAGAAATGACCAGATAGAGTCTGGTTATAACAGAGACATAAAACCAGCACAGGGACATGGACCCCTTTAATGTACTATTGAATTCAGTTCCCAAGTCCTTTGTTTCAAGCGGTTGTTGCTATGTTCCCCAATGATAACAATCTGCAATTTTTTGAAGTTACTTATATCAGTATAATGTTTGCTTCGTTAAAGGAGTTTGGAAACGCTCCTTCTTTTAGAAGGATTGATATTAACAAGTGAGTGCATGAGTGTGTGGTGGGGGTTCATACAAGGTCTCCCTATGTAGACTGTGGCTAGTCTGGAGCTCACTAGAACACGCTGGCTTTGGGTTTTTTGGATTTGTTTTCCTCCTGCTGTTCCGGGATTAGGGAGGCACATGTTAGCATGTTCCAGCACACTCTTTTTAAATGTTTCATGGAATAATCAATGAAACCCTCCTTATTGCTTTTTGTTTGCTGATTCATAATTGTACTAATTTCTTCTTACCTGTTCAGATTTTTCTAGAATTAAGTCTTAATATATGTACTTCTAGGCTTTAGTCATTAGCCATTTCTCTTTCTCGTGTATAAGACTTTCTGCTGTCTAAGTATTTGCAGTGAGTTCATATTATCTCCTGCAATTCTGTGGTATTAAATGATACCATCTGTTTCTCTTACAATTTTATGTACTTAGATCTCTCACTCTCTCTTTTATTTTACCAAAGAGTATCCATTTACTTATCATTCTGAAGAAAGTCCCTTAGTCTCACTGATCTTTTATAATATTTTTGATGCTTTAATTAACTTAATAAATTAAATAGTGTTTGGTTTGTCACTTCTTGCTGATAAATTTGGGCTTGATTTATTCTTTTCTTTTCATAGTTTTAAAGTTGTAGAGTTGTTCGTCATTTAAGGTTTTGGGGGTTTTCTTGCTACACATATTTATAGAATTTATTCTTCTTGAAACTACTTTTGCTAACTACCATACATTTTGAGTTGTTTTGTTTTGTTTTGAATTCTATTTTCTGTGATCTTCTAACAAATTTTTAAAATTTTCCTTTTGGGTTTTTTTTTTCTAGTGGTTTCTTGTTTAAGTCTGTTTCATTTGAGAACTTTGCTATTTCTCTCCTTCTCCTGGCTTTTTCTGTCTTCCCATGTGAGTCATTAAGTTATTGGTACTACCGAAGCCTTCTTGAATTTCTTAGGATTTGTTCTGTGGCCTAACATAACCCATTCTGAGAATGTTGCATGTACAATCGAGAGGTGTATCCTGGTGCTGTTGAGTAAGATGGTTTTCACATGTCACCCTTCTGTTTTGCTTCCAGTGGGTTCTAATCTACTTCTCCTGACTGGATGGTCCTATTGTCTAATGTTTTCTAACGTTCTATTATTGTTGTGTGTATTTCCTCACTGTTCTGTTACTGTTGGTTATTATTGCAGCATTCTAATATTTGATTCTTGCATTTTAGAAGTTTTATAAATTGGCCTTTTGCCATGATGTTAAAGGCCTTGATTGATTGTGACTTGAATTTAATTTGTAAGAATTCTTTTTTAAGCCTTTCATTTCCAATCTATGTGTCCTTAAAGACAAAGACAAAAATGTCTTCTGGCATCAAATCTCTAGATGTTACTTTTAATCTATTTTGTTATTTTATGCTGTTTTATCATATGTTTTGATCTACTTGCCTTTAAAGTAACATTCATCAGTGAGACTTCATTGCAATCCTTTCGTATTTGCAGTTCCTCTCTTTCTTCCTCTTTTGTCTCTCTGTGTTAATTAATTGCTTTTGTAGTTATATATTTTGATTTCTGTCTTGTAATCTTTCAGATATTTAATAGCTTTTCTTTAGTGGTTACCATATGGCACATATGATATACCCATATGTCTCCCTATTTTAAGCTAATACCAATGACTTTGATCACCATGATAGTATTGGTTTTCAACTTGACTGAATCTGTACAACTTGGGAGGCAGGCCTCTGCTCATGTCTGTGGGAATGTTGTTAAAATTAGAGTCAAAGAACTCCAGCCAGACAGGGAAGGAACCAGCATAGGACCAAACTAGCCCCTCTGAAGGTCGGTGACAATTGTATGGCTGGAGCAATCTAGCAGTGGTACCAGGATTTATCCCTACTGCTTTTACTGGCTTTTGGGGAACGTATTTTCCTTGGTTGGATACCTTGTTTAGCCTAGATATAGTAGGGAGGGAGGGCCTTGGACCTTCCCCAAAGCAACGTGCCTTACCCTCTCTGAGGAGTGGATGGGTTGTGGGATGTATATGTGGGGGGGGGGGGGGTAGATGGAGGGAATGGGAGCAGGGAGGAGTATAGGATTGGTATGTAGAATGAAAAAGATTATTTGCTTTAAAAAAAATTGGAGTCAAAGGGTCGGACCACCCTTGGATGGGGATGCTGGACTACAGAAAAAGGGTTGCCTGTATTCATCCCCCTCTCTTTTCTGATTATGGATGTGATGTGGCTAGTGGCTTTGGACACCTGCTGCCTTGACTCCCCATGACCATGGACTGCATGATGAACTGTGAGCTCAAACAAATGCTAGAGTGTTTTATAACTGCAATGGAAAACAACTGAGAAAATTGCATAGAGAAATTCTATTCGTTCGCTGCTCTGCACGTTAAGTTACTGTGGTGAGCAACTTTTGTATTGATGAGCAATAAAATTATTTTAGTAAAATATAAAAATCTTATATTTTTATATAAGTATATTTTATGAAAGTATCTTAGCTTTCATAAAAACATTTAAAATAATCTAACTTTAGAAACCAATTTCATTTGATGAGTTTTGAATACTCAGACATTTTCCATTGGTATTTATTATTCCATTTGAGTTTTGACTAACTCCATCTTGTGTATTTGACAAAGAAGTACTAATAGTGAAGAGCTTCTCCA
Source organism: Myodes glareolus (assembly GCF_982192425.1). Lineage (NCBI taxonomy): Eukaryota > Metazoa > Chordata > Mammalia > Rodentia > Cricetidae > Myodes > Myodes glareolus. The sequence goes on from NC_142044.1 coordinate 55,128,436, forward strand.
CTTTTGGGTTTGTTTGTTTTTAGGAAATCCTTATTTATTTCATTAGTGTAATTGTTGTTACTTGTTTTTATTTTTGAAGGTCTTAAGTAACCCAAGGTGATATTCATCTGTAGGATGACCTTGGACTCCTGACCTGCCTTAACCCCCCCCTCAGATCTTGTGAGGGTACCACACCCAACTGCTACTTTATTTCTGAAGGACAATTGTTGATCTAGTACTCTTCATTGACATAGCCCCCCCCTCTCTGTTTTCTCCTTACTCTGCAAGCATGTTAAATTTTTGCTAAGAAATTCTCTAATAATCATGAAAGTTGCCTTTATAAAATAAATTGTAGTCCTCTTGCTCTTTTTATAATTAATTCTTCTTGCCTTTGACTTTGAACAACTTAATTATATCTTGTCTTAATACAGACCTTTTTAATTTTAACTAAATGTATGGGATCGTTTGGACCTAAACAGTCTAGATAGCCACTTCCAAATTTGGGTGATTCAACTATTTGTTCTTCAAGTGCATTTTCTGTACCTTTCTTCTGGTCATCATAATCAAATATATGCTCCTTCCATTTCTTTCAGATTAGTTAGTGCACCTTCACTGCTGCTGTAGGAGTATCCTGTCTCCCCGAGCTTTTGTTATTGCTATACATAGCTGTCTGAGAGCTTGAGGAAGCGATAGTTTCTTACTGCCTTTGACGATTTGTTGGAGCAGTAAAAGACTTTACCCAATCCTGTGTGTCCACATACAGTAGAGCTTGCTATTAGGGTTTCTAGTCAGTGAGGTCACTGTTTCTGTGCTACGATTGTAAAGGTCCATTGGCCGGATTCCTTAGCCGGGTGGATTTACTGTCTGAAGTGTGAGCTCTGAATTCAGACAAGTTTACAGGCTGCACCCTGTGGTTGAACACAGTATACTGAGTGTGATGATAAGGCGGTTAGGGCAGAAGGAGCTGGAGGTAACAGGGTCACATCAATATCGGCAAATGAGAAGCAGAGAGCAGGGAATATGTGTGCTAGACTCGTCTATGTGTGGTCCAGGATCCTCGTTCAGGGATTGCTCCAGCACACAGCTAAGTTAATCAAAGGGATCCCCCATACATGTTCCAGAAGATCAATAGCCTCTCACGGATGTGCCTGGGGGCTTGTCTTCTCCTACTTCCGGATTTTGTTAAGTTGCTATAGTCATTCTAGACTATTATATGACTAGCTTCTCCATCTGTGCATATCTTCTGGCTATAGAGAAGGCAGAGGGACTCAGAAAATAAGGAACGGGGAATTTTAGGGGCTAGGATTTCATTGAGAATTCCTAGAGGTAAGGATCTTTTATTTGTGCCTTTATTCATCTATAAATGCTCATTGAAGTTCCTCACATTTCCTGAGCAATCTTAGATTTTAAAGGATGCACCTTGCATAGTTGATTTAACCTTTGTACAGAAGAGGTCCTGGCAAAGTTCACATTTTTAATAACAGCAGCATCTCTCGTCTTCAAAGGTACGCTTTCCCCCATTTCTGCTCAGTAGCTGAATGGCAGGTTGGCTTAAAAGTTGCAGAAACACTGTTATAAATGTGATTATGTTTTTTCACAAATGTGAGGTTTTTCTAAAATTATTCATTAATTGGCACCTGCGTAGGTGTATATCGGGAGAGCACATTAAGAAAGGGCTTGTACCAAATGCACAGAACATGCTCAGCACATCTGCTAACAGGCATTTATGCAGGAAACAGGACGGCTCTTCTCCTGTGCCAGTCATCTTTTTGCGACAATTAAAATATTTGCAGCTGCTCTGTACATCTCTCTCCCTTGAAGATGACTAGCAAATCAAGAAAATGGGTTCATTTAGATAAAATGTAGAGTGCTTCCGTTTTACTGAGGCTTTAACTTGGGAATACACAAGGCCTTAACTCTGACTACTTGGTACCAAATTGCACCAAAGGTCTCTACATGTGTGATGCCAATGAGGCAAAACTATCTGCCTTTTGCTCTTTTGGGCACCAAATGAGGCTTTTGGGTGTGGTTAGAAATTTGAAATATGCTCTCTTCCTTTTCTGCCATATAGATGCTACAGAAATTTGTCCCTCCTTCTGTCCAAAAAAAAAAAAAAAGCAAGCAAGAAAGAAAAGATTAAAAAAATAAGAAAGAAAACCTCCAGCAAAATTGTTTTGTACAAAACTTCTGGAAGAAAAAGTCAGGTTACGTAAAAAGGGACTTGAGATGTAACAAGCATTTCTAAGTATTTGCCGGGAGGAAATCGCTGCTTCCATATTAAAAAGAAACAGATTTATTTATCTTACCTTCTGCATGGGTGTGCTTGGCCTGCATGTGTGTATGTGTACTGCATGCATGTATGTGTACTGCATGGAACAAAAAGTATCAGATCTTCTGGAATTTATGCATGTGTGTAAGCCACTGTGTGGGTGCCAAGAAACTGAGTCCAGGTCCTCAGGAAAGTCCCAGCAAGTGCCCTTACCTACTGGATCATCTCTCCAGTGCCCCCTGACATTTATTTTTATTTTATATGTGAGAGTGTATTCCCTGGACATATGTAAGTTTACCATGTTCCTTCAGCACCCTCAGAAGCCAGAGCGGTTGTAGAATTCCTTGGAATTGTAGCTACAAATGGTTGTGAGTCACGGCTTGGGTACTGGGAAATCAACCCAGGTCCTCTACCAGAGCAGCAAATACTTCTAACCACAGAGCTATCTCTTCAGCCCTATCCTTTCATATTTTTATAGTGAAAACATCCCAAGTTCAGAGGTGAGTCTAGAGGGCAAAGGTGAGCCTAGAGGGCAGGAACTTGAGTTTCCAGGCCTTTATGCCTATGTGCAATGAGTTGCAAAAATAATTGAATAAAGGCACATAGAAGCAATGGACAAGGCTACAGGTAGTTTATTAATGGAAAGATAGAATGGGATCTGGAGACAAGCCAGGCCTTCCCCAAGAAAATAAGAATAAGAAAGAAGAGAACTGAGGAAGGTCTAAAATAACCATTTATGAATTAACACAGCAGCCCCCTTTCCAAATTTCCCATAATGGGGCTTTTCTAAGTATGCTTCCTTAGTTGAATGAAGCCTGGCTGGACCAACAACGACCAATCTGTCCCCTGTTGTCAACTACTTTGTTTGCGCAATCCTTTGGTAAGAACTTAACAGGCTGAATAGGACAAGGGCAATGATGGCAAACTTCGCTAAAGTCACCAGATTCGAATCATGCTTCTCTTATTTAACCCTGAGTGCATCCTGAGTGGTACTCAACTTTCATGCAGAAAAAAATGAAGTTGCAACATCAGAAGCAATGTCACCAAACAGGGCCATGGTCTATACCTCAAGAAGCCATTCTCAGCTGTCTATTCTTGAGAACCAATTAAAACATCAACATTAATAGCAAATAAAGAAAAAAAATCAGAAAAAAGTTTCTTCAATATGACCATATTGAAAAGGGGAAAAAAAAGAGATCCAATGACTCCCTAAATATACCTTTTGGGTCCTTACATGAGGTTAAAGTTTAAACAGAGGCCCAGGAAGATGCATATCTAAGCAGTCCTGGTCAAGATGTGATCTTGTTCCTCACTGAATGCCTATTGCCTGACCTCCAGCCTCTCAGTAAGGATTTAGCAAGTTGCTGGTACTGTGTGAAATCTCTTCCTGGGAGGCAAGCTTCCCCTCTGACTGGCACCAAGTTTCCCCCTTCTCCTTCTCCTAGCATGAGATTTCTGGGGGTTATTCCAGCATATCTGGGTGGTCCTCTTCTTCTCCCAAAGTGTGGGTTCTGGGAACAAAATACCAGTCACCATGCTTGTGCTGCAAGAGCCTTTGCCAAAGGAACCATCCCCTGATGCCCCTTACAGCATGTTTTAAAATGAAAAATATATTCTAGTAAAGGGAGCTAAGCCATGAACAAAATGTCTAAATACATAATACTTTATAGCAGATACAGATATATGCTTGGAGAGATCCAGTTATAATGAATGAACACACAGGTGTTATTTGAGCAAAGCAAGGAAGGAGGCAGGAGACACAGCCAGGCAGAGGCCTGGGAGGCATGTTTTAGGAAAGAACACACCAGGCAAGGAGAGTGGGCCTGTTATTGGCACTTTAAGGTCACCACTCCAGAATAGAGTGAACAAAGGAAACACAAATAGCAAGTGAGGTCAGGAAACTCCCAGAGCCAAATTGTGGCAGGTTTTGCAGGTCATTGTCAAGGCGCTGGCTTTTACTCTAATTGAAAAGAAAGCCATTGAGTGTTTTGAAGAACCTGTTGTGATAAAAGACACCTTTTATCTCCTTGATTGCTCTTTTGAGACTCACTGTAGGGAAACAAAAGCCGAAGCAGGACACCACTTAAACTATTTCAGTGCTGTAGGTGAGAGATTACCAAGTGGTAGTGTGCAGAGGTGGGAGATAAGTCCAGCTCTTGGATACCTCTGGAAAGCAGAGCCCTGTCTATCAGATCCCAAGCTGTATCCACACAAAGGGGGAAAAGACGGACATCTATAGAAAGTTTCAGACTTGAGAACTTGAAAGAGCCAAATTTCATTTCCTGATTTTGTGCTACCTTAGTTGATGACCTTCAAATGTTAGACATCTCTTAAAATATTTGACTATTTCTAGAGCTGCTATTTAATGTCTAAGAGCAAAGTAAGTTATTCTTCATTCATATGCACTCAGTATTTTCTTTAGATATGGTAACTAGCCAATATTGATGACTAGTATAGCTGATTGTATACGGTTTCTCGGCAGAGTGAGTATATTATTCCTAATGTTAGCTGTGATGACTTTTTCAATTTCATGTTACAGTCATAGATTTTAATGTGTCTGGAGATATTTAAGATTATATGAAAACATATAGGAAAATGCTTGCTTGTGCTAATTGTTTTGACTGCTTTAAAAATTCTCAGATATAAAATGCAATGTATATATTGAAGAGTCTGACATAGGATTTAAACAACACCATAAATGAGAAAATCAATAAATTCCTGAACTGACCAATGTCTCATTACAAACCATCGTGGCTAAATCAATGTTTCGAGTTTTTTGTTTGGTTAGGGGTGTGTGTGGCTTGTATGTGCAACTGTTTCATGTGTACACATGTGTGGGCAGAGGTCAACATTGGGATCCAGTCACTCTTTACCTTAGTATTTGAGACATTATCTCTCTGTGAACCTGGGGCTCACCAATTCAACCAGTCTGGCTGAAGAGAAAGCACAGTAAGTCTCCACACAGTCTCTGCCTGTGCACTGCTGGAATTAAAGGCTCATGCCACCATGCCTAGATTTCCATGGATTCTACAGATCTCAAATCAGATCTGCAGCTAGCACTTTTACCGATGAGGTCATATCCCCAGCCCCTAAGTTAATGTCTTATGCAATTAAAAACACATCTTGTTCTGTTACTGAAATCCTTTAAAGACATTCTGTAGGCTTTGAAATCAAACCAAATTAAGCTCTAATTTTGAACAAAATCATTAAATGTAAACATATTTCCCATCCAATCCATAAAGTACTTATTTAATCAGTTTGGTTTTTACAGTGCTGGTAATGAACTCAAAACTTCCAATACGGGAGGTAAGAGCCATCCTACCGAGCCACATCCCTAATCACATCCCGATCGAGAATTTATAGATGGAGACAGTTAATGATTGTGAAGGGGCTAGACTCATATCTACTCATACCTGGCATTGTGGTCCACTTAACATGTTTATGTACTGACTTTAATCAGATGTTCTTAATATTCATGAACTTTAGAGACTGTCTGGTGTAACACAGTCAATACAGTAATAGCAGGGCTGCAATTTTACAAATATTGTGATTTGAAAGCCAAGGAAGAGTGTTGGGTTTTTGTATAACATCTCATGATCCCAGATCGCCATATACTATTCCTAGGTCATGAACTGCGACCTGAAGCTTTTAACAGATAAGCCCTCCGTAGCCAGTGCCTTTGGTGTTAGCCACACAGAAACCCAACGGAACCTTATCTTCACCAGGAAGTATTTTACAAAACACAGAATACAACCATTCCATTCTCTGTTTGTCCCAGTATACGAGCAACTCAGCTCTTTCAAACCTTAGCAGTATCTTATATTGCATGTGCAAATCCCCACAGACTATTCTTTTTATAACATTTTTATAATTAGGTCTTTGAGAATAAAAATAAAAAATATCTTGATAATATTCAACCCTTCCCTCCAAAACCTTCCAGACCCATCCCCACATTTCTATGTTCTTCCAGCTTCATGTGTCCTCCTCCCACTCTGCTCCTCCTCCTCTTCCTCCTCCTTCTCCACTGAGTCTAATTTGTGCTGTTCCTATACTCCTGGGGGTGCAGCCATTCACTGAAGCATAGTTATCATACTAGAGGCCATATCCTTAAAGGAAACTGATTCTTCTGGCCCTAAAAGTTATCAAGTGTCAATAGTATCTCACTTAGGAGGAGGAATTTTCAGAAAGCTTGTGAACTGCTCCCTCATCCACACTGGAAGCTTGGTTGGCTTGATCTTGTTCAAGTCTTGTTCAGGTAGTCACAATTGCTGTGAGTTCTGAGCACAGAGGTCCGGCTATATCCAGGAGACACTCTTTTGTTCCGGTTCTTTCCGAACTCTGACTCTTATAATCTTTCTACTTTTTCTTCTATGCTGTCTCCTAAGGCTGAGCAAGTGACAGGGTGAGCAACATAGATGTCATTATGACATAGTGTCATACTATGACGATAGTATCCTAGGTGACACAGATGTTCATCCTCAAATGTGAGGATGAACCCTAACGCTGAACTCTCCTGTCCTCTGACCAGTTGTAAGTTTCGGCACCAATCACTGCACAGTGTAAACTCTCTGGCGAGGAGACAGACTTTTCTTGGATCAACAGCAAATGCCAACAATTCAGCGCTTATTGTGGCAGTTGTTATTAAGGAACAAGTAGTAAATCTTGGGTAGATGCCTGAGATCAAACCTCGCTTTATACTTGATGACAGTGGCAATTGTAATAATGTTGTTTTGGAATGACAAATTGTATTTTTCCTGGCTGGTATCTAGTCATTTGTTAGCCTTTAAGAGCAAGGATAATTAAGCATTACTACTCAGAAGAGTTGCTTGTGTTATTTATAGCCAAAAAGAGTATTAAAAAAAACCAAAACTTTTTATATTCAAATAGATGTTAATTCTTGCTTCATTAACTACAGACTGGGACATTTGTCTTGATGCTTCAGCTGTACCATCTCATTTCCCAAGTGTCTAAGGCAGCCCCCCCCCTGCACCCGTCACTGCCGGTTTGTTTTGTTTTCTTCTCCACCCCAAGATAACTCACATGACAGTCCAAATGATAAAAAAGCAACGAGACAGTAGTTTCAGATGGAATTGTACCCTATGCTCTCCATCAAAACTATAGGTTTTGTCCTAGTAGCCTGATGCTTGTGAAGAAATTCTAAGCAGACAAAAAGAAAAGCATTTGGGGTATTTTTAAGCCAATGATACATGGTGTTCAGATTAATCGTGTCCTTTAATTGGGCTAACGTATCATTATCTCATCAACATTTGACATACTGTTAAATTTCATTGTGTTTTCTGATAAGAATATTGTTAACAGTGGCCTGCCGTACTGAGGTTTTTGCCAGCCAGCCCCTGTGGTGCAAGCAATTTTAGAAGCTAGTAAAATGAAATAGCTAACGCAAACAGCTTGGCAATAGTATTTATTGTCTTTTACTTTAAAACAAAGAACAAAGACGCCATGGATGGTCTTATTTTTCCTAATTCTAGACATAAATCGCAGAGGCAGGAGGAAATATGATTCCATTTTGAACAATAAAACAAACTTTGCAAGTAATACACTGCACTGGAATTATGGGCCTCTCACCACTATTATATATATAGTTTCGAACCTTGTAAGAATAATGCTACTTACATCTTCTCTTCTAAGGTGCAAAGACTGCTTCTTATTACGGTTCTATACCTTTAAGCTCTATCCATTTTATATCCTCACCACTCTCGCTTCTGATGGGCATTTATTTGGATAATGTGTGGAAGCAAGGCAGCCCCCTCCTCAAAGCAGATTAGGGATAGAGCACTGTGTCAGTGCCTGGCAGGCATAAATTCTTTAATGTATGAGCAGTGTATGAAAATACACATCAACGTGGAGGACCCTCAAGCAGACTGAGAGGCTGCCACGAGTGATTTTCAAAAAGCGTGAGCTATTTGGTTCCTCTCCAGAGGGAACATTCTGTAGGCATAAATTGTGAATGGCATTTGACAACCCGAACAAGCCCTGTTCTCTCTCAAAACGTGATGTATGCCCAACACGTGACCTGGACTTTCTGGTCACCTGCACTCTGCGGGAGGTAGAGAAGTGGGATGGTGATGGGGGATGTATTGAACTACATAACTGAGGTACTTGCCAAGAAAGAAATTAAACAGCCTCACAATGTAACATGCTTGAAGTGACTCACTGACCAAAGTATATGGTTTTTTTGTGGACCCTCTTCTCTCACTATTCCCACAATTTCTTGACCACCTAAATGTGAAAAGAAATATTATATTAAAGTCTGGTACACACATTCCCAATTTTGTCACTTACTTATATTGTGAGGATATTTTTCCCCCTTCTTGGCCCCAGGTTCCTTGAGCAATCTTTAGTAATGAAATAAGCTCCCTGGTCTGAGCAGGGTGACTTCAGCCAGAGTGCCTGAGTGACAAGTCAGTTCTAATTGAATAAGTGTCAAGGTCAACAGCCAACACGTGAGGACGATGAGGAACCCTGGAGTAGTGTTTGTTTCAAATCCCATTAGGATTTAGGAGCCCAGAGCTTAACGGGGGTGGGGAGTGGGATGTAAAATTGATAAAAGCAAGAAAATGGTGGTAAAGCTATATGCTATGGGTATGAAATGGAAAAACTTGTTATTTTGGAGTTTTAATGGAAGTAGCTGTGTGAAATATACCACTTGCAGATTCAACATTTTTCACAGATTAAAATGTAAACATGCCCTGATGTTATACTATGAAGCAGGAGGGAAATGAAAGCTCCTGTCATTCAAGGTCCTAGGGCTTTCTGTTAATATTTCCCTAGGGCCTATCCCAGAGAAACAAGTATACTTATTGGGGTTCATACAGTCAGATGTTTCATAGCAACAGCTGAAACAAATGCTACTTAAAAATGACATCCATCTATTCATCTCAGTCATTGGTTTATATATATATATATATATATATATATATATATATATATATATATATATATATATATATATATATATATAAGTTGTATTACACTTAAATGACCAGTTCATCATTATCAAGATGAAGTTTACTAGGGTCACAAATTACTCTTTAAAATATTTGCATAGAGTAATCTATGTTCCCCAAATATTTGGTGTACATTCCTCCGATCGATTTGGGGTCCCCACATCATTCCTATCAGAGTCCTCTCTCCTTAACTATACCCTAAATGTCATGGAAATTACCATTCAAGAAGTATCAGCTACTGAATCCCATGGAAGTAGTTATGAGACTAACAGTGTATGGCCATGGGATCTATAAGGGCGGCAAGCCTGCCTATCCCTCCCCATGGCTTTCACAAAGGACTGTGTGGTTTCCAGTGGGCAGTCATTATTACATGGGTTTTTATCACAAAGCTACATGTGATGTGGCTCAGATCATATGGAATTAGTTCTTTAAGTTCATTAAGTTATAACGAGTCAAGCCAATATTTCAAGCTACTGCATTCTACCACCATATTCTCGAAGATCAGTCATTCCTTCAGAAAGACTTGCTAGGTGTCTGTCTTGTGCCACGCATCTTTGTCTGTTTAGTGTGGCGATGCTATCGTTAGTATCTGTGGTGTTGGGTAGAGTTCGTGTTTCTTTTCTTTCCATTTCTTTTTGCTTTCACGGAGGTTGTATTCCCAGTTTACAAATACCAGATACCAAGCAGGGAATACTTAGAGGTGAAATTGAAAGTAGTAACCTCCTCACTTTGAAGTCATGCTGTACTTTATACGACGTTTAACAATAGACTTTGTTGCCTGATAGTAATGTCCTCTCTGTATGTTATAATTAGTCTAAAGCTAATAAATACTTATTGAATAAGCGTACAGATGTGAATTTTATTGAAAAGGATTACTCTGTTTTCATGGGTAGGTGTGACTGCTCTGTAAACCAATTACTTGTAATAAGTACGTGTTTGATAAGCTGAATGGTAAAATGCTGACTCCTCTCCTAACATGTGTTGTTCACAAATTCTAATTATTCTTAATAAAACTCAAAGTCAGGTATTAGCGGGTAAAAGCTAAGAGATCAGAGAAGCAGAGCTGCCAGCCACTAGTGAGACCTTAAACCTTAAATGTTCAGACCAAATGGGCGATCCTGTCCTCAGACTGCCTTCTTAAGCTATGTCCTCTGACTGCATCCTCAGACTGCACTGAGTTCCTGTCTCCCCCGCTCCTTACATTCCTCTCTCTGCCCAGCCATATGCCATCCTGTCTCCACCTCCCTAGTGCTGGGATTAAACATATGAGCCATTACCGCTTGGACTTTAGTGATTTAGTTCTGCACTCTGATCTTCAGGCAACCTTTATTTGTTAAAACACAAGCAAGATATCACTACAGTGTATTATGTGTTATGAGTACACATTGCACACGCTATGTGTGCACATATGTGTCTGGATGCTGGGGCCTTTTCTTCAGAAGGGGATGGACCTCTGCAATAGCAAGATCTACTTCTTGGGTTCAGTTCTAATGCAGTGTTCAGGAAAGTATCTAGCAGATAGTCACCCTCTACTTTATAATAGTAAACATATAATGGATTTCATTATACCATCCCAATAATTTGAATTCAGAAATTAATTGCTTTTCTAAAATAAAAATGGGACTCTTTCTGTTTATGTTACAGAGCCTTTTCCCCCTAGAATAAAAATGATATCTGGTCTCGTTCTCTATTGTGGACTAACCCGTTCTATAAAATAACAGTTCTATACTATAACAGTGTCTCGAGGCTGGGGAGAAGACTCAGTGGATAAAGTGCTTCTTGTAGATGCGTAAGGACCGAAGAATCCCTGACGTCCATGTGAGAGCTGTGCAAAGTGAGTACCCAGCATCCCAGAACTAGAGAGATGGAGACATGGTGATCCCTAGGGTTTTCTATAAGTCGTCTACCAAAATGAGCACACTCCAGAAAAAGTAAGAACTCTTGTCTTAAAAGATAAGATGACTTGCCCCTAAGAAGGTTCAAAGAGTAAAGGGACTTTCACAAATATCTATGACCCAATTCACATCCACAGATCCTATAAAGGACAAGGAAGAGCAGAGTGCAGTCCTCCGATCCAGAAGTGTAGTGTGGAGTGCTTACCCTTTTACATACATGTACTAAAATGACTAAAATTTAAAAATATAAAATAGACAATAGACAATGATATCCAAAGTCTACTTCTGGCTCCAAAAGTGCACATGCAGATGAACGCCTCAGCACACCTGCGTCTGTGCCATATATATAGTCCAATAAATTTGTATTATATAGTGCATGGTTTTGTGTGACAGGAAGTCACAGAAGACAAAAGTGATCATTTTCTCTACATAACGCTAAGTATGGCTATCTAACTTGTCTCAAAGATAAACTGAGGGGCACTCAAGATCACATCACTGTATGGTAGTTGAGCTAGCAATGTACGCGCACTTGGTGCCTTTAGCAGGCATGGCGGTCCATCTGGTACAGCCAATCAGAACACCAGCCCATGAAAGCTCAGCAATGACAGCTGTAGGGTTTAGATTTAGATTTCCTATAACAGATCAACAGTGTATCTCAGGCTGCTATAATATAGGTAAATGAACAACTTATAAGCAAAAATGAACGGTTTGTAGTTCTGAGAACTGGCATTTACCTTGTTTTGCAGACTGGTAGTTTCTCATTGTATCTTCTTCATGCAGGACAAATAAGATTAGAGAACCCTCTGGAGTCCCTTTCCTATGAGCAAATTCATGCATTCACAAGGGTCCAGCTCTCATAACCTAACCATCTCCTTTGGCACCAGCTCTACGGCACACCATCAGGTGGATGGCTCGTGATTAGGGCACAAGAATGTCAGTGTATAGACAGCAGGACCTTCCCAAAGGCACTCTTCCCAGGGTGATGCTTCTGAACAGGCCAGAGAGAAACTGATGCGGATTTGTGTGCTCTTGCTCAAAGGTCCCAGCGCACTCCCTCTGCCGTCTAGGAACATTGCATCATAACAAACAGCTACAAAAGGTGGTGACTTCATAACATCACAACCCCATCATAGTAGGTCAAGAACTGAAGGACGGCACAGTTGACTGATTTGGATTCAGAGTCTCTTGAGAAATCAAGTTCTCCTTTGATTTGAGTCCAGTGGGACCCCAATGATGTGATTTCACCTAAAGTTTTTATTGGGAAGATTTTCCTCTTTACCTCCCATGGTTATTAACAGACTTTTGCTCTTACTGACTGCTCAGCAGAGACCTCAGTGCCTCAGTAGGTGGGACTTCACACAAGGGGTCTCAAGTCCTCACAGTTTAATTCTATTCAGGATTTCTTTTTCACCTATAAACATGTAGGTTTATAACAAGATAGCTATATACACCAAGAACTTGATGACAAACTGGAAAGAAATTTATTTGAAAATAGTTCTTTGTTATAAATATAATATTCTCCTATTATATAGGAGAAATTTCCATACTATTAATATAAATAATCCTGTATGTTTTAATTTAAGAATTAAATTTTCACTGAATGTTTGCTACTATAGAACATCGAGCATTTACCAAGATTTTCAGATTTGATTAATAGTTTGATTTATAATAACCAATGTTGATACTATAACCTTTCCGAAGTGGGATAAAATAGCAAATACACATTTAGGGCCCTTTCAGAAATTGTTGGAAATTTACAATCCCAAGAGCAGAAAGACTTTGTATGTATGGTAAAAGCACCGCTGTCTACAGGCATAGTCTTGACCCAGAACTGAGGTATTTCAGGCGGTGTCATCAATGTGGCACAACCTCCACGTTGAGGATTCAGAACTAAAGCTGTGGTGAAGTCACCTGGTATGGCACAAGCAAGGGCTTTCAGAAGCACCCGGGATTCCTAGACATCTGACTTTCGATTGGTTTTTGGTTATGTGTTCAGAGACCTTTTCCTGTTTCCAGATTGTCTAGGAGTCCTCCATTTATTTCTGTGGCCTCCCTCATATGGGCTCGCTACTCACATTTTAAGAAGTGGAATCCTAGAACAAATGATGAGGAAGGGGCACAGAATCAGAATGGGGGTGATAGAGGATCAAAACTGGAAGCAATAGCTACTTAAAAATAAAAACTGATTGAAATTGTCTATTATCCCTTCTGCCACCAATTGTTAATTAGAAATGTACTAAATCTGGCCCACACAAAAGAGCAAGCATGTTGAGGCCCAGGTTTTAAGGGATGAGTATATATATATATAAATATATATATATATATATATATATATATATATATATATATGTATATAAACTTTGAAAAGCGATATAATCTGCTGTCTAATCACAAATATCTTTTCTGGTTCTCACAAGAAAAGTGCGCTCCCTTCTGTGACAGCCGCAGAGTATCACCCACTATACTATCACAACTTCATAGCCTAATCATTTTACCTTTAGGCACAGAAGAAGTTACCCCTACTGTGATTCCTTTAACAAGTATAATCTCTGTGGAATCAGAGGCAAATCATGTGCTTCTCACACGTTCCAAACGCAAAGGTGCCAAGCCCTGGGACAAGGTGGCCGATGCAGATGTGCGTGTCTCCGGTCAGAGACTGAAAACGTCAGGAAGCTGCTCTGCCATCTCAATGCTGCTTGATGAGCGTTAGCGTGGGGATGGTTCTCCGCCTCCCTCAGCTCCAGCTCGGGCCTTTGTCATTCTTTGTTTCTGAAGATGGTTAGCAGTATCTCTCTTGGCGTAGTTTTCTTGCTGGCTGGCAACACGTAGAGTTTTAGATCAGAAGTTGTGTTCCATTTCGGTCTATTTCTGCCTTTTCCAGTGCTAGCTGGAAATAAAACAACTCACTGACACAGTTGTGTGAATCTTTCTGGTACCACTCCTTTACACAAGGGTCACACCCAAAAATATCTTTAATGTACACCCTTGACTACCTTGGGCTTCTGTTTTGAAAATAGTCAATTCATAATCCTTCCAAAAGGTTTATTATTCATGGGAAGCCTGGGGACATACCAGCCTCACGTGTCTGAATAGTACACAAATGTACCCCTTTAGGCTTTTCTAAGATTCTTAGCATGAGATTTCCTGGCACAGCTTTCCCTCTTGGTTTGAACCAAGCGCTCTTGGTACCAGTCATTCATGCAGAGGCTCCCACTTAGCATCCCACATTTCACGGAAAGGATAAGAATTCTTCAAATCCATTAATTCCTGTTTCTCTTGCTTTTAACAGTCTTTAGACTCTTACCTTAGTCTTTGATCTTCTATTTCTATAAAGTCTAAGAAGAAATCAAAAAGAAGTTTCAATACATTGTTTGAAATGTTCTTGACTCATTTCTAAGTTACTTCAGCTCAAAGGCTACCGATGTCTGGTACTCTGTAAGCTTGACTTCCTCAACGTGTGGCATTTGAACCATGACCTCCTTTCTAAAAGCGACAGAGCCATCAAAAGCCATGTGACAGTCGCCTTGAGGTATACTGCACTTGGACAAGCCTCTTGAGCACACACTCTCTTTCTAAGCTACTCCCATGTTAGGGTGCCATCTACCAGCCCGGTATCAATATCTGTAGTCTTCTTTCTAACTGCTACATTAAGAATGTCCAAACTGTAGCAGCATTAACAGTTACCTTACTGCTTGTATGAGTTGGGAATCCGGGAGCAGCACCGCCGCCTGTGTAAGGACTTACTTGCTTTTGCAGCCTTATCTGCAGCTGAGACGGAAAGACCAACTCCTGAGTTAGGATTAGCAATTAATACAAGCAACCCTGTATGGCATTTTCCCGTATTTATATGTATATTATCATTTCACTAAAAGATTTAGCATGAAGAAGTTTTAATTTCCCATATTTATCAAGAATAATTCTGAAAAATGGAAAATAGTTTGTTTCTACAAATTTTAAGACACAAGAAAAATATAAAACTTACTTGAGGTCAGCTTTACTATTTACTACTGTGGAATTTTTATAAAGGGCTCTAATTAGGAAGCATTACAGTGTAATAGAACAGCACTTGACTCTTTCCTTTCTTGGTAATAATTAGTTTTTTTTCTTGCCCATGTGAGGCAGTTTTAAAGTAGAATGTATAATTTAATAGGCAACTAGACTCTACCAGTGAGTAAACACTGCTTGTGTAAATGCCCCGTCTTTGGGGGAGTTCTTATAAATCCAGATCTAAAAATTGATTTTGATGATGCTTTAACACCTTAAAATGTAGCATGAGCCTAACTCTTAGTGTCCTTCACCACCCGCTTCTTCCATCAGTCTAGATGCAGCTGTAAAACCCATTCCTCTTTGTTTATCTTTCGAAAGTCATTTCTACAATTGTAACAGGCTGGACTCAAAATGGCCAGTCAGTAATAAGCCAACTCTTATTAACTTGCGTTAAATTATTTTCACTTGGCAGATAAAACTTCCACTTTTCCATTCTCAATTAGCGTTTGGTTTAATAGAATTGAGAGGCAAGCTGGAGCCAGGGTAGATGCTGCATTTAATTGGTTTGAAAATCTAGTAACTTTTAATAGATCAAAATTTGAGAGTATTCCAGAAACACTTGGAACATTTAGACTTTGCCTTCCAGATTAATCACAGCCATAAAAAAGAGACTTTTCTGGTCAATAAGCACCGTTAACTTGTACTGCTGTACTTTGGCTTTTAAATCCTTTTGGAACTTAAAAAGTTTGTATTAGAAAGCCAGGCTATGGTGTCGCGTGCCTTTAATTCCAGCACTCGGGAGGCAGAGGCAGGAGGATCTCTCTGAGTTTGAGGCCAACCTGGTTTACAAGAGCTAGTTCCAGGGCAGACAACAAAGTGACACAGAGAGACCCTGTCTTAAGAAAAAAAGAAAGAGAGAGAGAGAGAAAGAGAGAGAGAGAGAGAGAGAGAGAGAGAGAGAGAGAGAGAGAGAAAGAAAGAAAGAAAGAAAGAAAGAAAGAAAGAAAGAAAGAAAGAGAGAAAAGAAAGTTTGTATTAAAAAGTGGAACTTTATTTCCTAGGGCACTCTTCTTTTGCCTACATGCAAGCTGTTCTGCCTCTAGCAATTGAGCCTCAGTGTAAGTCATATAGTAAAGCGCTGCTATAGGAAGCAGGTAACATGGAGAAAATAGTCAGAATCACAGCAAGTTCAAACCCTGTCTCGGCTGCCTAGAGGCAAGATAGCCTTGGATGTGTAATTGAATTGCCAAGGGCAACCTGGATGGTGTGAAGCATAGAGGTGTAAATATGTAATGTGTCTGGTGATGGGGCTCTGTAAATTTTGCCCACTTTTTACCATTATGTTTCTCAATCTGACACTAAATTTTAAAATATACTCACTTGGCCCTTCATCCAAATTCCACAGTTCACAATGGATATGGCTAAAAATGGTCGAGAGCTCTGCCCTAGTGATGAACCTGCTACTATTATGCTCCTAGTATCAAGCTGGTATCTACATATTTATCTTCACATCCATAGATTCGTATGATCTCAACCCTCATCAGAAAAAAGGCTTCTTTCTGCAGTAAATGGTGATTAAAACAGAGACTCACAACTAGCCCAGTACAGAGTAAGACACCGTGAAGTGCTCAGCTACGAGTGAACCATCTATGTTATATCTTATTGTAGTTTGAATGAGCTCATACATTTAAATACTTGGTCCCCAGTTGGTGACACTGCTTGGGGAAGTTATAAAAATTTTAATATGTGGAAGCCTTCTGGAAACACACACAGCTAGGGGAGGGTGGCTTAAGGATTGATAGCCCTCCCTCTCAGCCATGGTTGACTCTATTTCCTATGTGTGGTTGACATGTGAGCCCTCAGCGTTTTGCTACCGCTGCTTGCCTGGTCCTGCCATGCTGTCCCACAACTATGGGCGATAGCTTCCAGAACTATAAGCCAAAGCAAACTCTTCAGCAAACTCTTCTCTATGTTGCTTTTGGTGTCAGAATTTTATCACAGCAACAGAAAAATTACCAATTCTCTCATTCATTCTCTCTCTCTCTCTCTATCTCTCTCTTCATATCTCTCTCTCTCTCTCTCTCTCTCTCTCTCTCTCTCTCTCTCTCTCTCTGACTCAGAGATCATCATGGAAGGGCCAGAAAGATTTTAAGAGCCATGAGTAGTGATGGTATACTGTGAAGCAATGTTTTCTATACATAACAGGGCAATCTCACACATGAACTCACAGTTGTAACTATACACACAGACCTGTACAAAATCAGGTCAGTCAGAACTTTGACGTTCATCGGGAAGGGATACACAGCACTTTAGCTGACAAACTACTGGCTGTTGGTGACTCCCATGGCAAAAGAGATTTGGTTTACCTTAGAGATGTGACTCTTGGAAGGTTACCCATGCTTCAGTGGCTGGGCACACATCCAAGAACACACTGGCATTCAGTGACTTTAACAAAGAGAGCTAAGAGGGAAAGGAGGGATGGGAAGGAGTTGGAGAGGGGGAACAGGCAGTGGATTTGATCAAAATACATTCTAGACATGTATGAAATTAGGAAATAGGAAACAATAAACCCAAGTTTTTAATTAAGTTACATAGAATTTTTAATAACCAAAGGTGACTGGGAAACTGGAATTTGCTGCAGATGTCATTAAGGGAATGGGAAGGGCCATCTGTAAACTAAGAGAGTGGCTAGTGACAAACAAATAGGTCATTTTGGAAGAAAAGGAAGGGAGATGAGGAACAAGGAAAAGATTTTCATTTTTCTGTTCCTTTCTAAGAGAAAACACCTTAAAGGCATGAACAGATCAAGTTATAATAATGGGCACACGGTGTGTCTTCATGTCTTTTGATCGAACTCAAAGACCACAATGACTTATAGCATAAGCTATAACATCTGTTTAATAAACTTTTGTGGTTTGATTAAATATCTAATGCCATACTCCACTTTAGCTTCTACTATAGATAAATATAAAGGAATTTAAATTAGAACTCATGAAAGTACCTGATACATACTAGATGTTTGGTGTTTGGGGCTATGTGAATTATGGATCAATTTATTTGAAAAATCTTCTCTTAGTGAGATGGTTTGTGCCAGTTTGACACAAACCCAGAGATATCTGAGAAGAAGGAACCTCAGTTGAGGAAATGCCTGCATCAAATTGACCTGTGGGTAAGTCCATGTAGCATTTTCTTGAGTGATGAGTAACTTGAAAGGGTCCAGACCACTGTGGGCAGTGCCATCCATGGGCAGGTGGTCCTGGGTTCTATAAAGAAGCAGGCTGGGTAAATCTAGGTGCAGTAAGACAGTAAGCAGCATTCTTCCATGGCTGCTTCTTTAGTTTCTGCCTTGAAGTCCTACCTCAAATTCCCTTCATCGATGGATTGTATGATGCAAGGTTAAATAAACTTTTTCTTTCCCATGCTGCCTTTGGTCATGAATTTATAATAGCAATAGAAATCCAACCTAGGCTACTTAGTAGGAAATCTAACGTGATTTCATTATACTTAGTGGACACCTAGGTCAATTTCATTTGAGTGAATTTAAAGAAATCATTTTTCAATTATCTGCACAAACACGCCCATAAATAGTCTAGTTTATAAATGAAGCAAAGACATCTTTCAGTGCTTCTGCTTAATGTGTTATCCTGAAGGACTAAGTCAATGGGTTTTAAAGAAATGGTACACAGACAGGAAGACAGGAGGTGCTAAAGTAAGTTGTGTATTGTACGTAGAAGAGTATGCAGTTAAAAGATATTATCTTGGACTTTCACATTTTGATACCATAAAATTTACAAATTAAATGTCATTGGGAGTTCTACAAATAATCTATGTTCATTATCTAGTACAATGGATGAAGTTACAAAAAAGAATCAAGAAAAAAATCATGTATGATCATTGGAAAGTAATGATGACTAACACATATTATATGTAAACACTAACACAGCAGCACGTATGATAAAAGATTATAATTCATATTACCTTGTTCTTATTACTCCTATTTTTACTAACTTACTACAGTTTTGTTCCCTTATTTTGTGTATGCACTGACAATTTTACAGATAGGAGTTCTAAAGTTATTCCAACCCATAGCATTGCCTATTTAAAAAGAACAAAAAAGCAATTATTCTCCCTATAGCCCTTTCTTTTTTTTTATTGACAATACAGTATATATATGGCCAATACCTTTTTTTATTTTATTTTTTTTATTAAAATATAAAAGTTTCCATTTTCGCCCCTCCTCCCAACACCCTCCAACTCCCCCCACTCCCTCTCCTCCTCCCTCTCAATCCTCAAGAGCAGTCAGGGTTTCCTACCCTGTGGGTAGTTCAAGTTCCTCCCCGCTCCCTCCAGGTCCAGGAATGTGAGTATCCAAACAGACTGGATCTCCAAAAATCCAGAATATGCAGAGGAAACAAGTCCCAGAGTCATTGTCAATGGCTTTTTAGAAAGACTTCGGGCCAGCCACATTCAGGGAATCCAGCCTCCTCCAGAGAATCTGGTTGGATCAAGCGCTCCTTCAGTCCCAGTCAACTGGCATTGGTGAACTCTCATTAGATCAGTCCCCTTGTATCAGTGGGTGATCGTTCCCCTTGCAGTTCTGATTTTCTTTTTCATGTTCTTCCTCCTTCTGCTCCTCCTTTGGACCTTGGGGGGCTCAGTCCGGTGCTCCAATGTGGGTCTCCGTCTGCATCGCCATCCATCGTCGGATGAAGGTTCCCTCTGATCTTGCCCTCCCTGCTCACGTTCTTCTTCCTTCTGCTTCTCGCTTGGACCTAGGGAGTTAAGTCCAGTGTTCCAACGTGGGTCCCCGTCCCTATCTCCATCCATTGCCAGATGAGGGATCTATGGTGATAAGCAAAATATTCATCAGTATGGTTATGGGCCAAGGCCAGTTCAGGCACCCTCTCCTCTGTCCAGAGAACAATCTGGGAATCTCTCCTTGGACCTGGGATCCCATTTACAGTCAAGTCTCTAGTAAACCCTAAACTGATTTCCATAGAGAAGCTAGATAAGAAGGTGAACCTGAAGAAAATTTATATAGTTATCCTCCTGGATAATAGAACTAGGCAAGATTGCCAGGCAAACTCGGGTGCATGGGGGGTGGGGGGGTGGACATAAGGGAAGATGGTTAGGGAGAGGGGAGAGGGCGAGAATTGGGGATGACTTGGGGGAATGGGAGGGGGGAAGGGAGGAAGGATGGTTATGGGAGCAGGGAAGTTTATATCGCAACTAAGAGAGCCATTCTAGGGTTTGCAAGAGACGGTTCTGGAGGGGTTCCCAGTAAAAATTAAATAAAAATAAATAAATAAATACATACATACATAAATAAATAGAAAAATTAAAAAAAAAGAAAAAGAAAACGCTTTACTGAGTCAGGTAAGTCAGACCCAAAAAGAGGAATAAGGTATGTATTCACTCATAAGTGGATTCTAGCCATAATTAAAGGTCTTTGAGCCTATTATTCGTGATCCTGGAGAAGCTAAATAAGAATGTGAACCTGAAGAAAATTCAGGTAGTTTTCCTCCTGGAGATTGGAAATAGACAAGAGTTCCAGGTAACCACGGGTGCATGAGGGGTTGGGAGGGTTGTTGGAAGGGGAGAGGGTTAGAGAGAAGGGAGCAGGGGAGGAATGGGGAATGCTCGGGGGACTGGGAGGGGGGGAGGGAGAAAGGATAGATATGGGTTCAGGGAAGAATATACCTATAGCCCTTTCTTCATTGTTCCAAATTATTTAGAGAAAATACAGTTCGACCTCTTTGCCTTGTAAAGATGGTCCCTTGGTCTATACAAACGCACAAAAAGAGAGGCATGTGAGCATGTGTGTCCACAACGGCGTGGTGCATCTGTGCACTGCCCCTGCCTGTTGAAAAGTGCCATTCTTTAATTTTAGGCTGTGATGTAACATCTAAGGAGAGGAGTGGAATCACCTTCAGTTTTAATCAGCTACTGCATACCTCAGGTTGAAAGTGGAGCCAACTTCAGTTTGAATCGGCTGCTGCATACCTCAGGTTCTGGCTTCAGGAGCCTGAGAGTAACCCACAAACGCATTCTCTCTGTTTCTCCAGCTTCTGAAGTCTGAAGCTTCTGTGTTCTGCCTCTTCCTTGTGGCTCTTTTCTCCCTGGTGTGCATTTAACTTCAACCTGACAGAAAATATGGATGAATCTTGTAATAGACACTATTTGGTACTTAAATCCCAGAAAGGCATTTGGGGTAAGCTAATATCAGCAAAATTTTAGTGGGTAGTGAGGGACTGGTGCAGAAAATATGTAATTGGCCTCTGTGTAAAAGAGTCCACTAATGCTGTCCTGAAGGAGTTTTGACGTCGTCTGAATGAGAAGAATTTGTGCTAAGTGATTTGCAACCCATTGGAGGCACCACCAAGGGGGCACTTTAGGCAGAAGGCATACTTCAGAAATGAAGGCCTCATGAGGCTTTGGAGATTTTAATTCCATAAGAAAATATACTACATATGCTCGGCTTTTGTTCTGGGACTGCCATCAGGCCCTAAAATGTTTACAGCTCTCAGCTGGAGGAGAATGAGAGGTTAGAGATGGGATGCAGGCAGGAGAGAAGACAGAAAGTTACTCTACGCATCCCTTTGCCTTCTCTTCCACTGGAATCTAGTCTAGTCTAGTCCTAGTGGCAAACCATCCCACTAGGTCACTTCACCTGTACTGTAAAAGTGCCCATCAGAGCAGGCGTTGGTTTGCAGTGATGCAAAGCTCTTATTTATATAAATTTTAAAGAAGCTAAGATTGTTTTGGAGACTTAGCCTACTCGGACAGATTTTGGTCTCATCGGATTGATTTTTTTTCTCTGCATTCTCTGCATTTTGTGATTGGTCCGAATTCTGACTTTCATTCATCATTCTTATTGTATTCTTAAAAGGTGGATAATATATTGAAGCTGGAGTTCTCACATAGTCAAGAAGTGAACATGTTTTAAACCCTGCCCAATAATTTGAATGTGTAATTAACAAAGAGGTAGCTAGCCACAAGGACATTTATTTGCAAAAACTCACCCACTGGTATTTCCACGTCTCTTGCTCTAATTCCTTTGCTCTGTTTGCTGGATAAATTAAAAACACTCACGAAGGAATGCACTACCACCACCACCACCATTTTGCACATACATCCACAGCAATAGAAAGATCACTTCGGGAGAGATGTGATGGACGACTGCTGAGCCTGGGAGGGAGCTGTCTAAGCCTGAGTTTCTTTCCAGCATCCGTAATAAGAGACTTCAGTTTTCTTTCACATTTGCCCTCACATTGGACACTAAATTCACCATTTTTATTGCATGTGATTTTTAATGCTTGTGCTGTGGTTTGAAGATTGAGAAGCCTAGCCTCAGTGTTTAGAGGCAGGGCCTTTTCGGAATTAGTGAATTACATTAGAGAATGTTTTCCTGAGTGACACCTGGTCAAGCAGGTATCTTGTAGTGAGGAGCTGCGGGCAGGCCTGCTTTTCGTCCCACACTGCTAGCTTAGCCCTGGAAAGAACAACACACAAATTGTATTTATTTAAACACTGCCTGGCCCATTATCTCTAGAGAGTTAGTTACTGGCTAACTCTTACATCTTGATTAACCCATTTCTAATACTCTGTGTAGTACCACAAGGTGGTGGCTTACTGCGAAAGATTCAGCATGTCTGACCTGGTGGCTGGCTCCATGGCATCTGCCTCATTGCCCTCTTCCCAGCATTTTGTTCTGTTTACTCCGCCTACCTAATTTTCTGTCCTATCAAAGGGTCAAGGCAGTCTCTTTATTAACCAATGAAAATAACACATAGACAGAAGGTCCACCCACATCATGCTCTCACTTCAAAGAGATGCCGACAGAAAGAGCATTTCCAGAATCTGAACCATGCTCTTTGGATTTCCAGCCTTCAAAACCAGGAGCTAAAAAGCCTCTCTTCTTTAAAGAGCAGCCTGCCTCAGGTCTTCCATTACAGTCATAAAAAATCTGACTCACACATTCTCTTCCCTTGCGTTCATCAACCATTCATAAGAAACTTCAGAATCCTTCTGAAGAATCATCCTTCCTTGCTGATCTGCCTTTCCTGGGCAGAGGCCACCCACATAGGGCTTTCTGCAGCTGTTAAGGTTGTCATCTAACCACCATTTCTACACCCACTGTACTGCTGATTGTACACATTGCCCATCTTGCTACAGCATCTTTCTTAAGAATTATCTACCTTGGCGTTTCCATTGTTTAGATTTTCTTTACAAACCAAGCTACATTATCTGTAAGGTGACATTCAGCATCTATGGACCATTCCCAAAAGACTAACCCCTATCGTCCTTAATCCACCTTCCTATTATCCACTCTGTGTTGACTTCATTGCTAAGAATTGTTATAAGGTAGAAAAAGCCATTAATAAGAGCAGATGTAGAACAGTCGGCTAAGAGACATCTTCCATTTACCTCAACAATTGTTCAACATAGTACTTCTTGCAAGACCTGTGTGATGGGGAGAGTATACTGGAGTTCGTTGGGAAAATGGTTACAGGTGGTTCACATATGCATACAGTTTCTTAAGGAAAAACACAGCTCGTGATTTTTTGATGCAGAGAATTTTAAGTTCTTAAAGGTCTATAATACCCCTTTGATGTGCTATGTAGATAAATGCACAAGAAAAAGGACATGGTTTGGGAATATTACAAAGAAGAATATAGACAGATTGCACAAAGCTTGAATGAACCTGTCAAACTGAGCAGGCCTGAGATTAATTTTCTGATTGTAATGGCCTTCACTACAAGTCTCCTGAAATATTAGCAAAGGTTAGTGCTAGCATGATTTAATCATTCAAAAATTGGTGATTGCTTTTATAAATAAGGCATACTTAGGAATGCAGTATCAAACAGAATTTACATTAGGAGATGAACAAACAGATGAGCTGCATCCTGCCTTCTGTGCCAGGGAGGAAGGAAGAGTGCGGCCTCTCCGGGGAGCTTGAGAGATCACAAGGTGGGCCCTTCGGGGCTTTGCATCATCTGGGAGAATTGCACAGTTGAACTAATGTAGTCATTAGCACCCTGGCTTCCAACACATACGACATGAGGAAACTTTAAAACAAGGTCGTGCCTGGGTCCTAGTCCTGAATCTCAGCATTTTTGAGTCCCAGACATTATTGACCTTTAAAAAACAATATTTAATTTTTTTGCCGTGTAATGTGTTGATGATTGCTGTATGTGAGAACTAGACCTAAGCTTTCATTGTCCTGTTTAATTTTCTCTATTCTTGACACTTTCTAAATAAAAAAAAAATTAAGAAAAGAATAAATGTTAACCTCAGGCACTTAGGTGTGTGTCAACCTTGAGACGCATTGATGCAGGTCAAGAGAGAGATTAAGGTCAGATAGCCCATGTACTAAGCAGGTAGAAACATTGATGTGCAAACCATGTATACATTGAGATCACTAAGGTATCCTCCCATCTGCGGATCAACATCATTCTTACTTAGCACTCTGTGTTAAATGTAAACTGAAAGCTTACTCCCCATCAGATGACTGTCCCAGCCTATATGCTCAAGGTTAGGTCTTTAGTGTCAGCTACAAACTTGTATATGATTTTTCATGGCTTCCGTCTGTCTGTCTTTCTTACTCTGACCTACTTTGCAGCTGACAGTTTAAGGAAAGCCCTGTAGAAAAGATCCTTATTCATTGTGAAAGGCCTTTTCAGGCCTGGGTCTTTTTCATTTTCTTCCCTGCCCTTCTTGAATTAATTCTCTCAAAATCCATTGTCTACTGTCTGACACTTTCTCCCCCTTCTAATCTACCATACCCTCAAGATTCGACTTCCCCAAATCAAATGCCAAGACGTTATTACTTGAAAACATTTCTCAATGTCCTGAGTTTCTGCATCATTCATTCTTAGGAGAAAGAGGAGAGCTCCCATGTAACCTAAAAGCTGAGAGGACAAAGAGGTAAACAGAACTGCAGAATGGGGGAGACACAACATTTATCATTTAAAATATCCTACAGCAAAAATAATATATTAAAAATCCAGAAATAAAAGAATCCATATGCTGATAAGGGATCTAAAAATGGGTAAGTCAATGTAGTTAGAGTTCAGAGAGATACAGCTAAAATGAACAAGACAAGGAAGAGAGAGGCAGATAGTGAACAGTCAGTCTGTCCTGGGATTGTTTTTATCTTGAAGGCAATGGGAAGTAGTGCCTCAGACAGGCAATCTCGCCAGAGTTATGTCTAGGAAACGTTAATTTGGCTGAGTTATGGGTTCTGGATAGGACACCAAGATTGAATGGAAGTAGGCTGCCACTTTGATGTTATTTAAGAAAGATAATTGCGGCCTTGTAGCAAGGCAGTGAAAGCAGAAACGGAGAAATTTGGGCAATATTAGGTGGAATTAATGGCACTAAGGGGTTGAGTAATGTCATTAATGGGTCAAACTGGTATGCTAGAGATGATGGCAGTGCTAGCATGGGCAATTGGGTAAATGGCATTCCCTTTACTAGAGAAACTGCCCACTATTTGAGGGAGTAATATAGAACAAAGAATCCACTGAGCTCAAGATAGAAAGTGTTCGGTCAGTGGTTCTCACCCTTCCTAACACTGTGACCCTTTAATCCAGTGCCTCATGCTGTGGTGACCCCCAGGCATAAAACCATTTTCCTGCCAGTTCACAACTATAATTTTGCTACTGTTATGAATTGTAATGTAAATATTTGATATGCAGGCTGTCTGATATGAGACCTCCAAAGGCATTGCTACCCACACTTTGAGAATCACTGTTTTAGATTTAAAACATTTCTTGACCATCCCAACAGCCGTGCCCTATCCACTGTTGACCATGGCTATGTGGAGGTCTGGGTAAAGACCTCTTCTCCAGAGAGAGAATTTTCAGTTACCAGCATATTAAAAGGTAATTGAGGTTTTCTGTGATTCAAAATACTTAGATTTGAAATTCCAAATATTTGCCTAAATTATAGCTCACTTTAACATCCACTTTATTTTAGATCATTATTTTCTCTATCTACAGAGATATTAATAGTTCCTTACAGTTGGCACAAAGCAACCAGGTAACTGGAGCTGTGTCTGGGACTATAGTACACTATTATTGCTTTAATATATGTATTTGATATACAATTCTCTCATATGTAAGAAAAATATTGAACGGCATTTATTTATCATGTTAATTAAGATGGATTAAAATGAATTTTGTTTTAGATACCCACTTAAGATAATAAAATTCCATAAACTAAGCTCGGGCTATATATACTATAATATACTGTCTTAGTTAGGGTTACTATTGCTATGATGAAACACCATGACAAAAAGCAAGTTGGAGAGGAAAGGGATTATTTCATTTACACTTCCAGGTAACTGAGTGTTACTGAGGGAAATCAGAGCGGAAGCTCAAGCAGGACATGAATCCAGAGCAGGAGCTGATGCAGAGTTCATGGAGAAGTGCTGTTTATTGGCTTGGTCTATAACTTCTCATCCTGCTTTTTATAGAACCCAGAACCAGATGCCTAGAAATGGCCTCATTTATAATGGGCTGGGTCCTCTACATCAAACAGTAATTAAGAAAATGTCCTACAGACTTACCTGCAACCAGATCTTATGAAGGCATTTTCTTAAATGAGGTTCCCTGCTCTGAGATGAGACATTCTGATATCAAGTCAACATAAAAATTATCCAGGACAATTGACCCCTTGCTAAGCTGACATACCAGTATAGCCCTATTTAACAGTAACTGTTCCCTTTTCATTCATCCTCACATCTTATATTAAAAATATCACAATATGAAAAATATTACAACCTAAAATCCCAAAGCTATTACAAATTCAAACACTTGAAAAGTTCAACCTTTAAAAAAAAAAATACCATGGGCTGGAGAGATGGCTGAGTGGTTAAGCGCATTGCCTGCTCTTCCAAAGGTCCTGACTTCAATTCCCGGCAACCACATGGTGGCTCACAACCATCTGTAATGAGGTCTGGTGCCCTCTTCTGGTCTGCAGACAGAATATTGTATATATAATAAGCAAATACATAAATATTTTTTTAAAAATACCTTTCTTTTTAGAATTGAAGTCTCTCTAAAACTCTGAAATCTCTTCAGAAGTTCCAAATCTCTCAACTGTATAACGAAAATAAGTAATGCTTCCTTACTTCAAGAGGGAAGAACCAGGGCCCAGTCACAATCTAAACAAAGCCAAACTAGACTCCAACAGTATACATGACTCACGGGTCCAATAAGTGCTTGTGTCGCTTGCCCAGTGCCGCCCTCTTCCGCCTCCATGGATTATCTCATAGGTTTTGGGTGACTCCACTCCTCCGTGGCTGGGTTTATGCTTGATGATCTCAGTAGGGTACTGGCATCTCCAGAATGCTGGGTGCTCCTTCTGCTGGACAGCGCTTTCCTAAGTCACCCCTCCTGGTCTCTCTTCTTGGTGATAGTCCTTCAACTCTCCCCATGACCCTTCCAATTCAGGACTTCAAATGCTAACTGAGGCTGTGTCCTCACCAATGGCCTCTTCCGCCTCACACAATGCTAAGCCTCTCCTGCTCTCCAGGACTCGTTCACACCTTCAAAATCTGTACCACCTGGGTGACTCTCACTCAACCAGGTTCAGTTGCTAGCACACGGTACAAACTTATCTGCCTCTGGAACACAGCTTCTCAGTGTGGACTTTGAGAAACGCTTCCCTGACGATCTCACCTTTACGACGCTGGTCTCTTCTTAATCGCTGCTAATTTCTCAGCGGTTGCTAATCCGTATCAATTGTCCCAGTACACCAAGGGTTTGACTTTAATGGTTCTCATCTCTTATTAATTATGGCTGATTTTTTTTATCACCAGTTGGTTAGATATTTCTTCACACAAACATCCCAATAGAGCCTTGACTTCTCTCTGAAACTTCGCAAGCTAGGCTTCCATACTCTGCAGTGCTCTCAACATTCTTTTCTTCCAAGCTCCTACGGAACAGTCCAGTCCACGACCGGTGTGGGCCCTCCCACATCAAGCACTAATTTAAAAAAAAAATGCTCTAAGTTCTTCCTTACAGCCAGATCTTATGGGGGGTATTTTATAATTGATGTTCCTTGGTCTCAGACGACACAAGCTTATGTTAAGTAGACATAAAAGATACCAGATCATATATTATAGAATTTGGGGTAGAACCTTAAAAATATCACTCAGAATGAATAATGTGGCTTTTCGTGCCAATCCTCTGAACTAGGGAATGGATTGAAAATATAATCCAAGTTGTTTTTTCCTCTGAGTGGCATTGCATTCTACAGAAAGACTAAAACACAACCTCTAGAGAATTCTAACAAGGTACTATGGTTTGGTTTTAGGTATATGGCTCAGCTGGTAAAATACTTGCCACACCATTATGAGGATGTAGTTACACATCCTCAGTACCTTTATAAAAAGCTGAACAAGGCAGTGTACATCTGTAACTGGGGAGGGTGAGACGGGAAGGTCCTTGGGGATTGCTGGACAGCGAACTGACAAGCTACCGGTTTAGTGGCAGACCCTACTTCCAAAAATAAGTTGGAGAATAGATGAGGAGATACTCAATATCAACTTGTCACCTCTGTACAAGCATGCATGTGCACATACATATGCCAACCAAACTTGGATGCACAGAGGCACACATGTGTCTACACACACACACACACACACACACACAAATACATAATTCGGAGAGAATGTTAAGGAATTCTAACTTCCAGAACGCATAGGAGCAAAGAATAGGAAGGAATCACACTTGTTCTTTGCATGCACAGGGTTCTGAGTTCAGTCCTCTGCGTCAAAATGAGAAAGGGAGATGGTGTGGGAGAATTGTCTGTATTCTGTCAATCATATTTTAATAAAATGCTGATTGGCCAGGCAGGCAGTATAGGTGGGAAAGCCAGACAGGAAGTAGGGGTGGAGAAAAGAGACTGGGAGTATTCTGGGACACAGGAAGCTCCTTCCATCACTCCTGCGCAGACCACCAAAGAGGCAGCATGTAAGCTGTCACGCTGAAAAAGGTACCAAGCCATATGGCTAACGTAGATAAGGATAATGGGGTAATATGTGTCATAAGAACTAATAAGTAGCCTGACCTAATGGACCAATCAGCTTTATAACTTATAGAGATCTCTGTGTGGTTGATTTTCTCTGGGACTTGCCGACTGTGGGGTACCAGGCGGAAACAGATACCCCAACAAACCGGCCCCTCATGTTACAGGGAGAGAGAGAAAGACAGTGGGGGTGGGGAGGGGAGCAATGTCACACACCTGGTAAAGGGATTTCCATCAATTGAGACAGGTCCTAAGTGATTCTTTCATCTTGTGACATCAAGCTATATTAGTAGAATCACAGTCACACTATTTGCATAGTTAGCACTAAGTGCCACGTTGTGGTTATGTGATGCGTGACTGCGTTGCCATATTTAGCTGAAAGAAAATGAAGAAGTGGAATAATAAACCTGGATTGAATAGGAGAGGGGGACCAAGTGAGAAGGAAAAGAACAAAACCTACCGTGGGCAGAAGGTGCCCTCTTCTGCATTAACCATGCTAGTGTGACACCCCTAATTGGTCAGATGGGTGTGAAGTTATTATTTCATTTTTTGCTTAACTATACCAGGGTATGATCATAGTTTCACTATGTTGAGTGCAAACCCAACCCTTAGGAAGAGAGCTTGGAACTAGGAAACATTAAGAGTATTCTATTGAGAAAGGTTATTCTAATTTGAAAATGTTCTCTTATTTCACAAGTGTGTTTACCAGTAAAAGAAAAAAAGGAAAATTTAGTTCCCAAGCCCTCCTGACAGTGAAATACTGGGTTGACCAAAAATGCTGGGCTTGGGACTTCTTTTCTCCTAATGAGTTATGTGTTGTGATGCAGAACTTATATTCCCAGTGGACTCTGTGCTCTCAGATCCACTAATTTATCTTCTAAGAATTAATACTGTCTTTGTTAATATCCCAAGTTCCAATCCCTTAGTGAAATCCTCATTCATGTGTGTTTTTTGGTGTGTGTGTGTGTGTGTGTGTGTGTGTGTGTGTGTGTTTGTGTGTGTTGTGCCAGACTGAAATATTTCAATGTCATTTTAATTCTTCCTATGACAGGGCAGGTCCATCTACAAGAAAACCTTGCTTTTCTTAATAAGAAATCTTCCGTGTTCTCTGTTTTAACATAAGCCCTCAGTAAGCTGAGAGCTATTTGATGCTGAATTCTGAGCAAAGGGTTCTTTGTGGGCAAGTCTGTCAAACAGCATGGTTTCCATGGCAACTCTGGGTAGACAACCCATTTGGGAAAATACTTGTAGGACCTAACACTCTATCATCTGTCATTCAATAATTTCATGTTCATAATAACGAGGAAATCAATGGCCATCCTCTGAGACAGTTTGTGGAAAGAGCAGGCATGCTATTGGCAGCACCGGGGTTTACATTTGTGTCTATTTGTTGTGATTCCAGTGCCAAGTTAGGAGTGTGAGGAATAGCGTGTGTGTTTGGACTGGCACAAAGATTAAAGGCAGGTTCAGTTTGCAATCTAATTACAACCACAGTGTTTACATGTACAAAGAGAGGAAACCAAATGGCGTAGTAATAAAGCATTTGCTAGACCATCGGGAGGGAAGGCTCACCTAACGCTAACATTTCACATTTAAAATTCTGCGAGAAAATGCAAGCCCCAGTCATCAGGAGACTGGCATGAACAAACTTAGCAACGTAAAAGGCATTTTTCTTATCTCAGCTTTCTAATTAAACTGCTTATCACTGTAGACGCTGTGTTACCTGGATGCTATGTTCAGAATATAAAGCGATCATAGAAAAGTAATTAAAATTCTTGAGCATGGGGCCTGTTGACTTGACATACAATTCGTTTTTAGAGTGAGGTTTGATAATAAGGCAAGTTAGCTGATTAGAGAAATATACACTTAATAATTATTACCGTGACAGTGTTTATCAACTGAAAAAAATGTCAAGGATAATTTCAGCAAATGGACATTATAAACAAGAATGCATGATGAATTGAGACCATTAACGTGAGTGGACGAGAAAAATTAGGCATTTTGTATTCTGTAAAGAAAGGGATACTTCACCTTTATAAAATTATTTAGGAGCTGCCAATTCATTCATTAGAAAATGGTGATTGTTTTCAACATAAAAGCATTTCTACACAACAATAAATTGCTTTTCTTAAGCACAACATAATTTTAGAGCAAGCCATCCCTGCTGGCTGTGCACAGTACAGGTGCCTCTCTGGAAGCTTATGGAGTACAGGCTTTGCCAAAGTGGACTTGTGGGTGCAGATTAAACCGCCATTATTCTGAACATGTGAGCTGAAGTCGTTGGAAGTAAAATGGGATTTTATCCAAAGGAAAAGTAGTCCTTTAAAGATCTGTGCTGAGCTGGGAAATGAATAGATTGCATGGCCTCTCAGATCTTCAATCCCAATCTCTACTGAAGACTTTTATAGTTTAAATAATTGGTGTGTGTGTGTGTGTGTGTGTGTGTGTGTGTGTGTGTGTGTGTGTGCATGCGTGTATGGGCTCACACATGTATACACTTGTGTGCCAGCTTCACTGTCTGTACCATGTACGTGCAGGTACCTGTGGAGCCAAAAGTCATGGAGTCAGAGCCCCTGAAACTAGAGTTACAGACAGTTGTGAGCTGTTTCATATGGGTGCTGGCAATTGAACCCATGTCCTCTGTAAAAGCAGCAAGAACTCTTAACTGATGAGTCATCTCTCCAGCCCCTTACTGACAGGCAAAAAATTTTTTTTGAGATGGGGTTTCTCTTGGTAAATCCAGTTGTCCTAAAACTCATTCTGTAGAGCAGGCTGACCTCGAACTCACAGAGATCCACCTACCTCTGCCTCCGGAGTGCTGGGATTAAAGGCATGCGCCACTACTGCCAGGCTCATAAAGTCAGATTTGATATACTTTTTAATAAAAAGTGGACAATTTTCAAAAATCTGGTTGAACAATAGGGTTTTTAATCCTTTTCCTTCCTTCTGAAGTTTTCTTTTCTTTCTCTCCCTACTTTTTTCTTCATTGCTGGAATATTAGTGATTTATATATGAATAAATAATAAGCATTTCTACTCTCTTTACCTTTGAAAACTTCCTCAAATATCACAGATTATTTAGATATGTAGCTAGAATTCAAATGGTATCAAAGGCAAAACTATTACATTATAGAATGAAATAAATAAAATAATAAACCTTTTCTTTTCACAGTGTCTTCATTAGAACATCTTCACTGTACAAGGTGATTAGCTTCACAGTGGTATTTTTGTCCAAGTGTATCATATACTTCAAGCACATATCCTCCATGTTAACATCTCCCATCCCTCTCCCTCCTGCTGATTCCCTCATTTTTCAAAATATTACCCTATATGGCATGATTTTATGAACACATATATATTCTGAGTTGTACATGTTAGTTCTACATGTAAGAGGAAGCATACAATATTCTCTTCCCTAAGTTTAGATTATTTTGCCTAATGTGATAGTCCACAAGTCCATTCATTTTCCTGCAAATGATATTATATATTTTTTTTCTCTATGGTTTAATGAAGCCCCAGTGACTATATCATACATTTTCTTCATGGAATGAATTCTGACTGGACATAGTTTTTGGGTTTTTTTTTTTTTGGTTTTTGTTTCTTTATTTTTTTAGTTTTAGTTTCTTTTTTTATCAAGGATGTTGATTGCATATGTAAATACAACCACAGATTAAAAAAAAATCTGATGAGTCGAACAAGACAAAATATTTCCTGAAAGCCTTGGGTAGCCATGGTTCTGTTGTAGGAAACAAATATAAGTGCAGCTCATTTCTAGACTTGTAAAAGTGGTTAACTCCATTCAGTTTTGCTACTCCTTTGTGCACCTGTGGTAAATGTTCTTTGAATCTTTACTGGGACTCCAACATTGCACTAGGCACAAAACCCAGAAAAGACAAGACTCTGCCCTTGTTCCTCCCGGACCATTCAGCAGAGATGGAAGACCCTGGAGGGGTCCACACTGCTCCAATGCAGAAAAGGTTCTGTCCAGCATCCTTAGCACTCACTCCTGTCATCATGGAAGTTGCTGATATGAGACTGTTACTGCCCTTTTATGAAATAATGATTCATTAGTTTTCAGATGCTCAAAACAAAAGTCCATCAAAAGTTACATATTTTCACTGTTCCACACATTACACAAGATATTTTTGTGTATTCTTAAAACTAGTATCAGAATAGATATTAATTTCATAGGGCTGATTTTTTTGTTTGGCTTAAAACAATAAAAGTCCGTTGTATCTTGGCTTTAAAAAATAGTGCTTGAAAGCCAGGTATCAGTTGGGCATGTTTTCTCCGTAGCCCCTGTGTGTAGACGCTACTGTTGTACCCTCTGCTGTTGCTCGGCTTGCAGACGGACAGAGGTATAGACCACTCTTACGGTTCTCTTCTTACAAGGATAGCAGTTGTATTGGATTAGGAGCCCTCATTTTAGCCAGTGACATCCACAGTGACCCTATGGCCTGATAGGACATTTTATATAGTGTAAGATTTCATTTCAGCATTTCTTTCTGAAAGTACACCCTTCAAGCCACAGTCAGAACACACTTTTCATTTTAACGTTTTAACTCTTGGAAAATAAAAAAAAAAAACTTTACAATATGATCAATCGCATATGTGATTTATCTCAGAATAATTTCCAACGGTCTTTGCTTTGTGTCTTGCTGAACAGAGTTGTATTTCTCCTCCTTTAGTGTCTGTGCTTGAAGCATCACATGTGTGCGTTGCCTAAAAGCAGTAGACACTGCAGATGCTTCAGAACACACAGGTAAAACACCTGCAGAAGAAGGATTGGGGCTCTGAGACTTTTGCATGATAATCCATCTTTTAAATACGAGCTATTGCCTAGAATTTCTTATCAGAGCAGGGCTGGACCTACCGTATCTATTGTTATACTCTTTTCCTCGTGAGGATTCTAAAGCTGTTCTGGTCTCCCTTCCCGTGAAATGTCATAGGCAGGATTTAGGACTTGGCGAATGTTCAGGACAGCTTCCCTTTGCTGCTTTCTGCAGAAGGAAAGAGGCTGCCGTGAGACATAAAGACAGACTGATTTCATTTGGAATCCTGTTCTGGCTTAAGGGCCCTGACAGTGGAAACTGACAAGGCCTGAATTTACTCATCTTCAACAGTGAAAGGGCATTGTCAGGATGAAGTGACGCACCACCAAAGAGTGTCTTTTTCATGGTCAGAAACATGGGCACCACCTGCAGGCAGGCAAAGCCCTGCCCACCTGGTAGTCTGCAGCGAGGGAGCCTGAGCCTGCAGGCTATTCCCTGAGATATGAGAACAAAGGAACTCCTGTTACCTTCAGCTTCTGTACAGATGCTGTCTTTCGAGCCTTACTTTGTTCTCCTGCCTTTTTGAGAAAGGAGAAGTACAAAAGAAACAGGAAGATGGCAGCCTCTGTGCGAGCTGGAGGAATCCTAACCCCACCTCTTGGTCTCTGTTTCTGACTGTGGGCTGTAATGAAACTTGTGCCGACAAGTGGGAAGTAATGTTGGTCACCCTTACTTTTTTCACTTGGGTGAAAGTTCAAACAGTCACGGACATAGCATCCTGTTTATTGACACTTCCATTGGAAGCACAGACATGGCATCCTGGGTTTGACTTCTCACATCAAATAACAGGAGGACAAGAAAATTCTGGCTTATTTGTCCTATAGCGATATCACTGTTCGAATACTGTTCAGCTGGAGCAAAGATGCCATTTCAAGCAAAAGCTATCAAAAGCTCTTCGTGGAAATGTAGTTAAATCTTTACAAGTCCCTCTAGTGAGCAAACAAGAGTGGAAAGACCCTCCACTCTTCAGTTTCTTCATCCATTAATATTAGTTTTTATGTGATCAACAATTTTATTTATTTATTTATTTATAAAAATTTCCACTTCCTCACCTCCTCCCAGTACCTTCCCACTCCCCCCCACCTTCTCCCCCCACCATCCAGTCCTAAGAGCAGTCAGGGTTCCCTGCCCTGTGGGAAGTCCAAGGTCCTCCCCCTTCCCTCCAGGTCTAGGAAGGTGAGCATCCAAACAGACTAGGCTCCCAAAAAGTCAGTACATGCAGTAGAATCAAAACCCAGTGCCATTGTCCTTGGCTTCTCAGTCAGCCCTCATTGTCAGCCACATTCAGAGTGTCCAGTTTGATCACATGCATGCTCCATCAGTCCCAGTCCAGCTGGCCTTGGTGAGCTCTCATTAGATCAGTCCCACCATCTCAGTGGGTGGACGCACCCCTAGCGGTCCTGACTTCCTTGTTCATGTTCTCCCTCCTTCTGCTCCTCTTTGGACCTTGGGAGCTCAGTCCAGTGCTCCAGTGTGGGTCTCTGTCTCTGTCTCCATCCATCGCCTGATGGAGGTTCTATGGTGGTAGGCATGATACTCATCAATTTTTATCCCAGGTGTCCATGCCTAAGATTTCTACTTGTTAGTTAACAAAAGGAGACAAAGAGATTGAGAAGTTAGAAATCAGCTGTGGA
The DNA here is from genome assembly GCF_982192425.1 of Myodes glareolus. Lineage (NCBI taxonomy): Eukaryota > Metazoa > Chordata > Mammalia > Rodentia > Cricetidae > Myodes > Myodes glareolus. Next base: position 55,164,036 of record NC_142044.1, read on the forward strand.
CGGAAGAGCTCAGGTTTAGCCCAAGTCTAAACACCATGCATTTCTACGTGACCTGAGGCAGACATGTTATCAGACTGCAGCAGTGTCCCTAGTCCGGAAGTGAGGAGATTACACTAGATCGATTTAATTGGCATTTCTAGGGTAAAGACCTCCTCATTGAAAATTTGATAATTTCTGTAGATTGTGTTCTCTCTATAGATAAATTTACATACATATAGTCTCTGTGTGTGTCTATGTGTGTGTGTGTGAGAGAGAGAGAGAGAGAGAGACTATAGATAAATTTACGTGCATATAGTCTCTGTGTGTGTGTGTCTGTGTGTGTGTGTGGGGGGGGGAACCTCTCTTTTCCACTAGTTGTATTTACATACGTACCTGAATCCACACTGAGCTAATAGCGGGAAGTCAACATTAGTTCCAGGGAAATAAAACACTATATTATAGGAAACGAAATATAATTGTAATACATGAAGTGGCTTCCCTGTGAGTGTGTGGGTATATAATGACATATATGGTGGCTACATATTGATTTTAAACAAAATATGAAAGGACAATTAATATTAAATGTTAGAAGGTGAGTAAAGAAAACTATATTATCTGTTGTAGAATATTAACACTTAAAATGTAACACTTAAAATTGTAGAGGATCCTAATGAAGATGAAGATGGTGGATAGTAATCGATTTTGTATGAAAGTAAAATGACAACTATCATGAAAGCTCACATACAGCTACAAAGATGACTACCAGGAATGCAGCGTCCGCTGGAGTCTGATGAATAATATCCTATAAGCGGTCATGTTATAAAGTGAGTAGGCACTTAAGAAACAGAGAGGGGGTCTCTTTGTTCCAAGACCTGCACAGTCCCAGGTGCTGGGGAATCGGATAAAGGTAGAGCACATTGAAACAACTGGCTGTCAGCTGATGATGGCAGGAGAGTCACATGGACCCTAGAGAGGCACAGCAAAGGGTGCGAAGAATGAGGTATTTAATCTTACGGTACTAGAAGTTCCTCACAAGCTTGCAGTAGGGAAATGTATGATGACATTTATATAGGGATATGCTTCCAGCCTAGATGAGTTGTGGAGAACATGTAATAGAGGTGCCAGAGACGGAGGGACATTGACGGTGCTGGCAGCTTGCTTGGCTGACTAAAATGAGGACATTTAAGGAGCCAAAGTCAAAAGGACCCTCAGTTTTCTGTGCACCACTCTGTAAAGTTCAGGTCCTGTCTTGGATTGCTGCTTTTCTCCCTAGAGTTTAGCACTCTACCACCAATGATCAAGTAAGAGTTAAATAAACAAGCATGTTGACTCATGTATAAGAAAATACTGAATTTACTTTTCTAAAGTTTTGTTGGAAGGCAGCCAACATTTTGGTAGTTTAAACTTTGAGGAAAGATTACAGTTAAGTACATCAATGTTTTTCTCCTGTATTTAAAGGCAGAAATTGGTTGCCTTGTGCTAGATAAAACATAACTACTTGAAAACAAGGAATGGTGTCCAGAAGGCACGCTTTGCCATAGCAACCTTCACAGTGAACTAGAGAGCGCCTTTGAGCTTCGCAGAGGCGGTTTATCACTGGAAGCGTGTGCCAAGTGTGTCACATTTTACTAACCACTGATTTAGCTAGATAGCCAGGATCATGACTTGAGATGGGATTAGCTTAAGTTCCATCTTATTTTTATGCTTACAAATATAATATGCTTACACTTTAGAAATCATTTTCAATTTTTAAATAGAGTAAAACAGACTGTTTGGCAAGCATGCATAAGGCTCAGAAGTAAAGCCATTCTTCGGGGTTCTTCCATGGTTTTACAACTTCGTGTCTGAAGCAGACACAAATATTTTCTCCGAAATTGACAAATATGTTTTTTCTTAAGCTGAACCATTAAAATTTGGGGATTTAAATATGGTACAAATTGGAGGAAGAACTGAATTAAAATATGAATGAGTGCATAATACTTATGTCCACATTTGTCCCCACTTTATGGGATGTGAAGTCCTTGTTGCTTAAAGTCTAAAATAATAAGATTTTTTTATCTTAAATTTCTCTTCAGTTTAAAATAAGAAAATCTTACACACACTCAAAACAAAAACAAAGAGAAAGGAAAATGGAGTCTTTCTGATTACACCATTTAGTTTTTGTACTCAATATGTATTTTTACATAGCAAAATATTTGGACAGACTTACCCACAGGAGGAGGTGAAGCTGAGGAGTGAATTGATTTCTTTCCCCTGTGGAAATACTTTAGTTTGGTCTTCTCCATCTGAGCCCCATTCTGGAAACTCATCCAGAGCCTTAAGCTTTTCTGGAAACTGAGAATGATCCTGGGTCAAGTCTATATCCTGTGTCAGATCGGGTGCTGGGGTTGGATAACAAAACTCCATTGTTATTTCCTCTTTGTACAAGCCTCCCAGGTCCCAATGTTTAAACATAGTAGAAGAAAGCCCCTAAGAATACATTATTGACCTGAGACTTGCCTGTCTCTGTTAGCCTGCCCCTCCCCCACCCCGGTTGTACAGTGAAGAGGTTGTATAGCTGCTCTTGACCACTTTTAGGAATGAGATACTGAAACTGATGCTGTAGTCCAATCAGACAAGATCTCTAAATACCTTACTTAGAATGGAAGTTGTCATACTTACTCAAGTTTGAGCAAGCCAATTTGTTTTTGCATTATAATTTGTCTTCAATGTAAAAAGATGTTTAATATTCATAGTACTTTGAATATTGGATGGCTTTCTTTTGTCTTCAGCTCCTAAACTAATACCTAACTGATAGTCATTTATAGGCAATGCCATCTTTGGCCAAAAGAAACTTGATGAGTACTCTTATCAACATGAACCAAATGACACCATCTGTTTCAAGGGAAATAGTGCAAACTCAGTCTAAGATTCATGGATTGTTCTTCCTCAGTTTTACCAGTAATTTGATTTTCCAGGCCTCCTCAGTCATGTAGTAGCTACGGGGTATCTGTGGAGTGCTAGCCAGTAAGCATATGCCCAAAGACAGGAACAGCGCTTGCTTTACGATATGTCAATATCCAGAAGGCTCTCAGAATGCAGTGTCAGAGTTCTTGTGCTATTTCTGGGGTGTGCGTATGGAAGAGGGGACATTTGGTTCAGTCCCAGAGAGAAGGCAAAAACACTTGGAGAAGAAGTAAGCGTAAATATTCAAAAAATGAGTCCATACAAGGGTGGATGAGTTAAAGAGAGTTGAAGCCACAGTACAGTACAGACTATCAAAATTTTGTCTCAGTACCTCTCACACATGTATATACACACACAAACACATGCACACATGCATACACTGATACATATATCTAACTTAGTCTAACACATGATCTCTCAGTAGTCATGTAACACATGCCTCAGTTCATTAATTTTGAATCTTTCATCCTTGAAGGAAATAATAAGCAACCCACATCACACATATGCGACATAACATTTGTGTGATTACAGGTTTGCATAATTTCATAAAACTATGCAACATGGAATACAGAGCAGGGTTTATGCGGCTCTAACAGGGTTATTTTTCCTGCTTCTATGCACACCCTTCTGCGGCACATTATCATTCATTTGAATTTATAACTGACATTGACAAACAACGAAAGTACACTGATACTGCATATATTCATTTTTAACACAAATATGCTGCACCATCTAACTTGAAAAACTTGGAAACGTCACTTTCGTTCTATGGAACATTAATTGAAAATAGAGTGTTATCCTAAATGAATCATTGGCATTGTTTTGGCATTATCTGAAATGAGTAATTGAGAGAAAGATACTAGGAAATTCATTTTCCAACAGCAAACAAGAATTTCTGGTTTGTATCAAAAGGAGGCAGTAGCCAGGTTCACCACATAGAGACACCAGTTTTATAAAAATGGTCCCCAAGGAATTTCATATCTGGTTAATATTTTATTTTGAAAAGCCTGACTTTTGAGAACTTATACATTCACATTTCATGCAAATGCAAAAGACAAGTTCCAGCTCTATAAATAGCCATGGCTTTGTAGCACTTTAATGACTAAACAGGAGAGTCTGCGAGATTCATTGCTTTTAGCCTGTGGCTACGTTTCTACCATAAAATCTCCTCTGAGTTGGCTGTTATGTCAAACAAAGCGATTTCATTGTGGTCCTCCTTGGAGGACAGCCTGGTACAGAAAGAAGTTGCCCTGCTGCTGTTTCCATGAGGATGCTGTAGCAGCAGGAGCTGGGGCAAAGGAACCGGTTAGGGACCAGTGCAGGGTGTGGCTGTCAGGGCGACCACTGTGGCAGAGCAGCTATTAGCCGAAAACCCACAGAACGAGAACCAGCCACATGTGACAAATCTCCCCTTGCTATTGGATAGGATGCCCTGCTCGGCTTCTTGTGGCCGGAAGAAAAGAAGATTTCAGGTTAAGGCTATGTAACTCCATTCTGAGATAAAGCAGGATTTTCCTATGCTAATTTGTATTACTTTCCATAAGAAATGAGAAGGGAAGAAATCCTTTTATTAAAGGGATTTTTAGTAATAAGCCTGTATCAGAACCCTTCCTTTTCTCCTCTTTTTGTCTCAAATGCTGGTTTCATATCTGGTGGTTTGGTTTTCTTTCCTTTTTTTTCCCAAAGAAACCTGTAATGGAGTCTCTGAACATCTACATAAAAGAGTAGTTGGATGGCAACCTGCTCGCTGGCACGTTTGTATTTTCCGTGCTCTGTAATCCTGCTAAGTACCCACACAATGGTGTAACAGCTGGTGCAAGCTTCAGGAGGGGTGTTAGTGTGCTATGTTGGGACTTGAGATCCATGCAGAGAATGAGCTGGGTCAGCTTTGAATAACCCGAAGTACCCCTCAGACAGCTGGCCCAGTGGCTACACACCAGCCAGTCTTGGGAAAGACCGTCTTCGGCTAGCATTAATTTTCTTCTCCAGCAGACGGCGAGGTAACAGGAGCCAGGTGGACTCTGCACCTTGGGACTTTCACCTAATGTTCCTCTAGAAGGCAGGTGCATTGGCAGGGAGTTTAAGCTGCAGAAAACCCGACCAGTATTAAAGAGTAAACCTTTGCTATCGTGGGGCTTTTATAGGAGGGGAGTGCATTAGCGTTAGATCATTACAAAGCGTTTTGCTGACTACTGCAGAATTAATGGCCCCTTTATGGCTCACAGTTAATGACTGTCAAGAAGCAAGTTGATATCTGTTCAAATTGTAATGTTAAATCAAAGTAGCCAGCTGCCAGATGCAACCAACACACGCAGAGCCCTTCTTGTGTAATAACATTTGATGCTTCCCTCACACCCAGCAGCTTATTGCATCGTTGCTAAGAACCTAAATTGTCTTTCGTGTGCTTGCTATACATTTATCAAGGCAAAAGCTAAGCAAGCGGTCCCTTTAAGAAAAGACCCTGATAGAAAGTTTGTTTCTTTCGATGCAAAAGTACACAAAAATGATTATTTATTCAGCATCTCACTTTAAGTAGTGTTTTTTTTCTGTTTCAGTGAGTGCTCACGAAAATTGTAACCTCATTTTCTCATTACTGAATGTAGACACCTGATGTGAACTCATTCAGATCTCAGTCCCTTTTGTAGGCTACTAAATTGGCCATGTTTCTATTTGCCAGTTTCTTCTGTCTGAGAAAAAAAGGAGAAAGTCTTCTAGTCAACAGCTGCTGACTACACTATGTGCTTCCCCCTCGTCACTCCTCCCCCCTCCAGGTCTGCTCCCTTCAGTACCTCCAGCTTCTTCCTTGGGTTCATTTAGCTGAAGAGAGGCTAGTAAGCCAGCCCTTTGGTTCCACTCTCCCCTGCAAAGCCTTTCCATTACAGACCTCCTAAGAGACTGCCCTTCACCTGTGTCTCCGCCTCAAAATCACCTCTGTGACCAGGGCAGCCCCCTGTCCCCATTCTCCCTTGGGTTAAGTAGCATTCTCAGAGTGACAGATGTGGTCCAACCCCGTATTCAGGCACCACTCTCCTGCCTGCCATTCTCAGCCTCCTGCTCCTAGTCCCTTATTTCTGAAACTTCAATTCTGTGGATTCACAATTCCGCTAGTCCTTGTCTCTCTACTCATGACCCCTCTTCTGACTCAGTTCTGCACACATACACACATAGGTGCACATATAGGTATATATGAAAACTCATATAAACATAAAGCATATATACATATACTTATATATACACATATATGTACATACCATACACATATATACAAATGTATATATACTTACATGCATATACACTCACATACATATGCATATACATTCACACACATATGTACACGCACACAGTTTACACAGACACATATACACACACTTCTTCCTTTCTTTGGATACGAAACTCCTTTAGCTTCAAATAAAACTGGGGACCTACAGCTCTTTTACCTCTCTTTTCAGAATTTCAGCTCTATGATGGACATCTTTGTTCTCAGATTTCTTCTCCCCTGATTTTACTATCCACAATTCGAATCTGTTTATATTTCTGTCCATAGGAGTTCTTTTCTTGCCTTCTTTATTTCTATTGAAGACATAGCCATTAATGAGACACCATCACATCCCAAGACCTTCCATTCTTTTCTAGCATTTCCTCACCTATCCTGTATGCCCTGTCTCCCTCTTTCCTTGTTCAAGACCACTTGCAGTCTATCGTGAGAGGTTAATTGTTGTCTTCCATCGTGAGCACTGTGGCAGAATCTTTCAGGGAACCCTGAGAAACTGAAGCTATAAGCTAACGATGGACGCTCCTAGTGCAGAAACTTCAATGGCTGTATTATCTACTGCAAGAAATGTAAACACAGAGCCGCAGAAATACTTCCTGTGTAAGAGGCTCACTTGTCCCAACAGGCTACACTACATGTGCCCCTTGACACTGGATTATGTGCTGTGCCTTTAACAATCCCAAAAGTTCCCTGCTCCTTCCTTCAGGATTTCTTTTGTATTCTAATTTTGTATTCTAACTACTCCATCTCTGCCTTCTCTCTCTCTCTCTCTCTCTCTCTCTCTCTCTCTCTCTCTCTCTCTCCCCCCCCTCTCTCTCTCTCTATCTATCTATCTATCTATATATATATATAAATACACACACACACACACGTGTGTGTATGACTTTTAAAATAGCCAAGAATTGCGAACATTAAAATGCATATCACATATTTATAAGTAAACATAGATGGAATAGGTATCTCAACCAGTTAATATCCCATAATGATGAGTATACTGTATTTCTACTGAAAATACTGTTTCGATGATTTATTTATTTATTTAATTATTTAAAGACAGCAAAATACTCATGTGTTTCAATAAATACTTGTTGAATGAATAACTGAGTTTAGCTAATTGTTTTTAATTAGTAGCTCTTGGATCGTTACTTTGGTACTTCTCAGAACTGACCAAGTTATCTGTTTTGTTTTAATTTGTAATTTTGCTCTCACTGATTTGTGACCTATTTTATATGCTACACCTATGGGCGCGGTGAGATGAGTTTGTCACTTAGGTGAAATGAAACCCAATATGCCTTATTTACATATTGCCAATTAATATTATAAATGAGTACTACAGACTCTCACGGCGTGACAAAATTGTAAGAATACATTTTCAGTCAAATGAGCTCTGTATCCCAGGGACCACACAACTCATCCGGCCCATCAGTGAACTTTTGTTAGTTATAATTATAACACATTTCCAGCAGTAACCTTACTACGGGTCATATTAGTGCCCCACAATATATATCTAGACATAAAATGTCCACCTGCCTGCCATTCTCTCCAGTGGGTACCTTGTGTGCTGTGACATCTGTCTAAGATGTTTACAGAGTGTCGGATGGTGCCTGTGTTTCTCACTTTCTCTCCTCTCACTTGCATTGATCCTGCTTTTATCAAGCTGTTATCTGCTGATTTGCTTTGTTTAACCATCCTATTTTTTGGTAAAAACTTGGCAACATGGGCTCAATTTTGTTTTTGTTTTTGGTGATTTTTGTTTGGTTCCGTTTAACTTAAGCAAACCTTTATGCTGCGTTACTATTTTCCTAAACTTCTGCCTCACTCTGTATAGTCCCATGCCTCTGACCGTCTGCACCCAATGTTGTATGCTTAGCAGACATACTGCTATGAATATTTTATACAACTTCTAAAATTAGTTCCATATTTCTGAGTCCCCCCAAACAGACAACTTCATCTTCCTTGCCTCAGTAGTTAAAAAAATACTAGCAGGAATTTAATATCCTGCTTGTTGAAATTTTGAATAAGTTAGCCAATGAATCTCTTCCAAGCCATTCAGAAAATGATAAGGCTCTTGGGAGCTCCCATAGGATGGCTTATATGAGAGACAATTACTTCAGGTAATCAATCCTATCGATAACACCAAGAGGAGCAAAGGCTATTAACTCCCTCTCACAGGAAGTGAGGCATGGCTCTCTTGCTCAAACTGTGGAGCTTAAATTCAAGCACAGGGCGCTTCCATTTTGCAGCCCGTGCTTTTTCCTCTGCTCCGATTCTGGTGTGAGGTTCATCAAGCTCTGAAAATGTACAATGATGGTTAACATAAAAAGCTGCCCTTTCCCTTTCTGTTATGTAAAAATAGACATTTGTCGCTTGATTAGCAGGCAGTGCAACCTACTTCCCCTACACTTGCTTGCTATGGTGTGGCCATGTTAACCCAGTTAGAATGTGCAACTCCTCTGAGAGTCTGGATTGCTGAGGTGAGCAAAAGGGTTTTTTTGTTTTTTTTTTTTTGCAGAGACTGGAGATCATTGGCTCTATATGATCACAACATGCCTGCACTTAGTCTGCTCATATAAAACCATCCCTGCTCACATCAGCATCGTTCGCCTTTCTTCAAAAACTATTGCTTATGAGTATAGTATATAAACAAATGGTCTGACAGAAATGAGGGTGACTTGCGGGTACACTTGAAAGTTTACATGCTCCCATATCTAAATGCTCATAATTTCTAACGCTGCTGAGTCTCTTCAGACAAAATTGCTTCTGTCCCTCAATGTCACCGTGACCTGTTACCGAGTCACCTTAAGCTTTTTGCTTCAGACGAATTATAATTTGTTTAAATCTGCGTACATTGAGTCTTAATTGTGCTAAATTATATTGAAATAACAATCCTCAGATCCTTTTCAGTTTGATGTAGTAAAGGTAGCCATCCCCTCATAAAGACTTGGATACAGTTCTATGACCGCCTGGTAAAAGATGATGATTTATGGAGATCTAGGCTGTTTGCACCACATGGCTCCATTACACTGCATTTTTTTTTCCTACTACCCATGTTGTGAGTTGAAAGAAGTTGAGAGCAGGTTCTAGAGGTCAGACCTGACAGGAGTCTTGATCAGGACCTCTACCCCTATTCTGTTAGCCAGAACAAACCATATCATGGCATCTAAAGATGAAAAGAATTGGCAAACACAGTTGTCTAGTTCTATAAAAATAAAATAACTTAATATACCACACAGACCCTGCCATGTGGGATAATTGTATGAACCAAAATGATATCTTCAGTGAGTGCATGATGAAAAGTATTTCCAGTAGCAGGATTTTTAAGTCATTTATGATGAAAAATAAAATGAGATATAAATATTTATAACTACCATCCAAGTGATTACCTAGGTTAGTTTTAGTTTATAAAAAATTAAGTGCCGCAACTGAAAAATAGAAACCAAAAGTCATATAAATCAAGCCAACCCTTCTGAATGGATGAGAGGCATGCTGGTGGGAAGGTAGGCTAACGGTCAGCCAGTTGTCATGTACAAGTTGCCGTGCTTGGGTGAAAGGACAGCCCAAAATAGGAAGTAAGCTCTGTCCTGGCAAATGTTAACAAAAAGAATAAGAAAGAAAAAAGAAGAAGAAAAAGAAAAAAATAAACCGAAACAAAAGAAACCTAAATTCATTGTCCTCCGAAGGAATCTGATGACTTGAGGAAGTGGACATTTTCTTCTTTTTTTAAACCTTTTATTTTTTGTTGCTTTCATTGAGCTGTATATCTCCTTCCCACTCACCTTCCTTCCTCTCCCCTCCCCTTCAGCCTTCTCCCATGGTCCCCATGCTCCCAGTTTACTCAGGAGATCTTGTCTTTTTCTACTTCCCATGTAGATTAGATCTATGTATGTCTCTTTTAGGGTCCTCATTGTTGTCTAGATCCTCTGGAATTGTGAACTGAGGCTGGTTTTCCTTGCTTTATGTCTAAATGCCATTTACCAGTGAGTACATATGATATTTGTCTTTCTGGGTGTGGGTTACCTCACTCAATATGATGTTTTCTAGATCCATCCATTTGCCTGCAATTTTCAAGATGTCATTATTTTTTTCTGCTGTGTAGTGCTACATTGTGTAAATGTACCACATTTTCCTTTTCCATTCTTTGGTCGTGGGGCATATAGGTTGTTTCCAGGCTTTGACTATGACAAACAATGCTGCTACGATCATAGCTCAGTACATGTCCTTCTGGTATGATTGAGCATCCTTTGTATATATACCCGGAAGTGGTATTACTGGTTCTTGAGATAAGTTTTTTCCTAATTTTCTGAGAAATCACCATACTGATGTACCAGTTTGCACTCCCGCCAGCAATGCAGGAGTATTCCCTTTACCCCATCTTCTCCAGCACAAGTTATCATCAATGTTTTTGATCTTGGCCATTCTTACAGGTGTAAAGTGGTATCTCAGAATTGTTTTGATTTGCATTCTTTGATGGCTAGGGATGTTGAACATTTCCTTAAGTGTCTTTCAGCCATTTTAGAGTCCTCTGTTGAGAGTTCTTTGTTTAGATCTGTACCCCATTTTTATTGGATTATTTGTTCTTTTGATGACCAATTTCTCGAGTTCTTTGTATATTTTGGAGATCAGTCCTCTGTCTGATGTGGGGTTGGTAAAGATTTTTCCCATTCTGTAGGCTGCAATTTTGTCTTGTCGATGGTGTCTTTTGCTTTACAGAAGCTTTTCAGTTTCAGGAGATCCCATTTATTAATTGTTTCAGTATCTGTGCTACTGGGGTTTTATTTAGGAAGTTTTCTGTGTCAATATGTTTGAGTATATTTCCCAGAAAGTGGACATTTTCTAAATAGGCAATTTTGCACTATATTCCTTTCCATTAATGGAGCTGGTATACCCAACATAAGTTGAAAATGCTTCCTGATGATGGGACATCCATTTCTAGATGAATACCTTGGTTTTGGATGCCCAAACAAAGTATGATGGGAAAGGAAGCTCAGCAAACACTAGGAGACTCAGAGCATCCTTGTCTCTCCAAGGCTGTGCTCTGTATAATCTCTGAGCCCTTCCCCACTCCCTCCTGGCTGTCCCAGCAGTTATTGCTTACATGAGAGAAATCCAGTTGCTTCCTAAGAATAGATGACATTTTCAAGGTGTCTCTACACATACCTGCTTACATTAATATTTTCATGATAAAAATTGTAAACCGTAAAATGTTATTTAAAGTTTATTGAGTACTTATACGAATCAGCTACCATATAAAGTCATGTTCTGCAAACTGCTTTGGATTAGGTTCTGACATACCCAATTCACAGAGGAAAAAAACAGGGACGCTTCAGCATATTTCAGTATGCAACTTATTCAAAAGCATATTGCACGTGTTTTGGGTTTTGTTTTTATTTTGTGTGTATGGGTGTTTTGTCTGTGTGAATATCTATGCACCACATGTATGCAGTGCTCACAGAAGTCAGAAGAAGGCACTGAATATCCTGAAACTCAAGTTTCAGAAGGTTGGGGGATTCTGGGTCAGTTGCTGTGTGGATGTTTGGACTAGAACTCAAATCCTCCAGAAGAGCAGTCAGTGTCCTTTAACCTCTGAGCCATATCTCCAGCCCCATACTGCAAATGATTTTTAGGAAGGTTAAAGACTTTTGTCTAACACCAAAGTCTAAAAATAAACTAAGCACTCATGCTGATGATCACGGTGTGGGACAAATTCTGCGCTAGAATGTGTGAAGCTGGGCAGTTCTCTTTCGAATCCACAGAAACAGAGGCAGCACTCACCTGCTGGTTCACAGCGAAAGCTGTTCTCCAAAGTGGAACGCGGTCAGGCTGGGGACGCCAGGACCACAGCAGGTGGGTGACTTCATAGGACCCTCCAAGGACAGAAACGTCAAAACCCAAATATCCGAGCTGAAAAGGTCATCTCTTAGGTCTATATCCCTTTATCTACCTCGTTTCTCATCATCTACATTGACTTGATGTTGCCTTCGTATATAATCGGATAGGGAAACAAGAAGGCTGACCCCCATACTGCTCCTGTGTTCTGCCTGTGACTTCTCTGGTTACTTTCTGAACATTCATGGAATGGTTATGTTTTCATTTGTCTGATGTTCCCCCTCACTGTAAAATCTACCACGTGAAGTCTGAGGCATTTGTAAGCCCTGACCACCATTATGATGACTGGCTAGGTGAAAGGGATTGTGGATGAGAAGGGAGGCTTGAGTACTATCAGCATCCGATGGGCAAGAAGCATCTAGACTCGGATTAAGGCCTGAAATGGAAAGGGATCTGGAGGAGAAGGCTCATCGATGTTTGCTCACAGGCAGTGGAAAACAGGAAGGCAACAGTGGCTCCACGGACTTTCTTCTACCTCTAACTGCTGGGAAGAGAACAGGACCTTAGTGGAAGGGATGGTGGCCTGCGCCTAAAAGAATGGCTCCTGAGGAGGACGAGGGGGGAGAAGAGACTGACTAGTTCAGACGGGCAGTGTCCAGGCCTTAGATGTGGTGCAGGAGGAAGCAAGGCAGATGCTCAACCCTCAGGCTACACTTGCCAGGCCACCTCTGCACACAACACTTGACAAAGAGCCACAGTTATGTAGAAGACGATTCCGAGTATTGATAAAAATAGATTCGAATGGGTTGTGTGCAGTCTCAGTAGATATACCCGCTAGTGAATGGGTCCATCTGAAGCTCAAGAGGAATTAAATCTGACATTTTTTTTTTGTTTGATTTTTCTCACTGTGTAGCCCTGGGTGGCCTGGAGCTCACTCTATAGACCAGGTTGGACTATAACTCAGAGGGATCCTCCTGTCTCTGCTCCCTGATTGCTGGGATGAAAAGTGTGCACCACCACACCTAGCCCTAAATCTGGAACTTTAAACCTGAGCTTCATCAGCAAACCTCCCACTTTTCCCCAAACCACCACATCTGCCTTGCTTATGTAGCTGCCTTTCACTATCCCTCAATAGGGACATGGAATATGAGGTCCCGAGCATTCCCTACCACTAAGTATAAAAAGGGAAATACTATTCAGCTGCCGGCATATATTAAGTGCAGCAATATCCCATAGGCAGCCGAGTGGAGTGAAGTTAGGAAATTGCTTAGGTTTTATTCAATCTATTTTATGCAGTCATGCTTGAGGATGCAGCATGGATCCTGGGAGTTAATTTTAGGCTACACTTCTGGCCCTCAGGGAAAATTTTCATATCTCAACATGCTACAAGCATCGCCCGTGTTTTTTCCCCTAAGCATCTATGAATGTTTTAGAATGATAACTCTCTCTGAGGGACAAGCTGTCTAAGGTACTGGTGAGCTAGTGCCAGGCTGACATACTGAACATGAGTCCTGCTTTCCCACTTACTAGTCATATGATCACATATTATTCCTGTCAAGAGGACTAACCATCTCAAGGTATTGATATGGGAAAATTGGTGATAGCATGGAGTCTCAAGTGAAAGAATTGAGAAGTATTAAATCAGCATTAACCTGTGTTTTCTAACTGGTCTGTCCAGTAATTACTGCCTAGCTTAATGCACAATATTCTTCAATAAAGAATGGTTGAAAGAAATCATTTAGTGAGCATTTGCTGAAACCCTTTTATGATGTGAAATCAGTGATGACACCACTCACGATAAACTAATTCCCATATTGTTGCTGATGAGTGTGGCATCATCAAGACCAATTGGCCTCTAACCAATGAAGGGCAACTGAGCTGGGCTAGACAGGTACTTAATATTTCTCTCAAAAACTGTTGTTAGGCTACCTGTTCCACGAGTATACAGATTGCCTCGTGCTGTCTTAGTTTCTAGTGCACTTGTGTTCACAATACTTGTTTATTATGCAGGAGAGGAACAAGCACAGCATCAAAGCTGTTGCGTGAATGAGGACGGGTACTTCCCGTGCCGCTGTTTGTGTTAAACAAAGAACCAGTAAACAAGACACTGATATATAAAGGACTCAGGAGCAAACGAGATGGTAGAAATGATTATAACAGTTCAACAAATAAATGTCAAGTATTGTGAGAGGAATCACAACGTCTCTTTATAATTAGAAAACATTCCAGACATGTTTCTGAAGTCTGAGTTCTGAAGTATGAAGGCTATCATAATTATCTTTCTTCTATTTACTGCTGTGGTAAACATAAGCAGTATGTTCTGGACATATTACGGGCCAGATAAATCTAATACACATCATTGTAACTTTATCTCTTTCAAAAGACACACAGCAAATGGTATAGTTACACCCATTTTAAAATAAGAAATATTGGAAAAAACCATAGTAATTATAACGTATTAGTAATTCATTTCACATTACATCGGTAACTGAGACAACAAGCCACATTGACTCTCGAACCCACACACATCAACACGGAGAAAATCTTTCATAGTTCAGGAACTCATGCGTATATCTGTCACCATATGCAATCTTCACAATCTACTGAAATTAAATGTTATCTCAGAATGTGTAAATTGTGCAAAACCACAGAGGTAATAACTACAAGATTTGGATAAGAGTCTTAGTGATTCCATCTGCAGTCTCTCTAGTAATGAACCCACTCTCAGAAATGTAGAGTTGGTGGAGCACCTGGTGACAGCAGGCATTGACGCTAGGGACGAATTGAATATGGCCAGCAAATGAGTCCAGTGTGGTAAGGTTCAGCATGCTGATGTGTCAGGCTTCACTGAGCAAATGGAAGACAGGCATGGGAATGGTCAATGCTACATCTTCCCAAACTCACGATATTGGTCAATGCCCCATACCGCTATGACCAAGACTAGATTAGAGGCAGGGAAGGGCTCTGGAGTCTCCTGGAGTAGAGATATTTAGCATCAAATGATTTCCCCTGTAATAAATATGGTACATTAGCTCACACATGTACCTCTGAGATAGTATAAAAGTAAAACTCAATTCCCAAATCCTCCCATCCATATGCCAGTATTATTCAGAAAGTAAGCATTCAGAAATATTGTGTATAATAAATAACTCACTATCACATGGGTCAGAATGTTAATTTAAAGGTTGAGAAATTTTGTCATGTAAACACGAGCAACTTGTAAAACATGTGTGTCAGGCCTCAGACCTTATTCATTTGTAGACCTATCACAGATAGTCTTAAGGGATCTAAAATTTACATTTATAGAATCAAATTAAATATATTTTATGCTCATGTTTCCACAATTCGTTCTTAAAAGAGTTCAATGGGGGATGTCACCCACTAATTAGGCATTAGAATGCAAATCTAAATGTATGCCCCTTTGCTAGATCTAGAAATGTCTTCTCCCAATCACATCTATTTCTTTCTTAAGCATTTATTAAAACCCCAGAGAGTGAAAGGTGCCACGCTGAGAAGTTTTAACAGCTTAAACAACAATCATATATTATTGCTGCCCTCATACGTGTTATAGTCCAATAAGAGAGATAAAACAGGAATATAGACGTGATGTGTGCTATGGCATGTATGGCTGTGGATAAAATATATGGAGAACTCAGAACTAAAGACATCACTGCTAGTTATGAGATCCCAAGGGAGACTGAAATGGAACTTGCCTAGTGTTTCAGGAGTTTATTCCAAAGGACAAACAGACCCAACTAGCATCTGGGACAAAGAGAAAGTGATATAGACTAGACACCGAAGTGCAGCTTGACTGAGACCCAAAGGAAGAAGTGAGTCATTTGCAGTGCCCATTTGGATCAGCACTGAGCACTTCCTGTATCTGGAGTCCTGCCCTAGAGCCAGCACAGCCCCAGCATGTGTAGACAGTTTCGTATCCTGGTGAGCATCCAGATACAGTGTCTGAACCCAGCCTGCTGTTGCGTTAGCTAATTACATTCAGTCATGACCTGTGAAAAAACATTGCAATACTCTAATAGAGAAGGTGTATATTTTTAAACCATGGACTACCTCTCCTATTCTAGGATGAATCTTAGCCGTATTCTCTCCCTCATTTTATAATTTTTTTAACGGCAGGATTTTGAAGTTCTAGGTTCTATTTCCTTGATCACTAGGAAAGGACCTATCAGTAGAGCTCTTACTTCCCATAAAAGAGAGACAGCTCGGCAGCTAGTTATGGAACACAACCTCAGAGTTTGGAACCGGAGAAAGCAAATATAACTCTTTCCTCAAGTTGACCCTGAGCAAGACGATCTCTCTGAGCTCTGGGTTCTCTGTGTCTGCGGTTGAGTATAAGATATGTGAACTACATGTGTTTATAAAGCATCACCTAAAAGGATGAGGGCTAGAATACAGAAGCACAGCTTGTGTGTTAATGTATTGGAAGGCTTGCATTTCACGATGATCAGTAGAGGGACCACATCAGCAAGGAAAATGTGCTTCATCGTAAAGGTAGCCGCTGAATTAGCCACTGCCCATGGCAGCGTTGAGAGGCTCAGAGCATTGCTGGTGCAGAACAGTCCCACTTAGCCATTACTTCTCTTAGTAAGGACTGAAAATGGGTGCAGTTCCCCCTCTTTGTCCTTAAGTGGTACATTCTGAGACCCCTCCAAGGTACCTAAAACTGCCATTGGTACACACATGTACATACATACTATGTTTCTGACACACTATGTTTCTAATTCTACATGAGACATGAAACAGTTTAAAGTAGGATTTGGACATGGTCATAAATATAGAGTGGAACAGTTCTACACTCTGAGTAAAGCTTTGTGAATGCTCTCTCTCTTGGAATATCTTCAAACTTCATCTTTGCCTCTGAGCCCATACAGCTTCCCTTTGACATATCTAAATTGCCAGCCTCACCCATGTTGGGCTTTGGGGATGGTGTGAAGTAGACGAAAGGTGACTTGAACACAAGTGGCATGGTGCTACACAATTGGTCTGACAAGAAGACAGTGACTCTGTGACAAATAGGCCTGCGAGCACACGAGACAAAACCAGTTCATTTCCCGAGCCCGACGGGAGGAGAGAGAGAGAATCTTCACCACATCATCCATGACTCTTTATTTCCGGAGCTTAATCCTTACATTTCGGGCTTATAGTTAATCCAAGGCAACCAAAGCAAAGAAGGTAGAACCAATGAAATCAGAAAGAGTGATAAGGATACTGAGTTGCATGATGCAGGTTGTTGGTGAGTTATAGATCTTACTATGAAATGCATCAAAAATAAAGACACCATCTATAGCCAAAGTCTATCTGTTGACTAATTGATTTAAAAAGCCACAACTGAGCTCAGAAGTTCTGACTTTTCTTGGCCATGCTGTAACTGTCTGGTGTCCCTGCCTAGTTACCTGTGCTTTCCTTAAGAATGACCATCGCCACGACTTGTTGGCACTCAGTTTCATGGTTTTGATAATTCTGTTAAGTCATGGACATATTTAAAAATAGACTATAGCAATGCCATTCAAGTCTCTTTTAAGTATAGACAGTCTCCTCTCTCTCTCTCTCTCTCTCTCTCTCTCTCTCTCTCTCTCTCTCTCTCTCTCCCCTTTTCTTCCCTCCCTCCCCCTCTCTCCTCTTTTATGTCCATCTATACAATGCAATCTGCAGCGTCAATGTCATAATTGCTTGCTCACAGCATTGTTTACTATGATCCTCTGTCCTCTGCACTCACTACAATCTGTTTGCCTTTGGAAAGTCTTCAAATGGCGGCAACATTTTCTCCTATCAGGTGACACAAAGTAACCATTTATCTCTGATATGTGTGAGAGTAGGTATCATATCGGCGGGCAGTAATTCACAGTACCTAGACTGACTGAGGGCTGCTGCCTTGGGCACAGTCTAGACACCATCTTCACTTATTAGCCAGTGTATTTCTATGAAGGTAATGATAAATACCCTCCCAGCTATCCCATCTCCCATTTATTATTTATTTATTCATCCATTTAGTTTGAGACAGGGTTTCTCTGTGTAATAGCCCTGGCTTACTAGAACTCACTTTGTTGAACAGGCTGGCTTCAAACTCACAGAGATTCCCCTGCCTTTGCCTCTGCTGGGATTAAAGGCACACGTGTACCACCCACGCCTGGCCCTCTCAACTACTCTCTAGCTATTCAGGGCTACAAGTTACAAAGGATGAACTTGAAAATTGTTGATTCCGACATTCACTACCAGCTTAACCTTTGATATTTAAATTAGATCTTGATGAACACATGTCCTATTTAGAAGGATGTGTGTGGAGGACAGTAATTACAAATGAAAGACAATGGAAATAAGTAAGTATGTAACAAAATGCACCATTCCCTAATATATGTTCTCACACATTGCAAAGATTCTCTGCTAGAAACAACCAGAAAGTCGCTCCTCATAAACATCCCAAAAGTGATAACTAATCTATTCGTGTTTTGCAAATATTCAGATTAATGTTGTTTTTCTCCATTTCCAACTTCATTTAATTTTCCAATACAAGATAGGCTGCTTAGCTGCTAGAAAATCTGGCCCTCATATTCCAGTGAAATTTTGAATATTCTGGGATTACGGGCCCTTTGTTCAAAACACCCTTTAATTCTTTGGGATGAGCCCATTAGCAACAGAGGTTGGAATCTTTCCAGGGTAGATGGGCCAAGGGCAGCATTTGATAAATGACTGGAGAAGCCACACTTGTTTTCTCGGATGGAAACAAAAGAACAGAGGGCCTAGTAATGAAGAAACACAGCAGCCAAGAGCAGCTGCAGAACTGGACCAGCAACCTCAATTCAAATTGCTTACTTCTACTTCGCGAAAATGCTCACTTTACTTTTTGATAACGGAAAAAAATTTTTAAAGCTTTGTTTATTTTTTATTATAAGTCAACTCTAAGATACAGTAAGAGCTCCAAATGAGTAACAGCCTAGGTAGTTGCATCCCCAGCTTCCAAAACCTTCCACAAAGGAGTTTAGTGGGTCATGACAGCAAACAGTCAGAAATAAATGAATGAGCCATCCTTGCCTTGTTGTCTAATTCCTCGACCTGGATATTTAAATACAGAGCATCAATATCCCAGAATCCATATCTCACTGACATTCAGCTTAGAAACTTCCAAATGCAATCAGGGTGTGCTTGGAAGAGGTGAGACCAGGCATCTTCACACCCAATAACATCAAAGGTATTGCGTCTTCGACACTTAAAATATTTGCTTCTGTTTGTGGCCCCCATTGATTTCCGTAGAGCTCCCTGTGACTGCCTCTTTGAAGACACTTGTTCCATAAAGAAATCAAGACTTAATTAACGTCTCCTACAAGTGGTTTATAATTTGCAGGATCCTGGTGATCTTCGCTCACGTGAGCACCACCAATTATCACACCACTTTCGGGAAGGTCCCAGGGCTTGGCTCCCATCCAGGCTGTTAGGTGAAATTAGGCCCAGATAATCAGATTATTACGTCCCCAAGGAAATGACCAACAATGGTTGCTCATCTCAGGCCGGGTTGAGGTGTTGCTAGTCACAAAGTGAATTTGTTAAAAATTAGTTCTATTGGATTCATTTTCTGTTACCTATTCTAAAAACATTTGATAAAGCACTTTTAGGAAATTAGATGCCAAAAAGTATCTAGAGAGAAATGTTCAGCAATTTAACATCTTCAAAATCCCCCAAGTCTTCTAGCCAGAGTCATGAGTATATATAAGTTTATACATAAGTATATAAGTAAGGGTTTTTTGTTTTTGTTTTGTTTTGCTTTCAAATCGATCTGCTGTCCTGTCCAGTTTAAAATGTACTGGGAGAAGGACATACTTTTTAATTGGCAGAGGTTTTAGACACGTCAGTGTTGGGACAAAAGAAATTGACTTTTCTTAATCTGCTTTGGCTGTTTGTAGTTTATCTTTAAAGGACCCAAACTACTATCCTGCAACCCCAAGTAACTATTTGTGAGTGTAAACTTAAATGGATTAATTCTATTATTTGCAGATCTGAGATTCATATTTGAGTCTGTGTTCACCTTTGCATCTTATAAATTCCAAATATAGAATCACAAATGGAATTATTGTGCATTATATCAGAATGTAAATATCACCAGTGTCAGCATCCTGAAATGTTATATATGACTTTAATAAAATTAGCATAAATACTATATATGTTGGTAATTTATCTGAGGAAGTGCATTGTATTTATCTAATTTTTAAATATAGATCTACATGCATTATGGTGCTTCAGATGTCTGTTTAATGGACATGCCCTTATTATCTAATTAAAATATTTATTATTTTTCATCTGCTCACATTTGCTTAAATGTTCTTTATTTGCAGGAAGAGACTGTGTCTTGCATTTTCTCTGGGTGCTGGTCTTTATAAATAATCCACTCAGTCCTATCTATATGGTCAAAATGAAAGCTGGAAGACCCCCCCCCCACACACACACATGCATTCTCATCCTTTCCTAAAATAACTCCATATTTTTCATTTGTTTCTGGGTTTGTTTTCTAAATTTAAATAATTTCTCTTATTCATCTTCCCTATATTAACTAACGTTGAAAATATTTCTTTGTTGCAAAACCTGGAGTTGCAAACTAAGTAATTTCTGTTTCTCAATTTTTATGACCATATTAGAATCTTATAGCAATGGAGGAATTAAATGTATGATCTTTTTAAATGCCCCATGTTCAACCCCTCTATCCTTAATAAACAGAGATGGTATTGACATAAGTGAATTTTGTTTAACCACACTACATTTGCTTCTTAATTAGTGAATATTCATCTGTCATCAGCAGCAGCTATGACACCCCACCCTGCTAACATGTTCTGTCATAAATAATCAATGAGGCACTATTAATATTCATGAGCTGGAATCTGTGTAGTCATGTGCACTGATGCGGAGACAGGGGGAGTGTTGCCATGAACTGACTGGAAACTCTGTGTGTATCGCTGAGTGCAAGATACTTCGGGAAGGCGGAGGAGAGCATGCACTCCCGGCTTCTGCTTTCAGCTCACAGCGGTTCGTCCGTTTCTGGACCGAAGTGACTGATGATAAACAGTACTCAAGTCTGGAGGGTGATTCCCTTGCAGTTCACTTGCCTTGCAGTGCTGGGGAAGCTCGAAGATTTGTGCTCTCTCCCTGCTTCCTAGAATGGGCTGCAATTTGTGCACTTTTCAGAAAAGAGAGGAACACTACAAACTCCTGTACGAAGTTTCCCAGGTGAGTGCAGCTCTGCAGGCGGCAACTGAAGCAGACAGGCTTTGTGTTCAGCGAGCAAAGGGAAATGATGTCTGGCTGGCTTGATTTTTTTCTTTCTTTCTTTCTTTCTTTTTTTTTTTTTTTTTTTTTTTTTTTTTTTTTGTCTTTCGGTGCATTTAGGAATGAGGGCAGACTTGCTGTTTGGGGTTTTTTTATTTGAGGTTTGGGTGGCAGTTCTCAGTTTCCTTGCCACTCCCCCTTCAGATGACTTCCTGTGAGAGTCTTTTAACATTTTGGGTATCTGCTGCCAAGATGTCTGTCAAGTCAGAGGAACAGCTTTGGGGTCGCTGACTGTAATCTTTTGAGAGACCTCTTTGGTTTGGGGATCATGTTGACATTTGAAAATCAATTGTATCATTGTCTGCATAAGTACTGGGAGTTAATAGGTCTGTGGTCTGAGTGATTTTGAATAGACAGGAAAAGTTTCTTGCCAAATCTGGTTAGTCAGAGGAAATTATCTGGTTAATGAGACATTTTGTTGTTGTTGTTGTTTTGGTTTAAGACTTGGTATTTTTGTATAAAGGAAACTACATGACATGTCTTAAGAAAGATAACAAGGAATTTTTTAATCTTCTATTCTTGCATCCTTGCACTATTTTCTCTGTGTTTAGCACTATAAATTAATTGCAAGGGCTGATTACAGGGTGCATGTGTTGACTCAGGAAAAAAAATCTTAGAAATTCAAGCATCTCTTCAGCGCATATCTGAGGGCTTTTCTGACTAAAACACAAGGAAACTGGACAGCTTCTATAATGTGAATATAACTCTCTTCGTTGACTATTTTTTAAGTGATATTCGTATGCAAATTTGTCTCATCTGGCAAAATAAAGTTTATTTATCCCCTTTCCTAGTCTAGGACTCCTTCTGTCTTTAGACAGTATTGCTGCTGAAAAGGCAGTGCTTGGGACGCTGGTGGTCTATGGCCCAGCAGTAGCCAAGTGCCCACTGCCTCCTGGCGCCCTCTGAGTCCCCCAGACGTGATTCATTTCACAGTGGGCTAATTACAAAGTGGATTTGCTACACGTGAAACAGCCTCCTCAGTTGCAATGTTAATGCACATTTTCATGGTAATGTGATCAGAGGCTCATTAGCCACTTTCCAAAATGATCCTCTGCATTAATTAAATATAAAAAATGATTCCTTTATCACCAGAGAGAGGAAAAAGAAGATTAACATTGTTAATTACACCGGGGGGGCAATACCTTTGGCTTTCCTTTGGAAAAGAAAACCTATAAACTTGCAAGTAGGGGCTAAAGGAAAGCGGGCTCCTGGACGCTTGCCTTTGATGCTTGAAAACAGTCTCCAGGTGGAGCACTCTCCTTTAGTTTGCTTCTTGGAGTTGGACTTCCAGCGTTGGATTTCTGTGGTCCAGGAGCAGGGAAGGGGGTTCATCGTTCTGTTGGTGGTGGTTTTTACATCTCAATTCCAAATTATATAAAAGCATAGTGTGGTGGTGGTGGGAACTCACACCCCCAATTATGCCTGGCATATGATGTTTATATCCTCGAAGGGCAGGGTTCCTGCATCCAGCAGGCAGTATCTTGCTTTCTCAGAAGCAGGAGCCTTTGTTATGGGTTTTGAGCCTTCTTCTCTGGGAGTTTTACCTTCAAGTGCTTCCCAAACCTTGAGCAAACAGCTAAGCCTCGTTCCTTATTGCCTCTGCCTGTGCTTCTCCATCCATTTATTTTATTCTCGCTACTCCCAAGCTGTAGTACTTATGGTCTTTAATAAAAGGGGGAAATGAAGGATTAGCTTCCATTTAACTGGCTTTCGCCAGATAAGTTAAAACCTCAGCTTAAAGGTCTTGCCTGCGTTTTCCAAGGGGGACCTTTCTGCATTGCATCCCCGGCTGTGCCGCCTATTTTTATTGAGTTAATGGACAGATGAGATATCAAAGGAAAGCAGGGATAAGCTCATATAATACACGGATGGGCTGCGAACTACCTCCTGTTTTTATTTCGAGAAAAGGCAGCTTAGAACATGCATGAAAGTCTGCAGGGTCTTGACCAGGTGTTTGGGAGGGCATATAGCTGCCCTGTAAGAGACAATACAGTTCCCAGAACCTCCTTGAGAGTGGAGTCCGGATTCTGGCAACTACATTGAGATGAAGCATGAACCCCTGACTGCCTCCAAACTGTATGTTTGTATTCCTGCCATTCCCATCTCACCTGCATCTTTGTTTCTTTGGGATTTTGAAGAGCTGAGGAAAATTCTGGCTTATGGGGGGTGGGAAGGGCAAGGTGTGATGAGTCAAAATTAGCAGTGAATACCTAATGTGTTCCCGCCAGCAAGATGCACGTTTCTTTATGATAGGATCATTATGGTTTTGAACTTTTCACATTTCCTCTCTGGATTTAGTGAGCTGATAAGCTGACCGAATAGAACAGGGTTATGACTTCAGGAAAAGAGGTAGTGTGGTCGCTGAGGAGCCTAGTTGAGGCAGCCTGAGGGGCATAGTCGGGTGGTAGATGATGTCTTTTATATTTTGGTGATTTTTTTTTATCTTTGCTCTTACAAAAGAGCCAAGGCTTTCAGTTGGCAGAAGAGATGGAATGCCACCTCAAGAAAATCATTTTCAGCAAAGGTTGGGTGGGTCAGGGTCTTGTATGAAGCCACCCTGGTGACTGGGACAGATAAGGTGACCTTCCCACTAAGTGGTGTCCTTTACCTTTCCTCTGGTAACTTTTACATGTGCCGGGGCACGACTGTTTCCTACAGTGATTTATTTTATGCAAAGTAGGTTATTCATTAACCTCTTAAGAATTAATAAGTGGGTGCTCCGAACAATGGCCTTCTATTGACAAAAGCCGAATTGCCCATTTTATATTAATGTGATTAAATGACCACCTGCACCATGCCAGTGCTGAGGCTGGTCAGGCATCTCTGTCCCTATTAGCACCTGTTCTCTTGAGTGACAGCCAACACTGGTGCTTAATCTAATGGCTTCTTAACCTTGTTGTTCATATAAACTAAGTGTAACTTTCTGATTGATTCAATGATAAAAGTATCAGTGGCATGCCTAGGAGCATTGAGCAAAGTATTAAAACGAGGAGTAAATGTTTAAAAGACCACGTTCTTTCCACAAACGGTGTTTATGAAAGATGCCATTTAATGTTGATAAGGGAACTATGCAAAGCTCCGCTCTTACTTGTCAAAGTAGAGAAAAGAAATGGACTTGCCTTCAACCTCGGGAAGCCGGAAGGTGGTGTGGGTCTCTGTGCAGAGTCTGGGTCGTGACCCTGCTCTCTTTTGAAGGGATATTTTTATAAAAGACTGGGCATTTTATTTATTTGAGTAACTGGGCACAGCAAAGAGGTCTCCCTCCTCTCCTGCTTGCATCCATGAATCTGCCACATGAACTGGACATAGCCTGGACAGAGAGCAACACAAACTCCACTGGGCGCGGTGACTGATGACTATCATGCAGGTGTTTTGGAGGCTGAAGCAGGAGAATTGCTGTGAGTTTGAGGATTTTCTAGACTACAGTGTAGTAACCTGACTCAAAAACAAAATTAAAAACTAGCACAAATGATCACTTCCTGTGTTCTAAGCACCGTCCTGAACACGTAATCCAGAACTGGTAACCCTTTCCCATCATTTAAGAACTTTGCTTGTTTGTTGTGTGTTCATATCTGTCTGCCTGTTCCATGTATATGGTCAGGCAGGTTTGGGCTAGGTCATATGTGGTGGTCAGGGGACATCTTGGAGTTGGTCATTGCTTCTACCACGTGTTTTCTGGGGATCCAACTTGGGCCATCAGGCCTGGCAACAAGTGCTGAGCTGTCTCACCAGCCCCGTTGCCTATAGGTTTTAGTGTTAATATGTTACCATCTCTCCCAGCCTGCAGTGTTTCTTGAATCCATATAGTTTCGTTAGTTGTTACCTTTCTCTGGGACCTGTCGGGGAACCTTGAGATACCTCTTTTTGTCTCACAGTATGCAAGCCCAAGTGAGGACTTCTTACCAACTCTCACCATATTTCCAAACCTTATCTCATTGTTTTCAGATCCACTGGTTAGAAAGAGCTATCAATGTGCTTATTCACACAGTGGCCTTGTGGACGAATATACTTCTACGTCATCTGGCTTCCTTCTCCTCACCATACCTTTCATTTATTCTTCCTGCCATGGCACTAAGAATGTTGGCTTTAGGATTAGTTAGTTGGCTCCCCCCAACCCCAAAGTTGTAGGGAACCTCGATGTTGGCTCAAGATACCGCAAGACCAAGTTCTCCAGGCAAAGGAGGTTTATTTGCCTCACAGGGACAGAGGGCAGAGAATAAGAGACAAAGACAAAAGACAGCAGACAAGGGAAAGGGGGTAGGAGAAGGGAAAGGAGGCAGGGGTATTTGACCTGGAGGGACAAAGCACTGACTCTAGGTAGAGAAGAAACAGACATGGCACATAGGAAAATGGCAGTTTATAAAGGTACAGGGGGAAAACCCATGTTAGGATGAGGTGTTTAGTTTTAATTAGGCAGATTAATTAATTGAGTCAAAGGGGGCTTTTGATTTCTGGACTTCAATACTTTGATAGCTGGAACTTGGTAGTCAGTCTCAAGAGGCGGGATTGGCCAAATAAGAGAACAGACCTTGTTGGCTAGCTTTAGCATGGCAGAGGGAATTGGGAATTGGGAAGAAGGGCAAGACCTCTCAAAACCACATGCTCAAGTGGGCTAGTGTCCCTTCAGGGTCCTCAGGGTCCTTGTAGATACTTTGTACCGTTAGAATCTCTTCTCTATGTCTGCTGGCAGCATGGTCACCTTTCTATGGAAGTGGAAGCCTATGGAAGGCAGGTCAGGTGCTCCTGTGTTCTTATGAGCTAGGATGCCTTGCTAACCCACAGCCTTAGAATCAAACTGCCCCATTCACAGCCACATACATGGAAGCTGCGTAGACCAAGGGCAGTCACCAAGAATAAGATATGAGAGGTTCATTTAATATATTTTTCAGAGTCACAAACGTAGTCTAGAAAACAGATCATTAGTAATGGGATTGCAGCAGAAAGAGATACATGGTGTTTTGCTTAGACTGAGGGGCCTAAGGCATAGTGTCAACTATAGAATTCCAGCCACACATAAGACTTCAGAGAAATCAAATAGGAGGGTTTTATGGAAAGAGAAGCCCAAAGAATAAGTACTTGGTTGTCAAAGTGATCTCATTTTTCCGCTCCCGACGCGCCCCTGTAGTAAACCTCCATTTTATTTACCAGAAGAATAAGTGAGGACAGGTTCGACTAATGTCTCACTTTGTTGATTGTCCAACAGGAGACAGAACTCTAGACATGCTATTCAATTCAATAAGCTTTCTGCAAACAGTGTCTTCCTAAACATATGTCAAGCCCTAGCCTTTGTGAATGGGAACACAAGAAAAGTCTCAACAGTTCTTACTTTTGAGAAATAGACAGCCTGACAGCAGGGGGGAGACACATGAGCCTAGTGTTTGGTAACGCTTTGAGGGAAGCATGAAACCAACGGATTCACTGATGGGAGGCTGGAGGAGTGCAAAGGTGTCAGGATGGCAGGAGGGGAACAGGGAGACACAGAGGAAAACTGAAAATGGAATAATAGAAGAAATCCTCAGACATGACAAACAGGCAGTGGCTTGCAAAGTATCTGGTATAGGAGAATTCTAAGCAAGTGTTTAAAAACCTAAAGAAGGAGGAGGAACCAAGACATGGCCTGAGAGTGGGTAAGACCAAACTGGAGAACCCCCGTGTGTTCTGATTCTTTGTCTCCTCCTTTCCCTCTTCCTCCTGTTGCTCCTCCTCCTTCTTCTTTTCTTCTTCTCCTTTTCTTCTTCTTCTTCTTCTTCTTCTTCTTCTTCTTCTTCTTCTTCTTCTTCTTCTTCTTCTTCTCCTTCTCCTTCTCCTTCTCCTTCTCCTTCTCCTTCTTCTTCTTCCTCCTCCTCCTCCTCTTCCTCATCCTTTTCTCCTTCTTCTCTGTCTTCTTTTTCTCCTCTCCTCCTCCTCCTCCTCCTTCTTCTCTGGATGGAGGAAAGGAGAGAAAGAATTGAGAGGTTGGTTATGTGTCTTAGACTGGTGGATCTTATGCTTCAGCGAGAATGCATCAAGAGAAACCAACTAGGAAGCCATTGCCAATGGTCAGTCAGTCAATGGTGAAAGAACATGTAAAGAGAAAAGCATGGGGTTCAGGTGAAGGAAAAGTCAATAGGTGGTCTGGTTTATGAGACTCTGTATGTGCTCATGCTGACAGTAAGAGAAGCAAAGTAAGTCCTAGGAATAGAAAGATATCTGTGGATGTGACCTCTGGGCTCTTTCATGCCCCCCCCAAGGGAATAACGAGTAGCATAAACCTTGGCATAAAGCACTGTTGAAGGTGTGTGCCCAGGCAAGAGGGAAGAACTTAGAACAGGGGAGAATTATGGATGAGTCATGAAGACACAACTGAGAAACAACAAAGGAGAAAAAAGGAAAGCAGAAAACAAAACTTGTGGGCTGAGAATGACCTGACTTGTGGGAGGAGCTAAGAGGAGGGAGCTCTAGAAAGCAGCCAGCACAGGCAGTACTTTGGGGTGATTGGGGAAAAGGGCACAGGGTACTTGACACGTGTTACACAGCCCCTCTCTGGAAGAACCATTGGTTCTAGTTCTTGGGAGTCCAGGCAGCTAAAGATGTCTGCAGGCCCCTTCTTAGCCGTAGAGAACCACATACCCAAGGTCACTCCTTTTCCTGGAAGCCCCATATCCAGACATGACTGATGAAAATATACAAACATACAAACAGCTGACTAACTTGGTCAGACCTGGACCCTTGTGAAAGTCATTTGAACTGAGGCGTTCCCTGCAGCTGTTGATGGTTCTAACTCCCAGTTCAGCCCTGTGGCCCTGTCCCATTTCCAGTCCCTGCCCAAACTCTTCATGGGTTACACTTAGAAAGGAACACACTTCATTCTGCCTCAGAGTGCACTTTCTCGGGAACCTGACCTAGTGATTACAGAGCATGGTAGCATGGAAATGTGAAAGAAAAAATCCAGAAACAGGTTCAAGAACAAGGTGGGAGGACCACACATCCCTGGAGTTCAGAGATAACAGATTATCAGAGATGGAGTTACTGCTAACATGTGAGTGGAGCTTTCCTCTTTTGATTACAAAATGACTTAAGATTGCAATGATTAAAGTTGAAAGATTTCTTTGCTTTCCTTTTAAAATTAAGATCTCGAGCCCCCATGTTCAGATAGTGGTGGGTTCAGTATGGAGCATGGGGAGAATAGCTTAGTGGCAAGATGCTTGCCTACTATGTCCAGGAGCTTGGGTTCAATCCTCAGTACCATGAGAGGTGTCATAGTTCCTTTATCTAGACTCTCTTTAATTCAACATGTTTAAAAAACCTTCAATGATTTTTATAAAAAATAAATAATTTGAAAATCAGCAAGATGTCTAAGCCATTACAGGTGACTGCCACCAATCCTGATGACCTGCATTTGACTCCTGGAACCCATGATAGAGTGAACTGAATCAAGATTGTCCCCTCATCCCTTCATGCACACACCCACACACACCATGGCTGGCATACATGTGCACACAAATTCACACATAAAAATATACAAATAAGTAAATAAGAAAAAATTAGAAATATTTTAACAATTCTACTTAATTTATATAAGTTTAATAAGTAAAGTATCTTTTCCTACTACTGGAAAGGTCAAAATACATATCACTAAAATGTATATTATTACTTTAAATTCCTGCCATTTACTTAATTGATCTAGACATTGGAGGTCAGCCATCTCTAATTGCATAACAATTTAGGTGAAAACATTTTCCTTGTTAGGTTACACACAGGAAAAGAGACGTGTTACTGAAAACTGATCTTGCAAAAATGCCAAAATATTGTACTAGTCAAACTGTTTGAACTGTTTAGGTGAGTAGGATAACCTAATAAGAAAACTCCTTAAGTTCAATTTTTATTGAATATACTTCTAAAATATATTATGCTATTTGCATAATTACTTAACATATGTACGATTATTATTCATTTCCAGCCATGTTAGCTAGTAACAAATGATTGCATGTCTTTAGCAAATAGTAGTTTCTTAACTTTATAAGAGTTAAGTAATTAAGTATAAAGATTAATTGATAGTGAAAAATCCTTCTACAGCAATCAGCGTTCAGTACATTCATTTTATATAAGTAGATTCTCACATATTGAATCTTCACAAGTCATTTAATTGGGTGCTCAATCAATCTCCCTAAATGATGAAGGAAGGCAGCAGAATTAAATCAGTAGGCAATCAAGAAAAGGCCCTGGGTTGTGGTTCTGGGATTGATCTGTGCTTTGGAAATGATCAGGATTCATGGCTGGGAATAGGAGCCAGAGCAGGCTCCTTCCCCTTAGTTAATCATCCACCAATATCTTTCACTTTTACTCATCCTAGACTAAGCATCTTCAGAAGATTCAGCATCATTCTTGTGGTCCATAGACTGAGGAACCACTGGGTGGTAGTTCTGGTAATGGAGGCCCAGATGTGTCTCCTAAGGACCCATTCCTAAAGTCATCATATAACCTGCCTCATCTCCTTCTTTATTCCATAAGGGTTTCTTCTTTCCTAATCCCACTTCTCCCAGTGTGGAATACCAGCTTTAAAAGGGTTATTAGGAAGAGTTTCTTGTTCTCCAATAAAACTCTTAAGCAGTAGCAGCCCCATGTTCTCTGTGCTCTCCTGTGTTTCCACATATAACATCTAATTGCTAATGTGTGCCATTCCGTAACAAGCTGTAAATCTTGTCTTATGGTTCTTTGTGCCAGTGGAAAGCCCTTTCTCCCTACTGCCTTATGTAGCTCTGTAGAAGGAGAAGCACTCTGTAGGTTAAAAAAAAAACAATAACAACAGCAGCAAAAACCTTTCTCTCAACTCAATTAGATATGTTTCTGAACTAACTATTCACTCCCAAGTCTCACAAGAATCAGCTTCAGGTTCCTTTATTTAACACAGTGATGCTTTCAAGATATGTTAGCAAAGAGGAATTTCTGAAACATTACAGTTTATAAGACCAATCATGGTAGTCAATGTTCATATTAGTTTTTTAAGTAAAAAAAAAGTTTGAGAGTGTGTATTTACACCATATTGCATTGTGTTCAACATTCTAATAGACTGTATGGAGGATACAAAATAAACTTAAGTCCAAAAGGTAATCTTCAAGGAGTATACCATCATGATGCCATTGTGATGTTCCAGGCAGACCATGACACCATGGCATGCTGTGAAGGGCGTTTCTATATTGGACAGGCAGTCTAAAGAACTTTGGGGAGCAACATGGCGATAACTACTGTGGGATCATAACAGGAGAGTCTTTGTTAAGAGCTAAAGTCTAGGTTACACTCCTGTTCCTCCTGTACGTCTATTCAATTAAGGCATTTGGAGTTTAAGATCTATTGTAAGAAATAAAACAGTCGTGGGAAGATGACTTGTAGGGCACATCCTTCAGAAAATGGGAAGGAAAGCTTGACTGAAGCCAGGGATGAGATTAGTACAGATAGCCTTGCCTTGCAAAATAAAAGGACTTGTGTGATTACAGGGTACCGTGCGCCCAAAGGATGCAACCAGAGACAGGCAAGTCAGATCATAGAACACGTGAAAATACTGGTTGCTTCGCACTTAACTTAAAGAAGTACATGTATGTCGCGCGGCTCAACAGTAGATGAGTGTATCCTCTATTCCTCAAGCGTTCTCTGTACTTCCTTAGTGACTCATGTTTCTAGTGTTTGAAGTTGGCTTCACCTAGGCAAGGGTGACCTCAGTGAAAATGTTCTTCTAAATTGTCTCTTGAGGTATATTGCCAAATATTAAACAGCCCTGCCTTTGTAATTTTGTTATATAACTTCATTAGCCATTAATTGATTAATATCAATCTTGAAGTGTTTCATTCAGGATTAAACCAGACGATATGTTTTAAGGGCATAGATTATTCCAGGGATGCCATAATGACTAGCTCTTTTAGTTTTAATCTCATTTCAATCTAATAATTATCTTGGGGGAGAGATAACACTGTACCCATTCTACAGGCAAGAAAACAGAAACACAAAGCAATCTTAAGACAAGGGGAACACCTTGAATTTCAAATAAGGATCTAGTTAATCTAACATCCATGTTAAGATTATAATGAAACTACATGCTCCATTCCTTTTGATTTGATCCCCAACTATTGGGCAAGTGGCACACAATGAGCATTTGGTAAATATCTGAGTAAGAAGGAGAGAAGGCAGGAATCAAGTGTGGTGGTGCGAGTCTATAGCCCAGCACTTGGGAATCTGAGATAGATAATCAAGAGTTTGACACCAGTTTGAGCACAGTGTAGCAAGACCTCACCACAAGCAGAGCAAGATGTGGCGTGGCATGGAAGAGAGAAACAAGGGAAGAGAAAGGATAAGAGAGACTATTCAAAATTTTCATTCAATGGATCCACCCTAGATCCCCTTCTGGTATATGAAGAGAAAACACATTTTCCATGACCTATTTCACTATTTCTTTGACTCATTTAAATCGAATTCTTTCCTCTATGAAAGATTATTAATATGAGAGATTGACTATTTTTCCTGACTTTCTATGCATCCTTATCTGATATATACATTCTTCATTCTTTCTTAACATTCTTTCTTCATTCTCTCTTAGCACCCCACATTTTAGCCAAACCCAACTGTAAACCCCCATTTGTAATTAAAATGAATTTTTCTATCTTGTGGCCATTCAACACAAATCCCTTTTGCCTAAAGTGTCAAAACTTGCTTAAAAATCAAAACCCTTAGTTCTTAGGACTCAATCCAGGTTAGCCTTGTGAAGTCGACCTAACCCAGACCTTGTGAAGTTTGGCCTAACCCAGAGTTTCTCGCTCTTCTCAGCCCTCCTCTTCAACAGAACTCCAAAGTTTTAACAGTCAGATTCTGTTTGGGCTTAGCTCTAGTGCAAGCTGGCAATGTCACTATTTTACATGGTGTCTGAGTAGAAGTAGGTACCTAATACAGGCTTAGTCTAGGACGGAAGTTCTCAATCTGTTGACCTCAACCCCTTTCATGATTGAACTACTGTTTCCCAGGGGTCACATATCAGATATCCTGCCTATCAGATATTCACATTACAATTCGTAAGAGCAGCAAAATTACAGTTATAAAATAGCAGCAAAAGTCATTTTATGGTTCAGTGTTACCACAACATGAGGAGCTGTAATAAAGGGCCACAACATGAAGAAGGTTAAGAAACACCAGTCTAGGAAGAGGAGAGGCACCCCCCAGTACCCTCCAACTATGTTGTAGTTCCTCGGGTGTGAGTCTGGGATCATTTTCCCCCTAATAACTTTCTGGAATACTTGAAATGAGTAAACTTATTTTTCTCTTTCCAAAGTATGCAATGCTAAATATTCACTTTGTATCCACATGATTTTCAGTGGCCTCCGGGACTCTGTCTTCTCTCTCTGCATCGTAAAGGTCATACCTTATACTCTGGTAGGTGTTTCTTGAGTCTAGGACATGGGACTAAATGATGTCAACAGAATGGCGTGGTGAAGGTGACACAAAAGCCAAATGAGATGAGGTTTTGGCCTCCTCCGTCCAGATGTATCTAGTAATATAGGCTGTACCAACAGCTGCTGAGAAAGGCAACACTGGGTCTGGAGGACAAAAAGAGACACAGGTCTCAGGTGGCTTTTTATGATGATCTGCTGTGCTATAGATGGACATTTAAACTGAGTACTTAAAACAGGACATGTTTCAATTTTATATAATAAAAGACGTTACTTTGTGTATGATTAAATGAATTGATTATTGATTTAGTATCTGTCATAATTTTTATTTTGCTTCCTTCTATGCTGTAACATGGAATAAGATATTTGGTATAAGAGTAGTTTAATATGTTTGTTTTACTTTAATGGTTTATAGCCATTAAATAAATAGTAACGTGTTTAGATTGTTGAACTATTTATCTTTACACATGCTCACCTTCGGGTTAATAAGAACGTAAGGTGATGATGTAAAATAAGCTGTAAACCTCCTGTAATTCCCTTAACGATGCTGCCTTTAGGTTTCAGTTGTTCTAGCACTGGTGTGAAAATTTATTCATTGCTAACATGTTAATTAAAAACATAGAAACAAAGGCTGAAAACAATTTTAAAAATTTAAGGTATAAGTAATATTAATTATAAGTAATAATTCAATTTAAGAATGTATTTTTTCCAAGAACATCAGACTATTCTTATTGAAGCCATGATTTTAGGAGCCAGGATTTTTGAGTCCATGAAGAATGTAGTTAAAATGAGGCTAATCTACCTTAAAGAGCAAGCGTCGATCTAGCTGTGCAGGATGGGCTCATGGCCCACATATGATACTTTATATATGACCTACATAAGATAACTTTATGTAGGACATTCAGAAAGGGTAGTCGTTAGTGTATTAAATCCAAGGTTAATGTTCCTACTCCATGAATATTAACTCTTAGATAATTGCTAGAAAAATGCCAAGCGTATTTGTTTTGTTCAGGAAAATCAGGAGGGGCAGGGAAGGGTGGTGCTTTACTCTTTTATCAATGGTAACAATTTGAGGAACTATATGTAAAGATAATACTGCTGTTTGAGGGTATATTTATCCAAACTTTACAAAACTTTTTTTAAAAACTTTAGTTAAAAAGTTATGTTTTATTCAGCATTAAGTCATATTCTATTGAGCAAAGTTAGTAGATACAATCGAAAAGTAGGCCAGGATAGTTCCCATTAAATATATTTATAGATAAAACTTGGTGTAGTAGCCCCAGAAAATATAAGCTTTTCTTTCACCAGCGAAGACTACCTGACTGGTTAGCCATTTCCAGCACCATATTAGCCAGAATCAGTGCCCTCCCGAATAGTATAAACGGTATAAATTTCTTTACATAGTGCTCCATGCACAAGAGCATATTAATAAGTGTAGCTAAGAATGACTGACATGGAATAGATATGTGTCTAGCTTTCTGGCTAATTTTTGGAGGCAAACCATTGCCTCCAAATTGAAAAGTTGTCAAAAATTAAACTAAAAGCATATTGATACAAAATGTACTTAAGAATCTCTTATGGCTGCCTCTGCTGTCTCTCACACTGTCTCTATCACTTCTGGAGAGCAAGGTAACCAGGCTCTGCTCTGCAGGAAAAGAGAACTGAGATCTAAGAGAGCAGTATGAGACTTTGAAGGAAGAGGGTACACAGACATCTTGTCTGCTATTTCTAAGGTGATCACACCCAAGTGATACTCTTAATGAACTACAGATTTCTGTCTGAGACATTGGCCCTGTCCCTACCGTGCCTTTGAACACATTGCTGACATCATCATTGGTGTGCTCACGGCTGCTCTCAGGTGTGCCCCCTTCTCTCCCCGCCACAAATACCCAGCTGTCATTCTCTGCCGCATCCCCCAACAATTTCTAACCTGGCTCCCTTTGAAGTTTCTCTGCGTTGGTTGCTTTGAAGTATTCACATTGTCCTGGCCAGAATGATCTGGGTGTCAGAGATTATGAGAAATTCTAAAAGAGGGGCAAATACTTTACTAATTTGAGTTGTAGACGCTTCTGTTGATCTACTTCATAAAGGTTTAGTTTCTAATATCCTGGACCAAATCACTGCCTTTAGAACATGCACAAACAGTAGAGAGATGGCAAATAGAATCTTAAGAACTATCTAGTTGGTAACATATCTTGGTAGTCATAAATTTTAGTCAATAAGAGATCATATTGTTCTGGTGTTACCTTGAGTCCTCTGAAACAGCCTACCTACCATTCCTAGCAAATGAGGCCGACCTGGAATGTGTTGATACCTTTGTTAAGTCCTACTAGACTCAAACTCTTTTCTTAAACTATTAGACATAATATGCTGTGATATTTAAATGTAAATAAAATATCTTTACACCTGTGCAAATTCGGCATGGTAACAATATACAGCGTGCAGTGTCAGAGACAACAGCAGATAGACAAAAAGGAGAGGACTGGGAAGGGGAGATTACAGAACTGGGGTCATCCTCAGCAGAGATCCCTCGGAGTGGAGAATGAGGTGAGGCTGAGGCTGAGCTGGCCTAACAGAGGTCTCCAGCCAGGGAAAACAAGTCAGGTCTCTGTATGACTGTCTCCCTTGCTCTTGGATGTGCTTGCCCCATTGAATGGCTACAGCTTTGAACCATGGGACTCCCTCAAGCTAAGCACAGAGATGCCAGGCGGCAGCAGCCTGTGCCCCAGCCCTGGGGAGAGAGCAGTTGGTTCTGAAGAGGGAATCTCAGCACTCAACATCCCTCAGGATACACCAGTTCAATTTGTAGTGGGGGCATACTTTCTAGCCCATAATAAATGCTGCTTCCCAAAGGGTATTTGTCACTTACTGGGGATGATAGGGCTCCTTAAGGTTAGGAGATTCTTCTCCTCTTTATTCATTGGGTGCTTAGTTTAAGTCATTTTCCGAAGGGTGTCACTAGAACAAGAGCTGGGGAATATGACTTTGAAACCGTGACCTGTGGAAATGTATGAATTGTGTGTGGAGACTGCGTGCTGATCCCAAGTCATAGAGCCACACAGCTACACTCAGTAAATATGTCCAGGCCATACTGTTGAACCCTGCACTGCCACAGTCACCTCCTCCGTATGTCCCCATCCCGTGACTCGTGGCATCAGATGTACCAGATGTACCCATCCATCTTCTTGTCCCATTACATTTTGTGTGACTGATGTCCTGTACCCATTAAAATTGATGGGAAAGAACAAAGAAAAGAAAAATGTGCCCTTCAATTGATTATCCCTCTGAAAGAGCAGATGAGAATTTTCTAGTACCAACAAGAGATTTAGAGGGTGGGTTCCTCATTTGTTAAGTGCTTTAATTAGCCAGGTTTACCAAATAGTCTCCAACTCACAGGGACCTCCGTCTATTTAGCTTTAGAAATTAGTGCCCTGGAATGTTTGATCTTTGCAAGATGAATTTAAGCTCTAACATTGTTTACAATCAGGAGATATATTGATGAAGTCTTGGGAACAGAATGAGCAAGATCAGGTGCCTTCTATGTTAGCTTATTTTTTCCTTCTGAGAGCTATCATAAGGGATCATTTCATATTCAGTGATAGCGGATAATTGAATTTACCATTATTGTAAACTGAAGCCAAAACCATCATGAGTTTGGAAGGCCCTATCTTCCAAAGTTTTTCTTGGATTCGTTGATTATCTTTCTGTTCAACAAATTGCAGAACAGCAAGCTATATCTGAAATGTTCAAAAAACATTTGTTTAATTATATTATTCATTGTGTTACAGGAACAGTGAATCCTGGACACCAGCAGCAGTAACTATGGGTTTTGGCCTCTGCCCTGCTTATCCCCCAAAAGGTTCATGTGTTTCTGTTAAAGGAATAACATTTCTTTGAAGACATAAGAGAGTCACAGGCTTTAAAGTGTATATGTGTGTGTGTGCACATGTGTTACTGTTTACAAAGTTCAAGCAGAAATAAACTTGAACAAATAATATAAAATAGATTACTTTGGGTGAATTCCTTGAGGGAATTTGACTGACTAGGGACCTATGGAATGATTTCAGTTTCAAAGGATAATGTGGTCTCTTGGGAGTGGGGATAGGACAGTAAGAGACATTCTCCACTATTGACCTTGGTCACAAGGATGACAGAAGCTATTCTTGGGCTTTGACCATGGGGTGTATCTGTGAACAGCTGTCAAATTGGCTTAGCCCGGCTGGTCAACATTTTCAGCAATACTAATGATCTCACGCCATACAAACACTTGGACTAACTGTCTGGAAAATGTAAACATCCAGGCTGAAGGCAAGTCCTTTCACTTATTGTGAAACAATTGTGTTAGCCAGCACTGCAAGCTACACCTTTCTGTGGTCAAAGAAGCTGTCGATACCCATGTGGTCCAGTGTAACAGCCACAAAGGGCTGCTCGGCAGCTGCTATGTGGCCTATGGACCTGAAGACCTGAACTTATGATTTGATTAATTCTAGCTAATTTAAATTGTCATAGCCACATGTGGCTAAAGGGTACCAGGTCTGCACATTGTTAAATTCGATACTATCAAAATGATATGCTTAAACCTTCAGGTCTATAACAGAGTTGTTATTTTTCTTAGCATTTAAAATGATCTCTGTGACTTGTTTTGGTAGTGAGTTAGACTAAAATTTCAAAAAAAAATATGAAATGCATCTTTACAGACTGAGATGAAATATAAATTTCAAAGACAAACATTAAAAATATTCCACAAAGAGGTAAAAGGAGTTTAAGACCCTGGAAGAATTTGAATAGACAACATGGTTAATAAATAATCTGGCACACAATAATACGGAAAAGACAATCTTATCACATCGTAAGTTACAGACCATGAAAGCTAGACATCTGACCCATGTATCCAGGAGGAGACAAATCATAGGTTCATAAAATATACATAGTGGACAACCATGTCTCCAGACCTCAGAAAAACTGCCACCACCTTTTTGGGTCATTGTGAGAAAATCAGATGGCCTTTCAACTGTCTCAGCAAAACCAAACACAACAATATGATAACAATGGCATTCTCGAAGCAGGGTGACTGGGGTGGCAATTTGTACCATATGTTCTTTAAGCATCTCTGGGGTGTTAGGGTTCTGTCCATCAGTCATCACACGCACTAACCTGGAGAAACCTTCATGAACTGCCATCTCTTCTAAGATCTCAGTGTATTTTTCCTCTAAAATACTTTTGTGGATCAGTATGTTTTTTCATACATATTGAGTATTGTCACCAAGATGTGCATTTCAGAATCCTGTTTCAATATTAAACTCATTTTATTTTAATGGAAAGCACTGTCTGTAAGTATGGCTTTCCATTGCACTTCTACAGAGGGGACCACATTTTTCTCAGCTGAGTCCCTGACCTGCCCCACCCCTACTCTGTGCAAAGTGCTGAAGCCTGGAATGTCTTTTATACTATACTTTTTCACCTTCTTCCCTCCCGTCCTCACCTCATTCTCTTTCTTCTTGTAGTCCCAGCCCTCCCGTTCATCGGAGTCCCACTTTCTTACAGTTCTTAACCGCTTTCCACAACCAGGTCCTTTCTGCCCCACTGACATTTTCTTGTTCATTTTTTGTCAGCTCCTTTGCCCCAGAATCTTCAGTGTCACGTTTTTCAGTGGCTGCAGAACAATGTCAGTTCACCTCCCCAGACAGTGCTGCACCCCCAAAGCCTCCCACCGTGATCCAACCTGGAACCAGTCATTCTCTTCCCTCCCCCAGTTGGCTTTGTTCTTATCCAGTATATTTTGAAAGCTTCCGGAAGAGTTCATGGTTACGTCTTTAGCAATTGCAAATGTTTTCAGTCTTCTTTCCTATGGCTACATTTCCCAGATGTTCTCATGTAGGCAGGGCAAGCAGAGTGTTTCCCCGTTTTATAAAGATGGAAACCAACTGAAGGTGGACAGTTGAGTTATTGCCTAACTGTCCACCTACTAAATGACTCAATCCTGTGCTTCTCTTGATAGTATCAAAATGACAAAAGAAATCAGCGAAGATACTATGACTAAAAGTGTTCCTGGCATCTAGGTATTAAGAAATAAGTATCAATTGAGTCAACAGAAATTAACAAAGTAAGGCATTGTGGGGAGAGAGGGAAAAAGGCATACAGAGAATTAAAATTATTACTTTTTAATAAATTGAATGTAAAAGTCAAAAGAAAAGGCAGGACTGAACATTGTGCCTAGGTTTCTAGTACTGTGTAGGGACGGGTGGCAGTTGTGCCAATCAGAGGTAGCTTGGAGGAACCATTTTCTTAGAATATAGATGAGCTTTTATCTGTGTGAAACCCCCGGATCTGATTCTACTGCTTACACTCTCGTGTGCTTTGTTGAATCCATGTCTAATGTATTATTCTTATGTGAGTATGTTTCATCTCCTTCAACACTTTTCATTCTCATGATGTCATTGCCCACTCCCGGAGAAAAGGCAATGTCTCCAGGAAGTGGGGCGTCAGGCTAACTCGAATATTTTCATGAAGGATGTGCCTCTGGCTGTGCTGTGCTCCTTCATGAACGTGTAGCGTGTAGGTTGTCCCACTCAAATATGACTTCTCTGAAAATGACCTCGAAAGTACGCACTGTGTCTTCCTCTGATTCCGTTAACTCCAGGTGTTTACAGGTGGGATGGGGGTGCCATGGCAACACGTGCTGCTTTCCAAGTTGGAAAGATGGTTTTATTTCAACTTTTCGAGTAGATGCTGAGATAAACACTTAACCTCCTCCCCACTTTATAACAGAGAAACACTCAAGCCACAGAGTGATGAATAATGTTTTCTCCCCAACCCCATTTTTGTCAAAGAGAATAAAGCATTGGTTTCTCCACCCATTTGAGCCATGTATTTATAACCAATTTCTAAGGGCCCAAGCTCCATGCTTCTTTGTATTTTTCTGACATGGTATTTGTTTTAAATGAAAATAAAATGATTAAATTTATGTACTTCAGATATAGCTCTTTTATTTTTTCTTTTTTAAAAATATTTATTTATTTATTTATTTATTAAAAATTTCCACCTCCTCCCATCCTCCCATTTCCCCCCCCCCACTCCCCCACTCCCCCTCCCCTTCGCTCTCCAGTCCTAAGAGAAGTCAGGGTGCCCTGCCCTGTGGGAAGTCCAAGACCCTCCCTCCATCCAGGTCTAGGAAGGTGTGCATCCAAACAGACTAGGCTCGCCAAAAACCAGTACAAGCAGTAGAATCAAAATCCGGTGTCATTATCATTGGTTTCTCAGTCCGCCCTCATTGTCAGCCACATTCAGAGAGTCCGATTTGATCACATGCTCATTCAGTCCCTTTTCAGCTGGCCTTGGTGAGCTCCCATTAGATCAGTCCCACCCTCTTCGTGGGTGGGCGCACCCCTCGCGGTCCTGACTTCCTTGCTCATGTTCTCCCTCTTTCTGCTCTTCATCTGGGCCACAGGAGCTCAGTCCAGTGCTCCGGTGTGGGTCTCTGTCTCTATCTCATCCATCGTCAGATGAAGGTTCTTTATCAATGGCTTCTCAATCAGTCCCCCATTTCAGCCACATTCAGAGAGTCTGGTTTGGTCGTATGCTCATTCAGTCCCAGTCCAGCTGGATTTGATGAGCTCCCATTAGAACAGGCACGCTGTCTCAGTGGGTGGATCAACCCCTTGCGGTTCAAACTTCCTTGCTCATCTTCTCCCTCCTTCTGCTCTTCAATTGGACCTTGGGAGCTCAGTCTGTT
Source organism: Myodes glareolus (assembly GCF_982192425.1). Taxonomy (NCBI): domain Eukaryota; kingdom Metazoa; phylum Chordata; class Mammalia; order Rodentia; family Cricetidae; genus Myodes; species Myodes glareolus. Next base: position 55,204,528 of record NC_142044.1, read on the forward strand.
GCTCTGATGAGGGTCTCTGTCTCTATCTCCATCCGTCGCCAGACAAAGATTCTATGGTGATATTCGAGATAATCATCAGTGTGTTAGTGGGGCAAGGCCAATTCAAACACCCTCTACTCTGCTGCCCAAGGGCCTAGCTGGGGACACCCCCGTGGACACCTGGGATCCCCTCTAGAGCCAAGTCTCTTGCCATCCCTAAAATGACTCCCTTAATGTAGATATCTTCTTCCCTGCTCCTATATCCACCCTTCCTCCATCTCCACCCTCCCACTCCCCCAAGCTCTCTCCAATCTTTCCCTTCTCCCTTCTCTCTCTCCCCTCCCCTTCCCCCAGTTCCACCCCACCCCTACTTCCACCCTCATGCTCCTAACTTTTGCCCAGCAATCTTGTTTCTTCCAATTTCCAAGAGGATCTATATATGTTTTTCTTTGGGTTCACCTTGTTATGTGGCTTCTTTAGGCTTAATATTCTTTGTTTATGGCAAAGTCCACTAATGAGTGAGTGCATAGCATATTCATCTTTTTGGGTCTGGGTTATCTCACTCAGGATAGAGCTCTTTTAAATAATTAAAAATCAATAGTAACTTTTTGGTAACCTGTGAAATACGTGATCCAGTGTGTGGGGACTGTCCGGTTAAACACCCATGTTTGCTGAAATGTTTTCTAGATGGAAGAAAAGGTGGCAAGACAATGTACTCAAGTCATAAACGAGACTCTATGAAAGCTTAGCATCTTCAGAAACAAAATTACTTAATTGCTAACCTAGAAAGAAAGGGGAATGATGACTGGGGGAGGTAGAGAGAAACATGGGAAACAGTCCAGCCCAGTGTCATTTGAAAATCCAGCATCAGGATGTGGGACCGCCTGAAGCCCCTGAGTTTTCTTTCTCTAAAGCAAGAAGATTGATGATGTGTTTCCAAGTACTATGGTTTACAAGTGACTGAAGGGTGCCCCCAAAGATTTACCTGTTAGAAGTTTAGTTTCCTGTGTGAACAGGTGGAGGAAACTTGTGAAGTGAAGCTGATAGGATGAGTCGTGTCGCAGGCAACACTCAGACGTGATTTAATGAAAGTCTAGCAGAGAAAGTATATTCTCCTGAGAATGTGTTGTTACAAAGTACTGAGATTTTCTGTACCTGGTTGGTTCCTATTCTGCTTGTTTGGCATGTCCTCATGCAGCCAACAGGAGGATTAAAATAGATGAGCATGCCTTAGACCCAGTCCTCAAAACTAGAAGACAAAGGAACCGCTTTTTTTGTATAAAGTAACCAATATCCGATATTCTATAAAAGTGAAGACAACAACAGGTTAAGGAGTAAGACATGGCTCAGTCAGAAATCTGTCTGCACAGACACGAGGTTGTAAGTTCAGATCCCTCCCATCCACATAAAATCTGGGCCGGGGGATATGTGTGATGGGGGGGGGGGCAGATCCCTAGAACTTACTGACCAGTATAGTTGAATCAATGAGCTTCAGATTCAGTGTGGACCCTTGTCTCAAAAAATAAGATGAGAGCAACTGAAGAATATACCCAACATTAACCTCTGGTCTCCAGATGCATGAACACACATGCATGCACACGTGCATGCACGTGTGCCCATGCACACACCCACCAATGAGCTCTGTTATCAAGGAAGGACAGATGATTTGAACCCTAAGCTTTAGGATTATAACAGTCTTGGTTTTCATTCAAGTTACATAAGGAACTTCAAGATACAAAGATAGATTGTCTGGAAGAATCTGGAAAGCTGTAGAAGATAAACTAGGTTCTGCGTACACAGGGTACCCTCTGAGACTCCTGAAGATGCTAAGAAAGATATGAGCTTCATAGAAATCCCAGTGTCTAGGCAAGAAAAAAAATGAGAATGAGGGCAGGGATTCGGCTTGGGGAAAAAAAAAAGCTGCGAAGGGACCTGAACATATGATCCAAGCTGCTGCAATTTTCTAAATGCCTTTTCACATGCAAGCTAGAAATGTGCAACGGAGCGAGCCGTTGAAGCTCCATATGCCTCTTCTGGCGAACGCAGGAACGCAGCTTTCAGAAATAGAAAAGAACATTCAGAAATTGGAAAGCATGCCTTGGCCTGCAATCTGGGATGTATTTCAGCCTTCTCACACAGCCACCTTTCAGCTAGCCGTTACCAGACTTAGCCGCGGAAGTATTTCTGTTCCTCGGTGCTTCATCGGATCTGCTGGATCAGATTCTATGGCTAAGAATATACTGGGTTTTCAATCGCCTCCACGAATAGACTTATGTGCCCCAGGATTCCGCTATTCCAGGAAGCTGCTATGAACAAACTCTGCATTCCAAATGCTTATGAGACACTATAAATCATTTTGCCTCGCAACAAACATCAATTAACTGTAGTTCGCACACCACAATTCATGAAACTGATTGATTTTAGGGGGCAGTATAGCTCCGCACCACCTACATTTAGAGATGTTGGGAAAAATTACCCATTAAATTAACATTAGCTTAAGAAAAATGGAAACTTCTGGTACGATTACAGTTTTGCTGTTTTGACTGAAGGAAAGGAAAAATAAAATGGCCTTTGTTCCAGAAGATGTGACTTAAACAGTTCTATTCTGCATGAAATTGAGAAATCGACGGCATTCTCAGCTTGATGGATGGAATGTGTGAGATCTTAGCTGTGCTTCATTAGGTTCTGGTGAACGAGTGGTAAATTTTCCCTATTTATACATTTTCTGTCAGGAGATCATAAACATGGCCTGCCTTGCACATGTTTTTACTGCTGAGTTTGTTTGTTTGTTTGTAAGTTAGCTGCAGCCTTGACAAGAACTTACCCACAGAGTCAATAAAGACCCTGGTTTCCAAATATCGAAGTCGAAATTTAGAACAAGGAAATGACCCACTTTCTACTGCCTCTAGTGCTGCGAATCCATCCCACTTTTCAGGTTAGAATTTCCCAGCATTGAAAATAAGCACGTCCCAGTGCTTTTAAGCTTCCTAATACAATGCTTTCCATGTACTGAAAATGAAGCAGTTCTTAAACCAAACATTTGCTTCCTATTCAATTCTAGCAGAATAATCTAGAGCAGCAATTTTCAGCCTGTGGTTCATGATCCTTCCAGAATCAAATGGCCTTTTCGTAGCGGATGCTTAGGGCCATCGGAAAACACAGATAATTACATTATGATTCATAACAGTAGCAAAACTACAGTATGAAGTACCAACAAAAATAATTTTATGGTTGTGGGTCACTACAACATGAGGAATTGTACTAAAGGGTCACAGCATTAGGAATGTTGAGAACCACTTATCCAGAGTAAAGATAACTTCACTTGTATTTTATGTTTAGAAAAAATATTAGAGCAGGCAACCTACCTACACTGGTCTTCTAAGCCCACCTGCAAAATAAATGAGCATTTGACTGTCTATAGGACTTCCAACTTCATCAAGAAATTTGTTTTTTTTTGTTTTGTTTGTTTCTTGTTGAAGGGCACAGGTCAAAGACTCCCAGGCTAACTCCAAAATATACCAATTATATTTTCTTTATTATAAGGGGCAAACTCACGAAACAGGAATGAGAATTCCAACCTCAGCTGTGTGGCACAGGAACCACAGAGCAAGAGAGAGAGGACCCTAGGCAGGCTGGTGGTTTTCTCTGGGGAGCCAAAAGATCACGCCCTAACCTGGTCCAGCCTCTTAAAGATCATTGGCTGGCAGAGATTCTCCATCAGATTCTTTGTTTGTTTATCTGATTGGTTGGTTCATTTTCTTCAAGACAGGCTTTCTCTGTGTAATAGTCCTGGCTGTCCTGAAACTCATTCTGTAGTCCAACCTGGCCTCAAACTCATAGAAATCCACCTGCCTCTGGCTCCCAAGTACTGAAATTAAAGGCATGCACTACCACCAAACAGCTACATTTTTTTTTATTTTAAATTTTCACTCTTTGTGTGTATGTCTTTCCCATATCCATGTTTGCCCAAAACTTATGTACAGTGCCCATAGAGGCCAGAAGAGGGAATCAGGTCCCCTGAAACCAGAATTATAGATGGCTATGAGCCACCATTTGGGTGCTTGGACTTGAACCCAGGTCCTCTGAAGCAGTCATCAGTGCTCTCAAACACTGAGCCATTTCTCTAGCCTCTGAAGTTAAATTTGACACATTTTGTGGTGTCATAGTTTTTGAAGTGCTTAACAACTAATATACCACTCATAATCTCCTAAAAGAACTTAATAACCACAATGTGTTGAGAGAGAGATTGATTCATCCTATGACTGTAAGCAGTATGCTATTGCTTTATGAGGAGGGAGGACAGACCAGAGCAGTGTAGAAATAAAGTTACACATAACTAATCAATCAGTTCAGGGAGATGTGTTGTTCATCTGTAGGCGAGCGAGCTCCATGGTCTGGGCTAAGAGATAGTATCATGGATGTGCAGACCCATTAGAAAGAACTTCAAGTGGTCCATTTGAACCCCTCATATAAATAGAGGCTCTTTGGCTTCTGTAGGTGTCTTCTTCAGAGCTGTGAGTTTTCCTGTAAAATAGAGGAAGTTCTGCAGAACTTCCCTGTGGAAAATGGAGTACTTTATTGGATCATGGCTGTTTAAAATAACCTGATCAACTGAGCAGGACTGTAGAGTCAGTACCTGCTGATGCCATCCACTGCACAGGACAACCTTTGTGCCACACAATGAGACAACCCCCGGCAACCGTCTACACATGCGACTCCCTGAAGATTGCTTTCTTCTGTATCCATATGTATCAGTCAGATTTTACCCATACAGCAACATTGTTAAAATTTGGGATTGTGATAACTGTGACTGTCTTTTTATTCTCTGTCCTAGAAATCCAAGGGTAGGATTCAGACCCAGCCTAAATGTTTCCTGCTTCGTGTTATTTTCTCAAAGCTCTAAAGAGAGTAAATGGAGTCTCTTTCAAAAATTCATAATGCTGTCTGGGTCTCTCTTATTCAACTTTTCCTAGGTATTTTGCATTCTAATAGAATGTGTGCCAAGTTCTCTGCTCTATGTAAGCCTTGCTTCCTTCCCTCATTGCAGCCCTGGCTCCCTAGAACAGTGTTTTGGCAGTTATGTTCACGTTCAAAATCAGCCTCATGTGGAGCTAGTTCCTGTGAGTCTGAGGGCTACCGCACTGGCTGCAGTCAGTCTGTATGAGTGTGTAGCTTTTTCTCCCTGTTGGTGGTAAGGAAGCCCTTTTGAATTCACTTTTTATATTTTTGGTATTAACCATAAGCAAACTAATTGGCTATATTAAAGACTCCTTGAGTAAAATATCTACTTCTCATACATATGAAGTAAGTATTATATGTATGTGTGTGTGTATATATATACATATATATATATGAAGTAGATAATATATATAGTATATATATAATGTGTATATATTACTGAATATTTCACACAGGGCTTTTTTAAAAATTGATATTCAGTGTTTGCAAAACAGAATTGTTAAGTCAGGAATGCCCATAAAACTCAGATGGAGTCACTCGACTGCTGAACATGCAATTCTTATATATATTTCTCATAGGAAGTTAATGTACCAAGAAAGCTTCATTAAGTTTCCATTATCCTTTAACTATAAAAAGGTATTGACATGCTTTAGAAGTCATTGATCATTAGTCACAAGATGCTGCTAATCTCTACCTGAGTTAAACAGATGAGGCTGCCCATGTGCAGAGCAAGCCTTCGCTCAGTCAATCCTTCAGAGTAGTTTGGACTGCCCTAAAGATGGGTACACAGTGACCGAGGCAGGACCCAGCCTGAATCCCAACCTCTGAATAAAACTCAAAATATTGACTGCTGTGGACTATGACAAAACAAGAAGAGAAATATGAATTTTCGGAAGGCTTGTTTTTTTTGATATACAGATAATGTCACAAAAATTGATGAATACAACTAACAATCAGTAATTTTGACCAACTTTTCGGGAATTCACCACATAAGAAAGTAAAGAATAATAGTAATTCATCAGGGGCATTGGTATTAGCTAGGACAATTGTCTGGATATATAATTATTTAAGACCTGTCCTCCACCAGGTTCTAGACATCCCTCACCTTCCTCAAGGCCAACATAAAAGAATAGAGTAGGTGACCTCTGAGTGACAGAGAACAGTTCCAGAGACAGAAACGGAAGTCTCCCTAGCAAATACATGTAATAACTAAGCAAGTCATTTCCCCCATTGCAAAATCTTTAGCAACTTGCAGTAATCTGTGAAATCACAAATCAGGAGTGATTGGCATGTGTTCTAAGTGCTGCAACCGAAAGTACGTATTTCTCAAACCATGCTTGCTCTTCCTCTCAAGTGTCAAACTGGAAAACTGTATGATTTTGAATTTGGTCGATGCTGTGTTCCCTGCTGGAAATGCCCGTTAGTCTGGGACACCCACTTCCCCTGGAGGGCTTTCCCAAGCTCCTGTAAGCCTGTGCTATCTCGTATCACCTTGCTCAGAGTTCTGATGCCTACCTTGATGACAGCTACCCGGGTTGTTTGTTCTCACTTGGTGATCTCTGACAGAAGAAGCCCAACATTGGAATCTCTTTTTCAACAATTTACTCATTGTGGATATAAATGACTTAATCACAAATCATCAAACAGCAATTCACAGCACTTTTTAGGGTGCAGTGTACACAAAAGGTGTGCAGAACCACACAGAGGAGAATCGAATGCTGTCTGTGACTCCTCTGCTAATTCAGACACAAGCCTAAAGATAAATTGTAGATAACGGAGCAAAGATAATGGTATCAAAGTTAAGTGTGTTTCTTCTTCCTGATCATCAAGAGGCATGTGAGAGCAGGTGAGATGGTTCAGGGCTTAAGGGCGTTTGCTACCAAACCTGATTACATGAGTTCAAACCCCTGGGTTCAAACGGTGAAAGACATTTGACTCCTGCGAGTTGTCCTTTGACTTCTCTTTGGCTGACATTAGTGTCACCACAGCTCCGGGAACAGAGGACAAGCAGGACTCTTGATCATGAAGGGAGGATCTGCATCCTCCAGAATGTCATGAGAACAGAATTCAGCTACTTCCAGAAGCTGCTACTGTGTCTTTGACTTGTCATAACTGCAGGAGTCACCCAGAACAGCCAAGCGGTCTGTGTCCGCACAGCCTAGGATGGAAACAGGTCAGCCAGCAGAGCTTGAAGAATCCCCACAATGCTGGCTAGAGAGGAGCCTCCTGTTAGACAGAAGGGATTAGACCAGATGCCATACGCTCACGAACACTTTCAGTGACCCAACTGCCATTGCAGAAATACAGCAGGGCAAGATAATTAGTACCATGCTCATTTTTCTCTCTGCCTGCAGAAAACAAAAAAAAATAGAACTTGAGTCACATGTGTTGGTCAAGTGACACTCAAGAGCCCAAGTTTGGCTGATAGAAGGCCACCTGGACTGGCTTGCCAGTTCCCATTTTGATGTCTGTCACTCATGGAAACACGAGTTCCATTTAGCAGTACCTATGGAAGCCCCAGACTAGCTATAAGAACAGAAAGAGAAAATCCTAAAGACAACTGTGTCCGTTCAGAATGAAAAAGGGGCACCCTTTGTCTTCATTTGTCTTATGTGTTGCTACTTCACTTCTAAAACGAAAAACACTTTGTTTTTTTCCAACAGACTTTACAGGTTAAAATCTGTTTGGTTTTATTTTCTATTATTTTATTATAGAAATAATAATTTCTATTATTTTATTTTCTAGTTTTGATTTAGTTTTTGCTTTTTGACAAATCTCCCTCTATAGCTCATGCTGACTTCAAACTCCTTATAGCCCAAGCTGGCTTCCAGCTCTTCACAATTCTTCATTTCCAGCCTCCCTTCCAAGGGCTGATGTGATAGGCAAAAGCTATCACACCAGCTTACATATGAATATGCATGAAGAAATCTAGCCACATCCTACCTTATGTACTCTTCTTTAGATTCACGTGACTCATGAATTCAGTAAGTGCAGGCATACACGACAGTGGAGGTTTGTGAGCTCGTGAAACCATTTATAAGCCTTTGGATTAAACTTCGTTGTTTTTTAAAAGAGAAGGTTCCAGTGCCCCTTGGGGTTCTTAGTGAGTGTGAAGCGGTGTGTGTCTTACCCTAGAACCTTGCTTCACGATCATTGAGAGCATAGGAGTTACCCGTGGTTTGATCTCTTCGAAGTAATGCAGACACACCTTACCCCTACGCTAGCGGAGAAGTTATAGAATGTTTAAACTTGACCCTCCTTGGTCCCAGGACTGCAATCTTGCATTGTATCTGAACAGCTGCAGACCTAACTGTCCCCGCTCCTCTCCCTCCTCCAATTCATTGTCCTGGTATAGGTGAAGAATGGGGATAGGCGTGAAACGGGTTTGCCCAAAGTGTCTTAATTCCCTCCGATATGTTAGGTGTGGGATCTCACCAGCTGATTCTGATGCAATTTAAGTTACAAGACCACAACGTTTTTTGCGAAACAACGGGTGTGTTCAGTAATCTTCTAACAGGCCCTGGTTTCAGTACATTGTTTTCCTCCTTGTCCAGCACAACTGTCTGATAAAAATCCCTAATTATTAAGCATCTGATAATACTATCTAGCCCGTTTTAATTACAGCATGCGCGTGCCGTGTTTTATTACATTTCATGCTAGAATGAGCCTAGCCAGGATCTTTAATAAGGCCATATTAAATCCAGGCTAGAGGTTAAAACTCAGGAGGCCGTCTTGATTCTCCGCCTGTTGTGTCTGGAATCTCATCAGAAAAACCCCAAACTTCATTAAAGACGGCCAAATGTGGGCCCTCCTATATTGCCATTTACTTTAAGGGCTATCACTCAGGGACAATTATTGGTGTGCTCCTCATGATCCTGTTATATTAAGGCAATTTCTACATCCAGGTTAGGCATTAATACTGCCATTATCTCCAACACAAATCCCCTGACAGTTGGAGAAGCAGGAGAAATTACAGGCGGATTAATCTCTAGTGCCCGTCTAAAAAGAAAACCTTTCCCCAGAGAGTAGAGAAGGGTATGTTGAACTCAGTTAAGCTGTGTTAGTTGTAATGAAAAAGAGCCCCCTGTGTCCAACTCTGCTGGCCATGTCAGAGGATCCTTTTTTCAACTTGTCAATATCCCTCTTGGGCTTCCCTCCAACCACTTCAGGTACGCTTCTTTGAGTTCTATGATATCTTTAAATAATTATGTTTGCACTAGAAAACAAATTAAAAAACAACTGAGCTTTCCAAGTATGAAGACCGGAGAAAGTAATCCATTTCACCAAAAATACGGAGTGGGAGGGTTGCGGGGGATAGCCTTGTGATTTCACAAATGCTTTATATCATGAGTCTTGCAGTGTGAGCTATACTGTGGAGAAAGGCAGATCACAGAATAAGGACAAAGAATCTCACTATGCACAAAGGAAAGAAGAAGAGCGGATGAGGCTTGGCAGGTCATTCCCAGAACACCCTGCTTTGCCTGATAAGAAACCATTGACAGGGGCTTGATGCAGCTGTTGACTTACCTCTGCGCTTGCTGCAGAGTCTCTGGGTTTTGCAGGAAGGACCGATAAGAAACACAATGAATAACTAACAAAGCCCCTTTGATGAATGCAGTCATTTGCATCACAGCACAAAATAGCTTCGCTCCTGATGGGAGCCGCACAGACCTAGCCACAAACACGGCTTGCATCTTTTCAATGACATATAAGGGCAGTGGTGGACAGGGTGAGAGTTTGGAGCGTAAGATGCTTCTGCTGAGCTCATCCGACTAGCGCACAACACAGTGTTGAAACCAGGAATGAGTTCCTTGTGGTATTGACTTTAGCAACTAATGAGGCTTTGGTGGTTTTGAGGGAAAATGTTTGTAATTAAATAATATGTTGTTTCATGACACATTGTACTTGAAATTGATATGGCCTTCACAAAGACGTGTTAAGGAATAATTTCTAAGAGAATGGTTTGCCTCAGTGCATCAGAAACTAGTTCCCTGAACTTTGTCCTCCCCTATAAAGTAGAAGGAGGCAGAGACAGGAACTTGCTGAGTTCCATCCTCCTTTTGAATCTGTCACTGGCATGTCTTTGCTCTTTTGCTAGAATACAGTGGAGATTAGCAGGTTGAATATAAGAGCTCTTACCCACGAACCAGAAACACAAAATTGGGAGCCGGAGCTGACTGAGGCCTCTCCTTCCTTTTCACCTACTGCCTGATGATAATTGATGACTCCCAAGTTATAATGTAGGAAGCCCCAGGGAGGCTCAGGACATTTTGGAGCAAGAAAAAGCTAATCCCAAGCGGGAAATCTCTTACTCGTCAAGGCGTCCCTAGGTTATGATGTGTTTTCTGTCCTGGGGACAAAGTAGCTGCTATTTTGACTGGAAGGCACTCTCGGCTTTAGATCCTGTAGCTGTGTGTGGTGGCTGTGGTGCTGAGTACCGTCTAGACACCGGACATTGGGCTTTGTTCATGGAAACGAGAGAACAGCAACTGAGCTTCGGGCTCCACACTCCTCCCCCGGTTTAGGAGGAACAGCATGTAAACCATGTACAGTCTATTGTGCCTGGGGCTTTAACTGACTGGGGAGGGTACAATGCCCCTAGTGCACATGAATGAAATGCAAAAGCAATTCTTGGATAAAGACAGGCTCCCCACTTCACTCTTGTTTAAAATGAGTGGCTGCATTTCAAGGAGCACTGGACAACAATGTCCAGGCATTTACTGAGGGCTGTCTGTCCTTCCAAAGGATTCTCTGAATATTGTTGCTCCGCATACTGGGCTCCAAATATTGAGTTGAATATGAACTAACTTAGCATAAAGACATATACTCCTTACTACAGGTCAATCAGAAGGGAAACCAGTAGGAAAACCAACATTTCAGTTTCCTTTGTTTAAAATGTACTTCTTTGTTTGCTTCCATTACACACTCCACATATATGTCCACCTGCAATTACTCATTTATGTCCACCCATTACATATATACATCTACCCACCACACCTATAGATCCACCTACTACATGTATATATTCATCCACTACACATATATGCCCATTCATTACACATATATGTCTACCCACTACACATATACACTTACCCATTATACACATACATATGTGTGTGTGACACACATATATCTACCCACTACAAATATACTCATTTAGATAATAGTCATATTTTCCTATAAAAATTCTCGGCTTGAGTTGTAGGAACTTGACTGAAAGTTCTTTAGTTTTCCAGATCTTCCCCTCACAGACTTAGACTAATCTTTGCATAAATACATAAAACAGAAACAAAATGCTCTCCAGCTTCCCTTTTTATCCAAAACAACTAATAGAAATATCAGAAATCAATTTGTCACAAACAATGAATCACATTTTCTCCCTCCCCTTTGCCTTCATCTGGGATTGTTGCCCAAGCCTGTCCTTCACAGGCTTCTTTCTTTTCATGGAGACATTGAAGCTTGCAGTCTCCTGAATGTCAGAGCAATGCGCAGGGAAATGCATTATCTTTAGAACTGGAAACATCACACAGAAAACTCTTTCCTCCTAAATACTCCATAGAATCATTTTGCCTAAGTAGCTACCTAAAGATTAATGTCACTGATTAAGGTTATGATTGAGTTCTAGAAGAATTACTACACTTAATGGAAGAACAAGGTGATTTTATTAAAAACAAATGTGTACACTAAGGACTTCCACATACCCTGCTGCTGCTGGCTTCCTGTGTGTGCCTCTCATTCTGTATGTGTTGTTGCTGTTGGCTTCCTATGTGTGCCTCTTATTCTGTATGTGTGTCATTATTTTCTAAACTCAAACTTGGCCTTGAGTAGACAGAACATCTAGTGAAGTTTAACAACAGCTTGTATTGCTGTACTTCCCCAGAGTGCCACTCATCATTTCTAAATGGTTGTTGTTGTTGTTGTTGTTGTTGTTGTTGTTGTTGTTGTTGCTTAATTTTTGGAGTTGGATTTTCCCAAACACCAATCTGTCCAATTTCATTTCTTGCCTTAAATCTGTGTGGCCCCAGTCTCAAGATCAGGAACTTCAGAAATAAGACTATGGCTTAACAAAGGCTATTAAATACACTCAGAGATGAGTCTCTAATTCTGCCTAGTGAAGATACTCTAATTCCCTTGTTTTTATTACTTAAAGGCTTTTAAAAAGTTGTTTGTAGTTTCTGCTGTGCTTTACAGATGTTTGTCAAAAAAATCTATTGATTTCTTTAAGATTTGTGATTTCAATTGAGATTCATACCTATAAACTTTTGGTGAGTTACGTACTCTTGATAAATTTATGATAAGGGTGACAAGAATTTGTAGAGATTGAGTGAAGTCCTGAGTGAATGTATGTTGTTGGCATAGGCATGACCATGTCAAGGAGCCCAACATCTCAGCCCCATAGGAATGACAAAGCCTTCCCCTGGTTTAAGTGTGCAGAAAACGTCCACCATCAATGTTTCATATTTACAGCGTGAAGACTCTTCCGTATAGATACCGCTTCTACAGAGATTAGCTAATGTACTGTTCGCCTGTACTATGTGGACTACGGTAATACAGCACCTGCACTATGAGACAGGTTCACAAATCGGGCAAGGGCCTGGAGATTTAAACACACAAAGACACACAGACAGAGAGTCAGGTCAATCCTTGAAATAAGAACGCCCCCTTTATTGTGTTCAGGGGCAACTTACATAGTGATCTGGCCATGCCCCCGCTCTCAGGATCTTTCAGCTGCAGGTCCACCAGAAACTACTCCCCTGCCATCAGGGTCTCGTGCTCAGAGCAGCTGCAGGCTGCTGCTCAGAGCAGAAGAGCAGAGGAAAAGAAGTTGCTTACACCGGCACAGGAAATTCAGGGCCTGGGGGTCTAAACCTTCCTATTTGGTCCAGCTGTGTACCACAAGCCCTACCTCCTTGCTTATCTGTATATAATAACACTGCCTCCCTATTCAACTGTATTTGATCAACACTCTAGACTTCTGGGGTTCCATGTCTTTTGCATTAGAGAGCCAAGTCCATTAAATCCCATCTTTTCTGCGTTCCTCTCCGTGTTCTTCATCCCCTGGCACCTCAGTCAGGTCAATTCCCAAAGTCATTCAGGACTCAAGCAAGAACATTCAGACATTAATAGTGAGACAATAATAGCTCTCTTTCCATCTGAGTCAGGACCAGTCTTCCACCCCTCTACCCCATCTTCCCAGTTTCCTGGTCCTGTGTTTCCAGCATACAGAACAGTAAAGCAGGGGTAAATGTACTGGCTCTTCTTGTGCAGGCTACAAGCAATGCTACTCTGCTCTTATTCTTTGGTAAGAATGAGCCATAGGGTGACATTTCAGACAGTGCAGGTCAAGGATACGGCTTGGAAACACCTTCAGTCTAAACAGTACACTAGAACCGAGTTTTGGTATGTAACTAGAAGTCTAGCATAGGCTTAGCCATTTTGGAAAACTGGGGAACGTTATCAGTCATGCATGCACGAGAGAGAGAGAGAGAGAGAGAGAGAGAGAGAGAGAGAGAGAAAGAGAGAGGGAATCCTACAGGGAAAACATCATTCCATTCCACTAATTCACAGGTTATTAATGACACTCCTGATTGAGCTGGTCATATTTATCTAACTGTGAGTGGGATTTCAGCAACAGTCATGGTATGTGCAGAGCCAAGGTAGCAGAACCTTTCTTGGTGACAAGGTGACCTGTTTGGCAGCCTGAATCAAGCAACTCAGATTTTCTAAAACCGTGTGAAGGGCCAGAGGGCCAGAGTGACTTGGGAGGCAGTACTGCCGAGCTCCTTTCCCTCCCACTCTCCTTGGAGGTCTCGAGAGTTGGTTGCTGATGGATTTGTGCTGTTTCTAGTGCCATCTCAAGGGTGAAATGCATGAGGCAGTCAATTCCAGAGCTGAAGTATGCGAGGAGAGCTAGTTCGCCCTCGGGACGGTTTGTGTTTTACTTGGGCAGAGAGGAGGATTGTATCTATTGTTCGCTATTCGACTCGCTGCTTTGTAGCTAGTGGGTATTTAGGAAACACTGATGGATTTAAATTGAGCACCAATGATGCTGGTGACAATGACTGTCTCAGTTTTTGTACAGAAACTCAGAAACGGTTTTTGAATTAGTGAATATATACTGAAATTACTTCAGCTGTTATGATGAACTGTTGTGACAAAACCATTATTAGAATGATAATCATACACTTAAATTATTGACAAAAGGATGCTGGAAACAATATTCCATTAAAACAGAGCACAAGTCTACAGCCATACGACTGCAAATGGACCTGATGTTCTCTAATACAAAACATACCCCCTTTCATGATGGTTTCTTTTTAGAGATCAGTCTGCTATTTTAAAATTGTATTTTAATACATTAAGATTCCTTAGATCATGAATGATTATATTTCTAATTATCTGGAATGCAATGGATAAGTGACAAATAATATAAAGTTAGATCAAATAATAAGCACATGAGTGTTAAACATTCTGAATGGCTTAAAGGATCTAATTCTATTTGAAGTATTTCATTTCACATAATGGTATTTGTTGGCTGGCAGTGAGCAAAGAGAATAGGTACTTTTGTGGATATACATCTTGGCTCAGATATGTTTTATTCGTTTTTAAGTGTTTTTAGAAAGAAGTGTTTTGAGCTCCCACAACCCTTCTCCTACAACTGTGTTAGTGAGCATGCAGTCAGACCCCACTGAGTTTTAAATAATGGACACCATTCTACAGATTTCCCACGTATTAATGTATTTACTCTTCTCAGAAGAGATATGAGGTGGTAGATACATTTCTTCCTTTGTAACTGGGAAAACAATTAAGTATATAGCCAGCAATAGCTAAACAAGATGCCCATGCTAACCACCCACTAAATGGTAGAAGAAGATTAGAATGAAGGAACTAAGCAGTAGAGGTTGTTGAGCATTGGTCCACACAGAAGCAACAAGAGTGTTGCCTTTAAAGTATGGAAGTGAGCACGCGGTCCCCAGCAAATGAAGGGAATGTCTATGTGCCCTTCATACTGCAGAGAGAATGGCCATCAATGGTAGCCATTATTTCTTTAGAGTTCAGAAGGTTTTACTTGTTTTCATAAGATTCTCAAAACAGGGAAAGGAAAAAGGAAGCTTGAGGTTACTGTCATCCACATTCCATAAGTTACTTAGCTAAAATACAACTTACCTTGTGTGTTTTATTTTGTTTTCTAGTAAGACAGCCTAGACAACAGGAGGTGAAATATGACTAAATGACCACAGGAAATACTCTCCTTTGATGCCCTGAAACTGGTCACAAGTTGGCAATCTCACGTGACTCAACGTGATAACTGAGTGCCCAGCATTTCCTGAGCTGCAGTCATCTACCATGTCTTTTGCTGGGAGCTGCTCATGCTCCGCCAATGCGGACACAAGTCTGTTCCTTTGTTTGCTATCTTTAGTCATACCTGAACCGTGGTCCAGGCTCATGTCCTGTTCCTAATGCACCAGTCTGCTGGGATCTGTGAATCTCACCTACTGCTAAATGGCCACGTTAGAAATACCCTGTAATGATGTCTTTCAAAGTGACAAAATAGTACAATTGTAGGGATAGTTTCTGACACTCTTGTTGTTTAGGCAGAGACTTCACTGAGGAAGGGTAAACCGTAAGGGGAGATTAGGACTTAGGGAGGGGCAAAAACAGTGAGGTATGGAGGCTTAGGATATGGCTGAATGAAAAGAACAATCCAGAGGCGCCCAATGTGTGAGAGGCTAAGTGTCTATCCAATCACGGTGAAGACTCCAGGCAGTGGGAGATTAAAGGGATTCATTAAAGGGCTTTGTGTCAAGCCCTTGGTGTCGGGTAGAGAACTGAGAGTCACAGTTCATCGTAGCCACTGTATGCCCAGCTCCTCCCAAGTGCCAGGTGCTTGCTTACACCTTTCCAGTTCTGCCAAATGGGAGAAATTAATTTATCAGATGTAGCAAGAGTAAGTGTCTCATCAAAGGCTAAATTTTAAAATTACTTTTAAGTAACCTCTTTTCAATCACTTACTAAGAAATAAGCTCAGACCTAAGTACTTAATAAAGCTTAGCACGTTGAAATTACCCAGCAAATCAGTGAGGGGCCCACTATTATTATTGTTTCCTTGAGAGCGAAGTGAGGCTACTCATGAGCCAATTACCTCGCTCAAGGCCTCATGGTAAGTAGATGTGAAGATGAGATGCATGGAAAATCCCTCTACAGAATCTGCCTTCTCATGCACTTAGGTAATAGCTATAAAAATGCCTGGCAGAGGGGACTGGCCCCAGAGATACAATGTAAGTCCCTGTTGCTGAAGACACCCTTCACCTCAGACCCAGGGCCCAGAGACCCCTGAAAGCTTTCTCCCGGAAGACTAGCTTTTATGGTACCAGAAGGTTCCATGAGAGCTTTCAAAGGAGAGATGCAACTGGCAGTCCTACCCAGCTCTGACACCTATGGACCACATCAAAAGATAGCATGGCACAATAACCTTAAGGATGTAGCAGAGGTATGCAGTCCTTGGCAGTAACAACAGCTTTCTAATTAGACCTAAGACCTGCTCAACATGAGGGAAACTATGCCTGGTACTGGAAACCTCGCCAACTACCCAGGGCTAGTGAAGTCATGGATCTTGGAGGAGAAGAACTTCCAACACTTGACTAACACAGCGTAATTCCTAATTACATTCTAAACATTTGTCCTTATACCTGCAGATAAGGGTAGTCCTCACCTCATAACAAGGAACTACCTCTTTGCAAGAAATGAAGACCATTACAGTAAACCACCACCAAGCAAACTCCAGAGTTGTGGGGGACAATCCCAATTGGTACATCTATAACCCAATTGCTACACCTATAGCTCAGGGATCATTGCAGGCGAGGAGGCAGGAAAGATTCGAAGAGCCATTGGAGCAGGGAGTAATTGGATATGAGATTATGTCGTCTAAAAATGTCAGAAACAACACCTATAAAGTCTCACCATCAGGACTGACTAAACAGGAGCTGAACCAGGACTCCAGCAACCATGCTAAAGTAGGGGAGAAAGACACCAACAGACACGCTAACAGGAAAGAGGGAAAGCTTGTGAGGCCTCGACCTTACACAAAGAGCTACAGGATGCTAAGGAATGTTGCTAGTGGAAGAAATAGTCTTCCTCAGTAAAAAGTACCCCAGTTGATTATCCAGTATCAAATGCTCAGTTCAGAAAACATGTACATATAAGTAACATTATATTTACTGAGCAGGTTGTTTATATGATAATATGTATATGCTTATATATATATGTGTGTGTGTGTGTGTATGTATATGCATGGGTTTGTGTGTGCATTTAACAACAATTAAAGAAAAGGATGCTATAAATGTGAATGAGAGCAACATGTGAGAGTTGAGAGGAAAAGCAATGGGGAAATTGATGTAATTATATAGCAATCTTAAAAATATTTTTAAGATTGAGATACGAGGGACACTAAGAACTATGAATTGAACAATTACCAGAATGACTTGAGTTAGTAAATACTTCAGTAGAAACTCACATAGGGAATCATGACTAAAATTTTAATCTGAGATACCCAAGACCTGAATTAGAGCAGCATTCTTGAAGGGGGAAAGTTAGAAATCTTCTTAAGGCTAATAGATGTAGGAGCAAGTAGATGTGGAAGTAAGTGTGAAGGAACTAAATACTCCTTTAAGAGTACACTTCTGAGAATCTAGAGTCACAAGGCCAGGATCTGGAATAGAAGATGCACTTTGAGGAAAATTTTGTACCTAATGTGGGAGCACACAAGTAGCAGTATCCAATGAGCCACTGGACATGAATACTTGGAATGCCCATTGTGAGTTGGATATCCTTATACTGGATGTTTATGGTGTGTTTCTGTGTCTATTGTCTTTGGTCATGATCTCTAAACTCTGGTTTCCTTTGGAATTCTCAGCACTAATGCAGGACTATGGTGCCTATTAGATGTTCGGTAAACAGGACTGACTGAAAATTACTCAGCTGCCATCGGCAGGTGTGGTCTTGAGTCTCTTAGGAAGATTGGGGAAATGAGCTCCCGGCATCGATTTTTCTCTTTGTTCGGGAGACTGAGCTTTCAACTACATCTTCTCCTAATAGAATCTGGAATTTCCATCCCGAGAAACTGCTGCGTGAAATAAATCACCAGATGCTTAGCAAAATATTACCTTAGAATTCTCTTAATGGTTTAGTGACTGGAATCAATATGTGTCTATTACTTCTGTGTCTTTAATTGTTTTTATCTGGAACACTTGATAGCGTGGCTGTAAGTGGCATGGAGAGACACATTCTTCACCGTTTTAAATGGCACTGTGGGGAAGTTCTCATGAGAACACTTATGTGTGGAGAATGATTTCTAAGCCTTGATGATGAAGAGCAGCTTGACCCTACTTCACAAGGCTCTAAACCACTCCAAAAGGAGCATGTTGATGGCATATTCATAGTTCAAGTTTGGTTTGTTGATCCTCATTATTCGAGGCATGTTTATTTGTTGGCTACAGTGTTTGGGATATATTTTAAAGGTGGTATTTCTGTATATGCCTGAAACGATATTTCCAGAGCTTTTTGTGATTATCCTGCTTGCTTTCTCTGCCCCATGTTATTTTGATTTATGACACTTGCTACTTGATGGCACAAACAATAGTTCCTTACTTGAAAGATTTTAGCTGTGAGAAGGTTGGGTCTCAAACTTCTGAAGATCCCTTGCAGCTCCTTGCAGTCCCTTATCCATCCCGCACACTTACACTGTGCTTCCCCCAAAGCACCCAAAAAAAAAACCAAACAAACCAGTCTTTCTGAACTGACCATAACTTCTGTTATTGTGAAAACTGTGTATGTGAAGAAATAAAATATTGAAATTAAATGATATGTAGAAATATGGCTAGCTGAAAAACCTTTCTGAAGTTTCTCCAACACAGTCTCTAGTTCCAATTTGTTTCTTCCTGGTAGATTTCTCTGAACTTATAATAAGTAGCATTGTAAAATGTTCGTATAACATGTGTACTCATAAATAACCAACATAGCAAACTGGGGGCACAATCACATGTACAAAGATAAAAGTTTTATTCCAAGTTGTTGGTGACGACATGAAATGAACTGTTTGAATGCCAAGCTTCATAAAGTCTGACTAAGGTGACTGTTCAGATAGGAAACACGGGACCATTTAACAATTGACACATCTATAAGACCTGCTTCTAATTTTTTTTTAAACCTGGCCCAAAGGTCTCAACTTTGTTTTAGTTGTCAAAAGCTGTGCTGAATTCTTCCCTTGACCAGGTGTGTCTTTCAGGAAGGTTACCACCCTGTTGACAGCCCTGAGAAGGAAAGATAACCGAAAACCATGGGCACCGTGTCCTCAGACTACCTGCTAACGATTGCGGCGCCCGTGCCTGCTTGGCAGCCTCCTTCTCCAATTAAGCATCTGTGGACACTGGAAAGCAGCCTCTTAATTGGGAAGCTGCAGATACAAAGCAGGTTACAATTTCGGCCAAGACATTCATCAGTCAGGCTAGGCAAGCTCCCTCCCCTCTTCCTGACTCTCACACTTGGGTTTTCTACCATGCCCCTCCCACCCCCTGCAAAACAAGGAGGCTATTTAGTAAGTGTCTGAATCCAGCAAAGTCATTTTAGCTCCATAAATAACATCCTACCGAACCAGGACCCGTGACGAATTCTGTTCTAATTACACTTATTCTCACCCTTCCCCCAACCTCCCATTAAGATATATTGTCTAGGCCACATGCAGGAGATCTGTTTGCAGCTATCTTTTACATAGAACTGATTGTTTAATTGCAGATTAAAGATTAATGCAAGTATAATGATTCCATGAGGACACTTCAGACAAAAGCATCTTGCATCGGGCTGCCGGCCTCCATTTTTCAATTTGACCATAAATTTGGCTGAGAATTAAATAGTAAGTAGCCGTGATTGCAACTCTGGTCTCTGAAGGCACTCACGGGAATGAAAATAAATGAACAGGCTCTCACACAAAGCATGTTTCATTATGGTCATTAGTGGGCAGATTCTCAGCAGTATTGAAGGTGAAATTGTCTAGGAGAGTTGTTGGCACATCTGTTAGGAAGAGCTCGAAGCATGGTACAAAGGATGGAAGTGGTGTTGGTTGGAAAATGAATGCGATATACTTTGGAAATTTGAGCTCCTTTGTGTATTTCCATTGTTTTAAAGGCATCATGCATCAGTGGTAGGTTAATGATGACACAGACTCACATATAAATGTTTCCTTAGTATGAATTTAAATCGGCATAGTGTTGGATGTGAATATGAGTGCACATGATGATAATCAGACCAACTCAGCATAAAACTGCTGATAAAACTGCCAGGATAAATATAGTGTAGATACACACACACACACACACACACACACACACACACACACACTCCACAAAGGCCTTCTCTATTCATGAAGTCATGACTCTGCACTTGAAATGTTGGCTTTCTTTTGTGTTTTTGAAGTAAGAGACTGCTTTTCCATACTCCTTTGGCCTTGTTGCTATGTTGGCCACCACTTACAAGTGTGAGACTAAATTACTTCATCATTTACTGTTACCAGTGTGCAAAGCAACCTACATAGATAATAAAATGACAAGTTTGGCAGCTCAGATAACTTTTCTTGACCACTGTTTTTATGACCCTAAGCAACATATTTCTCCTAAATGTACTTATAATGTGTTACACTTTTAAATATGTTAATATAAAGCCCTTATATATACACATTAATTTGAATCGTGTTGCAATTTGAGGAGACTTTTAATTCCTTTCAGAAAGCCGTACATTAGCATTGCTATGTGTAAATATGTTTAAAAACAATCTTACACTACTGATAATTTGTGTGAAGCCAAAATAAAATATTGACTAAGACATCAACCACTGACTCACTCATCCTCCAAAGCCGTATGCTCCTCTCACATAGAGGAAGGCAGACTGTGCCAACAGTAAAGACACATTTATAGATTTAAAAATATAAATGTAAATTTTACATGGTCACATTAAATGTGATCCCATAACCAAACGAGTGAAAATGACACAGTATTTCTCATAGTCACCAGGGTCTTCTGGGAAATATTGGATGGAGCTATGGTAGGACTTGAAAAATACTTCATTGAAATCATGTTTCCTCAGGAACTCGCATTGGCTGGCAAAGTATAAGCACTTGTAATTATGTTCCACCTCAGAATTCCATAGATGTTACTCATTCTTAGTTGCTCAAAAATTGAGAAAACAAAGAATAAATTAATCCCTACCTCTACCTCATTTCTCCAAATGAAACCAAATTCATGGAAAGACTAAGTTATGAAAAAAAATCCCAATACTCAATATCATAATTATACATATATTTTGGGTTAAGAAGCAAGGGCTTTAACTGATGGGTACAACTGAGCCAGAGTTAGGGACCACAACAAATAAAGAGGTTGTGATCACACCCTGACTTGGATGTGAGTTTCCCCTAAGCACAGAAGGAAGAGGTGACTTTCTGAGGCAAAAATGGTAAAGATATTTTAGGAAACTTAACCAGATGACAAAATGTCTCTTCTCTTTTGTCTTATAGTCCTATAGATCAATGAGTACAGTGTGACAGTCATGTGATATTAAGTATCCATCCATTTTTTCTTGTTTCTGCTATTCAAATTTCTACTCTGGCTGAAAGAATGCTGATGACTACTCATGTCCACGAGATTGTTTTATGAGAAAGGTTAACCAGCTGCTAACTATGATTACTGAAGCATGGCCAAGGAAAAATGACTTAAATTGAAGCAGCAGGTATCAGAGTTGCATGGGGGTCATATGATGATGATTGGCATTGTCGTCCATCGTAGCTTCTCACCATCCAAGCTCTCTGTCACAGAGAATAAAGCTTCCTTCCTGGGAAGAAGGCAAGACACAAGGAGGCACAATACAAGGAATCAAGGGAATGTTCTCCTAGCTGAGTTTATGAAACAGAGACATGGGCCTGTACCTCAGTCAAATCTTCTTATATTTAAGAATGGGTGGCTCCAAAAGGCATGAAAACTGGGATGACCAATTCATGCACACATTTAAATATTTTCCACCCTTAGAAACTCATCTGAGCCATCATCTGTTTCATCCTTTCTGAGTAACTATTCTATTAAATGTAAGTGGACATCACCGATCTGTGACTATGAAAACAGATAAGAATGAAATAGTGTCAAATATATGAACAAAGACTGTTCTTCCTCTGTGGTTATGCAATTTCTGTATGTCAAGTTTGAATGTTTTGTGCCCATGGGACACTGGTGCAGAATCCTCCTCTCTCAATGCTAAGATTAGAAATTTAAGGGCATGATCTTGAGTATGTTAGCAGTTTCTTTTCTTGCAATAGCCACATTCATTACTAGGCACCTGTTGAGACAGTGGCTTGGCTGTTTTTTGTCTAAATGTCTTTGGCGTCCTTTATTGGTGAGGGTATTTTTTGATCTTGTACCTGTCTTGCTATTGCTCATAAAACTCGGGGGAACTGACTGATACCAGCTCTTGACCAAGCCACCATGTAACTGAGATAGTTACACAGTTAAGTCAAATCAGTTGATATTTGAAATTCTTAGATAAAGGATATGCACAGCCATGTGTGTGTTCATGTTATAGTAAGAATATAATTTTTTGATGAAATAAGAAATCTTGTTGAGATTTCAGTTTCACTGACACTAGCTTAACACCAAAGCATCATATGCTCTGAAGATATCAAGTTGCTCCTGCTTTACAGGGTTTACATTATAGCATGCACTGTGAGAGTATTACATACACACACACACACACACACACACACAAAGTGTACTTTTGTCACTGTAATTCAAAACAAAGAAAGCAGCATTGCCATTTAACTTTTCTGCTGTAGGCCTTAGCTGACAAATGGAGACTTAGACATTTTCCGATAGTCAACGTAGGCAGAGTAAAATAAGAGATGACATGGGGAAAGACTGTCACTCAACTCGATGAGAGCTCCACGCTGATGATGCTGGTGTCCTGTACAATGATGAACACGTAGGGTTTCAGCAGAAGGTGGAATGGAAAAGGTGAGAAGCAGTATTATAAAATATACCTAACCAAAATATAATTGTGATGGTATGTAGGAGGAAGGCTGGCTTGTTTACCTTAGCTTCCTGGCTAGTTTAGCCCCTAATTAGCCACACAGAAACTGTATTAATTGAATCACTACCTGGTCCATTAGTTCTAGTTTCTTTTTGTTTACTTCTTACATCTTAATTAAACCCATTTCTATTAATATGAGTATCGCCACATGGCAGTGGCTTACCGGGTAAAATTCCCAGCATCTGTCTCCTGTAGATCCATGGCATCTCTCTCTGACTCTGCCTTCTTTCTCCCAGCATGCCATTTAGTTTTTCCTGTCTACCTAAGTTCTGCCCTATCAACAGGCCCAAATCAGTTTCTTTATTAACCAAGGAAATCAACACAAAGACAGAAGGACCTCCTTCACCAATGGTAAATTGAAAAGCTCCAGGATTTCAAGCATAAAGTGTAAAAGTTATGGTTTCTGATGCTGTATTTTTTAATGGGATTTCTGTGTCTGTGAATATGTGTCTCTGTATCTGTATGTGTTTCTTCTGCTTTTTCATTGACCCTTTTCCATTTGTTTTTATCCTACTCTGCTTTGTTTTTATTTTATCTTTATTTTATCATTATTTAGGTTTGCATAATAAGAAAGAGATAAAAAGGGTGAGTAGGGAGTTGGGAAGGATATGGGTGGAAATGAGGGGAAGCTAATCAGAACATATTGTATAAAATATATAAAATATATAAAAGTCAAAATACTAACTTTTGATAAGTACTTAATCTAATAGGTAAAATTTCAAAACTATCCCCAGCCCCTCCCTGTACACATGAAGATATATTTGGTATTGAAAACGTATGTTTCAAATCATAAGTCCCCCAAACATATCTCTTCACAATTTCCCAAGGACATCAGTTTTCCCTCAAGCAGTTGTCTGTGGTAACCAAATCATGGTCTCTCTTCCTTCATCAGACATTGGTCATCTCTTCCTTTCTCATCCAACTCTAACCACTTAGTTCAGTGACACTCTCATGGTCACATTTTCCTTCCCAGAGCTGCCAAAGTATTCTTTCTCAGGCAAGAGATAATATACGTGTCTATTCCCAAATCCATCTTGTCTACACACACAAGGCCAATTTACTAGCTTGGCATTCCCACCTCCCTAGTGCTACTTACTCTTCAACATGAAAAATGATTCTGGCAAACTCTTCTCATCACAATGTATCCGCAGTCTTCTTTCCAGCATGCCACAGATCTAGCTATGTTTTCCTGGCTCCAATTATTTTCTATTTGGAAATAGGTTCCTTAAATCTTCCTTCAAAACAAAATCAGATCCAAGGCTTCTGCGGAGTTTTCCATGATCATTAATAACACTGACGGTTCTTTATATTCGAGAGTGATTGTTCGCAATGCCAAGTTAGCAATTGGAAAAGCTATGTTCAATACTTTTCATCTTTTCTGTATGCACACTTTATCTCTACAGCAAAAACCACAGAGCCTCTCCACCCAGACACCATACACATTATGACCACTTACAAATCCAACACCGAATCATTGCTTTACATAGGTTGGACATTTGTGTACAATCAGTATAACAAATAAAAGATATGCTGTTATAATAATATTTTATATAGAAACTTTTAATTTTATCATTTGGCTACAAATAGTACAATAGCCACACAAATGAGATTAAATATGTGTTGTGAACTACATTAAAAACACATCAAAACATTCCAAAAAAGTTGGGCAAGGTGGCAATACTTACATTTCCTGTACTTGGTAGGCTGAGTAAGGTGGATGATGAGTCTCAGATCAGCCAAGGTTGAATAAAATCTGTGTCAAAGTATTCCCTAAAAAAGGCCAGGGATGTAGCTGTTAGTAAAGTCTCATTTAGTGTGCCCAAGGCATAGGTTCTATTCCCCACGCTGTATTAACTGGGTATAGAGGCACATGCTGTAGTCCCAGCACTCTGGAGGTACAGGGCTAACGATCAAAAGCTCAAGGTCATCCTATAAATACAACATATAATGATCAATTCAAAGTCAGCCTAGGATACATGAGATACTGTCTTAAAATTGTGTGTATTAAGACATAATTGTTATTGATTTGAGTCTATGGGTTGGCAAGGTCTGGACTGTGGGGTAGCTTCTTTCCCTCTTAACCTTCTCTTTATTGTCATAAATGGCTCCCATAGCTTCAAGCATATTCTTTCTAAGATATTTATATTTATTACTTTAAATTATTGTTGACCTGTTTTTCTGTGTATGGATATGTGCACACACTTACATATGCTGGCAGAAGGTGCTGTATGCTGGAGCTGGAGATACAGGCCTTGTGTTGGGAATGGAAATTGAACAGTCTTTCCAGTCCCTTCTGTATATTCTAAAATGGGAAATCAAAAACATTTTTCCTTTTCCTTTCTTTTATCAAGATAAAAGATACACGGGTTGTATCACTAAACTGAAAAAAAAATTAGTCATGGTATATGATCTTAATGTGTTCTTGGATTTGGCTTGAAAATGTTTTCTGCATTTATGGTCAATAAGGAAATTGATCTGTAGTTATGTCTCTATCTCACTTTGGTATCAGGGTATAACTAGCCTTATAGGATGTATTTGGCAGTATCTCTTTTTTCCTATTTTGTGGAAAAGTTTGAGCAGAATTGGTTTTGATCTTTCTTTAAAAGTTGGTAGACTTTGTCTAGTCATGAGCAGCTCTTTGCAGAGGGGATTTTTAATTTAATCTTTCTTTCTTGCAGGTCTTTTTCAGTTCTTTACAGCTTCTATATCTATGTTTTGTCATGTAAATTTAGAAATTTATCCAATTCTTCTAGGTTTTCTGGGTTTGGAGAAATGTAAGTTTTTAAGTAGTCCATGATGATCTTCTGTATTTGATTGGATACTATTGTAAGAACTTCATTTTCATCTCTTGTTATTTCTTTAGGTTTTCTCTCTCCTTCTTCTTATGAGTTTAGCTAGGTTTGTTAATCTTCTTAATCTTTTGAAAGAACCAACTCTTTGATTAATTTTTTGTATTTTCTTTTCATCTAACTTCTATTAACATTATGCTTTCTTACCACTCAATACATTGTATTCATCTTCTTGTTTTTCTAAAGCCTTAATGCATCATTAGGTTATTTATTTGAATGTTCACACTGATATTTTAATATAAGCTATCAACTTTCCTTTTAGGACTCAGTAGGTTGTACCACAGAGGATCTGTTAGGTTGTGCTTTCTTACCTATTTGTTTCTAGGAATTCTTTAAACCCCCCAAACCCCATTCCTTCAGTCATCTGTTATTTATTCCGATGTCTATTGCTCCATCTCCAAATATTTGTGTAGTTTCTGGGACAATCCAATCATCAGTGAAGTATGATGAGATTTTAAAAACTATTTTAATTTTGTGTGTGTGTGTGTGTGTGTGTGTGTTAAGACTTGCTTTGTCACTTATTTCAAGCAAACCCTGAGAAGGTTCTGTATATTGCTGAAATGAATGTGTTGGCCCTAGCTTTTGGATATTATATTTTGTAGATATTTTTTAAATCCAATTAATCGATGGTATAATTCATCTCTGTAATGTTTTTGCTGATTATTGATTTAAAACACCTATCTAAAAAGTAGTGAGATGTTGAAGTACCCCAATATAATTGTGTCACAGCCAATGATTTTTATGCCTTTTATTGTTAGTTTATAAAACTGGGAGCACCCATATTTGCTGCATAAATATTTATAATTGTTATACTTTTTCATTTGTTACTTAAATTTATATATAGTGGCCTTCTTTATTTCTTTTGACTAGTTTTTGTAGTTTGTGAGACATAGTAATTGCTACATCTGCTTGTTTACATCTTCTGTTTGCTTGGGATGTTGATTTACATTTTGATTTTGAATGCCTTTGTTGGGCAAAAGCATATTTTGGAGGCAACAGATACTTGAATCTCATTTTTTAACTGGTCACTTTTTTGGGATAATTTATTTATTGATAAGTTTAAGCTATTTTCATATAAGGTTATTATTGAGAGAGACTTGTCAACTCCAATGATTTTGTTAGTTGATGTTTAGGTTATTTGGATTTTATGCATTTCTCTCCTCATCTGTTGTTTGTATTAGAGATCCTTTGGTTTGAGGTGTTGGAGGTCATCAGTTTCTTCCTAACTCTTTCTCATTCATCTGTTTTTCTAATGGAACATATTCCTTACTGTGCTTTCATGAATGATACTGTCATTTTTCTTCCTCCATGCATAGCATTTCTTTATGTATCTTCTTTAATGGTTGCCATATATTATGTTATTTGTCTGGTCATGGCCCCATTTCTTCTTCAATTTTAAGACATTGCTCTGCTAGATATTTAAATTTGTTTTGGTGGGTTTTTATTGTTGTTTGTTTTTTTTTTTTGTTTGGTTTGGCTTTGTTTCTTGTTTTGTTTTGTTTTACTTCCTGGGCTTAAAATGCATCCTACCATGCTTTCTTGTTTTATGGTAACTGAAGAAAGATATGATACTGTTCTGTTGCTGTGTGTGAGCTGTCCCTTATAGCTTTTAGCTTTGTATCATTGCTTTGTATCTTTGACATCTGGACTAGGTATGTTGTAGGGAAATTCTTTGATCATGTCTATTTGGGGTTCTAAATAATGTGTGCTTCTCTATTTTTCTGAATTTGTGGAAATTAGCTACTCTAGTTTCATTAAACTAGATGTCTCTTCATCTATACCATGGAGTCTGAGGTTTGTTCCCTTGACAATATTCCAAACTTCTGGGAAGTATTGACCATGTTCAGTTTCTTTTCTTTATATATGTCTAGAATGTATCGTCTCAACATTCTCCTTAATCCCTGAAGTTTGTTCTTCTGCTCAGCCTCATCTGTTGGTGACACCTTTCTGCTGTGTTTTTTCTTTGATCTATTATTTGTGACATTTCTGTAACTTACATTAGGTACTCTTTCAATCTTTCTTTATCATTTTTAGAATTTTTCTCATGCTTATCACTTTATTCATTTGGTAATTGTGTTGTCTCAGTTGATGGTCTCAGTTCATTAATCTGCCTATTTGAGTCATCAGTTATTTCTTTTTAAAGTTGAACTCTGAATTCTTTCTCAGTGATTTAATTTTCCCTTATTCAAGGGTTGAGAGGATGGAATGTGTTGCGGGAAGTCTTACATTACTTGTGTTTCTTTGTTGTGTTTGCATATTTGTTGAGATGTGTGTGTGTGTGTGTGTGTGTTCTGTTTTAACTTTTTCCTTTTAGCTGTATTATTTCTGTGACTCTCCTTAGAGGATGATTTCACTAGAAAGTACATTCCTTGGTTGTTAGCCTCCACACTTTTCTGTGGATACCCAGGCTTGATTCAGGCACACGCTTTTCCTGACTCGAGTCCACGAGAATGGACGACTGTCCTAAGGGTTTAAATAGACACAGACACAAGAGACCTGCTCACTTACCAAAGAGTAAATGGCCACTTTATTAAACACAAGTCGGGTATTTATACCAGTGGGCAAGAGGGTTCAAAAGGGCATGGCCCCCTCCCATCAGAAGCAGTGGAATAGGATGACAGGTGCCCGGTGCCTCAGGCAGAATCAGCTGGGGGAGCCAGGCGTGGCAGGTGTATAGGGCCCTCAGCTGGAACCTTGTTTACAGGTGGAATCACCATAACAAAAGAGAGCCAAGTTCTTTCTAAGCTATACCCTCAAGCCAGTGCTAGTGCAGAATCTCCAGGGAGCCAGAGGTCAAATGGCCCTGCAAATCGCCAGGAAGAAGGGAAAAAGACCTGTGTACCTACACTTGGTGATACTTTGAGTGGAGGGAGATGACAATAGTGCTATTCACTAATTTACTAACTGTCTGGGTTTATCTTTGCTGTTAGAGACACTTGTCTGCTTCTTGTGTGTCCATTTAGAGTCCGGAGACCTCAATGTTGGGATTTTGGTTAGAGAAAGAGTCGATACATTTAGTGTACATTTAAGTAGCACATTTAAGAATATGTACATTTAAGTAACAAAACAAGGAAGGAGTAGAGAAAGGATTTGAAGTATAATTTTTAAATGAAGTATATGGGTTGGAGTTATTAGAGATGATAGAGAAATGATTATAGAAAAGTAAAAGTAGAGAATAAATTTTTTAAGATATTGAAAAGTATACAAAGGAAAGTCACAAAAGCCTTCTCAAGTGGGGCATATAGCATTTTAAATAGTAATAAATTTGGGGGGAGAAACCTAAACAACTAAAACATTTTATAAAATTTAAAGAGGCAGTAACACAAAATATTTGACATTATGTTCTTTTTCCCCCCTCTTTCTCTCTCTTTGGAGTTTTATTCAGTGGGTCTCTGGGTCTAGAAGGTGTTAGACCTTTTGGCGGCGAAGCGAGGCTTGTGCTGGCACCGCAGTGTGGCAATGGGAACTTGAACATGGAGTTATGGAAGCCGGCCTGCAGGCTGCAGTCTCTTCCACCTTCATGATCTGGATAGAGTGTGCAAAGGCATGGTGCTGGGCACCCATGTCTGTGTAGCACCGTATGACAGCACCAGTAGGGGTCAGGTGGTGGTACTGGCTGTACATGTTGTGTGTTCCACTGAGCGAGTCACAGTGCAGCCAGACACTGAATTTCTTCATACGCAGTGGCGATTTCTCAAACACCTGTCCACAATACCCCCGAACACTTCTTCCTCTTCGGCTGCGACATGAAACACCAGAAGCGGGACTTGGCCACCACAAGGTTGGGTGTGAAGATGTGCATTTGGTACAGTGGTGGCACTTTGGGGTGGGCAAGCAGTGCCCTACCTTGTACTCCCAAAGTGTGCACGAGGCCTTCAAGGCAATGCGTCTTCATTTTCCACTCATTAAAATGAGACAGCTTTCCCCTGGCCTGCGTCTGTCATTTGTAACTCTCCGCATGTGGGGAAATGATGCTTTTC
The DNA here is from genome assembly GCF_982192425.1 of Myodes glareolus. Taxonomy (NCBI): domain Eukaryota; kingdom Metazoa; phylum Chordata; class Mammalia; order Rodentia; family Cricetidae; genus Myodes; species Myodes glareolus. Next base: position 55,234,415 of record NC_142044.1, read on the forward strand.
TCTGCAGTTCAGGGATGTGAAACCATTGTCCTCCTCATAGAAGAGACTTTTGTGAACATAGAACATAGAACATACTTTCTTTCTAAGTTTACCCTAATTGTTCCTGAGTAAGTTACAGTCCCACCCTTTGTGAATTAGGACTCAGACTTTCCACAGCAGCACTTTCGGTGATCTGCTTCTGACAGGATGTGAGAGGCCTCCCACCTAAGTACCTTCCTCTGCTGGTCTTGATTCAACAACACAACGCTCCCTGAAGTCAGTCCCTGGAGTGGTGGAGCATGGGGAGTCATTTTCTCTGCCTGGCAGTCTCATGGTTAGGGTCCCTGGTCACACTCTTGTGTTTACCCTCTTCTGGGCAGTCCTTTCTGCACGGAGTTCATTGTCAGAGACGATCAACTCATTGCCTCTTCATGGTTCAGCAACTGTGCCACTTCCGTGGGCAGTTCCCTGGCAGACGCTTTTAAGGGTCATCAGAAGGGTATGTATGGCAGCCACGGCCCTGCTGCTGCATCAATGGTGGTAGCAAAGGCAAGTGCCCGGGTCCATTCATGGGAGACATTTGCTGGAACATAGCGGGGGAAAAAAATCTACTCAGCCAGTAGGTTAGGGAGTCAGAGGGAGCAGCTTGACCCACGGCGCAATAGCCCTGGTGCTTCTCTTTCCCTTGCTTGCTCAGATGCGGCCTATAGTCCGCCATCTTGGCAGAAATGGCTGGCTTCATTATCTTCGCTCCTCAGCTGAGTCTTGAAGTCCAATATTTTTGCCACTGTGAAGAAGTAAAAACGCGTTGGTAAGCTGAGGAGACACCTGGTACGTAGGCATGGCAACGCTGAAGCATAAGCACGCTGACCTCAGGCGGGTGAGGCTATGCACACGGACATGTGGCAGCGGGAGCAGCCAGAGGAGCTGAGTCCAAGATCAGCCCTACTTAATAGGTTCATAATTTCCTTAACTTGCATGTTGCTTTTTAACATTAAAAATAATGTGCATTTTGAGGAATCGGCAAGAAATGGAACTTTTCATGAGAAGTGTAGCTGACGTTTAGACAATCTTCTCTTCTCTTTTGTTTCGTGTTTTGGTTTTTCTTTTAGAGACAGGATTTCTCTTTAGCTTTGGACCCTGTCCTGGTACCAGCTCTGTAGACCATGCTCACCTCGAACTCACAGAGATCCTGCTTCTGCCTTCTGAGACCTGTGCCACCACCACCACCCTGTCATTTAGACAATGTTAATACTTTACATTTTTAATACTTTCCCTTTGTTATGTGCTTGGTTGTAAATATAGCCCACAAGCTAAAGTGTCCACACTTGCACATACATGCACATGCATAAACACATGCAAGCATATTATGGCACTATATTATCATTTCTAAATTTTGTGTGTGTGTGTATGTGCGTGCACGCGCATGAGTGCACACACACACACACACATGTACACACACGCAAGTATGTTATGCACTTACGGAGGTCCGAGAACACTAGGGAGTCTGTTCTCTACTTCTGTCCTTACATGGGGTTCAGAGTTGAACTCAGGTCATCAGTTTTGTGAAACAAACGGCAAATGTTTTTCCCCACTGAGCCATCTCTCACACCCCTTGTCTTCATCTTTTTATTCCCTTTTAAAGGAAAAATATCATTTTTTCAGTAAGCTCACAGACTTCAAAGACAAAATATCCAGAAGAGAAAAAAAGCATATATGTCTCTTCTGAGGGCTTTCTTGGATTCTTATGGCACCTTGGGACTTTTGGAGAGCAGGATATTAAATATTTCTTTTCCTTTTTCAAAGCGGTTGGAGGGAAGGGTGAGTGGCTGGGGTTTCTCCCACCCCTACGTGGAGAATTTCAGATAGCGTGTAGCATTGATGTGTGACATGCCGCTTCTTTCTAAAAGCATAGGAATATTAAAACACTCCTATTATCTGTGCTTAGCCTCGAGCCTCCTTTAATGATCCTCCCAGATCTTGTAAGAACTCAGACTAAATCGAGCCCATGAGTTCAAATAGTAGAAACACCGTGTCAATTAATGGTTCTTGTCAGGACCCATAAATTATGGGACCTAACTGTTAGCCATTTTTATATCCCCTCACGGTACTTGGGCAGCTCATTAAAGCATCTCGCCTTTACGCTGATGTGCTCCTCGAAAGAAAAATCAGCCAATCAGAGGGCTCTCTCAGATGAACTCAGAGTCCAGTCGCACACATTCCATTTCCATGGCGGAACCTTCCTCTCTGACATTTGAACATATGTACTTTTCATCTAAAATTTTTATAAGCATTCTTTGCTGTATCCCAATCTCTAAAGATACACTTTACAAGTAGTTAAATTAAAACATAGGAAAAAATTATCTATAAAATAATAAAATATTATTATTTTATTATATTAATAAATTATCTATAAAATAATAAAATAAAATAAAAATATCTATAAAAAAATCGTGTTTTCTCCTTTGCTCAGCTATCAATGAAGTTAGTTTATTTTACATAAGTGAGTACTGATCAGTATAATTGAGAGAATTCATACATCTTTTCCTACCACCACATAAAATTTAGAATGATAGTTGGGAAGAATGACATATAAATTCATGGGGTAATTAGTAAACCTGGGAAATTTCTCAAATATGAATCCTCCCTTCTCAGAATCACAATCTTCCCACAGTTTGTTTCCAGGAACTAGCTTGATAGTACTAACGACAATACCATTTCTTATTTTAGTATAGTAGTTGGGGTCAAATCCTGCCATCTATGAACAAGCTATTATTTGAGATATGACATTAAAGATCATTTACCCCTATTTCTCATCTACTCTAAAGCATAAAAGACAGAACCTCTGTCACTGAGAAATGAATACATGCAAGGAACATATTAAACATTTTATACTAAGTGTGTGCGACATAAGTTTTGACTAGACTTGTTTTATATATTTCTGCCTCATATAATAAAATTCAGACTGATCAAGGAATATGAAGGCCAAACAGTTCATAACAGATATGGTGAGAGGTCTGTCTGCATTGTCATGGCTTGGCACAAGACTGTGTGCCCTACTCATCTGGAGATGACAAGACCTTAGCTTAGAAACTGACTGTCCCAGTGGATTAAATCTGGTATGGAAATGACAGCCCAGGAAATTCCCAGTATGCCATTTGCCATGACTCATAAAATGTGTTACTATTCTTACTATCACCTGTGTGGCTACAAAATGTCATTTACATCCAGACCTTTCCCACCTCATTAAAAATATGTGAAAAGAGGAAATAGAAAAATCTCCTCACTGAAAGCAGAACTGAGCCAGTGCTTATAAGCTTAAGAAACCACTATAAATAGTCATAGAATCAGGGCCTACCTTTCCGCAGGCAGGCTATTGAAACAAATTTGGATCCCCGCAGGCATTAAGCACTTGCAATGGCGATATTGCGGAGGCAAAGACAGAAAGACCCCTGGAGCTCACTGAGCAGTTGGTGTTGTTGAATCAGTGTGCTCCGGGTACAGTGAGAGACCCTATCTTGAAAAGGGCACAAAGTGACTAAGGAAAATACTCAGCATCGGCCTTTGTTCTTCACATGTGCAAATTCATATTTACATTTGCACACACATTTATGCACACACTCAAATACACTTGTATACACATACGTATATCAAAAAAAAACCTAAGACAAAATTCTATTTAGAATGGAGAACAGAAATACAGCAGTAGCTTTGGCAATATAAGTGAAAAATCAATCATTTCCAGATTTACACAGAACAAAATTATTGAATACCATAGACCTATGTAATGATATTATACTATTTTAAAGGAAGGTTTTACTTTAGATTCTTGTTACTGGAAATTGTCAACTACAGTGTTGATGACCACTTGGCAGAGATATTGCAAAAGAGAGTCAAATATAATGACATAGTAAACAGAATTACTTACAAGCTCCTCTCCCTTTTGAACAGTGTCAGCATAAAGAAATATGTACTCAATTGTGTTAAATATAATGTTTGAAATACTTTGTAGGGGGATGGAGAGATTGCCTAGCGGTTAAGAACACCTGATGCTCTACAGAGGACCTGAATTAGGTTCCCAGTACCCACACGGTAGATCCAAACCTTCTGTGAACTCCAGTTGAGAGGGCTCTGATGCTTTCTACTGGATTCTGAAGGCAGAATGTACATATGATACACACTACACATCCAAGCAAATACCCATACAAATAAAATAAAAACAAACGCATCATTTAGAGGAAAAGAAATACTTCTGGAATTATATTGGTGCAATGATTTAAATGACAGTAGTGTCCCGTCCTGTCCCCTCTACCCACACAGTGGGCTTATCCTATTGAATACTTGGTCCCTAGCTGGCAGAACTGCTTTTAAGGATCAGGAAGCTTGGCCTTGTTTGAGGAGGTGTGTCATGGGACGCAGATTTGAGATTTCAAAGAGTTGTAGATTCCCAGTGTTCTCTCTGTCTCTGCCTTGTGGTTGTGGATCAAGATGTGAGTTCTCACCTGTTCCTTTATTATGCTATTATGGACTCGAGCCCTCTAAAACCATAGGCCAAATTAAAAACTTTCTTGGTCACGGTGTTTTATCACAATAATTGAAAAGTAACTAATAGTTTTCATTAAAATATTTGGGATACTACACTTAGTGTTGGACTTATGGTCAACCCAACTGTTTTCAAGTTCCATGGCATATAGATATTCACAGAGTAGTGCAAACTATTAATAATACCTAGACTAATTTTTTTTATCTAACCTAGACTTAACTTTTAATAATGGCTAGTTATTACAAGAATGGAATTAAACAAGGTTATTTGTGATACATCATTCTAAGGACAGTTAAGGGGTCATTGGGGGTTGTTTCATGATTTGTATCAACACTACAAGGGAAATAAAAATGGCACCTTAAAGTATCAGCTGGGTGAGGGTAACAGAGAAGGAATAAGACCATTTGAACAAAAAAGAACAAAAATATAAAAGTAAATCAGAGTTAAAAAAAATAGGGGAAAGTTTTATTGAAATAAAAAACTGTGCTTCTCAGAAAAGCAGCCAGGAGTAAAATCCCAATTTCATAAGGCTACCTAGTGATCACATAGTCACTGTGAGATCATAAGGCCTCTTAGTGGGAAAGTGGTCACAGTGAGTTCATAAAGCCAATTAGTGGGCACTTGGTCGCTGTGAGGTCAGAACTCAGCATGGTGAGCTCATTTTGAGTTCACAAAACTGCCTAGCATGCCCGTGATTGCTGTGGCGACTGCATTCCCTGCTCATCTCTCAACACTCACATGGTCTCTGCACTCTACCTGGCTGTCCACAAACCCATCAGGAATGTTTCTACTCTGGACCTTTGCAGTGGCTTGTGGTTCACAACTGGGCTTGTCCAGATGGACATAGAACCCTTCCAGTTACTTCTAATTAAATCACTGCTTACATTTACTTAACAGCATCTTACTGCCTGGTAAGAGAAAAATGGTGACTCCGTTCCCTCTCATCTTTTCATTATCACTGTTTTTCATTGCATTTGACATGTAATTATCTTCCAAAGAAATTTAAAGTCATTGAATATACATTCCCTTTACTGTTTTTCTCACTCAATTGTGAATGCCAGAAGGTCAAGGATTTAGTCCGTTTTGCTCCCTGATACTTCCTTAGTGTGTAAAGTAATAGCTGGCACAGGTAATTCATGAATGAATCTTGGGCTCAGGAAAATTATTTTCTAATTTTCCATTTTAATTAGTATTTTAAGTGTTCTGATAGGAGCACAATATTGTACAAGAGAATGGTCTCAGTGTCTAGTTATATTTTAAGTTGTAACAGTTTTAATAGCATCTTTGCCTTCTATTCTTTTGTAACCAACTCTGAATAGTCTAGGACTTGAACTACCAGGAATCTTCAGTTTTGTATTTTAATATCTTTAATATTGTGTACTCTAAAAATACAATTTGAAAATAGAATTTCAAAAATTAGGTGTTATGCAAAGTACATATTAACATATTTGACAATATATTTGCATATTCAATTCCTAAGACTCATCTCTTGACATCTGGATTATTCAAAACCTTTAAGTTTAGCAATTAAAACTGTGGAAATGGAACAAACAAGGCTCAGCTTGCATCATGTTCCGATCATGCCTTTCTCATTGAACTTAAAACCCTTTTCACAAGGCTTGACAAGGTCCCACAGGTGAGGGAATTCTCCAATGGGAGTTTGAAGGCAGGTACTCAGAGAGTAAACATAGTAACTGACTTCAACAGACTTTCTGAAAACAAGTACGCATGCATCCTTTTTTAAATCTAGAAAACATGATTAACAGGAGGCTTAATGTAGTGATTCTTAACTGGGCTATTCCATCATGTCTGGAGACATGTGGTCACAAACTGTGGGAGAGGCCGTATGCAAACATAGAGTGTTCATTTGTTTCCAGACCGCCCTGACCCAATAATTACACTGAACATATATTAATTCCAAAACCTCTTGGCCTATTAGCTCAGGCTTCTTATTAACTAACTCTTACATTTTAAATTAACCCATTTCTATTAATCTGAGTATCACTACAAGGCTGTGACTTACCTGGTAAGGTTCTGGTGTCTGTCTCCTTCGGCAGTGACACGGCATGTCTTTGACTCTGCCTACTTTCTCTCTATATCTCTGTTTGGATTTCCTGCCTGGCTTTGCTAAGCCATTGGCCGGAACCATTTTATTTATTAACCAATAAAAGCAACACATATGCAGAAGGACCTCCCACATCAGCCGTCTGCTCCTGGAATCTGGTGCTGTTGCACGTCCACAGTACATAGCGCTGCGCCTCATCAAGAACAAGAAAAAGGACGACTTATCATAAAATGGCACTGATGCCACAGCTGAGAAAGCACAACCTAGAGGACCCTCTCTGCTTTGGCCAGCAGTTCAGCCATGTAGAAAATCTTTTCCGCCCTGGGAAAAGGTTGTAACCAGGGTGGTGATGGAGTAGATGGGCTGTATCTACACATCTGGAAATTCAGCAATGTGCTCAAGTGTTTGACGGAGGCACCGAGAGAACCCTACCATTCTCTAAAGTAAATTTATCACTCAACTTTGAACATTCAGACTTCATCCATTTGAGGTATTTTTTTCTGAGAGTTCCATTTTTTCTTTTCAACATAGAACTCTTATCTTGTTATACAATGAATCTAAAATTGGTAAAATTTTAATGGTAGCATCAATTTCCCATAGTTCTCAGCATCCTTAAGGCTTCCAACCTGAACACTTCACAGGGACCTAGTGTTCTGTGCTCTGGCTTCTAACAGACTCACACATACTTATACGACTTGAAAATCGTAAGAGTTTCTATATGCTACCATTGAGTTTGATGATGAGTGGTTTTTCACTCAGAATATAATATCTGAATTTAAATTAGGCATCATTTTGTATATACTGTACGGTGGTTAATTAGCGGTTGTAGGTATTAGATGGAGGACAAAGGAGAAACATTTCCTTGTGGCATAAGGAGAGTGTTGGGAGCCAGTCAGGACTTTTAATTTCAGCTTTACCACTTATGGTATGACCTTGGTAAAAATCAATTAAACCAATATTTATCTCTTATTGAAAATGTGGATAATACTTAAATCTCCTGTGGGCAGTGAGATAAATGTCGGTGAGCTAATTAATTTACAAATTGTGGGATAGATTATAAGTATGAAGCACTAATTCCCCTCATTGGTAATAACTTCACATAAATTTAAGACATTGTAGATTCAGGGTTCCTGAGTGAGAAATCCAAATTTAACTCTGGAGCAAATTGTAGGGACAAACTGAAGGTGACTCCTCCGACCACTAATCCAATGTTCTTTTAGTAGGATGTTTATTCTTTAGATTCATACAATCAAAAAGCAAAAAACCAGCAAGCTTTCTCCATGTGTGTAAAATCTCCGTAGTTGTAGTTCACAGATACACTGACAGCCATTAAATAGAGTCGTTTAGAATTCATGTTAATAACAAAGTCAAAAAATAGCTTACATGGTTCATAATATTTTAGCTTACATATTGTTTATTCTTTATATGTGACTTCCATATTATTATTTATGAGACAGAGTAGGCATTCAGGAAAAGTTTAAACATGATGCGTTTTCTATTCTCCTGCTGTCTCATCTCAAAGGAGCACCGTCTCACGAGTTCCCCTGTATATTGATTCTGTTCCCTTCAAGACAGTCACACTGCTAAGGTTCTGAGCTTCTGCCATGCAAATCACCACGTATATTTCGAGATATTCTTACCACATACATAGTGTTGGGATCACACCTCTCCCAACCCATCTTCTCAGTATCACCAGTAGACCTCAGACTCCAGCCTGAGCTAATAGAGGAAGAGTCCCAGAGATCGAAAGGAACATGGTAGAATAGGGTTCTGCACTCAAAGTGGCTTGTGAGAAAAGATGGGTACAAATAGGATCTTTAAAAAGTTCCTGCACAGAATCACCACACTTGCTGTTGTACTGCTCTAGTTTTACACACAGACACACAGACACACACACACACACACACACACGAAAAATATGAAAGAGAAAGGCTATCTTGTGTTCATAATTACCACTAACATTTTTTGTTCTCTCTGGAAATTGCATGCTATGGTCTAGACACATTAAGCATCAAACACAACCTCATGTATTATTTCATAAGATTTATATTTGGTCACATGATATTAATGATGGCCTTTGAGAACCCCACAAAACTTCTTTTCTACATTTTTGTTCTATTCTTTGGCTCCTAGACCTTCATTATGCCCACCAGCATAAGCTGAATAAAATATTTTCACTTGATATAATTTTAATGACCTGATTCATATCTGTTGCTTTCATACATATTCATATGAAGACCACATAACCCCAGAAAAAATGGAACTTATGCTATGAATTGATTAGCCTATTAAGCAATCGTATCAGATGCATACAAAGTAATATGTTCCCTATTATCTGACATGATGGCTTTTTTAAGTTAAAGCTTTATTTATTCAACAGCCTGTAACTCCTACATCATACATAACAATCTTAAAAAATGTGAAAAACAAAGAGCTAGCTAAGGCCACATAGTAGAACACCTGTACAGGAAGGGGACACCTACAACCTGAGAGTGATTTATAAGATTGTCTTTTTCCTATGCAAAATTCCTAGAATTTAAATCCTGCTTTTCAAATGATGTAGAAAAGGAAGGCGTCGGTCATCTGAAGCCCGTGACTCCTCCCCAATATATAGTTTATCTCACAGAGCTTAATGCAAGTGACAGAAGAGCAATCATGCACTATGTACTTTGTCATGCATGAATTCTTGAAAAGCAGAGGAATATGTGTGTGCCTGTGTGTATGTGCAAGTGTGTGCAGGGTGGCATTGCAAGTATGTGTGTACTTGTATATGTGTGTACATGAGCATGTATGTGTGTGTGAGAATAATACAAGGTTACCATCTAAGCAGAAGCTATGTTACTTCAAGGAGGAGAACAGTTTTCAGCCTGTGATATAAAGTTGCAGGTAGTGGAAATCTCTGAGCCTTACTTAACCAGCTCTTTGAAGGGAGAGAGAGGAAATGACTTGTTTAATGCCGAGTCTAATCATCCCAGCAATGTTCTCAAGATAGTATGAGATTCCTGCCCCCACCCTCATCACAAAAGAAGATCATAATTCACATAGCATTTATCTGCCTCTCCGTTTGGATTGCTCTGATACCTTTGAAAAGTCCGAGTCATTCTGGGATGGCTGCTTATAAGCTGCCACCATGAGATGACATTTAAAGAGAGTGAAGGAGATATAGATAGTGCCCTCCCGAACAAACAGAGCCAGCCTTGCCTCGAAAGCCAGCGTGGGATGCTGTGCTCCGACTCGCTCTTCTGTGCATATGGCATCCCACAAATTATAAATTCTGTTTCACAGAACTACAATATTTACTACCAGAGGAAAATAGATTATTAATTACAGCCAAAGGCTGCCTTGATTAAATATACAATTAATTAGCTATGCTAAGCCCATCCATCCCAGAGCTCCAAATATTTTCAGCCCGATGATTCTTCTAGTACTTTTAATTAAAATTGTTCTAAAAAGCCACAAGTTAGCTGCGTGTGCACTTAAACTGAAGTTCTCTCGGCAGTGTTTCGCTGCGTTCCGTACGCCACATAATTAATCTTTAGTGATTAAATGTACATAAAATCATCAGAGATGCAAAGCAATTTGTGCAGACATGGAACAATGGAGACCTTTTACCAGGCCTTGAAAGAATCGTTTTATCTGCCGAAAATTATTTCAAAAGCACAAAGATGTTAATTGTTTGAAAGAAGTAAATTTACACCATTTACCCTTTTCCACATTCTTCCCAATACAGCAAAATAAAACAAACTGTATTAGTACGGAGATGTTTTGTGGCAAAGTAAGAACTTGATGACTCTATTTGCTGTTGCATCCAGCCTGTTGCCGTGTTTTGTTTGCTACTGAAGGCACACATAGAGTCTAGTAAGACACTCTGTTCACAAAGGACAAAGAATGTATGACAATCCCATAATGTATACTACACAGACACCAAGTAGTGGGGAGAAGGAGCCAAGTGCTCACAAAGTGCTGTTCCCAATTCATTGTGTCATTGATCCTGCACACACCCAGATAGGCTCAGATCCCTGGGTGAGTACCAATCCACACCTAGTTCAACTGTTGTTTCCTTCATGGTCGTTCTGTCTGAATGCCTCTCTGACTGTGTCTGCTGCAGAAAACACCTAAGCGCCTAAGTCATAGTTCCATCTGCACCTTGTCCCATCTGTGAGGCTGTCCCAGCTCCCAGTGCCATGCCACATATATTCTAGGATGGGCCTTGAACAGGGTATCTCAAGGTGAAAGGTATTCTAAATGTCCCATACAAAATAGTCAAGTTGTTATTTTAAATAGATATCTTCAGCTGGGTGGTGGCACATGCTTTTAATTCCAGCACTCAGGAGGCAGAGGCAGGTGAATCTCTGTGAGTTCAAGGCCAGCCTGGTCTATAGAGTGAGTTCCAGGACAGTCAGGACTGTTTCACAAAGAAACCCTGTCTCCAAAAACCAAAAATAAATAAGTAAGTAAGTAAGTAAATAAATAAATAAATAAATGCCTTTATTTTTGTCTTTGACAGCTTTATATCTTCTTCAAAGATTTATTCCCTTTATATGTATGTGTGTGCCCATACACGTATGTATGTATGCAATACACATGCCCATTATTCACAAAGGCCAGAAGGAGATGCCAGATTTCCCAGTGCTAGAGCTCCAAGGTGTTGTGAACTGCCTTGTATAGGGGCAGCGAATAGATTCAGGCTGTTGTGGAAGAGGAGCACACACTTTTAACTACTGAGCTATCTCTCCAACCCTTTATCCTTTAGTAATATCAGCTCTTTCCTTTCCAAGTTTGAGGAGATTGAGAGGATATGTTGAAAAGGTTTGACCCGTGACTGTCAATGCTTTGAAACTCCCCTATGGAGTTGCCTTTTCTATAGTGGGTTTACATCATTGACTGAGTTCTAGCAAGCAGCAGTTTATATTCACATGACAGAATTGATTGTAATAAATGATTTAAACTCCCCACCTCTCCTAGAATCCTGGCAATTTGCTCAGATTTGGGCCCATCCTGTCACATTTGTGTGAAATCTCTTTTCTCCTTTAGACTCTAGATTGGATTTGCCTATGGTGAGGAAATGGGTCAAGCAAGTCCTTTCTAGTGTTACTTCTCTTGTTCTAAAACCATTACATATTACATATTCCACTTGGTCAAGCTTATATCCCATGTGGTATATTTTAGAGGACATTATGACAAAATATGTGGAAAGACAGACAGAGGGAGAAAGAGATAGATGATAGAGAGAGATGATAGATAGAAAGATGGATAGATAGATAGATAGATAGATAGATAGATAGATAGATAGATAGATAGATAGATAGAGCGACTGATAGAGAAAGAGATTGATGGTAGATAGGGAGAGAGAGAGACAGAGACAGACAGAGAGAGAAACAGAGAGAGACAATAGACAGATAAATAGACAGAAATATAGATTTATAATGGGGCAATCTCTTACTTATCAAGGTGGATAATACTTTTTTATTTTCCACGCGTATGTATTTTCTAAAACTACCACTAAAATTAAAAGCCTACAAAAGATGTGTTTCCAATAGAATGCATCTATAGTTTTATGATCAATCTTTAACTCTCCCAGCTCACATTCCTGCTCAATGAGAAGTTAAATCATCAGAGTTCAAGTCACAGGAAGGTTGTATGGAAAGCTGCTTATGTGCTTTAACCGAGAAAAATAAGAGAATGGGAGTATCCGTGCCCCACATCACAGCCCTTTTAAGCTCTTCTCCCAACTGGACTTTCCTGAGCTACCCAGCCTCCACCCAGGCACCCATCACATCTCCCTGTTTCCTTCCTAGTGATTTCTCTACACCCATCCAGTTGCTTCCCACCACAACCTTCAGGGTTATTCTCCCAAACATAAACAACACCATGCAACTTTCAAGAGAAAAGCTGTTGCAAACCTATCCCTTGGCATAGCCTGTAGAGGGCAATGGATCCTTGTTAGTCTCCTCTCTGGGATTCTCCAGCCTCCACACAGCCCTCAGAAGACTTGTACTTCCATTCCTGGGTCAAAGGATGGAGCGGCACCACAGCATAGCCATGAATCTCCGTATCCCTTTGTGGTCCCAAAGAATTCTTAACACTGCCATTAAAATCTTTGCAATTTTATTACTGGCTATGCATCTAAACTCATTAATTTCTTGAAGTAAAATACTGAGATCTGAAGATAAACTAGGCATGATCTTAGACATTGTTAACTAGGCATGACCTTAGACATAATACATACATAAATATGTGTGTGTACACACTTTGATTATATTTCCCCCATTACCCTCTCTCACGCCCTCATAACCCTTTCTTCTTCCCTACAAATCCACTGCCAACCCACCTGTCTCATTGCCTCTTTGGTGGCCCAAGGCCTTTAATTAGAGTTGCCTACATGAACATGGGGAAGAGGTTATTTACTAAGCAAAGATACTTAACCAGTAGCTACACCTCTAAGGAATCTAACTCACCTTCCCTAAGCAACTACTGACAACTTGCAGTTCCCCCAGAGTGTATGAAATTCTCCTGAACCCCTGCCTCACCCTGGTAACAGCCTTGTACAGGTCTTGTCTAGAGAGGCATGACCGCCACAAGTTGTGAGTACAACACAGTTAAATTTTGTTGTTGTTGTTTCTTAACAACCATTTGTGCTCCCATTACAAAGATCAGAGAAAGAGTTTCCCCCAAGGGCCAGAAACTTACTTTCTGTTATGTTTTTTTTTAAGCACAATGAGAAAAAAAATGAGCTGTTCTATTGAAACCTTTAAGTATTAGCAGCTTTTTAATAGGTTGTTTAATTGCAAGGAAGTTTTATTCTTCAGGAAAAGTTTGAATTGATTTTAACACTCTTTTCCTTGTTTGTGCCTCTTGTCTCTTCCTCCGCCGACCTGTTTCACACAATGCTAGGTCTCCAGCAGAATTTCTCATTAAGTTTGAGATAGTTGGATCTGATATGTCAGAGACTCAACAGATAGGTTATTAATAACCACCTGCATGAGCTGACGTTAGCCCAGGAAGTGAAAGGTCAGGGTCCACTGGTTATCCTATCATTTCATCGGTGGGCTCCTCTCCACAGCCTTTCCGTCATTACTCACTGCTTAGGGAGCCACTTGAGATAGAAAACGTCTCTTTGTAGGGACGCGAGCACTCCCACCATTAGCCAGGAGGCGGCCATTTATCTTCTTAAACAGCTTAGCTTGGAGAAGAACAGGACGCTCAGTGACATTCACCAAATGAAGTGTTATGACAGTGATAAAGTCGGCGATACCAATTGTGGATTTTTGCCTATAGGGATGTGTGTTTGCACATGCGCATGCATGTTCTCATGCTCAGACGAGATAAGATCAATTTCGGGAGTAAGGATGTGTTTCTCTAAAGGTCTGCAATAGACCAGGGCTGGAGATGGCTCAGCAGTTAAGAGCACTTGCTACTCCTCCAGAGGACCCCAAGCTGGGTTCCCAGAATCCATTTGGGCAGCCACGTAACCTCTTAAAATTCTAGTTTCGGAGGATTTCATACTCTCCTCTGGACTCAGGTGACATCTAGACACACTTGGTGCACACATGCGTGTACACACAATCACACACACTACTTTTAATCTTGAAAAATATTTAAAAGGTACATGAGAACAGAAGCAAACTCTGTAGGAGGGTCTTCATCAACCAATTCCTTATAACTATTTGGGTTATACCATAAATCCATTTTTAACTAATACCAAAACAATATTTTGCTAACAGGTCAATCTGACATAATTTTTGCTCATCATAAAGTTCCAAGATGTCAGCCAATTCAGAGATTTGTGATTGGCCAATATGCAGAGGATAGGTGCCTGCTTAGTGTTCAGCCTTAGATTGGATATCACATAATACCCCCACTTCTCAAGGTACAGGGAACAGGAGACAGAATTATCGTGCAGGCCAGTGGACATGAAAGACTGATCAAATTAGTGTCTTCATGAGATCACAGCAGCTATGGCTGCTAACCAAAAGTTGCGCAAGACCAAGCCAGTCAGCGTTAGCATTGACAGAGGAGGGGCCGGTGAGGTGACCCCCCATCCCAGGAGCTATGGCAGCTGATAGCTGCTGAGGGCAGGAAAGTTAGTTTTCTTCAGCAGTCTTCTGTTTGGTTGTGTTTTTCAAGACAGTGTTTCTTTGTGTAGCTGTGGCTGTTCTGGAGCTAGCTCTGTATACCAAGCTGGCCTTGAACTCAGGGAGAGACAACTGCCTCCTGAGTGTTGGAATTAAAGGTGTGTGCCACCACACACTGCAGCAGTCTTATCCACGGTAGATTCCCGTGCCCTAGTGGATGGCCCCAGACCCATTCACATATGAGTGACAATAATTGACTTAGTATATTGTTTCTTAAAAAAAAAAAAAAAAAAAAAGACTTGAAGTTGGGAGTAGCTTGGAGGGGAAGGTGTTGGGAGTACATGATCTAAATATATTGTTATATATGTATGAAATTTTTTTAAAAAGTTCCAAGAGGCACACCAAGAATTCTCAAGTATCATCTGTATAAGATTATAAGCTGATTGGCCGTTAGCTCAGGCTTCTTGTTAACTCTTATAGCTTATATTAACCCATTATTCTGATCTATGTTAGCCATATGGCTTGGTACCTTTTTCAGCTGTCAGCTCACATGTTGCTTCTTCAGTGGTCTGGGCAGGAATGGCGGAGGGAGCTTCCTGCTCCCCAGAATTCTCCAGTTCTCATTGCATCACCTCTACTTCCTGTCTGGTTTTCCCACCTATACTTCCTGCCTGGCCAATCAGCATTTATTTAAAATGTGATAGACAGATTACAGACAATTCTCCCGCACCATTTCCCCCTCTATTTTTTTTTTAACAAAGGAAAATATCCATAGTCCATATTTTTAGGAATGTGGGCGTAGTTTTCCAGGCTACTTCCTGCTGATTGGGCATTGATAATCTTATGGGAACCTAAAGAAAATTTAGAGTTATAATCAAGTCCTGACTGGAGTATCCTGTGAGTCTTGATCATCTCAGGCAGCAGTCTTGAACCTGTTGTGGATGTAGAACTCTGACATCTGGGCCATCTGTTCCTACCAGAGATTTCTCAGGTAGTCTTCCTTGATCAAATCTGATTTTTCTCAGCTCAGCCTGAATCCACAGCCTCTCATTTCCTGTGGAAACAAAAGCAAAATCTCTTCTCCAAAGTAGCATACCTTTTGACTTCAATTTTGAAGCCAAGATATTTTCAAAATACCTATCTTGGGTTAGTTCAGCAGCATGTATACACAAAAGTCTTTTACAAGCTGTTGCTCCTTCCTCAGCATTTAAACAATTCAAAGAGAGCATAATAGCACACAGTATCAAGATTCTCTTTGTATTTTCCATCTTTATGCAACTTTATTTTAACCTCTATATCTTTTATTTTTACTTTTAACTTTTGGCTTTTTGAGACAGGTTCTCTGAATATATCTTTGTCCTGGAATAACTCTGTAGACTAGACTGTCCTTGAACTCACAGAGATCCCTCTGTCTCTGCCTCCCCAGTGCTGGGCTAAAAGGCGTATGCTACCACATCTTAAACTCACAGAGACCTGTCTGCTCTGCCTCCCAGGCATTGGGATTAAAGGTGTGTACCACCACAATCATCTACTTACATTCCTGAAATTTTGACATTAGTTAACATTGGCTTTAGATTTCCTCCATCACATCATAAGGGTTTATTACCATAGTAAACAGGCATAACTTAGCTCCTAAAGGGAGGAACTGAGAAGAATACAAGGTGATTCCTGAAGTATTTTTGCTAAGGATACATAATCTGAATCCAATCAAAGGAAACACTAGATAAAACCAAATGGAGGAATATTCTACAAAATAACTGCACATCAACTTCAAAACTGCTATATCATCTCAACAAAAGTTACATACTAGCTTCCCTTGAAGTTATGACTTCAATGTGGCTGCATTTTGGCCACACGTAATTTTTTTTTCAAGACATGGTATCTCTGTGTAGCCCTGGCTGTCCTGGAACTAGCTCTGTAGACCAGGCTAGCTTCAAACTCACAGATATCCACCTGTCTCCACCTCCTGAGTGCTGGGATTAAAGGCGTGCCCCACCACTGCCCAGTCAGCCATAAGTAATTTTAACAGTGGGGTTAAGTCACATAGATACACACTGCAGCTTTCTCTGCCTTTCTTTGCTGTTATTGTTTAAATTGAGAATCTTCCAAAGCACAAAGTTTTTTGTTTGTTCATTTGTTTCTTGTGGTTTTGTTTTGTGACAAAGTCTCATTGTGTAACCCAGGTTAGGCACAAAGTCATAATCGTGCTTTGGCCTCAGCTTCTGAAGTGCTGATGCTGCAAGAATCATCACTGTACATAACTGATGTACAGTTATGGCCAGTCTACAGGGGTACTTATATTGATCAGAGTTCTGGACAGAACCACTAGGCACAAATAATTAAGTGGAAGAAGATTTAATGGTAGGGAAAAATGAAGAGATGGTTAGCAAATGAGAGGAAAAAATCTAGGAAAGAGCAATAAAGGGAAGTCTTTATCTGTTTGATTTTTAATTGAAAAAGGATGCCTGTATCTGTTTATTGGCTATACCATGGTACTTTAGTATATATTACTAAAATATATATGTGAGAAAAGATTTAATCTAGTTAACACATAGGTTGTTGGATGCATTTGGCTTTGTGTAGTGAGTTCTTTCAGTATCTACTTACAACTTTGAAAGTGCAATCCATTTTTATCATGTGCGCCATATTATCAGATAAACTCAGAGAAGGAATGGAAGTTACTCAGACAAAAGTCTTTCTTATGCATAGATCTGGAAGGTGAACCAGGGATGTGAGCAAAACATAGCATGCACTGGCAATCTGAAAGCTACACGGGAAAAAGAATGTCTTCTTATCATTGGTGAGAAAGCCACATAGAGAACGTGGGATGCTTGCAGAGGCCAAGGAAAGGGCTCAAAATGTGTTAAATCCCAAAGTGGCTGCATTTAACTCAGCAACTGGGAAAAAAAAGACAGAAGAAATGATTTATTCAAATGTAAGGCAACAGAGGAAACAGCATTTGTGAAAGGTGCAGCCCCAAGAAGTTTTTTAAGCATGCTTATGAACATTCATAACATGAACAGTTTTGAAAAGATCACAGCAGATTCTTTACATCTGAAAATGAAAGGAAAAGTGAACATTGCTTATGTCTGAGAAATTCTATCAGAGCGAACCATGGGTAGATCACAGAGCAGCAGACTGGACCATTGTATGGTGTTGTGACCCCCCCCCCCCATTTTGCGATTTCGAGACTGGGTCTTAATAGGTAGCATACACCTCTCTAGAACCTGATACCTTCCTGCTTCAGCCCCCTGAGTCATAATTTTGTGAAAGCCTCTCTAGATTGAATGGAAGTCTTCAATAGGATCGCATATAAGTTTAACCTAACCAGTTTTGTTAGTTGTTGATGTGTATGGTGTCTGTCTTAGTCAGTGTTCTATTGCTGTGACGAGACCCCATGACCACGGCAACTCTTACAAAGGAAGCGTTTAATAGGAGCTGGCTCACAGTTTTGGAGGTTTAGTCAATTCTCATCATGGCAGGCAGCATGGTGGCACACAGGCAGACATGACGCTAGAGAAGGAGCGGAGAGTTCTACCTCAGGATTGACAGGCAGCAAGAAAAAAGAGTGCCGCTGGGTCTGACTTGGACTTTTGCAACCCCAAAACCCTTGACATACTTCCTCTAACAAGGCCACACCTACTCCAAAAGGATATGCCTCCTCCAATACGGCCACACCTCCCAATCCCTGTCAAGTGGCACCACTCCCAAATGACCAAGCATTCAAATACATGAGCCTATGAGGATCATTCAAACCACCATAGTACCATACAAAGCACTTAGCAGGAGAGGATGCAAAAATGTCACAAGTTATAACCTAAGCAATGGTCATTACTGGGGTATTATACAAGTCCAGAGCATGCAACACACACACAGACATACAAGAGGCCAGCACCAGCTGACTTGATAGAGGATCTGTGCACACAACACCATTACTCTTTTCTGCACAGAATCAGTGAACAGATCAGGAGAGTCCAGTGCCAGGAGTTTGCATTATCTGGGCCAACCACATGCCTAAATCCTGGGGGTTTCAGAGCTCTGGGGAATGTGTGGCAGACTCATACAGAAGAAAATGAAGCCACCTCTCCCTCATTGTCCAGACAGGACAAAACAAGCTTAAGGTCCACCTTTGGATGAGCCTGATCATTTTTTTGGGCCTGCTCATTTTGTCACATGGATATTTACTGTATAATCCTCCCAAAATCTGACCACTGGACTGTCTGTGGAGGACACGGAACACAACGGATGTGGAGGTCAATGCGATCTATGATTTTACATACAAAGTGACATGAATAATGAATATATACCTACCCAGCACAAGTTGTTTTCTTACTGATAATTTGTTTTTATAAAAACTTAAAGTTAAGCAAAGTAAGTGAAGCATCATGTCCAATCATAATTATAATACTCCAGCCATTCATATTTTCAGTCCAAAATTGGGTCATAGCGGTACAGAGTCACTGATATTTATACTTCCTTTATTAAGGGTTTTTTTTTCTTTTAATTTTGAAACAGGGTCTCCCAATAAGCCCTGGCTGTCTTGGAACTTGTTACATAGACCAGGTTTGTCTCAAACTTACAGAGAGCCTCCTGCCTCTGCCTTCCAAGTGCGAGCATCAAGCAGTTTGCCACCGTGTGCCGCTTATTAAATATTCTTACCTTTATTCTCTCTTGGAAGACAAAGATGCTTAGAACGCTGTATTTTTCTTAAGAGGCATGGAGGTGTTGAAACTCTCGTCAGTTCCAGATAGCTAATTCTAGAACTGATCACTCATTGGTGACTTCTTTGAACTCAGAAGTAGGGAGCCAGTTGTTTTCTTGGTATCAAGAGACTTGTGAATGGGCTTGGCTGTGGAGGAAATACAATCAAAGAGAAGCAGCTCATATCCAAGTGGAGGCATTTGGCCCCTGGGAAGTGTCAGAATGAGTGACCGGTTTGTTCAGTGAGTGTAGTTGTTCCGAGAGTGTAGATGATCCCATCAAGCAGAAGCTTTGTCAAACATTACCATAATATGGTTTACATATGAAAAGCTGCCTTCTTTACTTACATTCACAGGTTGCTGGGGATTAATTAGTCCATCTGCCACAACAAACGAATTCACACATCGTTTGCACTGACTGCTGAAAAGTGAATTTTTATCCACTTAAAATTGAACCACCAATATAATGAAAAAGTAATTACTTTCGAAAACATGACACCTATTTTCCATACATCAAAAAACTTCTGTGTTTATCACAAGCCATCACTCAGATATATAAATCGCAGAACTATTTTTCTATGTAGAACTGATTGGGGGAAGAACTTCATGTAATCAGACATCGTGTCCCATCACACATGTTCATCGGGTGATCAGAACGCACACTTGATTCAGTTAGGAATCTTCACTTGCATCCAGCCCCCAGTTTAGTCCTAATGAGCACATCCCCACTATTTAGTCTGTGTGAGCATAACCGTGTGCCAGTATCTAGCCCACCTGGAGATAGCCCTCTGTATGAACATCTCCCCGTTCAACTGTCAAGTCTGCCTGAGGATAGCCCCATTTTCCTATTTAGTGTGCATGCAGCTAGCCCCATGCCTCTATTTGTCTTGGAGCTTTGTTCTTGGCCTCTCCCCTCCTCTTCTTTGCCTTGATCTATTTGGTACCTTGTTTTGTCACCACATGTCTGCTTTCCCACCTACCTTGAATCAAGTGGCTTACATACCTGTCCAGGTCACAGTTCTCGCCCTCTGAGATGGCCAGCCTGTTCCCAATGTCAACTAAGCCGATGTTTGCGGTTGCGCTGTAATTGCTTCATTGAAACAGCACCATAGCATGCTTGAGATGCCCTTACCAAATTCCAGTTATTATAGTGATGTGCATTTTTACAGTTTTCTTTACGGCGCTTGATTTCTCACTCATCCCATCCCCAAATCCCTTCATGGAAGTCCCCTTTCCTACAGGATGATTGATTCCAACTGTAACCCTTCAAGAAACTATTTCGCATGAGGACTTCAAACTCTGGTCCGTGATTTGGCAGATTTTAACAACACAGCTTTTCAGCAGCTCTGCTTCTAAGTCTCTCTGCCCCTTTTGTTTTCCCCCAAATCAGCTTTCCTGTTTCTTGCAATGAAAGATTACCTTATTGACACTGAGTCATCAGGGTTAGCTTTCTACTCAGGTAGGTACCTTTTCTAGAGGGCTTCTATACTTCCCTGTCCTAAATTACAAAGCAAATAAGCCCTGTGTGCTGTCCATACAAAATCATGTTTAAGACTGAACCATAGAAGGATCTGGAAGGGAAGAGGAAGCAGGTACGACAATGAAGGAGCAGAACCATAAGGGCCCATGAAACACCAAACCCCTGATGGTTTCAAATTTCACTACTTGAAAATCTGGTTCTTATAACTAATTATTTATTGATTTGCTGCACAGTTTTCTCACAGAAGGGTAGATATTCTTCCGATATTGTTCCTTCTAGCCCTACCTGCAGATAACTGAGCAAGGCAACTGCCAGAAAAAAAAAAATCCTAATTCATCTATTTTTTTTCTGTTGTGAAAGCCATAATTTATAAAATGGTGACCTTTTGGAAGGCTAACAATATGTTGATGAACTTCAAGTGAAGTGAAAAAACTGTTTAGTATTAGTAATGCTCACATTTTCTAGGAGCGCACGTGGGGCATCAGAGCCTTTAAAGGTCAGAGACCTCCTTACTTTGAGAGATATTAAATGACTTATGAAAATAGAGGTCAGCCATACGGTGGCTGACAGAAAAGAGCACTGCCCAATGGGGAAGTAAGATATTTGAGATTACATTGACTGTCCTTTTGAAAGATTATATTTGACTGTCCTTAAAGCAAAGAATTAAATTTGCATATAAATGCCACGATTGCAAATGAATAAGTGTACAGGTCATAGACTAAACAGCAAATGATCTTCTGCATAAATGTTAATGGTATTGGTATACACTGAGTGCTGCCATGAGAACTAGTGGGTATTTTTGCATCCTAAAATGCTTTTCAGTGAATCTTATGTTTCTGCAGATTTTATTGTACAGACTAAAATTGTCAGAATTAACCTTAACGCATAGGTACACAAGGAATGCTTATGGAAACTCATTTTAATATAATATTTAGTTTTAGAGAGTTTTGTACATGCATGAGGAGTATTTTTATCATATCTACTCCCCCTTGCCACCATCCGATTTTGCTGGAATCCCCATTACATATCTCCTTCATGACTTCATGTCTTCTCCTCTGTTTTTCCTCACTGAGTCCATATGCTGCCCATACACATACTTGTCATCCACTTGAGCTCTGGAAGCCAATATCATATAATGGTAGAAGATTATGTTTTGGTTTTTATTGTCTGTTCCCTTAAAGTCTTTTATATTTGGATTGGCACCTCTTTTGTTCACTCTGGGAAATGATCTGTTATGATTCATTTGAAAATGTCTTCTATGCCCTTAAAACAAGATTATACTTCTATGACTAATAAACTCGGGTTTGTTATTTTCAGAGTGTTACTTGTATATGGGCATGCTTACTGGAGACTTATTATTATTATTGCTGTTGTTGTTGTTGTTGTTACTACTACTATTATTACTATTACTACTATACTACTACTACTATTATTATTATTATATCTTTGTCCTGGTTAGATGCTTTAGTTCCTCCTCCACCATTCAAGCTCCAATAATCTGTCTTCTCTTTAATGTATTCTGTTAATGAGATTTTGGAGGTTTTTTTTTTTTAATTTGCCTCACTGTGCTTTTTTTGGCCAGCATTTCAAACTCAGTCTTCTCCAGTATCTCCCTTTTTGTTGAATTCCTCTTTCATATCATCCATCGCCTTTCTTATCTCATTAAGCTCTTTGTTAGTCTCTTTGAACATTCCTGTAATCACTACTTTGAGTTCTCTGGGCTTTCATCTAGTCACACTAATAGCTTTTTAAAGAAGTTATACTTTGTTAGGTTTTAGGGGGCTTACACATGTTATGCCATTGCTTGCTTTAGTTTTTATTAACTACATTTATTTCAGTGAAGTATTTGCAATTGTAAAATAATACTTGGGTGTAGTAGACTTGAATGTGTTGTTCAGAAAATAATGCCTCACTTCAGGAGCTCAGAGTGCCCAGTGCAAGCTCTGGATTATCCCCTAAGTACTATATTAAGAGAGAGAACAATCCCAAGTAACATCACTACTCTTCAAATATCATACTAGTCAATGAATAACATGGCCTTCTCAACCTCAGGAACTGTAGGAAGCTACCTAACCAGGGAGAAAATGGAGTGTATTCAGATTTTAGTTAATACGATTACAAGTATGGAGAAAGTAGGGTGGGTAAGGAGAAGAATTAAATCTTGAGTCAACTTTGTGAAGTACACGGAGGGGAAAGTCGGGATACTCTGTGGTAGGTCACCAATGGGAAGTGCAAGGGGAGGATACAAGGACTAGAAAACAACAGAGAAGAGGGACGTAGGTGTGGGGGTTGATGAGACGAACTGAAAGGCCTTAGCGTGAACTGGGTGGGGAGTCACAGACAGTGGCCTCAAAATCCCAAGAAATACACAAACAAGAACAAAACCGACACGACACATGTATGCAAGAGTAGAAAGGCGTAAGAAATCAAGAGAAGTTGCCGTGCTAGTAGAGCTGCCCTGAGTTGAAGGGTGAACGTCTCAGATCCTTCTGTCTCTAGCAGGCTCTGTGTGGTACTGGTAGCTCCCTGGGTCCCCGTCTTCTACCGTGACCTCCTCTGGTTCTGCAGATCTGGAGTATATGAGGAACAGCATTTATTTTTCCCATGCACTGTTCTCTCCAGGGCAGCTTTCTAGGCAGGGTGATGTGGTACCAGTTGGAGTGGGCTTCCAGCAAAGCTCCGGTCTTCAGTCTTTCTGCCTGTTTCTCCACAGAGACTTCCACTAGCTCCAGTCAGCCATCTATAGACATTGTCTTTCTGCAGAGCAAAAACCTTAGTGTGTTTTAAACTTGTTTTCTTTCACAAGGTTCAGCAGCAGGGTTCCTACTCTCCAACCTTACCTGGCGCACTCCACCGTCTCTGGAAACTCGATTTTTAAAGTTGTTTTTGCTTTGAAGGTCACTAAAACAAATATGAATACTGAACATAAAAATTAAGTTAACCCAGTCAAGACATCGAGCCACCTTAGGGAAACACTAGATTAATGGCATTGTCTGTCTATTGCTTGCTGGCAGACACACTTTATGCACCAGTAGATTCTAATGTGTGACCGAGGCAAACCTGGCAACACATTTCCCCTTTCCTTAGATATTGTTTGAAGCACCTTCCAAGGGGTGTAGTACTTCACCCTGTCACTGTCAGGGAGAGGTTGTTTTTGATGCCAGACTGTCAGCAAGGTGGCAAAGCAACACAGTTCCAGGAGAGGGTAAATCGGTAAAAAGACATAGGAGTTCTTTCAGAGAGAAGTAGAGTAGAACACAGCAGGGAAGAGTTCGCTAAATTTAAAGATAAAAGACTTGGGGAAATGAGTCGGCATTTCTCACCTCCATTCTGACCCTCGAAACTTCTCATTGCTGCTTGCTCATTCTCATAGTCTGAAACTCATAAATACTGGCCATACTGGGCTACACGGAGGATGACAATGTTCGTCACAGAGCTGGGGTTGTATTCCTGCATCCTGGCCTCTGTTTATGATTCTCTGTCTATCCTCAGGGAGATGGTGGCAGCCCTAGTCCTGGGGCACAGTCACCCAGAACAAGCTCAAAGAATGAACAGCTGTTTACCTAAGTGTCCTATGTCTACACACCCTTATGACCAAGTTAAACATGCCAAGCTGCTGTCAGTGAAATCTTAGGATTTTTCTCCAAGTTCAGTGCACAGAGACAAGAATCAGAATGTGAACGCGCGGGCTGGTGAATGTGTGCATTTCACTAAGTGCCAATCAGATCGCCATCTGAGTTTCCCTAGTGATCCAACAATGGAACTGGGACGTGTGTTTTGCTGGTGTGGAAACTTAATTGCTCATTTTTTGAGGGAACATTAACTCTTTCAGGGTCCATTGAGCAAATTAGCTCTCCTAGGTCATTAAACTTGTCTCTATATGACATGATGCCTTCACCTAGCACCGTATCATCAACCCATTACCCCACACTTGCTCTGAGCAGACACACTTTCTTTGTCTACTCGGGGAGAGAGAATGTGCTCGTTTGAATGTAAGCAATTGTTACATAGCCAACATGATTTCCTTCCCTCGTTAGAGACGCGGGGCTCTTTAAGAGTTTGTCGGCTCATGGCAGATATCACTGCTTCACCAACAAATCAGTGGCTTAGATTGATGTCTAGGATTGACCCCATTTAGGATGTTTGGGGCACTATGTTGCTGCTAAATATCTCTTCATATTTGCAAAAGCCAAGATTGATGAATTTCACATAGTTCTGCATTCTAGAGCTGTCTATTAGAAGACCCTCCCCTGACAGGTTATGTTATCAGGACCTATTTGAGGGCAATAGTGTGACACCATTGAAGAGCAGTTTGGGAAAGAGGAGAAGTGTGCAGAAAGTGTGGGTTCTACAAACACTGAGGGACATCCCTGGCCTTTAGAAGACAGATACGGACAAGTCCCACGAAATGCAAATTGTCTGCAACTGTTGGCAGATAATAAGGGAGAAGGAATGGCACCCTCCCCCATCTTTTGTGTCTGAAGCTACCTTGATGAGTAAAGTGCAGAAATGGATGAGGATGCGGAAGGGGTGTGGCATCCTCTCTCTAAGGGATTTAGAATAGTGTTCCTTTTAAGCATGTCCAAGTCATCTGGGATCTTATCAAAATGCTAACTCAGCCTCGGCAGGTCTGACATAGATTTAGAAACTCTGCAGGTTCACGGTCTTCTCCATGATGTTGATACGGTTGACTGATGGGCCATGCTGAATTATGATGGTTTTATATGATGCATGCATTGGATAACATGGTTTTGAATAGCATAAATATAATAAAATTGTACAATATCCTGAAAAGGTAAATTTCAGAAGGTTTTCAGTTAACTACTAAAAATATCGCAAAAGATTGGTATTTTTTAAGTGTTGTATGCCTATATATGCACTGTTTCTACCAAGCTGAAGATTTTGACCGACGTAGAAACTTTTCATTTTCTGATGTAGTGTTAAATCATTAAAACTTTATTAACAATTCTGATGGTATTTTATTAATCAGCTCAAGATACTTCATAAAACTGTAAAAGTGGTTTTCTCCTTCCCAGTTTGTTGATTCCTTATGTTGGCAGATAGTTCAGCAAATGTTGATGTCTGATTAAATAATCCTTCAAATAATTCATATGAGCGCTGGTCAGTCTGTCCTGGAAGCCTTCTATTTTTTACTCTAAGTTAACGCACACTGCCCTTGTGTCTTCATAGGTCAATGGCAAGGATCTGTCAAAGGCCACCCATGAAGAGGCAGTGGAAGCTTTCCGAACCGCCAAGGAGCCCATCGTGGTGCAGGTGTTAAGACGGACTCCCCTCAGCCGACCGACATACGGCATGGTCCCGGAAGTCCAGCTCATGAATGCCAGCACACAAACGGACATCACGTTTGAACACATCATGGCCCTGGCCAAACTTCGACCCCTCACTCCTCCAGTGCCAGACACCTGTCCCTTTCTGCTTTCAGACAGGTATCTATCTCTCCTTCTCTCCTTTCTCCTAACGCCTTATTTGTTGGTCATTTGCCGTCTAAAGCAGGCATTGGAAAGAGCCAGGTCCCCCAGAAGTTGACAGTTCCAGGGACAGATGCCCAGCTCTGTTTGGAAATAATCTCCCTTCTGTGTGTGTGCTCTCAGTCAGTTCTCAACTATCCCTGCCGCTCTCCTCCCTGGTCACACAGTTAGCTGTGCCCTGGAATCAGACTTCCCGAGGCACAGTGAGAAGCCCAGCCCTGCCTCGCTAGCCTTGCTCTCTCTACCCCTCAAGGCTCAGAGTTGGAGTCAGGGAAATAACTTTTCTCACCAAAGCTGCCAGAAAGCCTCATTAAGGCTCAGGTGAAAGTGACATGCTGGCACCGTGTTCTCCTCCGAGAGTCACCTCTCTCTCCCTCGCTTTTCCTTTCTTTACAAAAGAATCTAGGAAATTGATTTAATTCAACTACAATTCTCTAAAGAAACCAATTACCAGATGTATTGAGATGCAAACAAGGAGTCTTGCTTTTCACAGAGTAAATAAACACAACACTGAAATCAGCAGCAATTAAATGAATTTTCCTCCCAATTTTACAAAATTTAAAGGCGGGGTGTTTTATTTAAATAATGTCACCTGTCTGGTTTTTGTCCCACACATTTTGTTCTCTGTGTTAAGTAATTTTCACACATTGCCCAGAGTTGCTTCCTAAGAGCAATGGTCCCTTCAGGCTGCATTTTCACTGCTTTCTATCCCAGCTTCTAGTTTGTAAAACACCCACATTATTGTGTCTGGTCCCAGCCCATTAGTTACTTCCATTGCCTGTTTCAGTGAGTCACAGGCACACAGCCGGCTCGCCTGGGAACACTAAGGAACACTCGAAGGAACACTCGTAGGAGCCCCAGTCTTGCCTCTGCCCAATTAATCAAGACATTTTAGAGTAAACTTGAGCCACAACAATTTTTCAAACATTCCCCGAGGCAATTCTAATGTCCAAGCAAGTTTTTGAAACTGTCTCGAGACTTCAGCTTGCAAGAAGGCACAGCCTGTGGTGTGTGTGTGTGTGTGTGTGTGTGTGTGTCCCCGTCCGTCCGACTGTTTGTCTTCATTTCCCCACTACATATTCAGTAACTTTTGTACCAGGTACAAAAAAATGAAACCGTGGACAGCTGTAAAGCCAGTGGCCCCTAGTATTTCTATTCTACAGAGAGAATGAACAATAAACAAACAAATGAAATTCATGCTTTCTAGAATGAGTAGAAAGTTAGCTTTTATTACCGGACTTGAACACGTTTTAGGTAATATTCCAAGTGTTTTACATCGCTGCTCTATTGAGTCCTCGTGGCGGCCTTGGGACAAAGTACCTGTATTATTACCTTCCCGATGTTGCAGACGAGGAGACACGTGTGAAGGTGCTTGGCTAAGACCACACAGCAAGGAAATTCCAGAGTCTGACATCTGCTTTGGATGGAGGCTGGCATCCCTTAAGTGGTGTGGACAGATACTTCTCCCAAGTCCTGTAGTTCTTCACTTTGCTCCACCATCTCTGTCCTCACCATGTGACCCCGCAGTATCCATATTTTGCTTTTAATTATATCCTTATATTAAAATTGCCACTCTGCTGCCGTCCTCATTCATTAGGGCAAGAATTAGATTCTGTGCATGAGCATGTTTCCAGCCCTTGGCCCAGAGCCTGGCATTTGGTGGGCACTCAGGAAATGTTTGTGAAATGATTAAGGTCTTCCTTATGGCAGTGTTCCTTTCTTACCAGCTGAAGAGCAAAGGGAGCACATCAATGCCCCAGAAAAAGAGCTGTCATTTTCTCCTGTTTGCAGAGCAGGGGGGGATGTATCCACCCAACAGATAAGCAGTCAGGATGCTCCCTTGTACCGGTTTTGCTATCTGGTCTCACATGGCTTAGCTTTAGCAGAACAGCAGCCATAGAAGTAGTAAGAAGATGCAGGTGAGAATTTAATCTGATCCTGTAAGAGGACATCAACAAAGGGCTCACCATTTAGACAAAGCAGAGCTAGTGTATGCTAATTGAACTTACTGGACAATGTACACAATAGCAGAGAGCTGTCACCAAGAATGTATTTATTATTTTTGTGCATGCCTTTTATCAAAGAGGAGGGTTGGGCCATGAGAGAGAACGTGAGGTAGAGTCCTGAGAAACAGACAGCAATGTGGGTATATGTTATCATCTGAAAAATGTGTGCTTTTGAAAACGCCAATGAACAGCCAGATTGCACCTGTGGCCTTGCACGATGGTAGGCAGCAATTTTAAATGCAACATGCCTATGCAGTGATTGTCACGCTCGGGGCAATGGAAGCAAGTCAGGTGGTCCGTGAAGCACCACGAACCGTGGGAAAATTCACATTGGTGTCTTTACAAAATGGAACTAGAGCCCAGAGCCTTTCCACTAGCCTCCAGATATAGGGCATTGATGAGCTTTACCAATGGGGAGAGAGAAAAGCAAGGGCTTCTATTGAAGGCAGAATCACTTTAGCCATAAACAGATCTTACTCCAGAGCTGGAAAGGCTAAGGTGGCATTCCAAACTCCATTTGAATCATGGAAGCAATCCTTGGGATCCATGGCTATCTTGCCGCTGCCTTCCCCACAGCTGCCACTCTCTCCACCCAATGGAGCACGGATTTTATGAAGACAATGAGTACATCCCCAGCTTGCCGGCTGAGGCAGAGAGAGCAGAAGACTTCGAGTACGAGGTAAGACCATCTTCTTTCATGATTCTTCAGTATGCTGCGGTTGAGGGGTTTGGCATCACAAAGAAATCCATTTAGTCTCAGAAAGAACATGTCTACTGTATGCCTAGAATAAGATCTTTCAAATAGTTTGGCATTAGCTATTTATTTGTAGTATTTTAAGTGTATTGTAGAATATTTGTGTAGTGGCATCAGCTTGAAAACAATTGGCTTACAACTTTATATATACATACATACATATATATTATATATATATATGTGTGTGTGTGTGCACACACACAATTGTGGGTATATCGTGTGTGTGTGTGTGTGTGTGTGTGTGTGTGTGTGTGTGTGTGTGTTATGGCAGCTACATTTACCCCTTTTAGCATAAGTGACTTTTTGGGGTTTAGAAAGAAAATTGTTGTTTTCCTTCTGTAGTCTGGTGTTAATTGGTTAAATGCATTTAATTTAACTTCATTATATTCCCTTTCTCAAACCTATGTTCTCTGTGTTGTGATTCAGGTGTGAATGAGGAAGGGCAGTTTCATGATTGCATTAGGAACAGAGACAGAGTCTGTTCAGCACTGGTTAGGCCATTAAGCATCCTCACATGGATCATTAGGCCATCCATGTACAGCTTGTAACACTTTGGAAAGCCCATCTGAAGATTGTTAACACATATCACAAAAGCAGGAGGGCTTCTCTTGGCATTTCTTTACTTCTGCAGCCTCTAAATCTTGGCTTTGGTGTACTTTGACATTTGGAAATGCAGTAGATTAAGGACGAGAAGAGGCTGGCAAACAGGCAAAGCACCCACGCTTATCTGCCCTTTACCGCCTCAGATGATGTCATACAAGTTCAGCAAAGTGTTCTTTCCATTTTACAAGCAGGAAATCCTGAAATCTCTTCCCTTAGGAGGATCTGAAATCAAATAAGGCCAACTCAGCGAAGCTCACCCAAAGCAAACAGGCGTTTATTTGAAATCTTCCCTCCGCAAAAGTCATCAGCAGTGGCTATGGAAGTCATTACTTTCCTGCACCTGGGCTTTGCAGAGATGTGCACTGACACCTAGTATCTGACTTTTGTCATTGCTGTTTGTGTTAAATTTTTATCTTCTGCTGTCCCTTAGAAACAATTTTAGAAACTTGTTCACATATAGACACACGCTAAGACATCCATGACATTTTATCCAATCATCATAAGTGACAAAAATGACTCACCTATTCAAAGAATTTAGCATAAATTCTTTTTCAGTTAATGTATATTGGGCTTAGGAGGTGGAATCGCCTACATGACTTCAACTTTTTCTGGAGTTTGTGTCTTATAGCGTTATTAAAGTGACCAATGTTTTAGGTAGGCCTGGGAAGAAGCTGAGCATATTAACAGCAAAGAGTATGTTAATTAATCAATATGTCATTGAAATACCATGATGCAGACAGATTTCCTTCCAATTCTGTACGGCATACTGGGGCTGAATCATTCCCTCATTTTAGTCAGTATCTTTAGTAGGATGCCACCATCAAGACGGTGACATCGTTACATGTTCAGATAAGCTCTCTGTAGTCTGTAATCTCAACTAATCACACCAGTATCATTATTTTGCTGTCTACTGTGATTTTTGTTGCTAAATGTACCTTTTTGAATGATAGAAATAAAGAATGTTCTCGTGCCTGGTGATGGTGGTATGCATATACCTTTAATCCCAGAATTTGGAAGGCAGAAGTAGGCAGGTGTCTGGGTTCAAGGCCATCCTGGTCTACACAGTGAGTTCTAGAATAGCCAGGGCTGCACAGAGAAATCCTGTCTCAGAAAGGTAAAACAGAACAAACACACCAAGAATGTTCTTATGAATTTAAAGAGGGAATCCAAACATTTGCTATGACAGTCCTCAGCTATGAGAACACACACACATGAGAACACCACACATCGTTAATGGTCAGGAGGAGACACAAGCAAATGCCTGAAGGAGGTCACCTAATTTAATAGAAAACAATTGTTCTACCCAGAGCTCTTCAGTTTGCTATGGTAGCACACGGGAGTTGCTCACGGCAGCCCCGGTGACACATTAAGTCGATTATAAAATCTAGTCCAACCACTGCCATCATCAGAGACTGTCCTGAACTCAACTTGCAGAGGGGAGATCTAGAAATGCTAACCCTGCCTGCATCTTTTGCACAGTTACTGTTGGACCTGACAGCTGACTAGTGGGGTGTTTCTGTGACTCAGATGAACTAAATTCCTCTGGGCTTTCATCATCACCCTATACATCCAAGAGTGAGATGAATGTGAGCATCAGGAATGAGCAGCATTTGCCAAGTACAGGAAATAGATCCTGTGGTCAACAAGGAGGCTCCAGCTCAGAAGGAGAGAGTGTTGGTCCTTTTCTTTCTAAAAAGGCATACCTATCACCCTGGTACTCTAAAAGGCACGAAGCCCGCACACACATACACACTTTTATGTACTTTCACACATTCGTCTGTGCCAAGGTGCTCAGCACAGCTAAGGATAAACTTGGTAATGCTCCTGTCTTCCTTTCCCCATGTAGCTTCATTTCTAGGGAAGAGATGTGGACCAGGAACATGCATTCTAGTGAAGGAGGAGAACAGGAGTGGAGAACCGTGAGAGTGGGTCAACTGAGGAGGAGGAATTATGGGATTGGGGCAGGTTGTTCCTACCTTATCATAGTGATCAGAGAATTTTTTTCTCTCATGAGTTACCCAGGGAAATGGAGAGATGGAGTCACATGGGAGGAACTTTCCAGAAAGAGGGGAAT
Organism: Myodes glareolus; assembly: GCF_982192425.1. Classification (NCBI taxonomy): domain Eukaryota; kingdom Metazoa; phylum Chordata; class Mammalia; order Rodentia; family Cricetidae; genus Myodes; species Myodes glareolus. The sequence continues at coordinate 55,266,183 of NC_142044.1, forward strand.
GCAAGTCAAAGGCCCAAGCAGCCTTGTATTAGCTGCTCTTATATTGCCATGAAATAAAATACCATGACCAAGGCAACTTAGAGAAGACAGGGCTTGCTGGAGTATATGAATACAGAGGGATAAGAGCCCCTGACAGTGGGGTGAGGCCATGGCGGCTGTAGCGAAGGGTGGTGGTCTAAGCTCACATCCTAAACTGTAGGCTGGAACTGAGAAACAGAGTAGTCTGGGAGTGACAGAATTCCTTCGACTCTCAAAGCCCGACCCAAGTGACACACTTCTTCCAGCATGGCCACACATCCGAAGCCTCCCCAAACAGTGGCACCAGCTGGAGACTGGGCATTTAAATGCCCACACCAAGACCATAGGGAACATTTCTCACTCAAACCACCACAAGGCATAGAGTAGGGCCCTTAAGAAACAGGAACCTAATGAGGTCATTGCTCCAGCTGAAGGCCACGCCTGAGTGGGAGGAGGTGCAGTAACTGAGAAGGTGCTGTCTGGAGTGGCCTTGGCCTTTGCCTCTGAGGTGGGGTTGCTGGAGCAGAACAGGGCCACCTGCTGACCCTGGCCACAGCACTCTGGCAGTGGGGTGGGCATGGCAGGGGAGGAGCAAAGAATTCAGGCGGGAAACCAGTTGAGAGAGAGACTTCTACCTGGGTGATGTTGGAAACGGGGCAGAGCACAGTTTGTAAGGCTGACACCCAAGCTATCCTGAGGCTGTATCTACACCTCTGTGTACCCACGTCTTACCGCGAAACTGTCTAACAGTGTCCTGTGTAGTAATTTTTTTTCTCTTGACTTTACAAAAACAAGGCAGGAGGAAGCCAACAGACACACAGCTGCTGAGAGGAGCACAGCAGCGACATCCCCATGCTACCGACTGCATTCTGCGCCTGCTGCTTGCCCCAATGCAGACCATGCAAGGATTCAGTCATGTATTTATAGACTGACTTAGGACTGACTCAGACCCAGAGCTGATTATGTACATATAGAGAGATTTTAGTACATGAATTATTGACCCAATAGAACAGAACTTGTCTGACTATTTTATGAACGCACATATAGAATATTTTAAACATGCAGATCATTAAAATGGATAGATTACCAGTTTCCCCTAGAGCCAGGATGGACAGTGACTGTTTCTTCGGGGATGTTTTAGACCATGTGGCAACATTATGGTGACTCTGGTGTATTAGGGATTTCTATAAAACGTTAATGGCACCCACTCCTCACCATGACCTATCACTGCTTTCCCCAAGAAAAAATATTTGACTGGTTTTAAAATCCCCCCACTGTGCTTCAGAACATCTCAGAGGACCAGTCTGCACGAAAAGATTCACAGTTTGACATTTCTCTGTAAAAAATGATGGCACTTGTTCTCTAATTAAAAAGATATATGATTTTAATTTTATTTTTTAAGGGGAAAAAGGAAAAATATCGAATATAAACATTGTACCTATCTCCTAAGAGCTAGGGTGCTTCCTGTCAGGGGACCACTGAGGACTAGGCTTCTTTATTCTCACTGTTCATTTTTCCTCCTTAGAGCCAGCCAAGGTTGACATAAATCATAAATAGCCCTCAGCAAGTCAGAAGCAGGACCAAAATCCAGCCTTCACCAGAAATAATTTAAAGGGAAAGCCTCCAAGAAATATACTGTTCCCTATCGAACTCCTAAGCAAGATATGTTTGCCTCTGCCTCCTCCTCCGAGGGAGCTGGTTTTTGTTGTTCTTCCGATGTGTTTTGATTTTTGTAGGATTGCCATTGAATCTCAAAAGACAGGGCTAGTAGAAGAGTCAGAAATAACTAAAATTTAGTAATATAACACATCTTGTTATAATACAAGGAACATTTTAACCAGTAGTTTGGACCTTCGGGTGTTTATAATTGAGCTATGCTAATTGAAACCCTGTATGCTCCCCACCTTGCAAGATCAAGGAGAAGTAATATACACATGTCTGAATTAAGTACTCTCCCTGTGATCATTGTAGGATGGAAGCAAGAGGAATTTTGAAATTCATTTGAACTGAGATTAAAAGTGGAAAGGGAAGGAGAGGCCAAATGTCTATGTACGTGTTACCTGTAAGGTGAAGCGCTGTAGCCAGTGCCTACAACTAAGATGAGCATTTAGCGTGTGAATTATCTTCCCTTGGCCATACTTATACAGAACAAAAGGAAACCCTTGCTCTGGGTGGCCATTTTGCAAGATGTCATTCTTGGTGCTGGGTACATACAGAATATTTGTGAGAATTTAAGTTTATCATATTTCTCTCACAGTTAAATAATAGTTATAAAGTATGCAGAATTCCCTTAAACATGCATGCACGCTCGCGCGCACCCCTCCCCCAGGATTAGCATTTACTAGATACCAGTCATGCTTCTGAACAGCTTATTCGCACAGTTGCCTCAGAGAAAAATCTCCCCCGTGTACCGTGTAGAGCACTAAATGCTTTTTTAGGTGAAAACAGAACTTCATCTGTCTCTTAGTGGGGCCTCGGTAAATATTGGATGCTGGAATAAAGGAGGATTCTGGAGGCCCAGAGCTGTCTGTACAGAGCAACTTATGAGGAGTTTAGCCCCTTTCCCACTCTTCTGTCTGTCCAAAGGGGATTTAAAGGAAGCTGGGGCCACCAAGCAGTGACAGGACTGTTCTCTCCCATTCCAGCAGATGTTGGTTTTTTTGTTCATTTCTTTTGACACTAGTATAAATTCTGATACAGTAAGTATTTCTAAGGAGGGGACAAAAAGGGTATAAAATAAAAAAAATACAGTTAAAATAAAAAATATAGCTGTTGTCTACGTTAATTATAAGTATGTAAAGTTTAAAACTCATACTTGGTATAAATTTCAAATTCTTCCCATATGCACATGTGTGTGTGAATTTTTGACATTTATGGAACATGTATGGAGTTCCATGTGCATGCAAGTGTATGCACCTATGTAGTAGTTTGAAGCTGACCTTGTGAGTCATTGGTTACTCTCTACTTTATTATTTGAGGCAAGGTCTCTCATTGATCTCAAAGCCTGTGATACAGCTAGTCTGGCTCCAGTGATCCCCTAGGTCCACCTTCCATGTTCTGGGAATATTGATGGGTAACAATGCCCATTTGACATTTTTGTGGGTTCTGGGGATCTGAACTCTAGTCCCCCCACTTGTATAGCAATCTCCTTAAACACTGAGCCATATCCCAAGCCAAAATTTGGCATGTTCTTTAACCCACAACCTACCACTCTGCCTCCCTTCATAACCAGTGCACGAGTGTGTCCATTCAACATGAGGGAAATGGCTAAACAAAGAGCTAGGGCCTTGCCTGTGCAGAAGTCCGAGGATAACTACAGACTCTGATACTGAGGACCGCCTGTCCAAGAGTTTGAAAGCCAGTGATGAAAGGAGCAGATTTAAAAAGTACCATGAATCCAGAAGCCATAAGGAAGAATATCTGTGTGTTCCAGTGGATTGAGAGCAGGGTGAATACAGGGTAGAAACCATGAAGAGTCCAATGCTCAGAACTATTAGTTCACTGGAGGTCGGATGTCACCAACCTCTTTCTCTCCACCTGTCAATCACCTTTCACAGCCGTAAAATATCCAAAATAGTTTTAATTCACCGCCTAAGACAGCAAAATCAGCTTTTAGGAAACTCCCTTAGTAGGAGTTAGGCTATGGACAACTCTGACTTGAACCCTGATCTAGATGAAACGTGAAAACACTCTTATTACTTGAACATTAAAGGTAATATGTTCGTGTGTCCAGATGGAGTTGGTTTTGAGGGGGTGCCCATTAATGGCTTTCCATGCCCACCATTTTCTTAATTGTCAGCTTAAATCCTAAAGACTAGTCTAGTGACGTCATATATAAACCTTTTCCTTCCAGGCTGTGTAACACAATTTCTCCTTCCTTCAACTACAGTTCTTTGGTCCTAAACAGTATTCTGTCTCTAGGGAGGCTCTGCCTCTGATGGTAAGTTCTTTGTCTCTGCAGTCATTGCAAAGTGTCAGACAATACATGATTTATGTGTCCTTCTGCTTGATTATTGGTCATTCACCATATTGACCAAATACCCCCAAATTGGCTTCAAATCTCTCTGGTTTTGAACGTTCTGTGAACACAATCACGATCCTGCCTCTCTAGGCATGGGAAACACAGACCCTCAGGCCAACAATACTCAAAGGAAGGTGTGGGCTTTCCATACTTCATGCCTTTGCTTGTGGGATCCTTCATCCATCCCTAGAGTCCCTTTCCGATTCTCTCTATCATTGATCCAAGGGGAACCAAGCACCATTCCCTGAGAAGCAGCCCACAACATCCACCTCCCTTAGAAGTCCATCTCTCCCACCAGAGTTCCAGGGCCTCATTCTGCATGCAGTTTCTGCTCTTGATTTTCTGTCCTGCGATCCAGCCATATGCACCTATAATTGTCTGTTGTTTAGTGAGACGGGCTCTCAATTTAGTTAATGGTGAAGTCTAGCTTCAAATTCCTAATTCTCCTGCTTCAAACTTTTGAGTTCTAAATTTCAGGCCCACATCACATAGTTATATTTTGTCTTGAGAGAAGTTCTGGTGATTTTATTCAGTATTAATTTATTTTATTTTATGCTCTGTGTGTAAACCTGAGTGTATGTGTGTGTATCACATGTGCACAAGAGCCCGCAGAGATCAGAAGAGGTACCCAATGCCCTGAACCTGGAGTTCTGTATGATCATGGACCACCATGTGGGTACTGAAAAGAGAGCCTGGTTCTCTACAACAGGACTTCCCAAGTCCTGGTTCCTAGTTTCTAGATCTTTACATCACCAGAGGAGTCCCTCAACCACCATGAATCCAGTGGACAGAGAAGGATGAGTGAGACTAGAGATCTGAAACACAATGTGAAAGTCTTTGTTTGCCCCGCAATGCTTCAGCTAATCTAACAATCAAAAAAAACATAATTAAGCATATGCTTTCTGCCAGATGGTAACTAAAGAATTTTTATCACCATCTTCACATGAAAGATGGTTTCACATGAAACCATCAGTTGAAACTTCCAGCTTAAAACCAGTATACTGTAAAAAGATGTTCAAGTTCATACAGATGAGAAAGGACAAGGGGCCAGTGTCACTAGGACCCTATTTTCTGTTTTCTCCTGAATAGTCCTGGAATGTGGGTAATTTTTAGCACAAATTTGGATATAACATCTTTCACATTCAGACAATATCTGAGTTGACCAATACCTTATCAGGCTGTATTTTCATGTGTGGCAAACTTTAATTAAGGCTGATGGTTTAGAATCACATATAATACAGACAATATCACAGGCAGAAGTAAGTCAGAGCCTTTTAATTTTAATGCCCATGTTTATTAAGTTTGAATTACTTTTCTACATTGTGAGCGCCTATTAGAAACAAGGAAAAGTCTTCCTTCGAGCATGATTATAAAATGAGGCCACAGGTTGAGAAGTCATCAAAGTTATTGTAATTCTTTGAGCTCTCTTGCAGAATAAAGAGATTAGTATTGCTGTGGATTGAGTTATATTATTTCATAAAACAAACATGAAGCAAATCTACGTTTCACCTCACTGATTATAACAGCACTCAGCCTTATTTGAAAAGCAAACAGCAAAAGCAAATTGAACCTTCCAAGTTAGTTCTTCAACAAGGTAACCGTGGACACGTGCACAGCCCTAGGAGTCTGGTTATGAAATGAAGATTCCATACGTTGCGCGTATAAATGATATCTAAGTGCTGACATTTTCTTTGTGTTTGAAGACACTCACTCACATACACAGAGGATTGCCTTGCATTCGCTAAAGGGCACCTGTGTAAGGTTGTGTTTGAAGTGAATATTTACTACCACATTTTTCCCATTGGCTTCTTATACACTCCGCTTTCACAACAGTGGAAAAAGGAAAACTGCCTTCTCTACTACATAGCACGTGTGCCAGGATCTCAGCGTTCCTTTCAGACACCATAGGATCTGTAAAAGGGAAGTAACAAGCAGCGTGGGCTTGGCTATAATTCCATTTCTTAGATGGACCTTGGGGCTAATGTCTTGAATCCCAGAGTCCTGCATGTGAGCTTCTCAGGGACACTCAGGGTTGGCTATAGACTCATTTGACAGTACCTGCTTCTCGCTATCCAACTGTTGCTGCTATAAGCAACATGAAACAAATGCATGCTCAAATCTTTTCAATTCTTACAGTGTTTTAACATTACCAACATATCAGTGTATACCTCTGTAGGTACAGAGGTAAACCCATATGGTATAGAGGATACTATGTGGGTTTTTATAGGGCACACATGCCATTCACACAAGTACACATACTGTGTCCAGTACTGTATCATATCAATGGGGAGTAAACAGCATTTCTGTCCATAATATCTCTAATCTTAGCTTTAGGTTCAGAGCACATTTATGCGTAACTCACATGTATTTGCTAATTTTTAATAGTTAATATATTCTGTAGGGCTTACAAAACACCACTTACATACAGCACTTGGATTATTAACTAAAAAAATATAGAAAACAAATTGAGTTTGGTTTTTCTTTTCCTACCTTACTATATTGTCTTTAAAATGAATATTTGGAAACCTCAAGACAACGAGATTTGCCTGAGAATAAAAGTTCTTACTTCCTCCGTGGAGAGCAATGCTCATCACGTATTAAGTAATGACATATACTGTAGTTTATACAAACAAAAGGCGTGTTCATAACCAAACATACTAAATGCCTTGTGTCAAGTAGAGGCCTCAAATTCAAACTGCTATTATTGTCATCTGCACTTGACCACCTGAGACAGCCACATTCTCCTATGTGCGTGCCCTTCTTCTGTGAATGACCTTGTTACTATGATCAAACTGTTATGTTGGGTACTTATCTATGACCTTTGTCTGTGTTTTTGAACTGTCTTCATGGGACAAAGCTTTTTAGAACTAAAATTTGTATATTAGCATAGATTAAATAAATGCATATTGAAGGGAGTTTTCCATTTTAGGTTTTTTTTAATTTTTATTGTTTTTATTGCACTGTACATTTTTCTCTGCTCCCCTTCCTTCCTCTCCCCTCTCCCCTTCTACCTTCCCATGTAACCCCCACACTCCCAATTTACTCAGGAGTTCTTGTCTTTTTCTCCTTCCTGTGTAGATCCATACGTCTTTCTTAGGGTCCTCTTTGTTGTTTAGGTTCTCTGGGGTTGTGGACTGTAGTCTGGTTTTTCTTTGCTTTATAACTAAAAGTCACTTATGAGTGAGCCCATATTATTCTTGTCTTTCTGGGTTTGGATTACTCAACATGTTTTTTTCTAGATCTACCCACTTGCCAACAAATTTCAAGATATCATTTTTACCACTGAGTAGTTGTTGGGGGCCAGCCTTGACAAAAATACCTTTCTCTAGAGTGGAGGCGTGGGATTTAGAAATATAGTAAAGAATATGAAGACACAAATGAAAATAATAAAATGCAAAAACATATAAGATAGTATCAGGAAGAATTTCCACGAGTACTGAAAATTTGCCCGCATTTACTTTCTAACTGCTTAATATAACACTGACCCCAAAAGTTAGGAGTTAGACAAAGACTGCACTAATATACCAATTGAAAGTCCTGGGCTACATTCTTCACGCCCACCCCCTAGACTCTGCTCTAGACCAAATATGTTGTAGACAAACTTTCTAATCCCAAGTTATTTCCATAAAAGGAACTGGAATTGAGTTGAATCCTTAGACTTTTCTTTTAGGTAGGAGCAAACTACTTCCATATTCTAGGAGCACAAGGGCTGGCAACTAGCCACAACTGTTTACAACAGCCTTGAATAAGCAGAACTCTCTAATTTACATCTAGGTGGGACCTTTGTCTGAACCTTGAAGGAAATAGAAACAAGTCTCAAATTCTCTGACCTTTGGCCTTTTGGGCCTACAGGAATAGTTAAGGGGAATCTAGTTGGTTACAGGTTCTGACTATTACAAATAATGCTTCTATGAACATAGCTGAGCACATGTCCTTGTGTTATGATTGAGCATCCTTTTGGTATTGCTAGGTCTTGAGGTAGATTGTTTCCTAATTTTCTGAGAAATCACCATGTTGATTTCCAAAGTGGCTGTACAAGTTTGCACTCCCAGCCAGCAATGGAGGAGTATTCTACTTATTCCATATCCTCTCTAGCATAAGCTGTCATCAGTGTTTTTGATCTTGACTGTTCTGACAGGTTCTGAATGTTTTTAAAATATGTATGGGCTACAGTCTCACAAGTGACATATGAGAGTGGTCTTAGTAAGTCAGTGGCTTTCTTTCCCTTCTATCTTTATTTGCCATTTGTGGTATAGTTTAAGAACCTAGAAGAAACTATTTTGAATGTTTTCATCACAAGAAATGAAATACCCAAAGAGATAAATTTACCCTATTTAAATATTACACAGTATATGTGTGTGTTGAAACATTACATGGTACTCCAAAATGTGTAAAACCTGTGTCAACTAAAATATTACAATTAAAGTTTAATGATTCCTGAATTAAATATTAAGTTTATGAAAGTAATACACTCCTATCAGTGTAGCTAGTGGGATTAACATTATAGATAATATTTTCATGTACCTACTTCCATATTAGCTGCATATGGAAATGTGAGTTCCCAGTGCATCACTGATTAAAATCCTGGGATGAATAACAATGGACTCACATTTTCAAAATATGTAGGTGTTTCAAATAAAACCAGGGGTTGCTGTCAGATTAAGCCTTTTTGCTTCCCTAACTTCTCAACTACCAGTGTTATCTAGTGATTCCTTCAATAGCACAGCTCTGTCACTGAGTGCCCACCATTTACTGGCTTGCCTAGACTCCCAGTTAGGTACTTCGAGATCTCTGGCCCTTAAAATAAACCTTTCTAGGTAAAGTGGCACATGCCAGAGAGCTGGCTGTGGTTTTGATTTCTTCCTACCTTTCCCTCCGTCGTCAGGAAGGCACCTCAGTTCTGCCTGGACCATTTTTGCAGGCAGTCTGCCTGCTTCCCGTATTCATTTTAATGTGCCATTGTGCCATGCTGGTGAGGACTCTCCTGCCATCCCCTGTGTGTAGAGTCACAAGAACAACTCTATGTATGTTTTCAATTTTATTTTTTACAATGGTGTGAAATTTATAGTCCACCCTTTAGTAGACACATTGTGGTTTTGTATAACCACAAATTTTAGATCATCATCAGTAGCATTTTATTTTCACCACAGCCCCCAGTTGAACAAACAGATACCCCAAGAAGGTACATATTACATTAGCTACAGCTTTGTGGGTTTTCCAATGTTCCACTTTGAAAAATCCAAGCCTTTATTAAGAAGTGCAAAGTCCATGGCACACAGAGGCTCTTTCCATCCCTTTCTTGTGCTTACCTTCCCCTAACCCAACACAATTTAGGATGCTATGAATATGTGCACACGGTGCCTGGCATTCACTAAGCAAGCTGTTGATCTTGATCACTCATATTTATTTCCCTTTGACTGGGATAGTCCTTGTCTTCTGTTCTGGTCTTAACTCTCTGTTGTGAGGAAGCCACTTGTTGGTTCCCAGCTGCTTAGCCCTGAAATAATCACACAGAAACTTTATTATTTAAAGCACTGATTGGCCCATTAGCTCTAGCTTCTTATTGCATAACTCTTACATATTAATTTAACCTATCTCCATTAATCTGCGTATCACCATGTGGCTGTGGCTTACCAGGTAAAGTTCAGGCATCTGTCTCTGGCGGGGCTACATGGCTTCTCTCTTACTCCACCCTTCTTTCTCCCAGCATTCACTTTAGTTTTCCCCACCTAGCTCTTTCTGCCCTGCTCTGCTATAGGCTCAAAGCAGTCCTTTATTAACCAATGGTATTCACAGCATACAGAGGGGAATCCCATATTAATTCTCTGTATCAGAATATCTCCCACACAGTGGACATAGAAATAGAAAGACAAAGAGTAAAATATTTTTCAACTATTAAATATGTAACAAACTAGAGTTGGAGCAGTCCTGCATCTCAACTTCTAGATGTTATACCCTCTTCTACTTGCTGGAGTGCATAATTATGCTTACTCCCACTTTGAATTTCCTTAAATTTCTGACCCTTTTCAGCAAGAGGGATCTTATACTATGCATCTCTCTTCAATGTGTGAAGTACATGCTAGAATGATTTGTATGACTAAGTCTTAAATACACTTGCAAGCAAACAAATAAATGTTTAAATATTTTGAAGGATTATGGGAGAGAAGAATCTATTTTCAATAAAAATGTCATAATGAAAAAAACTACCACACTCTACATGTCTTCTCTTTCTTTCCCGAAAGTCATTTGTTCTTCAAACTTGTATATTTTTCTACTTCAAATTTAAAACCACTGCTGGGTGTTTCATTAAACATGAAAATTATAACACAAGCATACACACACACCCATAACTGTTTTGTCAGAAAACAGAGTGATAATGGAACAAACACCTTTTCTGGATCCCTTTGAGCCTGGAGAAGGAAGACAGCAGCCACGATGGAGTGAATAGATAAAGTACTGGACAGTCTTGTTTTGACATGGAACAAGAAATACTTCATGATAGCACAAAGTTGGTCATCACTTTTATGGAACTGAGATGTGCACTTGTGTAGATCATTATGTTCTGAATGACAAGTGTTGTTTCTGAAGACAACACACTTAACACAAGAGTATTTCTATTTGGTGTTAGTATCACTTACTGCAGAAGCCACTGTTTGGTACTTAGTCCCATGCTGTAAGCTGGAGTGCTACAGAAAAATCACTTAATAGCCCAAATTCAAGTCCCACCGTTCTTCTGTGCCCCTGCCTGTGGTTCGTGTCATTGTTTCCAGCCCCACCCCCAAAGACATTCTTTTTTCATAACTCTACTTGTTTTTCAGAAACCATTGATTTTTTTGCTCTCTCCTGAGTTAAAAGACCAGACTTGTATATTTTAAGTTGTCGTCCTAACCTTTTTTTTTAATTATAGCACTGCTTGGTCAATGGCTTATGTGTATTCCTACCTAGCTCTTACATTTTAAATTAACCCATTTCTATTATTCTGTGTATCACCATGCGGTTGCGACTTACCAGGTAAAGTTCCAGCATCTCTCTCTTTCAGCAGCTACATGGCATCTTTTTAACTCCATCTACTCTCTTGCTCCATTTCTGTTCTGTTTTCCTGCCTGGATTTACTCTGCTAAGCCATTGACCCAAACAGCTTTATTCATTAACCAATAAATATAACACATATACAAAAGGACTTCCCATGTCATCTCCCATTTTCTTTAGACAAACACAGATAGGACAGATGATAGAGTATTTTTCTTAATTTGCAAAATGTACTATTGTAACTATAATTCTTGCTTGATAACTGTTTTGTATATGTAATTTTACTATTAAAGTTAAAATCTTCTCTTTTTTTATGTTGTCCTGACCTTTAACAGCTGACCCATCTCTCCAGTTCAGGAGACCACACATTTTAAAGACAAAATTCCACCCCAATTGACAATGAAAAGGATGGTGGTATAGAGCAACCAAATAATTTACTATACAAAGCTTGCATTTTTTTCAAGTATTTATTATTGAAAATAGATATGTTTCATACAATATATTTTAATTATGATTCCTCTTCTTCTCCACCCCTTTTCTTTTTCTTTCCCACTAGGAAAGAAATAGGCATCAAAAATATAAGATAAAAAAAATAGGAAAAAAAAACAGAAAAAAAGCCCCCCAAAAGCCTATGAAATACATTAAGACACAGAGATACATGCATTTACACACAGAGAAATCCTATAAAAAGAACAAAAAATTTAGAAACTGTGATATATAAGCCAAAGAATTGAAGTAGGGGAAATACAAAACAAAATATTATGAGACAAAAAAAATACCATTGAGTTCATTTTGTATTGGCTATCTACTACTGACCATGGGACATTCTCCTAAGTGTGGTTTTTTATACCCATTGAGACTTTGTTGGAGAAAACTGATTTTTTTTCTTACTAGTAGTTTTCAATTGGAAATAAAGTTTGGGGTAGGGATGGGGTCATGTGTCCACTTCCTTCCTCAGCGCTGTGATCCACTTGTCTTGGGCCTGTGTAAGCTCTCTGCATGCTACCACAGTCTCTTTGAGTCCATATGCACACACATCCTGTTGTATCAAGAAGGCATGGTTTCCTTGGTGTCTTTCTTCCACACTGGCTCTTACAATCTTTCTGTGTAAAAGGAGATTGCACATTTGTTTCCTGGCCACCTAGACCTGAATAATCACACAAAAACTGTATTAATTACAACATTACTTGGTCAATGACTTAGGCATATTTTTAGCTAGTTCTCACATCTTAAATTAACCCACTTCTATCATTTCGTGTATCACCATGAGGTTGTGGCCTACCAGGACAGTTCCAGTGTCTTTCTCCTTCATCAGCTACATGGTATCTGCCTGACTCCACCTTCTTCCTCCCTGCATTCAGTTTAGTTTACCTGCCTACCTATATTCTGCCCTGCCACAGAACAAAGCAGCTTCTTTTTTAACTAATGGTAATAAAACATATTCATAGCATACAGAGGGGCATCCCAAATCATCTCTGCTTTCTCTTCCACAGAGTTCCCTGATCTTTGAAGAGAGGGATTTGATAGAGACATCCCATTTACAACTGATTGTTCCAAAGTCTCTGATTCTCTGCCCATTGTCCAGTTGTGGGTCTTTGTAATTGTTCCCATCTACAGCAAGAAGAAATGTACCTGATGATGACTGAGGCACTGATTGATGGGTATAGTAGAATGCCATTAGGAGTCATTTTGTCCCTATGTTTCTTTAGCAAAATAGTAGTGTTTGGCTTTCCTCTAGACCCATGACTTATCTAGTCTCAGGTTCTTGGCTACCCAAATAGTGCCAGGCATGGGTTCCATCTCATGGAATAAGTCTTAATTCCAATCAGAAAATGGTTAGTTACTAATACAAAGATTGTGCCACTATTACAATGGAATATCTTTTGTTGTTGTTGTTTTGTTTTGTTTTAGAGACAGAAGTCCTGGAACTCATTGTGTAGACCAGGCTGGCCTAAAACTCACAGATATCGTCCTGCCTCTGCCCCCCAAGCGCTAAGATTAAAAAGTGTGTTCCACCACTGTCTGGCTACACCAGAATATAATCTGCTGGAAGGTCACCACTGTAGACTGAAGGGTTTCTAGCCAGTTTGGAATTTATTTATAGCCTCTTGTACCATGCAGAGTGCTTTTCAGTATCATCAACAGTAGTTAGTAAGGGTGAAGGCCCTTGTTAGCCACCACCTTGGCTTCTCCTTATTCAATGTAAGTGTTGTCTTCAACAAAAGGTCTTACAATCAGTTTGTTGAGAGCATCCACTAGTCTTAGACAGTAGCCTTGGTTGTTTGGGGATTTAATGGGGCCCCTTTGACCAACATCTCTATTAGATATAAGTCATTTCCAGCACTTGAGCTTTCATCTGGTAGCAAGAGATATCTAGTTTAGTGCTTTGTCTCTTTCATCATTTGCTGATTCCATTTGGATCTCTTTCATATATGGATATATTTTAAGAAGCTTCTACTATAGTAGATTTTTTTAGGGCCTTTCTAACGGTCCTTAGTTTTTGCTGTCTCTCCCTGTACTCTTTGTTCCCTCCCCTTCTCAGCTTAATCCTCCTGTTTCATTCCTCTCCATCTATCCATCCATAACTATTCTATTTTTCCTTCTTTAGGAGTACCTTCACTCCTCCAATCCCTCACTTTTTACATGAATTCTGTGGTTATAAGGATTGTAGCCTGTTTATCGAAGACTAAAGCATATGTTTTTTTAAAGGAAAATGAAAGGAACTTGCCTGTCAAATGTAAACACCTTTTTGGTAACCACGATACAGAAATTGAGAATATAGACTGAACAAACATGTAAATATGGATTCTTGCTTTAGGATAATAACAAGTAAAATTTGTACAGGGGAGAACTCAAGTAAACCTCTCGACAAGCTGAAAGATGAACAGTAAAATGTAAACAGATGCTTCCCTGAATTGCTTGATCAAGGAGTTTGAACCCTGTGTAGCCTAAAATTGACCTCAGCAGGATCAAGGGCAGATGCTGAATGAGAATGTGTTTTAGCGTTAAACACTTTTGTAGTATTAAACAGAATAGAGGGACCACCATTGGTCTCTTTCTTCCAGTTCCACACTGGCATGTGATTGAGTGCATATCCTTTGAGAGTGTAATTGTCAAGGGTGTGCATTTTCCCTTTTATAAAGTAAAATGAATGCATCCTACACACTGTGATTTCTTCTTCTCTCCCTTTGAGAGAGGTCTAAAAACACAAACAGACTTTGGAGGGATACTGTGCTTCCAAGTATTCGTGAGGAACCAGAGGAGCTCCTGACAGCTGTTGAGCCTTTCCAAAGCCAGGAAGTTCATAATCATTAAAGGATTTTTTCCCTTCCTTCCTTTGACTTGTCTGTGGATATCTGCCAAATAAACATAGTTGTGAATCCTTTTGGCAAAAGTTGCAAATATGCCTTAAGAATAAAGGGGCAATTTAACTGAAATTTTCAAAAGAAAAACTGACTCCCTAAATAGAGGGTCCACTAAGTGTTTTTTTGTTAGGAACAAATTAAGTCTCCTTTTTTGTTTTTAATGTGCAGAGAATATAATCAAATCTCATCCTCTGAAGAAAGCAAAATGGTTTTTAAGCTTCTGTCCCTCTCCTGCCAGGAGGACCCTGTGGACCAGCTGTTTGCAGAATCCACTGCCAACCGTGTTCACTTAAAGATCCACGTTTTCCAAATGAGTTGCTTTGGGGTCTCTCCCTTTTCCTCTCTTTTGTAAAGCCAGCTCAGGCAATGAAACCCAGTCTAGCATCAGTTCTCAATCTGTGGGTCACAACACTTTGGGGATTGTATGACCTTTCAAAGGGGTCACCTAAGACCTTTGGAAAACACAGATATTTACAGTTCATAACAGTAGCAAATTAGTGATGAAGCAGCAATGAAAAGAAATTTATGATTGGGCAGGAGTCACCGCGATGTGAGGGACTGTATTAAAGGGTCTCAGCGTTTGGAAGGTTGAGAACCACTCCAATACAGAATATGAAAACAATCTCATAGCGCCTACACTACCTTATGCAGGTGGCAACACTGATCAGTTAGCTCTCTTTGCTCTCTGCCTCTTCACAGGTAGGCTGTGTTCTTTATGGTTGCCCAAAACTTATGAAACCAAATGCTCTCTCAGGGATTTCTCTCCAACATGCAAAAATTGTCTTAGAGTTAACTGCCCCTACTTTGCTTAGTAATCTTGACTGTATGAGTAAAGTAGCAACATGATATAGACCTTCTTATAAAGTAATTCAATGTGACCAATAACCTGACTGGTGATAGATCAGTCCTACAAAAGGGATTCTAGATTTTCTGTCACCTACATTATTTTGCTTACATGCCAACCATATGAAATAAATGTCTTTCATTAAGGCTTCATTTATCATCCTTTATGAATGGCCAAGCCATTGATTTTCCCAATCAATTTACTCCCTCAACCTAAATATCAAATTATATCATTTTACTGAAAGAAAAGCTTCATCTAGGTAGATTTACAATTAACTGCAAGTAGGCTCGAATCATATCTACAGCATTGTGTTAGCCTCAAGTTTTTTTTTTTTTAATTTATGGAAAGAAGATAATAATGATATTTATTTTAGTTAAATAATCAACAAGGCATGTATGATTATATCACACCACATGTATAGCCAGGTAAATGTTATAATTGAATATCCCTGAATGACTTCTAAATGTCACAGTTGGTTGAAAGATGTAAGAGAGATGATACTCGTGAAAGGAAGCATATTTACAGGTCTGCTTGAGGGCAGTTTGAAAGCTGGAAACATCTACATAGAAACACACAGAAGACAGGACGAAACAGCTGAAGTTGGAAAACTGTTACCACAATGCTGCACATTGGCTCAAGAAATACTTACTGTGCATCTAGTTTATAATAGAGACAGAGACTGGGAAGGCCATCAGCGCTGCTCTTTGTATTCAGAATGAGAAGAAACAATATTCCTTAAGTAAGAAATTCTCAAAAGGAGTGTGTGAATATTCTTCAAAACAACTGCAGCAGACTCGCAGAAGACTGCTCTAGAAGCTGAGTAACCCACACCATGGTCTCAGAGTAAGAATGACCAGCAATAGATGCACTTTTCTATCAAGCACTACTGTCTGTGAGTTCACTTTTAAATGACTCTGTACCAGTGTGACTGACAAGCAAGTTGCGCAATTCAATGTGGGCTACTCCTTCAGTTTAGAGATACATGTATATTGGTGAAACACCATCACCGTAATTATATCCACAGCACATTCAGTAAGGTTTCAGGCTACTAAACCAATACACATATCACTTGAAATTCTGTATAACCAATGATCTGAGAAGGAAATTAAGAAAACACTTTCATCTACAACATCAGAAAGACTGACGTATCAGCTAAACTTAATCAACGTGAAAGAGTTATACACTGAAAATTATAAAAGACCAGTTAAAGGAATAAAACTAGACAAGTAAATACGTGCAGGTTCATTAAATGGATGAATATTACTTAGAAATCCATATACCCAGAGAAATGTATATCAAAATCTCAATGGCATTTTTTAAAATATATTGTTCTTATTAATTATGTGTGCATGTATCTATGTGAGTGTATGTCACATATGTGTTGTTGCCCCTGGAGGCCAGAAGATGGTACCATGGATGTGAATTATAGTCAATTTTGAGCTGCCCAACATAAGTGCTGGAATCCAAATGTAGGTCCTCAGGAAGAGCAACCACTGCTCTTAACCACTGAGCTACCTCTCCAGATCCCCTGTGACATTTTCATAATACTTCTGTGCTTTATTTCAGCAGTATTTGAGAGAAAATATAACTGTCCCCATTTTGCACATAAGGTGACTGAGGAAAGAACTGTTAGCCATATGGTAGCTGTCTGGAAGAGTCTGGAGATGGCAGGTACATCAAAGTGGCCTTGCCACAGAGTCCCTGCTCATCTACACAAAGACAAGTTTTCTGTGCCAAGAACCAAGAAAGGAAGCTTCTTGTTTCACTGTTGGAACAAAGAAGCTAAACTCCTTGGGAGTATGGTTTTCAGAAGGCAGAGTATGATTCAGGACCTTGGTACTCACAAAGCTGATGGATTTTATTCAAAGTCCAGTAAAGATATTTTAAAGGTATTTAAAGAGAAGCATGGCATAATTTAACTAGTGGGGTTTTTGTAAGTTTTTGAAGATTGGTTTTTATTATTTATAGCTGTGTGTAGGTCTATACATGTGTGTGTGTGTGTGTGTGTGTGTGTGTGTGTGTGTGTGTGTATTTGGGAGGGAGAATGTACGTATCAACACAGAGGTCTATGAAGGTCAGAGCCTTGGATCCCTTAGAAGTGGAGTTACAGGCAATACTGAGTTGCTTGATGTAGGTGCTGGGGCCCAAACTCAGATCCCCTGCAAGAATTATAAGGTGCTGTTTCCTATTGACCCACCTTTCAGTTTTCTTTTTTTTCTTTTTTCCAATTTTTTTTATTAATTTATAAAGATTTCCATTTCAGCCCCTCCTCTCAATACCCTCCCAGTCCCCCCACTCCCTCTCCTCCTCCCTCTCCAGTCCTAAGAGCAGTCAGATTTTCCTGCCCTGTGGAAAGTTCAAGTTCCTCCCCACTCCCTCCAGGTCTAGGAAGGTGAGCATCCAAACAGACTAGGATCCCAAAAAGCCAGTACATGCAGAAGAAACAAGTCCCAGTGCCATTATCAATGGCTTCTCAGTCCGCCCCCATGTCAGCCTCATTCAGAGAATCCAGTTTGATCACATGCTCGTTCAGTCCCAGTCCAGCTGGCCTTGGTGAGCTCTCATTAGATCAGTCCTCTTGTATCAGTGGGTGATCGCACCCCTCGCAGTCCTGACTTCCTTGTTCATGTTCTCCCTCCTTTTGCTCCTCATTTGGACCTTGGGCGCTCAGTCCAGTGCTCCAGTGTGGGTCTCTGTCTCTATCTCCATCCACCTTCGGGTGAAGGTTCCCTCTGATCCTGACTTCTTTGCTCACGTTCTCCCTCCTTCTGCTTCTCATTTGGACCTAGGAAGTTAAGTCCAGTGTTCCAATATCTTCTGTTTTCAACTAGTACTTTGGGGTTGGAAAGATGTATTTGTGGTTAAGCACACTTGTTGTTTTTGAAGAAGACCTGGGTCCAAACCCCATCACACACTTGGTGGTTTCCAACCAGCTGTAACATCATTACCAGGGGATTTGACTCCCATGGTGCACTTGCATACATGTAAGCAGAATACACAAAAACCAACTCTTAAAGGACTAACTATTTAAAAGATAACCCAAGTATTGTTTTTGCTTCTATTTGATTAATATTTGTTTGATAAAGACATAAGAAAAAGGTGGCAGTAGATGGTTGGGTTAATCCACATGAATATGATGTTTATTTGTTTAGTTGGTAGGGTGAATGTTTTAAAGGGAACTCACGTGACTTCTGACAGCCTAGTTGTAGGAATCGGTATAACAGAAACCAAAAGGATGGCTTCCCTCTTGTGACGGTTAATGTGACACAATCCAGAATAAGCTGGGAAGGGAGTCTCAGGAATTATCCAGATTAGGTTGGCCTGTGGGCATGAGAATTTCTTTTGATTACCGTAATTGAGTTGGGAAGCCCCACCCACTGTGGGTGGCCCAGTTCTCTGAATAATGGATCCTGTGTTGTATAAACAAGAAGAGAGTGAGCTAAGCACTAGCGTGCATGTTCATTCACTCATTTCTGCTCTTGACTGTGGATGGGATGTGTGGCCTTGCCCTCCCCACACTGAGGGACTATAACCTGGAACTGGGAGCCCAGTCAGCCTTTCCACACACGGCTGCCTTTGTCGGAATGTTCTGCCCTAGCTATTGGAATGAAACTAAGACACACTTTAAGAATCTGAGCTGCTGCAGGAAGAATTCATCACCTGCTCAGGTTAGCACTGCGTAGAAGGGAAGTGGTGTGGCAAAACCAAGATGTGAAGTATTAGGGCATGTTAAGTTTGAGATGCCTTGTGGACATTCATGTGCAAATACTGGACACAGCGTTGTTTGGGCATAGTGTTCAGAGGGGAAACAGTTCTGGATGAGCTAGCCTCAGAAAGACACAATAGAATTAAAAAAGGAAATGATCAAAGTCAACCTTTCAAAATAATTATTACCAACAAACCAAAGGTATACTTGAACTACCAACTTGAGAAACTGTATATGTAGGTAGTTTTAGAATTAGTTTTGAATGGACTAAATTAACCCACTCAGCTTGGTGCTTATGGGACCCTCTTGACCCTCAGTTTCCTCATCTGTACAAAATAATGTTAATAATATGTATTTCATACCATTAGTTGAGATAATATTTTAAAATGAAGTACAACTAGAGAATGGTGATGCACAACCTTTATTCCCAGCACTCTGGAAGCAGAGGCAGGCAGATCTCTGTGAATTTGAAGCCAGCCTGGGCTACAGAACTAGTTCCAGGATTAGGGATTTTGCACAGAGAATCCCTGTCTCAAAAAAACAAAAAAGCAAGTACAATAGCTAAAAGGTAAATAATTTATAAATAAACATTACATATTATCCCTTATAAGTAAAAGAAAATAGAGAAACATATAAATGTGTCTATGGATACATGATAAGTATATATGAAAGGAAAGAGAGAAGAGAGGAAAATGTATCAGTTTTTCATCATTTAACCATTGTTAAGCTCAATTCAATTCTAGTGGCAGAAAATATTTATGGAAAAGATAAAATGAATCTTCAGACAAGAAACTTCACATTGTATGGAAAATAGGAACAGGAACTCTTAAAACATGGACTTTGAGCTGCATACAAAAAGTGTTATAAGTCACAGAAGGCCAAATATGTTCAAAGGGACCTTGAATTAAGCCCCTTTAGACCTCTTCTTTTTACCTTATCTGGTCTCCCTTTTTCCTGGAATAGCTTGATTATCACTGTCTAAGTTTTTCATTTATTTCTCAAACTGCTGAGAGCCAATTGGAGGATGAACTATTGTAACTGACGTCATCCAGTTGCCTCCTCAGTCCTTATCCTCTACTCAGCATTTGGCTTCTGTGCCGTGGTCCTATTGCATCTTGCTACTATAACACCACACTGCCCTTTCTTCTGATCATAGGACAGCTCATTCTGGACTCAGTTTGGGGGCCACTAAACCATGTGTCTCAGAGCTACAGAGAACTCTGGGTATGGTGGGGGCTGGCAGAAACCAAGGCTAAAGGAAACTTCATCATGCATGACATCCCCATCCTCCTAGGTGCTGGGAGATCGTAGCTCTATACCTGGATTATTGTTCCTGTAGCATAAAATGCTTAGTTCTCATTCCCTCTTGGGTAAACTTCAAGCTTTAATGCTGTGGGATAATGTCCTTGTACACAGTAAAGATTTGTCACTCGTATTGGTTTAATAAAATGCTGATTGGCCAGTAACGAGGCAGGAAATATAGGCAGAGTGACCAGAATAGTAAAATTCTGGGAGGAGGAAAGGCAAAGATGCAGTCCTAACCCAGAAGCAGAAGAAACAAGATAAGAATACCTTACTGAGAAAAGTACTAAGACACATGGCTAAACACAGATAAGAATTATGGGTTCATTTAAGTTGTAAGAGCTAGCTAGTAATAATCCAGAGCTAATAGACCAAACAGTTTATAATTAATATACGCCTCTGTGTGTTTCTTTAGGACCAAACAGCTACAGGAATGGGTGGGACAGAAACATTGTGCACAATCTAACATAATTCCTTCTACACTTTGTCATTCAGTAATTTCTCAGTGTCCAATCCATGAAGAGTCGCCATGCTGATTTTGAAGCATGATTATGAAACTCTTCCAGGATATACTTTTCTCACATACTCAGGTTTTGGACCTGGATGTTGGTCTTTGTGACTCTCAAGGTACAAACGCCCTTCCCTTTTGGGTTTAGTTTCTTTTTATGTCCCTCTATCAGGCATATGTTCAGTCTGTCAGTTGATTGGCTTGTCACGGCAGCAGTGGGAACTGAAAGACAGAAGTGACTCTAGGGTAGATATTTAAAAGACAAAGTTGTTGGAAAGTTAAGGATAATGAAGGTCCTAACTGAATATGTAGTGTTCTTATAAAATATAAATTGCTAAAGATTAAAAATAAAAGGCTCTAATATTAACTATTGCTTAGGCCTTTCATTGTTTTTAAAATTTCATATAAACACCATCACCATGATCTCATGTGAGTTCTTCATTTTATAATGTATTACACATGGTAACTAGAGATGGAACTTGCAGTCTGTAGTCTCATTCATCATAGATTATGGGGATTCCATTCAGTGGGATTAAATAGACAGCATGTACATTTTTCATTTCTCATATCACATTAAATTCATCTTTGGACCTAAAAATTTAAAAATGATGTTTTCCTTTCCATTGGATGCAAACCATTTTTTTTTCTTTTGCAGTACAGTGTTTCAGATTCTATCCTGAGCCCTGAGCATAGGGAAGCTAAAATAAAATGGGATGCTGTCTTCCATTTAGGTGCTCACAGTGTAAAATGTGGGTGCAAGGGAGGCAGAATAATTACACTACTGGGAGACATTCACAGTAAGAAGAGGACAAAGTGGTGAGACTGCCTCCAGGGAATGCCAGCCCACCAGGAAGACATAGAATATTGAACAATGCCCAAGGCACCAGCACACACAGCAAGTTTGATGAGCAGCAGATGGGTCTATCTAACCAGAGACTGTGTTGTGAGAAGGGAGAAAGACCATGGAATAAGGTCATCATGTGTACAAGGGCCAAATAAGGAAAAATTTTTTGTATCAAATGAGAATTTAAATTTTATATTTTAATTTGTAGGGAGAGAATTCCATGTCAGAAAAGAAGTGATGGAGACCAAACTGTTATTCCAAAGAGAAGCACCCCCTTTTGGTAGATATACAAGAGACACAGCTGGAGGCACAAAACCCAAAGACAGACATATGAAGGGCCACTTTTCTAATCAAGATGTGATATACACAGAATTGGAATTAACAATTGGAATGAGAAGAAGTAGACTGAAATAATGAAATAGATGACTATTAAAGATAAGCAAAAATTATTTATGTGTAACAATCAACTTTTCCTCTACATGATAGCTGAGTATGAGTTATTCTTTTTTGGCCAACTGCTGACCAAAGTCATTCTGACAAACTTGACATTCAATATAATTTGTCTCCTTTGATAAACGTTTAAGGGAGTCAAGACATCACATTGATAAGAGGGACAAGGATGTTTTTCTTGTCACTATGCAGCTGCCAGCATTTGGAACCTGTTGACCTTGAGATGTGTCTCTGCTGTCCCAAGACTTCTCTGTTCCCACCCAAACAGCACCCAGCACCAAGGGAGCTGTTTGCAGGCGGGTCTGCTTGAGCAGAAGCCTAAAGAGGCAACTTTCATTGGGTTGTTTTTGCAACCGAAGTATTTCAATAGCTTTTTATAGGAAAGCACGAACTTGGCCAATTCTCCAAAGGCATTTTGCAAAATAGGTTCTAAATTCTGTGAAACAGAAAAGCTCTTGAGATTACAGGGAATTGTACTTCTAAAGTCCCAAGATGTTCATTGCCTCATGCATGGAAGGGGCCTTTTGGGGGATAAAAAGCCATTCCTCCCCCCCCCCTTTATTTTTAAAGTAATGAAAGAATTTAGTTCTAAACAATAGAGTAGCTGGTGTCTTTAAACTCAATACACAAGCAAGCACTCCAACTTCTGCTTTTGTGAAGCAAAGAAATGAAAGCCTCAGAGGACTGCCTTTGCTGAGTGGACATAGTGTGCTCTCTACAGCCAACTTTCCCTTTCTGATGGGATTAGGCTTCCCAAAGGAGATGGCAGAGTTTTGCCAAGAGGAGAAGGGCAGCTCTGGGATATGAATAGTGTAGCAGCAGGGGTCAGACCTACCTACTGTGTGTTCATTAACAGAATGTTAATTCTACTGTGAGTGCTCGTTAACAGAACTTCCACTCACAGTAGAAGCTCCAAACATTCTTGAATGTTTTTTTAAATTGAGAATTCTAATTACAGCAGGCTTGCACCCATTGCTTTTCACTGCCAAATTGTCCTTCCCTGTGTACAGTCCCTGTAGGAAGCCATATTTAAAAGATTGATTTTTTTTTTTCTTGGAAAGCAAATCGATTCTTGAAGTTATACTTTTCATCACACGGTAGTGCTCTGGTTTGCTCTTTCATATCTTCTCAGCAGTTGTTAGACCCCAGTAGTGTTCCCAAGGCCTTGGCATTCGTCTGTGTCAACATTTGCCTTGTTCATGGTTTAAACCAAACTTTCACTGAGGTTTAAAGTCTCTCCTCCAATATAGCCTTCATATCTTACCGTGGAGATTACTCCAAGACCTAATAGACCCACCATTAGAAAACATTTTCTAGCACTCAAGTTGGCTTTTCCTGGGCTGACTTTCATCCAGTTTTCCTCTGTTACCTGTTACAGAAGTAATTTGCAGAAACTCTTCACTAGAGCCAGAGAGCTCAGAAGGAGAGGATTCCTGGGGTGCCTGTTAACAGTGGCTGGTCAAGCTCAAAAGTCAGTGCTTTCAGGCTGGTTATATATTCGTGTGTGGGGAGGGGGTGTATGTGTGTTTTGTAAGATGTGTGTGCTCATGTATGCATTTGTGTGTGGCAGGGGGGAAGAGAAACAGAAAGATGATTTCTAAATTTCTATGTGTATAATACAATGCTTTGATTATCATCCTAATTTTTTATCCCCTTCATAAATGTGCTTGCTTGCACTAGCCTTTTCCACACAAATACTCTTTACATATATATGTAATTTATCTTATGTTTTTAAAAGAAAATGTATCTTTTTTCATTTTATATATCAATTCTAGTTCCCACTCCCATTCCCTCTGCCTACCCCAGCCCCACCCCACTACCCATCCACACCTCAGAGAGGATAAGGCACATTGCTTTGGGGAAGGTTCAAGGCCTTCCCTACTATATATAAAATGAGCAAGGCATCCATCCAAAGAGAATAGTTTCCCAAAAAGCCAGTACAAGCAGCAGGGCTAAGTCCTGGTGCCACTGCCAGTGACCGCACAGACTGCTCCCACCCACATTCAAAGGGTCTAATTTGGTCCTATACTTATTCCTTCTCAGTACAGCTGGAGTTTGTGAGTTCCCATTAACTCAGGTAGACTGTTTCAGTGGGTGTACCCATCATGGTCTGGACCTCTTTGCTCATATTCTCACTCTTCCCACTCTTCAACTGGACTTCGGGGGCTCAGCCCAGTGTTCTTCTGCAGGTCTCTACCTCTGTTTCTGTCAGTTGCTAGATGAAGGTTCTATGATGACATTTAAGATATTCATCAATCTGAATACAGGGCAAGGCCAGTTCAGGCATTCTATCCATTATTGCTTAAGGTCTTAAATGGGGTCATCTTTGTGAATTTCTGGGAAATTCTCTAAGTGTCAGGCTTCTTGCTATTTCCATAATGGCTTCCTCAATCAAAATATCTCTTTCCTTGCTCTTACCTCTGTCCTTCCTCCATCTAAACTATTCAGTTCTCTCAAGTTCTCCTTTCTTTCTCCTTCTCCCCTCCTTTTTGTCTTCTGCCCTTCCTTTTCCCTCAACTCCCATGTTCCCAATTTTGTCAGGCAAAAGGTGTATCTATGTATGTTTTTCTTAAGGTTCATCTTGTGACTTAGTTTCTCTGGGGTGATGAACTATAGGCTTGTTATTCTTTGCTTTACAGCTAGTATCCACTTACGAGTGAGTAAATACCAAGTTCATCTTTCTGGGTCTGGATTACCTTACTCAGGATGTTTTTTTCTAGTTCCACCCATTTGCATGCAAATTTCAAGATGTTACTGTTTTTTACTACTGAGTAACAGTACTCCATTGTATAAATGGACCACATTTTCTTTATCCATTGCTCAGTTGAGAGGCATCTAGGTTATTTCCAGGTTTTGGCTATTACAAATAATGCTACTATGAACATAGTTGAACAAATGTACTTGTAGTATGATTGAGCATCCTTTCGGTATACGCCCAAGAGTGATATTTCTGTGTTCTGAGGTAGGCTGTTTCCTAATTTTCTGAGAAACCACCATACTAATTTTCAGAGTGGTTATACAAGTTTACATTCCCACCAGCAATGGAGGAATGTTCCCCTTATTCTGCATCTTTTCCAGCATAAGCTGTCATTGGTGATTTTGATCTTAGCCATTCTGACTGATGTATTTTGGTATCTCAGAGTTGTTTTGATTTGCATTTCCCTGATAGCTAAGGATGTTGAAAATTTCCTTAAGTGTCTTTCGGCCATTTGAGATTCTTCTGTTGACAATTCTATTAGTTCTGTACTCCATTTTTTAATTGGATTGCTTGGAATTTCAATGACTAATATCTTGAGTTCTTTATATATTTTGGAGATCAGTCCTTTGTCTGATGTGGGGTTGGCGAAAATCTTTTCCCATTTAGTAGGTTGCCTTTTTGTCTTATTGACTGTGTCCTTTGCTTTACAGAAGCTTCTCAGTTTCAAGAGGTCCCATTTATTTATTGTTGCTCTCAGTGTCTGTGCTACTGGGTTTACATTTTGGAAGTGATATCCTGTGCCCACGCATTGAAGGCTGCTTCCCACTTTCTCTTTTATCAGGTTAAGTGTGGTCAGATTTATATTGAGGTCTTTAATCCATCTGGACTTGAGTTTTGTGCATGGTGATAGATATGGATCTATTTTTATTCACCTACATGTTGACATCCAGTTATGCCAGTACCATTTGTTGAAGATGCTTTCTTTTCCCATTGTATAATTTTAGCTTCTTTGTCAAAAATCAGGTGTTCATCAGTGTCTACACAAACTTTCTTGTCCAGATACTGAGTTTAATCTGCAGAGTCTTAGTGGAAACTGGAGATGAACAGAGATCCCTTCTACATTACAATGAGTCATGTACCATCTTTTGTTTTTTTAAAAACAGTGTTCCTGGTTGTGTAGCTAGGTCTGTTTGTGGGGCTCTTAGCAGTGGGATCAGGGTCTGTTCCTGGCGCTTGAGCTGCCTTTTGGGAGTCAATTTCCCACGCTGGGATGCCTCCCCAGCTTTGATGAAGGAGAAAGAGATTAATTGGTCCTGCCTCAACTTGATGTGCCATGCTTTGTTGACTCCCACTGAGAAGTAATGGATGGGGGGGGCAGTAGATGGGAGGTGAGGGGAGTGAATGGGATGGAGGGGATATAAAATAAATGTAAAAATTTAATAATAATAATAATAAAATAGTGTCTCTGATGGACAGATTAAGACACACTTAAAGTTTGTTCCTAAGGAGTTTTATTGGGTTTATGAATCTTCACAAAGCATTATTTATACTATGTAAGCTATAATCAGCTAACATTCATTATCCAACTTAAGTATACAAATAATAACTACCAAATTTTCAAAAATAAATAGAGACATAAGATCACAGTATTTTCTGCCTCTATTTTCTGCATTTGGGGGGAAGAGTTCCCCACGTTGCCCTTCAGAATAGTCTAGAATTCCTCCCCCAGATCCTCCCCTATGTGATTTCAGAATGGCAGGTAAAATCTAGCACTTTTCTTCTCTTTCTCTTGCACCGTATGTTCTGATGTCCACCCTCCCTCCCTCTCCTTGTTTCTCAGTGGCTCACAGACATGGCTCAGATCACACGGCATACAAGCATTCCACATTCCACTATTTGCCTCAGGGAAGAAGGGGGCCTTTATCTCACTGTGCTACCAGTTTCATACGGACCTAAACTAGGTCTTTGTGTTTGCACATGTTCTCTACTATTTTTTTTTTCATTTTGTTTTGAGATAGGGCCTCTCTGTGTATCCCTGGGGGTCTTGGAACTTGTTTTGTAGACTAGACTGGCCTTGAACTCACAGAGATCCTACTGCTGCCTGAGTGTTTGGGATAAAATTATGTGCCACCATGCCTGGCTTTCTCTTATCCTTTAAAAACAATGGCCTGTGTCTCTGATTGGAGGTCTAAAATAGTCTACAGAGGCAATCCTGTTCTTCTGCATCAACCTTCCTTCAAACAAAGCCACAAAGAGTCTTGGTAGCCAATACCCAATTGTATGACATGTGTTCCACTGAACGCAGGTGTTGCGCGCTCTCTCCCTCTGCCTACCCCTTACCTTTGCTCACAGAAGTAACCAGAGGGTTTTGTGTATACCGTCACCCTTGTCTTTTTGCTTTGTTATGTCTGTGGCTCTTAACAGTATGATCTTCCTCATTATAGTCACACAAGCACGCTGAATGTTCGTATCTGTCACCTGTTTATTTCCAACCTCAAAACCGCGAACGTACTTCTGAGTTTGTCCCCTGTATTCAGTGCTCTGTGCATTTCTGAAAAAGGCAATTTATGTACGTACCCAGCTGGCACTGCGGAGACCTGTGTATGTTCTCTTAGGAACTGACTGTCATGTTAGGAGAGGTGGAGGAAACTAAGATTTACCAACAGCAGCTAACAAAGCAGTTCTAACTCATCAACCTGAGTTCTAGCACACTGCCCTTGAAGATACTTGTCATCACCAGACTTATTTTTTTCCCTGTTGGTTTGAGTGATATCATACCATCACACCATGATCTGAACTCTCTATCCCCTTGGTAACAGATGATGCTAGGCATTTTTCTGAGTGCTGATTGGATCTGTTCTGCTTTCCTTCACCTTAAAATCTCACACCAAGTCTTTGGTTCTTTTCTGCATTATTATTTCACTTAAAGATTTTGGGTTTTGTCCTTATAATTATTGTGCTTTTATTCACACATATTGCTGATACAAGATAATCAATTTCATTCTGCGTATTATATGTATAATGAATAAAATTTATATAAACTATGTTTGTAATGAATATATATACACATATGGACATATATAATGAATATTAACATGTCAAATGAAACCCACTATATATATGTAGATGTGTACAGATATATACATATAGTGAATATGAACATGTCATAATAAAACCCATTATACTTATGAACCCATTGTATGTATAATACATATATAGTCCTTTTCATTATTAAGTCAATACTTTATGACAAATATTTCCTAATTTATGAAATTGTAGCTCTTATGGAATCAATGATAAATAGAAGTTCTCAGTTTTGGGTTTGATTTGTTTCATGTTTTTGGTTTTCAGAAACAGGGTCTCCCTATAGTCCTGGCTGTCCTAGAACTTCCTATGTTGACCAAGATGGCCTGAAATTCACTGAGCTCTGCCTCCCGCTGCCTCGTTAGTGCTGTGATTAAAAGTGTGTGTCACCACGCCTGGCAGAGGCTCTTAATTTAATGCAATAACATATATTAGGAAATTCATTACAGTTCATTAATCTATATAGTTTAAGAAATCCTTCCTGCTCAAATAAAAACTGTGGTACCTAAGTTTTAAAACGAATCTTTACTTTAGCCTTTACTTTATGAAGAGCTGACTTGTTATCATAGTGAGAGTTTGGGAGGCAAATCGATTTGGTTTTAGTGTTTGCTCTAGTCTTCCAGCCCTGCTAGCCAGCACACTGTCCGCTATGTAATGACAGCTCCATCGTAAATCACGTTTCTGTCTGTACGCCCCTGTCTCTTGGTCACTGATCACCGGCATCCTGTGTCTATCACTGCATCTAAACAAGTTCTGTAGCTGTAGAGGTGACAGCAGATATCTGGGTCGTCACCCACCCACTTCTTGACAAGCATGTCTCTATTCTGAGTCTTCCCCTTGCTCGTATAACTTGGTGAATTCACTTTGCCAGCCCACAGCAATGTTCAGGAGGTTTTGAATCTATATATTAATGTGGGAAGAATAATGTGTTTACACCATTAATGTGTCCAGTTTTGAGCACAACCTCGCCACCTCTCCAAGACCGTGCTAATGCTTTTCCACAGATCATATGTTTTTCTCCATAAGGTACTTATACATGTTTTCATTAGTGGTATTCCTCCTGTATAAGATAATTGGGCCCTTTGTGCCTCACTTTTCTCATCTGTAAAATGGGAATGTACATGTGTTAAGCACTTAGAATTGCTATGAATATTAATTATACTAAAATAACTAAATAATAAAAAGAATTAAAGAAAACATTGCATATAAACTATACACACAAACTAAGTTAGTTTGCCATTATTATGAAATTCTCAAAAAAGGCTAATTCATAGCCAATCATGATTTATGTGACAGACAATCATAACCCTAGAATTGGAGATTGATGAGTTTGATGCCTGCTTAAGTAATGTAAAGGGACCCTATCCCCCTCCCTCTCCCAAAAAGGGTTCAGTTCATGTTTGAAGGTAATGTAAGTATGTGACATGCATTGGCTGTAATATTCACCAACTGTGACCCGTATTCTTAGGTCAGTCCTGTGTACGGGAGGACACGCTGTGGGATTTCTTCATTAATTTCCATCACACCACAGTCATGTGGGATTCTTCCTCTGTCCTTGTGTTTTCTACCATTTAGAATCATGATTCCAGACTAGAGTGCCAACATTTCTTCCTTCTCATTGTAGTGTTGTATATATATCATTTCTTGTATTTCTGGTACCAAAAGTCAATTTTGTATGACAATGTTGCTACACCCCAACTTTCTCATAGTACTCCGTGACTTGTCTTTTGTAATGGATTCCATCTGAGTAGTTTAAATGTGTTTTGTATGCATTCTCCTTGCTAGTGTTTGTTTGTTTGTTTGTTTTTTGTTTTTGTTTTTTGTTGTTGTTATTTGATGGAGGAGGGTTAACTGTCTGTGTGTTACTTTCATTGGTTAATAAAGAAACTGCCTTGACTTTTGATAGGACAGCAGCTTGGATAGGTGGAGTAGACAGAATAGAATGCTGGGAGGAAGCAGGCAATGAGACAGACACCATGACTCTCCTCTCCGAGACAGCCACAGGTTAGAATCTTTCTGGTAAACCACCACCCCGTGGTGCTACACAGATTATTAGAAATGGGTTAGATCAATATGTAAGAGTTAGCTAATAAGGGGCTACAGATAGTGGGCCAAGCAGTGTTTAAAAGAATACAGTTTCCATGTAATTATTTCAGGGGTAAAGCTAGCTGGGAGGTGGGCGGCGGGAAGCGGCCCACCGCTCCTTCTACAGTTATTGTTTTGCTTTTTTGGTGTTTTGGATTTTTGGGGTTTTTTTGTCCTTTAGTGGAACTGGTATGTTTTTCTGGCAAGAGTTTGCATTTCTGATTGTTACTGTGTTGCCTAGTCGGCATAACCATTTATGTTTGGATTTGACTTGTTTGGATTTATCTTATACTGATATCACATTTTTTTATTTTTTGTTTCTTATTTCCCCCTTTCTTATCTTTTTTATGAATGCATCATTTTTCTCATGTTATTTTTCTTATTAGTCTACTCAGAGAAAAATGTTACATTATTTTTATTCTTTTAGTGATGTGTTACAAATTTTAATCGGCTATTTGTAATTAATTGTTTTCTTTATCTTGAGCAATAAAAATAAAATGTTTAAATTGGTTTTAAGATTACTACTTTATAGATATTCAGATTTTTTCCAGTAGCTCTTTTCACTCTCTAAGCCACTGTGCACTTTGAGCTGTCACCCCAGATCTACTCAGATTCCCTTTCTCTACATTTCTGCCTGAATCTCTCACCGTCTACCCGAGTTAAACTTCTGAAGTCGAGGCTCAACTTTTAGAGTTTTCATTAGTCACAGTCTGTCCTTGCCAACATTCTTTTTTCTTGGTTCGTTCTTTTGTTCTGTTTTGTTACAGACATCCTTATGTTTGTTCTGAAAGACTTTCTTGCCGGGAACAGATTATAAGGCGGCATGTTTCCCCACAGCGCATTAAAGAGACCACCTGTGTCTCTCGAATCTATCAGACGCTATGTGCAATGGAATCCCCGGACCATGGGTGCTGCTGTTTAGGCCCTGTCGCTCTCAGTCATCTCTTGCTTCCATGACCACTGGCTTCCATTCCTCGTCTTTGTGTATATTCTGGGTCATTTGTGTCAAGTCTGCATTACAGTTCACTAATCTTGCTGAATCATTCCATCCACCTGCATGTCTACCTGCTACTTAAAAGCATACTCAGTCCTTGTAATCTTCATTTCCATAAATTCTTACATTTCTCTGGCTGTTTCCATGCTGAGTATGTACTCATGTTTATTGTGACTTATTATATTCCTTTAGGTTGGGCATATGTTTCTGGTGGCTTGGCAGTCATGATGTTTTTTTTCTTATTTTTTTTTAATCCTGGTTCTCTCTCACAGTCTAGTATTTTGTATATTCTAACCATATTTCTGGGGTGATTGGAGAACTAAGTTTCTCTTTCCGCCAGACTAACAGCACTATCACCATTTAAGGACAAGGTCAAGCTCAGTTGTCAACTACAATGGATTCAATTCAGTTCTTAGAATGTTGAGCTGTAAGCTTGTTACTGTACATTGCCAGATGAGGCTCATCTCTTGTACCTGGACTAAAAGTCATGCTAGGTAATTTTCTTTACACTCCTCTTGGATGGGGTAATGTGTTTCTTGCTAAGATATACAGTAAATGTATGGTCTTGGGGTTCTTGGCTTCATCCATTCCTGTCATTGTCTATCAGACTCTTCACCTGGAGTGTCTCTGGACTTTACTTCCTGCCTTCATGTCCGACGGCACTGTCAGTCAGGCAGCCCAGGTGCCCTTAGATCACTAAGGAGCACCTCCTGAGTCTGAAAAGGGCAGGAAGAACATGGTTGCTACCAAGTGAACAGGCAAAGCTGTGCTAATGAGGATGGAGAGGCAAGTTGGCCGAGCTCAGTTTTATGGCAGTGAAAATACTCTCTCATCTGTCTCCTACGATGACGGGTAAATATCATCATACCCTGTTTCAAACCCACAGAGTGAACAACAAGAATGAATTATGATGGGAACTATGAAGTTTGGGCATTGATAGATGATTGTAGGCTCACTTGTAAATATCCTGCTATGGCAGTAGATAATGATAATGCGGAAGACTATGTGTAACATGAGGGGGCCTGCTTGTTGGGGTATCTGTCCCGCCCAGTACCCCACAGCTGGCAAACCCCAAAGAAAATCACACAGAGGACTCCATAATTTTATAAACTGATTGGCCCATTAACTCAGGCTACTTATTAGCTCTTATAACTTATGTTAGCCCATTATTTTTATCTATGTTAGCCACATGGCTCAGTACCTTTCTTAGCAGGGCAACTTACATCTTGCCTCTCCAGTGGTCTGGGCAGGACTGGTGAGAACTGGGCTTCCTCCTTCCCAGCATTCTCCTGTTCTACTTCCTGTCTGGTTTACCTGCCTATACTTCCTGCCTGGGCAATCAGCATTTATTTAAAACACAATTGACAGAATACAGACAATTCTCCAGCACCAGCTCTGTACACATAGGACAGGGATTGTTTATATGGAAATATCTATGTCATCAGCTCATACCAACATAAAACTGGATATCTAGTGAAAAGGATGTTTAATCTACCTGCTGAGTATTCTCCAACTTCTCTCAATTTTGTCTTCTGAGTGATGTGTGTGTGTAATACCAAAGTTCAGCAGAAGCACCTGTTGTTTTCAATAGGATTCTTGGCATCCACAGCTGTATGTTCAGCCTGAACCCCTGCAGAGCCATCTGCATCAGGTTCTAGATAGGCTCATAGATCACAAATTCTACTGGGCAAATGCAGAGCCCGAAGACCCACCCTGCCCTTTATAAGAGCAATGTCAGCTCACAGGTGAGCTAGAGAGGCCAGGGCTGTTTTCTCACAAGGAGCTCTGTTGATGAAGAAGACCCTTCAAGGTGCAGTTTCAGTGTGTGTATTTACTCAACCAATGTGCCCTGGCCAGTGACTCCAGGCAAGCTCTACAGCCACAGAAGCAGCTTCCCTCATGGCCTCCAGCCTTTGGAAGCTCACAGTTCACTTGATAGTCAATCTTGGATAGAGTTTTAATTCAGATAGGAAATGAAGTGGCATTGTTGGCCGTGAGGAAAAGGCTGGTTTAGTAGATTTGGAAAATGTAATCCAGCCCAGTTTTGCTACATCAATAGATTCCAGAGTAGGAACTAAACCATGGAGAAGTGCTTGAAGTGACATCAAACAACCCAGGTGACATTCGATAGCCAATTAAGGTCTGCTATGTCAGTCTTAGGGGTTATTTGCCACAGGCAGCATTTAGCTCGTGGCCTGATGTGGGAAGCTGCTCATTAAGGAGAGTCATCAGACAGACCTGCAGGTGTAGAACGGAGAACTATTGTAGGCCTGAACTACAACAATGACAGAAGGAGAAGCAATGAAAGGCAGGAGAACCATCTCATTGGCAAAGGTCAGCTGTCTTAAAGACATGTCAGCTGGAGAGTAAAGAAATGACCGTGACAACCTGAACTGGCTGGGAAAGTCTTGAAAGCACGAGTGAGCTTGGCAAGCGGAGACTGGTGACATAAGCAAAGCCCAGCTGCCAGCGGCCACTCCAGCTCTGCCCGCCGTCTGCACAGAGAGCTCCGGGAGCTGCCCGCCAGGCCAGCAGTGAAGAACAGGCCCGCACTCTGAGAAAGCCCGAGTCAGAGCGTGCCTCTCCTTCAGGGACGATGAAGTCACCTCCTTCTGTTTTATCTCGGCGACGTTTTCAAATCGCAAGTCCTCACAAGCTGAGCACATTGCCTGCCTCGCCTCTTAGTAGCCTTGGGAGTCACATCTTGCGTCCCACATTTCCCCTTTATTACCCCGAGGGAGGCGTGGCATTGCCTGCCTCGTGCTCTTGTGTTGGGCGCGGTTCGTGTTTGGCTTCTTTACACCCCACTGGGTCAAATTACATTTTCTCTTATTTTTTAAGTACTGTTTTCCAATAAACAAAAAATATGAGGTAAAAGGGAAGGGAGTAGAGATTTGCAGACTCCCGTGATGTCTGTGGCACCCACCATTTACCTTTTCAATACCAAATGATGACTGTTTATATTTTATAATATTTATGATTTGAAATAAATATCTACTCTAGAGCAAAAACGTTAGAAACACAAGAAAGCATTAAGTAGAAAGTAGTCATTATAGTGACAGCAGTAGGTGCCAGCTACTCTGAAATTGACTGTACTGGAATGTTCCTTTGAACACAAAACCTTTTAACGGGCTACAGAAATTGCTCAGAGACAAAGGCCGGTTGCTGTTCTTCAGGTTCCACACCCACATCAGCCAGCCCCATGGTCACCCAAGCTTGTGACATCACCACAGACATGCGCTCTCTTTCCCTCTCTCTCTCTCTTTCTCTCTCTCTCTCTCTCTCTCTCTCTCACACACACACACACACGTACACATGCATGCACAAATAAAATCTAAAAAAAACTACAAATATTTAAATGTAGCTTTAGGTGTTCTATTATCTGTGGCTTGTTTTCTTCTTTAGCATTTTATCTGGATCATTGCCACTTTAATAAATGTTCCTTAGAACCACAATTTAGGACATTGAAGACAGTTAGGAAACTTTGCCGTTATAAATTTTAAAGGTGGCTGGAGGTGTACCTCTGAAGGATGTTCTGACCATGCTGTAGTGTTCTGTGTTCAATGTCCAGAATTACCAAAAACACAAAACAAAACAAAAACCTTAGATAGATAAATGGTGTGAGAGAGAAAGGGCTTAAGAGAGGAAAAGAGAGAGAGAGAGAGAGAGAGAGAGAGAGAAAGAGAAAGAGAAAGAGAGAGAGAAGACACACACACACACACAGATAATAATTGTATGGTAGTGAGAAATGCTGATAAATTTTCAATTAACTTCAGTGGTCCATGTTTAATAAAAGAAAATGCAGAACAGATAATGCAATGCTTGGAATTAATTTTCAAATGACCAAAGTGATCAGATTAACTCATCCCCAGGCAGAGAAGCATGCTGACTAATCAGAAGCCCAATACCAAAGCAATTTATTGTACAGTGGGGCAAATAACCGTGAAAGAATCTTAGTAAATGAATAGTTAGAAGAAAAAATAGTTTTAAATTAATCAGATAATTCATTTGATTTATCTAGTCAAACATTTTAAAATCACTACTAAAATTCCCTAAAATTGCTAATAACAGACTCAAGTTGACACTATTTATGAGAATTTAAAACCAATATGTATATGTAGATATAAATACATGCACAGGAAAATCTATCAGTTCACAAAAGTTTAGACCATCACTTAGTTTTCCGTTCTTACAAAATAGATGATAATATAATGGCAGTGGTAAACATTACAGTGAACTGTTCATTGTAAGCATATGAGTGTAGGCAAAGAGGTGTGACCTAATTTGGGAAGTCCCTGTGCGTGTCATTTAGCTGTAATAAGACACGAGCATCGCTAGGAGCATCATTGTAAATAGGGGACGTGCAGTTGGTAGGAGCGTCACTGGAAATAGAGAATGTGCATTTGGCAGGAGCATCACTGTAGGGGATGTGCATTTGGTAGGAATGTCACTGAAAATGAAGCATGTGCACTGGGTAGGAGTCGCACTGGAAATAGGAAATGTGCAAACCTGCCCACAGTGAGCTTGCTCCCTTCTAGAAGATGGTATCTAGAATGCCTACCTTTGTGCTTGAATAGAAAGCTTTAGTGCCTTGAAGATATTGCTGTCGTTATTTGCTTTTGTTTTTGAGTGAGGGAAAACCACCTGTGAATAAAACAAAAATGCTAGCAACAGCATCCTGTGAATTCTTTTTACACGTTTTAGAGTTTAATCTCCTTTGTTAAGTGGGAAGTATCTGTACACAGTTTGCTATATTAAGAATCTTGAACGAGGCATAGTGGCTCAGGCCAGTTATCAGAGCACTCATGAGACTGATGATGGAACATCTCGAGTTCAAGGCTAGCCTAAGCACAAACCCCTATTGCAAAAAAAAAAAAAAATAGATACATAGATTAGATGGATTGATAGATAGAAAGATAGATAGATGATAGAGAGATAGAGAGAAAAAAACAGAAAGATCGATAGGTAGATAGAAAAAATTTTACCAAGTTAAAAAAAAAAAAGAGCAAAAAAGTTGGCCAGCAGTTGCTATGGCACTGGTAGGATCTTGACAGCAGTAAGTGTCGAACATCTTTTCCTCTTATGATGACCGTGGGAAAAGCTGCAATCCACAGTGGAGAACAGCTGAGAAGAACTGTGTAATAAGAGCTCGGGGCTTTATTAAAAAGCCCAGTCCAGCTCCGGAAAGCAGTGGAGGGAAGTCAAGGTCATCTGTCAACAGGTTTATTTATTTCCTACTTCCTCCTTGTTAATCTTCCTTTTATGTTTCCTTAATAATTCATGCAGAAGAACTTCCTGAATTCTTTTCAAACAAAGAGAAGCTCCGGGTTAAGCGTTGACAAATTTCTGTTGTGTCAACACAGACCCGGGGCGTCTTCTAGTCTGGAATTTAATGTATAATATCTGAAATAGAGAAATGTAGACCTTGCTCTCTCATCCATCAGATCTGGAGGTCCGCTGTTTGTTTTTAGTGCATCTAATTAGAATTTTTTTTGCCAGTATCATAAAGATGTGCTGCACTTTATATATATGCTAGAGTAACTTTAAAAATTATGTGGAATTGCTGGCTCCAAAAGAAAAGAACAGAAAGAGAACATCTAGAATGTTTTATCAAATGAAGTTTTCCCTGGGATGCTACTCAGTGAGAAAATGTAGAAGCAATAAATATGAAATACCAAACAAACAAATATGGATTCTTCCCATCTCCTGATGATTTATCAATATATATATTTATTAGAAAATTGTTGATACTGTGAACTGTGGTGCTAATATAAAATAAAGAATAGCAAGGTTCTGTTTATAATTAGTTTTATGGATTATGCTTCCTACTGACCACTATATTTTATAATAAAATATTATGTTTTAGATTTTCTTTTTTGTTTTCTTTTTGTTTTTGTCTTTTGAGACAGGGTTTCTCTGTGTAGCCCTGGCTGTCCTGGAACTCACTCTAGACCAGATTGGCCTCGAATTCAGAGATCTGCCTGTCTCTGCCTTCTGAGTGCTGGGATTAAAGGTGTGCATCACTCATCTCCAATTTTCACTGGAAATCCTGGAGAAATTTTAAATTATTACCTGACCATATTCTTAACCCACATCTAAGAAATTAGTGGAAAAAAACAGAATATGAAAAATATAATAGCATGAACTCTAGAATTTGGGTAATATTCTATATAATGCTTGAAAAATAAAAATTCCTTTAGTATTGTTGTGACATTTTATACTTATTATGAAATATCAATGAAAAACCTGAGTTTGTAGAATTTTAGTCATGAAATTCTTAATTGCTTATCAATATGCAGCTCCAACATGAAGCATGCCATGTGGACTGATCAGTTTAGATCAGCATTTCCGTTCAAGTTCAAGAAATAGATCTTGTTAATTAGCATGCTCCTGTCCCAGGGGTTTTTGATCGTTTGTGTTTGTTTTCCTTTCATTACCTTTTACCCAAGTTAGTAAGAAGCCCCCACCTCTACACTCTCTGGGTCAGACTTTCAGATCTTGCTACAGTCAAATCTACTCCCTGGGTTTATTTTAAAGGGCAGCACCTCTCAACCTCTCCTTCTCTACCTGCCCTACTTTTTTTCCAACTTCTGTCTCATGTGCTTAGCATGCTTTCCTGTACATCTGAAGGTTGACAACCAATGGCATTGTTTTCTCCTGGGAATAGCCGTCATAACTCAAGCCATTTTATCCTGTCCCTCCAGTTCCACAGTTTGCTAATCCTCCAGCTCCTGCGGCCATTCTGTAAAGTATTAACGAATCAATCCCATACCAGTTATGTTTTAAGGGGTTATTTATTTGGCGGGGGGTAAAACTTACATACACCATAAACCGTCAGGAAGGGAGCCTAGTCGCTGGAGCAGGAGCCGGGAGCAGCAGCCGAGACCGAGCACCGGAACCAAGAGCCGGAACCAAGAGGGCCTTATCCGGAACTGCTTCTCTTTTTAAAAGAGAAATATACTACGCCCCAGTGGGCTGGTATTTCAGCAGCTATTGGCTGACGAAGCGGAAGTCGCTCCCCGCTGCACTGTGGGCTCCTGCTTCAGTGATTATTGGTTGAGGCAGCGGAAGTTACTCCCACAACACCTCCCCCTTTTGTTTAAGTAAGAGAGTTCTAAGCCTACTACGAAATTATATACAGTAAGTACAAACCTACATAATTATATACAATAAATACAAATATCCTATTCTAACTAGCTTAAGTCTTGTATAAGAAATAACTTGGCCACGTCATAAAAGGAAAGTAACTACGTTTATATAATCTTCAATCCCATCAAAGACCTGAGAAGGGAAATAATGTTACCTAAGTAATTAGGAAGTGCAATCAAACTTCCAGAACATGTAACAAATCACAGAGACAACTGGCTACCTGGGCAAACACCCAAAATCACGTTTGCAGCGTTGAAGCAACCAACTTTGGCTAAGGCCTAACGTAACTGACATACCATTTTCAAAGGCAAGGAACTTTTTAAAACTATCTTATCCTGTCTTGGCAGGATATGACAGTCCTGTTTTATCCATTTATGGATATTCTGCAACTCTGTCAGTAGTTGAGGTATGGGCATTTCTTTATCCAAAGGCCAGTTCTACCAAGAAGAAAGGCTCCAGGTGGAGTGTCTTTGGTGCTCAACATTCTCTCGGGAATAGATCAGTGTTGCCAGGAAGGATTGTGTCTCCCTATCACAGAACTCTGAGTTAGATTAAAGGCCATTTTCTATAGCTCTTTGAAGAGGTTGAAGATTATCTATCTATACTGAATATAATCTCTATGTATCTAAAGAACCTGATTAGTCTAATTATAAATGACAAACTTAGATGACTATTGATTTATATTATTCTCAATATCTATCTAATTTAAAGACTGAAATAGTAAACAACTGTGCAATAAATGGGGACAATATGACCTCCAAATATAAACAATGTGCAAGTATACATTGCAATATGGTAAATATATATATCAATATATAAACAATATATAAGTATCTTAATCAGAGGTAGAAGTGTACAATGCAATATGGTAAAATATACATATATCAATACAATATATATATGTCAATACATAAAAATGTTTTAAACAGAGGTAGAAGCATGTATGCATAAAATAGTCAACATAATTTAACTTTGTATCAATATATAAGAATCAATACCAATATATTTGTCAAAAACAATAACTCACAAGTACAAAGCTATTATCCCATAATCCAATTATCCCTCTTTTTTTTTTTTTTTGATTCCTGCGCTTATAAAATTCCTCCCCCAACCCTCAACCCTATACTAATTATAACCAATCCCTAAATGATGTCCCTAAACCCAAGGACAAACTTTACTGGGAGAGGGGACGTCGTTCTCTAGAATTACTTTCAGCTGTCATGGGGGCGACGTTCTTTCTGGGGGATCCTGTGAAAGTAAAATGATGGTTAAATTTCAAGATCAATGTCTTTTAAAATTGCAAATAGTCTCTGAGTATTTTGTGGAGGTCTGGCCAGAATGTTGTACAAGATGTGCATCATTTCAGCTAACCACGTTGGCATCGTCTTGTGCATCTGGTACCCAAAACAGGTCTTGTGGTAGTGCTATCAGTATCATGATGTCATCTCAACCAGGTGGAGTTGTTGTTATGGGGCCCCATCTTCTTCCTGGAAACTTCAAATGTCATTGTAGGAAAAACTTATTGTTCATTGTGGAAAAATTAAACATTAATCATATATATTAATCATATATTAATATCATATATTATATGATTATAATAATATATAATCGTATATTAATCATATAGACATATACAGACATACATATATTCAATGAAAGACATGATAGATATATTCACTGAAAGGTATGATAGATATGAAGAAAAGTAAAAATGTTTTCTAAACTCATATTTCTTTCTGTCCCATATCATGGCTCTTGACATGAGACAGAAACTCCAGAAATTCTGGGTTTTTCTTTTAACAACAGGCTTGGAATTAGAGAGGGACTGAGCCAGAGTCCAACTCTAAAACCAGCTCTATAAATTTAGAAATATGATTTAGTATATTTTATTTACAGAACCTATTTAGTTTTCTTGATAGTCCTTATTGTGTCATTATTTTTCATCTGTCAGTATTCAGATATCCAGGGTCCCTTGAACTTTTCAAAAATCAGTGTTTTCCTGTGGAGATAAGAACAGAACCCTGCCCCCATTCTATATGTTTTTCTTACCAACTATGAATATCATCATTGTGGATAAGCTGTCATTTCTCCTTTCCAAGAGGTTTCTCCTCTTCAAATCGAACCTTTATTAATTTTGATGGTATCCACAATTTTTCTTCTCCTGTGGAAACAAGAGCAAAACCCCTTCCCCAACGTAGCACATCTCCTGGCCTCCATTGAGAGGTCAGCACATCTTTGAAATAAACAGGTTGGTTTAGTTCAGAAGTTTTTTTCATTATCCAATGCCTCTCTGCTGCTGTTGTTCCTTTCTCATTAGCATTAAGAAAATTCAAGGTTAATAAAGCATTATGCAATCTATTTCTGGGGGTATCTTTCGTCCCTTAGATTTCCCTCTGGCTTCTGCGCAACGCTCACCCTGACAATGGATGAGATATAGATTGTCTGCCTGTCTAATTTGCCAGAGTATGTTTCCTTTCTCAAGAGAATGCCTACAGATTCTCAATGTTTTCTTAGGATTGCTGGTTACTCTAAATC
Source organism: Myodes glareolus (assembly GCF_982192425.1). NCBI lineage: Eukaryota > Metazoa > Chordata > Mammalia > Rodentia > Cricetidae > Myodes > Myodes glareolus. The sequence continues at coordinate 55,306,815 of NC_142044.1, forward strand.
AGCATTGCTGAACTACCGGTCTCATTGTGTTAGCTCATCTCTTTACTGAAAACATGGCCAGTACAAATGTAACCAAGAATCACAATCAAATCCGAGACAACTGGGCCCTGTCCTTTCCGACCAGTGACTCCACAGAAAGCGCACAGCCAGTATCAAAGACACGTTGCTAGCACTCTCTTTTGGAAAAACACATTTTCAGTAATTCAAAGAACACAGCGTACAGACATGAGACAGAGGCTCAGTAAAGACTGCAGGGTCTCTGAGCAGCAGTGTCCAATGAGGTGACAGCAGGGATCGAGCCTCTTCTGACAGGCAGGGCTTGGATACAAAAGTTTAGTGAGCTCTGTCTTCATCTAACATTTGCTATAGACACCAAGGGCCGAAAGAACACAGAGGTGTTTTTAGTTCAAGCCTTCTCCCTGGTCATCATCCTGACCAGGCTGGCAGGATAACAAACACTATGTTCTCAGTGGTGGTCCTGAGTCTGCATCACTCACTTGTGCGGCCAGCGTCCTTCAGTATCGTTCATACCCTTCAAGCATTCTGCTACAATTACCACACCGTTGGCGACACCCTCAGTCCAAGCTCCTATGTGGTAATTTGATAAGTGAGCAAACAGAAAGGAGTTAATACAGAGCAGTTCGGTTGGATGGCATCGAGGAAGCCCACATGTTTGACTCTGAGCTCTGCCAGTAAATTACCAGCTCAATACGAGAAAGTCACTTCCACTACAAAAGTTAGAAATAGAGATAAATGATCTCTAAGTTTTAAATAATTCCAAAAATATATAATTATGTTAATTTCCTAAAAACTTAATAGTAAAGGTAAAATAGGAGGAATTTTGAGTCTTTCCAATTTAAATGTGAGAAGAACAAGGGCTTGCTTTCTCTCAGTAGTCCTAATTGATGATTTGGAATTTATGTGAGATGAGGATTGATACGTTTGTGTCTCGAGCACCTTCTCCCTCCTCTGACAAGGACTTTTTTTATGAGTCCTTCCCCAAGCACTTTTTGCGGCTGCCATGCTGGACTGCTCTCCCAGCACACAGTGGCTCTTGCTGCAACCTTCCTTCTCATGGCTCATCTCATCCGACTTTACCAAATGCCTCACTGAGTTCACTGAATCCTTGCCTTTAACTCTCCATCTATACAAAGATCTTGTCAGTGATCATTAGACTAGAAATTTATTGATTAAACAGGATTAAGCCTCGGAGTTCAGAGAAACCAAGAGAAGACCTATGTTCCATTTCTGCTTCCGATCAGTTACTGCCCATGAGTGAACACAAATAAATATCCATGCGGGCTCTGCATTCTCCTGTCTATAAAACAAAGTTTACAGCAGGTCTCAGAATCAATCAAAACTAACCCAAGAAAGAGAAGACCAAAATAAGCACTTAAGGGAAAGGAGCCTTTCTCTGTCCTAACCCCAAGTAGGGGTGCAGTGATAACCCTAAGTAGGGGTGCGGCCCTGTCCCTGCACTTTTGGTCTTCACCTGCGCTTTAACTTTTATCTGCTCTTTTTCAGAGCCTCTCCCCAGATGCTACACGTTGTGGCAAGATTAAACTTGAGCTGCTCCTGATCTACATTCTTGCAAGTTCAAGTACAAAAAGAAAGACAAATGTTTTAGTCTATATTAGTGAAAGTCACGGTCCTGTTTTTATGATCTTGAATGAGACTCAGTACTGCTCTTGAAGAAGTTATTAGGGCTAGAGAAATACAATGGACTAATATCTGGGTCATGTGTCCATTCTTCAAGCTAAAAAATGTCCCCAAACATACTCATAGACTGTGAAAGAAACTGTAATTCTTAAAACAAACTAACAAACAAACAAATAGGCATCTCATTTCCAGACAGACAGTGAAGGAATATCGGACAGGCCGCAAACAACTACTGTGTGTACTATTGCTCTGCTAGGTTTCAAATGAAAGGAGGCATTATTTACAAAACACTTTAGCATAATATTTGATTTGTATAAACTTTCTAAAGCCAATAGGAAATAGAATGTTTGGAAAACGGTGTGGGGCAGGACAAAAGAACCCACATGACGTAAATAAAGATATTGTTTACAAAGTCAGACCTAGTAGAGGGAAGTCATGTGGTTGGAGGCATATCTTTGAGGAGTTATTGGAGCCCCAGGACTTTTCTGTCACTCCTTTCTTTAGGACTGCCATAAGGTAAATAGTTTTTGCCAGTCCTCCAACCATAATGTCCTATGTAGCCAAAAGCCCAAAAGAAAATATGCCAAATAATTATGAACTTAAATTTCTAAAATCCTGAGCCCAAATAAAGGTCCAATTTTCAAAGTTGATTAGATCGGGCATTTGTCCCAGGGGTCGACTATTAACCAGCACAGAAAATAATTCAGATTACTTAACATATTACAGTTGGTTGTCTTTTACAATAAACATGATCTTTTACAATAAGCATGATGTTTTCAGTTTTATTTTCACCAGGACCCCCTCATCCAGCTCAGTTTTAAACTCTGTTTGCAGTGCAGTAACTACTAAAAGTTTCTCTGATATGGTGTATTGTTCCCTATCTTGGTGCCTTTGCTGGGTGAATATTTCTCTTTTTGAAAACTCAGTCCTTCTTGATTACAAGACATTTTGTAGGGTTCTTCTATCACCCCCAATTTCAAGGCAACCAGCACTTCTTCTTTGGGAGTTCTCTTCTGCCCTACCCAATAAGAGTGAAATTAAATGCACGCATGTGTGCGTTTGTCTGTGTGTGTGTGTGTGTGTGTGTGTGTGTGTGCCCTCATGAATGCATATGTAAAAGGAAATGATTTCCCAAGGAAAGAGGGAGTAACAACAAGGATAAAGACATAGCTTCATAATGGAAATCCTAGGGAAAAGATTTTAGACCTGGCTTACAGGGTACGAGTGGAGAGGACTAGACTCTCATCAACAGAAAAGCAGCGTTGAGGGTGGATAGGAGTCATGTCGACACACCCTGAAGAAATAAAGCGGTAGTTTGCATCTTGTGGCTTCCTTGTATTTCATGAAGCGTGGAAAAGGCTGACTGGCAATCATGTGGAGAGAAAAGGTGTCACAATGAAGCTGCAGGAGAGGGGTACGAAATGACAGAGTAGGAGAGTGGAGGGTCGTGGTGTGCCTCGTTATAACACGGCATAATAGCCCGAGATGAGATACCAACTAATGACGAGAAGTCACTATTGGAAGTTTGAAACAAAGAGAAAAAAAATCCCAACAGCTTTAAAGAAACTAGATAAGCATTTGCCTTAGCCACTCATCTACTCCGGAGCAGGAAGGTCGACTGTGGAGCCATTATCAAATCATGGCTTCTTGGAGAAGTAGAATTTTTCGTTAAGAATTTAACCCCTGAACCCATACTCCAGCGGAAGCCACGCATTCAAGAGTGAAGTGTGTGTGTGTGTGTTTGTGTGTGTGTGTGTGTGTGTGTGTGTGTGTGTGTGTGTGTGTAATGACAGCACTGGGAGGAGTTGAGGGAGGGGGTATATATAATCAAAACCCATGGTACAAAATTCTCAAAGGACAAGTTTGAAAACGGGAAGTGGAAAAGAAGCCTGGCATAGAAGGTGCCATGGCTTTCAAGCTGCCCCAACTGAGATTTGTCTAGTGGATTTCCACAGAGCCTCCACGGCCGCTGAGGTGTGTGTTCTCGTCCAGAACCACCCAGTTTCTCAGATAGGAGTACAAGGGATAACTTAACAGCAATTGACCTTGATCTACTTGGTATGCAGTGCAGGGAACAAAGGAAGCATGGATTTTTATAAAACATCATTTTTGCCTACATGTGGATTCAAAGCAGTGTAAGCACAGAGGTGACATCATGAGTGAAGTATTCACAGAGAAAAGTAGAAAGGTCATAGAGTCAATATTGAGTACAAACACAGAGGAGCTAAAGGGACGAATCTGAGAGCATTTGAGCTCCTCAGAGAGTAGAGTGCTTAAAGCTGTCATTTTATAATTAAATCACAGTGCTGGTTGCCTAGACCAAGAGATGGTCAAATTGTATTTTATGCTAGTATAAAAATGTCCACTTCGAGCCCAGTACCATACACAATGTATATATGCTAATAAAGAGATTATTTTAAAAACCTAAACACAGGCTGGGCAGTGGTGGCATGTGCCTTTAAACCCAGCACTCCAGAGGCAGAGACAATGAGTTTGAGCCCAACCTGGTCTACAAGAGCTAGTGCCAGGACAGGCTCCAAAGCTACACAGAGAAAACCTATCTTGAACCCCACCCCACCCTACCCCAAAAAAGCAATAAACACCAGAATAATGAATAATCCAATCAATAAATGAACAGATGAACTGAACAGACAATTCACAAGTACACAACAAATACAAGAAAAAAAATGTTCACCATCCTCAGCCGTAGGTAAATGTTAACTATGCTAAGATTCCATCTTATATCAGGCAGAATGCTGTCATCAAGAAAAAATTTTTAAATCTTGGCAAGAACACAGGAAAAGCAGAAACTTTATACACGATTGATGTGAATGTAAATATTACAGTCACTATGGAAATACATATGGCAATTCTTGCAAAAACCTAAAAATAGAACAATGTATAATCTAGTTACACTTCTGCCAGGTATATACCCAAAGGCTCCTAAGTCAGCATAGTGCAGAGCCATCTGCTGCAGTATTCTCCACGGTAGCCAAGACAAGGAATGAGCCCAGGTGCCATCCAGACGACTAAAAACCATTGGTGCACACGCTCCAGTGAGAAGAATGAGATCATGTCTTCAGGAAAAAGGATGGAGCTAGAAAACTCCAGACTTGTGAGAATAAATACCATGTATTATCTTTCGTGTGGGGAGGTGAACAGCAACAAAGAGACCTGAGAGCCAAAAGCAGGTAAACAATGTTAGCAGAGCAGGGTGGGCAATGGAGGTGTAAATACAATAAGAACCTTATGTGCATATCAGAGTAAATAGAGAGTACAATTACCATATATACATATATGTAAATCTATATATGTACTTTATAAATATACATGTTATGAAGCCTTTAGTTGCATACAATTAATATGTGCTAATAAAGCAACTTTTAGGAACACATTTGCAAATTGTATTTCTTGTACATTGTGTTGGCATTTTAAGTGGTTCTGATGGAAAACTTCAGAGAATTAACCATCACAAATGATTGTGATGGTTGGCAATGCCATTAGAAAGCTAATCAATAATCATTTCGATCTCCACTCAATACTCAAGACCCAACTCTGAAATCCTTGAATTCCTAGATTCTTAAATAGTTACCTAGGAGTAGCGGCGATTTCCTCAAAAGACCCAGCAAACATCATCTGTCGCATGCAGATTCTCCCTCATTTTCTTGCCCACCTTTGTGCTCACAAGAGACAGCACAAGGTCATCACAGACCATCATATGACCTAGCAACTCCATCATGGCTAAATATTCGTATGTTACAGAGATACCTGCCTCCAATGTTTACAACAGCACTCATCGTAATAGCCAAGATATGGGGATCAACCGAGCGGACCCCAAGTTGCATGTGGTTACCTGGCACTAATTCAAGCAGAATTAGTGACAAGTTTATGGAACATCACCAGCATGTCTTGTTTTTTATTTCTACCTGTATTCCTGCTCTGGAATTCACGATGGTGCCTCCTGATTAACAGCGTTGTGAACTTGCCTCTGCCTCAGTTTTCACACAGGGGGAATCAATGTGCTCTCTTTAGCTTAAAACCCTAATCAAAACGAGGAGTTTTGACTTAAGAGGATTCACAGCCCACAGTGGGGAACCGACCACCTGGATCTATGTCTCAAGGAATTCATAAAGTCTACTCAAATAATAAATTGAGTTGTGATCCCAAGGGAAAAGAAGCAGCTGACAGTGGACTAGAATTGAGGATACTGGCAAAGAGAACCTGTCATCTACCTTACCCCCCACACCAATGTGCCCAGAAATGAGATTTCGTTGTTGTTGCATAATTAGTTCCGAATGCAATGCCATCACTGGGACTTGGGCATTCCAAGGGTTTTATTATTTATATTCCTGCAGATGTGATGCGGGCTTCCACTGCCTGGGAGCTAGTGGATTGAGGTGGAAAAGTCTGGGCGTCCCTTCTCTGCAGGGGTTCAACTTTCCACAGTTTTCATCTGATTTTTTTCTTCAATAATTTTCAAGGCATTTCTTTAATTAGCTTCAATATTACAAAATTAAGTGAAAACAGTGATGGGAAAGGTGCTCCTCCCTCTTCCCCATCTCCTTGGAGATAAATGTCGTCTGGTCCCGTATATTCTTCTGGCTTTAGCAACAGTGACCCAGTGCTGGGGGCCACTATGTATAGAGAGTCCTACCTGCAGAACATGGTTTGTTTGTTGATTGTTGTTTTCTTTATGTTCCTTCCTAGACTCCATCACAAAAGATAATTTTTTCAAAGTGCTCTAATACAACTGATTTCTGTAAAAATTCTGATACTTTCCAAAATAAATATATTCTTATTTAATTAATTGTTTTTTTTAAAAAGTTATTATTTTACATTTTACTTACCAATCCCAGCTCGCACTTCCTCTCCTTCTCCCTCTCCTTCCATCTATCCCCCTACCCTAACCCCTCATTCACCCCTCAGAGAGGGCAAGGCCTCCCATGGGAAGTCACCAAAGTCCAGCACATTGCTTTGAGGCAGGACCCAGGCCCTCCCCACTATATCCAGGCTGAGCAAGGTATCCCTCCAAAAAGAATGGGCTCCAAAAAGCCAATACAAGCAGTAGAGATAAATCCTGGTCTCACTGCCAGTGACTCCAAAGTCTGCCCCAGCCATACAACTGTCACCCACATTCAGAGAGCCTAGTTTTGTCCCATGCTGGTCCCGCGCTCTCAGGCTAGAGTCGGTGGGATCTCATTAGCTCAGGTAAGCTGTTTCAGTGGGTATCCCATCATGGTCTTAACCCTTTTGCTTTTAATCTTGCTCCTCCCTCTCTTCGACAGTACTTTGGGAGCTCAGCCCATTGCTCTGCTGCGGATCTCAGCATCTGCTTCCACAAGTTGCTGAATGTGGGTTCTATGAGGACATTTAAGTTAGTCATCAACCTGACTACAGGGCAAGGTCAATTCAGGCACCCTCTCCACAATTGCTTAGAGTCTTAGGTAGGATCATCTTTATAGATTCCTGGGCACATAATTGTCCATATTTTTGGAGTCAAATATGATGTTTAAAATGCGTATCTAATAAGTGATGATTGAAGCAATTTAATTTTAAATCCACTACCTCAGACATTTGTCATTTCATTATCTTGAGAACATTCAAAATCCTTTCTGCTAGCTGTTTTGGAATATTCAACCAGTTACCGACAACCACAAGTATTTAGCCATGCCGTGGGAGGTATTCCGCCTAGTGCACTGCTGTACCCGTCTGTCTGGGAGCTATCTACTCTGTCCCTCTCCCCATGCCCTTTACAGGCTCTGGGAAACAATCTTCTCTCTTACTTCTATGGAATCCATTCTTTACTCCCATGTAAATAAGAGCACTCAGCATTTGTTCTGCTGAGGGCCATTTCACCTGCCATAGTGGCCTCCATCCATGCTGCAAATGACAGAATGTTTTGACAGCCAAACCATAGTCTGGGATTTATATAAACAGCATATATATTCTTTATCCATGCTTTGGTTTCTGGGCCATGATTGTTCCCATGCTATGGTGATTATGATTAGTGTTGCAATAAGCATGGGACGCGGGTGCCTCTGCGGCACACTGATTTCTCTTCCTTGTTTACTGCATGGCAAGAGAGCTGGATCACACAGGGATTGAGAAGCCGCCATACTGATTTCCAAAAGCCTGCATTAGTTTGCATTTCCCACACTGTGCAATCTTCCCCTTTCACCTGCAGTCTCGCCTTATTTGATGATAAAGATGGGGTTACTCCGGCTGGGTGAGACGATAGCCCATCGTTAAAAACACTCCCTCTTGTGCGAAGGCTAGGATATTTCACAGCAAGCTCTTTTCCAGCCTCCGTCCACATACAATCCAATCCCCACAGGAATGGATGCCATGGCTTGATTTTTTTTTTAAGAAATTTATCCATTCCCAGAGCATGGCATTTTGAAGCTTGTTCATAGCGAAGTAAACGCGGCTGTGCCGGGGTGTGGAGCAGCAATTTTGGACACAATGATTTATGCGATGTTAACACTGCTATAGCCATCAGTGCGGGAGGCCTGAAGTTCGCAGACACCCATGAATTGTCTCTGTGGGGGATCTAGTAGCTTTTCACTTTTATGTTTTTCAAGTGGATTCCTGGTGACAGAGAGATGTGTGTGGAGATGCAGGGAAGCCTGATGCCTTACTAAAAGCATTCCATCGGAAGCTACTGGGCCCTGCATAGGAGTGCTGGATGGGGTCTCTGCAAGAGAATCACCTCACACTGTCTGCACAGCTACCCTGAATAGAAATGTGCTGCTGGCAGCTGCTTCTAAGTGCCTTTGTCACAAAACCTTCACTCTGAAGTGTGTTTCCATGGACCACTGTGGACTGTGCAGCCACCGCAGGAAGGGATGCAGGTCTACACTGATGCTTGGTACCCTGGCTTGTAAATTGTGATATCCATTTTACTGTGGTCTCTCTCAGCGTCTGAAGTTTTACCCCTGGAGTTCAGTCCTTGAGTTAAAGCTATGTGTGGCCGAGGAGCCAGCTCAATAGGAGAAAAGATTGCCATGCAAACTCAAAGACCTGGTTTTGGAGCTCCTGTCCTCGTGTAAATGAGAACCCCCTGCACAGTGACACCGGCCTGAAATCCCAGTGGTGAGGACACTAAGACAGGAGCATTCCAGGGGCTTGAGTCCCAGCCAGTCTAGCCAATCGGAGAACTCCCAGCCCTGGCTCTAAAAAGGTGGGGCCAGAAAGGTGACTCAGCTGGTAAAAACTGCAAACCGGACTACCCAAGTCCACCCCCTGAAACTACAAGGTAGAAAGAGAGAACTGGTTTCCACAAGTTGTACTTTAACCCATACACATGCACACATTAAATACATAAATATGAAGAAAAATGTTTTTAATGGTAGAAACTGGTTGAGGAATAGAATGGCATTTATCCTTGACTTCCAAGCACCCATGCATATACATAAACATGTGTGCTCACACAGAGGAAGCTGTGTGCTTTATGCGTGCATTATTATGAACTAACCCCTGTTGGATCACATGTTATATGACCTTTAAAAAATGTCTTATTATTTTTAAATGAATGAATGTTTGCTGCTGGTATGACTGCTGTCAGAGTTCAGAACAACGTGTCTGATCTCCTAGATCTTTAACTACAGACAGTTGTAAGCCACCAAGGGGGTACTGGGAATCAAACAGGAGGACTCTGGAAGAGAAGGCAGTGTTCTTAACCACTGAGTTATCCTTCTACCCTCCCAGTTTGTCAGTGAATGCATTTAAGAGGACCCCAGAGACACCAGATCATGATTATGTGTTAATGAATGAGAACATAGCCGTTTCTTTTGGATTAATTTGACAAAGACTGAGCCTAAGTCTGAATTTTCTACCTCTTTTCCTTGTCTTCCATTGTCTGTAGATCATATTATCAGTCTACCCATGATTTGTCTGCTATGTGTGTCTCTCTGATATCCTGTTGTCCCTAGTTCTGTCTTTAACAGTGGACTTTTCCTCTGAATTTACTCAACGGCACAGAGAACATAGCATGGGAAGGGAATGAGGGACTCGTTACAGAATCTTTAGAAACTTTCTAAAAGAAGAGGTAACTTTCCTGACTCAAAATTGCAAACAGTACCGCATACAGATGTATCAAGCTATATCCATGTTACTTACAGGATTTATGGCAGATATTTATTCTCAGGTTGATTTCAACTGCAGCATGCTTCCAGCAAACACTTACCACAATGCACAGACATACACACATACATTAGTCTTCACCGGAGAATGGAAGAGCATATAATTTAAGATCAAAGCCATGACTTAGCTTAGGTTGGAAAAGCTGGTCGTATAGGCAATCCAAGGCATAGTAAGGTTGGTTGATCCATGATTCTCTCAAAGGAAGGCTAACTTTAAAAAGGCTGAGTACGCAGTAGAAAAGCAAGTTAAGTATGTATTTTTAATAATGTTTTTAAATTTTTATTTTTCACATCCTTTATATCCTGATTGCAGTTTGCCTTACACATTACAATAAGGCCAGGCACAAACCCTCATATCAAGACTAGACAAGGTGACCCAGTAGGAGAAAAAGGGTCTCAAACACGAAACACAGGCAAAAGCATCAGAAATACCACACACTCCCACTATTAGGAGCCCCACAAGACCACTATATAAACATAATGTTTATACGCAGAGTTCCTAACTCAGATCCATGCAGTCTCTGTGACTGTTGCCTCCGTTTCTGTGAGCCCCTATCATCCTGCTTAGTTGATTCTGTGAGTCGTGTTCTAGTGGTGTCCTTGACACCTCTGGTTCCTAAATCCTCCCTCCCCTACCCCTTCTGTGGGGTTCTCCTGGCTCCACTTAGTGTTCGGCAGTGGGTGTCTGCATCTGCTCCCATCAGTTGCTAGAGGATGCCTCTCTGAACACAATTGGGCTAGGTACCGATCTATGACCTTTTTTTTTTTTTCAGTCTTATTTGGTTCTACTATCCTGGGTTTCTGGGTCTTCTCAGCCTCTGGTTTCTTGTCATCCACGGGATGTCAGGTGTGGGCTCCCTCTCCTGGTGTTGGCCTCAAGTTAGCCCAGTTATTGGTCTAACTCTCAGGTTTTAAGTGGATTTAGTTGGCCACATTGGGTGCCAATTGTGGATTGAGGCTGCTTGTTCATTCCTCACTGCCCAGATTTGAAATAATCACACAGGAACTCTATTATTTGCAATACTATTTGACCAATATCTTAAGCATATTTCTGGCTAACTCATATCTTAAATTAACCCATTTCTATTAATCTGTGTATTGTCATGTGGCAAAGTTCTGGCATCTGTCTGCTCCAGAGGCTACCTGGCATCTCATTGACTCCACCTACTTTCTCCCAGCATTCAGTTTAGCTTTCCCATTTAGCTCTATTCTGCTCTATCACAAGCCAAAGCCACTTCTTCATTCATTAATCAATAAAAGCAACACATATTCAGAAGGACTTCCCACATCAGCCATCTTTATCCTAGCACATCTTGCAAAGCAAGACATCTTGTAGGTTGAAGGTTTTGTGACTGGGTCGATGCCCCCATCTCACTGCTGAGAGACTTGCCTAGTGACAAAAAAAAATGGCACTTTGGGCTCTGTGTCCCCCATTACTAGGAGACTTCACTAACATCACCCTCATAGATTCCAGGGAGTTTCCACTGCACTAGGTTTCTTCACCATCCCCCAAGCACTCCAATTCTAGTCATCTTGTCCAGTACTCTCTCCTTCTATCCCCCTTCAAGTACATATTCTTAAATGATCTTATGGTTTATTGTGGACTTGGCTTTAAGCTCTGCCCAAAGTTCAATGTTTAAATGTCAAGAAATCATTTTCATAAATTATACCATTACACCACATTTTACATGAATTATAATAACGAGCCTCTTAAAGAGGATTTATTTATTAGTTTTATTTCTCAAGTACACTTGTAAGAGAAGCTCACCCCAAGTACCAGATTTTGCTGGTGGGGTGATTAAATAGGAAGCCTAAAACACCTGTGCAGAAAGACAGATGCAGCTGACTAGACATGGGAGAGCATAGGCCTTCTCAGTAGCATACTGGAAACCTAGACAGACAGACAGACAGTGTTGATGCCCACTTTTTTACATAGTTTTGTTTTGTTTTGATTTTTGTTTTTATGAGACAGGGTTTCTCTGTGTAGCCCCTGCTGTCCTGGAACTCAGTCTGTAGATCAGGCTGGCCTTGAACTCACAAAGATCAGCTTGCCTCTGCCTCCCAAGTGCTGGGATTAAAGGGGTGAGCCATCATTGTCTGACTCACATAAGTTTAATAGTATGCAAATATTGAAACACTATTTTTACCTCAAGGTCTTAATGTCTTTAAGTTCTAGGTAGCTACTTTGCCTTTTTAGGGAATGGACACCATGTGGGTAATTCAGTGGTTCTGCTGTTAATGGATTCATTCAACCCTCTCGCACAGCACTCAGATCTGCCTCTTGTAGACAGACCCCAAAGTGAACAGGGAGCTCTGAGAATTCTGAGCAAATGCTGAGAAGTGCACCCAGATGCACATGCCTTCCCCAGCATGAGACATCATCCTTCCTCCCTTAAGGACCATAAGGACCTCTGATGGCTCTGATGTAAGGTCTCCAAAGGCTGCTCTCTACAGTGTTTTCAGGTTTCCTTGGAGACATCTTGAGAACAGCAGGCTTTTTGCTCACTATACTATTGCTGGAAGAGACAGCTCTGTGGCCGTGACTCCTGCCTAGAAATATGGGTTTAGTTAGAAGCTCAGCCTATGGCACTATGAACCACTGTCAGTTTGGGGGAAACTCTTTCTTGGTGTATGCATTTCCCCTTCAGGTGACAAGTGGAGACTTATTTCCTGTTCTTCAGAGGTTAATGGGCTTCCCACCTTTTTTTACTCCCCAGATAGCTTGGTGGGTTTGTTGTTTATTTTTGAGATTGTAATTTAATTACAGTGTTTCTCCCATCTCTTTTCTCCCTTCAAAGGCTCCTTCCAATCTCTCCTTGTTCTTCAAGGCTTCTTTTTCATTTATTGTTATTATATGCATATATGTATTTGTATATACAAATCTATCCCAACATATAATCTGTTGTATTTAATGTTCCGTATAATGTTGCTTGGTTTTCTTTTTTGCTTTCTGGTTTGTTTTATTTTGTTTTTGAGACAGTGTCTCACCATATAGCTCTGGCTGTCCTGGAATTCCCTATGTAAACTGACCTCAAACTCAAAGAGATCCATCTGCCTCTGCTTCCGAGTGCTAGGATGAGAGGTGTGCACCACCATTCCCAGCTGTGTGTAAGTTTTCAGGGCTGACCGTTTGACAGTGAACAGCCAACTGGTGCATTCTTTCCTGGGAAGGACCATCTCTCCTGCCCCCATTTTCCTTTAGTTCGTTGTGTGGTTGAAGCTCGGTGGGCTTGCCTCCACCCGGTTTGGCATGTTTGCTGGTATTCTCATTCTGCTGGCTTTCAGAAGCAACTATAGTAACTTCCAGCACCTCGGCACACTTATGTTCCCTGAAGTTTCATTTTGCTCTAATTTGCAGCACTTGTCTTGGGGTATAGGACTAAATTTTGTTGCATTTGCTGTTGGCTATGAAATTATTGGTCATTGCGGTTTATGCTAGTACGTGGTCTCGTTAATGATTTACCCATAGTTTACAGTGCATCATTTAAACAAACGGTTATTACTCAGTGACAAGGGCGTCTCTGATAGACCAAACTGAAGGGAGGGGACTTCTCCAAATGTTACGAAAGGCTGTAGAGAACACCCTATTGCTTGGAGTCAAGTGAACGTTTGCATATTTATCACTGCTCTGTCAGTTCTTGGGCAGCTAAGCGGGGATCTGCTGTCAGTCCATTCTGGCTGCTGTAGCAAACACTGAAAATCAGATGACTCATGAAGCTCAGACACCTTTCTCAGTGCTGGAGCTAGAAGGTTCAGGATCCAAGCAGAAGCAGTGTGGTGGCTCATAGGGCCCACCTTCTCCCCCAGGGTACCTTCTCCCTGAGGTCTGCATGCTTCAGGGCAACTGTGCACTCTGCCCCTTTGACTGGAGCACTAATTGCATTCACGGCCTTACTGCTCGATACCTTCCAGAGGTCCTGCCTCCTAATTGCAAAACCGCATTGAGGGTTAGGATTTCTACATTCAATTTGGGAAAGACATATATGGTCGTATCATTATATTATTAGACTTCATAATCATTTTATACACACACAAATACAAACGTTTCCCATCAAAAAATGCAAGACTTCTTAATTATGGGTTGTTTTTACAAAATAATACACAGACATGGAAAGACTAGGAAGGAATGACAGCACCCTTCCTGGTAGTGACTGAGTCCGTGAAGAACACCTGCTTTTTCGGGCAATGAAGAGGGGGAAATTCATAGAACTGGGAGTCACATCGCTCTACAGGGCTGAATTCAAGAGCCCTTGCTCCAGGCTTCTCTTCCAAATTACACCCTTCTCCCTCCTCTGATTACTTAGGAATGGGCCTTATGTTCTCCACAATAGAAATAAGTTCCCCAAGATTGCAGCTGCAGCTCGTCTTTTAACACCTAGCATTGTGTGATTTATCCTGGTTTGTGTCAGAAAGAGGTGCAAGCCCATTTCATTATATGAAACCGAAATTATTATTTTTCTGAACATAAATCAGGAAATGGATTCAGTACACATTACCTGAGGCTGACATTCCCAGCCCCTTAGCAGTGCATGTCAGTGAATGTATTTTCTTGCTCATTCATTGTTGCATTCTGAATCATGCCCCTGCCCCGTATGGCGGTTGAGATCTCTCCTTTCCAAGGTTGAGGGTTGCTGTAGAATAATAAAAAACTTTAACTTGACCTACACAAACCTTTGCTTCTTAGCACACTTTACAAAGTTCAGAGGAAGAACGGATAGATTCAGTATAGTCCTTTTGTTTTGTTCAAACTTATGTCATTTTATTACATTACCGAGGAAAATGCAGTAACAATGTTTGTGAAGCTTTTTCTACCTTCTTTGATATCCTCAAATAATTTATGGTTCCAGCTTAATAATCTCTGCAGTTTTATGTATGAACTCATGTGATTCTGCATACTTCCAACTACAAAATAAAAACCTGAAATGCTGATTTGACTACACAGAAATACTTGATAAATGTAAATTTCGCTGGTTTTTGTTATGAAAGTTCATTTCAGATGTTTAGCAATAATGCTTAAAATGTCTCACAGTGACCTGAACTGCATCTTTTAGTTTGCACTCTGAGAGTAATGTCTCAATACGCATGCATTCTCTCAGGAGGTTGAGCTGTGCCGTGTTAGCAGTCAAGAGAAGCTGGGCCTGACGGTCTGCTACCGCACCGATGATGAAGAAGACATGGGCATTTATGTCAGCGAGGTGAGAGAAGCTGTGGAGAGGACCTGAAGGATCCTGAAGGGAGGGAGAGGGGAGAGATGACTTGAAAGGGCTCAGGAGGAGAAAAGCCTCTTTGCAAGGCCTGGATGTGAAGAACTGGCCGCCTTCCAATTCTTGCCACTTTCAATTAGGGAAGCAAATTATGCTGCCCGAGTAATGCAATTATCATCAGCTTGTTTAGCATGGAGGCTTTCCCTGCAGAATCCCAGCAAGGAAAAGTGCGAAAGTAGTAACACTGTCGAAATTTGAATAAATTCCCGGAAGGTCCCACAAGAGAGCAGCAGGCTGAGCTGAGCTCTGGTCCCCAAACATTTGTCCTTCCGTCCCATTGCATCTTTTATACTCTGCTAACAGCAGTATTAGCTAATTATTTTAAACTAACAGTCATAATAATCACCTCTTTTACTCTGCTGGTGGGGTGGACAGATTTAAATATCCAAGAAGTACATCTGTCCATTTCTTTTATCCAACCACATGATCATTTTCAAGCGACAAAGCACTACCTTTGAGTCGCCATTTTCGTACTTGCTTGAAAGACTGCCAAGCAGAATTGGTTGCAATAGATATCTGGAAAAATAGATCATTTTAGAAAATGTAAGAAGGTATGTATTTTTCAATTAAAACTACTTATGATTTAACCCTATGCTTGCCGCCACCCATGAGGATGTGCATATTCTATGACTTAGTTCCTGTAGAAATGTCTATAAGCGTTAGACAGCCTAGAAGCTAATGTTCTCTGCAGTCCGAGCCATGATGGATACAATGTTAAACAGTACCTAACAAACTCCGTCAGCAGTTTTCCGCAGAGTTGCTTTAACTGTGCAACTCTGTAAGAGATCTGCAACTAACACACCTGGGGAGCAGCACAACTTTGCAAACATGGACTGGGATTTGTCTTTCTCTCTTTACCAAAGATTTTGCTGCCTCCTTCCCACCTGGGTGATTCTCCAGAGTGTACTTCCTTTGGTGACTTCTTTAAAATGAATGACTCCAGTGATCCCTCTTCACCGAGGAATGGGGGAGCAAGACACACCCACTGAAACCTTTTCTGTAATGTGTGCAGAAACAGGGAGTTTTGTGGGTGATTTGATTGCAGTTTTAAGGACAAAGTTTCATGTGATGGACAGCTTTAAAAAGGGACACACTTCATTAATAATAGAATCCTCTTCATTCTGGTTAAGTCTCCGTTTAGTGTTTAAATGGATCAGATGTGAAACCTCTTTTTTCAGAGGTGATAAAGAAGCCACTTTCTGTGCTTGACTCAGCATCTCATTCTCAGTTCTCACCTGGGACCCTAATAACATGCAGTGTCGGAACTGAGCAGATCAACCTCATACAGTTCTTGAAATACTTGGGCAAGAATCACTGATGGACTAAGTCAAGTCTAGAAATAACTTGAAACTATCACAGGGACTGAATAGATAAAATTCAGCTGAAAGCCTTCACTCGGGTGTGAACCTCTTAAAATATTGGAACATTCTTAGTAGAGCTGTAAATAACTATTTGTTCTAATAATGAAAAGTTGATATAATTAATTTTATATGTAAAGTGGCGCCAAGTAACAGAATGTACAGATAGGTTTTTTATAGATTAAATATTTCTTTTAAAATAATATACTTGTGGCTCCAAAATCCATTTACTAAGTGTGGACTTAAGATGTCTATCAGCTTTCCAAATGCATCTCCAGGATTATTTACAGGTTGTTTTAGTATAATGTAAATTTCCTAGGTCCAGAAAAGTCCCAGTGTTAATGACATCACGGCAATCCTGTCAGCTAAAGACTACCTGACAACTGAGCTTCAGAAATGACAGAAAGGATGTGAAAAGGGAGGGCCCAGATGGAGGGAGAGGGGACGGAAAAATGATCTGCAAATGAAGGTCTTCCTGGTCCATTTTATTGTTGCTAACTCTAAAGGTGTTCATTTACAGCTTTAGAAATAGAGGTTTTGACAGAGAAAAATGAGATGCATCTTACCATAAATCAATAGAGAATTGAGCCAATAGAGTCTAAAACTATACCATCTTAAGGTACTATGTTTTAAAACTGCATTTTAAACTCTTAGGAGGATAGTGTACGGCCCTGAAGATATATGCTTTTTCTATTACAGGTTGACCCAAATAGCATTGCCGCCAAGGACGGCCGGATTCGAGAAGGGGATCGTATTTTACAAGTATGTGATGGGGTTATTTTCTCAAGTTTCCCATAGGCAGTCTAACAGCTTTTATTTTAGCTTGGTTCTTGTAAAATGTTAGGAGGAAACGAGCTTGTCGTGGCTTTTGCATATTATCATTTATAAAACAAAATGCTATCATTTCAAAGTAAAGGCGGTACCTTTTCTCAATAGTTATTAGCTAATAATTATTGAGATACATGGAATGAGATGGCTGTGTTTTGCCTTCCGGTTCCACTATTGGGTTTGACATGCTATCTGCCTTCCTCCATGTAAGCCTGTTTTCTTATCGTAAGGTATGTAACCCACTATTGTTGCAAATATTGTTCCATGAGATGTGTGCGGTGTGCTTAGCACAATGATGATACATGGCTGGTCATCAACAGTAGCTGTTACCCCTAGCTGCAGCGATGGCGGTATTTTCCAGAATAAAGTACTTGAACATGGATCCACGTGTTCCCTTACTATACAAATCTCTAAGAGTCAAAAACAGCTTTCACTCATGATGTTATGGGGAGCTACCAAGGCCAGATGGAAGAGCTGTGATTTCTTCTCCATAGAGAAATATGAAAACATTCTAGGTGATTGAGAAATATGAAACAGTGAGCCGAGCATAGGCAGGTCCAGGGCTGGAAAGAGTCCCATTGCCTGATGAGGGTTCACAGAAAGCCCAAGGCCTGCTCTAAACCTGCCTCTGCCCATGGTATCGCTTTAGAGTCTTTGCCTTAAAGAACGACTGGAAAAATCCATACAAGACTAAAGTCCAGGTCAATCTCCAAATGAAAGTGCTGAGTTGAGTTCTTAGTCGCAGGTATAAAACACAGTGAGAGGTACGAGCATGGTTGCTTGAAGGAGTACCCACTTAAAAGTCCTGATAGCTTCTAGAGATGGTACCATATCCAGAGTTCCCATCTCTCCAGCTAGGAGTGGATGCCAAGAAGATGCTGCTTCAGACTCTACTCTTTACTCCAACTCTGAGCTTCAGAAATATACAAGATGCACTAGGGGCACCCTGCCCTTTCTAAATGGGAAGACAGCAGCCCACACAGATGATGACAAAATAGCGTGGCATTATGGAGGTGTCCCTAAGCTGCTTGGTGTCTCACCCTGCCAGCCCCCAGGACAACCTTGCTAACCCCCGTCAGGCTTCCACTCCTTTTTTCCTTAGCTTGATACCACAGATCCTGTCCACCAACAACCCTCTAGGGTTCTAATTAGGAAAGAATAAGAAGTGGAGTCTGTGATGATTTAGGGTCAAAACAGTTTCCAGAAAATTTCAAGAGTATGCAATGCAGGAAGGCTTATGACTGGTGGCCTGTAGTTAAGCAAATGGACCTGTGCCCATTGTTGGATACATCGGGGGAATAAAATGTCTGTCTGGAAATCGAAACATGGCCTTGTTTTGAGACACATGTTCAACACCTTCACACACACACACACACACACATACATGTCAATAAATGAAACAGGCATTCAGGAAAGATGAATAAAATCTGCAGAGAAGCTATACTAGGGTAGCCTACACAACAAGTTAGTGTTTAATATACATAGTAGAAGGTTGGAATATTCTATTTTTCAAATGAATTGAACTATTAACTGTGTTGTTGCCTTATTAATATCTTCAGCTCACCAAAACAGTGTGACTTCTTGGCTCTTAGGTCACTAGGGGCTAACACACAGTAAGATGTTGAGTATCTGAAAAGCTTGGAAGGATTTTTACCCACAAAGTGACCATCCTATTCAGCCACATTTTGAGGTATTGAATCTATCCATTCTCATCTTCTCTGCTGTCCCCCACCAGCTCTTGCCTCCTCCTCTTCCCACCCACACCTCCTCTTATACCATCACCTGGCTCCCTTCCAACTTTCCACCCGGCTCTTCTCTCATTGTCAAACACCGTTTTTAAAATTACATTTAATAAGATTACACCCTTTAGTTCTGTGGCTAACTGGATAGAAGGGAGTGGGAATGCATGTGTTTCCATGAGACCGCATATTTTGAAGCTTCTAAGTTCTTAGCTATTTTGTATGCAGTTTTATTTTTGAAGAAAAATGCCTACGGAATAATAAAGAATTCCTTAATGGAATTAGTTCATTGAAGAAACAATGGCAGGGTTGATAAAGTGCTGTTTTCTGCCAGATTACTTTATATTCTGTGACAAATACTGCAAACTAAATGAACATACACACATCACATTAAAAAGCCTAGAATTCAATTTTGTCTCACACACATAGGATGCAAAGTGTCTTAAGGGTGATGGTGAAATTATATTAAATAAAGCTGTGACAAAATTGTACCCACAGACAAATAGCTCCCATCTGTCTGGTGAGGAGATTATGGGATACCTTGTAATGAACAATTAATGACTCCTTTCCCAGAGAGAGGGCAATGGAGAAAGCAGGAATTACTTCTTATCCATAAGGTTTCTGGGTTGGCTTTTATTTAAATTAACCTCTTTACAGAAACTGTGACTTTAATTGTCTATTTATGATGGCCTAAGGGGAGTGTATTTATGAATCTGCCCTCATTGTGGAGCTAATATTTTCTTCATCTAGAATACCACGCACATCTTAGATGACTTTCTGATGATGCCCATTCCTCTCTTCTCCCCCCCCTCACAAACACACTCACACACACACACACACACACACACACACACACACACACTCACAGTCTCACAGTCTCACAGTTGGTAGACATCAGAAAGGGACCATGCAGAAGGAAAAAAACATTAATCAACCTCTCTGGAACGTTTCCAGTTCTAATATGTTTGCTCCCAAAGTGCTGAGTGGTTCTGTCTGCCATGCCATTGACAATAACTTAGATCCATCTTGTTCCTGAAATTTACCTGAAAACAATTATAGAGCTGAAGAAGGCATTTCTGAGTCAGGCTGCAATGGTTAAATGTCATACAAACAACCAGTTCCTGAAAGGAGACAGTACCATGCCCCACTGTCTCCTTGGAGGGATAAGCAAAGAAGAGTCCCTGTAACATGCTGCTACATGCTAACATGTAGCATGCTGGTCAAAGAGCCAGCCATGTGCCTACAGATTCCTCCTGTGAAGGCTCTACCGGAAGGGATGATGGGATGGCAGCCTTTGAGTGAGCTGTCTGCATTCTCAGCTCTATATCTGAACTGGTATGCAGCGTGTGTTCCCATGTGTTGATTACCTCTCTTTGGACAACGGTTTTCCCTGAGTCTTTTCTAGCCCCTTTGTATCAGTATATGTCCCTTCCCTTCCCTCTCTGAGTTATTAAATACGCATGCAACATAGTCCCCTTCTTTGGGCCAAGATGATTAGGTTTTCCTGAGAGATGTCATAAGTAGTTGGATGCCAACATTTCAGTTGTTTGTCTGTCTCAGGCACAACACTACTGAAGCCTACATACTGGTATATTCAAGCAGGAAAACCATATTATGCCACATACAGATCTTTGGACATTGCTCCCCCAATGCGAGGGGATCGGACCTAAAGTGAGAGTTTGGTTCATTTCTTTCATCCAGCACAAAGACATACCTACTTTCCCCTGCTCCAACAATACCCATTTTGAAATGAATATTTGCACATTTATGTACAGAAAATATGAGAAGGTCTAAATCTATTATATACAAAAATTAACCCCATTTAGAATGACATTATCATATTGTTTTCCCCGGGGCTCTCATCCCTTCTTTCCTAAGCCAAATGTCCTTCAGGAAGCCGAAGGGGACAGGCCTGGAGATCATGCTCCTCTCTCTGATGCGCTGTGTCTTCCTGGGAAAGAGCAAGCTGCTTTCTCCCTAGCAGCTTTGCAACCAGAAGCCATTATTCCAGGAACAAAGACAGCTGAAGGTTGAGAGCTCTATCAGATTCCCTCCTCAGATCTCTCATTTCTGAGAGGACTCCTTGCTGAAACACACAGCCGCATTTCTTGCTTTCTATCAGTTTGAACACCAAGCTAAAATCCCGAGAACACAGAAATCTACCAACCAGTTGGAGAAAGTGACCCTTATTTTGAAAAAGAAAATAGCGAATAATAGTTTAATAGCAAATTTCTGCAGTGGCTTCATTTCATCCCGTGTGATCCCGAGGATGAGTGGCTTCCACAGCAAATGTTTTGTGTTTACCGGCAATCCTAGAAGCCAAAGTGCAGACCACTGTGAGATTACAAGGTAGAAAGCTGACTGTCAACTACAGAGGGATTGAAAAGTAAACATGCCTCTGTGTTGGTGTCCTCTTAAACGTTAAGACTACATCAAAAATAAATACCTGTCTAGACAGAAACAGACCTACTCCTACATATTTAAGTCTGTAGGTTTTACTCTGTTGTCTTTACTGAGGAGGATATAGTTTGCCTTCACAGTGGATTATATATACATACATATATATATACATATATATATGTGTGTATATATATATATACATATACATATTAGACAGACAGCAGACAGTCAGACAGATAGATAGATAGCGAGAGTAATACAGCCCATGCATCTATAGGGGCATGAGCTGTAATTATGCCAGGCAATTTTTGCCCTTTACCATGACCCTCTGAAAAGCCCACTATGAGCATCTAGTCTATGTTGGCAAACACGATAGCAACATTAGGATAGTGGAGAAGGGGAGCAGAGTGATAGCAGGTGAACCTGGGCGATGAAAGGGAAAGTATGAATAAGTTTGAGTGAAAGCCAGAGGGGAAAGTAGTGAGCGTTAAATCCCAGGCAAAAAGATGGAGCTTCGCCGTGTTGGAAACCACAGGACTTTTAGAGTCAAATATGCCTAGAACGAGACAGTTGTGCTTCAGGTAAACTAAGAAGTGCCACGGAACGGCCAGAAGCCCTTGGGCCAAAGGAAGCAAAGGCCATAGTCTGTTAAAACCACAGTCCTAGCTGCACAAGGCTTGTTTGAGAACTAGGAATAAGAAGGAATACACTTGAAACTCACGAGCATTGGGGCTTCTATGTACAGACAAGCAAGAAACGGAGGTGGCGGCTGTTTTGATCACATTATGAAATGCCTGTGAGCTGGGTGCTTTTCTTCTCCTGTGCTCTGCTTCCCTAAGCATCTCTAATAAGGGTTTAGGGATAAGGATGATTCCGTGGTCCAGAGTGAGATTCTAAGGCTGGTTTCCCTGTTTTCTGGTTAGCTTGTCTGTCCTTGTGGAGCAACCAGAATCCCAGAGACCCACAAGTGGAAACTCTGAGTGAAAATATGAAGTTGCTGGAGAAAGAACCTGGCTAGCATGGCCATGTCTCCTTCCTATTTAATCTATATACGTAGTGTTCATTTAGAGACTTTCCTCTATGTTTGAAATTTCCACATATGTTGATAATATGCTAGAGATTGAAAATATCGCCTCTATGAATTTGAGAAATCAATAAAACAAAATGAGTTTAAGCTTCCAAAGGAAAATCTGCTGAACTAAAATTAAATATATCTGGACACAAAAATGTAGTTTAAGGATGCTTACTCTGTTTTAAGAACATAGGCATGTCTGAACACTGTACGATTTTTTGTTCTGCACAATCTAAAGCTTACAAAAGGTTGGTTTCTTTCCCTCTTTTGGTAAAAGTCAATTTTACTTGATTCGATCTTTAACATTTCCAAGTATACTTAAAATATTGTATGTGATTTTTTGAAGCAGGAAGTGGGTAAAGCCTTGGAAGGAGTCAAGTGTTGGGAGCAGGGTTCTAAGGAGTTCTTGTCTGTTTTAGACTCATCTGGGATATAACTGCAATGATATTGGGATAACTGAGTCAGGGTCCCTCCCAAACATGAAGTGATTAACTGAGCCCAGGTCAGCAGCAGTCTGGGAGCGCAGCCTGCTCAGGGGCCCTCTGCAGCTCTCTAATTGGCTCCCGGGAGCATGCAGGATGACGGATTTCAGTTGTGGAACTGCCAGCCGCTTCCCCCAGCACTATTATCTCAGAGTGACACTTCCATTACTCTGAGCGGAGAAAGATGAACGTCACCTGTCAGGGGCTGGTTAATTGTGTTGCTAGATGTATGTTGCCAGGGCGCAGGTTGGACACTTATGAACATAACTGCTTCCTGTGATGTCCACCATCCTTCAGGGATCGATGCGGCTCTCACGGCGCGCGTGTAATTGAGTGAAGGCACTTTCCACGGAGGGGCGAAGATGAGCCCATTGTGGCAGCTTCATTGTCCATACATTTACCATAAATGAGCTGATACTTGCCATTTATTGTGTGCAGCATTGTGGAAATAGAAACTAATGTGCCACTTGCATTTGTTCTCTAGATAAATGGGGAAGACATCCAGAACCGGGAAGAGGCCGTGGCTCTGCTGTCGAGCGAGGAGTGTAAGAGGCTTGTGCTCCTGGTCGCCAGGCCCGACATGCAGGTTCGAGCAGAGAGCAGGGTCTTGAGCCTGGACGTTATATTCACTGAGTTCATGAATGAATGTGTATGCGTTCCTGCTGGGCAACGTGGAATCTTTTCCATGACTGTCTGTATGTATAAACACAGGTGCAAAGGCTGATTGATTCTTACCATCTTAACTTCACCCCCAGCAAAGCCTACTAAAGACTCCAGGAAAAACAGCTAAGCATTGAATTTTAGAGAAAAATTTAAAACACACGAAAAGGAATCCTATCTCTCTGTCTGCTTGACAGTTTCTTAAATGAAGTAACAAATGAGAGATAGTTGACTTCAGATTATTTTATTTTAAATTCCGTATAGACCCTTCCTTTAGGCTTCCATCTAAAATACATAATTGGCATATTAAGGCATCACGAAGGATTCTCTAATGAGAAAAATATTAGCATCTGTAGCTATCATCTTGAATCTTCCTAAAATAACTATGAGATGAACTCTCTAGTGTAGTTCCGTGGAGGACATGAGTTTTTTCCACAATTTAACGTGACAAAAACATTTTCCTGCCGCCCAAAAATGACGCTTCAAAAGGAACACTTGTCTGTCTTGACAGAGGAAGGTGCCATCCACAAAAAAGGAGAGGTAATGGTCGGGGAAAGGCTCTTACCTCACGCCTCTTTCCACTTCCTGTTCCTGTCCCCTTGAACGCAGAGTGGGCAGCACCTGTCACCCTCCTACCCACCTGTCAGCAGTGGGAGGGAAGTTAGTTATGTCATCGTTTGTCTCCCAGGCTATTGATCTGATATTTTTCAGACTCAGTAACTACATTCTCTCTATAAATTACACCGAGAAAGTGTAGTTCAGTGTCAGGCTGGGTCCTGACTTGAATATAGTGGATATAAAAGACCCCTCTTCCCGCATATATTTCCTTTATGCCCTTGACCATTCTAAATGGTTCTCATAAAGTCTGCTGTAGCCTGGAGCGGGGTAAAGCCACACACCTGAGGTCGTGGTGGAGGGGAACGAGTCCGTACACCAGGCTGGAGTGCCTTCTTGCTAGGAGGGCATTTTAAAGTGCGTTTGAAATTGTCGCAATTATCTGGAAGATTCTTGAGCCAATTATCTCACGGATGCCAGTCCCTTAAAGAAAAAAGAAAGAAAAGAATAAAGGCTAACAGTAAAGTTCTTGGTAAGTTGAAATGAACCGAGCGGCCATTCCTGTTGTGGAAAGGGTTTGTTATAAGGCAATTTCCTGTCCTCCCATGCAGCTGCTGGGGAGCTCATGAATTTAGAACTGAGGCGTTTCCCAGAGTGATCATAATGGGTAATAGAAATAATAAATACTGATGGCTCAAGACTAGACCTGCTACTCTTTGCCAGGCATACCTGGTTGGCAGAGGGTGGCTACCTGGCTCACCCTCCCGAGCTTTACAGCACTGCAGTAGTCAGTGCTGGAGGGTGAATCATCAAATCGGACCCTTTCCCCCTTGCTAACAGACGTCTCCACACCACCTGCTCAAACCAGGATTGCCTTCACCCTTGGTTCTGAAAAAGGGCTCTATATGTCACTAGGAAAGACACAATTGCTTTGAAAACTGGATTTCCAGTGAAATCATCCAAAACAATTCATCATAACACCATACCTTCAAAATAGAATTAACAAGGTACACGGTCGAGTTGAAAAGAAGAAAAAAGAAAAGAAAAAAGCAGACGGATCCTGTTTCTCCACCTGCTGTCTTTGTCTGTCAAATTCAGCATCTCTTGTTGCATTGTGTGAGTGTGTAGTTTGAGCAGGGAGAATGAGGAAGCACACTCTTTGTGTGCCTTCCATAACATGTTTAAAAATTTTTCAAATGCTCTCCAGATCCTTGGAAATGATCTATGTGCTTGCTGGGGGCAGTAGTGTGCATCTGTGCAATGTTTTTAAATAACTCATTTCCTTCCTTCCCTGTCACCTTTCTTTCATTTCCTGCCCATTTTCTTTCTCAGACCATTAAAGATATTGCTTTCTATCCCGTTCCCCCCGGGAAATGGGGGCAGCAAGGGCTCTCAGAGAAACTTGGAACCACCAGTTTTGAGGCAGTGAACTCCGTCCTTTCTCTACCGGGCTGTGTCTGATCTACTTTGTGTGGACACCGCCCCTTGTCCTGTGAAGCTGATCCTTCCTTCCTTGCAGTTTTAGCAAGGAACCTTAGCATACAGTTAGATCTGAGGTACTGTAAATTCTGTGTGGGCTTTAATGGCCACCATGGAATCTGTGTTATAGTTTGCTATCTCTTGCTGTGTTAAACACCAGAACCAAAAGCAATTTGGGGAGGAAAGAACTGTTTGCTTGCTTGGTTGTTTTACACCATCACTGAGGGATGCCGGAGCAAGAGCTCCTTGCAGGTTCTTGGGGGCTGGAGTTTTAGCAAAGACCACAAAGGATGCTATGCACTGGCATAGACCAGTTATAACACAGGCCCACCCACCCAGGGATGCTACCCCTGACAGTGGGATGGGCCCTCCTACCCCAGTTATCAACTAAAGAAATGTATCCACAAACATGCCCGTGGCCAGTCTGATGGAGGCAAGTCCCCGGTGACTTCTCCCCCTCCCAGGCGTTTTGTCAAAATGAATGTTTACTACAATGACACCATGATCCGTCCTCTGCTAATAAACGTCATACAAGTGTGTGAACGCTTGTGGTACCACTTAATGTCCTGTTTTCAAGTTGGCTTTTTTATTTTTAAAGTTTTGGGACATTCATTTGTCGTTAAAGGTTTCTTATTCAAAACACCTCCAACTCTTGCCCCTTTGTCATTAGACACCTGTGTTCTTTGGAGCCCAGAGTGAACAGAGTTCTGATGGCAGTACGGGTCATTTAATGAGCATAAACAGTTAAAGTATGTACTCCAGCTCCAGAAATGGAGGCCAATTATCCACATTGGCTGTCGACAGCAATCAAAGTATGACAGCAATCTCCAGCTTCCTACTTCACTTTATGTGAAGAAACCAACGAGATTTGTTTCAGTGAGGGTTGAAAGTGCCTCACCCACAAGTGGAACTGCGTACCACTCCACTTCCTTTAAAGACCACATTGGCCAGAATCCCTAGGACTAATAGACGTGATGGGAGCTGGGGTGTCCTCCATGGTACAGTATGTGCCTAACACGCTTGAGGCCTTGAGTAATTCTCAGAACCCTGTAGATAAGCAGGCAGGGCTAAGGTTACTTTTATTTCCCTAAAGAATTTAGGTGCCGGTGAGATGGCTCAGTGGATAAAGTCACTTACCACCGAGACTGATAACCTGAGTTTGGTTCCCTGAAGTCACCTGGTGCCAAGAAAGGACCTACTCCCACAGGGTGTCCTCTGAGTTTCTGGTGGACCCCATGGAATTTGGACATATACAGGCATGCACACACATGCACGCACACACACACACACACACCACACACAGTATGGAGGGGAATAATTAAAGTTTGCGTGATTGGTTTTTAATCTTTGGGATGTTTTTTCTTTTTTATAGATAATATCTCTGTGTCTATCAAGTCTTTTATGAAGAGCTTCACCTTGCTATCTTGAGTCACCCAACTAAAAAATTTTAAAAAAAAAAAGCAGGATGAGGGTAAAATCGGCTTGTTGGGGGCACATTGTAAACAGCCACACTGGGGGATACTGCTAATGGTAAAAGCCCAATTGTCTCATAGCCGGATCAGAACCACTGCGGTTCTTTTCACCCAGGGCTGTGAGAGATAATGAGCAGGCCAGCTGCGGATTACACAGTGCGCTTTTCACGGGTTCTGAAAGAAGGAAATGCTCTGTGCTGTGGGATTTACTCAGTTATGAGAGAAAAATCTAAAGCTGTTTCAGTAGAGGATAAAAGGTCTGAGAATCCTTTTCTTTCTTTCTTTTTGTCTCACCTTTTCTTCTTTCTGAGAGGGGACCATAGGGGGCCACGGCTCTGAAGAGAATCACCGATAGAGAGAGCTGGTCGGCAGTCCGCATTGAGGCTTACCCTATTTGAGCATGGGTCTCCCTAACATAATGTAATGCACTAATGTTTTCCTTTGCAGCTCGATGAAGGCTGGCTGGAAGATGAAAGGAATGAATTCTTAGAGGAGTTAAACTCAGAGGTGCTGGAGGAAGAACATAATGAAGGGGCCCAGTGCACAGCCAAGGAGCTACAGCAGGTAGGGCCACCGATCTGAACAGCATCATTGGAAATGTTGCTAGTTTTCTCTAATGGGTAAGGAAACACAGTCAAAGGGGTTGATCAAACAACTCTGTAATCTTTTTGGGCAAATGATCTTCTCAAATGAAACAGAAGGAATATGGACCTTTTTTATTAAGATTATTCCCAGTTTGGAAAGCCTGAGCAATATTGTTAATATAATACAGTAGCATTAAGATGTTGAAATAGGTAGTTTTCAACGTAATTTGCAGAAAGTTAATAGTAAATGTGTGTGAGTATTGCATTTGGCTATAATAACTAGGAATAAGTAGCTATCAACTGTGGAGTAACTTCAGAAATGGAAATTTTGACTTTACAATATAAATGTTTCTATAAATGAAAACAGAAGAAGATGTGATATAAGGATTTGTATACTTCATGGGTTAATCATACCTGTGTACACCGAAGCAACCATAAAGGTGATCTTTGGCCCATGCCTGCTGTACGCATGTCCTATTGCATGATTTGAGGTGACTGACATCATGTTATCTAAAGGTCACATATTCATTCAACAAAAATTGGAACTCTTAATGTTCCAAGTACCATCCTGCTACTTAGAATGTTTAAAAGAATAGAGTTCCTGACCTTAATTAATACATAATGAGGGAAGCCCATGGCGTGGCTATGGCAGAGTAAGTCTAAGAGTCTTATTTTTTGTTATTTTTGCACTACAAAAAAACATGACCTACTTTTTATTCTAATTCATGCCCTTCATCTGCCTGACATATCTCTTGTTAACATCCCTGTCAATTCACTACTTTGTTTAATTATCATCCGATTCTCAACATTAATTATTAACTCATCATAAACGATGGTTTTTTTTAAAAAAAAAAATCTTGACAGGTTAAACCATGTGAAGCACAGACATTCTAACACCTCACCAAACTGAATAATGAAATATGTTTTCATGCTTCCATCTCAAACAGAATGTCATAGCTACACCCTGAGACAGCAAGCGCCACCGTCGACACAGCCAGGAGTGATGTATCTCAGGATTCTTGCTGGCCCCTCTCCTAGCCCGCACTCAGAAATGATGCCACTGGGTGGTAGTTGTTTTGCAGTATAGGTAGGGTTGGAGTTTCTATATATGACTTCAGTCAGCACCGGCCACAAATAAAGATATCTTTTGTTGGCAGCTGCTGCTTACAACCAAGAAAATCCTTGCTCCAGGCCTTTTCATTCTTAGAGAAAAAAATGTAACCAGTACAGAATTGACGAGGGGTTGTTGGAATAAAGAGTAGGGGAGAGATCCTGCTCAGGTAAGGTGATGCAGTGCCAAATGCTGCCTGCTCATCAGATGGAATACAACTGTGAGGGCTTGTGAAGGAACACAAAACGTCCCTGAGGTTAGACACCCATTGTGTGGCCATTTTTCTTCACCAGAAGCCTGAAAACTGATGAGAAGTACAAACACCTCTAAAACGCCTTTGGCCCTCATAAGAAGGACTATTGCATGCGCAATGTCCTGTCAGAAACACTGTCTGTCAGAGTCCTATTTCCAGAGGGCAGTTATAAATGACAGCCAGGCATTATGTTAGGAACATTATGTTAGAGCAAGGAACTTGGGGATTGGAAGGGAGATTTTCATTTTCACAGTTTTTCACAGAACAGGGAATGCAAAGTCAGCTTAGCAACTTAAATTTGGAGGCAGATTAGCGAATGCTTTATACCACCAAGAATAACTTTCTACGCAGTCTTGGGTTGGACAGCAGCAGTGAAATGATTGTACCATTCGCACGGCATGGTTTGTGTCTTTCCAACTGTACATAGAGTAAGAAAAAGACTAGCCGTTCTGTACTGTCTCAAGTCCTTACAAGATACGAGCATGCTTTCATTGTAAGGACCTGTAGGAGGAGAAGCGGGTCCCACCGCCTGGCTAGCTTAACCCCCGAAATAACCACACGGAATTGTATTAATTTAATTACTTCCTGGCCGATTAGCTCTAGCCTCTTATTGGCTAACTCTCACATCTTGATTAACCCATTTCTATTAAATCTGTGTATCACCACACGACTGTGACTTACTGAGAGAGATTCAGTATGTCTGACCTGGAGGCTGGCTCCATGGCCGCTCTCTGTCTCTGCCTGCCTTCTTCCTCCCTGAATTCTGTTCTGTCTACTGCACCAACCTGAGGGCTGCCCTATCAAAAGGCCAAGGCAGTCTCTTTATTCAACCAATGAAAGCAACACATCCTATACCAAGGACTGTTGCATATAAACGCAAACTCACAGATGTAATATGACCATCAATCAGGGTTAACGTGAATGAGGCACAGCATGTAGCCCTTGTGAGACAGAGCCAGACGTGGGGCTGTGAATTGCTTTCCTTTGCTAATTGTAATTTTTTTATCATTAAGGCATTTAAAAATCTATCAGTGTAGTCCTAACTAATAAGTAAGGAAAGCTTGAGAATTTTATAACTAATACATCCATGATAGATAGCTGTATTTTCCTTATTATTTATATGGCATTACTTTTGGAGAATGAAATACCAATTATCTAGATAGCTTTTAAACTTACTTTAGAGTACTTTTATTATTCCATCCATTCTTTCTTACCACAGGTGTAATTGTATTTAGTCATGTAGTTTAACTTGCTAGAGTAAGGAGATAGACCCTATAGTGAGTGAATTAATTCACAGTAAGGAAAACAACATGGAGAAGGCAAGGTGGGTCGCTGATGACATGCAGTGAGGAAAGAAAGGCTTTTACCATATCCATCTCTTTGGGTCATTGATAAGCTGTTCTTTACGAAAGTAAAAAATTATTAGGGAGTAAAATTATATATATATGCATATGTGCAACATATATGCAGATTAGATATGTCCATATATGTCAAAACATGTGTATTATATTATATGAACACCTGCTCATCGTGTTGCTCAAATTTTTCTGGAAATTCTCTGCTTTCACCTGTTATTGGGGAAGGGATTACTGTTCAATTGGTGCAGTAGCCAACACTATGACTTCAGACTTTTACAGAATTAACAAAAAAAGCTGTATTATATTGGCAACTAGTAAGGAGGCCAGGAGCTGAAGCAGGGCTCAAACTTGCCTCTGTGATGGGTGAATTTGGCAGGATTTCTAGGAGCTGTGAAGGGAGAAGCTGTCCTAGTAAGGGTTACTGTTGCTGTAATGAAATACTATGACCAAAGCAACTTGGGAAGAAAAAGGTTTATATAATTTACATATCCATATCACTGTTCATCATGAAAGGAAGTCAGGACAGGAACTCAGAGCAGGAACCTTGGGGTAGGAGCTGAAGCAGAGGCCATGGAAGGGTGCTGCTTGCTGGCTTACTCCTCTAGCTCCTTCAGGCTGCTTTTTTTTAAAATACGCAACCCATGACCATCAATTCAGGGATGGCACCACCCACTATGAGCTGGGTCTTCCCCTATCAGTCATTAATTAAGAAGATACCTTAGAGCTAGATCTTATGGTGGTATTTTCTCAATTGAGATTCTCTCTTTAAGATGACTCTAGCTTGTGCCAAGTTGACATAAAACTAGACAGGACACTCACTGACTGGCTAAATGTCATGCCTCAACCTAGGCTGTGCAGCTCTATGTGGGTAGGCACTTTCTATATAAGGTATCTTGAGTACATGACACGGTTGTACTGACAACCTGGATCTTTCTGTTCATACCCATTCTCAAAAAAGTTGGTTGGTTCCAATCCATAATAGTCAATCACTAATGAAGGACTTTAGTTATTTTTCTAGAAGATATTCTCAGAACTTTATTAGTTAAGAAAATTATACCCAGATATTATCCAGGTCAGAGGTTATTTTTGCCCTTTGTCTTTATTCATTCTTCAATCTGGAAAGTTCGGTGAGAACTGCTATTGCTGCTGAATGAGGGTCTAGTTGAGTGGTTAGATTTAGGGCTGAGGAATAAACTTCATGTGTAGGGAAAGAATCATACCAGATGTTCACCATTGTGTCTAGGCAATTCAAACAAGTTAAGAACTTTAAAAGCAGACGGGTGCTCACTACTAGAAACAGAATCACCATAAACTACAGGAAAGAGCACGGGAAGGAACCTAGCAGAGCAAGAAGCCAAATGAAGATGTGTAAAAGCAAGAAGGGAAGCCAACCCTGGTTGAGGAATAGAATCACCTTTTCTGCCTATATTGGCTTTGCAATCTTGGCTGCTTCTCATTCCATTTGTTGAGATCTGTTAATATGCATGCAAGCACTAGTGTTCACTATATCACAGACTACAATCTTATTGTGAAGCCAATAAGAAGTCTAGCACAATTACTATCTGAGAACAAACAGTTGGGAGATTCAATTATAGGCCTACAGGCTTTTTCATTTGTTTTTTTTTTTTTCTGATTTCTTTCTGGAACTCATTTTTGCCCTTCGCTGGCTGGGCTTTTTAGTCAGTGAGAGTTGACACATGGATGCTGAAGTTCTTATCTTTCCTGAGAAGCAACCTAACCCAGTAAATCTAGAACAGCAGATTGCTTTCCAGTCTCTAGAACCCTGTAGTGTTGGGTGATGCTATAGTTGGCATTTATTTTTTTCTTTTATTTTTTTAAAAAATAAAGCAAGCTATCTTTTTTATTTTACATACCAATCCCAGTTCCTACTCCCTTCCCTCCTCACATTCCCTCCACCTTCTCCCCGACCCATCCACTCCTCAGAGAGGGTAAGGCACATTGCTTTGAGGGAGGACGAAGAATCAAGACCCTTCCTACTATATCTAGACTGAGCAAGGTATCAATCCAAAGAGAATGGGTTCCAAAAAGCCAGTACAAACATTAGAGATAAACCCTGGTGCCACTGCCAGAGGCCCTGAAGTCTGCCCCAGTCATGCAACTGTCACCCACATTCAGAGGAACTAGTTTAGTCCTATGCTGGTTTCTTCCCTGTCTGGCCAGAGTTGGTGAGTTCCCACTAGCTCAGATAAGCTATTTCAGTGGGTGTCCCCATCATGGTCTTGACCTCTTTGCTGATTTTCTTACTCTTCCCTCGCTTCAACTAGACTTTGGGAGCTCAGTCCAGTGTTCTGCTGCAGGTCTCTGCCTCTGTTTCCATCAGTTGCTAGATGGAGGTTCTATGGTAACATTTAAGATATTCATCAATCTGACTACAGGGCAAGGCCAGTTTGAGCATCCTTTCCAACATTGCTTAGGGTTTTTTCTGGGGTCGTCCTTGTGGATTCCTGGGAATTTTTCTAGTGCCAGGTTTCTTATTATTTTTTTCCTGAGGTGTCACTAGAAGAGCAGAGAGTGGTGTGTGTGTGTGTGTGTGTGTGTGTGTGTGTGTGTGTATGTAGGTACAAGCTCTTTAGGGTTTTGTTCTCATGGCAATAAAGACATTTAGAAGAAATATTCTCAAACCAAGGATGCCTGGTGTACCTTGCTAAGCCCTATTTGCTCTTCTCTTCTGCTGCTAACAGGCATTGTGTCGAGGCACTGAGCAGATATCAGTGTGTAATGAGATGAAGGCCTCAGAGTCTTGACATGAACAGGTATAAAACTTTAAGAGGAAAATATGAAACAAATAAGCAAAACCTCATGGTCTTTATTTAGTTTGGTTTAGTTTGGATTGATTTGGTCTGGTTTTTCGGAGATAGGGTTTCTCTGTAGCTTTGGAGCCTGTCCTGGAACTAGCTTTTGTAGATCAGAATGGCCTTGAACTCACAGAGATCTGCCCGCCTCTGCCTCCCGAGTTCTAGGATTAAAGGCAGGTACCACTGCCACTGAGTTAAAACCCCATGTTATATTCTAGATTTAAACAAAGAAACAAAAATTTTCTGTAGCCATACCAATTTTTACCAGAAGAAAACCTAACTTATTCATGAACTTAGGCTTCCCTAAAAATTGTATTTAAAAGGACTCCTACACCTAAGGCTCAGGGAGCCTTGTAGAAAGAAGAGAAAAGAGTTTAAGAGCCAGGGGGCTAGAATGTCTTCTGTGAAACAGAAATCTTTATATTTGCCAAGGAAGCTGTACCTATGAAAACTCAGTAATATGAACATCTAAGTAAAACTTACACAATGGCAACACCAGATAACATGCCCAGGCAGACTAAGGAACACTCATAAGGCCTTACCCCTAAATAAAGAGCTACAAAGGTTTCAAAGTAAGGGAGAATCATTCTTTCCAGTGACAAGTCCCCCTGATTATCGAATCTTAAGCAATTAGCCCTAAATATATGCACACATGAGCAACACATATGGAGTCAGTGGATTGCATTTACACACACACACACACACACACACACACACACACACACATACACCAATAAAAGCTAAAAAAGAATAAGTCATGAAGTTGAGAAGGAGTGGAGGGGAAGGGAACAGAGGAGGAGTTGGGTAGGGAAGAGGAAAGGTTTCAGTGGATTTGAGCTCAAGTACTTTTGAGAAGAAGCAGAAGTGTAGGTGACCGAAGTAGAATTTTGATAAGAATTAACTGTTGACCAAAAAACAAAGTTACTTTTACCGCATGAAGCATTTTAAAATAAGAGTCATGACTGGTAGTAGAATAAGGCTGCCCGATTCTCTTAAACTAAGAACAAGTACAGAACTTAAGTATCTCTTATTTCAGACAGAGAATTGAGATTCCGGCTTTATATCAGTGTGTTAGTGCTCAATTTTCAGAGACTCATATAAACAACCTTCTCCAAACTATGGTTAACCAGGTACGAACTAAAACTTCCACAATGTCTCTTCTTGTAGAAGATTTGCCCTCTACGAACTCTCTGGGACTGCTCGGAGCCTCTCTGACTAGTTTAGCTTTCTAATTTTCTTCCCCCCTCACTTCCTTTCTCCCTCCCTCCTTCCTTTCCTTCCCTCCTATATCACATAATTTTTTTCTTATTCATAAACATTGCCTTCTGTTTTTCTTGTAAAAAGGTATCTTCATTTCATTTTGTGTTCTTTGCATATAGAATTACATATGTTAAATATACTTTTAAATCTTAGTAGCTTTCGTACAACTCAGGGAGAAAGCAAACTTTAACTGCCATGCAACAAAATGGATGAAAATACATCTATAACCCTACAGAATAGTCCTTTATTTTTATAAAATTTAAGAAGACTAAGTACATTAACTAATAGTTAAATATGCTTCAAGTATTTAAGCTTATTTAGATTCTCATGTCTTATATCTAACAACAATAAATATAATCCTACCTGGTCAATAAATCCAATCATATATTAATGATTTGAACTAACAGGGACTATTTAAAATAATAGTTTTTATTTTGAGACAATTTGAAAAGAATTTCTCCATTTTTTTCATATAAACACATACCACGTAATAAATACACAAAGGATTGTACAGAAACACATATACACTAAGTCTGTGTATCTTTCAGTTAACCAGGAGACTGTAACACAAATTTATCAGGTAATAAAATGAAAGTTAAAACTGAATCATATTCATGAACAAATGGAAAGGCTAAGATCATCTAACGTTAAGGCTTTTAGTACAAGTCTTATATAGTATTTGGATTGATTTTTGAAGTGAAGCCATCTCCATAGCTCCTGATGGAGCTTTCTGGGGTTGCTGTTGGTGGTGGTGGTGGTAGTGGTATTGTTGTTGTTGTTGTAATGGTGGTGGTGGTGGTGTATTGTTCTTGGTGTTGGTAATGGTGGTGGTGATGATGGTGTTGTTGTAGTGATGGTGGTGTATTGTTCTTGGTGTTGGTAATGGTGGTGGTGATGATGGTGTTGTTATAGTGGTGGTGGTGGTGGTGTAGTATTGTCTTGTTTGCTTTCTTTTCCTAGTCTTGGTTCCCAATGAGTTTATGGATTTGTTCCTAGCTATTTACCTTTGAGCTAGGCCTGACTGAAATAGCAATCTCATAAGTAGCTTGGAGCAATCAACAGTCTTAAAATGGGCAGATCAAGAACTTAGAGAGCTAAAGATCTTTACCTGCTCAGTGCTGCAGTTTCAAAACTCTCTGGGAAGTAGCCACAAAAACCTTTAAAGGAGCCACACTAGGCCTACACAGGAAGGAAGCACACAGAAGCGAAGTGGATTTACCAGAGAAAAACCACAAGACACTGCCATAAGCCTGGTGATGACAGGAGACAGAGGAAAGTCTCCCGTTACCAAGGGAAGAGGAAAGCAGTCGCTTCGCCCAACTCAAGTCTGAGGAATTCTAGTCTAGGGACAGTTTACCTTGGCGGGATTGAACTAACTTCTGCTCGGTGGTCTCCAGAACTCCTTTGGTAAGAGGCTTAGCTGGTTGCTGAAGGAAAGTCACTACTCAGGAGATGTTTCAAGCCGCTGTGCTGTTTATCTGACTTATCATTGTTTCCCAGAGTCACCCATCTGCCAGACAGCCCCTCCTAGGGTCTCAGAACACCCTGACTCCAAGTGCGTAGGCAGCTCAGGAAAGGGCTGACCACTCTCAAGTACACCTTCTGATGAGCTGAGTTCCTTCTAACCCAGGAGTGGGGCATGTTCTTCTGAGGTGTTTCCATGTGACATTATAGTAAGTTACGCTAGTATCTATCTTGGGGCTCTTGTTGCCCAGGGTATCCAGGGAAGGCTGGAGGCGGTGTTTGTTCTTCAGAACCAGAGTGCTTCTTATATAGAAAGTTCTCAGAGGAATATTGAGGAAGCCCCCAAATCCCTCAGCCTCTATCAAACCAACTGTCACCAACATGGCTTCACAAAACAGAGAAAAAGAAACTAATGGGTATGGGGAAATGATGGGGACACTCAACCAATCACATCTGGTTAAGGTGTGGCCGCCTGGAGCCCAGGTAGAAAAACCGGACCATTTTGAACTTGTGATCCTCCTGCCTTTGCCTCCTTCAGCAAATCCTACCAGTGTGTGCCACCACAACCAGCCTGGTGCCCTCTTCTGTCTGCAGGGAAATATAAAGCAATTAAATAAGAGTATATTTCCCAATTGGGTCAGACCAAACAGCTGTGCAGTGCCTCCCACATAGAACCTTATTATTCCACTTCTACATCCAGACTTCAAAGGTAGGAACAGCCCAGGACTCCTAAAGGGATTCTTCATCTCCAGAAGTCTGTCCCTTGACCAAAAACTTAGCTCATACACCTAAACCAGGAAGGCAGGTCAAGGCCGTAGCCACTCATTGGCCTACTCATGCAGAGACACCCTGTTTCCAGAGGTTTCCTTCTGGAAAAAAATGAGATGGACATGGAGGGTTGGAAGCTGGGCATGGCAGACTGATATCAGTTCAGATGGCTGACCAACAAGAGCTGCACCCTCCTGAAGGGCCTCAAAGCATGCATCTTTATAGGTCACAGTTCCTTTTTGGGGGTAGCCATATCCTTCACAGGAGTTTGAAGTTATGGTATTAGTCAAAGTCAGCCTGAACCCTTCTGCTTATGTCTGTAAAGCTGGATCCATGCCATAGGGGCCACTGCCAAGGAATTTTGGTATTTAAGGAATTTGTATGTCCAGGTATATCCAGGCCTAAACCAATTCCATCTGTCCAAAGCCAAATCTCATCTTTGCAGAAAATTACTGGCTAAGAGTGCTTTTTATATGATTGAGATCTGGGACATTGTGCTTGCTTCGGAGAAGCATTGATTTGGAGGTGCTTTATGGCCATGTATCCAGAACAGGGCACGTTGGCCTTAAGTGATGAGGAGAGACAGGAGAGATTTGCCTTCCAGCCCACGCTACCACTAACAGCCTCGATGTGTCTGGAGTGGAGCTTCTTCCTCTACAGACAGAGAGATGGCTTGGGAGTTTCCACACAGCGTGTTAGCATGGCTCTAATAGTTTGTGATGCCAGCCTTAACTATCTTCATTCAATTTTCCTCTGAATTTCCATTGTGGGAATCCTGAAATAAGCCCCCTGACACCAATAGCCGTGATGAAAGGATGTAATACTCACTTTTGGACCAAAGCTAGGACAGTTGCTGCAAGGCTTTGATCCTGGGTCCAGTTCGTATTTTCATTTTATACCCTAAATCCACAAGGCAGGGTGGGGAACCAGAAGGGATTTTACAGAAGCATAATTGGGGAGTCAGTAGGTTGTTCGGTGTAATGGTCCATGGTTTCGGCTATTTTTCCAGGTCATCCTGTACCAGGGAGCAAGCGAAGTCGTGCTTGGCAAATGGGCAGTACAAGCAGAGCTTTAAGTAAATCGCTAAATAAATCAATAAGTCGGTGCTGGATAATTGGTCCTTTCTGCCTTATTCTAATTCATTTACGGAAAGTCAGGGAGCAGCAACAGTTAGGTGATTGTGGCTCCCAAACACTAGATCACCGAAATCCTAAAGATGTCGCTCCTCCTAGCTATGCTTCTGTGCGTTTTCACCTGAGAAGTTCAGGGTCACTTTATGGATATTTTCACCTCGGTTTCCCAGAGAGGAAAGCCAGGAAGTAAAGATCCTTCATTTCCAGGTACACTGTCTTGTTTACACCCAGTGAGTGTTATAAGCGTAATAAAAGAATTGCTTATTCCCTCTATGTCACAGCACAGAAGGCTGCCATGAGCTAATTAGTAAGCACGCTACAGTTAGAGCTGCTTCTAGGAACCGCCCCTTAGCCGTGAAGCATTGTTTCTCAAGCAGGTGTAGACTAGCCCATTGTGTTTTACAGAATGATTTCTTATGATCTCTTAACTTCATTTTCAGCCAAAGAAGCAGGAAGAAGAAGAAGGCACAACGGACACGGCCACATCTTCTTCCAACAACCAGGAGAAGGACAGCGGAGTGGGGCGCACAGATGAGAGCTTGCGGAACGATGAGAGCTCGGAGCAGGAGAATGCAGCCGAGGACCCGCACAGAACGTCTTTGAAGAGCAAGAGAGCGCTGGGGCAGAGCCAAGACACCCTAGGCAGCCTTGAGCTTCAGGGCCACGAGAGTTTTGCTGGTGGAGACTGCTTGGACTCCGACTGCGCCAGCAACCACGAGGTGTGTGAAGGATTCCAGCAGCTGCTGGAGCTTAAGATTCGAAACCATGGAGACTATGACCTGTATTACGCCAGCAGCACGATTGAGTGCAACCGAGGGGCGCAGGACGGGGTGGAGCATGAACTGCAGCTGCTTAACGAAGAGCTCAGAAACATTGAGCTGGAGTGCCAAAACATCATGCAGGCTCACAGGCTCCAGAAAGTGACGGACCAATATGGAGACATCTGGGCACTGCATGACGGAGGATTCCGAAACTACAACACCAGCCTGGATACGGCGAGGGGGAAACTGGATGACATCATGGAACATCCCGAAAAGTCAGACAAGGACAGCTCAAGTGCATACAACACGGCCGAGAGCAGCAGGAGCACTCCGCTGACTATAGACCGATCGCCCGACAGTTCCCTTCCACGAATGATCAACCTCGCCAATAAGAAAAATCTGGGAAGCACAATGGCAGCCCATCAGTCCGCTTCCAGATCGAGCACCAAGGAATATACATCTACCCATGTCAAAACAACCGACGAAGGCTGTAGCATTGAAAGCCTGGAGAAGAGTCTAGAAACTCACCAGCTGCCGGATCAGGACAACACAGTCAATGAGCCCACTCCCTATCTCTCTCCTTACCACAGCTCCGCCTACAGATATGCCAACATCCCAGCACATGCCCGGCACTATCAAAGCTACATGCAGTTAATTCAACAGAAATCTGCCGTGGAGTACGCCCAGAGTCAGCTCAGCTTGGTGAGCATGTGCAAGGAATCGCAAAAGGGCTCAGAGCCCAAGATGGAATGGAAGGTAAAAATTAGGAGTGACGGGACTCGGTACATAACAAAGAGACCAGTGCGAGACCGAATTCTGAAGGAACGTGCCTTAAAGATCAAGGAGGAGAGGAGCGGCATGACCACAGACGACGACACCATGAGTGAGATGAAAATGGGGCGCTACTGGAGCAAGGAGGAGAGAAAGCAACACCTGGTCCGGGCCAAGGAGCAACGCCGGCGCAGGGAGTTCATGATGCGGAGCCGCCTGGAGTGTCTCAAGGAGAGCCCGCAGAGCAGTGGCGAGGGCAAGAAGGAGTTGAGCATCATTGAACTGAGCCACAAAAAGATGATGAAAAAGAGAAACAAGAAAATTTTGGATAACTGGATGACAATCCAAGAACTGATGACCCACGGAGCCAAGTCTCCAGATGGCACAAGAGTCCATAATGCCTTTCTGTCGGTGACCACCGTATGACCAGGCGAATGGGACAAGTGGCTTATGGAGCACGCTACCAGTTTCGGTAGAAAATGATTGCCTCGTTCAATGTGGCGTTTTTATATATATTTTGTGACTTTACAGTTTAAATTTTTTGTAAGCAAAAATACCTACCTGGTACTTTTTAATTTGTTTTTCATATGCTGGTACCTTCTTTGGCTAATATCTTTCCTTAACTTGTGATATATTCATAGCACTCATTTATAGAAAAAGACAAAACAATGAAAAAACAAAGGAAAGGAAAAAAAAACTCGAACAAAAACTAAGGCTCTAATTAATTTCCTATTTTAATGTATCTACTGTAAGTTAAAGTCTGGATTTATTTCTCTAATTTTCTTATTTTCTATTTTAATAATTCAATGCCAAAACACATCTATGCTTACTCCCTGGCATAGTGAATACTAAATCAAATCTGCTCATAAACTACATGCCGCATCTTGTCTTATACATGGAATAACACCCCTTTTAACGGCCTTGTGTACATTCAACACATTAATGGCGGTTGTCTTTGTCTCAGTAAAGTGTGGGTGGACAATCTTCCTGTGATATGTAGTGACACTGGTCATGTAGCTAGATAATTGTGGTAATTTTGTGATGATGAAAAATAAATTAATTGAAATTATTGATTATCCTTAAGAAACGTTATCAAGAACTGTTATTTTCCTTGTCCACTGTGGTTAACATGTGTAGCTGTACATATGCTATTAGAAGACTTAATTGTGAATTACAAATTGTACACTTTTTCTATCACCTTTTTTTCCAATAAAGTTGTTTTGAAACATGATTTACGTATCATTGTGTTGCGTGTTCCTACCTGGAGCAAATTAGACAATAAATGCAGCGACCCAGCAACGCTCAGTTAACCTTCACTGCCCTCTCTAGTCAGCCTTTCACATGTGAGAGAGACAAAAATAATATTTCGGGAAGAATGGAAAGAGAATATTAGTGAAGGACCGCCCAAGACACATCTGTTTCACTATAAAACTCATATTCCCCGAGAGGTTTCGACAATGGAACCTCACCTCTCACAGCTCTGGAGACTGTAAAATCATTCGGTTTTGGTCGGGCACAATCCAGCGTATAGCACAGCATATTAATCTTGTAGGTCATCTAAAGACAAGCTTTGGGGTGCCATCTTTGCAGGAATCTTCAGCATGTTCAAATTTAATGCCTTCTATGTCTTTATTAAAGGGTATATTGTCAACTGAAGAACCAATTTTTTTTCAGATGCAATTTTTTTAAAAAAAATCTAGCTTTTTATTATTTAAGCATTTAATGACATTCCATGCCAGTCAGAGCACTTACAGAATATATGACAACGTTAACGTTTCATTTCACTCAACAGTTTGTTTGCCATAATAGAAATACTGCATCTACATATTTCTGAAGTTAGCATCCTGCGTGAAAAGCTGAAGTGGCTCCCAATTAGCTCTTGAATCAGTCTCCGGCCTCAGCACTATACTCAAGCCTCCCCATAGCTTGCCCAGCTCACCTGTCTCTTTAAATCTTCTGAGTTACTCCTGTCCGTTCTCACTAAAGTTAGTACCTGTTGCTTTTCTGAGTCTCCTACAACAAATCTTACACCCTATTAGAATGGAACAACATTCAAGCTTTCTTTGGGGAGACTGTTGATTGACAACACATTTTCTTACCTCTTTAGAACACACTGTTATGCACATAACATAAATAAATTCATAAATAAATCGTATACATAAGACTTAACTGTCTCCTTTTGTAGATTTTAGGTTCATGAAGGGATAGTCTTGAAACCCTAGTTTTGTAACTCTTGTTAAATTCCATTTCAATAATAATGAATACTGTTTTCCTTTAAATATTTTATGAATTTGTATTCCCCTCTTTGGTTCTGATGCTTTCATTCTGCTGCTATGAATAAACACTCTGACCAAAAGAAACTTAGGGCATGGAAGGGTTTATTTCATCTTACACTTCCAAGCCACAGCCTATCATTGAAGGAAGTCAGTGCAGGAACTCGCTTGCTGTCTTGCTCTCTGATTCACTTGCCCAGCTAGCCTCCTTACACAACTCTGGACCACGTGCCCACAGTGGGCTTGGCCATTGGAATGTAGACATCAATTATTAGTCAAGACAGTCCCTCAAAGATATGCCCACAAAAATCCAACCAGATAAAAGGAATTACTCAACTGAGATTGTGTCAGATTGACAGGCAATGTTAACTGCAACAAC
This sequence comes from Myodes glareolus, assembly GCF_982192425.1. NCBI lineage: Eukaryota > Metazoa > Chordata > Mammalia > Rodentia > Cricetidae > Myodes > Myodes glareolus. Next base: position 55,348,855 of record NC_142044.1, read on the forward strand.
CCTTCATATTAGTCTGCTTGTTACTTTCTTCTTCTTCTATTTTTCCATGATTGCAGCTTTTCGAAGAGCTAGAAAATAAATAAGTTCATTTATTTCCCTATAATTGAAAATCTGAACTCAAATTTTTAATTTGATAAAGTGATAATATATCAAATTTGATACGGTGATTATAATATCAAAGTAAGGAAACTGAAGATTTCCTTGCTTCCTTATTCTAGCCTTTGTTAATGGAATTGCTACAACTGTTCCACATACACCACAAGAAGCTTTCTTTACTTTGTAGTGCTGAGGACTGAATCCAAGCCCTTGCTCTTGCTAGGCAAGCATGCTATCAAACAGATCCCCAGTTCTAGATTTCCGTTTGTTTTAAGGTTTTCTCTAAGAATGCTTGGCTCCTGAGTTACCCAATTCCAACACCAGCTGTTCTTTCTATTCTCCTATATACATAACCCAACACATACATTTTCCAGAAGAAATATGTGCATTTCCTAGAATTTAATGTTTGGCAAATTACTAGTTTCATTTTCCTTTTCGTAAGGTCAAGTATGTTTACCAGATTTCTAAAACTGTGATACATTTTCACATCTGTGTTTATATAGATCTACAAGTTGAAATGCCTCCCTTAAAATTTGTTGAAAATTTGAAGTGTCATGCTCTAACTGTATAATCAAGCTTTATGATAAACATGTTTAACGATAAATCTGTTGCTCAGTAAATATATTCTTGGTTATATGTGGAATATTTTATTTTAGTTCAAAGAAATACCTGGATATAAAGAGGAAAATATTTCACTCTGGCTTATCTTGAAATTGTGTTTGTATTCTTGCTTTTTATGTTGATATGAAAGAATCAGTATTAGGATCCATACAACAAGGACCTATGTGGACAGAAAAGAATGTAAGTGCAAAGACTAGTTTGCCATCATATTCCAGGAAGGAAGCTGCCATTGCTCTGCTGGTCTTCCACACTATCCTTTTATCAACACCTACTGTGTGTTGAACATCACCTTGACTTGGTCCATGTACTACATCTTCTATCTGACTCAACTCAACCAGCTTGTTGCTTCTTTTTGCCTCTCGAGCATTGACACTCTGCCTCATACTCTCGGTAGTAGCAGTGCTGTTCCCTGTTCTCTTGTGCCTACCACCTGCAGCTTGTGCTCTTGAGTTGCTGCTTTCCCTGTTCGTTTACAAAACACTATGATTTCTCTTTGAAAATGCACAGACTGTTTCCAGCGGTCTTCAGACACCCAGAGACTAGACTACTAGACTATCACTGGCCCGTGCCGGGATACTCAGGCCTGAAGCTCATCTCCAGAGGCTCCCTCTCCATCCTATCCAATGTCTGCTCTCCTAAACACTTTTTTCCCTCGTGTTCATGAATAACTTTAAAATCTGAATTCTTTTTTTTTTTTTTGGTTCTTTCTTTGCTGTTTCTTTTTTTTTTTAATTTCCACCTCCTCCCTGCCTCCCTTTTCCTTTCCCTTCCCCACCTCCCCCTTCCTCTCTAATCCTAAGAGCAGTCAAGATTCCCTGCCCCGTGGGAAGTCCAAGGTCCTCCCCCCCTCCATCCAGGTCTATAAATGTGAGCATCCAAACAAACCAGCCTCCCACAAAGCCAGTCAATGCCAATGCCGTAGAATCAAAACCCAGTGCCATTGTCCTTGGCTTCTCAGTCAGCCTTCATTGCCAGCCACATTTACAGTGTCCATTTTAATCACATGCTCCATCACTACCAGTCCAACTGGCCTTGGTGAGCTCCCACTAGATCTGTCCCACTGTCTCAGTGGGTGGACGCACCCCTCGTGGTCCTGACTTCCTTGCTCATGTTCTCCCTCCTTCTGCTCCTCATTTGGACCTTGGGAGCTAAGTCCAGTGCTCCAATGTGGGTCTCTGTCTCTATCTCCATCCATCGCCAGATGAAGGTTTTATGGTGATGTGCAAGATATTTATCAGTGTGGCTATGGGACAAGGCCAGTTTAGGCACCCTCTCCTCTGCAGCCCAAGGAACAATCTGGGGACCTCTCCTTGGACCTGGGAACCCCTCTAGAGTCCAGTCTCTTGCAAACCCTAAAATGGCTCCCTTAATTAAGCTATTTACTTCCCTGTTCCCATATCCACCCTTCCTCCATCCCACCCATCCCATTCCCCCAAGCTCTCCCGAATCCGAGACTATCATTTAAGGATTTCTATATCTTTCCACTGGTTTTCTCACCAATACCCGTGAAGCTTCCAATTCAAACCTTCAATTCAAATGAGAAACCTCTGCCTTTGGTAAATGGTTTTTCTGATGGTCCCTTAAACTAACAGCCTTTAAATTTCAATGAATATGTAATTAAATGTTATATATTTTTGTTTTCTAGTAATTAAATCGTACATTATTTCTGTGAATAATTATCAAATGATTCACTGAATATATATATAACAATAACTGAATAGCTCCTATGATTTCTCAATAAAGTTAAACATTGCATCAGACTCATTGACTAATTTACTTCTAGGAAAAAAACGAAGTTTGTTTCCAAGAAATTCCTGACCTTGCCATTTAGAGATTTGTAGTAGTACCCAGAGCCTACCTCTGCTGCACAGAAGAGAGCCAAACAACGGGGGTAGAGCTGCACATGAGTGGGATGGCTGTAGGAGAAAACCAGATGTACGTGGGAGAGAATCTAGAACCTGGGAGAACACAGACACTGGAGACAGCCGTGTACAGGGAGAAAGCGAAATACTCTGTCACGGGTCACCCAGCTCCACAGACTGAAGAAGTGGTTTCTTCCCTCTGCAGGGGTAAGAGTGGAAAGGGGCAGATTCCAGAAATAATGTCAGCATGGTGCTTCCAGCCCTAGCAATGGGAAAAACTGTGCAGTTCTCTGGGGTCTGCATCATGATATTCAAAACAAGCTGGGATTTTCGCAGAAGTCTTTGCTTTCCAGAGGACTTCTTATCGCCTCCTAGCAAGTTCTTAGTGGGCCAAAGCCATGTCAAGAAGGGACAGCTTGTCTTAAGTTACACTTCTCCAGGGGTGGGAAACCTGCATATCCCGATCTTGAGGACCCCAAAGACATTCTAATGCTCTAGTACGGTTGTGGGTGTCTCTTGAACCAATCTTGGCATTGAAGTCCAGCTCCGAATCAAATCTACAGATGCTTTGTGCTGCAGAGAACCGGTGTTTCAGTATGGAGAGTGAGGGAAGGAAGGTGATGTCCTCAAGACAGAGTATAGGAAGCTTGCTTGCTCACTAGGCTCACACGCAGACGCATGGCAGCAGCAGCTAGGTGCACACGCAGGCGCATGAAGGCAGCAGGAAGAACATGTGGTCCGTCCTGAGATGTTGCCACTCCATTTCACTGCTGCCACACACGGTCGCATGCTGGGATACCCATGAGCAATACTGGAGCCCAACTGTAAGCATCCTGCAAGCACACAGCCTAAGACAATTTGAAGAGAAACTTTGATAGTGGTGGCCCTGTCCCGTGAGCTTCTCATGCTGATAGACACTAAGCTAGAAAGAATCAGAAAAGCCTAACCATCACCCTGCCCAGCTAAGAGAGGCCCAAGAGGAAGTTTGCCCATCTCTGACTATCAAACTTTTCAGTTTACTCCATGGAAGGCACCAGATCAGAAAGAATCAGAGTTGGAAAGGAGGCCCCTAGAGCAATTTTCTGGTTCTGATGGTTTCTTATTATGCCCACCCTAGCTATTGTCTGCTTCCAGCTGCCCACCTGGCTAGCTTTACCTGAAATAATTACATGGAAACTGTATTCTTTTAAACACTGCCTGGCCCAATGTCTCCAGCCCCTTATTGGCTAACTCTCACATATTAATTGACCCATTTCTAAATATCTGTGTATCACCACGAAGTCATGGCTTACCAGGAAGACTAACCCACGTCCATCTTGAAGAGGAGAGCCATGGCGTCTGCCTCATTGCCTTCTTCCCAGCATTCTGTTCTGTCTACTCTACCCACCTATGTTCTGACCTATCAGGCCAAGAAGTTTCTTTATTAATTAACCAATGAAAGCAACAGAAATACAGAAAGATCTACATCAATTGTCCACCAGTAGCATACAACTTAGGGACTTCTTTGGTTCTACCCACTCAGAGTCACTCAGGAGCAGCAAACAGGAGCACCAAGTCACACTACTGCCACACCTACATGGTCTCTAGGAGGTGTCCATCCTACGTCTTGTCTAACCATCAGCTGTTAGAAAGACTGAGTAAGAGTGTGACAAAGGAATAGAGACTTTTCCTTATGAAGCACTTGACCCAGGCTATTGTCTGGGAAAAAGACATAGAGTTTCAGCACCCACAATGCTAGTGCTGTCAGCAATGCCAGAGAGCCCAAAGAATAAAAAGACAGTGGTGTTTAAGATCCTCCCATCATCTGACTAAAGGCTGTGCTACCACTGTAGGTATAAATACACAGTATGAATTTCACAAGTAGTGCTGTCTACGTTGCCCCTGCCTAAACTATTACCATGCTTCCAGTCTTGGATGGCCAGCAAAGACAGAATACACTGTATACAAACTCACCAATGATAGGGAAAGAACAACAGGAAACTGTACTTCATGCCCAACCGGACATAATGGCAACATTGCCTAATGCACCAACGCCATCAGACACGTGGGTAAATCTGTTTACTTAAGGAAACTTACAATGGCAGTGACAGCTTATCTACTACATGTACAAGTTTCAGCATAGGAACACAGGAAATATTTTTAATTGGGTCATATGATATCACCAAAAGGTCATAACTCTTAAGTGACAGACAGCCATGCATTTTAAATGGATGAGAGGCCTGATAGAGAATTCAAAGGATGGTTTCTCAAAAGCCATTGATGGCTAAGATCTAAGTGACTGAAGATAAACCATTCCCTGGAGTTGATAATAAAATGCAGATCCGGCAGAGAAATGCATGTTTTGAAATAGACCCATATAGAAATGGAAAGTTCAATAATTCAAATGAAAAACTCAGTTGAAAGCCTAAAGATATATTAGATCAAACAGAATAAGAAATAACTGAGAGTGAAGATGGGTCTTTTAAAATTTCTTATTCAAGTAAAAAAGATCAGGGAAAGAAAGAAAGAAAGAAGAAAGCACTCAGTATCCTTGGGACACTACCATTCAGTGGTCAAACACCAACACTATCCAAGGGCTAGTGCATTGAGAAAATAATAGTCAGTATAGTAATGTCAGAGGGATTCTATAATCCTGGGAACTGCACAGATATCAGCATGCTGAGGCTCACAGAACCCCAAATATACTCAACCAGAAACGACACAATCAAAGCACAGGACAAAGAGGGTAGTTCTAAGACACATTGAAGGACATTAAGAAATGGTTCCACTACAAACATCAGAGGACATAACGTGATGTGTTCTAACCCCAGAAGGAAAATAACTGCCAAACAAGATTCCTGTGCCCAGAATTGAACCAGAAACAAAGACCCAAGATTAGTAAAAATGGAAATGATTTATGACCATCAGAGCAGCCTTACAAAATAAACTGATGGGAAAAGTGCCTACGGAAGTCAATGAGTGAAAATTACATTATGACGATATATAAAAGTTTCAGGGCTGCTCCCATCAGCCAAAGGAGATAAAATGGCATTTACACAGAAGATGTGGGTTGTCTCCCTACATGTTGTTTGTCAGGGGTCTCCAAAAGCTCCTAACACAGGCTATGCTGTTGTCCTTGGCCACCCTGAGCTAGATGACATGATGTATGCTATTTTGTTAAATTGTCATATGCAGTTTTTTACTGAAAAGGTCACTCTGGAAGCAAAGTTTCCATCCTCACCACTTCAAACTCAACCATGTTTCTCTCAAAGTGTCCTCAAAGGCCCTTGCCTGGAGATGACTCCACCCAAAGAAAAAAGAACAGCAAAAGAGCCCAAGACTCTTGGCTCTAAAAACACCATGCCCCTACAAACAGCTAGAAGGTGACCTGTTTCCAACAGCATCTATTGTTATTTATCCAATTATATAAAACTTCCTATAGAAGGAAAAGAGAAGGAGGAAGTTCAGCCATAGGAAGCTTATCCATGGACAAAAAGTTTAATCTGTAATTCCAGCAAAGTACCTCAGTTTCACCAGTTAGTTTTTGATTGATGTTTACAAGCCCCTGATTTTGGTGTGTTGCTTTTCTGCTGTTATTTGTTATTTTTTTTTTCAGGAGGAGCCTCATCCAATTGGGCACTAATATTCCAATGAATCCATCTTGAATTTCTATCTGACGCTTCAACGTGGTTACCCCAGGTGGTTTCTGTTGTATGTCTTGAGTGCCTGATTTAATAATGTTTACCTATGTATTGTTTCTATCCATCTCCAAATTGCTATTTATTCTCTTACTGTTGTTTACTATGTGCTCAATAAACAAACTCATTCAAAACTGAAAGTATGGCTCTCATAGCCCATCCTCTGGACTATACAAAACAAATGGTCATACTTTATTGCTTAAGATACCACACTTTGTCGCAGGATATAGAAAAATAAACTTTGAACTATTATAATGGTCTGCGAGTTTCTGTCCTGCCCAGTCCCCACAGTCATTAGGTCCCAAAGAAAATCATACAGAGTGTCTACATTAGGTTATAAACTGATTGACCCATTAGCTCAGGCTTCGTATTAGCTCTTATAACTTATATTAACCCATTATTCTTATCTATGTTAACCACATGGCTTGATACCTTTTTCAGCAGGGCAGGTCACATCCTGCTTCTTCAGTTGTCTGGGCAGGACTGGGAAGGAATGGGCTTCCTCCTTCCCAGCATTCTTTTGTTCTCATTGCCCGCCTCTACTTCCTGTCTGGTTGTCCCACCTATACTTCCTACCTGGCCAATCAGCGTTTATTTAAGACATGATTGACAGAATACAGACAATTCTCCCACACCAATGCACCTAGTGATAAAATTGTTGCATGACTATTAAGGGGATAATTAACAACTTTCTGGTTTGTTTTGAGATCTGATATATAAGTGCGAACTCTTACCTGGTGCTGTAAACTTGTCAAAACCTAATGCATACACTCATAACTGGTCCAAGTATTGGTAAGTGACTACTGAGTGTTCAGCCCTAAGTGAAGCATCTATATCACCTCTTCCATGGTTCAGAGAACATCATGAAAGATGGTAGAGAAAGACTATAAGAGCCTAATATGGGAACAGGTTTTAAGAAATGAATCAAGAAAGGACAAACTTTTAAATTTTTTTAAATAAATAATAATGAGGGAATGAATAGAAACCCAACATTCATTTTCTGTGAGAAGTGTCAAAAGCAGTATTCACTTAAGTTCACACTTATTAAATCAAAAAAAAATTATTTCAATGCTCGGTGATAGAGAGTTGCCTAGCATGTGCAACACTGGTCTATCCCTCTCTGTAGTGGCATTTCAATTGTATTTTAATAAATAAAGACTGCCTAAGGATCTGAGAGTAAAACAGTTCCACTGGTCAGCCTTAAAGACCAGACTATGGTAACATGTACCTTTAATCTCAGTAGTTATAACGACATGCATCCTTAATTTTGGTAGCCACACAGTTGCCATAGAAATCAGGTGGTGCATGCCTTTATTCTCAGTGAAATATACCTTTAATCCCAGTCCTAGAGAGGAATATAAAATGGGGGAAGACAGCTCTCAGATCAAGTCTTTTTCTGAGACTCCTGGAGGCAGGATTGCCGTTTTCAGACTGAGGTTGTGGTAAGAGCCAGTGGCTGGTTGTTTTGTTTTTCAAATCTTCAGGTTAAACCCCAATTTCTGACCTTGAGCTTTTATTAATTGTCCTACCCTCCCTCGTCCAATGTATTAACATTTCAAGGTCCTGCAACTGTAAGAAGAAACCACACCCCAAAATAGTGTAAAGAACAAAACACAGGGTAAAAGGGCCAGCCAAATAAATCCACCCTGATCCTGAACCAAGAACCAGTGAAAAAAAATACACCCTGGCCCTGGAAACCAGAGTCAGTGAAAGAAACCCTTTAGCCTTGAACCCAGAACCTAAGAAACACACCCTGACCCTGAAACCAGAGCTAAAGAAACATACTTTGTCCCTAAAATCAGAGCCAGTGAGAGAAATATGCTCTGACTCTGAAAATAGAGCCAATGGCTAAAAAGGGCCAGTGAAAGAAACAGTTTGGCCCTGAAACCAGAGCCAACTCTGTTCCTGACCAGCTAAACTAACCAATCCCTGAGCAGAAAGTCTCCCTGGGAAACTCCAGTCTAAGAAGCCCCATATGAGCCCTTCTGCCTGTTCAGTTGTTGGCCTCCCCTTCCTACCCTGGCAGAGGCTGGCACTCTCCTGGACTCCTCCTTTCCAAATAAATCTTTTTCTTAAAAGCATTTTGGGTGAAGATCTTCTTTCATAGGTGCAGACCAGAAGAACCTTTGCTGAGATGTGGGGCTGAACAGAAAACACACACACACACACACAAACCATAAAAAAAAAAAAAAAAAAACAGAAGAAAAAGTTTCATCTGCTGGAAAACTCCCTTAGGAGTAAAACAGAAAGAAGTAACTTTTCACCTGAGCTGGAGAAGATTGCTACATTCTCCTGGGGCTTCCCCTTAAGCAGAGTTAAGCAGAAAAAGTAACATCTTGGGCCAGAACTGACCAGAAGTGGATAGCTCTGCTAGGACATTCCCTCCGGGAAACAGAGCAGGGTTCAGCTGTAAGGGCTCTCTCTAGGAGAGGAGCAGGATGGCGGTGTCCGGTGGGGAGACCATCCCCAACCGCACCCCAGATCCAGGCTGTCACCTGTTTTCCCAGTGAGTCAGGCTGCCTTTCCCTCCAGAGCTGGCCAAACCTTTGCCGCTCCAGAGCTCTAACACTTGCTTATACCTATTTTATTAGAGTTTTAAAAGTTTAGAGTAAGACTGGAGAGTTGGCTCGGGTTCAATTCCTAGAACCACAGACGGTTCACAACAACTCTAGTCTATGGGGAGCTGATGCCTTCTTCGGACCTCTGCAGGAACCAGGCACATAGGTGGTACACATACATACAGGTAAAACACTCCGTGTGTGTGTGTGAGAGAGAGAGAAGAGAGAGAGACAGACAGACAGACAGACAGACAGAGAGACGTGGCATGATGTGACAACCTGTAAGAGTTAATTCTCCCCTTAAATCTTGTGAGTCCTAGCGAACCAATTCTGGTTGTTAGGCTCAACATCAAGTGTCTTTTCTTTACTCAGATCGCCAGGGATCTTAACCTGTTGGTCATGGCCCCTCAGAGGAGAAACAATACTTGTACAGGGGTCAGGAAAGACCAATAGAACATACAGATATTTACATTTTGATTCATGACATAATTACAGTTATGAGGTAGCAATGATAATAATTTAATGGTTGGGGTCACCACAACATAAGGAACTGTATTAAAGTGTCGCAGCATTAGAAAGGTTGAGAACCACTGCACTAAGCCCTTGCATCAGCAGCCCCTGGGCCTTTTAAGAATCGTTAAAGCACATTTACACATGCACACACGTATTCGGATTATGTATATCAATATAAAAAAATATTAAAATCACTTCATTGTACTAAAAAACAAATGAAAAATTTAAGTGGTCACTGTTTTTGTAAGAAAATGGAAAAACAGTTAAAATGGAATGGAGAAGAGGAGGAGAAAACATTTTCCTTTTACCCATGGAGGTCAGGCACAGGACAAACAGCCACATGGCAGGAAGGATTGCTTAGAGAAGGAGCTAGAATGTGAGGGAAAATGTGTAGTTTAGAAAGAGGATAAAAGGGAGAAAGTATTTCAGGAAAGTGGGCAGACATATGACCCAATGTGGCTGCGCTCTAACATGCTCTAACATACTGTGCTAGAGACCGGGATTCTGAGACGGGACAGTGCAATATTTACTGAAGGCAAAACCATTGTATCTCTAGCATGGCTTAAGGGAACGCTGCCATCTAGGGCTGACCCCTTGGCCAGGTTGATCCCGTCCAACTGGAATATTAGGTCCCTACCCAGAGATTCTATTCCCTTGAGCAGGGGAGTTATTTTCTTAAAGAGCCTTTATTGCTTTATAATATTTCATCCTCTGGAGAGGGAACCCTAAAATCATTTAGGAACCAGATCAGGGATAAGAACCTTCAAGCACTCCTGCCAACTTTGGCCTCTGGTGTGCCGTCCGCAGGAATCAAGCAGTGAGATTTCCGCTGATAGAGCAGAAGGCTGACCCACCAGAATGAAAGCGTTCTGAAGACAAACCCAGTTTGCAAGGCACTGGGTCCACCACCTTTTGCATATTGACTGATTCTCACAGTGGATCTCTTGTGAAGCCATAAGCACTCTCCCTTGGTGCAAGATTCAATAGAATATGGACAAGTGGGCACAACTTTTTCTCATGTACTGGTATACTGGGTCATCCTCCCCACTCTGTGTGACCTCCAGTGGGAAATTTAGTCACACAGTCAATACCCTTGATTCCCATAGTCTAATCTCCACTTCGTTCCCTAAGATACATTAAAAGTCACCCCCATTAGCTATCTTCCATTTGGCAGCACATACAGTCAGGAAAGGAGTCTTTCATATAGATCACATTTGGACCCTTCAAAGATAAAGGGACATTCAAGCTCAGAGAACTGCCTTTGTTTGTGTGTGTATATAGATAGTATATAGTGAAAAACAGCAGGAGAAGAATAAAGAAACTGATGCAGAAAAGTAGGAAGCAGAGAGTTCATTTTGCCCTCAGATATAAGTCCTGTGCTTGCTGTGATCCTTCTGGACCCTGAGGCTGGCATTCAGAGGTCCCCAAAATTTTGGTGCCCAAACAGGGACCTGAAAGATAATCTTCAAGACTACCTGGGGACAGAGGTAGCCCTTATCACGAACTGTCCTAGAAGAGAGAACTTCCCTGGGAGAACACACTGGAAGTCTCCCTAATCAGTGAGCTACCACAAGATCTCACCTAGAAGCTTTCTGCAGAACCCAAGGTGCCGGAGCCTCATGGTGGTGAGTGAATAATTTTCCACCCCTCCTAAACTCTCTCCTCCATGAGTTTTTCACTATGTGACAATCTGAGTCAAAGACAGATAATGACAGGCGTAGGAGTAAAATACTACAGTCCTGACTGGTGTTCTTTGATACAGTTAACTAACCATACAATAAGACCGCCTGGGAACGGAAACCAGGGTCAGTGAAAAGTGTGCCACACTCTTCCCCAGCTTTAAGGGGCTAACTGCCTGCTCCAAGCAACTTTCTTTATTAACGAATCAATCCCATACCAGTTATGTTTTAAGGGGTTATTTATTTGGCGGGGGGTAAAACTTACATACACCATAAACCGTCAGGAAGGGAGCCTAGTCGCTGGAGCAGGAGCTGGGAGCAGCAGCCGAGACCGAGCACCGGAACCAAGAGCCGGAACCAAGAGGGACCTTATCCGGAACTGCTTCTCTTTTTAAAAGAGAAATATACCACGCCCCAGTGGGCTGGTATTTCAGCAGCTATTGGCTGACAGAGCGGAAGTCGCTCCCCGCTGCACTGTGGGCTCCTGCTTCAGTGATTATTGGTTGAGGCAGCGGAAGTTACTCCCACAACATTTCTTTGCTATGACCTCCTGAGAACATAAATAAAAAGTAACAGGATTGACTATACTCACATCCACTTGCAACTCTGATCACTCTGTAATCAGAGCTTTCATGAAAACAGTTCATTGAAAATGAAAGGGTTAACTTAAACTGCTTCCGCCCAGAGTCAAACCTGCTGCTCATTTACCCAATAACATAAGCAAGCTTCTTCATTGACAGGCCTATAGCAGCTACTGCTGCTCTGGCCAGGACTCTCTCTGATTCAAAAATTCAAGAGATTCCTCCACTTTGACTTTTATCCCAACACTCGGGAGCTATTTCTTTAGCTGTTCTTTCCTCCATGCCACTTTTAAAATCTGTCTCTCCCTCATCTTTCTCTTTCTGGGTAAAATGTACGATATGGGAGCTTTTCGCTTGTTTACAAAATCGTGGCTGCATCAAAAAGTTCCTATTAAGGGTCTTTCAGTTCACCTGGAGAAGAACCCTTCACGCTCAAAGACTTAATAAACATTTACCCTCTCTCTATGTCTAACTATCTGCACTCTCTGCTTTCACTTCAACCTGGCTGCCAAGAGTCCCAATAGCACTTCTGGCTTTAAGCCAGGCTACAACGATTTTTTGTCTTTGGTGTCAATAGTGTATACCAAACTCTAAGTTCTTCTCTGGCCAGAGGAACAGAAGCAGAGGAACCTGCAAGGTAACTTGCAAGCCACACGCCACACAGTACATCACATCAGTCCACTGACAGCCAAGGAAGCTCAACACCAACACTTCAAGATGGATCATGGCATAAGTGCCCAGAAATATCAGCCATTGAGGTGACAGAGACCTAACTTGACACTGTCACCCTTAGCAGTCTAAGGAGTATTCTTAAGCGTTTAGGGATCTTGACTCAGGCCAAACTGGGATCTGTGGTTTTGGCACTGCAGAGAATTCCTGGAGTAGCCTCGATAGCAAGGATATTTAAATAGCCCTGAGCAGGAGGAGATACCAATGCTGTGGAAGCAGCTGCCTCACTTCCTGCTGCCTGTGCCCACATGCTGAGCCCACCACCATGCTGCGCCTGATCCTCTGAAAGCCTGAGCCAAATAATCTCTGCCTCTCTTAAATTGAATCTTGCCATCAATTTGGGAGGAGCCATGAGCAAAGAACTCAAAAACTATAATGGCTGCTGGATAGCTGTGATTGGTCTATGGCTCCGTGACCTCACAAGGAGCCATTGTGAGGAATGAGAGCTGCCCACCCCTAGAAGGCCCCAGCTGGGCCTGGCTCTTGTCCTTAGGCTGCAGGAGACGTGTTGGTTGGCTGCACAGTGTTTGACTCAAGATTTGAGTCCTGAGAGCTTGATTTCTTATTGTCCATCTTTGGGATGGAACATCTGTGATCATCACTGACCTGAACATGGTGAGTGTGCCTGGGTTTCTGCCTAAGTTTTGACTTATTATTTGTTTTAGATTTACTCTGTGTGTGTGCTTCAGTTTATTTTCATTATCAACCTTTTTCTATTATTCTCTATCCATTTATCTTTGACATTTTGTACAGTTGCTTCAAGTCTTTACCTTAATCTGTGTTAATATCTATTAGCTGTGAAAGATACGGAATTTGATTTTGCCGTGTGCTTGGCACATACCCACCTGCTCTGTGACTTCTCTCAGCCTCTCCTTGGGGTTTTAAAGTCCCCTGTCATGTTGTCTTCTCCTGTCTACCATGCCACTCATTAAACAAAGCATGCTCTGGAGAGTCTTGAGGGACAACAATTTCCTCACAATGTCACAGACAGGCTATTGTCCTTTTGATGCCCATGAATATGAGTTTAAGAAGAAGGAATTGAGTATCATGAGTGTAGAGATACAGAGGTCTGTAGTAATCAGAGTCATCAGAGAATTGGAGGCTCTGAGTTTAAAAAAGGACTTGAAGAAGCCTGTGTATGCACTCTCATCTGGTCCATAGCCATGCCACTACCCCAGGCTAGCCCAAGTTGACCGAGTCCACTCCTATTACTGCTGCTGTTATTCAAGTCCAAATGTCCCCCTCAAGGTTTGAATGTGAGAGGTTTCACATTGTCTCACGTCTCTGAAGTCTTGGTCTCTGGCAGGGGGTGTTGTTCAGTAAGTTGTAAAACCCCATGGTAGTGGAACCCATTAGAGGCAACAGGACATGCCAAAGCCATGTAAGCAGCTGCTTCAGACCCATCTTCCCAAGCCCCCAGACATGGTTTCCTGTCCTCTGAGAATCTGAGCCAAAGCAAAACCTATGGACCACATGTTGCTTTTTAGGGAATTGGTCACGGCAGTGAGAAAACCAATCAACCCTTGGAGACAGAGGTGAAGAATTTCTGGGGTTTTATTATTTTTTTTTATGGACATGAATAACTGTGATTGGTTCATTTCCTCCTATGACCTCACAGAAGCCCTTGTGAGGTGTTGCAGACTCCGCCCACATGAAGCTCTGGCTAGGGCTCAGGCTTCTCACTCTGCAGAGATGTGGCTGGGTTTCCTGCCCAATTGTTGGATTCAGACATTGGTTCATGTAAACTTCGATGTTACTGATCTCCAAAAAGCAGACTCTTCATCTGTTTTGGCATCCAAATAGTGAGTTTGTTTCCTGGTTTGTTAGTTTTGATTTATCTCTTAATTGGTTCTTGGTTTAATTTGCGCTTTCAATTCAGTTTCTTTTTACTAGCCCCATATTTCTATTCTTAAGTGTGATTCTTTGACGTTTTTAAATTTAATTTTTCTGGTTCTAAACGTTTTATTAATATGGGCAAGCTGTAAAAAGCAAGATATTTCATCAAAATGGGAATGTTTATCACATCTACCCGTGCTGCTATTAGCTCCTAAAATCTTTGAAGCACTTCAGGGCTTATCTATCCTGGTCTCTGTCTTCCACACTTGCTATGTCACACCTCAGCACCCTGCAAAAAGGACCAGAAACATGTTGTATATCATGAGATACAGTCCATTTCATTACAACATCCCAGTGTCAGGGAGGACTACCATCCTTTAGATGACCATCTATGTGAGTTTTAGATAAAGGAATTGAATATTTTAAGTGTAGAGATGATGTCTGTAATAGAATTCTTAGAAACCTTGTGTCCTAGTGCAAAGGGCATTGGGGCAAACCACTCGTTCATTCTCTAGCTAGTCAATACCTGTGTCCCTAACAAATGTCAGCACTGATTCCCTGAGTCTGTCTACCTTGTGGCAATCCTAGGCAAGATACGTAAGCTTTCTACTGCTTCTGCAGCAGCAGCAAAGTTATCTTTCCTCAGAGGCTGAGAATGAAACAAGACATAAAGTAGATCCCAGGTGATATTTTATTTTTAGGTGAACAAACCATCTAATACAATTGTATTGTTGGCCACAGTTGGCACTGATTCTAAGCAATGGATGTACTTGAACCCCTGCGGCTCCAGTCTACACAGCCCTCTGCTGTCCACTCTCTGCCACTTCCACACTGATGATGAACACGAGTGTCATTTCGCAGTACTCCAGTCAACTCTGCTTCCAAAAGAAGGACAGAAAACGATGACTCTTTAGAATATCATCAAACATGTTGACTTTCTTAATCTGATGCTCTTTCATAAACCAGTCTCTGCTTCGAATTTAACATTGACTGCAATTGAAAATACTGTGATATTGGGGTTAGAATCTATTAGTGAACCTTTGGCAGTTTCTCTAGAGGTATCTAGTGTATAACTCTATTCTACTTTAGATTCATTGTTGGTCTGTCCCTTGTGTAGTCTGGCACATTCAAGGACAGAAATAAATATGACATTGTTTTAATGACCAGTTGCATAATCTTAGACATTTTCAAAGCCTAGTATTTTGTGTGTGTGTATACACATGTGTGTCAGGGAGTGTATGCTTTATATGCACATCCCAGAATCTAGTATTGTGTGTGTGTGTGTGTGCACATATGTGTCAAGGAGTATATGTTGTATTTACACACCCCAGAACCTAGTATTGTGTGCCCGTGTGTGTGCACATGTGTGTGCATATGTATGTCAAGGAGTATATGTTGTATGTGCACATCCCAGAACCTAAACCTAGTATTGTGTGTACACATGTGTGTGCATATGTGTGTCAAGGAGTGTATGTTGTATATACACATCCCAGAACCTAGACCTAGTATTGTGTGTGCACATGTGTGTGCATATGTGTGTCAAGGAGTGTATGTTGTATATACACATCCCAGAACCTAGACCTAGTATTGTTGTACACATGTGTGTGCATATGTGTGTCAAGGAGTATATGTTGTATGTACACATCCCAGAACCTAGACCTAGTATTGTGTGTACACATGTGTGTGCATATGTGTGTCAAGGAGTGTATGCTGAATATGCACACGCAAGGCCAAAGGAGAATGTTGTGCATCCTGCTATTTCACTTTCAGTCTTACTCCTTTGAAACAGGGTCTCTCCTAACCAGGAACTAGGCTAGGGGACAATAAGCTGCAGTAATCCTGCTGTTCCCAGCTACTACAGCACTGAGATTACAGGTGACTACATGACAGTCTAGCTTTCTATATAGGTGCTGGGGTCAAATTCCTGTCGTTTTGCATGTATAATAAGTACTCTTATAGATAAGGTCCGAGCCTGGTGTTTTTAAGAGAAACATTGTTAACATTTAATTGCCAAGCATGTTTGAGTAAGGAATTTAATAAAACAAGACATATTTACTTCACTTTTCTCACGGTGATGAGAACAGTTTAAATGGGACCCTTGGAGTCTCTCTTGAAATCCTTGTGCAGTATCAGAGAGGAAAGCCAGCCCAGCGTATTAGCAAATCAGTCCCTTGCAGACGTTTCCACTGTAGTAGGGTCAGTGAGAACAGCATTGATATCTATTGGTGTCGGGTCAACTCATTTAGACCTCATTTTGAAACAGAACACTAATCAGAAAATCAATAGGTATTGGAATGTACTCTGTGGAATTCACAAAGAAACAAACAGCTCCAAACTGTCAGGGGGAGAAAACGTGTTTGAAATCCTGAAACGTTCACTGCGGTGGATGCTCTACATGGGTCATTAATAAGCATCTTGTCTTGGGCAGATGAAGTAAAAGCACATGGAATTAAATCTAACACTGAGTACAGAAACCATGTAGGAGGAGCTCAGTGAGGTCTTGGCAGGCTCATACTAGCTTTGCAATGCCTTCCTGGCCTTAGACCCTTCAACCATGGCTTACCTACTTGACAAGCTCCTGGTGGAGTTCTAATTTTAAACAAGTTACAAACACCACCTCAGTCCATTGCTCCAATGTGGGTCTCTGTCTCTATCTCCCTCCATCGCCAGATGAAGGTTCTATGGTGATATGCAAGATATTGATCAGTGTGGCTATGGCACAAGGCCAGTTCAGGTGCCCTCTCCTCAGCCGCTCAAGGAACAAGCTGGGGACCTCTCCTTGGATACCTGGGAACCCCTCTAGAGTCCCGTCTCTTGTCAACCCTCAAATGGCTCCCTTAATTAAGATATATACTTCCCTGCTCCCATATCCACCCCAAATGAGCTCCCAAGGTCCAAATGAGGAGCAGAAGGAGAGAGAATATGAGCAAGGAAGTCAGGGCCATGAGGGGTGCGCCCACCCACTGTGAGAGTGTGACTGATCTAATGAGAACTCACCAAGGCCAGCTGGACTGGGACTGATGAATCATGTGATCAAACCGGACTATCTGAATGTGGCTGACATGGAGGGCTGACTAGAAGCCAAGGACAATGGCACTGGGTTTTGATTCTACTGCATGGAGTGGCTTTGTGGAAGCCATGTCTGTTTGGATCCTCATCTTCCTGGACCTGCATGGAGGCGGGAGGACCTTGGACTTCCCACAGGGTTGGGAACCCTGACTGCTCTTTGAACTGGAGAGGGAGAGGGAGGGGGAATGGGTGGAGGGGAAGGGAAATGGAAGGAGGGGAGGAGGTGAAAATTTGTAATAATAATAATAATAATAATAAAAAGAACACAACAAAAAAACACCACCTCAAACTCTATTTTCTAGCCCAGTTGACTTCTAATATTCTAGAAATTTGCCAGAAGTAAAAATTTCCTTTTAATGTAGCCATATAGTTTGTTATGGAGCAAATACAGACATTTGAAAGTAAAAAAATAAAAAAGCAACAATTCTACAATAAAAATAATTCTACAACCCACCCCTTATATAACTTACCAATTACCACATAATGAGCCTTCTATTAGGACAGTGATTCTCAACTTAGGGGCCATGACCCCATTGGGGGCTATTGACCCCTTCACAGGGGTTGCTTATGACCACTGGAAAACATAGATGTTTACATTACAATTCATCACAGTTGCAAAATTACAGTTATGAAGTAGCAACAAAATAATGTTATGTTTGGGGGTCACCACAATATGAGAAACCATATTAAAGGGTCACAGCGTTAGGAAGATTGAGAACCACTGTATTAGGAGCCATGTTTTGATAGTGACACCTCCCTCCTCTCCAGAAGACCACCTGTCTCCTGAACTCTCATTCATCATGGGTTTTTGCTCTAGAAGAGGTGAGTCTTTGGGTCCATATTTATAGAGAAGATGGCAAAAGGAAGGAATGATCCATCTGTGTATACGATGCTGAGCTTTGCAATCAAGGCACTTCCCTGTGGAGTGGCATGCTTGCTGTTGAGCTACTGCAGGGAGAAAGCCTCTGCAATCATCTAGCAAACACACTGGCTAGTTTCTGCAAATACAGGATGACTTCAATCAAAGGAAGCATGAGGAATTAGGCAGGAACTGTGTCATGAAGGGATACCCAGAGAACTGCAGCCATGAATAGAATAAAGTCTGTGCTGTATACAACTGACTGTGTGCAATCTGTGCATTGGGAGGAAAGAAAAGCATTTAGGCCAAAACAACAAGGAATGGTGAAGGTGTTCCAGTTTTTCTGTAGTTTCTGTAGGTGGGTTTTAAAAGAGTATGGAGAGAGGAACAGAACAGATAGAGAGCTGCCAAGGATGTTGCAGAGCTTGGCTGTGGAGTCAATGAAGGGTGTCACTACGCTGAAGAGTCTTTACACAAGAAAGCTGTCCTAGAAGGAAAGGTGAAAGACTCAGCCCTGGGATGCTGCTTTTAAAAAGCCACTAAAGCACTTCAGTAAGAGCTGTTTAATTGACAAAATATAGAGCTCATAAGTAGAGCCATGGACTGGAGAAATTCATGCAGGGCCTCCAAGCAGTCCATCTCTTGCTTTTTTCTTTTTCAGAGCATCAAGGATTGGGAGAACTTTAGATTACCGTTGTTCTTCCTGAGCCCTGCTTTAAGTGCCATATCTATGCCTCTTGGGAAAGGCAAGCAAGAATACCCCATCCAAACATTCTCCTCTCCTTTAGAGATAGCATCGTGTCATGATGGCCGAATGGTCAAAGATGCCAAACTCAAGCTCAGCTTCTTCTAGAGATTCCCTCAAGCATAGAGTGTGAACTTCAGAAGAATTCTCAGCAATGTCTGCCAAAGCACATTTCAGCCAAATTCATTTATATTTATGCAGCAAGACACATGGGTATTTAAACTATAAATAACCCCACATAACCTCGAGCCAGGTTTTATAGATGGACCACCTCTGAACTTTATGTATTTCAGTGGCAGCCTAGCTGGGCAGTCTTTCTGCTTGTCATTCCAGCTCAAGCTATAAAATGTTCTCACTGCCTCCCCCATTCTCTCCACTCCTAGTAAGTGTAAATAGCAGCTGATAGGTGAGTTTAGGGAGGAGACAGGCCAGCATAGGGCAAAGAAGCTGAAAGGTCATAGCTGGGAAGCCCCAAAGGCAGGTACCTTCATCCTCTGCAGGTAGGACTTGTAACCATGCTGCCTCCATGGATGCAGAGATGAAGGCAGTAACTGTCAAAATTACAGGTGTTGAAATCTCAGAATTGCAGTGATCTTTAGGATTATTAGTTGAGGTATCTCTGCAGCATGAAGTTTAAATGATAGTCATAACTATGCAGAAACTTTGTATGTAGATGAATAAATTTATAGTACACTAAGAGTCAGGCTAACAGGACTAAGTCAGTTAGTGCAAGTAACATGAGAATGGGGGTGGGATTGTAGTCCAATGCAAGTATGTTTGGTGAGCATTGGGAACCTCTGGTTTCAAACCTCAGAACTACAATATATAATAGATTAGATAGATAGATAGATAGATAGATAGATAGATAGATAGATAGATAGATAGATAGACAGATCAACCAATGATAGATTAAAAATAAAATGTGACATAAGAAGTTTCGTCTTTTCATACTGTTAAGTTACTTAGATTTGTAGGGTGGCTTTGAACTAGAAAAAGCTTCTCCCAACTTCCTTACATAAGCAAAAAAACTTTGAAAAGCTTTACCTTGGATTATTTCTTTCTTTGCCTGTTTTAAGTCTTCTTCCTCCTCCATTATTCACAGAGCTCAATGCCAGGAATTGTTGGTCAAATTCAGAGCCCAACATGAGTGCCCATTCTCCTGTGTTGGAGAAGTCTTCAGGTGAATTAGGATGAAGGGAAGTACCCAAATGCATTTATATGCATATGCTGGGACATCCAGAAATTACCCACTACTATGTAGATGTAACTACAGAGAAGTGTAGTTAATAAATTAAAATAACCCATTCTTCTATTCCCTTTTGTTGACTCTATTGCCCATAGCCATTCCATCCTCACCTTACATATGACGCATGAATGGAAGCCAACAACACTTAGCCAACCCTATTAATCAATTGCAGGCACAATGTCCGCATTTTATCACCTCAAGAAACAGGTGACTACATGACCCCACTGCTTGAGCCCCTCCCATGGCCTTGTTGGGAAAACGAACAACACAATTCCTCCCATAACAGCCGTGAAATTCAGTCAGTTAACTTTATGCATGAAAGGACAATGAATATTCAAATACTTCTTTTCTGGTAAAGAAATAATAATTGTTTGCTTACAATGGAAGAAGAGAAATGTTTTTAATATCTGTGAAATTTCTTAATTTTTTGTAAAAAATGTATTAATTTAAAATGTTATTCCCTATTCCACATACCATTATTTACTATTAATACTTCTGTAATCCACATAAAAATTACTATGCATTTGCAGTTTTTTCAGTAAGATCATTTTCATTTTTCCTTTTTCTAAATTTTTCTAAAATAAGAAAACTATCTTTTTTTTCATTATACATACCAATCCAAGTTCCCACTCCCTCCCTTTCTCCCATTCCCTTCCCACCCCCTCCCACCCCCCCATCCAATCCTCAGAGAGGCACATTGTTTGGGGAAGGTCCAAGGACCTCCCTATTATATCTAGCCTGAGCAAGGTATCCATCCAAAGAGAACAGGTTCTCAAAATGCCAGTACATGCAGCAAGGATAAATCTTGGTGCCACTGCCAGTCGCCCCTCAGTCTGCCCCAGCCATGCAACTGTCATCCACAATCAGAGGAACTAGTTTGGTCCTTCCCAGTACAGCTTGAGTTTGTGAACTGCCATTAGCTCAGGTAGACTATTTCAGTGGGTGTCGCCATCATGATCTTGACATTTTTGCTCATATTTTCATTCTTCCCACTCTCCAACTGGACTTTGGAAGCTCAGTCCAGTGCTCTGAGGTGGGTCTCTGCCTCTGTTTCCATAAGTAGCTGGATGAAGGTTCTATGGTGATATTTAAGATATTCATCAATATGATTACAGGGCAAGGCCAGTTTGGGCACCCTCTCCTCCATTGCATAGGGTCTTCGCTAGGGTCATCCTTATGGATTCCTGGAAATTTCTCTAGAGCCAGGTTTCTTTCTAACTCTATAATGGCTCCCACAATCAAGATATCTCTTTCCTTGTGCTCATCTCTGTCCTTCCTCCTTCTCTACTATCCCATTCCCTCAAGTTCTCCTCACCTCACCCCCTTTTCCCCTACTTTACTTCTTCCACCCTCTCTTCTCCCCCACCTTAATGCTCCCAATTTTGTCAGGCAGGCAACCTTGTCTGTTTCCACTTTCCAAGTGGATCTATATATGTTTTTCTTAGGGTTCACTTTATTACTTAACTTCTCTAGCATCATGAACTATGGGCTCAATATCCTTTGTTTATAGCTAGTATACACTTAAGTGTACATACTATATTCATCTTTTGGGTCTGGGTTACCTGACTCAGGATAGTGTTTTCTAATTCCATCCATTTGCATGCAAAATTCAAGATGTCATTGTTTTTTACAGATAAGTAGTACTCTAATGTGTAGATGTGCCACATTTTCTTTATCTGTTCTTCAGTTGATGGGCATCTAGGTTCTTTCCAGGTTCTGGCTATTACAAATAATGCTGCTATGAACATAGTTGAACAAATGCTTTTGTAGTATGATTAAGCATCTTTTGGGTATATGCCCAAGAATGGTTTTGCTGGATCCTGAGGTAGGTTGATTCCCAATTTTCTGAGAAACCACCATACTGATTTCCAAAGTGATTGAATAAGTTTATATTATGTGGAGTGTTCCCCTTACTCCACGTCCTTTCCAGCATAAGCTATCTTTGGTGTTTTTTATCTTAGACATTCTTACAGGTGTAAGATAGGATTTCAGAGTTGTTTTGATTTGCATTTCCCAGATGGCTAACAATGTTGAATATTTCCTTAAGTATATTTTAGCCATTTGAGATTCTTCTGTTTAGAGTTCTCTGTTTAGTTCTATACCCCATTTTTAAATTGGGTTATTTAGAATTTTGATGACTAGTTTCTTGAGTTCTTTCTATATTTTGGAGATCAGTCCTTTGTCTGATGTGGGGTTGGTAAAGATCTTTTCCCATTCAGTAGGCTGCCTTTTTGTCTTATTGACTGTGTTGTTTGCTTTACAGAAGCTTCCTGTTTCAGGAGGTTCCATTTATTTATTGTTGCTCTCAGTGTCTGTGCTACTGGTGTTATATTTAGGAAGTGAACTCCTGTGCCCATGCATTGAAGGTTATTTCCCACTTTCTCTTCTATCAGGTCCAGTGTGGTAGAATTTATATTGAGGTCTTTAATTCATTTGGACTTGACTTTTGTGCATGGTGATAGATATGGATCTCTTTTCATTCTTCTACAGGTTGGCATCCAGTTATGCCAGCACCATTTGTTGAGGATACTTTCTTTTTTCCATTCTATAATTTGGCTTCTTTGTCAAAAATCAGGTGTTCCCTTGGTGTGTGGATTAATATCCTAGTCTTTGATTTGATTCCATTGGTCAACTTCCCTATTTTTATGCCAGTACCAAGCTGCTTTCATCACTGTAGCTCTGTAATAGAGCTTGATGTCAGGGATAGCAATGCCTCTGGAAGTTCCTTTGTTGTACAGGATTGTTTTGGCTATTCTGGGCTTTTTGTTTTTTGATATGAAGTTGATTATTGTTCTTTCAAGGTCTGTGAAGAATTGTGTTGGGATTTTGATGGGAATTGCATTGAATCTATAGATTGTTTTCGTTAGGGTTGCCATTTTTAAGAAGCTGACTTGATCATGGTGGATAATATTTTTTATGTGTTCTTGGATTCGGTTTGCCAGTATTTTATTGAGTGTTTTTGATTCCATGTTCATGAGTGCGATTGGTCTGTATTTCTCTTTCTTGTTTGAGTCTTTGTGTGTTTTGGTATCAGGGTAACTGTAGCCTCATAAAACGAGTTTGGCAATATTCATTCTGTTTCTATTATGTGGAACACTTTGAGGAATATGGGTATTAGCTTTTCTTGGACATTCTGGTAGAATTATGCACTAAAAATATCCTGCTCTGGACTTTTTTTGGTTGTGAAAGTACTAGAAGGTACTAGTACTAGTGCCCCAACCCAAAGAAGCTAACTGCACCCACAAAAAGACAGTCAACAAATAACCACCTACCAGAAAAACCCAAAGAAGGGAAACATACAAACAATACTACCAAAAAAATAACAGGAATTAACAACCTCTGGTCATTAATGTCTCTTAATGTCAATGGATTCAATTCACCTATAAAAAGACACAGGCTAAGAGAATGAATACAAAAATAGGATCTAGCCTTCTGCTGTTTACAAGAAACACACTTCTGCCTCAAAGACAGACTACCTCAGAGTAAAGGGTTGGGAAAAGGTTTTTTAATCAAATGGACCAAAGAAACAAGCAGGTGTGGCTATACTAATATCTAACAAAATAGATTTCAAACTAAAATCAATCAGAAGAGATGGAGAAGGACACTTTACACTCATAACAGAAAAAATCCATCAAGATGTAGTCTTAATCCTGGACATCTATGCCCCTAATAAAAGAGCACCCAGATATGTAAGAGAAACATTACTAAACCTTAAATTACACATCAAACACCAAACACTAAAAGTAGGAGATTTCAACACTCCACTCTCTTCACTGGACAGGTCAAAAGACAGAAACTTAACAGAGAAATAAGAGAACTAACAGATGTCTTGAATCAAATAGACTTAATAGACATCAATAAAACATTCCACCCAAACACAAAACAATGTACCTTCTTCTCGGCACCTCATGGAACCTTCTCTAAAATTGAACACATACTTGGTAACAAAGGGAACCTCCACAGATAAAAAAAAAAAAAAAAAAAAAAAAACCTGGAATAACCCCCTGTGTTTTATCGGATCACTACGAATTAAAGTTAGAATTTAACAACAATGCTACTCTCAGAAAGCCTACAAACTCATGGAAATTGAACAGTGAAATACTGAACCACCCCTGGGTCAAAAAGGAAATAAAGAAATTAAAGACTGAAGATGGCGGAGTAGGAACGCAGTCTGGTGGGTTTTCAGGATACCTGCTGACTTACGATCCAGTCTCCGCAGCGGCAGTAACCACTGAGCAAAGAGCGCATCCGTGTAGTTGCCCAAAATGCCGAATATCAAAATCTTCAGCGGTAGCTCCCACCAGGACTTATCACAGAAAATTAGAAAATTGCTGACCGCCTGGGCCTGGAGCTAGGCAAGGTGGTGACTAAGAAATTCAGCAACCAGGAGACCTGTTTGGAAATTGGAGAAAGTGTACGTGGAGAGGATGTCTACATTGTTCAGAGTGGGTGTGGTGAGATAAATGACAATCTAATGGAATTTTTAATCTTGATTAAAGCTTGCAAGATTGCTTCGGCCAGCCGGGTTACTGCAGTCATCCTGTGTTTCCCTTATGCCCGCCAGGATAAGAAAGATAAGAGCCGGGCTCCCATCTCAACTAAGCTTGTTGCAAATATGCTATCTGTCGCAGGAGCGGATCATATTATCACCATGGATCTACATGCATCTCAAATTCAGGGCTTTTTTGATATCCCAGTGGACAATTTATATGCAGAGCCAGCTGTCTTAAAGTGGATAAGTGGAGAAATTGTACTGTTGTCTCACCTGATGCTGGTGGAGCCAAGAGAGTAACCTCCATTGCAGACCAATTGAATGTGGATTTTGCCTTGATTCACAAGGAACAGAAGAAGGCCAATGAAGTGGACCGCATGGTGCTAGTAGGCAATGTGAAAGATCGGGTGGCTATTCTTGTGGATGACATGGCTGACACCTGTGGCATAATCTGTCATGCCGCTGACAAACTTCTCTCAGCCAGAGCTACCAGAGTTTATGCTATCCTGACTCATGGAATCTTCTCTGGCCCAGCCTTTTCTCGCATCAACAATGCATGCTTTGAAGCAGTAGGAGTCACCAATATCATACCTCAGGAGGAGAAGATGAAACACTGCTCCAAAATACAGGTGCTTGACATCTCCATGATCTTTGCAGAAGCCATCAGAAGAACCCACAATGGCGAGTCTGTCTCCTACCTGTCCAGCCATGTTCCTTTATAACAGAAAAACTTCTGAAGCTTTTTGAAAATAAACCAACCCCACCCCTCATGTTTCTTGGTATTTGAGTTCAGCAGAAGACCCGGCTTGTTCCATTGTAGATTTTTACATACCACATTAGATGCATTAGAATTTAGCCTAAATGGGAAAAAGAGATTGTGGTTAACTGCTAGAATGTTCTACTTGTGTTGTTTCATCCTGCCTTTCTTGTTTATTTTGTGAGCCTTGCAGCTTTAACTAGAGGTCAGCTGCTGAAAGATGTATAGACTATTGAGAATATCCCACAAGGTCCATAGGATATAATTGACAGAGCTCATACTCCATTGCATGCAAATGCTTTGGGTTTTTTCTTCATTCAGAATGACTAGCAACAAAGTCAACCCATATGTGATACATTTTCAGAGGTTTGTGCTAAACAGTAGCAAGAGCCCTGAG
Source organism: Myodes glareolus (assembly GCF_982192425.1). NCBI lineage: Eukaryota > Metazoa > Chordata > Mammalia > Rodentia > Cricetidae > Myodes > Myodes glareolus. Next base: position 55,374,572 of record NC_142044.1, read on the forward strand.
CATCCTTAAACATAGTTCCAGTAGTTGAGCACCCTGTTAGACAGGGGCAGGTAGCTCAATGCAGTAATTAACTTTTGGGAGGAAGAAGCCTGATCCATTGCCATCTGTTTAACTCTATAGCTTGAATTCTCTATACCTGTTCCTTTCCATTTGTCTACCTTCAGCCATCTTGACCTTTTCCTAGCCAAAAATATCTTGTACTCAGTGATCATTGTGCTAGTACCATAATCTGTAAGATAAACTTGCTTCTTGATATGTAACTGCTAGCTTTCACATTAGATAGATACCTTGCTGTAGTGTAGTCTTCCTTAGCCTATTACCACTGTGGCAGTAGGTTTGAGGTGGTGTCCTAGTGCCTTTTGATTACGTATTTAAGTGTTTAATTTTCATCTTTCTTGGATCCATTTGGTCTCTCAATTGAACAGATTTCTGCTAAACGATTTGGTGTTATAGTTTCTTGTTGAGAACTTAATAAAATGTCTGTTAATGTATACAAAAAATGAAATTAAAGACTTCCTAGAATAAAATGAAAATGAAGGTACAACATATCCAAACCTTTGGGACACTATGAAAGCGGTGCTAAGAGGTGCTATAGTTCATAGCACTAAGTACCCAGAAAAAGAAAATGGAGAAAGCTCACATTAGTGATTTAACAGCACACCTGAAAGTTCTAAAACAAAAAGAAGCAGACTCACCAAGGAGGAGTAAAAGACAGGAAATAATCAAATTGAGGGTTGAAATCAACAAAATAGAAACAAAGAAAACAAGACAAAGAATAGGTGAAAAGAGTTGGTTCTTTGAGAAAATCAGCAAAATAGACAAACCCTTATCCAAACTAACCAAAAGGCAGAGAGAAAACATCCAAATTAACAAAATCAGAAATGAAAAGGGGGACATAACAACAGACACTGAGGAAATTCAGAGAGTCACGAGGTCATACTACAAAAACCTGTACTCCAAAAAATTGGAAAGTGTAAAATAAATGGACAGTTTTCTAAATAGATCTTGATAGATACCATATACAAAAAGTAAATCAAGACCAGATGAGCAATTTAAATAGACCTACAAACTGCAAGGAAATAGAAGCTATCAACAATTTTTTGTCTCTTTTCTTTTTGTTTGTTTTTCTTGTTTGTTTTTTGAGACAAGGTTTCTCTGTAACTTTGGAGCCTGTTCTGGAACTAATTCTTGTAGACCAGGCTGGCCTTAAACTCACAGAGATTCACCTGCTTATGCTTCCCAAGTGCTGGGATTAAAGGTGTGTGCCATCACCGCCTGGCTTAAATTTTTTTCATTTTAAAAAACTTATGTGTATGGGTTTACCTCTGCATTTTATCTTATATGCTAGGACCAGAAGAGTCCAGGAGAGAGTTGTGCACCATTGTGAATGACCATGGTGGTGCTAGGATTCTGACCTGAACCCTCCAGAAGAGCAGCCAGTGCTCTTAACCACCAATCCATCTCTTCAACCCCAATATCTTTATTTTTAATAGAAACATTTCTACGGGAATCAGGAATAATGATCATCGTAGAGAGACTCTAGAGCACACAGACTAAATTTCAGCATGTCAAAAACATATGCACTCTTCTAAGTGTTCTTTTAGTGAAAAATCATTGCCCCTAACTATAGTTGATGGGTCCAAATGCTGAAAAAGGTAGGCACCATCTAATTTATTTTTGGTCTTATGTAGCTACATGGTCTTACGTAACTAAGAATGGTCTTAAAATCAAACGTTCCTGCTTCCTCCTCTCAAGCATTGGGACTATAGAAATGCATCACCACAGCTGGTTTGCTAATGTGAACAAGGCCACACCTCCAAAATCTGTACAGACAGGGTCACTAACTTGGGACTAGTTATTCAAATTTCCAAGAATATGGGGGGCACCTTATTCAGACTACCACATTCATGATTCCCATTTGTGGCCCAAGATATTTTGCTTCTATTTTCATGTCAGATATAAACACGTGTAATTTTATGTATCACTGTGAAATATAAGATCTTCAAAAGAGAAAAAATCTTATTTGTCTTTCTGAGCATGGTTATCATCCATTGCATCGTATTCCTGAAGGCCTTCTGACTTCTTGCTGTGTGCCTAAACACAATCACACTGTGTGCATATACCACATTTCATTATCCATTCCCCTGGTGCTGGACTTCTATGTTGGGTGCATGACTTTGCTATTCTTCATCGTGCTGCAATAAACACTGTTGTGAAGCGTCTCTGTGATAGGTTGACCTGGAGGCCTTTGAGTAAATCCTAGGAATGCTACTGCTGGGTCATATGGCAGATCTCCTTTCAATTTTCTGAGGAATATGTATGATGTTGTCCAGGCTGGCTAGACTAGTTCCCACCAGTAGTGTAAAAGGTGTGCATTTTGCCCATATTCTCACCAGAATTTGCCGCTGTTTCTCAATGAATGTAATTCTGCCTGGGGAAAGGTAGAATCTTAATGTCGTTAGAATTTGCACTTCTCTGTTGCCCAGTGAAGTTGACCATTTTTTCTACACGTTTATTGCATCATCTGTGTTCCATTGTTAACAATTGTTTTTTTGTTCATTGCATCTTTTGTTGAAGAGGCTGTCATTTCTCCAATGTACATTCTTGAAATCTTTGTGATTTCACATGGCTGTAGTTGTATGGCACGTTCTTGACATCTTTGTGATTTCACATGGCTGTAGTTGTATGGGTTTACATCTGGGGCCTCCATTCTATTCCACTGACCTATGTGTCCACTTCCATCATCAGTATTTCGTTATTACAGCTCTATTATAATTCAAGACTGGATATGGTAATTCCTTCAGCGTTGTGCTTTTTATTTTGGATTGCTAGAACCATGTAGACTTTTTCTGTGTAGAATAGCACTGGGATTATGATAGTGGCTATAATAATTCATAGATTTGGTCTTTGATGGTGTCCCATAAATCTCAAATGTTTTGTTTTTACCTTATTACTACTAATTTATCTTTGTCTTTGGAATGCTCCGATTGCTCTAACTTGTCTTTAATCTCTGATGGTCTGTCCTCCCCCTAGTTCATTTCATAGCTTCTTTGAATTTTTCATTTCCTATATTTCTGCGTTTTTTTCTCTCACAAGATTCATTTTTGAGACAGGGTCTTACTCTGCATCCCCAGATAGCCTGTAACTTGCTATGTAGACCAAGATTGCCTTGTCGAGACTGGTTTGCCTGTTCCCCCAGTTGTTGAGTTTAAGGATGTGCTCTACCACAACTAGCTGAGCCGAGAGTGTGGCCTTGCTGGGGTAGTGTTTCTGTCATCCTTTCCACTCTCACATCCTGTATTGGCTTTCTTATTTCATTCAGATGTTTGTGTGAAACCACTTAGGAGATACTTTTCCTGTCATTACTTTGAACATATAACATTTTAAAATCATTTCTCTAGGACTTCAGATACCTCACACCCATTGGAAGCCATTGCTGTATGTTAAAATTTTTGTAAAAAGAATATGTTGCCTAGATTTTTGTTTTGTTTTGTTTTGTTTGCATTTTGGTCTTACGTATCTGGGGTTTATTTCCTGGCTGGATTGTTTGTTTGATTTTTTTTATTAGCCTTATTCTTTTAGTGAAAGTGTTTATAATGACCAAGAGGGATTAGTTTGTAGCATTTGTAGCATGTGTTATTTTTCCATTAAATTCCTGCTCTGGGTACCAGGTTCAGTCTCTAGTAGTCCTCTAAAATCAGAATAGAATACAATGTGCAAAAACAACTACTACCAAAGGATAGGTTGCCTGGGAACACAGAGTACCAATCAAATAGCAAGCCCCTTTAAAGTTCCAGTCATCTGAGGAAACCAAGAACACTGATGATAGTACTATGTATAGTAAAATATTAACCACTGTGGTACAGGCGAATAGGAGAAAAGCAGGGTAAGACTACCTTGCATAGTTCTGGGTGAGCAGAGCAAACATAGAGGAGGAAATGGTAGGATGTAAGGTGAGGGCCCGCTTGTTCGTCTAGGCCTCCTGGCTAGCTTAGCCTCGAAATAACCACACAGAAACTGAATTAATTAAATCACTGCTTGGCCTATTAGCTCTAGTTTCTTACTGGCTAATTCTTACATCTTAATCTAACCCATTTCTATCAATCTATGTATTACCACGAGGTTGTGGCCTACCAGAAAAGTTTCAGCATGTCTGCCTCTGGCCACGGATCCATGGTGTCTCTCTGTACTGCTTTCTTCAGTCCAGAATTCAGTTCTGTCCTCTCCACCTACCTAAGTTCTGTCCTATCAGGGGCCCAAAGCAGCTTCTTTATTAACCAATGAAAGCAACACAAAGACAGAAGGACCTCCTATACCATTTCCCCTTTTCTATTTAAACAAAAAGGAAGGCTTTAACGTAGTAAAATTACATAAACTAGGTATCAAGTAAGAATTACAGTTACAATATTTATATCTATTTTATCTCTTATCATAACTAAGAAAAACTATATAACTATCTATTCTTCAACTCCTTCAAAGACTCCAGAAGGATATACTATTACCTAAGTAAACAGGAAGTACATCATAAGCAACTTCCAAAACTCTAGAAATGACAGAGACATCTCGCTGCCTAGACAGTCACCCATAGTTTTCCTGTACCTTTAGCGCATCCATCTTCAGCCTCCAGGCCCATAGTATCTGGCAGACTTTTCCATGAAACAAAAAAATTCAAAAACAGTTCAGTTACTTTCTTATGTGTCCTGCAGAATGTCTCACAGACTCTTTCATGAAACAGGAACCCCAAAGGACCATCGCCCCTTTAGACAAGTTCAGCAGTCATCTCTCTGTGGGTACTGTATGTCCAGTGAAGCAGTCTAGGCAAGAGCAATTTGATGGCTAACCAACTCCATAAGGAGTCTCTTCGATGCCCATCTTTCTCTTGGAGTAGCTGGTGTTTCCAGGAGCAGATGTGTCTCACTGTCATGAAAAGTCTTAAGCTCTTAAACATTTTAAATGCCATATTCTGAAGGTCTCAAAAAAAGATTTGAAGAATCTCTATCCATCTGAAATACTTCTCTGTACAACTAGAAAATCTAACTAACATGAATACAAACTCGACTATTATAGATGATTATCTATTAACCTATATTTCTTAATTATCCATTACATTTTTAAATGAACTATACAATCATAATACCTTAATCAAGAGCAGAAATATACATATAACAAAATTGAACTTAAATTTGCATCAATAAACCAAGATCCATAACCAAGCAAATTATTCATCTCTATAGCGGTAGGACAAGGATGAATGGGTAAAGCAGATTGGGCAAAAGTAGGACAACATCAAGAGAGGTGAAGAAATGCCATCAGCTCCTCAAAGATTCTAAACTGCCGTGATGCTGAAATGACACAGAGAACCCCACAAACCAAGCAAACCTATGCTCTTGGAGAAAGCATATAAAAAGGAAAATGCAAAAGGAAGGACTACCGAGAAAGAGAGGAAAGGAGGGCCCGAGGACATAGCAGTCCAGAGCTGGCCTATTAAGCTGACACCGTTAGACAGGAGGTTTATGTGAAGGAAGAATCTGAATGGGAACATAGTGTCTGCATACAGTCTCACCGGCTGCTGGCTGAAGCATCAGCTCTCTGGGGGTGTCTTCCTAGGTTCCAGGTACCTGCTATACTCCTGGGCAGTCAGTTGCAAGGTCAGGGAAACATCTGGTGGTTGATTGCCCGGCGCTACCATCTCGCCCGCAAGAACCACGCAGGACACTAGGATCCTTCTGCAGAAAAGCTTTTAATGCTTCTTGAGAGAGAGAGCATAAGCTTACATGGCGGAGACCCCAAAATGAGGGAACCCATCCCTTATATAGGAAACAGTCCTCGCTTCGGACGTGTCACTCTTGGATTGGTCCGCTGCCCATTATCCCAGATGATGCCTTGGGAGTAGGCAGGGACGCAGCAGTGGAAAGTTACCAAGCACATGTGCGTTCACCTGGCGGTGAAACGGGATGCCAGCGCCATCTTGTAATGGAGTATGTGGTTGCGGTCCTCCACAGTTGATTCTTCACAGATCGGGTCATAGATGCTGGTCACACATCTGGGTAGCCCTTTAAAGAGTCTAGCTGCAATTGCTGCTCCCGCTTCCTGGAGTTGAGGACAGAACCTGAATCTGGATCTGTGTTCCCCTAAAGACTCCCTCTGATGATCTGTCTCCAATCAGATTTCTCCCTGGCTGTGGAGTGAGGGGTTCTGATGCAAAGCTCCGTCTCTGTTCTCTAGAGGGATTCTCGTGGGCAGGGTCAGTGTATAGCAGTGCTCTCGACCTTACCAATGCTGGGATCCTTTAATATGGTTCTTCATGTTGTGGTGACCCTCAACTGTAAAATTTTTTTCGTTGCTACTTCAAAATGGTAATTTTGCATTATGAATCATAATGTAAATATCTCTTACATGACCTCTGTGAGAGGGTCATTTGATGCCCACCCACCCCCCACCCCCGCCGCAAAGAAGCCACGACCCACAGGTTGAGAACCACTTGTGTATAAGCCTATAACACTTGTTCTGAGTTTCCTAAGAGTGTGCTACTCTGAGGGCCTGGGGCCACCAAGAAGTCAATTGGGTGAGAGTCTGTAAAATTACTTCTGTTCTACTCTCATGTCTGTTATGGCAATAAACGACCCTGCCCAATAAATGAATACATAAATAAATAAGCAAGCAAGCTTGAGGAAGAAAGCTAAGAAATACAGATTCCTGTACTACATAGCAGGGAAATCAAGCACTTAAAACAGCCAGTAACATGCCATCTGCAGTCAAGAGCAGATAGAAATGAACACGCTCATGTCTGGTGCTCAACTAGTTTATACTGTTCCTATACAGTCCCGGGCCCCAAAACTGGGAACAGTGCTACTGCATTCAAGCTGGGTCTTCCTACGTGAAGACAAGCAAGGCAGTTCTCCACACTCATGTTTGCGGGTCAACTCAATGGCAGATCAAGCTGACAATTCAGCCTCCTCAGCTTCTCGCTGCTGCTCCAGGCCAGTGGTAAGCAGAGAGGGTTTCTCTGCCATCTCCCCTCACTCTGCCTGTCTTGTACAGCTTTCATCTTCCATGTCTCTGCTTCTATTTTCTCTTTAAAATGCATTGCTGCCAGAGAACAGTGTAGCTTTCTGAGACTCGGCTTTCAGCATGGCTCTATTCCCTCTCATTGACACATTCCCTCTCTAGCCACACACTGACAAATCCCTCTGAGACAGACTCTAGATTCTTCTCATTCTTCTTTTCAACGTGTCCTATTTCATTTCGCTGTTAGACTGCAGTCTCAGCTGTCACCCGTGTTTCCTGCCACTGTTTTCAAGATCCCCCGGCTTCTTCCCGGGGAATACAGCAGACTGAGTGCAGGGTGTCATCTGCCAGCTTTGATCTTTCTAGACAGCATCTTTTCAACAGTCACATGCTTGACAGTATATAAGAATATTCACTCCAATGGCAGGGATGGGCATTTTAAACATAAAGGTCTCACTATCGCTCAGCATCTCCCTAGTTCTAGGGACTAGATATAGCAAGGAAGTTTATTACTGAAACAGCAGTTTTGTAATGAATTGACATGAATTTTGTAATGAATATGAACACGCTTAAAATTTTTCAATAATCTAATGAATGAAAACTCCCTGGAAACACTATGTCTAACTCTTATTCAAGGATAGTCTTTGTTTGCAAAAGTATAACCAGTTTCTTTATGTGTGGAGTTTATTCCTATACAGTTTCAAAGTTCTAGTACATGTCTACTTGCTATTGGAGACACATTTCCAAAAGTAAAAAGTAAAATAAATATTAATATTGGTATATTCCCGTTGTGTAAATAAGGACCAAGTTTATAGAAAAACATTGTATAAATAGTATGCGTGTCAAACTTTGAATGGACAGATGCAAGAAACAGTGTGATATAGAAAGAGCAATGAAATAAAAGACACATACTAGAGCCACCTTTCTGTTAATTCCATGAACTTGGACAAATGACTTCCCCTTTAAGAGTCAGAAAGATAAAGCACAGAAGTACTTCCTAGCTCGGAAGTAAGAAATGAATCAGTGCCTCTCAGAAAGGGAAGGCCCGGGAGTACTTGACAGTGCTCAAGTATCAGTGTTTCATCTCTCTCTCTCTTTCTCTTTCTCTCTCTCTCTCTCTCTCTCTCTCTCTCTCTCTCTCTCTCTCTCCTCTCTCTGATTTGTGAAATTCTATCTTCAGAAGCTGTTCCTTCTGGGTGGCCTGCTGCAAGCCCCATGTTAAGGATGGCTGTGACAAAGAAGCTCAGGTTCAGCCCTGTGGCCTCACAGCATGGGCCTGATGCTAACAGGGTTGCTAAACTTTGCCTTGTGGGGACTCCTGCTGGGAAAGCCACGGGCATCCTCAAATACCCTGCTTTACTTCTGTCAATGTTCCAGGGTGTGGGAGGAAAAGTTCATCCATTCATCCGCCTCATAAACAAGGCGCCTTTCCCAGGGAACTGAATCCACACACTTGAAGGCAAAATTTGGCATCAGATTTGTGAACCCTCACCAAACCCCTCCCCAACCTCCTTTGGCAGGAAGCTTAGAAACAAAGCATGGCCAAGCAACAAGATCATGAATTCCCAAAGGATGGAAACCACCTCTCTGGATGGCCAGGGGCTTTCTTCTGATTTCCTGAGATTATTTAACCCCGCTGCCAATCTCGAGTGTGCATTAAATAGTTCGTGGCTTTGAAATCGACGCCCTAGCCTCACACAGGTGCTGTGCACGTGGTATGAAGTATATAAATATTTATGTCAGTCAAGACGCTGTCATACCTCAGACAGGGTGGGCTCCCCCAAATTAAAATAAAGAGATAAGCTGCTCCCCTCCCCCGGCTTTGTCTTTGGCTTCCTGCTGAAATCAATGCTGGAGATAAAAAAAAAAAAAAAGTGGTTCCAGAAATTCAGACAAGGTTCAGGTGTAAGAAATTAAAACTAAAGACCAGTTCAACCCTGACAGTTTAATTTACTTCTCTTAAGATCCTTAATACCAAACTTATCAGCTCTCTCTGTTAAGCATTAACTTGTTAAATGAGTCTTAATTATACATAAGCAGATGGAGATTTGAATTAAAATTACCTTACACTCGAGTGGCTTTAGTTCATTATAACATATCTTCCTCTTAATCATTTAGGCAGTCTCATCATCTTTCATATAGAAAGTTATTAAAATATTCCAATTTCCATATTTCTTCGGATACAGCCACTATTAAATGGCAAGCAATGCACATTAGTAAGTGACTTATGCCATCGGAGAGTTGGTGAATTATTCATGTCAGGGACAATTTTTGTACTTTTCTGCCATCTGTAGCATTTTCTTTTAAATACTTTATATTTACTTGCTCCATGGAACCTCACCTTATTTGAGTTCCAATTTTAATTCTATTCCAGTCCTAGAAGTTTGGGAACAGAACCTTGCCAACGATCCTCTGCATGTCTTCCCAGGAATGTCCAGAGAGCCTGTCTTCCATAGATAAAAGCCGAGCAGTTCTCTAGACGGTTTCCAAAAGGCGCTGTGAGCAATAAGTGTTGACAACACACAGCACTTAAAACCAACGGTGGCAGTGCCACATCCTGAGACAAATTCAGGAGCAAGTTTATCTTCCAAGCTACTATTCCTTAGCCCACAGATGAACCCAAGGTTTTCGTTTTGTTTTTTTTTCTCTATAGACGACTGATACAAAGTTAGACCTGTATACTGTCACACCAACAAGCAGCTCTGGCATCTAAGAGGTTAACCTGGCCACACTGTGGCATTTTAGTATCCCTGAAAGTAAGAAATTTACAGCTATTCTCACAGAAACCCCCTGGAGAGAAGTCCAAAGCCCTGCACTGCCTTGCCTTCCTTTAGAAGCAGCACCCCCTTGGGCTGTTATTTTACCCAAGTAGTCAATCAGTATCCAATAATGCTCTGTTCCACAGGCGGCACTGGATTTCCGGGCAGCAAGGACAGTGGCAGCAGAATCAAACTAGACAGCTGACAAGACGGGAAGGTCCTGCGTCTGGGCTGAGTCATCAAGATGAGAGTTCAGTCTTGTCAAGCACTGGCATATTTTATTTATAAAACACCATTGAGTACCGTCCTTTATGTTTGACAAAACTCAATATTCAGTCGGACTCTTTCTGAACTGCTTAGCCCAAGTGAGTGATGACAGTTGATTACTCCCCCTGCGCAGGCACAGTTTGAAAAGTAGGGGGAACTGGGCTCCAGTCGCAGAGGGAGTTGTGATCTCTCAAACAGGATCCCATTAGCTCTGCAGGGAAGGGCAGTGATTCAGTGAAGGTCTTTCTCTTAAGACAAGATGCTTTTCTCCAGCTAGCCAGCAAGACATGGCTAATCTTAATTAAAGCATATTCACAGTATGACATCACAGCCAGCTAGTTTGTATTTCCATAAAAATGCATCACTAAAAGAGAAATAACATTTAGACCTTGAAAATTGATGGTAATTTAAGAGGAAAACATTAATACCATTTTTTTTCTTGGATACAGAACTGTCATCCAGTAATGTGTGCATGTGTGTGTGCAAGTGTGTTTGCATGTGTTTGTGCATTGGCTGATACCCAGGGAAGGAAAGAGTCCTTTTATTTTCCATTTATATTTGTATATTCTACCTACTGTCTTATACAACTAAGTGACTTATGAAATAAATACATAAATATAAAGTACTCTCTAGAGCAGTTTAAATTTAAATAATCTTAGAAGCCTTGGGAAATCATGCAGAAATTGTTCTGGAAGGCTAGTGGATTGTAATGTGGTCACCATGTCAGTGTACACTGTTTGGGGTATCCTCTTGCCAGCTCATGCTCTCGAGTCTAATTAAGTTTTCTGCTTGCTGTCATTGAAAGATTCAGTCAGGTGTAATTAAAACTGAGCCAGTGACAGCCATGGCATTTGTCAGAATCATCCAGTGGTTCAAATACCAGTTCTGACAGAAATGTCAGACTGATAGTGCTCCCATCTTCCCAGTGTGCGCGAGGGGAAACACAGAGGACTTTTATTATAAACGCTTGGCTGATAACCTTTAGGAATCCCACAACACCAAATGCCTCACACAAAATTTTATTATCCTTGAAAATAAGTCAGCTCAGAGCTGTTTCTGAGCCACGTGGTAAGCTCAGTCCAACCTAGGGCTCTTCACTTCGAGGAGGTCTTTCAGGTAATTTTGAAGTAAACAGACAGGAGAGTAAAAAGTCACGTAGAAACACTCGAGTTTAAAAGACATTTAAGGGAGGTTTTCTCTTCCCAGATTGGTTGTTATGTTTGGACTTTGTGTTGTGTTTTAGCGACAAAAGATAGTAAACAATTAGTAACGGCACTTTCAGGAAAGGGGTAAAACTACACAGCCTCAGGAAGAGAGCAAAGCTGGACACCTCCAGCTAGCACTGTAGCATCATCTAGCACAGCCCCTGGTGAGTTAAGATGTGACTCAGCCTCTGATGATTTAAAGTGTGAAAAAAAGAATCTTGCTCATGTCCAAGAATAGAGTGTCCAACTTATCACATGAAAGCTCTCATGGGAAGTTAGAATGGAAAGATAATTATTTATCTTAAAGAAAAAGGAGAAGTGGGTAAATAAATATTTGTTCCCTTTTCTGTACGTCTTTATATCTGAGTGTGTGGCTGAAATTAAATACAAAGTGTTTTCACCAGTCTATAGCACAGAGAAAAAGCTATGTGTCCACACACCAACAAAGCGGCTAGGTAGTCAACAATTTGGTTCAAACACCCTAGAATGGTTGGATGGGAAAGATGTGATAGTCTACACAGACCATGCCATGTCTGCACATTTCTACCCACTTCATGGCATGGTTTCTAATTATTTCTTGAAAGAAAAGGCTGCATTCTGGGGAGACTTTGAAACGCTTGTCTCTGCACGTTAATATAAAACGTGACTCTGAGAAGAGGGGAGGAGAGCATAGAGAACCTCAAGGACACAGAACTATGATCCAGAGAAATCACATAGACATTCTTGTTGAAAAGTGAAAAAGAAACATGAGTACAGAGAACAGGAGTTGTTTTAGAACACGACTCAGTAAACCCTCGGCGAGTAGACAACGAGAACCTAGGTCGTACAGGGAGACAAGAGATGACGAGAGCTCTCTGGGTAAGACGCAAATACACGGAGCATACACACATACAGAGGGGAGAGGACGGCATGACTTCTCAGTGAAAGGACTCAAGTAGCTTTAGGAGTCTGCATTTCTTCTGTGTTTTAAATTACTCAGTCAACGGAGTACTGAGCACGGTCTGCCTCACAGGCTGACAGGAAACACAAGAGGGTGACATTCAGCTTTGTTCAAAAAAGAAAAAAAAAAAGAACACCCTCGGATGAACGTGAGATCAAGATTTCTGCAGAGCAGACTGGGCATAGAAAACACAATTTGCAGGAGAGCTGGATTTCCCCAAATGGAGAATGTTGCGTCAAGCACATAAACAGGGCTTGGGGAGTGACAGATTCAGTTCATGGTTAAGTTTTGCTTTCGAGTGTTTAGTGAATTGAGTCACTTTGTGACTGTCTTTATAACGTCTTAGTCTTTCATCTAACAGCTTCACAACGAGAATTGTACATTAGTGTCTCTCAATTGTTTTCAAGAAAGACTAGTTCTTTAAAGTATCAGGTTTGTCTTTCTTTTGTTGTTTTGTTTGGTTTTAGTTTTGGTTTTGTGGGTTTTGGTTTTGTTCCTGTTTTGATCAAGTATGAGAACAAGATTTCATTTTCCTTTTCAAAAGTCATTCCTGGGTTCTAAAGCAAACAGTGCAAGAGTCTTCAGTTAATCTTCCAGAAAAGTCTTAGGTATGCTAGTTTCTCAATAAAGGGCTTTATTTAACACTGTTACCTGAATACACATGACTATGGACCCTTATTTGCATTGGACATCTAAAAGGCTCACTGAAAAACTGCTGGCCAGTATTAGCTCAACCTATGAAAAAGTGAGCCTCTGGGTACCTTGGAGAATCCTCTGAGGGCTTTAGACTCTCCCTTAAGAGGCACCCCACTATAGACAAAGCACACACACAGTTCGATATAGTAGAGATGAGAGAACCTGAAATTTAAAGGGGTTTTAAGACATTTGGGGGATATTTAATGTTAATATAGCCCATCTATTCTACAGATGAACACTTGAGTTGTTTTCTGGTTTCATTAAGAACGATGCTGTTTCGAACACACTTATACACAAAGATACACATATCTGTTAGAAGAACATCATTGCATCATAGAAGCCAACTTTAGCAGAGTGCACCAAGTACTTTAGAGACTGAATCAATATACCCTTCCATGATCTGTGATAAAGATTTCATTAGTCTGTCCTCACCAACATCTGGAGTTCGTGTCCCACCCTAAAGCAGATGTAGCTCGTATATGGCACACTGACTCGTGTGAAGCATGTAATTCAAGGGCCTACAGGATGGGCAAAGAGTTTGCAGCTGTCAAAGTCGGGTGTTTTCATATCTACAGAAGAAGGATCACGCCAGTTCTCCCTTATCCTCTCAGCCCTAGGCAGCAGCTCATGTACTTTCTCTATGGATCTCCATGATTTGTACTTTTCATGTAAGCGAGATTGTATGCTGTGTGGTCTTTGGGGTCAGTTTCTCACACTGAGTAGAAATCCATCCCAGGTTCACCCGTTGTAGCCCGTGTCACCACTCTCAGGCATTACATTAGATAGTTATACCACTTGTTACTCATCTGTCAATCACTGGATGGGCTTGAGTGGTGTCCGGTTTGGGGCTACCAAGAATGTCACTATTAGGAGAACTGTGTTAGTTTTATGTGAATGATGTTTGTAAGCATAGACACGAGAATAGATTAGATGGTCACTCAAACCCAGGCCTTTAGGGGGTTATTGCTGTTCATTCCTGTAGGAGGTTCATCATTTTAAATTCCCACGAGCAGAGTAGGAAGGTTACAGTTCCTCCACGTTTAGCTGCTCCTGTGCCCTTGGTTACAAGGGGGCACGACATAGCTTCTCGTTAAAGTTTTGCTTTGCATTTCTATAACTGTAAGGGATGCTAGATGACATTTTATGTGCATATTGGTTATGTGTGTGGTGCGATATGTGGTTCCTGTGTGTGTGGAGTGTATGTATGTGTGTATTTTATGTGATGCACGTGTGGTGTGTGTGCCTGTGCAGTGTATATGGGTGTGGTATATAGTGTGTGTGCATGTATATGTGGTATTTGATATGTTGGGGATCTGTATGTGGTGTATGTGCATGTATGTGTGTTATATGGTAGATGTTTGTGCATGTGTACTCTGTGTGCATGTGTGTGTGTGGCATGTAGTGTGTGTACATGTGTGTGTGGTGTTTGGTATGTTGTGTGGGTGTCTGTGTAGTGTATGTACATGTGTGGTGCATATGTGTGTGTTATGTTGTGTGTGTGCATGTGTATGTGGTGTTTGATGTGTTGTGAGTGTGCATGTGTGGGGTATATATGCATATGTGGTGCATGTGTGATATATGTTGTGAGTGTGTATATGTGTTGTGTGCTATGATCCTTTGACAACTTTTAAATTATATAAAATTTACTATTATGTTGTAAGATTTTCACAAAAATTTTCGATGTTCTTATCAGAGAGATGACTCTATGACTTGCAAAATAAATTTTTCATTCCCAATACTTTTGATTTTTGAGGGTATTCTTTGACACATAAAATTATTTAAATTTTAATTATGCTTAATTTTTCTTCCTGTTGCTATTTGTGCCTTTCATGTCATATCTAATAAATGATTTCTTAATCCATAATCATGAAAATGTATGCTTTTTCTGTAAGTTTAATTCTTTGAAATGTTTGAAACTTACTTCAGAGTCCAGAGCTCAATCTGGCTGAAACTTTTCCTCTGTGCATCCGCAGACAAACATTGGTCCACAATCTTCTCTGTACGTGATTTAGTCACATCTGTTGAACACATGACGCAAAGTTAATGTTAAAGTTAAAACATTTTGGTTGCTTCTTTAAGTTATTTTTAAGAGTTTGTTAAAATCACTCTCCATGTTATCTTGTTTACTATTCCTACTTTATTCCTGCTTCTCTCACTCAGTCTTTTGAGGAGTGGGTATCTTCCCTTTACTTGAAGCTCATCCTACTCAGCCCTATGATGTCAGCCTTGACAGAGCGGAGCGTGTGCAGCGTCAAGGTGGCCCTTTCCCCAACTTACTTAATACGTCACACCAGTCAGCATCCAAACTGTCCAATCCAATCTTTCTTAGATTTGAGTCTTATACACAAATGTGCTTGAGGAGATATTTGAACTTAGACCTTCCATCTCACTTCCTGTTTCAAGGGTGTGGCACTTGTTTCCTTTCCCATTTTTCTTACTATTAAGCCATCACTGGAATAGTTTATCATTGTTACTATTTGGTCCTCTGTGCTCTATGTCTGCATTTACTATGTTCTTCCATATGCTCCTTGTGGTTACAATGTGCATTCTTAACTTATAAAGGTCTAAAGAAGCTTACTCTGTCCCATCATTCCTTGGCAGTGAATTTGAAATCTCTGGGTAAGAAACTGGTTCTTCATCCATCAGGAATAGTGAGAACAAGATCTTTAATTCATTGTGGACAGTTTGGTCATTCCCCTTCTCCTGTTTCACCACCATGTTTCCAAGTGTTTTTAGACACAATTGCTAACAGTACACATTCACATGGAGTAGAGCATGAATCCTGGAATTTCAGATCACATGAACATTTACAGAGCTCTTAGATAGTTTTTAATTGATTTTATTAAGCTATACATTTTTTCTACTCCCCTTCCTTACTCTTCCCTCCCCTTCAATCCTCTCCCGTGGTCCCCATGCTTCCAATTTACTCAGGAGATCTTGTCTTTTACTAATTCCCATGTCAATTAGATCAATGTATGTCTCTTTCAGAGTCCTCATTGTTGTCTAGGATCTCTGGGATTGTGGTTTGTAGGCTGATTTACTTTGCTTTAGGTCTAAAAGCCATTTGTGAGTGAGTACATGTGATAATTGTCTTTCTGGGTCTGGGTTACCTCACTGAATATGATGTTTTCTAGCTTCATTCATTTGCCTGCAAATTTCAAGATGTCATTGTTTTTTTCTGCTGTGTAGCACTCAATTGTGTAAATGCACCACATTTTCCTTATCCATTTTTCAGTCAAGGGGTATTTAGGTTGTTTCCAGGTTCTGGCTATGACAAACAATGCTGTTATGAACACAGTTGAACACATGTCCTTATGGTACAATTGGGCATCCTTTGGGTATATACCCAAAAGTGGTATTGCTGGGTCTTAAGAAATATTGTTTCCTAATTTTCTGAGAAAACGGCATACTGATTTTCAAAGTGACTGGACAAGTTTGCACTCATACCAGCAATACAGGAGTGTTTCCTTTACCCCACAACCTCTACAGCATAAGTTGTCATTAGTGTTTTTGATCTTGGCCATTCTAACAGGTGTAAGATGGAATCTCAGAGTTGTTTTGATTTGCATTTCTCTGATGGCTAAGGGTGTTGAGCATTTCTTTAAGTGTCTTTCAGCCATTTTAGATTCCTCTGTTGAAAGTTCTCTGTTTAGGTCTGTACTCAATTTTTTATTGGATTATTTATTCTTCTGATGACCAATTTCTTGAGTTATTTGTCTATTCTGTCTGATGTGGGATTGGTGAATATCCTTTCCCATTCTGTAGGTTGCCATTTTGTCTTGTTGACTGTGTCCTTTGCTTTATAGAAACTTTTCAGTTTAAGGAGGTCCCATTTACTATTTGTTTCTCTCAGTGTCTGTGCTACTGGGGTTATATTTAGGAAGTGGTCTTCTGTGGCAATGTGTTCAAGTGTACTTCCCAGTTTCTCTTCTATGAGGTTCAGTGTGGTTGGCTTTATGTTAAGGTTATTGCTCTATTTGGACCTGAGTTTTGTGCATGATGATAGACATGGATCTATTTTTATTCTTCTACATGTTGATATCCAGTTATGCCTGCACCATTTGTTAAATATGCTTCTGTTTTTTCCACTTGATATTTTTTGCTTCTTTGTCAAAAATCAGGTGTTTGTAAGTGTGTGGATTAATATCTGGGTCTTCAATTTGTTTCCATTAGTCCTCCTGTCTGTTTTTATGCCAACACCAAGCTGTTTTCAGTACTGTAACTCTGTAGTAGAGTTTAAAGTCAGGGATTGTGATGTCTCCAGATGTTCCTTTATTGTACAGGATTATTTTGGCTATCCTGGGTTTTTTGCTTTTCCATATAAAATTGAGTGCTTTTCTTTCCAGGACAGTGAAGAACTTTGCTGAGATTTTGATGGTCATTGTGTTGAATCTGTAGATTGCTTTTGGTAAATGTTAATTCTACCTACCCAAGAGCATATGAGAGCTATCTGTTTTCTGGTGTCTTCAATTTCTTTCTTCAAAGATCTAAAGTCTTTGTCATACAGGTCTTCCACTTGTTTGGTTAGAGTTACTCTGAGATATTTTATGCTATTTGTGGCTATTGTGAAGAGTGATATTTCTCTGATTTCTTTCTCAGCCGATTTATCATCTGTGTAAAGGAGGGCTACTGATATTTTTGAGTTAATCTTGTAACCTGCTACATTACTGAAAGTTTTATGAATTGTAAAGTTCCTTGGTCAAATTTTTGGGGTCACTTATGTAAACTATCATATTATCAGCAAATAGTGAGAGTTTGACTTCTTCTTTTCCAATTTGTATCCACTTGATCTTTTTTTGTTGTCTTATTGCTTTAGCTAGGACCTCAAGAACTATATTGAATAGATATGAAGAAAATGGACAACCTTGTCTTGCTTCTGATTTTAGTGGGATCACTGTGAGTTTCTCTTCCTTTAGTTTGATGTTGGCTGTTGGCTTGCTGTATATTGCCTTTATTATATTTAGGTATGGTCCTTGTATCCATGCTCTCTCTAAGACCTTTATCATGAAGGGATGTTGTGTCTTGTCGAAGGATTTTTCAGCATCTGATGAGATGATTCTGTGGTTTTTATTTTTCAGTTTGTTTTTATGGTGGATTACATTGACAGATTTTTGTGAACCATCCCTGCATCTCTGGGGTGAAGTTGACTTGATCATGGTGGATGATTTTTCTGATGTGTTCTTGGATTCGATTTGCCAGTATTTTTGAATATTTTTGCATCAATGTTCATGAGTGAGATTGGCCTGTAATTCTCTTTCTTAGTATGTCTTTACATGGTTTGGATATCAGGGTAATTGTAGTCTCATAAAAAGAGTTTGCAATGTTCCTTGCATTTCTATTGTGTGAAAAACTTTGAGGAGTATTGGTATTAGTTTTTCTTTGAAAATCTTGTAGAAGTCTGAGCTAAAACCATCTGGGCTTTCTTTGGTTGGGAGACTTTTGATGACTGTTTCTATTTCTTAGGCTGTTATAGGTATATTTAATTTGCTTATCTGGTCTTGATTTAATTTTGGTAAGTGATAATTATCCAGAGAGTTGTCCATTTCCTTTAAGTTTTCCAATTTTGTGAAGTACAAGTTTTCAAAATATGACCTAATGATTCTCTGAATTTTCTCTATGTCTGTTGTTATGTCCCCCCTTTCATTTCTGGTTTTGTTAATTTGTATATTCTTTCTCTCCTTTTTGGTTAGTTTGAATAAAGGTTTGTCTATTTTGTTGATTTTTCTCGAAGAACCAACTTGTTGTCTCATTGAGTCTTTGTATTGTTATTGTTTTCTTTGTTTCTATTTTGTTTATTTCAGTTCTCAATTTGATTATTCCTACCATCTAGTACTTCCAGTTGAATTTGCTTCTTTTTGTTCTAAAGTTTTCAAATGTTCTGTTAATTCACTAGTGTGAAATTTTTTCCAGCTTTTTTATGTAGGCATTTAGTGCAATAAACTTTCCTCTTAACACTGCTTTCATTGTGTTTCATAAATTTGGTAGCTTGTGTGGTCATTTTCATTGAATTTTAGGAAGTTTTTAATTTCTCCCTTTATTTCTTCATTGTGTAACTTTCATGTGTTTGTGGGCTACGGAATTAGTGTCGCTGTTGAATTTTAATTTTAAGCCATGGTGATCCGATAAGATACAAGGGGTTATTCCAATTCTTGTTGTTATCTGTCGAGGTTTGTTTTGTTAACTAGTATGTGCTCAGTTTTTGAGAAGGTTCCATGAGGTGCTGAAAAGAAGGGTTTTTTTATGTTTGGATGGATTGTTCTATATATGTTTGTTAAGTTCATTTGAGTCATAACATCTGTTAGTGCTCTTATTTCTCTGTTCATTTTTTGCCTGACGGACCTGTCCAATGGTGAGAGTGGAGTGTTGAAGTCTCCCACTATTAGTGTGTGGGGTTTAATGTATGATTTAAGCTTTAGAAGTGTTTCTTTTACATATGAGGATGCCCTTGTATTTAGGGCATAGATGTTCATTATTGGGATTTCCTCTTGATGGATTTTTCCTGTGACTAATATAAAATGTCCTTCTTTGTCTCTCTTGATTGATTTTAGTTTGAAGTTTATTTTGTTAGATGTTAGGATAGCCACACCAGCTTGTTTTTTAAGTCCATTTGAGTGGAAAATTTTTCCCCAACCCTTTACTCTGAGGCAACTTCTGTCGTTCAGGTTGAGATGTATTTCTTGTATGCAGAAGAAGGATGGATTCTGCTTTTGTATCCAATCTGTTAGCCTGTGTCTCTTTATAGGTGAGTTGAGTCCATTTATATTAAGGGATATTAATGACCAGTGATTGCTATCTCCTATTGTTTTAGTTTTCATTGTTGGTGATGTTATTTTGTGTGTTTTCCCCTTCTTTGGAATTTGCTGCTGTGAGATCATCAATTGTCTGTGTTTTTGTTGATGTAGCCAACTTCCTTGGACTGGAGTTCATCTTTTATTACTTTATGTAGTGCTGGTTTGTGGTTACGTATTGGTTAAATCTGGTTTTTCATGGAATATCTTGTTTTGTCCTTCTATGGTGATAGAAAGTTTTGCTGGGTATAGTAGTCTGAGCTGGCAACCATGGTCTCTTAATGTCTGCATAATGTTTGATCGGAACCTTCTGGCTTTCATTGTTTCCATTGAGAATTCAGGTGTAATTCTGATAGATCTGCCTTTATATGTTACTTGGCCTTTTTCCTTTGCAGCTCTTAATATTCTTTCTTTATTCTGTATGTTTAGTGTTTTTATTATTATTTGGCAAGAGGACTTTTTGTGATCCAGTCTATTTGGTGTTCTGTATGTTTCTTTTATCTTTATAGGGGTATCCTTCTTTAGGTTGGGAAAGATTTCTTCTATCACTTTGTTAAATATATTTTCTGTGCTTTTGAGTTGAATTTCTTCTGCTCTTTCTATTGCTATTATTCTTAGGTTTGGTCATTTCATGGTGTCTTATATTTCCTGAATATTTTGTGTTAATCTTTTGCTAGATTTAATGATTTCTTTGAGTGATGAGTCTGTTTCCTATATTGTATTTTCAGCGCTTGAGATTCTCTCTTCTATCTCTTGTATTCTGCTATTTATGCTTATATTTGTGGTTCCGGATTGTTTTCTCATGATTTCTGTTTTTGTAATTCCCTTAGCTTGTGTTTTCTTTATTGTCTGTATTTAAGTTTTTAAGTCTTGAATAGTTTCTTTCATGTTTGAAGGCTTTTTCTTGGTTTTTTTTAAGGGAGTTACTGATGCCTTTCTTTGTGTGTGTGTGAGTGTGTGTGTGTGTGTGTGTGTGTGTTTGTTTTCCTCCATTTCTTTGAGGGAATTTTTCATTTCCTCTTTAAGGGCCTCAAACAGTTTCCTAAAGTTATTTTTTAGGTCATTTTCTTCTGCTTCATCTACATTTGGTTGTTCAAGTTTTGCTGTGGTAGGGCCACTAGTTTTTACTGGTGTCATGTTGCTCTTTGTGGTGTTGCATGTGTTCTTACCTGTCTACTCATCTTTGCCTCTGATTGGTGTAGTTGGGGCTGTCTGTGACTCTGGTGATCAATCTTCCAGGTGCCAGTGAATCTAAGGCTCAGAAGGTTGCTCCTCATGGGACAGTCAGGGCCAGGGTTCCAGTCACCCCATTGGTCTCTCCATGTTCTTGGAGGTCGCTAGGCACTAACAGGGTTCTCTCTGCAATACCAGGGGTCATTCAGGCCTGCTCTCATTAGACTGCTTGCTTGGGGCTCTTTCTGCTGAGGCTGCTGCCTTGGGCCTGCTCTGGTAGAGGTCCTGGCTCAGGCCTACTCCCTTGGAGGTTCCAGATTCGTACCCAGACCCACAGATCTCTGGTTCAGGTCTACTCCCTCAGAGGTCCCAGACTTATGCTCAAACCCAAGAAGTCCTGGCTCAGGCCTACTCCCTTGGAGATTCCAGGGTCACACGTGGACCAGAAGAGGTCTCTGGTTCTGGCCTAGTCCCTCAACAGTTGCTCCCTTGTACCTGCTCCTGTGCAGTTCACTGTCTCAGGCCTGTTCTGGCCTAGGTCACTGGCTCAGACCTGTTTCTTCTGTACATATCCCTATCTGGGCCTGCTCCTGCAGAGGTCCCTGGCTTGGACTCAGTCCCTCAAAGGTTCTGGCTCCAGTCTACTCCCTGAGAAGTCCCAGACTCTGCTCTTAGATAATTCTTGGCAGAAACAGAAATCACACATTTTCAGAGTCCTAGTTCAAAGTTTGGGCTCCTCCGTCAGGATGCTGCAGGTAATCTGTGAAATTAGAGGGCAGCCTTTCCAGCCCATCTGTAACTTTACTGACTCAAAACAATACAAAAATGCAGAGAGTCTCCATATCATTTATGGCAGCAGTTCTCACCCTTCCTAATGCTATGGCCCTCTAATACAGGCGTATTAAATCTCATGGCGTAGTGACCCCAACCATGAAATTATTTTCATTGCTGCTTCATGACTGAAATTTTGCTAGTTTTATGAATTGCAATGTATTTAGTTTTCAGATGATTTTATGTGACCCCTATGACAGGGTCCTTTGACTCCAAAAGCAATCATGACCTACAGGTTGAGAACTGGTGATTTAGGAACTCCCAGTGGGATGGGAGTCCTGCCACCACAGTTTCAAAGTTTGGAGAAGAAAAGCCTCCTCCTTAAGAATTAACATGAAACAGATTCCAGCAGGCAGTATCAACAAAGGTACTGGGCATTGAAGGTATTAAGAAATTTGATAGCTTCTATAGTCTGACAGCCTTGCTAGACATATAGCCTCAATTCTACACAACAACCTGCCTGAGAAAAGCATTTCACATGGTCTTTCTTTTGAGTTATTTAATTTTATTTTGACATTATGATATAATTGCGGCATTTTCTCCTTCCTTTTTCTCCCTCCAAACTCTCCAATAAACCCCTTTGTGCTCTCTTTCAAATCTATGACCTGTTTGTTCTTCACTCTCCTTTTTTTTGTATTTCATTTTATTTTTCTTCATATTTTTATTTAAAAACTTTACTTTTCATTTTACATACCAACACCAGTTTCTACTCCCTCTCTTTCTCCTATTCCCTCCTTCACACCTTCTCACCTCTCATTCACTCTTCAGAGGGTGTAGTGTCTTCTTTGGAGAGTTAACAAAATCTGACTCACCAACGTGAGGCAGGACCAACTACCTTCATGCTCCCCTCCCCTCCCCCGGGCCAAGGGAATTCTGGGAATGTTTTTATCGTTAATTGTTGTTCAAGGGATCTGGAGAGAAATGTTGCCTGGTGCAGGCTGCATTTCATTGTCCTCAACTCCCATAGGCACTGCAGCTGAAAGAATTATGCAGAGAAAGTACTGGTCACCATCTTGCTCCTGAGTGTAGACAGGGCATACCCAGGGGAACTTTGCCTAGCTCCAGCCGTAATCCACTGCTGCTCACTCACTGACACTAGCTGAAGGAATGTTCTCCATTCTGAGGTAGAAACTCTCACAGCAGTTGTGTATGGGCATCCCACATCTTGTGCAATTGTGCAGTTGCCAGTACAGATCACCCCCAGTCCTCCACACTGGAACCAACTGCCTGTGAGGGCTACAGGGGAGGTCTTGGGGCTTCAACTCCCTCCTCTCCTGTGAAACATCGAAACCTGCACTATGGCCTGGTCAAAGGTAAATGCTTCCAGACCCTTGTCACTGTCGATATAACTAATCAGGGATCCCGACAAGCAATTGAAAACAATATCAAGTGTCTAAGGAAATCAAGTACTGGACAGAGGCCACCAGTCTCACTGTAGTAGCCACCTAGTGTGTACTCACACATTCTGCTGTCTATACCATACTTACCTCAACTACTATGTGTTCCTAATCTTAAGTGATCATAGACACTCCACCTTTGTATACACTATACTTTAACTTGCTAATCAAGAGCCAAAAACACTATAGAATTCAACTACATTACAGTGCACTCTTGGAAATAAAGCCAATATTGCAAAGCTAATACCTCAATATACATTTCCAAAATATAGCTACATAATCATAAAGCTATCCTATAAAATAGTTAAGATATCTTATGCAAGTTTGTGGTTATATCGCCCTGAACATAGCCTCTCTGATCTCATAAGCTAAGAAGGGTTAGCTCTAGTTAATACTTTGTTTGATAAGAAGTATCTAGTTCACTAGATGTGCAAATTTTAACATAGAAAAAAGAAATATGAAAAATATAAGAATCTTGACACATCCAAAATATCTAGACTCAAGATATATGAATGCTTGAAAGATAACCTCAAAAAGTAATTATTATAAGCAACTCAGAAATCCAGAGGATATAGATAAATCAAATTAACTGAAATTAGGAAGCTAATGTAGGCTATGAATGAGATACTCAACAAGGAGGTAAAGAACTTTGAGAATGCAACAAAAAATTTTTGAAATGGGAGCTGGAGAGATGGCTCAGCAGTTAAGAGCACTGGCTGCTCTTGAAGAGGACCCAGGTTCAGTTTCCAGCACCCACATGGTGGTTCACAACTGTTTCCAGTTCCAGAGAATCAAACATACTTTTCTGGGCTTCAGGGACACTGTACACCTTACTACACATACTTACATAAAGCAAAAAAAATTCATGTGCATAACATAAGTTAATCTTGGAAATAAAGAGTTTGGTAACTAAATAAAAAATTTAGTTGAACATCTCAACAACCATACAGAAGAAAGAACACTCAAGATTGAAGAAAGATAATATGTCTTTGAAATAATGCATTCATACGTAAACCAAGAAAGAGTGGAGCCATTTATTTCTTTAGGGTGTCATTAAATAATGAAACATTCAGTCCATCAGAGATAAAGTTAAAGACTTCAGCATATATTTGATGAAAAAGTATCAAAAAACTTCCCTAATTCTAGAAAAATCATGGACAACCATATATAGAAGGTATATAGAACTTCAAACAGACATGACCAAAAATGTGTGTGTGTGTGTGTGTGTGTGTGTGTGTGTGTGTGAGAGAGAGAGAGAGAGAGAGAGAGAGAGAGAGAGAGAGAGAGAGAATAATCAAACTGGCAAAATTGCATGACAAAGAGATTTTCTTCTCTTAATCAACTGGAGAAAAGTTGCAAGTCACTCTTAAGGAAAATATATGAAGACAAATGACACATTCTACCTGAAAACCCTGCAAAGAAAGAGATTGGAGTAATGTATTCCATGCCCTGAAAAAAAATAACTTCCAATCTAGGTTACTATATCCAACTATGTTATTCTACAGAAATGAAGAATAATTGAATCCTTCCACAGATAAGCAAAAATTTATGAAATTCTTGGCCACTAGAGCATCTCACAAAAGTTGCCTGTAGGAGACCTAAGTCCAGAATTGAAAAGTGAAAAGGGATACCTACCACCAAATAGACCACGAAAATGGTCTTTTATATCTTGTACTAGAATGGACATGTAAAAGAAGGCATAGAAAAGTAAGCTGCTAAGTAACAGGAAATACAAAAGAAAGAACGTGTGAATATTGAACAAACTAGAAGAAAATTTTAAAAAAATGAAAAGCATATAAAAACCTTTAATGTAAATGGACAAAATTCTCCAATTAAAAGATAATAGACTAGTCAAATGGATTTTAGGGGTGAATGTGGGTTCATTATACTGCCTACAAGAAACTCAGTTTACCAGTAAAGAGACTGAAAACTACAAAGGTACAAAGCTGGAGAGATGGCTCAGTGGTTAAGGGCACTTCCAGAGGAACCAGTTTGGTTCCCAGAACAGCTGGGGCAACTAACAATTGATGTTCTCTATGGTTTCCTCAGGTACCATAGGCATGTGGTACAAACAAACATCCATACATATAAATTTTTTTAAAAAAAATTCAAAATAGAAATAGAACATAATATGATTCCTTGGGGATTTGTCCATCCGGTATTATTTCATACTCTCTCTTCTTCTGTATTGATTTCCCTCTCGCTTCTGCAATTGGAGACTCTTCCCCGTTTTTCTGTTTACCACTTCATATCACTATCTCCTGATATTCCATTCCCAAGTGCCCCCAATGGTCCCTTTATACTTCTGTTGTTTCTGTGGCTACTCCATGTTACATACTCTTGTCTGAGTACTGAAAACTAGGATTCTCTGCTGAGAGAAAATGTGGCATTTGTATTTCTAGCTCTGAGTTACCTCTCCCCGAACATCCTTTTCTAGGTCTACATGCGATTCATGATTTCATTTTTCTTTACAGTTGAATAGCATTCCATAGTGTATATTTACCACATTTTCATTAGCTTTTCATCAGCTGGAGGATATTAGATTGTTTCCACTTCTCAGTCATTGTAAATTGGGCAGCCATGAATTCTGCAGAGCAAGCATGTGTGGAGTAGGGTGTCCAGTCCCTTGGGCAAATGCCAAGGAGTGCTCTATCTGGATCATATGGTAGACTAATTTTTTGTTTTTTGAGGATTCTCTATGCCGATTTCCTGAGTAGTTGCCCCCAGTTTGCCATTGACTAAAAAATGGGTGAGGATTAGCCGATCTCTACAACTTTGACAGCATTTTTTGTCAGGTAACTGTTATGACTGGGGTGAGAATAAATCTCAAAAGTGTTCTAATTTGAATTTTCATAATACTAAATGTGTACATGTATCTTAAAGGGCATTCACTTGGGCTGATAATGATCCCTAAAAGCCAACAAAAATACCCTATACCAGACATGGGAAAGCTCATTTTGGTTGCTCAGAGTTGTTCAAGTGACTCCCAAAACAGTATACATTATTGATGTAGTTCTTGGTGGCCTCTCAGGGCTGAAGATGAGCCCCATTTCTGAAGGCATTGAATACTTGGGACACAGGCCTTAGATAATTTTTATTGTATCTGACCCGAAAGCCTCTTTACTTTAGTGTCCATGGTTCCAGAAAATACTATACAAGTTGCCAAGAAATAGAGACAGTTAAACAATCCTACTTTACTGTAACACCTATAAACCAAGACAAAGAACAGCATGACAAGGTATGAATAAATGTTCAAGAAGTGGTACTCATATCTGTGGGATAATCAACGGCTCTCTGATTGGACTTAACGTCCACTCAATGGGAGGTAAATCATGTTTGGTGCAGGAAACCTAGCCAGCTTCCTGGGGCTAGTCATCTTAGAAAAGAATTTAATACTGATATTTTGCTAGGATGTTGCAATGCCTTACTATATTCTAATTTTATTTTTTACCCACAGATAAATACAGCTATCAACCTTCATCAATGAAGCCTTTCTTAATAGCAAATGGACACCATAGCAGAAAAAAAGCTGCTATGAGATCCAAGGTCGTGGTGAGTCTATCCCCAATGGATACATGTACATCATAGTTCCTATATCAATGACTCAGGGTACAGGAGTGAAAGAAGAGGAGAGCAGAACGACTGCAAGAACATGAATATGAGGTCTATTGTCTCTACTAGGAACAGTTGCATAAACCAGACTGGAACAATAGCAACAACAATTAAGTGGAGAGCAAGAATTTCACCTGGTCCCAACCTGAGACAAAGAATTACAAGCATCTGGCATAACTAGCCGTTCCCAGGGATAAGGTCCTTTATTGGTTGTCCAATGCAGAGCAATCACCTCTGAAGCCATATCAACACAAATAAGAAAGCCATTCCAAGCATGCTATATTTACATTTACTTGTGTTCACATAACAACAGCAGCAACTACTACAGTAAAAAAAAGAAGGGTGAGGGCATGGCAAAGGTTCAAAGAAGGGTAGCTGGCATAGACTGGAGGGACAAAGAGGAAGAGATGCAATTCTATTTCAATTAAAAACATAAAAAAGAAAGAGGGAAGTTGAAAATATGGGAAACAATATCCTAAATCAAATAAGGTACTTATACACAAAAGTGACAAACTCTAATATAAAAATGATCAAAGAGCAACAAAAATCACTATATAAGAATCAAAGGATTAATTAAGAAGATATATCATTTGCAAATCTATGTGCAGCTGCTTGCTGTTGGAGCGTCCACTTATATATACACCTAAAAGAACATATAGGCTACAGCACAAAGGTGAGGATTTACCATCCCACTTTTATCGATAGAGAGATTAAACAGACAAAAGTTAAGAAACATCAGTTAATCATATTATAGCCATGCACATCTATAAAACACTTCATTGAACAGTTTCAAAACATACCTTCTTTTCACCAATACATAGAATTTTCTCCAAAATAGATCACATATTAGGCTACTAAACAAGTCATAAAAAGTGTTTAAAAATAAAAATCGTAGCCTGTATCTTTTTTGATCACAATGAGCAAAGATAGAATCAATTTCAAGAGTCTCTAGGAAATTATGCAGACACATGGATGCCAAACAATACGGGCCTTTAAAAGGTTTATTTTTATCACTTTTATTTCTGTGTCGGGTGCCAGAAAAGGGTGGTACCATAATATTCTGCCTAAACAGCAGCCCATGGCAGTGAGACAAAGCCACCATGGAATGAAAACGTGATCCACAACAGATCTTAACCTTCTTTCAGTTGGTTCCATGAGCTACTCTGTCAAAGTGCTGAGAGCTGACATACATATCATAAAGTTCACAAAAAAAATGGATTGGTTTCAATTCTGGAACTCATGGGAGGACTCAGCGCAAGCAACTCAATGACACAACAATGAAATGAAGGAAAGGTAGAGCTTCTATGGTCATTTGAATAGACATCTGGTAAAAGTTCAACATCCCTTCATTATAGAAGCTCAGAGCAGATGACATATAGGAGAGAAGATGACATATATAGATGACATATTACACATCTACATATGACAAACCCACAACCAATACCACACAGAAAGAGGAGAAGTTGAAAACATTGCCTCAAAGACTAAGAAGATAACAATGTCTCTGTTATCTCTTGTTCAGTATAGTACTCAGTATAGTGCCAACCATGGTGACTATACAAGAGAATGAAGTGAAAGGAATACAAGTAGGAAAGAAGGAAAGAAAGAAAGAAAGAAAGAAAGAAAAAGAAAGAAAGAAGAAAGAAATAGGAAAGAGGAAAGCAAAACACCCTGTCTGCAGATGATATGACTCTACATAGAAAACCCTAAACCTCTGGAAAAATACTCTTCGCTCTGATTAATGAATTCAATAAAGCAGCAAGGTACAAAATCAACATAAAAGAATTGGTAGCTTTCCTATATACTTTTAAAGAACTGAGAAAAAATAACGATGTCATTCACAGTAGACACTGTGAGAGAGGAGAGAGAGAGAAAGAGAGAGAGAGAGAAAGAAACTAGAAATCTACTTAACCAAAGAAGAGAAAGATCTCTATAATGAAAGTTTTTATAAAAATTTTGAAAAGGCATTTAAAAATATAGAACAACCTCTTACATTCATGTATTAAAAAATTTAATATTACTAAAATTAATGTTCCATACAGAATAATGCACAGATTCAATGTAAGTTCATCCAAACACCAAAGACATTCTTCACTGAAGCAGATCAGGCAGCTTAAAATCTTGAACGAAAAGAAGGCATGGAGTCATTGACATGCCTGATTTTACGATGTAAAGTAGAACCACAATAACCTAAACAGCAAGGTATTCGCATAAAAGTAGACATACAGACTCATGAAACAAATAAGAGAATTCAGAAATATACATACACAGTCAATGAACTCATAACAAAGGTTCATGGATCATATGGAACTGATCCGGGAACTCAGTGGTTCTCAACCTTGTTGACAGCCAACTATAAAATTATTTTTGTTGCTACTTCATAATTTTTCTGGTATGAATGATAATGTAAATATTTTGGGAGATAGAGGTTTGCCAAAGGGGTCATGACCCACAGGTTGAGAACCACTGGTTTAGAATACAATCTCTTCAGTTCATGATGTCAGGCAAACTGGAGATCCACATGCAGTAAACCGGAAGCTGCCTCCTAGCTCCCCTCCCTATCTCTCATCTTGTACAAAACCCAGTTCAAAGTGGAGTAAATTCTTTACTGCAGGAACTGAGTCTCTGAAACCACTAGAAGAAACCATAGGAGGAAAGCTTGTAGAACTTGGTGCTACCAGGTTATCATAGTTTCCTGGGTAGGACTCAAGTCTTGGAGACCCATGAGGATTGATAATATGGGATGAGAGCCAAGTTAAATTTCCCAGTCAGCCAAGAATGTGCAGAGGGAAGAAAAAAAACCTGTACAACTGGAGAATACATTTCCCAGATAGTCTCCTGATAGAAGAAAAATACCCAGAATATACAAAAACCTCAAAAGTGTTGTGGTATATTAGTTGAAGATGTGTTACATTTGTTTATGTTGTGGGACTTTTTTAAAATGATGCACATGTGTATTGCATACTTTTATGTTGCATTTGTTTAACTCGGTGAAGCTGTGCTACTGTGACTGTCTAAAACACATGATTGGTCTAATAAGGAGCTGAATGGCCAATAGAAATAAGGTAAGGGAAAGAATAGGTGGGGCTGGCAGGCAGAGAGAATGAACAGGAGAAAAATAGCGATGGGGAAGCAAGAGAGGAGAGATCAAGGAGCAAGAAAAGGGGCTAGCCACCCAGCCACCCAGCCACCCAGCCACCCAGCCACCCAGCCAGTCATGGAGTAAGAGTGAGGATATGATTACAGAAGAAAAGGAAAATGCCCTGAGGCAAAAGGTAGATGGAATAATTTTAGAAATGAGCCGAGCTAAGGTTGGACATTTGTAAGTAAGAATAAGCTTCCATGTATTTATTTGGGAGCTGAATGGCAGGCCCCTCAAAGAATAAAGGCCAAAGAAAGAGTAAAGAGCAAATAAATAAATAAAGCAACTGCACAAAAGAAATTCAGTGTGAGAGGAAGCCCAAGTGATCCGATTTTAAAAGGCAAATTATCTGAGGAAGATCATTCTGAGAAGAGAAAACACAAATATCCTTTGCCATCAGGGAAAAGCAAGTCCAAACCACAGTGAGGTACATCTCACCCCAGTTAGCAATGCTGGCTAACTGTTGAAAGTGGAAACCATGGCCACCGTGGAGGATAGGAAGTAAATGTCATTCAAAATAATTAACATAAAACAGCACTACCAGACGATCTAGCTACCTGACTCCCCTGTGCGTGGACCCTAGGAATGAAGTCAGCACCTATGTGCCCGTGTTTATTGCTGCACTATGTACCATAGCTAAGACACGCAATTAGCCAGTGTCCAACAGACAGGTGCACAGCATGAAGACACACAGAGATGGAGCATTATTGCCAAAACTGAACAAGAAATTCTCTCACTTGAAGTCAAATGAATGAAACTGGGGAATGTTACATTAACTGGAATAATGCAGACGCAGAGAGACAAGCAAAATGTTCTTCTGCATAACATAAACCAAAAAGTATGTACGGGGAAGTGTGCTGGGACAGGGAC
The DNA here is from genome assembly GCF_982192425.1 of Myodes glareolus. Classification (NCBI taxonomy): domain Eukaryota; kingdom Metazoa; phylum Chordata; class Mammalia; order Rodentia; family Cricetidae; genus Myodes; species Myodes glareolus. The sequence goes on from NC_142044.1 coordinate 55,405,260, forward strand.
AGAGTGTATGAAGACGCTGCACAGCACTCACCAGCATGTACAGCAGCGTAAACTGATAATGTAAATTAAAGGAAGCTATACAATGTTTAAGCATACTGAAAGATAGGCCGTTCAAATATATAAATTCTATGCCTTTATGTAACTACTAAAAAGATTAAATCAAGAAATTATTTAACCTCCAAAACTTACTCTTAGACTTTCAAATTTCTTACCAATATTCTAAAGAGATTTACAAATTATTTTCCAAATGTATATGTAATAATAAATACAGTTTAGCAAACACAGACACTAAAGAGAGGAGGCCCATTTGCCAGTAGGCTTGTATCAGAGAACATGAGTAAAAGAAAAAACTTTCCTCAAAGCTGGCCTAGTTTATATGCGGGTTCTGTTAGGCATGTGCACACACACACATACACACATGCAAACCTACACACTCACACAGGTGGAAAATAATTTACATCAGTTGTGCACATTTAGATACTGGGAGCATTCCCATTTAAATATGGGTTCCTACAAAAGACCTGAACTCTTAATCTTGGTCAAAAAAAGTTTTGTTTTACAGTAGGCAGTAGTAGTTTCTCTGCCTTAACAGAGAAATGTGCAACTGTGAGCTAGGCATGGTGGTGTACACCTTAAATCATCACAACACTAAGCAGTGGAAGCCAGTGGATCTCTGTGTGAGTTGGGGATCAGCCTAGTCTATACAATGAGTACCAGGCTAGCCAGGGCTACACAGTGAGACTCAGTCGCAAACCAAAACAAAAATTATGCCTTAAACGGGACATCTTTATCACCCCATTCACGCCCTGACCCACCGAGTCTCAGGGAACCACACAATAGAGGAGGCAGAAAGATGGCAAGGATCCGAGGATCAACAGAAGCGCTGTCTTCTGAATTATGACATGGCTATTGCACTTATGAAATCCCAGCAGCCGTGCTTCCCACCTCAAGACGAAGCCAACTGAATTCCAGCATGGGTACCCTACTTTCCAGGTTTTACCTCTTACTGCAGGCGGTATTGGCAGCCACTCACTGGGAGAGAGAATTATTCCTTTTTGAGGGTGTGACCACTAGTAAGTTTTCCACGCTTCAGTGGATGACCCCATACAATGTATACATGGACAATGCTCATTTAATGAGTTTAGAAAATCAAGCTATGAAGTTCGGAGAAGCATGTGCAAGGGGTATCTAGGGGGAGTGAGAGGGGTAAGTGGTGTGATATGATCACATTCTTTGTTTTGTACATGTATAAAATTTCAAAACATTTAAAACGTATTAATATACAGTTTTGTGTTCCTATCTATTTTTTGAGAGCCAAGACACCAACCACAAACGCAGTGGGCCTGAATCTGCACTTAGCACAAGTGGGAGTTGAGAAGCTTCTGTCTGCTTCCCTGCTCACCACAGACCCTGCAAGCACCTACTTCACAGTTCACACATTCCAAGTGGCTGACCTCAGTAAGCCCGGAAGCTTGTGACCCACGTGTTCAGTCCTCGAATAAATGAACCTTGACCCTGGTCTCAGAAAGCCGCTAGCATTGCCTACTTTTTTTTTCCTCTCATGTCTGAATTATGCCTAGGTCTCTGACAGATTTCCAACTCATCCCCTACTCTCTGAATTCACTCAATTTTTTCCAGATACCTTCCAGTTGACCTCCCGCTATACTCTTTGAATGAACCATGCTCCCAGAAGGAATGGGGGGAAGGGGTCAGGCCTACTGCTGCAGCCTCTTGGCTCACAACCCTATAGGGTTCCCATTTCTGCACCAGACATATTTGATTTTTTTCTTTTCTTTTTTTTGGAGGGGGGGTGGTTCCCATTTTAATTTTGAGCTGTATTAGAAAGGTCGATGGGTTACACAGGGCTGAAAGTTCCATCTGGAAAGATTGCATTTCTTTGTGAAAATGTCTTAGAGATCATGATTAGCCATTGTGGCAGAGCTGGGTTAAAATTTACATAACGCGGCAGCTTGTGTCAGCCTGGGTTGCAAGCTTGCCATAAGGAAGGGCAGGCAGAAAGGTCACACTCTTCGGCTGACAGTACAAGCTGCAGAATCCCTAAAGATGACTTCTCTTTAATAAGTCACTGGTTCCCCTAGCTCCAGTCAACACCCCCACCCCTCACACAGGACTTTCAGACACACAGCTGCTCACCCTTATTGCAAGCGTTCACAGAGTCTGTCCAATCCCTTTCTGTGAACTTGGTTTCCTGAGCCCTGATCTGATTGCATATCAGTTCTCTTTTTTTTTCCTTCCTGCTTGGCTTGGTTACTATTACAGAACTATGAATTTATATCATTAAGGATCTGCTAACCTAAACCTCGGTGATGATTGCAATTACCACAAGGTTTCCTTTGCACGGCATCTCCCGTGAGCCTTGCCTCAGGCGTGATCTACTAGTCATGAACCTTTAACATCTCACTCCTGCATGCACATACTAACAGAAAGGGTTTTTTCTTGGTTCAGCCTCTGCCACGCAAGCCGTGATCCTGTACTGCCTATCTAGACCAGAGTGCATGGCTGGGAGGCAAGATGCGGGTTACAGTAGATAACGCATGCTCGGTGGGGTCTGCCACAGCTCGAGAAACTGGCAGGCTTGGCCACTCATTCAGCAGGATGTCGGAATGACAGGCTATTTTCTGATACGTGTCTGCTGTTGCTGGCGTTATTATTCCAAAGGCTGAGGACTAAAAGTCACCCTCGCTTTACCGCCAACCTTGAGGGCGCTAATTTATCTTTCCAGGTGAGTGCTCAGATTCTCCGCGAGCCTCAGAACTTAGGCTGCTTGCCTGAAGACTCAGCATGAGTTTCCCATTTCCACTAGACCCAGCCTCACCCCATCAACCCAAGTCGGTATCCACCTTAGCCACCAGACAGCCAATCCTGAAAGGATGAAGCAACCAGAAGAATTTCTGAACTATGTCAATCTTGAGTTATTTCAGAGTTCAGTCTCAACACGAAGAGTTTTTGCATAGGCCACCCAAAGAAAACTGAATTTTACAAGGGTCGTCCTTGTCACCAGGGTCCTAGTCTTTTTATATACCCTTTGTCCCACACCACCACCAACTCACAGGTCTCTAATCAGCCTGCCTACCTCTTCCCTCCTCCTTTCTCTCTCTCTCTTTCAAAGCATGCTGTCTTTCAATTAACATATTGATGACCTATTGTCACCCATCACCATGCTAATCCTGAGCTGGTGTGAAATTACTTTATAATAAACACTATGGAGTTCTGACTTTCAATTAATTTTTCACATGCTATGCTAAATCAGATTAGCGCTCCCCCATCACCACCCTGTGACCACAGACGTAATTCCTTCCTTATAATGAAACAGGGGATTAATTTATACGAAGCATATCTGCACACATTAACAAATAAATGTACAGATACACTCTGTGGCATATTTGTGTTGTGTGCTGCTGCGTCGGGTTGAATACAGCCCCTCGGATATGATTAATTTTTGTGTTTGCTGGGGTGGGGAAAGATATCACCAGTTGTAATTGTTTCTCTGTTAAATTCAAAGGAAATGCCTTCGCAAACAAGCAAAGAAATACTCGCAGATGTCACTACACTGGGCGGGGGGACTTCAGCAAATCATATAATATCGCATTAGAGGAGGCTGGAGGGAAATGTAAACACTCTGAGCCGGAAACCAGAACTCAACCGTTAGTCCTTGCTCCCCCTGAATGTGCAGTCACACTCACGTGGAGAAAACGGAGGAGGGAGAGACTATGTGACCTGAAGGAATCTGATGTTGACTTTAAGCAAATGGACCTCTTAAGAACTGTTATAGGTCCTGGTGAAACAATTATTTTCATCTTTGGAACTCATTATCACAGTGGAACGCTGGCAGATAAATGTGAGCATATCCTAAATGAACAAATTTGTGTGTGTGTGTGAGAGAGAGAGAGAGAGAGAGAGAGAAACTAGGAATCACACTCGCCAGAAGCTAGGTTGAATTTTCCCTTCAAGCCATCCTCAGCGTATTTCATTCGGCTTCCTTCGTTCCTGCAAAATATTGATAGAGAATTTTCCCCAACACATATTTTCTTTTGACACCAAATGAGAAAAACTGTCAAAAGAACTGAAGGTATGGCACATATAAAAGATAAAGGGGTACTTTTCACATTTTTTTTTCTAAACTAGTCTTCAATAACAATAGCAGAAATAAAATCTTGACGGCTATTACAATAATGAAAACATTTTGCCCCTGAGTTATTGTAAGGCAGAATAGGCAAATTATGCTTTGCATACACCAAAAATTGAACGTAATTTTATTATTCATGTGTGTATGGTATGATGCATATGTATCTATGTGAAGGTGCACACATGTATACTAATATAAACATACCTGCAGCTTGCCAGTTTGGTTGAACTGGCAGCCATGGAACACTGTGGTTCACCACCTCTTCCTGTGCCCCTTTCCTTCCTCTTCAGCACCAAGGTTACAGATTTGTGTGCTGCCCCTGGCTCTTCTATGGCTGCTAGAAATGCAAACTCACGTCATTCTCTAGCAACAGATATTTTACCCACTGTGCCATCTCCCCACTCGGCTGGAAGCTTACTGGTTGATTTGTTCAATAGCTATGAATGTCTTTAGTGCTAACCACTGCTCTAACTACAACTAATAAAACTTCCCCACCCTCAAAGAGATCTCTACTTACGTGGGTGGAATTTTGAAGATAAAAAGAATATACCTCCTTGCTTATGATCATTCCCTTAGCTCTGATGACACCCTCACCTACATTTGTAGGGTATTAGCAGTGTTCACTTTAAAGGTGATTGCCTAAAGCTGAGATGCTAAACAATTTGTTCAAGACCCCCAAAGCACACAGGCACAATGAGAACTCAAACTATGGCCGAAGGACTAAGGATTCTGGGCCAGTTTTCACTATATTCCACTGCATCTGTTTCATTATCTCAAAAGCATTTAGAATAACATGTCAACTTGATAAAATCTGGAATTCTGAGAAGAGGAAACCTCAATTGCAAAAAAAAAAAAAAAAAAAAACCAAAAACCAAAAACCAAAAAACCTCCATAAGTTCTGGCTGTGGGGAATTTTCTTAATCAATTAAGGGGGGAAGGTCCAGCCCATTGTGGGTGGTGCCATCCCTGTCTTCTATAGGAAAGCAGTCTCAGAAAACCATCGGGAACAACGCAGTTTGCAGCAAGCATCCATGACCTCTGAATCACCTCCCTGCCTCCAGGTTCCTGCTCTGTTTCAGTTCCTGTCCTGACTTCCTTCAGTGATAAACAGTGATATGGACATGTAAGCCAAATTTTTTGGGTCTTATTTTTTTTTTTAATCTCATCATAGCACCTAACCAAGATAACAGTTTTCAGGTTGTCCAAATCTTAATTTTACAAGAAGTGGGTAAAAGAGAGGAGAAAGTATGATCTTTGTCCTATTTTCTAGTGAATTGAGAGGACATTAGAAACAATTTTTCTGGAAATTTCTTTGATGCAGATAAGTTTAAAGGACATAAACATGGAGTGTAGCCCACATGGTGGTGGAGAAGGGCAGGAGTATTTTTCTGTATTTGTCTCCATTTGAATAGCACATTCGACTTCTTCGACCTTGAGTGAGTTAAGTTCACCAAAGCTTCCACAGAGTAAGTTCAGCAACACCACCTAAAATGTGTCTATTGTGAGCTGCGCTGTTTTTCCTCATTGTAATTCCACAGAAAACTTCATTATACTGCACACAAAAGTACAACAATAATCTGCAGCTTTTTTTTCTGATTTATTTTTTCTTTTGTAGCCATAAATTCTTATAATTGCCTAACATGTATACATAGTTTCTTGACTTGAATCGTAACTTGTACTCATTATTTTAGTATTTTTAATTTTGGGGGGAATTTTATGTTATATTTTGATCATACTCATTCTCCTTTCCAAACTCCTCCCAGATCCACTTCTCCTCATACCCAGTCAATTTTGTGCTTATATATTTTTTAATCTGTTGAGTACAGTTTGTGCTGCTGTGTGACCGTCCCCTGGTGCACAGTTGACCTACCATGGAGCACACACTTAACGAAAACTCTCCCTCTCCCAGAAAGTATCTCTTATCAATAGCTCCTCAGTTAGGACAGAACTTCGTGCCCACTTCCCTCCTCCATGCTGCTGAGATCTTTGTCTGTCTGAAGTTTGTGCAGGTCTTCTATTTTTGTTTTTTGGGGGACAGGGTTACTCTGTAGCTTTGGAGCCTGTCCTGGAACTAGCTCTTGTAGACCTATGAGTTCAGGCTGGCCTCGAACTCACAGAGATTCACCTGCCTCTGTCTGTTGAGTGCTGGGATTAAAGGCATACCCCGTCACTGTCCGGTCTTGTGTAGGTCTTAAGTGTACTGTCACACTTGCTATGAATTCATGTGCACAGCTGTCCCTTTAATGTCCAGGAAACAGTGTTTCATTGTCGTCATCTACCACCCCAAACCCAATCAGAAAGTGGTTGGTTGCTTCCTTGGTATTCATGTCACTACTGCGCCAGTGGACACATCGTTTCAGGGAGCCTATTATTATAGTTCACTAGGTTCATAGCTAGGGAACACCGATGATGACTTTTCCCTTCTAGACAATGACTCCAAAAGAGGTAGCCCATCTCTACACTGCAATCTTTCTTTGATAGCCTGTGGGTACCACTGTCCTTTCATAGAGAATATAATTAAACCTTTATAGAGTATATAGCTAAATGTGTGTGTGTATGTGTGTGTGTGTGTGTGTGTGTGTGTGTGTGTGTGTGTGTACATAATATTTGGGGAAGCTTTTGCAGTAGTAGATTTTCAAGTGGCTTTTTCAAAAGGTCTTTGGTGTTGGCCAAGCCTGCCCATATCCCCTCAGATCACAGAGGATAGCTCATCCTATCATCTTACAGAGACACACATATAATGTAGACAAACTGAAACTGAAATGATTGGATGGCCATCATTTTCTAAATACTTTTATATTTTATGTATCTGAGTTTCTAATATGTTTGAGCAAACTTAGCTAACTGAGAAGAAGAGAATAAAAGAGACCTGACAGCAAGTACTGACAACTCCATTTGTTAAAAATCAGGATATTCACTCTAGAACCTTCTACGCTATAGCTGTGATGTGAACGCATCACCATTTTTTTTAATTCTTCTCTTATATAATACACCCCATTGCAGCCTCCCTTTCTTCCCCTCCTCCCAATTCGCCCATCTCCCCTCCCCTCTATTTCTACCCCCTCTCCATTTCCCTTCAGAAAAGAGCAGGATTCCCAGTGATATCAATTTAATTCAGCATAACAATATTTAATAAGATTAGGCACAAAGCCTCATATCAAAGCTTGACAAGGTCACTTAGTAGGAGGAAAAGGGTCCCAAGAGCAGGAAAAAGTCAGAGATACTCCTACTCCTATTGCTAAGAGTACAACAATAACCCAAGCTAGAGAACCACAGCATGCATGCCTGGTATGGATCCAGGTAGGCTTTGTGGTTGACACTTCAGTCTCTGTGAGCCCCTATGAGCCCTACTTAGTTGTTTCTGTGAGCTGTGGTCTCTGAGTCTTCTCAAGTCCTCTGGTTCTTACAACCCTTGCTATCCTTTTTCTTTGGAGTCCCCTGAGCTGTGCCTAGTGTTTGACTCTGAGTCTCTGTATCTGCTCCCATCAGCTGCTGGAAAAAGCCACTCTGATAATGACTGGGTTCCTGGACTTAGCATCAATCCTGAGAACATCAGAGTAACATTAGAAATTATTTACATTTTTTCTACCCTGTGTCTCTGAACCATCCAGATTCTGGATCCTGGTCATCCAGGCAGTGTCTGGCATGGGATCTCTCTTGTGGTATGGACCTTCCATCACCAGTTCTTTAAAGAATCAATTCTTTTTAGACTGGGTCTATGTATCCTCCGTTGACCTAGAACTCATTATGTAGACCAGGCTACCCTTGAACTCAAGAGAGATCTGCCTGCGTATGCCTCTGAGTTCTATAATTGAAATTATACAGCATTGCCCCCAATAAAAATAAGTATGCTTAAAAGATGAAAGAACTATGTACTAATACTCAACCAGATCTAACCTGATAGCTGTCATGGTTATGAACCAAGAAAAACAATATGGGTTGGGCCTTGTGTGGAACTTCCAGACAATCTTGTAATGATAAAATTGTATCAGAGGGAAGAGGTTCCTCACATCTTTTCTCCCAGCACAAACACAGCACATGAAGTGGATACTCAGAGAACACAGTAGTCACCAAGAAAATAGCAAAATTAATCCTCTTGTAGTTGATAAAATTGGTAGTCACATTACAAGCAACAAATAACAATATCCTCACCAAACACAACAAAAAAAAAAACCAATAAGTGAAAATGTAACTGCTTTTCAAAAGAGATTTATGGTCAGTGTATCAATAATGGACATCTGTTAATATTTGTGTGCATTTTGTTTTGTTGAAAATAGTCTCAGAAGTCCACATTCTATTTATAAATCTGTCTATCTGCACATTTAAAGCTGTTAGGGAAAATTTCTAACTTGGGAGAAAAAGCCTCTACATAGAATTGCATTGAGTTTAAGCAAACGTAAGAACATGATACCTTCTGTTTAGTTTTTTAAAACATCTTATTGTCATAAGGGAAGGAGAAAATATATGCACTGACATTAAGTTAACTATTGACATCAGGAATGAACAGTATTGTAATTTAATAAATATAATGAATATTGAACTTCCTGAGGTTTTTATGACTGTGTCTTTCTGAAGTATCTTTCTAAAATATGCTATGTAGAATCATTGAGTTCTTAAATTTAGAAAAGGCAATTACTCAAAAACAAATCAAAACATAAAATGATGTAGCCTATTTGACCACATTGTTCTCACCAAATACATTGGGGGACAACAAGCTTCAAGCAATTAACACATTTTAAATTAATGTATTTAAATATTTACTTTCTCCCCATCCGAATGCCTTTGCTTATTTTGTGTTCATTGTTAATGTTTGGTTTTATCACTTACAGTGTGCTACTATAGTTCATTAAATATAAGTTGCCAGCAATTAGAATAGGAACATAATTATATGTTCCACTAAGAAAGATAAGAACACTGTAATTATAATGGTAGGACCTCATTAATTGTTAAGAAGCATCCCAATTTCAGGGATATTAAAATATGTGTATGATGGGCTAAGTATACCTAGACTAATAATGGTTAAGTTTCTGGGTGAACAACAATAGAATAAAACCAAGGTGTTGCCTTGACAGCTCCAGATCCTCTCTCAAATTGTGTCTATGGATAGCCCAGGCCAAGCCAAGGCATTAAGCCATGTCCCCCCCCCACATCTTTGCGACACTTTCCCTACCGAAAACATGGCCCAAACTGACTTCTCATGAAATATATACTCCAACTTTCTCTCAAGGAAGGATTCCAGGATTTCCTAAACACATTTATTTCCATTTCACTAGGAAAATTTGGTCACCTGGTATAAATATGAGACGACACAGGAACATGTTCAAGAAGCCATAGCTGTAGCAATACTAGCTCTTTAGTGGTGGGAGAGGAGTGTCAGATATTGGAAGTCAACTAGAGGGCTACTCAATGTATAACCTATTAGTCCAGAAATGTGCATATCTAGCTTATATGTAAATACACAAATCTGTGCTGGTAGTTTGTTTTGCAGATATAGCTTTAGATGTGAGTACTACAGAAAACTCCTTCTGAGGATAATGGGTATCTTAGTTTGGATTGTCTAGAAGTAGATCCTAGACAGATACTTCCTTAATTGATGTATTTATTGTGAAAAAAGATTGCCTTCAGTAACAACACAGATCACAGTGTAATAGGGTGTAGGAGGTTCTTCTGTTCATGTCTTGATTCATTGGTTAATGAATAAAGAAACTGCTTTGGGACTGATAGGGTAGAATTTAGGTAGGCGGAGAAGACAGAACTGATTGCTGGGAAGAAGGGCAGAGGGAGAAATGCCATGGATCTTCTACCTGAGACAGATGCTGGTTAGAATCTTGCCAGTAAGCCACAGTCACATGGTAATACACAGATTAATAAACATGGGTTAAATTAAGATGTAAGAATTAGCCAATAAGAAACTAGAGCTAATGAGCCAAGCAGTGTTTTAATTAATACAGTTTCTGTGTGGTTATTTCAAGTGTAAGCTAGCTGAGTGGCCAGGACAAACAACATGCCCTCTCCATGTAACCATTGGTGCTTCAACATGGTAAACTAAATCCTTGTAAAACCTGGGAGGTCTTGAAAAAGGAATTCTAGATGATAGATAGATAGATAGATAGATAGATAGATAGATAGATAGATAGAGTTTGACACAGCTTTTTGCTGCTTCCTGGCAGCATGCCACAGAGAAATTTTTCTCTCTCAGCAGCCACAACAGGAAAAAAAGTGACAGTTTTAAAATACTGACTTTCTGGACTGTGCTGCCAGTGTGACCTCTGACTCTTTGGGGAGATGGAGTATTTGAATGGGATTTGTAAGCAGATTGCTCCGGCTTGTTTCATAGCACCTTAGACTGGCTGTGTCCTTGGAATTGGGGCACTGTGCATGGTTCAGAGGTGCAATCAGCTCCACCATGCTGGACTGTGCAGAGTGGCAGGCAGGAACTACCATACCATAATAACAGTGCAGCTTAAGTTTTAGACTGGGCGGGCAAACAGGTTGCCATATTACCCTTACTAATGGTGCAACTTAAGTTTTTAAGAAGCACTTAGCATTTAAAGAAGTGCTCCTGGACAGTAGAGAATTACAGATACACAATAGAACAGATTCAGACATAAAAGACCTCTAAATGGGTCACAGTGTTGGATAAATGTACATAGGCTTTGGAGAGAGAAGCTAAGGAATATAGAGAGTCATAAAATACAGTTACTGCTTAAATTAGGGTAAAATCTTTAAAGAGACAGAGTACAGATAATCATAGATTAAAAGAAGTAAAGAAAACTAAGCTACATAAAAATGGAAAATGCACAGAGAGTCTGGATTCTGTATATCATTGTGTTTTCTTTGAATTTTTTGACTGTGAAGGAGCTCAGTAGAGAGAGACATTTTATTGTATGGGCTGCTAAGCTAAATCAACATTATATTATAAAGGTATCTTGACTTCAGAATTTGGGTCTAAGGATATGGTGCTTTGGAAAGGAGGTTCTTCTTTTGTTTTCACACAAGATAAGAACCTGTGGATTGCTTCTACAACAATATGGTTTCAAGGACCAAGACCCTCTGAAAGATGGCCATGAACACCCTCAAAAAATTACTTTGCTCAATTGCTGACTGAGATGACCCTGGCACATAGGATATACCATGAAAGACCTGATTAACAGCACCCCATACAGCAAAAAGCAGTTTGGAGAGAAATAACTGTACCCATATTCCCAAATATTATCTCTAAATGTTTATTTACATTTGAAGGAGGATAGGATATAGATATGAATAATTTGCATTGGTATGAATCTTGATTTATTGATACAAATTTAAGATAAATTTTGTTAAATGTATATGTATTTCTGATCCTAATTAAGGTATTGTGATTGTGAAACTCATTTAAAAATGTAATATATAATTAAGAAATATAGGTTAATAGATAATCATCTATAATAGTCAAGTTTGTAGTCATGTTAGTTAGATTTTCTAGATGTGCATAGATATATTTCAGATGAGTAAGCATTCTTCATATCTTTCAAAAACTACAGAATATGGCATTTAAAATATTTTAATAACTTAGGACTTTTCATGACAATGACACATGTCTGCTCCTGGCAGCACCAAGCTACTTCCTGAGGAAGATGGACATCGAAGAGGCTTCTTATGGAGTTGGTTAGCTATTTGGGCAAAAAACTGCTCTTACCTGGACTGTTACAGAAACTGGACATAGAGAACCTGCAGAGAGATGACTGCTAAACTTACCAAAAGGTGAGTTGGTCCTTTGGGGTTCCTGCTTCATGAAAGAGTCTGTGAGACATTCTACAGGATACAGAAGACAGTGACAAAACTGTCTTTGAAATTTTCTGCATCATGGAAAAGTCTGCTGGATACTATGGGCCTGGAGGCTGAAGATGGATGCCCCAACGGTACAGAAGAATTTTGGGTAACTGTCCAGGCAGTGAGATGTCTCTGTCATTTCTAGATTTTTGGAAGTTGCTAACAACACACTTCCTATTTACTTAGGTAATATTATATCCTCTGGAGTCTTTGATGGATAAGGTAAATATAAGTATTATAACTGTAATTCTTATTTGATACCTGTTTTGTTATATGTAATTTTACTATGTTTTTGTTTAAACATAAAAGGGAGAATGGTGTACGAGGTTCTTCTGTTCATGTCTTGATTCATTGGTTAATGAATAAAGAAACTGCTTTGGGGCTGGTAGTGCAGGACTTAGGAAGGCAGAAAAGACAGAACTGATTGCTGGGAAGAAGGGCAGAGTGAGAGACGCCATGGATCTTCTGCCTGAAACAGATGCTGGTTAGAATCTTGCCAGTAAGCCACAGTCACGTTGGTAATACACATATTAATAAACATGGGTTAAATTAAGATATAAGAATTAGCCAATAAGAAACTAGAGCTCATGGGCCAAGCAATGTTTTAATTAATACAGTTAATGTGTGGTTATTTTAGGCTGAGAGGACGGGACAAACAGCAGGCCCTCTCCATGTAGCAGTAATAAGCTGAATGGAGCAAGGAGAAAACCCAGAAAGTAAGACTATCGAACCAGTTCAATGCTAGCACCAGGTTGTTCCTAAATGCTGCTTGGAAGACAGATTCCTTTGAAGAGTTGGTGCTACCTTGGTGCATGCTTCATGGGGAAGTCACTGCACAAAGGATGAAAGGATGGGTGTCTGTGGTCTGGCATCTCTTGTTTGGTTTTAAGGGCCTCTGGGAAAGCAGCAGCTACAGCTCCCAAGGGCTTGCCATCCATTCACACGTGCTGCAGGATGCCTGCCACATGTACTGGTTTCCCATGCTTCTATCCACTGACAGCCTCCTTTAGTACCTGATGCCAAGCACTCCCTTCTTTAATCCTTTGCTTTGCTTGTTAATATCTCCATCCACCGATTCATTAAGCCCATATTAAATGTGTCCTATGATCTAGGTTTTCAGAATACAGGTGAGAATAGTCAAGGCTATGCAATCGTCATTCATGGCATCTTCTCGGACAGGGACAAAGCACAGGTGCCCTAAGAAGACTGCTGTGTGATGGGAAACCTTACGTTTTCCAGTATCTTATCTGACACTGTTCCTTCCAAACCCTGTGGTCACATTTCTGATAGAAAGTTAAGGTGAGCTATCTCGCAAGCTTGCTGCCTCTGTGCCTATTTCAACCCCTGACATGTCTGTGACTGAAGGCTTCATGACTTAGATTAATCAGTAAAGGCACCTTCGTAAACAACCAAACTGTAGGCTGTAGTGAGGACTAAATTACACAATAAACCCGAAGTCTCAAGCAAACAGCAGCATCTTTCAGGTCTGATGACTCACGCCTGTGATTCTAGCACTGTATTTCTGAGGCAGTTAGATTGCCACGAGATCAGGTCTAGCCTGGGCTACATAATGGGTCTCAGATCAGCCTGACCTATAAGTGCAATATCTCTCTGCCAAAGGGAAAAAAGGAAGGAAGGAGGGAGGGAGGGAGAGGGAAGGAGAGAGAACAACAAAATAAGATATAAAAAGCAAAGCAAAGAGCAGCACTATGGAGTACTTAGGAAGCATCTTGTAAGTTCAACCTCCAAAGATCTATCCTTCCATCATCAACTCTACCACAATGCTCAACTTACTACCAGTCCCAGCTTCAATTACTCTAATAGGTCCTAAATCCTTCTACAGTGAGTGTCATCACTCTTTAAAAAAAAAAAAAAAAAAAACCATCATGGACATTAGGACTTATTTCTGCTTACATGCTCCATGTAGTCTACTTTTTCCACGCAAGAAGTGTTAGCCAAATTCACATTCATTGAATGGCTTAGAGAAAAATGAAGTCCCAGCAAACTGCCCTCCACCAGGTCCACCATCACTGAACTGTTACTGAGAAAGCATCTACTATGGTTTGCTTTAAGTTTTCAACAATAGATTCAGTGCTTAATTCACTAGAGTCAGGTCTTAGAAAGCACATGAATATTCAGTGTGATTATCAGAACAGTGTTTGCCCCTGCAGAGAAGGCAAGAGCACTGTGGGAAGGCTCAGGCAGACTGAAGCATTGCTCTGCAGCTGTTCTTGACAGCATGAGGAATGAGGCCAGGGAGAGCAGGAAGAATCAGGAAACAAGAAAGGAGAGAAAAAATGAGAAGAGAGGAAGGAACCAAACAAGAGGGAATCCTTTTAGCACTAAGTAATAATCTTTTTATAAAGAACATACTCCCAACTTCCCTGGCTATTTTACATGGACATACATATTTAAATATAATTTCTTGTCAGTTCCAGCTTAATTTTTAATCCTAGTGGTGTATATAGAATATATATATAATATACAGTATATATTTCATACAAACATATATGTTATATATATATATAGTATATACACACAAAGTTTTCAAAAAGTATAAGTCAATCACTTGCTTGATACAAGATCTAGTTCTTCAAAATTGGTTATATTCTTCCCCTACTTACTATATCCAAATGACTGTTTTATTCTAAACAGTCCAGGCATTTATGAAACATGGTCGTAGGAAGTACAGGTGATGTGACATGCCAGGGATTTCTTCAAGTCACATCATTTCACTGCCTTCATATTCAGGGGCTTCCTGTATGGTCGAATTACACCAAATATTAAAGAAGGATCCTAAGGAGTCACTTTACTCCTTGCTCTCTTGAGAGTTCTTCAGTAGTTTTTACTGTGAGATGAACTGATGTGGTATCAGGTACTAGAAAAATTAAAGAGAATTATGTACTTATAAGATGTAACTTTTATTGATTCTTACCATCTGACCTAGAAAGTCAATTTAATTACTATAGCATCTCCATGTCCTAAAAATATAATGGTGATTACTGAGTGAAGGAAAGTTTGTAGAATTTTATATTTTCAAACATTAAAGCAGAGTTTCCAAATGCAGTATATCTCCCCTTCCCTCCCTATCTCCTTTCCTCCCTTTCTTCCCCCAATCTCTCCCCCTCCCACCCACCCACCCACCCACTCACACACACACACACACACACACACACGCAACACCCTGAGATCAGACTTCCATTATAAAGAACAGTAGAGGGAGACTATGGGATGCTGTGGAAAAATGTTCTTGTATACTGTAAAGATTTGTCACTTGTATTGGTTTAATAAAATGCTGATTGATCAGTAGCCAGGCAGGAAGTAGAAGCAGGGTGACCAGAATAGGAGAATTCTGGAAAGAGGAAAGGCAGAAACGCAGTCAGAAGCTAGATGTAGAGGAAGCAAGATGAGAATGCTGAGAAAAGGTACCAAGACACGTGGCTAAACATAGATAAGAATTATTTGTTAATTTAGGTTGAAAGAGCTAGTTAGTAATAATCCTGAGCTAATAGGTCAAACAGTTTATAATTAATATAAGCCTCTGTGTGCTTATTTGGGACTGAATGGCTTTGGGACCATGGGACAGAAACTTCCTCTCTATGGGGGAAGAACAAGGATATTGAATATCACATTGTGACAATGGCAATTAGCAGCTATCAGAATCCATAATGGCCCTTCATTATAACAGAAATATCACCAAGAACAGGAGGGGTAATGTGGCTTTTGTTCATTGCCCACTGTTAAAAGAAGGCATTCCAAATGCGTTGCTCCCAAGCCCTGTTTCCTAGACAAGTGACCTTCAACAAGAAAAGCTGCAGTCTTACATATATCAGAATGGAAGTTGTCACTATCACAGACATCATTTCCAGCGGTATTCACATTCATCACACTGGCTCTGGAGAGCAGCATTAATGTGCTTTGGAGATGACTGTATACTATTCATTTATAGTAAATGAGCTTATTCTTCCAGGTATGTGGCAAGCATTAAACAACAGTATCCTTGAATCACACATGTCAATAAATTTGAGTGCTAAACCGATTCTGTGTAACAAAGGTAATGACAATCTGGGGGAAAGAGAGCTGCATCTAATTAATAAAATGCCCTTTGTATTTTCTAATGGTGGAGGCATTAACTTGAAAATGGCTTTCCCTGTAATAATTTACAGACAAGCATTCTTTAATGGGAAAACAATTTAAATTTATGTGCAATTGAACTACAATTATTTGATTAACTTTATTAAATTCTTGTTGATTTTACAGTCTGCAAGAAGTGTCATTTTTTTACAACTTTTGTATGTGGTGGTGTTGAGGTTTTTCAGCCTCAGGACTCAACTGATGCAGACAATGCATTTCCTTTAGGAAGCTTCTCGTTACTCATAGGTATGACCTAGATGGGCAGGATTTGTTTGGGGTGTTTGTTTTCAACTAACTCATTTTCATGTTCAATAAGGAACTGAATCAATTTAGTAGCAGAATTCAAAGGATTCCCCAGTACATTGCATTTATTGGAAAGCATGGAAGTCACTTAACTGGGGGAAGCTCCATTCAACTGAGTGAGATCTGTATCCACACATTTAGGCTTAAATAGCAACTCCAGCGACTATCTTCAGACAGCATGGACAGCTTAGAGAGTAGGAGAGGTTCCAAGTCTATGGTCAAACTTATGAATTAACAATTAACAAAGGGTCAATGCAATGATTCATTGGGTAAAGGCACCGACTACCAGGCATATAGACCTGAATGGGATCCCTGGGACCCACATGGCAGAAAGAGAAAATTGCCTCACAAAAGTGGTCCTCTGACTTCTGCATACATCATACATACCAGGGGCACATGTACACCTGCCATGCACTCACACTAAATTTAAAAAAAAAAGGTAAATTAAAATACTTTAAAGAAATAGGAAAGAGAAGCAAAGTAAACATGACCATTCAGATAATAACAGTTGTGGCTGTGAGGACTGTGGACTGGAAAGACGAGCCTGCAGATTTCCTTTCTAGGTAATAATAAGGACAGGTAGCAAAAACTGAAATTAGAAATATGTGAAACCAAATGACAATTATTTGTAAAGGTTGATTTAAAAAAATCCCTCGAAGTAGTCAAGATAAAAAGAACAACAAATTACCAATTCCAGGAATTAAAGGAGATATTTCATCACTGATAAAATACTATTAAAATATTATTACTAAATATTAAGATAGTATTAAAATATGTGAGTTTTATGCACAGAAGTTCAGAAAGCTATATAAAATAGATTCATTCTTGGAACAAAGCAATCAAAACTCATTCAAAACAGAATTTGAGTATTATATTTGGCAATTTGAACAATCTCTTTTAAAAAGTAATAGATATGTTGTTAAAAACTGCTGATAAACAACCTAGACCCAGGTAATTTCACTGACAATTTCTATCAAGTATTTAAAGAAGAATTAATAAAATTGTATGATCTATTGCCCATCAAATAGAGTGAAAATCAATACTTCCTCACTAATCTTGTTAGTTCAGGACTATCTGGATACCCAAGACAGAAAAAAAGACACCACAAAAAAAGAAAACCACAGACAAATATCCTTTATTAGAGTCAGTGCAAAAGTCCTTGTCAAACGTCAGGAAGGTGGAAGCCACCAATATGCAAGATGAATGGTGCAATGCTGCACCAGAGAATGCTGGGAATGTAAGGCTGACGCCACATCTTAGAAAATCAACATAAACCAGAAATGGACAGATTAAAGAAAGCCAACTGTTTACTCAGTATGTATAATAATAACTGACAAAGAAACATTGATTCATGATTAAAATTAGCAATACTGTCATGCTAAATAATAGCCTTATAACATGCACACCTAACTTGGAACTTATTGGAGAAAGCAAGAATTTGCTGAACTGGGCCAAAGCAAGAATGCCCCTTTCTACCTATCTGCTAGCACAAGGCAAAGAAAACAATAACCTGGGCATGAAAATATGAGTTTCACTTAGAAGATTCCAAAGATGCCACGAAGTCTCGTAGGCCTTCTAGCTGACTTCATAAGGGTATATAGAATACAAGCCTCAAGTTAAATATTTAAACATTTCTACTGGATATGAAAAATAAACACTTGGAAAATCAAATTACAAAAAAGTATTTTTTTACTGTATCCCTTTAAACTAGGACCAAAACAAAACCACAGTAATGAATCTAGCATTAGATCTCTCTGCTAAAGTAAAATCTTCACAATACTATGAAAGAACACAGGTATGTTCTAGGTTTACAGATGTAGGCTTATATTTCTAATCACATTTTTAAGATGTCAATTCTGCAAAAATTGTTCTATTTCAACACAACTCAATTCAAACTCTCAATACAGTTTCATAGTCTAGGCTTATCAAGATTGATCAGCAGTAAAAGTACTCATCACACAAGCCTGGCTGCCTGAGTTCAATTCCCAGAATCCAGCTGAAGATAGGAGAGAATTAACTCTGCAAAATTATTCTTTGACCTCTCACCCACCGTTGCCTATGCACACATATGATGATAGTAAATAAATAATTTTATTTAAAATAAAAATTAAAAACTACTTCTAATTTTTTGTATGGTTAAGGGAAATGGCTCCACAATTAAGAACACTTGCTGCTTTTTCAGAGGACCTGAGTCTGGTTCCTAGCAACCACGCTAGCTGGTACACAACTGCTTAATACTACAGATCTAGGACATCTGCCACCCTCTTATACACACACACACACAGAGACACACACACACACAGAGTGAAGGGAGGCAGGGAGGGAAGGAAAGAAGGAGGGAGGAAAGGAGGGAGAGAGGAAGGGGGAGTAAGGGAGGTCTTTATAAAAAGTTTGACAAAAAAATGTAAATAATCTAAAATAGATATTTTTGTCAATTTGGAGGACCAGCACTATCTAATTTAAAGACTTACAATATAGCTGCAGTCATCAAAATAAGGCAATGATATTAAACACATATCAGAAAGAATAGCATTCAGAAATAGATTCATGTAATATGGTCAATTGTTATTTGACAAACATGCAAAATGAACTGAAGTGGTAAGCAAATGTCCTTTAATTGAGTGGTGTTAGAACAACTGGACAACACAAAGTAGCTCTTCACAGCTCAGATAAAAATGTATTTCAAGTGGATGATAGGCCTAATTGTGAAATGTAAAGTTCCAAAAGTTTCTTTAAAATATTTAAGCATAAAGCTTCATTATGGATTAAGATAAAAAAAGATATGTCACTAAAATCATGAGAAATTTTAAAGCTCAATTAAATTTGTCAATAAAATGTAAAATTTGGACTACTAGTCCATTCAGACTGTTATAATGAAATGTCATAAGCTTTTATATGGCCAAAATCTGTTCCTGCCGATTCTGGCAGCTGTGCACTTTCACAACAGAAGGGACAAAGCGGCTCTCTGAACTGCGTTTATGAAGGACATAATCCAGCTCCATGGGCTGTCTGATCACCAGGCAAAGCTCCATTGTCTATTACCGTGACAACATGGGAAAGGGAGGTGCAAGCATCCAGTACAGCAAATGCTCAGAGACACTGTTCCGTGAACAAAAATGGCCACCGACTGATACGATTCAACCTCTCGAGCCTTGGTGTCCTAGTTAGGGTTTCTATTGCTATGAAGCAACACGGTGACCATGGTAACTCTTCTTATAACATTTAATTAGGGAGTCTTACAATTTCAGAGGTTCAGTCCATTATCATAATGGTGGGTAGTGTGCAGGCAGACATGGTGCTGGGGAAAGAGATGAGAGTTCTTCATCTTGATCCATAGGGAACAGGAAGTGAATTTTGTCTACTGACTACAGCTTAGCTCAGGAGATCTCAGAGCTTAGCACAGGAGATCTCAGAGCCTACCCCAACGATGACACGCTAGCTTCAACAAGGCCACACCTACTCCAACAAAGCCACGCCTAACAGTACCACTCCCTTATGAACTTATGGGGGCCAATTACATTCAGACTACCTCACTTGTCAACAATATCAACTTAATTTTATTCTGTGTACATTTTTGGTTTGATATGGCTAGTTTACCCTGAGGCTGGACCTATGTAATCCAGGATAGCCTCGACCGCCTACGCCTTTTGCCTCGGTTTTCTGAATGCTAGGATTGCACCTTAAACTCAGTTTAGAAGAAGGAAATTGTGGGTCCCATAGGTTCCCCTGACCAACTCCAGGAGACCTGCTTCTCCCATGTTGCAAACTATGTATGTATTATTGAGTAAGCTTGTAATATTTCACTAAGGCTTTAGTTTGCAAGCACCTTTGGTTTTATTTATCTTTCGTTCTGTATTGCCCTCCCTAGTCCTCCCTGTTGAATCCAGTTCTGTTTTCTCTCCTTCTCCCCTTTCTGGAGTTCCTCACCTATAGTTTCTTTCTATTTCCCTGGTTTCTGTGGTTGCTCCAGGTCATGTACTACAATCTAAGGATTCAGAGCTGGGCTCCACAAATAAGAGAGAACATTACACAGGAGACTTTTTTGAGGTCTTGGTTACCTCCCTCAATTATGTTCTCAAGTTCCATCTATTTATCTGCAAATGCCATGATTCATTTTTTTTTCTTTTATGGATACTGTTTGGAGACAGTGTCTTCTATACATGAAAAGGATTTTGCACCCATGAAATCAAAATATCATCTCCTAAATAAGATCTGTATAATAACACCAGTTGACACACCAGCAAGGATGAAGAAATCTCACAAGACCCTACCACTAGATGAAAAGCCACTGGCTGCTGAGGAAAGAAGAATCAGTTTTTCTCCAGGGATGATTCTCCTGCTAGGATAATTAATCACTAAACAGTAGCAGAGAGAGCTATCAGAAGAAAAGGTCAGGGATCCCGGAGAGTGGAGGGTATCAGAGAAGTTGGAGGGGAAAGATGGAGGATTGGAAATGATTGTAAATACAGCTTACTCATATATTAAATCCTCACATATTTTTTTTTAAATTAAAAAGAAGGAAATCGTTCACAGACATCTCAGCAAAGATGATACAGGGCTGATAATTAAGCACATGAAGATAATCAACATAATTAGTCACTTGAGAAATGCAAACCAAAGCCACAATGAAATAAATATTACCACTCATCTATTTGAATGGTTAGCAGAGACAAAACAGACAATTCCAGATGCTAACAAGGATGAAAACAGCCAGACTTCTTACCCATAGCTAATGAAATGTCAAATATGGCAGTCTCTGTGCAGTTTATCGGTACCTTCTGAAACCAAGCATTTCACCAAAATGTGACCCCCAAATTACACTCTTGGATATTTACACTGAAGGAAAGAAAACTACATTCACAACAAAATCGGTATACAAATTATTTAAAATTATTGTTAATGTTAGAGATTGGCTTTGCTTTTGCATTTGCAGGCATATATGTCATTTTACGCTGTTCTTACTCAAACTCAGCCCCTCCACCCCAACCCTGCTGATCTTCCACAGTCTCCTGACTTGTCTCACTTCCTCCTTTCAAATAGTCCTCCTTTCTGTTTTGCATCACATGACTTCTATTACCCTCAGGCGCCCTACCATGCAGAGCTGTGTGCACTTCTCCCCAGACTGTATTAGCCCCATCCTTATGGCCCAGCCTTATCAGTGGAGGGTCTGCCCACAGAACCCTGCATGCCTCCTGCAAACTTTTGAGGATCAGCCCTGGGACCCTATTAGCTCTATGGAGGGTTAATTCCTGTGCTCAGAATCTACCCCTCCCACTCCCGAGTTAGGACCATTTTTTAACTCCATTCTCACATCAATAGAGTAACTCCAAGACTGACTACAAGTTCTGATCATCTGGTCCAAACCTGTCAAGCAATCAAGGTGATCCAAATACTCACCTGACAAACAGGGACAGAGAGCCAAACTCTAAGTTACTAAGAATGGCCTTACTCCAGATGCCTAGGACCCATGAAGGTAAATGCCATCTTGTCCTGACTCCATTCTGTGTCTCCTTACACAAGTCTCAGTCCTCTACCCCACCCTCAACATCCATGTTTGTGTTTGGCAACACACTTGGGATTTCCATGACCCTGGTCATAATCAGGATTTATTAACTAAAAATAATCAATACCTATACACACTAAACATAAACTAAAATAACTCAAAAAAGTATAAAGCAAAATTATCACATTGTGTCTAAAATAACTACTGCCATGTGTCTAAAACAACTGCTATACTTTGCCTAAATAAATGCTGTCAGACTTCTTTGCATCTCATCTAACATTGATGTAATTGTGGGGTTTGCCTTTTAAAATGCTCTAATTCTGAGGGTTTGCAATAAGATACTTGGACATTACCCTGTTCTTGGTCACAAACCAAAATTAAAGAACTCTTCTACCCTTAAATTGGATGAATTAGTGTGGTGGTCTATATCTTTCTGACAATAAGTACCCTCCAAAAATCAGCTCTCATAGTAATATTCCTTGAGAGAAACAACTTTGATGATATATAAGACAATGAATTTAAAATGACAATTATAAATACATTCAAGGCACTTAAAGAGGATACAAATAAATTCCAAAAGGAAGACCTTGAAAACACAGATTTGAATAAAATATGAAAAACAAGCAAAAAGGAGAAAAATGGGATTTAATAAAGATAAAGAATTTCTGGAAAAAAAAAACAAATAACAGGTGTCAAATAAAAAGTTCAACAGGAAACCTCCCCAACAGAATGAGTCAAGTAAATGAACGATGATCAGGATATGCAGACAAAATAGAGAAGTTGGGTAACTCAATCTAAAGAAATGTTAAATCTAAAACAACCCATGACCAGAGCATACAGAAAATCTGGAAATAACATAAAAATAAGTTATATAAATAATAGGTTTAGGTGCATAGGTAGCCCAAGTAAAGCCATAGAATATGTTTTCAACAAAAATCACAGAAGAAAACCCCCCAAACTGAAGGTAAAAGATGCTATCGAGGTACAAGGGGCACTCAGAGAACTCCATTATCCTTGTCTCCTTTCCCAAGATCTCCTTTCCTCTCCTCACAATCACTTCTCCACTTTCATAGTCTCCGCACACATAAATTGAAATCTAAATTCTGTATGTGAAGGAAAACAGTGCCTATATAACCAAGTCAGGTTTATTTGGCTTATTGTAATGACCTCCATTCCCCTATACATGTCATAACTTCATTCTTAGCAGCTTAATAAAATGCCACTGTGTCTATGCCCCACATTTTATTTATCTATTCAACCATTGATGAGCATATAGGCTAGACCCATTTCTCCAGCTACTGTGAACAAAGCACCAATAAACTGTGTGAGTGTGCGCACACACGCACGTGCAAGTGCTTCTGGACAACTTTACTTCAGTCATTTAATACTGAAACATCACAGAAATTCTTTAATTCATGAATGGATAAACAAACTCCCCAGCATTACTGTAGGAAGAGAACATATAGCAGATCACTCCCAGAAGCCTTAGGAGTGTTGAGCAAAGCCAACTTGAGTTTCACTGCTATATGTTACATTTAGGACAAAACTATGTGACTGTGTATCCATTTGTTTCTGGGACAAATCAGCAGTTGTATCTTTCCTTCACATGGGCAGAAATAGATGCTCTGGGAGCTGTAGATTACAACAGTAACAATGTTTGTCAAAATTAATATAATACTGCACACAGAAAAGCGAGAGTTACTGGATACAAAGGAAATATAAGAGAGAACAATAGAGCTAGGCTGACTGAATTTCCACTCTAGTTTGTATTTTCATTTGCCTTTTTTTACCCCTAAATAAGATGACATCACAATATGTGGTTCTCAAGGTGCTTCCTTGCTTTTAGTCCTTGTTTATTTTAGCTTCCCTACACTTGATTTTTGTTTTTATATTCTGTTGTCATTACTACCTCATTTCTAACCAGCCACAGCAATTCCTTCGAACACCTTCCAGTTCCTATGGAAATCTTTCATAGCCACCTTCCCTTCCTCCTCTTCTTTAGGAGCCACACTTTCTCCCTTCACGATTATATCATGTCCCACTGTCTAGTTGGCTTACGTTCCAAAAAGCAAAGCTTTTGGAATATTCTGTTTAGACATTTTCTTTTCTCTGATCAGAACTCTACAGTTAGTTGTCATTTCAGAAAATATCTGCTCCCAGTACTTCAAAATTAGTGGCAAGTCAAAACATGTAAGAAATAAAATAGGCATGACCAGATAGCTAGGCAGGTGAAGCTACTAGACATCGAGCCTGACAGCCTGAATTCAATCCCTGGATACTACTTAGTGGAAGGGAAGGAGAGAAACAAGTCACATGTACACACATACACGTGCACACACACACACATAAAACATACAAACTTTAAAAGTCATACACCAACTCTCCTATAAGCTCCTTCCATTCTCTTGCCTTAAGGGCTCCCTTCATTCCAAACTCGCAAAACTAATACAGAGAAAATCTGCTGTTCATCAATACTTTATGAATATCTTTATCAATACTATATTCTGGGTACTCTCTTGTTTCTTATCATCTATCTGACCCTGAAACCTACCTTGTAAGATCTACTTATCCCCCCTTTACAAACGAGGATGTTGTGATTAAGCAGTAACTAAGTGTATAAGATATCAAATGTCTAAACTGGAATTAGGTCAGGTGTAACGCAGAACCTATGCTTTTCATTTCCCAAGCCTGTAAAGTACGTCACATGTACTTGATTTGACCCTACAGCAGCTTTCTCAAATCATTTCTTATCCTTAAATATCTTCTTCCCAAGGCATCTTTGCCAAATTCTTCAAGGATTCTCTCTTCACACTATTTAATTATCCTTGGTTGATACTTTAAAAATTGTTTCTTGCCCCCAGTCATGTTGTCCCATAATAATTCTCTAAGGTGTGATCTATGCATGAAGTTCCTTCTCCTCATGACCCAACATTCTTAGTCTTTCACACACAGGAGAAAATATCCAAGATTTAATGAGCACCCAGTTCATTGCTTGCAGCCAGAAAGACTAGTCACTGCATGTGGAAGCTGACAGCCAACTCTTTGTGAGCAGAAATTACACCACCCACCCTTTTATACTTTATACAATTTCCCCTAAACAACCGTTCAACTGCACTCCACAAATTTTTAGGATGGAAGAGATAATGCACTTGTTTGCTTAATACACTGTCATAGCTACACAGATCCAAGAGTTGAGAAGGAGCGTCACAGGCTTTATGTTGAAAACTGCTAACAATGCATCAGGCCCCGTGTCCTTCATGGCCAAAAATGAGCACAGGAGGTAAAGGTATAGAGGCAGCACACCACGTGTAAGCAAAAAGCCAAGTAGAGAGAAGAGATGCTTGCCAAGCCAAAGGACCCAGTGTTTGCAATGAAGGGATGGGATTTCATTGGAGATCATACTTCCCTGCCAGCTGGATGATCTCATTGTCGCGATGAGCTCGGCTGGCTGATAACCACAGGGTCCCAGGAATTAGGCAGACTCACAAATCACCTGCATAGCATTCTGGCTACATGTTAGAAAGTTGAATTAATTGCCTGGAAATAAATGAAGGGGTAAGGCCAAGAATTGCCTCATTAGTATGCAGCAAAGCTGCTGTCTTTTGAAGGAAGGGAAAGAAGTTGGGCGGGAGGAAAGGGAAAGCAATGGGAAGTGGGGAGGGGAGGGGAATGGGAGAAAATAATGAGAAACTGTGGTACTACAAGCATCTCAGTGCTGCCCTGTGAATTGGACTGGTTACAGGATGTTCTGGGCTAGCAAAATTCAAGATGTCCACATAGAGTACACACACCCATGCTTTCTAACACAGCAGCCTCGCTCAGAAGCCCGACGACTGATCTGTATGCAACACAGACTGAACAGCTACACAGATTTTCCTTTTTGTTCCTTAGATGAAATGAAGCAGCATTCAGGTACTTTTATTCGGCAGGAAAGATGGCAAGGGAGAGAAAACAGTGCCCAACAGGTGCACCACTCACGCATGCTCATCAGTGGCTTGATCCCAGCATACTCTACGACTGAAGCTGGGTTTCTCAGGCAGGGTTGGCCTTTCTTTCACAGCCCCTTTAATTTGTGCTGTTAAAAACTGTTTATAGTCTTTAAAACCACAGTGATAAAGCCAGGTTAGGGTTGTTTTTGAACCCTGGTGTTCACTCTAAAACTTGCACCTGTTACATTGTTAAGGGGTCCTGCTTCTAGGCAGACCCTTGACAGAAGCCAAGCAAAGATCATGGCACAAAGGAATTGTGAGGACTGTGTGGTGGCCAGTGTGTCCTGAATATAATGTTTGTGCGTGCACATGTGTGTAAGTGCGCATGCGCGCGCATACACACACACACACACACACACACACACACACACACACCTAATTTATATACTGCAAATACAATCCCCAGTGGAGAAGGTGGTCCTTGGTGGGTGGAGTTTGCCTTTTGAAGATGGAAAGATCATTAGAATGGAGTTCATCAGAAACAATTAGTGCCTCACAAGGAACCAAGAAAAGAGCCCCTTGCTCTCTCTCCACCAATTCTTTCTCATTGGATGTCTCACTTCTAGAGCTGAGGAATCAATGCTTAAAGCATCCAGTTCTGTGGTAATTTGCTACAGTAACTCAAACCCACTACTGAATATCAGACACTGAGCTATGTGTGCAGCTTATATCAAAGTCCCTCAGAAAGCTAATCAATAGGAAGTATTCCCAAAATACTGTATATAAGGTACATTTTATCCATACATAGTTGTAAGATGCTTAAATAACCAGAAGCTGGAAACATCCCACTGTGGACCCCTACATCTGGAGAGTCAGAAATATAGGTAGCTTCTCAGGCCAAGAAGGTGAACAAAAAGTGTAGAAGTAAAAAAAAAAAAAAAAAGATGACTCAGTGTTTAAGAACACTTGGGGCACGAGCAGAGGAACTGGATTTGTTTCCCAGCACCTACATAACATGGTTCACGACTCACTGTGACTCTGGTCTCAGGGGATCCAACACCTTCTTCTCATCCCCGCGGGCACATTCGCACAGATGGCGCACATACTCAGGCTCACACACACACACATATAACACAAAATAAAACAAATCTTTTATTAATGAATGAATAAAAGGTACAAATGGCATAGCTTCTACAGTTCCCTGAGGGTCAATGGGGTCAGCTCCTTTCCAAGGGCTCAGGAATCTGGACTCTAGCTGCCCTAGGCAACAAGAACTGTGAAAGGACACCATTCTTACTCAGAGTCCACTCCCATTTTCTACTTTTTCTTACATCTCTGCCTCCGACACTCCTGTTAAAGAATGGTCTTTGTGACTTAGTTTATCAACGCCGAGCGTCAAACCCCTAAAGAAACACTCTCACAGGCACGCCAGAAATGTGCTTTACCACAGATGTCCCTAATACAGTCAAGGGGACCACCAGGACTCGCCACCCCATGGTCCCAGAGATAAATGGTGCAGTGGTGCTTAGCCTTCTCCCCCTGAAAACCTGGGGCTGCCTCTGCTGGTCTTTGAATGCCAGTCGCTCTCTAAAGCTTTTTTCTGGATCCCTGACACCCTTTAAACTTTAAAGCCTTCTGCTCTGTCTGTCTTTCTCTAATCCCTTTATATTCAGCCCAAACCCTAAGGCAAAATAGGTGCTGTGGTGGTTTGAATAACAGCAGCCCCCGTGGGCTCCTATATTTGAATGCTTAGTCACCAGGGAGAGGAACTGCTAGAAGGGAAAAGATTAGGAGGGGTGGCCTTGTTGGAGCAAGTGTGTCCCTGGGGGGTTGGGGGAAGGGCTCAGGTTGAGGTTTCTAAAGCTCAGGCCAGGCCTAGTGTTGCTCTCTCTGCCTGCTTGCCCTATTGTGGGATGTTTCGCTCCTTTGGCTTTTTGGGGAACCCGCAAGCCAGCTCCTAAATAAATCACACACGGAGGTTTGTTCTTAGTTATGAATGCCCAGCCTTAGCTTGGCTTTTTTCTTGCCAGCTTTTCTTAAATTATTCTGACTACCTTTGTCTCTGGGCTATTACCTTTCTCTATTTCTAGATACCTTTCCTTCCTCTTTACTCCTTCGCTGGCTGGGTGACTGGGTGGCTAGCTCCTGATGTGATTCTCTCTGCTAGTCTCTTGCTTGCTCTCTTCCTTGTTTCTCCTTGTATACTCTCTGCCTGCCAATCCCACCCATCCTTGCTCCTGCCTCGCTCTTGGCCATTCATCTCTTTATTAGGACCCTCGGGTGTTTTAGACAGGCGCAGTACCACACAGCTTCGAAGTTAAACAAATACAGCGTAAACAAAACCCACACACCTGAAAATAATATTCCCCAACGATGCCCCAACTGTTTTCTCTTATGAGTTGCCTTGGTCAAGGGGTATTTCACAGCAGGAGAACACTGACTAAGATAGGGACAATTTGGGTCCATCTACTTCTGGACCATTTTCTTTGCAGCACTTATTATGGTATGTGGTCTATGTTAGGAATTTTCCTAACGCAAGCTCTTGGCCAATGCAAAAATCTCAATCAAACCAAATCACAACAAGCAAAGTTAAAGACTATCCAGGGTTAATGGGATTCCTACATTCTTGCCCCCCCCACCGCCGCCAGGGGGAACCAGGAGGTCATGAAAGTGACCATCAGGAGGAAGAAAACAAGACCATGTGTTTCTCTTTTGGGAGTTCACTTAAATACACTGTGGGAGTGGTCCTGGGGATCAGGACCTGGCATGCTGGGATTTGGAGTCCAGAGCAAAGCAACTCCCAGGCCAGGGACTGGGGGTTCTGCTCCCAACTTAACATTCCAGACTCTTTGAGTTTGAGACCAGCTTGGTCTACAAAGTGAGTTCCAGAACAGCTAGAGAAAACACTGTCTTGAAAAAAAAAAAAAGTGTGTAGGGGAGGGCAACAGAGACTGTAAATGGAGGTGGAGCCATCAGTAGACACCCCTGAAGATGGGACACAGGAGCAAGGACAGATGAGCCTTCTCACTAAGAAAGGTGAAGAAGACTTTACTCTACCCCAGGTAAAGTCTCACCACTACAACAGTTTCATTGCCAGTCATTCTAGGAAAAGTCAAACTGACCACAGCAAAATGGACTGGTGTAGAAAGGAACTGTTTTTGTTAACACTAACACACCATGACTAAGAAAAAAAAGAACTAGTGTTGTCTCTCAGGGTGATCTGTAAAAATACAGCTGATTAAGGCATTGTTTGAGATACTGCTGAGGGTACAGAACAACAGGATGCTCACTACATGTACCAGAGCGGCCTATTGAATGGGTAGTTCCTGAACACACACAGCCTCTACATCCACACCCATATGAGGGCTTCTCCCTTTGAGTCTAAGAGAAACCTGTGACTGGCTTTAATGAAGAGATATGCCACCGATGTTATACAAGTTATAAGCCTGAATGTGAAGAGGACCTGATCACATAGACTCTGGTTTTCAGTTTTGAGAGCTTGGTCCATGGATGGTCCATGGGGAGAGGCAACATGGAGAGGAGGACCTGAGAGCACAGGAAAAGTGGGCTTCAGTTCAGCTGCTGTCCTAGCGGAACCTAACTCCATGATACCCTTGTGGAAGGCAACCACAGTGCCAGGTGGAAGGGCTAGCTAAAAAGTAACATCACTGGGTTCAGCAAAGATTGCGAAGTTGCCACAAGTAATAGGATGCTGTTTGACGTCACATTCTGGGGTGGCTGGTTGCGGAGTCACGTATAATCGGAGCATCATTATGCTTCTTCAAAGTCCTTCATGCCAGAGAGGAAAAGTGAAAAACTACTTCAGCATGCTGCATCATCTTCAACCTCTGTTCAGCCTCTCCGTAAATGCTGGTCTCCATTTTCAGAAGTGTAAAGAAATGAGGGAGACGACACCGATCAAGAGTAGGAGAGTCAGCGTGGCTCCTGAGACAAGCTTGACACCGTCAGTAGGGGATGTAGAGAGCAGAGCCTCTCTAGACCTCAGCTGCATCCGATACTGTCCCTGTGTGGCCATGTGACTAAGACACGCCGGAAGTCTTCAGTGCAATGACCACGGGGGATCGAAAGGTGTTGCTGCTATCTGTACAGCCTTCTAATGACCTCCTCTCACACACTCAGCTATTTCTCAAATCTTTAAGGGACTGGTGAACAATGAAATTGACAGCAGTGAGCCCCTACTTGACATCCAAACTGCATGCACAGGACAGATATTCTCAGCTCTTGCCACCTTAGAGTTCCCAGATAAGGACTGTCTTGAGTCATCTAATAACAAGGTCTCTCTGGCTCCTTCCCATTGTCCGAGGAGGTAGGCTGTCCAGGCGCTTTACAAATAAGCAAGTCACCCTATTCTCAAAAGACTCTTGATGGAAACACTTTAATGAAGCAGACCTAATTTTTCAATCTCACCTTTGCAACTTGGTATAAATGAGCTATTCTTCATGTTCTCGTAGCTTGACAGGAACAAGAAAGTGTACCAAATCATTAATTCTCTAATTTGCCCACATAACATTAAACCAGCTGGCTTTTAATATTTAATTAAATTAGTGTGCTCCCCAACTGAGTTCTAATATTCCAGTTCCAATTTTCAGCACAAAGCTAATATCAAACCAAAAAGCACTGAGTGATGTGGTGAGGGAAAATGTGACCTTGGTAGGATAATGTGAAGGTGTCTACAGATGAAAAGATTTCAGTCTCTCTCTCTCTTCCTTTCTTTTTTCTAAGCAATAGAAGATGTCCAAAGTTAACATTTTGATTAAAAACATTACATTCTCTTTTAAGAAATAACATCATGTGGTAAAATGCATGTGCATTTGGAGCTGCTTCTGTTTATTAATTAATTCATCTTTTCAACCAGGCTTTCTCCGGCTTCTTGCACACAGACATCATACCTGGTTCAGGGTGATGGATGAGTCATATTATCCTGTGTGTGAGTGAGTGAGTGTGTGAGTGTGTGTGAGTGTGAGTGTGTGTGTGTGTGTAGGGAGGTATCTTGGACACATTTACCCTTTGAGCTTCAGTCCACTGTCAGCAGATGAGAACCTTAGCAACCTCTCAGTCACGCAGATGAATTTCTATCCTGTCTTAGGCAGCGCCTAGGGGACTGTAGAGGGAGCAAGCCAAGAAGGAGAAATGGAGAGAGTTTGTGCAGGTTTCATTGTTGTCATGTGTATTTGTTCTTAGGGGGGGCAGCCTTGACAAGGTCATATCAGGACCATGTGTTTTCTCTTTGGCCACTTCTCACATGAAGTCTGGGTGCCTAAGTCTGACCTCAGAAAGTCCGAGATGGGCCTTTTGTTTGTAAATCCTGTGACGCAGTCACTGCGCTGCATCAGGTCATCATGGCCTGTCGGTGTGCATCTTGATTTGGATGAAATAGCATTATGCCAAACCTAGAATTTTTTTTTTTTTTTTTTTTTAGTTTTTCAAGGTGTCTGAAGCCCTGTGGCCGTTTTATGACATAGCAGCCAAGAGAATGTAGTTGAGGCAGTGCTGTTTCATGTTTTACATATCTAAAGCTATGTATTTATCTTTTAAACATACAAATCTCTTTTATAATCATCGACAAATACGTCTACCTTTAAATATCTATGCGTATTTCTTAATGATTCTGTTTCTCTGGGGGAACCCCGAGGAGCACACGTATTTTTAATTGTCTACAATTATATTTATGATACTTTATTTTCAAATTTAATATGACATCATAAGGATTGTTTCATCTTATTACACACTCTTAATGAGTGTTCTAATGGCCCATAATTAGGTGGGCTCATTAAGAAGAGCAAAGGGAGTCTTCCCCATTACTCTCTTTGTCTCAGTGACTTGGACCCCAGATTAGTTAGAGGACTGCTTAAGCTACTGGGGGAAGAAAGAAAAGAAAACATCCAGGGGAAGAGAGAAAGCAGGTACGATAGCAAAAGGTCAGTGGAGAAGAGACAGAAGAAGTGAGCCGAGAGAAGCCCAGATCCACAGTGGAGAGAGGCCAAGGTCTATAGCGGAGAGCACCTCCAAAGGCTTCCGATTTCTGTCTCCCCTGAACAGCCATGAGCAGCGGAGGGGACTCAGCTGCTTTCCCACCCTTGATTCCATGCTGTACCTGGGTGCTTACTCTGGCCTTATCTCCCCGTCGTCAATGGGAAGTAGAGAAAGTTCCAGGGAGTACTGTGTCAGGGGCAGACAGGCACATTTTGTGTGACTGAGACTTGAGTAATTACATCATTTAGAATTTGCCTCCTAGACAGATGTAGCGGCATAGTGCCCAGGACACCAGACGGTCACCAAGACACCGGAAAGGTTAAGAACGCGCCCAAGGCCACAGGGTCTCTCTTGTGCAGCTGGAACTAAACCCAGGCCTAAAACTACTGTTCATCCTGCACAAGTCTTATTTCCCGATTCACTTAAATGTTTTATAAATGCAAGCCTTTACTCTCTAGAGTTTTGAATTTCTAAAATTTATTCTTATTGAAATAAATAGTTATGTCTCCAACTAAAGGGTTTGTAGAAACCATTGACAGGTAGTATTAGAATGTGCCTGTCTCTCAACTTCTGAAACTAACCAAATAAGTCATATTTATGTCTTCCGTTTTTTTCCCCATGTAATTACATTACTTACACTATTGTTTCACAAATATTTCTAAAACTTTTTAGAATGAACTGTGGAAAATACTGGAGCTCCACCCACACTATTATTACGATAGTGGTGATATCACTTTACTATGTGGCAAAGGGAAATGAAGAATTCTACCTTCTTATGAGGACTGAATCCACAGAGACAGGACAAGATAGTCCTGCTGGGCGCAATGATCTGGAATTGGAGACTCCAGTTCGCTTCACGTACAGACTGAAAGTCTTTACCTGTCATTCAACTTTACAGTACACAGATACCAAAAGTAGAGATTTCTTCCTGTGTGGCTTACTTAAATTTCCCAAAAGAGGAGAGAAATCTCCCAATTGGGAAACAAAAAAGAGACAGAGAAGAAGGAATTCAGAATGTTCTTCTTTAGAGAGACCTACCGCATATGCAATCCCTTGCCCTATATACTTCAAAAGTATGACTAATTCGTGATTGGGCTATGACCTCTGTCACCCTGCACACTATATTTATTGGTTTTTGAAAGCTATGAAAGAGTAAGGAAATGATAATAAACAAATAATATTTACTTGCCATTTCTATTTGGGAGAATTCAACACAGTAGATCTTCAAAGAAATAATGGTGGCTCCTCTTCAACCATCTCTCCAGGACTGAAGTTGGCAGTGCTCAGAGCATAAAAGGTTAGACGATCAATGGGCACAGAGTGTGGAGGAGAGGAGGATCAATGGGCACAGGGTGTGGAGGAGGGGAGACTCAGTCTTCTGAATGCCACTCACTACCCTCTACCACCACTCATGGTGACTATAGAGCTACCTTCAGCATAGGCTGTAGAATCACAACAGGTTGCGAGTGTGGAAAACTAAGGTACCTGCTGAGCGCTTCAGGGACCTCTCACTGAGCATGGCAACAGTTAATTGAACAGAGTACACAGTCATTAAAGAACATGAGGATTTTTTTTTTCTGGAATTTCAGCATTAGCGCTGAAAGGCTTCTACTGATTATGTTTTATTACCTGGTTTGTTAAGCATCTATCGTAAAGTGCTGTTAAATTAGAATGAATTAGACTCTTTCCTCCAAAGTGTCACTGAAATGTACTTAGCAAGCTCATCAGTGACACAAATATGTAATTATTTATTTTATTAAATAGTTTTGTTGCCTTGACATATCACAAAGTGATTTTTCATTATTTTTTTCTCCTAAAAATTTTGAAATGATTATGAAGCGTAGAGTTCTTGAATGTGGTTATAGTCTCACAAAACTCCCAAGTTCTAAACAATTTCTTGCCCACTTGGATATGGCTTACAATTTTACCTTTGATCTCCAGATCAAAGAGGTCAGTGAGAATTTTGTTAAGCGTATAAAAAACTTCCTTCACCCAAAATAATGTAAACATAGGATGTTACATAAACTTTCAGAAGTTCCATGGACCCCTAGAAAGTTCCATTCCATGGAAGGCTAGTAAGGAGACTCAGAGTTAAGATTTCTTTTTTAAAATATCAAGAAGTATATACGACAATAAATTTTCTGATTCGCTACACATAACATTTTCAAGTTATACTTAACGGCAAAGAGGTTCAAGGTGATTCTCAGTCTTGATTTTGTTGGTTAGCAGCAACCAAATAATGTCCTATCCCCTTGTCATCTTCTGTCAATCCAAGACACATCGTCTTACCAGTTCTCAGAGAATACTTTTCCATGAGAATAAAAAGAAGTCGTTGAAGCAGTGTCGAAGAAAAAACAAGCCAAGCAGCACAGGTGTCCTGGCCAGCTTACTGAGCAGTTGTTCAGTGCTGGAGAGTACTAAGCATCTTTCTTGCTTTGTTCCATTCAACCTTCACAACGGGCACAGAGGATGCTGTTTTTATCCACACCACACCCATCAGGGAATTGAGAAAGACACAGGAACCTGGTAAATAACCAAGCTGACAGTCCTTCTTATTGTCCAGTTACCAGGATGACATTCCATTTTTTCTTCTCCACCTAGGCAGCTGAGCCCAAACTATCGGAACCACATGTCTCTTATCTATTTAAAGTTCCGTGAGAGAGAAGCAGTTTTAGTTTATTTCAGAGAAACAAATGGCCTATATCAACTTGCACCTGCCCTTGATTTTGTGCAAATTTATTACAATAAATTATGTAGCAAGGGGTGAGAATCCTCAATTCAGAGAATTTTAAATAGTCTTAAATCAAAGTTGTAACATACACCCATTAGTCCAGGAGAGAGGAGAAAGAAAAAAAAAACAGTAAATCTTTTGAGCAGCAAAATTATCAGAAGGGTGTGTGGAGTCCTCCCGTCCTAAAGACTTTCCCCCTTCGAGTGGGAACCACAAATCACTGGGTTATTGTGCGGGATAAGCAGCGAGTCCATCAATCTCACACTCATCATTTGCTTGAGACTGATTTGACTTTGTAATCATGTGCTCCTCGGCTCACACTATACCATCGGTGATGTGGGGGTCTCTGGAGAATGCCGTAGACTCACTCAGGAAGCATGCTGGTGGCTACGTCTTCACAGAGTCTTAGATGTGGTTGGCAATAGATTCGGAAGGGCAATTTGGGGAAGCATCTTCAACATAATAGTGGTACCCAAGAGAACGTTCACAATATAAACCAGCAATAAACTATAGACAGAAGTGAGTCAAAGCAGAAACTGAGAGGGAATTCTCATAACCACTTCAAGTGCACAGATTTTCTCCTAAAGATATACTATGTGGATACCAGCTGAGAATATAAATTCTGAGTTAAATATGAACATGGTGGTTATTCAGGCTAAAATTGGGGAATTCTAAATGTGAGAAACTTCAGTCCAGAGTTGCCCAATTACTTGACATCTCACTGAATGCTGCTGATGGTGAATCCTTTCCAGGTTCATGCAGAACTACTCATTCCTCTTCTACTTAACACCAAGGCTTGGCAAACCCTTTTTTCTAAAGCATTAGAGAACAAATATTTTTGGACTTTGTGGGACATTCTGTCTCTCTAGCAAATACCAAACTCTGCCATTATAGCTTGGTGAGAACACCAATGCATGGTGATAGATTCACCTGTGTTCCAGACAGCTGATTGGATTTGGGAAACAGATGCTAATATGCCAAGCTCTACTCTAGACTTTAAATCCATCTCTGCTATTTATTGATTTCAAATTTTGATTTAACCTCTCTCAACTTTAGTTTCTTCTCCCCAATGAAGAATGCCGTTGTTTTTCTTCCTCAACAGTATTACCAGTTGTACTCAGATAAAATTATTGAAAATGGTTTCCCATTGGGTATAATTTGAAGTCTATCACTTTTTAGATATATAAAATCATGTAAATAATAGAATAATTATATTCATGTGTATCAACATATGCATATTGTGATGGTTAATCATGATTAGCAGTTTGGCCAAATTGAAAGATTCCTAGGGAAGAGTAAAGCACACTTCTTGTGCCTGTGATGGCATTTACAGAGAGGACTATCAGGAGAGAGAAACTGAGGTGGGAAACATTGTGGCAAAGACCCATCATGAGCATAGGCAGCAACACGACCTAGGATAGAGACACAGATGGAGAAGGCCAGCCAAAGCCTGCAAGTCCCATGCCTGAGTAGCACCCTCACCTGTGGATGTAGTACTCTGAACTTTCAACACAGACACCTGTCAGCCTCCACACCTTTGAATCAACATCACTGGTCCCTTTGCTTGGAGGCATTCAACATCCAGGACTGAACAGCTACCAAGTTCTCTGTATCCCCTGTGTAGATGGCCATTGTTATTCTACCTAGCCTCCAATTACATAAACTAACCTAATAAATCTCTTTTGATAATTATGTGTGAGTTTTATTAGTTCTACTCTTGTAGATATTCCTGATTAATATACATTTATGATTTATTGAAAATCTTTAATGTACTAGACACTATAGTAAACATTCTATATACTATCAAAACTGATTTCTATAATTACCCTTAAAAGCAGATATTAATGTTATGTAGGAGTCCCCTCTGTGCATTGCTTGTATTGGTTAATGAATAAAGAAAATTGATTTGGCCTGATAGGGCAGAACATAGGTAGGTGGAGAAGACAGAACTGAATTCTGGGAGGAAAAAAGCAGGGTTGGAGAGAAATCATGAATCCTCCACCTGAGATGGACTCGGGTTAGAATTTTATCCAGTAAGCCACTGCCATGTGGCAATACACAGATTGCAAGAAATAGGTTAAATTAAGATGTAAGAATTAGCCAATAAGAAACTAGAGCTAATAGGCCAAGCAGTGATTTAATGAATACCGTTTCTGTGTGGTTATTTCGGGGCTAAGCTAGACCGGCAGCCAGGATGAACAAGCAGCTTCTCCTGGCAACATTTGGTGCTCCAACGTGGTCGACTATATCCACGTAAAACCTGAGATTAAAAGTCTCATGCTCTACCAACTGAGCTAACCAGGCAGCCAGGATGAACAAGCATTCCCCTCCTACAACATTAGTGGCTCAAGAACATTAGGAAGCTGGTGAAAGCTGCTAAAAGTGGCTGAAGTGTGATCAGTTAGTTGCTCATCAGAATCTTTATCTTTGATGACAAGACAAGATAACTTGGCAAGGAGACAAAAAAAGATTATCAGCCTAAAGACTCACAGAGGCTTAACATACGCCTGATGTCTGACTGTTAAACACAGAGATCAATGCATCCTTCAACCCACATCGGAGACATTTCTGTTAGCAGTAGAAAGTGAGCAACAGAGACCCACAACTAGTCAACAGACAAAGAATAAGATACTGCAGAATTACTAACCCTAAAGGGAACATATACAGCACTATCTCCTCCTCCCCAGACTTAGAGATAAGTGTGGAGATGGGGAGGAAAGAGTGTAAAAACCAGAGGCAGAGGAAGAATACAAGGAAACAGCTTCAAAACACAAAGGGCAGATACGCAGAAGAACTCAGAGTGGTTGTGACAACACGCATGAATATAAGTTCAGGTTGGACCAAATCCTAGCATGGATAGGAGTTGGGCACACAATCCCACCCCAAGTCATGGAGAAATTACTGACTGCTAGCTGCAGGAAAGGGAAAAACTAATTTTCTCTAAGAATTTAGTCCCTGGTAGTTTAACCACACTCCAGTGGAAGACCACACAGCCAAAACTATTTGGGGCAGCACAAACTGGTCCTGAAGAGTTTACAAAAAAAAAAAAAATAGAAAGGAAAAGAACACAAAGATGGGTGGATAGGAAGAGGGTGGCACTGGGAAGAACTGTGGGATGCTGAATACAATCAAGACATATTATATGAAACTCAAAAAGAAATCCTCAAAGAATGACAAATTTAAAGCCAAAAATCAAAGTATACCCTACCAACCCAAGTCCACAACAAACAACTCTCCTGGTTGGTGTTAGCCCATGTCTGAGGGTAGTCTTCAGTCCCTGACTTCCACCCTCATGCTACACTGAACATCTTCATTTCAGCTCACCTCTACTCCCCATGTATTCAAGTCCATCAACCTCTCTTCATTTCATTTTAAACTTTTCTATTAATGTGTATGTTCCTTCTTTTCTATATGCACTGTAGATGCAGGCACCCATGGAGCCAAGAGACCGTATCAGATCCCTGGAACTAGAGTGATGGTTGTGAGCCACTGTACATAGCTGCTAGGTACTGAGCCTGGGCTGTTTGCGAGAGCAGCAAGTGCTCTTAGCCCATGAACATTATACACAACCTCCACATTTCGCTTCTTGACCCACTTGGTCTTTCAAGGGTGAAAGTCTTAAGACTCTTCTCTACGACATCCTCGAAGTTCCTGTCTCCCACTTACATCATAAGTCAAAGTTCTAATGTCTGCCCATATAGGATGAATAACAAATGAGCACAATTGTCCCTTTGCTTATGATTCTCTCACAGATACATTCTGTGCTATAGCAAGCACATAGTTCTGTCTTATTTACCATAGTACCATAGATCTGTCCATCTTTGAAACTCATGGAAATGTGTTTTCTCTTTCCTCTTCCCTGTTTTGATAGAAACGTGAACACCCCCGGAAACAAGCAGTATACCTAGGTAATCAGTAGTCCTGGACATTTGATACTAAAACAACAGATTGTGTTTCACAATAGACAGGACTAGAATCTACACACTTCGTCTACAGAAGCTGAGCGACACCCTGCAGATCTAACTCAGCACTTCTATGTGCAGAGTCTGTTCCCCGTTTTGACATCTTTGATACAGCGCCAGAATAATAGAATAATCTCCTCAGTGAGTCTTTGTCCACTGTTGCGCCTCTGGCCCCTCCCTGAGCTATGTTCTCTCCCCATTGTTGTTCTTTAGTCCACCTTGCACTTACCAGAAAGCTTTCTTGGTAACTTTGTTTTTGCATGTTTTATTATTCTACACACAATACATAACTATAAAATTCCCTTGTCAGACCCATATGGCTAAAAGTTTATCATGAGCAGTGACTGATTTCTTCTCAACCAGAACACAGACATTGGGAGTTCTATCATAAATATATTCTGATTCCCTCACATAGAGACTCAAAAATTCTGTAGAGGAAGTATGTGAAGATGTCTTTCAAATAGCTGTATGAAAATGCACAGCTTCCATCCTGCAGACTTCAACTTATTTTCTCTAATTCCTGGAAAACCTCTACAGTGCCAAAATCAGGTTTTTCCCCAGGATAGCATTTTTGCTAAAAATGGTTAAAAGCAAAATGGTCTCACAGTCAATCTAGTTGGAAAATCCTGGTCTAAGTGGCACTTAGCATTCTCTCTGCTACCGTGCATCTCAGTGCTTTTCATTATTCAAAGTCCCCAAGACACTCCAGAGGAGAGATGGGACCATCTTCCCGAGCATCATTGCTGAGATCCTATGAAAAGAGAACACAGTCTGATTGTAACAGATTTGCTATACGGTCTAAACGTTTGGCACATGGGGTCTTGTAGAATCTGTACCCAGTCCTGTTCTCGCTACCAGGGAACTACTAAGCAAAGCTTCTACTCCGGAACTCAAGTTCCCAAACACATGCATATATATCCACTTCAGCAAACTTTCTGTCAATACAGAAATGGTTTAAATATTATTCAGTCTTCACACACAAGAGCTATTCTATCTGTCAGAGATGATAAAAAGAAAACTCATCAAATCCTGCCTTGTGCTCCTTGACAGCTCTTCTCTAAGCAGCCTCCACATCAGCTGCCTTTCTCTCACCCAACCACTGGTACATCTGGAAATCCCATGCTGACTTGGCTTTTTCCTACTCCCCAGCCTGTGCCTGCTCATGTGCTTCTGACTGGTATCCCCTTTTTACTTGAGTCTTTCTTTGCAGAAAAATGTTCGGTGGGTCTGGTGATAAATAAATAAAGTTAACTCAGTATCTACAAACCATGTAACTACAGGTTTGCAGGAGTGAGGGGTAGTGACTGACTGCTGGGTAATGTAAGGGTTTATATAGGACAGATTTCCCAGCCATCATGTGTACAAAAAATTCTGTCTCCTTAGTGGAGACAGGAGACTTGAACCTTCAAATCACAACGAAGGCAGAACAAGAACCTCCTGGAAGGAAAAGGACCCTTCTCAAGAAACAGGAAGGGTTCCCTGAAATGGAAATGCACGCACTGTTGAGATGGCAGAAACCATCAACTATTGCACAGAACAAAACCACACAACTCGACTCTTACATCCGCTCAAACAGCTCCAAGTCTGAGAGTGCTTCCTGGGGTGTCCAAAAGGCCACAGAATCAAGGAGTGTTTGCAAGAGCTTTTCTTTCTGCTCCAGGATTTGGGAGCTCTACAAACACTGATGACTGGGACTCTGGTTGAGGAACAGGAAGGTGCATGAAGAGGAAGGCATGGGAGGGAGCGATGGGGACCAGAGGGAGCGATGGGGACCAGAGAGAGGAGTTCAGGAAAGCTGTTACCCTAGAACAAGCTGGAACTTTGAAACCAAATGCGGCAAATGGAGCCCTGGCTATTGTTCTCACTGCAGCTCCATTCTGAAGACAGACAGCTAACCCCCGAATGCTGCTCTCAACCCCCAAAAAGAGTAAAGGCAACAGAGTCTAGAAATCTATTTTGCTTACAGTTAGATTCCCTGGCTTATTAATGTCTTAGGGAGGAGAAAAGGAATTTGGACATGAGAAATAGTTACTTATTTGAAAATAAATATGCATGAAAATGCTAAACCAAAGTCCAAAGCCAGTATTTATGCCCATTTACATGAATTTTAAAGCAATATGAATCAAGAAGCTATAACATCATCATCCCAACTTCCTATAATGGGACAAGGAAATAACGTAACATCTGCATTCAAATTTATTCCATGTGTGAATAGAAGCACATTCTATGGATGAATTTCTTTGTGAAATAATTGACTTTTTCTTATAAACACAACAAAAAAACAGTTTCATATCATTGAAATTAAGAGATCAATCTAGCGTACCACAGAGTAAAACATTCTAATCCATATATGTAAATGAGGTAAGTGCAACACATTCAACATCTGCTAACTTCAAAATATATAATATTCATTTCATAAAGTTTGAAATGGAGGCACGAGTGTGATGAGGGAGAATATAACCGCTGAGAGAACTCTGTGTGACATTTTTCATCTCCTATTTACACGCAGCTCTATGTGTAAATAAACAGCTAGTTTAATATCTGTGCCAAATGAAAAAAATATATTGCACCACTCAGAGCTTTGACACACATGGTTTATATGTATAGTTTAATTTAGAAAAAGAAAATGATGGAGAGCCTAGCTATTATCAAAGTCATACCTAGGGAAAGAGGAATTATCACCCTGGCCACCTTTCTGAGTGAGAGTCCATTTACAGAAGCCAACCATCACCCAAGCAAATGGCTGCAGCTCAGAAGACGCTCATTATCCCTAATTAACACAAAGAAAGACTCTCCTCTCCAAGTCTGAGGGTTCTTTCGTGACTTTTATCACAACTGATCTTTATTTAATTACTCCATTTTAAGGATTATTTATCTTGTTTTCCTTCTCTGATCGCCTCCTTTCAGTGCCTTAGAAACTGGAGCCACTATTAGCAACATCACTAATATCCCCTACAGATCATCTGAGCATCCGAGTAGAAGCATTGTATCAGGTGGTTTTTTTTTTTCATAAAATTGAAATGGTTTTAGATGGCTAATTTTCATCATCTTTAATGCAAGCCTCAAAGGTAGCCGTTCTTTTAAAAAATAAGTAATTGCTTACAACTGAAAATGCAGCCACAATATTTCAAAGAGAAGATAATGCTAAAATGGAGATGGCCACAATCATTAAAGCCTTTTGTTCCATCAAAAAGAGACTCTTTAGCTAAAGGCCACTAAACTTCACAAGGCATACAACAAATCATATTTCAATTTATTGAGCACAAATTTCCCCCCTGTGTTTAGTATTTGTCATTTGGATACATAAATAGAGAATTAGATTCAGAATAAATTAAGCATAGTGATAATTTGTGGCAGGCCTGATAAATCATGTCTTCATGCACTGTGATTACTTGAAATGAGAGGGCCATCCACACATAAGGCTGATAAATTGTTCCAAGTCCGGGAAGAGTTTGCTCTGTACACCAGCTCTTTGCTTTTCATGTGGGCAAAAACACATTAACTTGAAAGCCTTTACCTAATATTTCAAATGCAATTTAAAATACTGCTAGTGCTCAATAATGTTTAGTTATTAGGATTAAGCACAGCAAAATCATAAATATCATTTAAAAGACAGAACTAAAAGCTAAAGGTGCATGATGCAGCTCTATCACAGGAAGAAAACCAGCCTGGCTGGAGCAGCAAAAACAACATGGTAGCAACAATTGCAATGTGCGCAAGCTATAGAACTTGCACACAGTGCATGGCCATCTGTTGGAATAGGGAGCCACAGTCAATCTTGCCACAAGAGGTCCTTAAATCATTCCAAACAGGGGCTGTGTGACCCAAGGCTTTTCTTTAACTTTTATTTTGGTATCTCTTCTACATACATACACGTGTACCAGCTTTGGCTGCCATCCATTCAAGGCTTCATTTAACCTCGGGGTTTGAACTTAATTGTAAGCTAAAACAACCAAGCAAAAAACCCCTTATTTTTTATAAACAGCCTCAGTCAAACATTTCATTACAGTGGCAAAGGGCCTGACTAACGTACCCACTCACAATTTATGTCCATTATATTCAGCTGGTGTCCGAGACCATTGGTAGTCATGTTTGGTGGCATGAAGCCATACTAATAAGCTTCTACAGACTGAAAATATACATTGCTTTTACAGGCTGCATGGAAGGGACGTGTTTAATACCCTTTCAGGTTCTGGTACTAAAAGTAGGTCATGTGTCTGGTTTAAAGAG
Source organism: Myodes glareolus (assembly GCF_982192425.1). NCBI lineage: Eukaryota > Metazoa > Chordata > Mammalia > Rodentia > Cricetidae > Myodes > Myodes glareolus. The sequence goes on from NC_142044.1 coordinate 55,448,005, forward strand.
ACAGACATTGGTGCTTAGAAGTATAGTCTTGTGCAGTCTATTTTGGTTACCCTGTTAATTGAAATGTAAGAATAATTTTAGATCATGTAAAATAAAATTCATTTTAAAAAACTTATTGCTTTCTCTTAGCTACAAAGTAACACAACCAGGTCAATGTGAGAGAAACTAGACATTTAGTTAAGTGATAAAGAACCCAAAGCTCTACACAGTCAGCTTCCCAAATATCCAATACTGAAAATAATTTCCGTCACTTTCTCCAAGTTTCTTATGGCTGCTGTAACAAATAGCCACAAACCGGGTTTAATGCTTTAGGAAGAGGGTCACCTGGTATGATAGAGCATGCCTGTAATCTCAGTCCTTCATAGATTAAAATAGGAGGACTGAATGTCCAAGCCACCCTAGGCTACATGGTGAGAACTTTGGGACTAATTGGTGAAAGATGCTTCCTGAAGGAGATCTGCTCCCTTTACTAGCCTCCATGGTGTACCCAAGGTGAACTTTATCCACATGGAATATCTTGGCTAAAATCACATGAAAAATCAGCTATCAGCTAAAATAATTCTGCAGGTGGAGGACCACAGTGAAAAAAAAATATGGGTTTCCATTGTATCCAGCAAAAAATAAATAGTATGTATTTTTGCAGACACTCAACTGAAAGGGCCCATGATCTAAGCAATGAAGCTTCCAGCGGTTAGGGCAGAATGTGTTATGTTTGCCTAACTCTTTGTTCTTGAACACTTTGTCATGTGGAAGAGCATAGAAGGAAAACCAGACATGTATACATCAGAAAAGGTGATGAGCTCTCTGTGCAAGAAAACAGTAAGTCCGTGATACTGTATTCTTTCTTTCTTTTTTTTGTATTATTTCTTTCTTAAGACTCCAGAAAGTACAAGCAAATTCAAAACTAGAAGCAATTTTCCTACAAATAATGAAATATTCTAAGTCCCAGAAGCTCTTCTTGAATATCTTTATGGAACATATTAAAGGCTATTGTCTTCCTTGTTGGTCAAGTGTTCTCCAAATATAATCTTACGTTACACTTTATATGTGCAAATCATAGCACTGATGGTATTTGTGCCCAAATATAAAACTTAGACAGCTCTGATAGCATTTGAACAGCTAAAAATAGATCAGAGGGAATGTTAATCAGGAACCAAAACCAGAGCAAGAAGTGCAACAAAATGTTATCAATTTCTTAACATCAGTAGACAAACTGATTTCATTGGCTCCTGACAATCTAATCAGTCCTGAATTCAAAAAATAACAATAACAGTTGTATGTAGATCATATCCTAATAATCCTCTTGATTTCTCCCCAAATGGTATGGAATAAAAGCAACAAGACTCTTCCCAGGTTTGTGGAATGTCCACAGTGGGAGGTACACAAGCCAAAGAAATCCCCAACTATCAATGATAACCCATATTCTTTGGAATCCAGAGATTGTTTGTAATGCGTGATATTCATTTGTTGATTTCAAACTAAAAAAATTGCCCAGGAATTGGTCCGAGGAACCATTGTATCATTTTGGCACAGAACCAATGCTTGGATAAGGTGGCATTCTTTTAGATAACCCGAAGCAAGCTCTAGAATCTGGGCTTTCTAGGACTCCCACTCTCCCAACCAGATAAAACAGAGGCACAGTCTTCTCTTGGCTGACAAAGGCTTCATCTATACAAAGGACACCACGTTCACAGTCCTAGTCAAAATGAAACACTCAGCTGCATATGGACATGGAATATAAACAGAGTGTGGGGCGGAAGTAGATTCTGTGCTTTAGACTTGAGACCTGCCTACAGTCTCATCTGTCTGTCCATGCGACCCAAGTATACACTGTTACTACTCAGCTCTGAACCCAAATGAAACCCCATTAAACCACCCAAGCCGTTCTAAACTTTGTTTATCTCTAAGAATCCTGTTTCAAATGCCACTGCAGCCCTTTCGCAGGTTACGCCCACCTACAGTAAGCATTTTTAATAGCACAGACTAACAAAGAAAAATTCATTTAATAACACTGCACTTTCACCATTAGGCTATATTTTCAAGAATTTTTATTATTTGATTTTGGTGTTTTCCCATTAAATCTTGAACTCTCCTAATTAATTGTGAATATGAAAATATCACTGTGTTAATAATTCCATGTAAATAGCAAATACTTGGGAGTGGGTGACAGCTTTGACATTAAGTGAGCATTCAAAATCACTTATTTCCTGCGCCTTATACCACAACAGACATAATCTATAGTTCATTTCCCAGTCTATAATTGTGCAATATATTTTATTCATCAATTATTATGTACTAATGGGCTATGTAATATCCTTTTAGGATTTTATCATAGGTGTTTTATTAAAATAAATAGATTCAATTACAGGAAAAAAATCCTTTGTCTATTGCTATTTATTTAAATTGTAAGTAGTTAAAGAGTTTATACTTTGTGTTCTTTGATTTGGAACATATATATATATATATATATATATATATATATATATAATCTGATTCCTGCTGGTAGCTTCTTACGTATAACTTTTGCAATATAATAAGCCACATGTGAATTTCTGGTGTTATTTTTTACACATTCTATTATTAATATATTAATCAGCAGTTGCCAACTTTAGGGGTTTTAATTAGAGAAAAGTAGCTTCATTCATTCATTCCACATGCACTTATTACTTGTCTCCTCTGTGCCAGACACTATCAGTCATAAGTAGCTGCTTCTACTGTACTGGGAAGTAATGTGTTTGTATATATGTGTGTAAATATGTGTGTATATAAATATTAAATATGTATGTATACATACATATGCTTACACACATCTATATGTATTTGAGTAAATTTTGAAATTTTAATGTTGGTATGTTGGTAGCCCTTCTGAGATACCATTTCTGAAGCCACCCAAGAAAGATAAGAAAACGAGCCATATTGATACCATGTAAACTTAAAGGACATAACTGGGATGGGGATGAGAAAGATGTGTGTGTGTGTGTGTGTGTGTGTGTGTGTGTGTGTGTGTGTGCTATTCCAAGATTAACAAAAAGACAGATAGACCAGAAGTAGAACAATCAAAGGTGAGAGACCCAGATTGAGGCAGATATTAATGGTAGAAATTGCACAGGGTTGATATGCTTCTCTAACGGTGTGTGTGTGTGTGTGTGTGTGTGTGTGTGTGTGTGTGTGTTTGAGGGGGAAGCAAGGGTAAGAGAGTGTGGGAAGGGGGAGGAAGAGTGACAGTGAGAAGGAGGGAGGGAGGAAGTAAAGGAGAAAGAGAGGGAAGGAGGGAGGAATATTTGATGCATTTGAATTCTTCCTGAATATAGTGGAAGTCTATTATTATGTTTAGCAGATGGCCTTTGTGTGACAATTAATCAATATAGGATGTCATTGCTTGTGGCTCTACTATTCCAACCTTGACTTGACAGTCATTGACAAAGGAAAAACCAACTAGGAGATCCATTGACAGTATTGTTTACACTCCTATTCCTTGACCATTGACCAGTCAGAACCCAAGGGAAAAAAAACTATTACTTCCTTGTGTAGTGGTCTTATCTGTTCCTGAGGGCAATAGTAGACACAGGACAATATGAAAATATGCCTCTTGGTAAGGAGAGGAGATGATGAGGTGTATACTATGGTAGTACAGGTCAGATTTGAGCTCTGTTTTGAATGTAGGAGCAAGAAGATTTTCCAACTAACAAAATGTAGAGAATTAAATTAGAGAGAAAGTTGGAGAAACATTTTGCTACTGAATATAAAAGCTTTGGAAATAAGGAATTAAAGAGGAACAGCAAGAGTTTGGTTCTGAAACATGAAACTAAAATTTCCATGAGATAGATATACTGAAATATAGACAGCTCGGTATATGAGGAAGAGAAGAGAGGAAGGTGTGGAAATCATCAACAGCGGCGCAGCATCTGTGTAAAGAAGGGAAGAGCCTCAAGGATTGAGTAGGACAGGCAAGAAAGTGTAGGAAGATAAGGCCTATTGTTGGGCCCAGGCGTGAGACCCAGTGTAACTTCCTGAGCCTAACTTGAGCTGGGTGAGGTCCAGTGTAAAGAGTGATTCAGCACAGACCCATCTAGGCCCACCTCTGCCCAGCCACTACTGACATGGATGGATATTATTGGTCCTTATTCCTTACTCCACCTCACCCTATCCCAAGACTCCCACCCCCACCTCAGCCCTATATAAGTTCCTGCCTGAGGCAATAGAGAGAGATCCTGCTTCAACAGACTCCCAATTCAGTGTGTGTTTCTCCCTGGTGACCAGTGGGGAGGTCTGGGTCATCACTCACCATCCTACTCAGCCCCAGAGAGAAACTGATGAGATCGGCTTTGCCTCAGCTCTATCTGCTGGAGAACCCAGCAGCCTGTAAGGCCAAGAGATGAGCCTATCTGGATTCTGTCTGAGGGCCTAGCAACAGGCATTTTCAGAGGTCCTGATCATGCCTAGCCAATGAGGGATAACTACACAATGTCAAGGAATTGGAACACAGCCTGGACACAGGGAGTAGGGTATATAAGGCCCTCCCCATTGCTAAATAAATGAGTCTGCTATTTGCCTTTTACCTGACTCCCGGTGTGTATGCTGTTGATGCCTTGCTTTCTCACCCCCTCTTCTGAAGGAACCATTAAGACCCAGCAACAAGAAAGGACTTAGGAAGAGGCTACTGTGATTTAGAAAAGAACGTATCAGTGTGTAGTGATGTGGGATGTCCTTCTGTATATGTGTTGTGTTTATTGGTTGATGAATAAAGCTGTTTTGGTCAATGGCTTAACAGAGCAAAGCCAAGTGGGAAATCTGAACAGAAATGTAGAGAAAGAGTTGGCAGAGTCAAAGAGACACCATGTAGTTGCCGAAGGAGACAAATGCCAGATTCTTACCAGCAAGCCACAGCCTTGCGGTCAATACACAGATGAATAAAAATGAGTTAATTTAAAATGTAAGAGTTCGTTAATAAAAAGCCTGAACTAATAGGCCAAGCAGTGTTGTAATTAATATAGTTTCTGTTTGATTATTTATTTATTATTATTTATTATTATTATTATTTCCTGACTGTCTGAGCAGTCAGGAAACAAGGGAGCAGTCTCCATTTACAGTGTAGTATTTCAAAAACCCAGAGCAAGTGAGATTTTAAACTCACCATTAAGGAGAGAGTGGACAGCTTCGTGATCCTCAAGAGGTTGAGCTAGACAAAGACAAATTATTGGTCATTGGATTCAACAACATTGAGATTATTGCCAACATTGACAAAGACTGCTTCACTAAATGGTGGATATGGAAGCCCACTGGAGTTCTCTGAGAACAGAAAATTGAAGTCAGAGATGGAGTGAGTCCTGGAAAAAAGTTTAGCGTACCTATATACAAATAGAGTAATTTAATAAAACAGGAATAGGGAAGGATGCAAAGGATAGGGGAGAAAATGCCTGGCTGGTACCTTGACTAGGAGGGAAGAAATGGGAGTTGATGCACACAGCAAATCCTCTCTGGATTTCAGCCGCTGAAATGAAGAGACACCAAAGTACAACAAGTAGCTGGGAAGGTTTGGGAATAGTGATCTGTGGAGCAACCTGCTGGTGCCTTCTGCTTTTCCAGTGCAACAGTCACCAATATCTTTAGCTGAAATGAGAATGGAGGAGAGCAGCGAACTGTCATCTAGAGAACCAGAGACAGACGAGATAGGATGTAGATTTCTATGGGTGTGCTACTCTGAGAGACTCAACTTATTGGCAGTCATGAACTTAAGTCAAAGCTGATGGTATGGGATAGTTTATATAATTATTTATATAATTATTTCTTATCATTTTCACCACCATTCTCCTCCCTCATTCTCCTCCCTCTCACATTGGATTCCTTCTCAATAAGGCTCTTCCTACTGCCATGTGTTCCTTTAATGTGGAGACTACTGAGTTTAATTAATTTCTTGTCCAATCACGAGTGGAGAGTAACTTACTGTAGCAAGGAAAGCTTATGAGTGGCTAAACACTGAAGTAAGTGACCCGCATACCCTCAGCAGCCATTAACTTCTGGTAGTCCCTTCAGGAGGATTGGGACCCATAAACCACTCTCCCATTCATGATGAAACTTTGCTGTAGCTAATCTGGGTTAGACTTCGAGTGCTTCCCCCATCTTGCTCTCATCAACTAGATAGGGAAATGAGGCTAAGTGCTGAGATTTCTTGTTTCCATCCATGAACTTAACATTAATAGTCTTAAATATTAAACATTTTCAGAATATTGGTCTCTTTCCACCTGTGTTCCTGAAACTGGTGAACCATTATAGATAAGCTCCCAGAATCCACTCACTCACACATCTTTGACTCTATACTCCTTTGGTTCCTTTGGTGAAAGACAGTTATATGTAACTCCTTAACATCCATTCTCTCTGCCAGAACTCTTTATCTTTCTAGAACTCACCCAGAAAGGATGTGATTCCAATCCCCCTCTGTGAGCTCAGCATCCCACAGTCTAATTCCTCACCTCTCCCCTTCTCCACGGCTTGGGGCTAGAAGCCAGTCTGCAGGCCCTAGCCCATCCTCACTCGGAATCCAGAAGACAAACTTGAGCAGGGCCCTTCTATAGTGACTGATCCCTAACTGAAAACGATCTGAACACATCCAGGGCCCCTTCTCACCACTCGACGTTCCGTCTGCCTTTCTACTTCATCCACCCAAGGACCCAGTTCACAGTCTGGCCGGTGAGTCTGGCTCGGGGTGATAGATTACACCACAGAGTCTGCTCCGTCCCTTGAGTTGGACCAATTCTTTCACAGTCCAGATGGTTGACGCTGCTGCAAAAACCTGACTAATATGTGGAGCTTACCCCACAAATAATTTGCTCCTGGGGAAATTTGAAAAATTGGTATTAAAACAAATGGAAGGTCAGCTTACTTAGTTGAAAAAAAAAGAAAGCCTCCATGGAAACATTTGGACAGGCTTCAGTTAAGTAGAAAGCATTTTGCTCATTCCATTTGAAGAGTCTCTGTTGAATAAGCATGAAAAATGCTTTTCATTAGTCCTTCCGTACTATACCTGACAAGCAGGGGCAAAACAGGATTTTTTTTTTTCTGTAGTTAACAAATATTCAGTAGTGAAATGGAACAGCAGGGGAGAGGCGAAAGGAATGGTAAATTTTGCAAAATGAAAAGGCTCTGGCTCAAACAGCTCATTTATCCCCAAGAAGGAGCAAGAATATGCTAACAAGTGATAAAAATAAATATAAAATTTCTAACTGGAGATTATGATTAAAAACAATTTGTAATCACCTGAAAATGTGGAGAGGCACTTCGTTTTTGCTATTTGCCTCAATTTGATTTATTTTCTCACACCCCAATTTTTCAACAGGGAACCCCCCAACAGTCTTGTTATAAGTAGAATTGTTTGTTGCACACCCAGGCTTATGTGTGCTGTGATACAAATGGCTTATTTCACAAGCTCCTTTTATTTCTGTGTCTAAGACTTTACATTAACATGATTTTTCCCTAATTTTTAATACTCTGAGAATCATTGTACATGTGGAATATCTAGTTTTGAAATGTAAATGCCTTTGACATTTTACTTTAATTTCAATTTGGAAGGTAATTTAAGGGTTTAATTAACAATAAAGATGAATCAACCTATTAAAATGAATACATAAACAGGGAGTAGCAATTTACACAAATGGAAGAAAATTTTTCTAATGCATTCTCGTAGATTCTTGTTGGAGTGGGAGAGGCTATGCATCCGTGTACTTCCTCAAACAATTAAGACTAGGAATTACAAGGTCCAAAAGCTGTCTTGCTTAAATAGCATCTTAAGCTAGTTAACAGTTGTGAGTACCATTTATAATAAATAGAGGGGGAGAAAGCAGTGGCATTTTTTAAAGAAAGAGCCAGTAAAGCAAAAAAAGCAATTAATTAAAGTCTAAGAGGAGTACCTGTTTCAGGTCACTTAAGCAAAAATAAGTAACTCATTTAAAGGGAAACAGAATTTTTACAGGACACTAACAAAATGTGCCACACACTTGCCATGTTGTCTCATTTATTCTTAAACGTCTATATGAGAGTTCGATTATTATTTTTTGTGTGTGTGGGTGACAAGACCTAAGCTAACTTTCACATTATCACTCAGCGGGCAAGTGGCAGAGACAAGATTCATACTCAAGTCATTCTGACTCCAGACTTATTTTATATAAAGATAATCTCTTAAAAGCCTGTAAATTTTTAAATTCACACGTTCTTAAGGCGTAGAGAGTTTAAATTCATACATTCTTGAGGGATTTGAGAATTTGTTCAATGGTTAAGACAACAAGGCGAGTGCTCGGCACATTTTGGAAACCATAGTTAGTGCTATGTCATGATGACCTTTCAAATGAACCCCAAGTTTTCATGGCAGTGTTTTTTCTTAGGAAAGCGGGGACTATAAATGTATTTTTAAAGAAACTTGAAACATAAACATGGGGATTAGGTCATCAATAAGTTATAAAATTTTCATATGCTTCTGACATGTTATCCAGCGCTTTCAGATAATTTTATTCTTTTCACCATAATCCTTTAGTTGGGCAGACAAGCTCTAATAGGTTCATTGGACACAGAGCGTAGGAAACTCAACAAGGCTAAGACACCTGTCCCAGGCTACATGGATTTTAAATAGTATGTATTTAAATGTTATTGTATCCAGCAGAGGCTTTGAGACTGTGCCAAGATTGAACACAAATAGAATGCTTATTGTTTTTAGCCATCACAGGCAGATATTTGACTAAACAGGAAACCTTCATGTAGGAAGGACCAAAGCACATCCACATAGACCCTACTGGCATCTAGGTGCCCAGCAGAAGCAAATGACAGGACACCCCTGCTGGGGATACAACACACATGGCTGGATGCATGGCGCACATGATAGGACACCTCTGCTGGGGACCCGACACACATGGCTGAATGCATGGTGCAGAAAAATCAAGTAGAACCTGAGCTGCAAACTTTCTCCCTGCTAGCCGTTTATTTTTCTTTCTTTGTGTATGTTTTTAGTTATTTAATTTTGAATGTTGTAACATAATTACCTCATTTATTCCCCCCTTTCCTTACTCCAATCATCCTAAATACCCTTTCTTGATCTTTAGCATATTCATAGCCTCTTTTTTTATTATTTGCTGTTTTATACATATATACATATATAGACATAAATGTTTCTACCTGCTCAGGATAATGTTACTTGCATGTATGTTCTCAGGGTATCCGATACCAATTGGATAACCAATTAGTGTTCCTTGGGAAAGATTATTTCTTCATCTCTCTGTCGGGGGCCATGCGAGAAGACCAGCAAGCAGCTTTGGAACTCATGGAAAATGGCCCACGATTTAGCTGATACAACCGATGAGTCTCAAAGTGGCAGAGCCCCAAGGAGTATGCTTCCTCCGGACCTCATGCTGTTATTGAGCATGGTTCTGCTCCTTGCCCTCACTGTCACCACAGCTCTTAGAATCTATTATGAAAACTCTTAGGGCTTTCTAGCCCCTCACCGGATGGTGGTTCTGGAACTAACAATAATAGGAATAGACTTTTTCCGAGCATTGCTGCTGGAGCAGATTAATGATTGAACCTCTAACCTTAGAAAGAATTTAGAGATGTAGATTGCTAGTAAAGTTAGATTAAGAAATTTTTGTTAATGGCTTTAATGTAGAAAATCTTGGGAAACAATTTAAAGTTGAGGAAGGCACACTTTTGTAAGATGAGCTAGGAACTTCTTGAGTCAAGGAACAAGAAAATAGGCAGCCCAGTTATTATGAACTGATGTGCTTTTCTTGCTAAAGATGGGTGGTGACCAAAAACAATGAGTAATTTCTTATACCAATTTTTCTCTCAGGTTCTTTGTATGACTTAATAAAAAAATTGTTGCTTTCTGAGGACTTAAAATAAAAATGACTGATTAATTTTTATATATGAGAAAATTTAGATTAATGAGTCTTTTAAGATTTCTTATAACATTATCTTTTGAGATAAATAATAGATTGATTGAGCCTTTCTTTCTAACCACAAACAGCTGCCTGTCAACCCAAAAGGTTAAAATATACTTGACTAGCTTACAACTTTGTTAATCAGTTATAAAAGAATCATTTCTTTGGGGTGAGGATACTATGATAGGAAAATTAATACAAAGAAAAACTTTTAAATACTTGTGGCCCTCTATGAAAAACACGTAACTTGTGATCATAATGTTATTTATTCCCAAGTAAAGATTTCAGTTTGTTTTTGGAAAATATGTAGCTTGTAGTTGTCAGGTAATCTTTTCTTGTATAGAAATTTTTATCTTGGGAAGTATAATAGGGATAAGAGAAAAATAAGAAAGTTAGAAGGAAAACATCAGGGAAGAAGTAGGAGAAAAACAGTCGGAAAAAGAAGGAAAACGACAGGGTAGAAGAGCAGAACAGAGTAAGAACAGCAGAAATGAAAAATAAAATGAAGAACTAAGCTTTGTCCCTCAGGTAAATGTGTCTGTGCATCTGCCCAGCAGTTTCGTGGACTCCACGCCTCCTCTTCAGTGCCTCACCTGCATAGAGCTGGTTCTCTCAATAGCTCTCAGCATTTCTTAGTTGCCTGTCACTCATGGTAGGTTTTAGGCATGGTGGGCTTTTCAGTGTCAACTTTTGCATGTCTATTGCTGTTGCCCTTGTTCAGTTCATGTTTGGACATCCATGTTGGTAAGACTTCATGGGTGTAACTTCTGACATCACAAGGGGGCACAATCTTGGAGCAAAGTCTCTGGTACTCTAGTTCTTGAAATCTTTCTTTCCCCTGCTTCACAATGATCCCTGAGCCTTAGGAACAGGGGTTGTGTGGTAGATGTATTCAATGGGACTGGGCTCCGCAACCATACATGTTGATGATCGCAGTTTTCCATAATGGTTTCTAACTCTTGCAAAGAGAAATTTCCTTGATGGGAAAGAGACTACACTTATCTGTGAATATAAGGTCAGATATTTAAAATGTAGTTAGGGATTATGCTGATTTAGTGAAGAAGTGGTTGTAGGTTTGCCACCAAGATCCATGACTTTGCTATCCTAAGGCAGTTGGCAAGGTTTCCAACATCAAGAATGATTTCCCTCTTGTTGAGTAGTCCTCAACTCCAATTTTCTTGGTTGCTGCCACACTATGCATGCCATTTCTGTACTCTTAGAGTTAACATGCCATGCCAGCCATTGGTATGGTTCACCAGCATCATAGCTAGATGTGACTGTTAGCTGATTCATTCCTTGGAAAACTTGCATGGAGCCTTCTGATACCATGAAAGGTATTCTTCAGGGAGAAACTTTTCAGGTCAGTTCTGTCTCAGTGGCATCTGAAGTACATGGAGTCTTCAGTGATAGGGACTTATGTTCTACGTCTTGGGGACAACTAACAATAGTCTATAATGTTATGGGAGTCTTTTGGAAAACAATCTTGACCAGCAATTCAAAAGACGGCTTGTCATGCCTGGAGTTGAGGATTTTGTTAAATGTTTCTGGAGAGAACATTCTGAGTAAGATAAGAAAATGTTGTTAAAAATTATATATGTATACATATATACAGACTCACAAATATTATAGTTTTAGGTAGGTAATAGTATGATTGTTTACAACTTTTTAAAGAAATCTTTACTGTTATTTTACTTTCTTTCCTTTTTCTGTATTTATCTCCCTCCCTTTCCCTAGTTAGGGGCCCCATTTCCTGATCAGAGCTCTCGAACCCTGCTGCTCTCCTTTTTATTGTCCCACCACCACTCCAGCAGGGGCCCCTTTTTACTTTCTAACTTTCTATAGTTACTCAAAGAGATGTGCTCACATTTGAAGATTTGACTGTAGGAGCCTCTGATGGCAGAGGATTTGATCTTTGCTTTCTGAGTTCCCTCGTGCAATGCGATCTTTTCTAGCTCCGTTCATTTTCCTGCAAAGTTTATAACTTTTTCTTTACAGATGGACAGCATTCCATAGTGTATATCGGCCACATTTTCATAATGCATTTGTTGCTTGTAAGACGTTTGATCTGTTTTCATTTCCTGGCCATTGTAAATAGAATAGAAATCAACACGATGAGTAAGAAACTGTTATGGATGATGTTTAATCCTTTCAGTATATGGTATGGAGTGGTATACACAAGTCATATGATAGATTTATTTTCAGCTTTTTGTGAATTCCTGACTTTGATATCAATAATGTCAGTATCAGATTTCAACTCTACTGATAGGGATGAAGGATTCCCTTTTCCCGGCACCCCTTCCATCATTTCTTGTCAGTTGTTTTGTTGATCTTTGTGTTTCTGACCGCTATAAAATGAAATCTCCATGTAGTAAGGAGGCTGCTAATTAGTTCCCAGCCACTTAGACCTGAAATAATCACACAGAAACTGTATTATTTAAATCACTGCTTGGTTCATTAGCTCTAGCTTCTTATTGGCTAACTCTTACATCTTAATTTAACTCATCTCTATTAATCTGTGCATCGCCACAAAGTCGTGGCCTTCCAGCAAAGTTTCTGCATGTCTGTCTCTGTCAGCAGCTTCATGGCTTCTCCCTGACTCCGACTCCTTTCTCCTAGCATTTAGTTTAGTTTTCCTCACCTAGCTATGCTCTCCTATACCTTTGCTATAGGCCCAAAGCAGTTCCTTCATAACCAATGATATTCACAGCACACAGAGGGAAATCCCATATCACCTCCCCTTTTCTGTTTAAATGGAAAGGAAGGCTTTATCTTCGACATAGTAAAATTATATATAACAAAACAGGTATCAAGTGAGAATTATAGCCACAATATTTATATCTACTGTATTTTTTATCGTAACCAAGAAAAACTATATCTATTCTTCAACTCCATCAAACTCTAGATGGATATAATATTACCTAAGTAAACAGGAAGTACATTATAAGCAACTTCCAAAAGTCTAGAATTGACAGAGACATCTTGCTGCCTAGACAGTCATCCAAAGTTCTTCTGTATCTTTGGAGCATCCATCTTCAGCCTACAGGCCCATAGTATCTGGCAGACTTTTATAAGAAACAAGAAATTTCAAAGACAGTTCTGACTATATTGGCAGTTTGTCATTCACTTTCTTCTGTGTCCTGCAGAATGTCTGGCAGACTCTTTCATGAAGCAGGAATCCCAAAGGATGTCTCACTTTCTTTAGGTAAGTTCAGTTCTCTGTGGGTCCTGCATTAGTGCTGCTAAGAGCAGATGTGTCTCATATCATGAAAAGTCTTAAGTTAATAATTTAAATATTTTAAATGCCATATTCTGAAGGTCTCTGAAAAATCTGAAGAATACCTATCTAATTGAAATATATCTCTATATATCTAGAAAACCTAATTATAAGTTTGACTATTATTTGACTCTCTATTTACCTATATTTCTTAATTATACATTACTTTTAAAATGAGCTGCACAATCACAATACCTTAATCAAGAGCAGAAATATACATATAACAAAATTGACCTTAAATTTGTATCAATAAACAAGATTGATACCAATGCAAATCTCTATAACATATCTCCCTTTAGATGTAAAGAAACATTTATAAACAATAATGGGCATAGTTCATCTCCAAACTGCTTCCTGCTGTTTATTGGGTGAAGTAATTTTTTGAGGGGTATTCAAGACAACCTTTCAGTGGCTCTTGGTCCACCAAACCATACTAGATTAGAAGCAATCCACAGGTTATCATGCTCTGTAAAAACAAAAGAAGACTCTCTTTTCCAAAACAACATAATCATAGACTCAAACTCAAAGTCAAGATACCTTTATAATATACATACTGGTTTCGCTTAGCAGCCTATATAATGGAATGTCTCTCTGTACTTAGCTCCTTCACAGTCAAAAAATTCAAAGAAGACACAATAATGTGCATAATCCAGACTCTCTATGTATATTCCATCTTTACGTGGTTTATTTATTTTTACTCTATTACTTCCGTACTCCATTTCTTTAAAGACATTAAAGACTTTGTTTTTTGTAAACCATTTATTTCTTTTTACCACTCTCTATACTCTGTCTTATCTCTCTCAAGCCTACATACATTTATCAAATACTATGACCTATCTAGAGGTCTTTTATGTCTGAATCTGACCTATTGTGTATCTGTAATTTTTTACTGTTCAGGAGCACTTCTTAAAACACTAAGGGCTTCTTAAAAACTTAAGCTGAGGCATTGCTAGAGGAAATATGGTACTTTCTGCTTGCCCCACTCAGTCCAGCATAGTGGAGCTGTTTGCTGCATTTGAGAACCATGCCCACAGTCCCATTCTCAGGCACACAACCAGTCCATGCTGCCATTAAGCAAGCTGCAGCAGTCTGCTCACAAACCCCATTAAAATGCTCTGTAGCCAGAACTTCTGCCTGAAAGAGTTAGAGTTTGCACTGGCAGCACAGCCCAGAAAACCAACAATTCAAAACAGCATGGCTTTTTTTCTACAACTGCTGAATCAGGAAAACCTCTCTTAAAGGAGCTGTGGCATGCTGCCAGCTGAAAAAAAAATGTGGCTAAACTTTGTTCTGTATGTGTGTGTCTAGAGTTCCTTTCCAACCCCTCTCAGGATTTACATGGACATTGGTGCACCAATTTGTTGTTTGGAGGCCACTAGTTAGTTTCTGGCTGCTTAACCCCAAAATAATCACACAGAAATTGTATTATTTAAATCACTGTTTGGCCCATTAGCTCTAGCTTCTTATTGGCTAACTCTTAATTTAACCCATCTCCATGAATCTGTGCATCATCACGAGGTTGTGGCCTACCAGCAAAGTTTCAGCACATCTGTCTCCACTGGTAGCTCCATGGCTTCTCCTTGGTTCTGCCTCCTTTCTCCCAGCATTCAGTTTAGTTTTCCCAGCCTATCTCTGTTCCTCTACAGCTCTGCTATAGACTCAAAGCTGTTCCTTTATTAACCAATGATATTCACAGCACACAGAGTGGAATCCCACATCATCTTCAACTTGATTAGATTTGCATTTTACTACTTGCTAGGGATGATACAAGGTTTTTGATATATTTCTTAGCCAATTTTGCCTCTTTTGAGAACTATCTGCTCATGTCCCAGGCCCATTTTTCAAATGGTTCTTATTTTACTGATTGGTTTTATTTATTTATACATTCTCAATTTCAATCCTCTGTCAGATGCATAGCTGGCAAGTATTCTCTCCATTCAGTGAGTTTCCTCTTCACCTGGTTGATAACTTATTATGTGTTTAGAAGTTTTTAAGTTTGATGAAGTCCTTTGTATCCATTGTTGACCTTAATTCTTAGGTAAATGGAGTCCTATACAGAAAGTCCTTTCCTACATTCATATCTTGTAGGGTACTGTCTATATTTCTTCTAGCAGTTGTAGTGTTTGGGGTTTTATATTTAGGTTTCTGATCCATTTGGAATTATTTTTGTGCAAGATGAAAATACCTATCTGATTTTCACAAACTCTAAAGACCAGAAATGCTAGCTCAGACCACAAACAAAGGAAAATAGTCAATCATAATCAATAGATAAAGAAAGACATAACCTGATAAATCCAACTTTAGCAGTCTCTATTCCAGTTCTACAGAAAACACTAGAAGGAACTCTTCAGGGTGAAGTGGCTAGTCACACCTAAGAAAATGCAAGTATGCATACATATATACATGTATACACATATGTATATATGATATAAACAGAGGATGAAAAGGTTTATACCCTAAGAACAAAATAACAGGAATCAGTAAACATCTGTTAATGATAACTCTCAATGTTGATGGTATCAATTTCCCAATAAAAAGACAAAGACCAACAGAATGGATTAGGAAACAATACCCTTTATATTGTATCCAAAAACTATAACTGACAATCAGTGATACACATCAGCCAAAGATGAAAGGATGTAAATGGTATTCCTAGCAAATGGACCCAAAAAGCAAGCAACTAGAGCCATATTTGACAAAATAGACTTCAAACCAAATTGAAATAGAGAAGTTAGGGAAGTATACTACATTCTCATCAGAAAAAATTCAGCTGAGAAGATATTTATTTCCATTCTAAACATTTATGTACCAAAACACAAGGGTACTCAAGTTCATAAGTGAAACACTACTATGTTTAAAATCAATGACATATTGACCCTCACACAGTGATAATATACTACTTCAATATACCACTTTCATTAATAGACAGATCATCCATACAAAAAAAACTAAACAAATAAATTCTGGAGTTAAATGACATCATAAATCAAATGAACCTAGTAGACCTTTATAGGACATTTAACCAAAACACTGATGAATATACTTCCTTCTTAGCAACTCATGCAACTTTCTCCAAAACTGATAATGTACTTGGATTCAAAAATAGTTTCAATATAAATGAGACCCTACACCTAATCTGACCACCATGGATTAAAGCTGATATCAACAACATCAAAAACCACAAAATGGCTACATACTGATCAACTCACTACTGAATGAAAAATGAATAAAGACAGAAAATAGGAGGGGAATAAATGAAAATGAAAGAAAACACAGCATTACCAAATCTATAAGATAAAATGAAGGCAGTTTCAAGAAGCAAGTTCATGGTACTAAGTGTCTAATTTAAGAGAGAGAGATTTTGTACTAGCAAGTAACAGCACATCTGAAATCTCTAAAACAAAATGATAAAATTAAATCCCAGAAAAATAGATGTCAAGAAATAATAAAACTTGCGGCTAAATTCAACAAAATAGAAACAAAAACAAACAATGCAAAAAAATTAATGAAACAAGTTGTTTCTTTGCATAAATCCATAAGATTGATAAATCAGCAGCTAAATTAACTAAAAGATGGAGAAAGAAGATCCAAATTAATAAATTTAGAGGTAAAAAGGTGACATTACAAAGACACTGAGGAAATCTAGAGAATCATAAAGATACACTCTAAAAGTCTGTACTTCTGCAAACTGGTAAAGTAAGGGATAGATTTACACACACACACACACACACACACACACACACAGACACCTAGAGTTTATAAAGTTAAATCTAGATTGCATCTGGAATTTAAATGGAGCAATAAATACAAATGAAACGAAACAGTTATTGAAAATTTTCCAATCTTCAAAAGTCCCAAGCCAGATGATTCAGTGCAAAATTCTATCAGACCATCAAAAAACAATTAACAACAGTACTCCTCTAAGAACTCCACAGTGTAGAAACTGAAGAAACACTTACTAATTATTTTTATGAGGCCACAAGTACACTGATAACTCAACTACACAAAATCCCAACAAAGAAAGAAAATTACAAATACTCCTTATGAACATAGATGCAAAAATTCTTAATAAAACATTTCCAAATCAAATCTAAAAACACAGTCAAAAGATTATCCACCATAACTAAATAGGTTTCACTCCAGAGATGCAGGGATGGTTCAATATGCATAAATGGATAAACATGATCTACCACGTAAACAGAATAAGAGATAAAAATCACATTATCATCTCATTAGATGCAGAAAAGGCTTTTGACAAAAATTCAACATCCCTTTATAATAAAAGTCCTGGAGAGGTACAAGAGACATACATCAATACAATAAAAGCAATTTGCAGTAATCCCACAGCCAACATCAACTAAAATATGGAGAAACTGGAAGTATTTCCACTAAAATCAGAAATACAACAAGGTTGCCCATTCTCTCTATATCTTTTCAATACAGTACTTGAAGTCTTAGCAAGAGCTTCTTTGGCAATAGATGATAGTTAGCAAAGAAACCCACAACTGAAAAAAAGACTTCAGTGAACTCAGTCCTAAATGGGATGTCTCAGGCTCAGGGATCTATGTAGGAGAAACATACACATGCTCACACACACACACACACACACTTATACAGTAATTTCATTTAAACTCTTTTTACATATGTCTATATTCTAGAAGCCTTCTATAGCAGTAAACTTCTACACAACTTTTTCAAATATCTGTAGTTGTTTTACGATTTTGGTTATGGCACCACACCACCAGTAACTTGTCCTCTTATTTTTTATTGGCCTGGCATCTAGGGACATAGAACCAAACAGAGGCAGGAGGAAATGCAGGGCTCCTGTTTCAAAACTCAAGAATAAATAAGCATCAAGGTTGGTCAATAATTTCTACAGTGTGATGCTACATTTTTATAACTACTAGACACACTACTACATAGATATTAAATTCATATTTGAGTATCAGATGTTGTATATCCCCCAACCGGAACTTTGCATATCTTTCAAGCATCTGAGATAAAATCTAGAAAGGAAAACATACCTCAACATAGCAAAAGAATTACCTATATTCCAGAAACAAAACCTATCAGCATGGCCAGGTGAAATCTCTGGTCTCTTCTATTCAGACTGTATGCATAATATGTGATATATGATTTAGTATATGTGAACTATCTGTGCAAGTGAAGAAAAGAATCATTTAAAACTAGTTAGTTAGTATAAGGCCCTGTCTTCCCTGTTCCTCGAGGACAAGCACAGAATGCGAGAACTGTTTATGCTAACCAGCCTAGCTTCCTCTGCTCAATTCTGCCAGCCAGAGGGGATTAGTTCAGAACCTTGTTTCCGTCTTTGGTATGGTAATTTCACCTGCTAAGGAAGGTTCTCACAGGTGCCCTGAATCTCCTCCCATCTGTCTGTCAGGGTTCCCAGCTCAGTACCCCCTGCCTGGAAGCTCCTGCCACTCAGCGCCAGGCACTCAACACTGTGATCTCACTCTTAGCTGGGAGGGGGCTCTCCACTTCTGGGGCCAAAGTATTTAACCCTGGATTAAGTTTAAATAAACGGGCATTCTCCTCCTCTTGGGAATGACTCGAACTCTGAATGTGTGTGTGCGTCTTGTGTTTTAACCCCTAAGACCTTATCCAGCTCATGGAAGGTATGGAGTCGTGGTCCATACTTGGTGGGTGTGATGCAGACCCCGTGGCACAGCCCCAAGCCTGTGTTCTTTATTAAAGATAATGGAGGGTTTTAGTTATCCTGGGTTTTTGGTTTTTCCATATGAAGTTGATTATTGTTTTTTCAAGGTCTGTGAAGAATTGTGTTAGGATTTTGATGGGGATTGCATTGATCTATAGTTTGCTTTTGATAGAATTGCCATTTTTATTACGTTGATTCTACCTATACAAGAACATGGACAATCCTTCCATTTTTTGGTATCTTCTTCAATTTCTTTCTTGAAAGACTTAAAGTTCTTGTTGAATAGGTCTTTCACTTCTTTGGTTAGTGTTACCCAATGATATTTCATGTTATTTGTGGCTATTTTGAAAGGTGATGCTTCTCTAATTTCCTTCTCAGCTTCTTTATCATTTGTGTATAGGAGAACAATTGGTTTTTTTAGTTGATTTTGTATCCTGCCACATTACTGAAGGTATTTATCAACTGTAGAAGTTCTCTGGAAAATTTTTGGGGTCACTTATATATACTATCATATCATCTGAAAATAACAAAAGTGTGACTTCCTCCGTTCCAGTTTAAATCCCCTCGATCTCCTTTTGTTGTCTTATTGCTATAGCCAGAACTTCAAGAACTATGTTGACTAGATATGCAGAGAGTGGACAGCCTTATCTTGTTCCTGACTTTAGTGGAATTGCTTTGAGTTTCTCTCCATTTCATTTGATGTTGGCTGTCAGCTTGTTGTATGTTGCTTTTATTATGTTTATATGTTTCTTATATCCCTGATCTCTCCAAGACCTTTATCATTAAAGGGTGTTGGATATTATCAAATGCTTTTCAGCATTTAATGAGAAGATGTGGCACATTTATACTTTAGAGTACTACTCAGTGGTAAAAAAAAATGACATCTTGAAATTTGAATGCAAATAGATAGAACTAGAAAACACCATCCTGAATGAGGTAACCCAGACCCAAAAAGATGAATATGATATGTACTCACTCATAAGTGGGTACCACTTTAAGCAAAGGATATTGAGTCTATAGTTCATATCCTAGAGAAACTAAGTAACAAGGTGAACCCTAAGAAAAACACATATAGATCCACCTAGAAAGTTAAAACAGACAAGATTGCCTGAAAAAAATGGGAACATAGGGGTGGAGGGAGAAAGGAGGTTGGAAGGGGAAGAGGAGGAAAGAAGGGGAGAGGCGAGGGCAACTTGAGGGAATTAGTTAGTTGAGATGGAGGAAGAATATATATGAGAGAAAGGAAAGAAATATCTTGGTTGAGTGAGGCATTTTGGGGCTAGCAAGAAACCTGGCTCAAGAGAAATTCCCAGGAATCCACAAGGATGACCTCAGCTAAGACCCTAGGCAATAGAGGACAGAGTGCCTGAACTGGCTTTGCCCTGTAGTTGGATTGATAAATATCTTAAATATCACCATAAAACCTTCATCCAGCAACTGATGGAAGCAGAGGCAGAGAGTCACAATGGAGCACTATGCTGAGCTCTCAAGTCCAGTACAAGAGTGGGAGGAGTGAGAATATGAGCAAAGAGGTCAAGACTATGATGGTTACACCTGCTGAAACAGTGTACCTGAGCTAATGGGAGCTCACCAACTCCAGCTGGACTGGGAAGGAACAAGCATAGAACTAAACTAGTTATTCTAAATGTGGCTGACAGTCGCAAGGCTGGGGCAGACAGAGAGGCCACTGGCAGTGGCCCTACTGTTTGTACTGGCTTTTGGGGAACCTATTCTTTCTGGAGGGATACCTTGCTCAGCCTAGATATGGTAGAGATGGCCTTGGACCTTCTCCAAAGCAATGTACCTTACCCCTCTGAGGAGTAAAGGGGGTGGGGTGGGGGTAGGTGGAAGTAATGGGAGGAGGGGAGAAAGTGGGAACTTGGATTGGTATGTATAATGAAAAAAGATAGTTTGTTTTCTTTTTTAAAAAATAATAAAAAAAAAGAAAAAAGATTGGAGGGTAAATTACCATGTTCAAAGATTTAAAACATCCTTGCCTGCTGGGCAGTGATGGTACACATCTTTACTTCTAACACTTGTGAGTCAAAGGTCAACCTGCTCTACAATGGAAGTTCCAGAACAGTCAGGGCTTCACAGAGAAACCCTGTCTTGAAAAACAAAACAAAACAAAAACCAACAAAAAGTCATTCTTTTGAATAAAACCATGAAATTGCAAGTAGTCATGGAATCCTGCTGTGGAATAATCCTCTTGTGCACTGTAAAGATTTGTCACTCAAATTGGAATAGTAAACTTTGACTAGCCAGTAGCCAGACAGGAAGTATAGGCAGAGTGGCCAAACCAGGGATGATGGGAAGGAAAAAGGAAGAGATTGGAGTCACCAGACAGATACAGAACCAGTCAAACTCACAAAATGGGACAGACGTAAAAGCCATGTGGCAGGATGTAGATTAATAGAAATGGGTTAATTTAAAGTGTAAGGGTTAGCTAGTAACAACCCTGAGCTATTGACCAACCATTTATAATTCATTTTCATCCACTTGGGAAGTAGTGGGTGGGAAAGAAGCATCCAATTATAGAATCTAGAGATATGAATGTCAGAAATATATACCAGACTGTCACCTTAATTTTGCTTCAAAACTTCTTTTCCTGAAGCACCCTATGTATGTTTCAGTATTGGGTATTTTTAAGTCCACCTAGCATCTGAAAATGTCCACAATAGTCATTTTAGTCTTGACTAATGTGAATCATACCACTTTTCCCTTAGTACTGACTGCTGAGTGTTTTTAGATGTTGTATAATAATGCCGGCAGATTCAGCGATCATTCAGGCACTTAGCTGCCCTACCAACACTTGTCTCTGGTCACCTCTCCCTTCATCCAATTTCTGATATAAATTTACCCTATCTTCCCCACTCTTTTAACATCTACACATCTCCTTCACTTTCAGCAAACAATGTCCTACCTCCTATGTATTTAAGAAAAGAAACCCTGCTCACATATGAACTCTCTCAACTTCCTCCCATTTGTTATTAACTTATCTGCCCATCAACTTACTCTTCATCCCTCCCTTTTCCCATGGGGTTTTCTTCCCCTCTCTCCATTAGCAATCTCACTCACACAATAAAACAGCACATCAATCTCATTATATGTTCCCCTACGTTGTCATGTGATTGCAGGGTGTTCTCAACTAACGCTTTACATTGAATACCTTCATATTCTTTTAAGTTTCCTCTACTTGTACAGAAGTTGGGGAGATCTATACATTATTGAGTAATTGTCTAAAGTGAGCCTTTGCTTTCTTTGCTCAGCACTGAAATTCACAAGCCCTTCCTTGTATGAATTCTAATACTCTGCCAGACCCTTCGACTTAGTCCAGTGATACACTTGCTGTAGCTGTTTTACTTAGAAGCTTGCTTATGTTCTGAAATGAACTTGCATTTTTCTGCTTCTCCCAATGACAAGCCAAATGAAATATTCCTGCCAATAGATCTCTTAAATGATGACCTACAGTTGCTAAACCACTCTCCTGAGACTGCTGCCCTCTACTGAGGCAGGACCTACATCAAATAGGTAGCGCTCCCTGAAGGCCACACTAGCCAGCTGTCACCAAAGATTTCCAGGTGGATGTCTCAGCTAATTGACAGTTCTGGTGGAAAGCTGGAATTCAGATGCTGTGGCTCGAAGCAAAGGCAATCTACCTTCTCTCTGAGCAATGGACAGGTACAATGCCAAATGCAGCAGCTTACATGCTTTTATTCACTAACAGTATCTGTCAAAATCATTTTTTCTTTAGATCCTTTAATAGAAATCTTTGGCAGGCACACACTAATGATTTCCATATTAACTCGGTATTCAGCAGTTTCCTTCTATCTCCTACCTCTTTATACCGCTCAGGCGGTACTCTTGCTCTTCTGTTTATACGGCATCTCTCTCCAGGCCATTTTCCTAGGACAAGGCCATCTCTGTTCTGTCTGAGGTGCTTTGAGGTTCTGCCCAGTGTGCCATGCAAAGACGAGCAGGGGAAGAACCATTCACTCTGAACCACAATTTGGTGGCTTCTTGAAAGGTGGAACCATAACAACTCAGAACAGCTGAGCAGAAATACCATAAGATTTCAAAGCTAAGAATTTTTTTTTTTAACCAAACCTGCTTCATTTAGGAGAGACTCCCGAATTTCACAAATATTGTTAAGATGCTGCTAAATTTTAGCTTCTTTGTGTATTCCAAAATAAATCTTAGAACATATATATTTTAAAGCCCTTTGTTGATAGTGATAATCTGGCTGATAAGACTTTTAACATGGGGGGGAAAATGGGCTTCAAAAAACAAGCCATCATTTCTCACTTGAGACACTAATATAAGGACAGGAAGTGAGGTCCTGGCTTGGAAGTCTAAGCCATGTTACTGCTCCATTAAAATTCAAGTCACATCAGGGTCTGTTTCTGCTGCATGCTGCCCTGCTTGATCTGATAACTTATCAGTCAGATTTCAAGTAGCACTCCTTTTACATTTAAGAATGTGATAAGGTGTCCTGCAGAGCCAGCAGACTAATTTGGTTTTTTGTTTACTCTTTCCCAATTGCTTTTTGCCAAGGGACTAGGTAGCCCTGGGCAAGCCACTGGGCTCCTAGTCAAATGCTGGCTGCCCTTCCCTCACCCCAGTCCCACCATCCTCCAGGCTTCCTTTGCCAAAAGAAAGCCATTCTGACTCCATGGCCATCACAAGCTTACTTCTTTTCTCCCTTTCCCCCCACAAGAAACTCTCAGAGGGGTTTTACTCAACACCCCGAGATGCTGAAGTGGTACAGGAGCGATATGGTAATTGCGTGTGAGCTACAGTTCAGGCTTAATGAACATTATGTTTATGAAGAATGTAGCTCTGATTTCTAAAAGCACTTTGGTAAATTATACAAATTAAATATTCATTACTTTGTACTTCATCAGTTCACATTTGGAATACTTTTTCTTCATTATAGTAGCCTGGAGTAAAAGCTTTTAAAATACCTTTTATTCTGTTATTTTTCAGAAACTTTTTACTTACATTATTAGGGCCAAACTGTATTCCCTCTGCCCCATCACTCGTGGCCTACGATAATCATAATTCCTTTTTAAGGCAGAAAAAAAAGGCAACTAGATATTTATTTAACACAAAGAAAGTAACTATGTCTCTGTCTGCGATGCTTACTGCAATAGTCAGTATAAAAATACGCAAAGTTTTAATTCTGGTTTTCATTCAACATTTATTTACCACTCTTATTCCAACAAAAGAAATATAATTTCATTAGGAATAAGCCTCAGAACTGAAGCTGAGACTCTGCAGAGTTACAAAGAATGGATGCAGTCCAGGATTAGAATAACCTTAGCATGATTTAGCAGCCATCAGGCACCAGGTTAAAAATACTTTCGGCAAGCGCTATTTACTCCCTACTGACAAATGACAGCCCTTCTAGATGTGTGGACATAAAAACAGACAGGAGAACTGGGATGAGGCTCCTTGTTTTTCACTCTCAAATGCTCTAGTCAGCTATGCCCCATCCTCTTCCTGGGCAGATTCAGCAAGCTGACAATGAGGAAGCCCTGCTAGGATTCAGCCACACAACAGACCGCTGGCGTGGAAGTGGATCTGAGAACCAGGGAAACGCCCTCAAGTTTAAAACAACTGAATTTTCTTTTTCCTTTCCAGTGTGAAACTTAAACAAATGGCAATAGTGATGGAGCTTTACTAAGAGATGTTTGGGAGCGAAGTGAATTCTAAACTTGATTTTGAAACATTACAGATAAAATTATCTCAAATAAAATGTAACTTAGGCAACAGAAGAAACAAGGGAGTTCCAGTTGCTTCTTACTGCTTTTGAAGCTTTTTTAGAATTATATTTTAAAATTGTGTGTGTGTATGTGTGTGTATACATGCCCACATGTCACAACACAAAGGTGGAGGTCAGAGAACAACTTGAGGGCTCCCGCGAATTAAACTTAGGTTTTCAGGATTGAAGGCTGCTGTTTTTACCCACCGAGCCATCCTGCTAACCTTTTATTTTGTTTTACTTTTAGTCTTTGTAGCATTCCTTAATCTCCTTAAACACCAATGATCTGATCTAGAAATGACAATAATATCTTTCTCTGGCCTGCAGTGCTTATATAGTGAGATTATAAAATTGATATGTAAAACAAAAACAAAACAAAATCCCTTACACACTAGAGGGTTGGAGTGCTTATATAGTGAGATTATAAAATTGATATGTAAAACAAAAACAAAACAAAATCCCTTACACACGAGAGGGTTGGAGTGACAGCTCAACAGTTAGATGTTGTGTACAACCATTAGGACTGAAATTAAGAACACAGCAGGCTTGGGCTGAGGATTGTAGCCCAGTTAGCCTTTGCTTTACATCTAATATCCACTTGTGGGTGAGCATGTAGTGATATTTTGTTTCTGTTTTTACAAATAAAGCCTGCCTGAAGATCAGAGTGTAGCGTTAAGCATCTAGAGGCCAGACAGGGGTGGTACACACCTTTCATCTCAGGACTTGGTGTGTGTGTGTGGCGGGGGTGGGGATAGAAGGATCTGTGTTAGTTCAAGGCCACCCTGGGCTACTTGAAACTGATCCAATCAATCTAAAAGAGAAACAGAGGTCACACAAAGGTGATCCCAGTTCGCAAAGCAAGCACAAGGGAGGTGGAGACAGGAGTGATATGGCTGGGTGGAGAGAGGAATATAAGGTGGGAGGAGACAGGAACTCAATGTAGTCTGAGGAGCAGTGCATTCTGAGGATGCAGTCTGAGGACAGGATCACCCCTTTGGTCTGAGCATTGGTAGAGGTGAGAACTCTCTAATGGCTGGCCACCCTGCTTCTCTGATTCTTCAGCTTTCACCTCCTGATAGATGACTCTGAGTTTTTAATACTAAGACCAATTAGAATTCATGTTACATGAGTACATACTGTGTTTGTCTTTCTGAGTTTGGGTTACCTCACTGAGGATGATTTTTCCTAGTTCCATCCTTTTACCTGCAAATTTCATGATGTCATTGTTTCCCCCCTCCATCCCCCACTGGTAATACTCCATTGTATAGATATACCACATGTTCTTTATCCATTCTTCAATTGAGGAGCATATAGGTTGCTTCCAGGTTCTTGCTATTACAAATAATGCTGTGATGAACATAGTTGAGCGAGAGTCCTTGTGATATGGTTGAGCATACATTGGGTATATGCTCAAAAATGGTATAGCTGGAGTCTCGAGGTAAATTGATTCCCAATTTTCTGAGAAACCACTATACTGATTTCCAAAGCAGCTGTACAAGTTTACACTCCCACCAGAGCAGTGTTCCCCCTACTCTACATCCTCTCCAACATAGGCTGTCATTAGCATTTTTGATCTTGACCATTCTGACAGGCATAAGATCATATCTCAGAGTCCTTTTGATTTGCCTTTCCCTGATAACTAAGGATGTTGAAAACTTTTTAAAGTGTATCTTGGCTATTCGAGATTCTCCTGTTTAGAATTCTCTGTTTAAATCTATATTCCATTTTTAATGGGATTATTTAGCATTTTGATGTCTAGTTTCTTGAGTCCTTTATATATTTTTGACATCCGTTCTCTTTCAGATGTGGGGTTTTGAAGATCTTTTCCCATTCTGTAGGCTGCCATTTTATCTTATTGACAATGTCTGCTGCCTTACAGAAGGTTTTACGTTTCAGTAGGTCCCATTTATTAATTCTCAATCTCAGTGTCTGTGTTACTAATGTTATATTCAGGAAATTATCTCCTGTGCCAATGGATTCAAGGCTACTTCCCATTTTCTCTTCTATCAGCTTTAGTGTAACTGGGTTTATACTGAGGTCTTCAATCTGCTTTGACTTGAATTTTGTACAGGGTGATAGATATGGATCTATTTGCATTATTCTACATGCTGCCATGCAGTTATGCCAGCACAATTTTTTTAAGATGTTTTCTTTTTTTTTCACTGTATATTTTTTAGTTATTGGTCAAAAATCAGGTGTTTAGAGGTGTGTAGGTTTATGTTAGGGTCTTTGATTCGGTTCCATTGATCTACATGTCTGTTTTTTTATGCCAACACCAAGCTGTTTCTTATTACTATAGCTCTATAGTAGAGCTTGAAGTCAGGCATGCTGATGCCTCCAGAAGTTGTTTTATTGAACAGTGTAGATAGAAGCGTCTATTCTGCCCAGTCCCACAGCCATTTAGTTCAAAATAAACACACAGAGGGAGTGGGGGGGGTAGAAGGGAGGGGATAGGGTGATGGGAACATTGGGAATATGAGGGGTCAGAATGGTTGAGCTAGGGGTGGGATAGAGAGGGAGAGTAATAACACAGCTATCTTGATAGAGGGGGACGTTATGAAGTTAGGGAGAAACCTGGTGCCAGAGAAATTCCCAGGAACATTCACAGATGACCCCAGCTCAGACTCCTAGCTATAGTGGAGCGCATGCTTGAACTGGCCTTCCCTAGTAACCAGACTGGTGACTACCTAATTACCTGATGGAAGTAGATGCAGAGATCCACAGTCAAACACTGGACTGAGCTCCAGGAGTCCAAATGAAGAGAGGGTAGAAGGATTTTATGAGCAAGGAGGGATCAAGATCATGATAGGGAAACCCTCAGGGATAGCTGACCTGAGCTTGTGGGAACTCAGATCCTGGATGGACAGCTATGGAGCCAGGATGGGACTGACTGTAGCAGGAATAATAAAAATCTAGAGACAGATATTGGGGTTCAAGCTGAAGATCAGAAAAACAAAACAGCCAAGCCACTGGAGAAGTCTTACCTTTCTCAAGGTTGAGCAACTGCAGACAGAACCCTGAACCTCTGTCTCCTCCCATTTTATACTCCTCTTAGTGATGGGGTTAAAGGCGTGTGGCAGGGATTAAGGCGTGATCCACCACCTGGATCTGTTTCTGCATTGCTATTGTGTAGCCCAGGATGGCCTTGAACTCGCAGAGATCCATCTGCCTCTGTCTCTCAAATCCTGGGACTAAAGGTGTATGACACTACTGCCTGGCCTCAGTTGGCTTAGTTTTACCCTCTTTTGGCAAGATTTATTCATTAAAACACAAAAAAAATATCACTATAAATGACCTAAGCCCTTTGCATCTGGATGACATGTATGTAGCTTGATCTTTTGTGGTACCTGTAGCAGCAGAACCAGGACCTGTCTCTGAAGCATGGGTTGGTTCTTTGGAACATATTCCATAAGGTGGGATGCCTTGTTCAGTCTTGATGCAGGGGGAGGAGCTTGGTCCTGCCTCAACTTGATAAACCATTCTTTACTGCTTCCCATGGGAGGTCTTACCCCATCTGAATGTAGACAGAGGAGGAATGGATTGGAGGGTATAGAAGGGAGGTGAGGGAAAGGTATGGGAGGAAAGGAGGGAGGGGAAACACTGGTCGAGATATAAAATAATAAAAAGTGATGAATTAAAAAAAGAAAACAGTACTCACAGAAGAAACTGGGCATAGCCTCAGACACACCTGTAACTCTAGTGCTGTGGAGGGGGAGGGGTGGGATAAAAACTAAGGTTTGCTGGTTGCCAGCCAAGCCACATGCTCCAGGTTCAGGAAGAGACCCTGTCTCAAAGGGATAAGTCAGAAATAGACGGAGGAAGACATTAATGCCTTCCTCTATCTTGCAAACACGTATGCGCAAGCACACACATACTACCAGAAACATAAAAACTTTTCACATGTCAAATATTCTATAAAATCGTGGTGTGAAGAGCTCAGATCATGAGCTCTACATGTTCACACACTAAAATATCTTTAACAAAATATGAACTCCAACAAGCAACATTAAATAGACTCAGCAAGCCGTATTTATGTATTAATTCATATATGTGTATCATCATACCAATTAAAAAATAAGAAACATGCACTTGAGGGGAAGTGGGAGGACATGGGATAGCTGTAAGGAAGGAGAAGGAGAGGGGATGGTGTAAGCACATTTTAACTTAAAATAAAACAAATTACAAACTCTGGTTGAAACCGTAAGAACGCCAGAGACAACTGCAGCCAGGTTATCATTCCTCCTCAGTGCTAGCTAATCACATTCTGTGAGCCTGTTTTGGTAGGATGGATTTTACATCGTTCAGATGAGAGCTTACTTCCTTTCTGTTTGCTTTCATCGTCCATTTTAACCAACTTTCCCGCCATGATTGACTTCGAAAACAATGGAATTGTAAGAGGGGCTGAAAGATGTCTGGAGTGAGGGCAGCAGGCCACGTGGTATGAGAGTCAGAAGGAGGCTGGGGTGGGAAGGTACAAAGCGAGGCAGGGACGAGGGAGAAGAAAATCAACAAGACCAAGTGTGTTTAAAGATGACATAATGGACCTAATGGGAACGGGAAACCAAAGATCAACCCGTGTAAGCAGGAGAACGAGAGAAATGAACACACCCAGTCCTGCAGAAATGTCCAGAAAGGGGCTGGGGGAGGAGAGGACAGAAAACAGCGAAATGACATGGGGAACTTGGAGACTAAAACACAGACAGACACGGAAAACAGAACTGGCAAGGGGTTTGCTTGCATGACACATTAGGAAGGAGCTCTTAGATGCTACAGAGGAGGGAGGAGGAAACAAGCTAAGAAGGCAGGGCTCCTCTCAAAAGACTGCATAGACTGCCTGGAATCAGCCCCTTACGTGCTCCAAGGAAAGTGATGGAAAGGTAGTGACAGATACCAAAACAACAGCCTGTAAATAAAGCCTGGCATTTTCAGGATAGGGAAAGCTAAACCACAAAGTGTTCTTTTTCTTTACTCTCAGCACAGAATGTCCAAGATCACAGATAAATAGAGGGATCGTCCCCACTCCCCAACCAAGTAATGCATCAAATACCTGCTGGTGTCCTCTAGTTCCCTTTCCATTCTGACTCTGTTTACTTAGTTATAGCATCAGGGCGAGGGTTGGGACTCCCTAAACTGCCCCTTCCAAAGTTTGTTGGTTGTTTTTTGTCAGCTTGACACAAACACAAGCATATCTGGAAAGAGAGAATCTTAATTAGGAAAAATAAAACTTCATAACATTGACCTGTGGGCACATCTGTAGGGTCAATTCTTGGTTAACAATTGACTTGAGAGGGCCCAGCTCTGGACAGGTGGCTCTGGCTTGTGTGTGGAAGCAGACTGAGCAAGGCAGTCTCTCCCACGGCTTCTGCTTCAGCTCCTGCCTCCTGATTGCTGCCTTGAGTTCCTGTCCTGTCTTCCCCTTCAGTAAGGGATTGTATGCTGCAAACTGAAACAAACTCTTTCCCCTCGAAGTTGCCTTTGGTTGTGATGGTTATTACAATAGAAAAATAAGGAAGACAAAGTCCACTGTTGACCCCAGGCTGTGACCCATCAACTAGCTGTAAACCAAGGTTCTCAACATCCTCCTCCTAAGCTTGTTTAGCTTTTGCTGGAACAGCTCACAGGACTTGGGAAAATTACACACACACACACACACACACACACACACACACACACACACCTATTAGAAAAGCCACTCTAATGGAGGCAAAGGAACATCGACATCAGAAAGATGTATGAACAAGCCTTGAGGAGGCTCCTGGGGCCTCTTAGGGAGACATCCTCTTACTTTGCTTTCTGGAGCCTCTGCAAAGTCAGTCCTCTGGGGACTGTGGGACTGCTTCACTCTACGGGGATAACTGAATAAATCTACAGCTGGAGATCAACGCAACAGCCCAAGCTCTGTTCCCTTTCCCAGAGATTGGTGGGCGAAGCTGAAAATACCAGACCTTTAACATATCATTTTCTTTGGTGAACCACCCCCACTTTCAACTACTAGGGACCCCCCCCAATTAAACATCCCACTGGCCCACCCTCAGCTAATAGGGACCTCATCTGTCAGGAACCCCACTGGCCCACTCTGAGCTTTTAGTGACCCCCATCTACCAGATACTCCACTGACCCACCCTCAGCTAATAGGGACCCCCCATCTACTAGGTACCCCAGTGGCCGACTCTCAGCTACTAGGGACCCCATCTTCTAGGCACCCCACTGGCCCACTCTGAGATATTAAGGACCCTATCTACCAGATACTCCACTGGCCCACCTTCAGCTACT
The DNA here is from genome assembly GCF_982192425.1 of Myodes glareolus. NCBI lineage: Eukaryota > Metazoa > Chordata > Mammalia > Rodentia > Cricetidae > Myodes > Myodes glareolus. The sequence continues at coordinate 55,478,913 of NC_142044.1, forward strand.
AGGGACCCCCATCTACTAGATACCTTACTGGCTCACTCTAGGGACTGGTATGGGAAGTCCTTCTGTATATGTGTTGCTTTTATTGGTTAATGAATAAAGCTGCTTTTGCCTATGACACAGCAGAATAAAGTATGGTGGGAATTCCAAACAGATAGAGGAGGAAAGAAGGTGGAATCGAGGAGATGCCATGTAGCTGCCGAAGTAGACAGACACCCAGGAACCTTATCAGTAAACCACAAGCCTCATGATAAAATATAAAATAATAGAAATGGGTTAATTTAAGATATAAGAGTTAATCAGAAGCCCAAGCTAATAGGCCAAGTAGTGTTTTAATTAATATAGTTTCTGTATAATTATTTCAGGTCTGGACAGGCAGGAGCAAACAAGTACTCTCCTACTACAAGGTACCCCATCTACTGGGTACCCAATTAGCAAATAAAAAATAACTTTTTCCTCCCAAGATCCCAACGAATTTAGAAGTTATATAGTATGGAATGAGGACAAAGACTGGGTGTCTATTTTACAAAACCACACTCATGTTAAAGAGAAAAGTATCACAGTGCTTAGGAAGCAGAGGTAGGAGGAGGGCTGCCCTAAGTCCATGGCCAGGCTGGCTTACACTGTGAAACTCAGTCTCAGAAAGTTCTTTTTAAAAAGGAAGGCAAGGGAAAGAAGGAAGGAAATGAAGAAATGAAGGAAAGGGGAAGAAAGGGGAAGAAAGGGAAAGAACAAGAAAAAACGAGAAATTCACAATTGACAGTCAATTCATTTGAAGAAGAATGGTAAGAAAGTCAGATAATGGGAAAATTGGAAGTCGATATAATATGATAACTACGGGTTTTCATAAAAGATAAGAATGACAGGATCTGATAAATTTTAGGACTGATGCAGGCTTGGGAGATAATGAGGTCTTGTTCTCTACTGATCTACATTCAGTCATGACATTAATCCCTGAAAAGAAAAATCTCATTATTTAATGAGCTTCTTTTAAAAAAGAATCACAGAATCTTGATCTCTAGCTGTCTTGGTCAGTGTTCTATTCTTGTAAAGAGACATCATGACCATGGCAACTCTTATAAAAGAAAGTATTTAATTGGGGCTGGATTAACAGTTTAGAGATTTACTCCTTCGTTTTCATGTTGGGGAACATGGCGGCACAGAGGCAGACATGATGCTAGAGAAGTTGAGAGATGTACATCGGGCCTTTGAAACCATAAAGCCCCACCCCCACTCTCCACATCAACCCCCCACTCCATGGTGACAAACTTTATCTAAGAAGTCATGCCTTCTAATCTTTGCAAATAGTGCCATTCCCTAAACATTTAAATATATGAACCTATGGGGCCATTGTTATCCAAACCCCCACATTATCTGTTCAATTAGCCATCTACCTTTTGAGTTTCTTCACCAGCACCCCAACCAACAGGGTATCTGGCTTTGCCTAAACATCCCCAGGATGAGGTACTCGCTACTTCCTGAAGCAACATAGGTTACACTTAGCACACTTTGTTTGTGAGAAGTCTGTATGTTACATTGAAAGAGACTTCAAAAGTTTCTTTCCACTGGGCCATTTCTAACTCCTTTAGATTTTCAGGCTAATGCCTACCTGGTCCTCCTGGGTTCTGTACTCTCTCGTTTCTCATATTGAGCAAATGTTTACACAGACATGTCCCCATTTTATTTTTAGAGTTAGCAGAGCTCCTTCCGCTAAGCTTTGTGATTCTGCAACAAGCACACACTTCATATTATACTTTAGATAGGAATGGTCCCCAGAGTCTTATGTGTTAACAGCTTGTTTCCCCATGCAGCAGTGTCTGCTTTCTAGAAGTGTCTGGATCAGGAGGGCTTTGACCTCTTCTGTGGATTAATTCATTAAGAGGTTTTCTGCCCCCCACCCCGACTATAATAAGTTTCTCACTGATGCAATAAGCCAGATCAGGTCGAAATGAAGCAGTGTAACAATGGGGATATTTGAATAATGCAACTCACAGGCAGGTCCTCAGGTCTCAGAGATTGTAGCCAAACAAAAGCGAAAGGATTTTACAGGTTGTAGGTGAGGGGTAATAAGGTGTCTGCCACAAGCTGAGTCTGTGCCCATGTATGGTCAAAACCTGAGTGCTCAGGTGGGGACTTGGGCAGCTGGCAAATTCAGGGGAGAAAGTCACAGTAGCCAACAGAAATGCAGAGCTGGGATTTTTTTGGACACCTTTCCTTTGTTCAGAGGCTCTCTGAGTAGGAGAGAGAGAGAGAGAGAGAGAGAGAGAGAGAGAGAGAGAGAGAGAGAGAAGAATGGGGCTTCCCAGATCATACAATGGTGAGTTCCATGAAGTTCCAACTGAACACCCACTTGTGTATCCATAAGTAAATGACTTTACTGCAAGGTGGAAGATGAGCCAAATTGGGAAGAAATGGATCTCTGGAGTCTCTAGAGTGTTCTCTCTCTCTCTCTCTCTCTCTCTCTCTCTCTCTCTCTCTCTCACACACACACACACACACACACACATTTTTCACACATACATGTTTACAAAACAGTACACTTCCATGTGACCTTTTCAAACATCCTTAGTTTTGGTTAGCTCCTTTCCCCTCCATGTCTCTGCCTCAACCTCCCACATTCATCACTACTTAAAATTCTCAGTTACCAGTCAGAGTGAGAATCACGAATCACAGGAGCTGGAGCCTCTGTGGGCTCTAATGAAGACACAAAGGTTTCACTGATGACCAACATGTTTCTGAATGATCAGTATGGACAATCTGAGAGCTAAAATCTTTGGGGGACTAGTCACAGAGGGACCCCGCCTCGAGCTTTTTTTGAAATTGACTTCTATAAACTCTACCGTGTAATAACAATGAATATCAGACAAAGGTTTGGTTCTGCTGCTCCTGGCATGGAAAGGGGGAAATTAAACTGTAATTATCATCATCATAATCATGATAATTGTGTGCGGTGTGTGTGTGTGTGTGTGTGAGTGAGAGAGAGAGAGAGAGAGAGAGAGAGAGAGAGAGAGAGAGCTTGGTGTGGGGGTTTGCATAGATATGTATGTGCATAAAAGTCAGAGGGCTACCTCAGGTACCATCAGTGTTCAGGAATGGGATTTTCCACTGATCTGGAACTTACCATTTAGGCTGGGCTGACTAGCCAACAGGCCCTGGGCATCCTTCTTTGCCTATCTCAGCATGGGGATTATATGTAAACAGCACCACATGTAACATGAAGGGGCCTGCTTCTCATCGCCCTGCCTCTACTTCCTGTCTGGTTGACCCACCTATACTGCCTGCCTGGCCAATCAGCGTTATAATAAAATACATGATTGACAGAATACAGATAATTCTCCCGCACCACTTCCCCTTCATTTTTTAAAAAAGGGAAAATATCTATAGTCCATTTTTTGGGAATTTGGGCGTAGTATTCCAGGCTACTTCCTGCTGGTTGGAGGCACTGATGATTTTATGGGAACCTAAAGAAAATTTAAAGTTATAATCAATTTCTGACTTGAGTATCCTGTGAGTCTTGATCATCTCAGGCAGCAGTCTTAAGCCTGTTCTGGATGAAGAACTCTGTCATCTGGGCCATCTGTTCCTATCGGAGATTTCTCAGGTGGTCTTCCTTTATCGAACCTGATTTTTCTTAACTCAGAATGAATCCACAGCCTCTCATTTCCTGTGGAAACAAAAGCGCAACCAGACAGGAAGTAGAGGCAGGGCATTGAGAACAGAAATATTCTGGGAAGCAGGAAGCTGCTATCAAGAAAACTTGCTTTACTCTATTCTTTCCCAAACTTTCTCAGGCTTTCTGTGGATGCAGTTATCCACGTGGGCGCCATATGTAACATGAAGGGGCCAGCTTGTTGGGGTTTCTGTCCCACCCAGTACCCCACATCTGGCAAGCCCCAATCAAAATCACACACAGGACTCCATAAGGTTATAAACTGATTGGCCCATTAGCTCAGGTTTCTTATTAGCTATTATGACTTATATTAACCCATTATTCTGATCTATTTTAGCCATATGGCTTGGTACCTTTTTCACCTGTCTGGTTGACCCACCTATACTTCCTGCCTGGCCAATCAACGTTTTAATAAAATACATGATTGACAGAATACAGATAATTCTCCCGCAACCACACCTGGCTTTTTCTCTTGGGCTCTGGGGAACTTTACTGAATGAGCCATCTGGTCAATCTGAAAATCAGTTTTTAAGACATACCATAGAGCTCTGTTTTGCACAGGTGGTAGGGAAGAGACCCAACAGCAGACCCTCCGGCCATTGTGTCCCACATGAAGATGAGGGTGTTCTCTTGGGCTGAACTGGGAAGAAGATAAAGTTCAAATTCTGGTGCCTAGGCCCTGCATAAGACCAACACCTAATCACAGGGCCATAACACATATCACCACCCTCCTTCCATGTACCACCACCACATTGCTAGGGAGCTATCTTTTTAATGTGATATTTTGTGTCCTTTGTTCAACAACAGAGGAAAACCAAAGGGTAGGGGAATCCCCTTGAAGAAAATGAGTTTGAGAAACACACAAACATGGAAGGAATGTTGGGAGAGCCAGACAAAGAATTCTAAAGCAGTAACTGACAGGCTGAGGGTTCAAATGGAAATGCAGACAACATGAAAGAACAGATAGATAATATAGGCAGAATGGTGAGGATCCTGGGGCAAAACTCCAAATGGAAATGCTTGGAGTCTACAGCCTGTGATGGAAATAATGAATGCCTCATTATGAACTGCCTAATCAAGGGAGAAATCCCTGAACCCCAAGAGATGGCAACACGAACCTCTAAAACTGACAGGAAGAGAGGGAAAGCACACACATACCCACCTGCTGCTGGATGGCTCCAAGGGGGACCTACACATAACAACAGTACCAGGAAGAGGGAAGGAAGGAAGGAAAAGCATTGGAGAGCCTAACAGCTGACTGTCTCCCAGCCGTGCATCTCAGACACCCCGAAAATAAGCACCAAGCATCAAATCTAGGAGTTTTATATAAAATGAGAAAAAGTAGAAGGGCCAGTGTCGATGGAGACCAGGCATGTTTATTTCTCTCACGAACTGCAAATTTTGAATCTTCATGTGATCTTATCTTGGAACTGTTACATCTTCAAGGAAATTTCTTTGAAAGATCATTTCTTATGTTTGGTAAGGACTTAAGGAAAGGACAAAAATCCCAGTTTCTCAGGAAGATGGGGATAGTGAAAATGACATTAGCAATTAACAGTGTTTACTTCAGAACTGAAGTATGGGAACAGTCAAGGGGAGGGAGAGGAGAGGGCCATAGGAGGGAGGGTGAGGGGAGGGCAAGGAGAGGGTGCACTCCTGATTTTATCTTGCCGATATCATTTTGAATCTCAAGTTCTGACAGTCCCTGTTGAATTTTCAAAATTATGGTCATAATAAGCTAGGTTCCCAAATGGCTACGTTATCAGCTATGTAAAATCAGAGGCATAATTTCAGAACTGGAGGTAGGTGAGGCACTTTGTTTCGCTTACATTGACAGAACAATGCTAGTTGTGCAAAATACAGTCTTCTGCTTGCCTCATAATTGTGCAGATCAATAATACATGAGCACATGGGGATTCTTTTAATGATTTGAAATTTATTATAAAACTCTACATACTTTGAGATTCTGTTTTAAATGAAGACATCTTTTATATGTGAGAATCAGGTGTTTTAACACATCAAAAATTAGTCGTGAAATCTGATTGTTGAAATAGAATTCACTAAAACTGAAAAATTTTTAAAAAGCCTTCAACTATTACATTTCAAAAGTGCATGGTAAGTTTAACTAGAGTTACTCTGTGTCTTACAGGAATTGGAAAACCAAAACTCCAAGTCAGTATAGCTCAGTTACACCTCAAAAGTCATTCAGTGTTTCAATTTTATCTTCAGGTATGATTTTTGTCTACCTAGCATCTCCATTCTACCTAGCGATCAGAGTTTTATCTTTCTGAATACAGAGGGAAAACACTTTTCTCAACCAATTTATACTTCTCCTGAATCTGCTTGTCCTTCTTTGGCAGACACAATCTTGCATACAAATTTGGAGCAGATTTTAACAAAGGCTTTTTGGGTTTTTAACATGCTCACCTGAGTCCTCAGATTGCGCTTATGCCTGCCAAACCAGACAGAAGATGCCCTGTTTATCACCCAGTCTCTACCCACAAGTTTTCTGCAAACTCCATGTTTCTTCTGGGTGCCCATACCTTTCCAGGCTACTGTGTTCCTCTTTGGAGCATGGGGCTTTCAGATGGGACTAAAACCCTCTGAACTTCAGTGAAGTCTTAGTAGTCTGACTGTGGTCTTCTCATCTGAGCAGTGGCACCCTGAGGTTAAGTCCTGTAATGTCAAGGTGGCATTCTTAATGTGACTTCCTTAGAAGTCAGCAGAGTTGACATTTCCATCATGAAGTGTTCAGGAATGAGCTGGAAGCAGTCTGCATTCAGCCGAAAACTGACGGCCTGGATGCGCTATGGGATGCTTTCCAGTGGACACCTTGTACCTTATATATTCATGGGATTCTGGCGGCATGAGTCCAGAGGACATGATAATTTTATTCTGCCTCAGGAAACAGGCTTTCAGGGGTGTTGAACAGCATCTAACCTCCTCTCTCAGGAGTCCTTATTGCCCTCAGTGTTCATTCCGTGGCCTCCTACCCCCACTCTGTATCTCCCTGTGATAAGGGCAAGTTCCTTGAAATCAGGCACTTCACCCATGGAGATTATCAGGCAAAACTTTTGGCCATTAGTCCTGCCAGGTTATGGACTTTGAAACCAAATTCAAAAGGTATTGAGACTTAAACATTCTCTGTGTTTCTTCTGTCTCTAACATGAATTCAAAATTTTATCAAATGATTTAAAGACTTACTTGATAACTTGAAATATTCCAGAAATATAATTTATATACTTTCCATCTTTTAACTTTGAAACATTTTAATAAAATCCATTTGGTTACAAAATAAACTTGCCATTTAATAACCAGAAATTATGTAGACAATTTCCTCTGAGTTGTCAATAAATTTAATTTTAATATAACATTTTGTGTACTTGATTGGAGGAGCTGGAGTGTGGTTGAATTGTTTTAAAGTCTATTTTCTTATTTTTTTTAGCATAACCATTTCACTAGTTGTTAAAAATCCTTTTTCCTCATGCAAATGTAAATTTAAACATAAGAATTGCATTTATAGCAATGTTCTTAGACTCTACAGGTTATTACATAATTAAACTTTCACCCTCACTTAGTCATATATAATTTATGATAACTCTGCTTTACCTATATTGCTATTTCTTTAAAAGATTTGTTTCAGTTAATTTTACCCAAACTAACTTCCATGAAGAAAGTTTGAGTCTGCTTTTCCAGACTAACGGAATACATAGTAAAATTTTGTCCCGCAGTATAAAGATGTCTTTACTAGTCTGTTTCTAACATGCTAATCCTAGGCCATCCCTTAATAACTCCAATTCATACTTCCTGAAATGCTCTTCAACTGAGCAGCTCTCCTCACAGTTCTCAAAGGGCTATCCAGATAAACTGTTCTTAAAAAAAAAAACCAAAACCAAAAACAAAAAAAAACAGTGTATAAGCATGTTATCAAAATAATCAAATAATCTGTGGAAAATTCTTGAAAACTAGCATTGATGGGAGTAATGAATGATATATAACCATAGTTAATGCATTAATATCTAAGAAAGTAAAAAGTGGTTTACCCTAACACTCAACAAACAGTGTCTGAGTAAAGATATGCAAGTATATACACAGGAGACTTTTAAAATATGATTTTGAAACTTTATTTCAATAATAAAACTCTCCCATATATATTATATATTTATGGATTCATATATTGAGAAAGAAATAAAATCTCTATAACAGAAAGCAAATAAAATTAACTTGGCCTATATCAATATTAGTAGATCTCATAAAGATAAAGTAAGAATGAGAACACGGTGAAATCTCAGAATAATGCAGAGGCTGATGTCAATCAAATGCATTTAAAATTGCAGTGACCAAAGCATGAAGAAGTCATCTAGCCAACAGAATAGATCAGGAAACTCAGAAATAAGCCCTTTAACATACAGTCAGATTGTTTTCAGTGGATAAGTCAGACCAATCAGTGGGAAAATGACCATCTATGCAACCACAATCTACAGTGCTGGGCAAAGTAGATATTCATGGTCTACCCTCACCAAAAAATGACATAAAAACAATTCAAAATGGAGACAACAAATAATACTACCAAAACTCAGAAGAAAACACCAGGTAACTTCTTGCAACTGACACCAACAGTACAGATAATAAAAAAAAAAAAGGAAAATAGCACGTAAACTGGAAGTCATGAAACAGTATCATTAGACTCTGTTAACAGAATACACGTGTTGTATAAAGTGAGAAAATATTTGCAAATAATTTTGTCCGAGCAGAGACCTTCCAAGTTTGATTTCTGTGGCTATGATAAACGCCATGACCAAAAGTAAGGGGAGGAAAGGGTTTGCTTGGCACTTAGGATATAGCCCATCATGGAGGACAGTCAGGAAACTGGGGAGACCAGAACTGAAGCAGACAGAGATGGTGGAAGATGATGTGTACTGACTCACTCACAGCCACTTGTTCAGCTTGCTTCCTTTACAGCCCAGGACTCCCTTCCCAGGGCTAGCACTGCCCATGGTGGGCTATGCCTTCGCACATCAAGAAAACGTCCCTACAGAGATGCTCACAGGATAGTCTGATAGAGGCAAGTTCTTGATTAAAGTTTCTTCTTCCCAAGTGACTCCAGTTTGTGCCAAATTGACAAAACCCAAACAGCACAATTGGTCCCTTGTCAGCTTGACACACGAATACATCATTATTATACCATGACGTGCTCTTCCTTATTTATACCAAGATCTCATGTTAATACTACAGTACAGAACATGGTGTAACTTTAAAAGCCTCATACTCTTGGCCAAATTCAAACACTTTGAAACTTCAAAGTCTTTTTAAAAAATATCACAAATCTCTCAGTTTCTGTAAAATCAAAAACAAGTTAAATATTTCTTACTCCAAAAGTGAAGAACCAGTAAATGAGCAAAAAGGAAGTCCTACAATATAAATAAAATCCTGCGTCTCCTTGTCCAGCCTCTGGGACTCACTCATCCTCTTCTGGGCTCTACTGCATTTGCGTAGCTTCGCTTTCCTGAGTCTGCTCTCTGCAAGTCATACAACTTGCTTCATGAGCTCATGTTACCTCCACTCTACAGTCTATGCTACCTAGGTGCTCATGCCATAGTCCGGACATCTCTGACATGCTGGAATCTCCATGGCAACTGAGGCTGTACCCTCACGAGGTATTATCTTGGCCTCCTTGGGTACTAGGCCTCAGCTTCTCTCGATCACCCCTTTGATCCTGCCATTTCCACTGAAACTGAGGCTTCACCTTTACCAATGGCCTCCCCTGGACTTTCTTCAAAGATACTCTGGCTCTCCACAACCCCATCATGCCTTCAAAACCAGCACCATGTGAAAGAATGATATACATCATTTGCCAAGATCTGTTGTAAACTTGATATGCAGCCTTGGTGACCCCACTAGAGAACAGAATTTTGTGTGGTGACCCTGAAAAGAAAAAAATGCTTCCTGGAAGATTTCACCTTAGTAGTGCTGGTCTCTTCTTAACCACGACTGAGTTTTCAGCCCTAGCTAAGCAACGCAAATTGTCCCAGTCAAATAAAGGTGTTACCTTTTTAAGTGATACTTATTTATCTTATTCATTAAAGTTGATTCTTCAGCCCCAGATTACCAGAAACCACTGGCTATTAATGCAAAACACAACACAATCAACCAAGGTAGAGCCTTTGAGAGATTCTCAAATTTGCCTCTGAACAGGCATAAGTTAAGTCTCCTTAGTCTGTGCTTTTTCCACATTTTTATTTTCTAATCTTCCATAAAACAGCCCATGAAGCTCTGAAAGTATAGCAGTTTTCCCAGTCTAAAGCTCCAAGATCCACCTACAATTCTTCCAAAACACCAGAAAGCTCAGGCCCTTCACAACAATCTACCATTCTCTGGCACCAATTTTCATATTAGTTATGTTTCTATAGCTGTGACAAAACACTGTGACCAAAGGCAACACAAGAAAGAGTTTATTTTGGCTTCAAGCTCCAGAGGGAAGTAGTCCATCATGGTAGGGAACCACGGCAGCAGCAAGAAGCAAGCATTGTGTCAGGAGCTGGAAGCTGACAAGTTACACCTTCCATCTTATACACGAATCAGGGAAAGCAACCTGAAAGTGGGGTAAGGCTGTGAACTCTCAAAGACTGCTCACAGTGATGTACTTTTTAGCAATGCCACACACACCAGCTCCTTAGCAGGGCCACTAACTGGGGACTGGGTATTCAAATGCCTGAGCCCTCGGGGATCACCTCTCATTCACAAGACTCATTGAGCACTTGGTCTCCAGTTGCCAGCACTGGTTGATGCAGTGGTGAGGGACCAATACACTGATAAAATCATAGATATGAAAAGTGGAATGGTGGCTGCCAGGGAGGAGAGCCAGGGAGAAATGGAGAGATATCATTTAATCAGGGTATAGCTTCTATTTAACAAGGATGCAAGTTGACTAAATATATAATTCAATATACATGATATATTAACACCACCAGAACAAAAGGAAAAAAGCATAAATCACTTTAATAAACATCAGAAACCGATTTGATAGAATAAAAATCCTTCCCCAATAAGAACTCCTAACTTAATAGGTTTGGGGAAAAATGCACCTCAAGATAAAAGGCGGTGTGACATGCCCCTGTTGATAGCAAACAGAATGGGAAAGACAACTTTTCTTCTAAGACCTAGAACAAGGGTGGGTGGCTCTTTGGTCTGGACAAGGATTTGCTTTGCTCAAACCTCCAAAATGCTGGAAAGGCTCATGATTGTCATCTCAACACTTAAAAGAGAGAGAAGCAAGAGAAGAGTTCAAGACCATTCTGTGATACATGGTGAGTTTAAGTGCAGTCAGGGTTCCTTTTTTAAAATTAATTTATATTGAGCTCTACATTTTTCTATGTTCCTCTCCCTGCCTCTCCCCTCCCGTTCAACCCTCTCCCAAGGTCCCCATGTTCCCAGTTTACTCAGGAGATCTTGTCTTTTTCTACTACCCTTGTAGATTAGATCTATGCTTTGCTGTCTAGGTTCTCTGGGATTGTGATTTGTGGGCTGGTGTCCCGCGCTACCGTCTCGCCAGCAAGAACCACGCGGTACACATAGGATCCTTCTGCAGAAAAGCTTTATGTCTCTTGGGAGCTAGAGCATAAGCCACATGGCGGAGACCCAGAATGAGGGAAACCCAGCCCTTATAAAGGAAAACAGACCCTGCCCTGGACGTGTCTTTCCTGGATTGGTCAACTGCTCCCAGTCCCAGGTGAAACCTTGGGAGTAGTGGAAAATACCAACACATGTGAGCTTTCTAGCTCACCTGGCGGTGCAGCGCCATCTATGGTGGAGAGTGTGGTTGCGGCCCTCTACAGGCTGGTTTTCTTTAATTTGTGTTTAAAAACCACTTATGAATGAGTACATGTGATAATTGTCTTCCTGGGTCTGGGTTACCTCACTCAAAATGATGTTTTCTAGCTCCATCCATTTGCTTGCAAAATTCATGATGACAACGTATGCTGGAGAGGTTATGGTGTAAAGGGGAACATTCCTGCATTTCTGGTAGGAATGCAAGCTGGCACAGCCCCTTTGGATGTCAATGTGGCGATTTCTCAGGAAATTAGGAAACAACCTTCCTCAAGACCCAGTAATATCACTTTTGGGTATATATCCAAAGGATGCTCAACCGTGCCACAAGGACATGTGCTCAACTATGTTTATAGCAGCTTTGTTTGTCATAGCCAGAACCTGGAAACAACCTAAATGCCCCTCTACCAAAGGATGGATCAGGAAAATGTGGTACATTTACACAATGGAGCACCACACAGAAGAAAAAAAAAAAACAATATGCAGCCAGGGTTCTTAAGAATGACCTTGTCTCAACAAACGACAAACAACTTAAACCACAGTTAACAAATGCAAAAGGTAGACAGAGGGTTGCATCAAACTAAAATGTTTCTGCTTAGAACAGAAGCAATTAAACTAAATATATATCCATAGACATAAAGTCTGTGTGCTAAAGAGACCTCTTCCGTGCCATGTTGATGCACTCTTCACAGTAGACAAGGTCTGGAATGACACTTAGTGACAAGAGACAATGGAAGTGTTTCATATACACACCATTAAAATCTCTTGGTCATTTCTGGCACCGTGGATGAACCTAGAGGACAATATGTTGAAGTAAATAAGCTATGTGCAAAATGACAAATAATGCCCTTTCCCACCCTAGGCTTGTATTGCCTCGGTACTCTTAACCGCTTCTCTGCTCTGGACCCTTCCTCTGGTAACCATCCTCTTCTGTGCTTCTGTGAGAGCAGGTTCTTCAGAATCTGCACAGGGTTAAACAGGAGAGATATACCTGATTGCTCCACCACATGGTACAATCTCTACAGCTTGCAATAATGTATGTTGAATTAATTAAGAGAATAGTTTGGATGTCCTTATTGAAGAGAAATGCATGTGCCAAATACTGCCATTCGGTTATCAGCAATGCTTGCATGTATCAGAATCATACCATATTCCAAAATATGTACAAATTTATGTGTAGATATAAAAAAGATTTTTAAAATATTGATATATTGTAATCAGCCACAGCTCAACCCTATTCTTGGTAGCATAGACTTGGAACTTCCATTCAAGATGGTGAATTCCTGAGAAAGGGTCTGGGAGGGAAATGAAGTTAGTAGTTAAGAGCAAGGATTGTATCTGTAATACAATACTCCTCTTTTCAAGGGGAAGAAAGTTAAATTTCTGTCAATAACTATTTTCCATACATTTCCTATACTCTTATCATTCAGCGTTGGATACAACTCATAGTTTTAGAAGACACGCACCTCAATTATTAATAAGAACATTTTAAACCGGGCTTGGTAGCAGCACACACCTTCAGTACTAGGAATAAGAGAGCAAGGGCCTCTCAGGTACAAAGCCAGTTTGATCCACATGAGAAAACCCAAACTCGAAAAGCAAATAAGTGGTTTTTGTAGAATTCAATGGCAACACCCTCAGTAAATTCTAAACTTACTGTTATAATTAGACTCCAGCTATTTCAAGCGTGCTCGTGGTAGTTTCTCCCACAATCTCCAAACAGAATAGCTAGCCCCTAGCATTGCCTGCTCCACGTAATTAACACTGTGACTGTCAAGAAGTCATCCAATCAGCCTGAGACTTTGCAGTGGAGGCACAGCAAAAGATGGCGTTTGGTGTTCCAGCCACATTTAAGAGCAGAGATTTATAATCTACATTTCATTTCAATTCCAAATTGTGATGCTGGTCTTCCAGCTGCTGGTTCTATGTTCAGTTTTTACCTTTGTCGTAGCACCAGACAGGTCGTCTACCCCCCCAGGGCATAAACTCATGGGGCAGCACAGTAAACGTAGGCTATTTTAAGGTAAAACAAACAACAACAACACCTGCTAGAATGTCAATTTCAGTTATTAAAACAGCAAAACAAATATCAGTTTTGTGTATCCATACATTGCTATGGTAAGTCAAGCCACACAGTTATAGAGGAAGAGGCTGCCATTCCTTGGGTCGCTTGCCTACAGCAAATCAATAGTGGCACAGGGAACACGTTCTACTTTGCCTCGGAGGTGCAAGGGATTGATAGAGCATGCACATTGCCTTTGAGCAATCACAGATCAAATGGCATGTAATCATGACTCTCCCCCTCTCCACGCGATCCCTTTGAAGCCAGTGTGAGACGGACTTGTTTCTGTGCGACTTTCAAGTTCTATCTCCGCAGCCTTCCTTGAAAATCCGGTTGCCATGGTGATGTGTACCTCTGCAAATACGCTCCTTCGCAACAACTAAGTCACGCCCTACTGAGAAAAAGTGGTGTCTACGGCTTAATGGTTCAGCGAAAGCCGACAGATCTATGCTCTGATTTCCAACTGAGAGGTTCTTAATAAGCACTTTCAGCTTCTGGAATCGGAGAAGGTGGAATAAGAACGGTTCCAAATTTAGCAGGGTCGATCTGAAAGGCCATTTCCTTCCAGCTGAAAAGATATCCACGCCGAAGTATGCTGAATTGGCATGCCGTCCTCGGGCTTGTTTCCAGGGGCAAGGGATAGGGAGACTGTTTCAAAATGAGCCAAAAGAGCGACATGAGTAGCAGACGCCCCTTCTCCAGTGCTGTGTTCGCCCATGAGCCCTCTTGCCCACCGCCTACTCAAACAGGTGTCCATTCCCCTGGGCTCCCTTCTGATTGTTCCTGGAGCCTCCCACTAATCTCACTATCATGAGGCAGGGTAGTGGGAAAAGGGCCAGTTTCCAGCACAGCTGAGAAGGATCTGTGTCAGAACCTCTCTGAATGCATTCCCCTAGATCTAAAAATATTCCATTGGAGGAACATTAGATTTAGTAACAGTATGTGTCAAGGGCTAGTCAGGATCATGCTTGACTAGCCGCATTAATATTCTTCTATTTATGCGACAAATTACATCCCCAGTTCTATACAACAGGCTTGAAAAAGAACTCTTGAAATACAACTTATTATATTACTTTATAGCTTACTAAAATCCAAATACCTCCAAAGACAAAACCGCCTTCTTCCTTTTTTTAATACATCTAGAAATTATCATAATCCTCATTAGCATAATGAAAGGCTTGTGGAACTTAATTGTGTTTGGGATGAATATATGGAATACACAAATAAATCTAATGTAAAAGTCCTCTGATGTGGGAAACATCTTAAATTACACTGCACATGTTTGACATATTTCATCTTTAGCTGTTTTCAGGAGAGATTTCTCTAAAGCCTAAACCACCAGCCAACCATTCCCATGCAGATTCTAACACAAAACCAAAAGCAAGAAAGGTCTGTGCTAATAAAATAGGCCAATAAAAACTACGTTTATGATCACAGACTGCAAATTAAAAGGGTCACAGTCTAGAAATAAGAACATCTGATGACATAAGCATTAGCATCTCAAATTAATATCTGCTCTGAGGTGACCGTGCAGCTTGAGGAAAAGTGTGGGCTCTGGCAATTCTCCAGAAGAGAGGAGGCTGAGCCAGCAGATGTGTTATCATTACATCCTCCACCTTGGAGACCATGGTTTAATTGTGATCTCCATATAAAATTACAGACCTAAATGTATGGGTCAAATAATCACCTTTTAATACTACAGCTTGCTTTTTTCCCCTCTAACATTTAGCCGTTCATATTCTCTCTCTCTCTCTCTCTCTCTCTCTCTCTCTCTCTCTCTCTCTCTCGTGTGTATGTGGGGGGAGGCATCTCAGACAGTCATGTGTCTCTCTATTTATCTCTATTTATTTGTTTGTTTGAAATCCTTCCTCTGTTTCTATTGTTAAGTAAAGACAAACAAACAAAATACATTCTCCCAATCAAAAACAAAATAAAATAGAAAATAAACAGCTTATCTCAGTAGCCAATTTCCTAGATCATCTGTAGACAATCACACTTTCTTTGTCCTTAACTTAAAAAAAAAATCTTTCCAAATCATAAAGTTCCTTCCCTGAAACATTTGCCAAAACATATTACAACAGATTCCAAAAGGAACCGACTCAGGTGATCTTTCTCCTCTACCTGTCAACAAACCCAGTATTCTAGCTCTTTCTCTGCTCTCTCTGTTGATTCTGTGTGGACCCATTCCCTCCAGTTTCACAGTGTGGGCACTGTTCGGTGCTGAGCAGAGCATACTCCTCCTTTTCCACTCCAGGGCTGGCGTATGATGCCCAAGAGCTACCTTCTCAACCCTTCTCTTCCAAGATCTGCAGCAGCGGTTAGAAAGTCCAGTAAATAATAGATCTAAAGTATCAGTGCTCCTTCCCATAGTAATCTTCTCTTGCAGTCACTTCATATTGTGAATGTCTG
The DNA here is from genome assembly GCF_982192425.1 of Myodes glareolus. Lineage (NCBI taxonomy): Eukaryota > Metazoa > Chordata > Mammalia > Rodentia > Cricetidae > Myodes > Myodes glareolus. The sequence continues at coordinate 55,494,878 of NC_142044.1, forward strand.
TTTTAGGTACCGCAGCCCCAAATCTTTGACTTGTTTTGCATCGTCTTACTCCTGTCTTCACATAAACTTAGTTCTAGCCTTTGGGGTAGGCATACCTGATTTTGTATCACTGGTCTTTCTTAGTTCATCTGTCATCATTCAGATTTCTCCTACTTCCCATGCACGCCAAGGCTAGGGTTGTCCAACTGCCACTCAACCCCCTTACTTCAGCTAACCATACCTACACTTCCTTTAGTGACTTATCCACCAGGTAGGCAACATCCCACAAAAGGGTGGATTTTTAAGCCCATCACGTGTAAACAATGGGTGCAATGCATTTCTGTTTGATTGTTGATGATTTTGCGTCACTTGGTCTAAAACTGCAACTCATGTATTGCTGGTAGAAATATACAATGGTACAGCTACTGCTTGACAATTTCTTATACACAGGCATATGCCTACCATACATCCTGGCCATTCTACTCCCATTTCTATGAGAGAATTAATTTAGTCACTGTTTATCACCCTGCAGAAAATTAACCAATATTTAAACAAATCTTTTTCTACATCTAACAATGGTGTATACATCTAGGGTGTTTCGCAGTTTCCTCAGCCAAGTATTTGCAAGTGCTTGAAAGAAGCAGAAAGCAGAGACTAGTGTGCTTGGAGAGACAGGCACATCCTCTGGAACGACACTAAAGAAGCCTTCAGGACTAGAGTGCTAACTTCATTACTCCCCCAAAGACATTGAACTTGCCTTTTGTTTTATTGGCAGACATGATGAGTGTTAAGTTGGCTCACTGTCCTGTTGATCCAGCTGTTCCCTTTACAGTAGACAGAAGTAATAAACGCAGGAAAAGGGTGGCAGCTGGCAAGTGGCAAACAGGCCTGTTAGTCATGAAATCTGTACAGACTGTGTCGAGTTCCGTCCTCTGAGTGTCTCGGAACCTTGGCGAGTGTCACCTCTTAAGCCTGTTCTACACTGATGGCTCAGGAGTCATTGCATCCCCATCTCTTCTGCAGGTCTGAGAGTTTCCTGTGCACACACACACACACAGAGACATGTCCACATGAAGGTGCAGGCCTGGGACACACAACTTTCGTGGTGGCCCTGTGTGGCACATGGTGTGTGACTTTCCCTCTTACCATCTTTGTAGTTTCAGTAATTTTACTTAATTGTGCTTACGCAGCATAAAAACTATCTATTTAAAACATGCAGTACTTGAGAAGCCCCCAGATATTATCAAATCAATCTGTGGCCAAGTATTACTCCTTCCAAAAGACCAGGCAAACACTGACCTGTTTTCTCTTCTTACCAATTTCACATGAATCTGATATTACTATACACAGCTTTGTGCCTGTCCTTCACTCAGACTGTTTGGTTAAGTCTCATCCATATTTCTCTACTCATTTATGCTTTCCTTTGCATGATCACTATTTTATTGTGTGAGTGTTCCGTATTTTCATTTTACTTCAACAGTTGATAGAGCCTCGGGTTTTACTTTTTATCTATAATGAAAGAAGTTACTAAAAATGCTCAGAAGATTCTTTATATGATTTGAATATATTAACAGATTTAGAGGTACATTTTATTACCTGTAGTTTTTTTAATTTTGGCAGATTTTTTAAAAATGCTCTTTATCTCACTGTTGGGTGTATGAACATGATGATGTCCTATGAACATCAACTGCATCCTATTGGCTGAGAGCTTTCCCCAAATCTCAACATTCCTCACTGTTTTTTCTGTCGACCTATTTTTCAGTTGTTAGTTATTGGAATCTAAATCTAAAAATATAAATCTGCCTACTTCTCCTTGCTTGTCACTGAATACCATCTACTATGAAAAATCTACTAGGTACATAATAAATGGACTGAGGTCCATTCTCTTTTTAATGAGGTTTCTATACCAATTTCATCTAATATGATTGTTACAAATTTGATCTTAATATTTATTTTTCACTCATAACATCTTTTCATTCCCCTCCTCTTTTTCCCCTTTCATTTCAAGGTTTGGTTTATCTTATTCTAAGAATGTTTTGTGGCTTGAGAGTAGAGTAGCTCATCAGCTCACGTATTTGAATATATGGTCCGCAGCTGGTAGGTGTCTTAGGGTCTCTATTGCTGTGAAGAGACACCATGACCACAGCAACTCTTATAAAGGAAAACATTTAATTGCAATAGCAACTTACAGTTCCGAGGTTCAGTCCAGTATCAGCATGGCGGAGAACATGGTGGCATGCAGGCAGACATGGTCCTGGAGGTGTAACTGGGAGTCTTACATCTTGTAGACAACAGGAAGTCGAAGGAGACACACTGGGCAGAATCCTGAGACTAGGAAACCTCAAAGCCTGCCCCCACAGTGACACACGTCCTGTAGCAAGGCCATATCCACTCCAAAAAAAAGCCATACCTCCTAATAGTACCACTCCCTAGGAGACTATGGGGGCCAATTGCATTCAAACTCCCACAGTCTGTCTGGAAAACTGTGGCATCTTTGGGAAGTGGAGCCTTGGTGGTGGAAGTTTATAAGTGGAGTGGGCTTTGAGAGTCCATAGCTCATTCAACTTTTTCAGTTTGCTTTCTATTTGCTATGCATAGTAAAGATGTGATTTCTCAACTTTCTACTTCAGCTGCCTGCTGCCATGAATCCCCTGCCATTATGGACCCTCCCCCGGAACTATAATTCAAGACAAGTGACTTCTGTAAGTCACTTTGGGTCATGGTGTCTTAGCGCAGCAACATAAATACTGATAAAGAGAATTTCACCTAAATGAATGTGTGTACAGTGTGCATGCAGTGTCAATAGGGGGATTGTATCTTCTGGAAGTGGAGTTAAGACGGTTATGAGTGACTGTGTAGGTGATGGGGACGGCAACCGGTCCTCTGCAATAGCATGAAGTGCTCTTAACCACCGAGCCATCTTTCCAAAGAGTTCTTTTTCTTTAGACTGAGATATCAGGGTGGAGGAGGCATCATTTATCTCCCCTACTCTGTCAGCTACAAGTCTTGCCCACATATCTCTCTCATCTCTTTCTGATTCTCAATATACCTGTATGTGTGATTTCTTGATGTTCTCACACAGATCACCTACTTTGCTCTTGTTAAATCAGCCCCCTTTTCTACTTCACTCATGTTTTTTATTATTTATTCAAGCTCATGAATCTTTTCTTTTTGAACCTATTGTTTATCTAACCTGGCATGTATTTCAGCCCATGGATGTACATACTTCTAAAATTTTTACTTACTTTTATATCCTCCATGTCTCTACTTAATATGTTTAATTTTTATACTCCATTTTTCTTCTAGTCTTAAATGAATGGGATAACATTAGAGCTCACATTTGTGGGTCTGTCTGAATATTTGCCATGACTTTCATTTCTAGACCAGTTTTAATTGGCTATCTTCTCCTCATCATGGGTCACATACTTCTTTTTCTTTAATGATATATATTTCTGCTTAATCAAATACTAACAATTAAGAATTCTATATTTTAGGATGTCCTATAATTTCTGGGATTATCTCTTTTCTCCTTTTCTGTCTTAGTGTCCTTAGAATATTTGTTGACTCAAAGAAACAACTGCAGTCCTGTAGTGTTGCTCATTAGAAAATTAAAAACTGATAGAATAAAACTCAGATATGTACTGCCAATCTATCGTACCAGGGCAAAGAATAACTTCCTGACACCGTAGAGAAGGAATCACCCTTGCAACTTTTAGGATAGGAGAGTCAGTGGTAATGACTTAATATGCTTAAAACACTTAATGCAAAGTACTTCTGGCTGAACTCTATTGTCTTTTGAATAGTCAGTAATAATAAGTGTTGGTTTTGAATGAAGAAAAGAAGAGAGAGAGAGAGAGAGAGAGAGAGAGAGAGAGAGAGAGAGAGAGAATAATAGAAGCGATACAAATGCCAGGACATACAAGTAAAGACATTGTCATTAATGAGAACAAATCTGCTACCTCTTCCAAACTTCATCAGCTATGATGCTCACTTGCCTTTTGAAAGTAACGTTGAAATTTTCTTCCGATATAACAGATGGTTACGTCCTATATTTAATCTATATAATACCTACATAAAAAAAATCATGGGGATGTAAAAAAGAATTTGGGGGAGGAGAAAGAATATGATCAAAATATATTGTACAAAATGATCAAAGAATAAAAAATGAAATTGGAATCCATGGTATAGATAAGGATATAAGGGTTCAGTGGATGTAGACTATGAGAGCTAAACTGATCATGGTAGACACATTTTTCTTCTTTGTAGTAATTTTCAAAAAAAATTGGAAGCAATGAGAATTCCTCAGGGCCCATACCTCTGGTGGATTAACAGTTCTCCTTACTTTTATAGCCACCTATAGGACTGAAGACACCAGACTGAAAGGAGGCTGGGATGAGCAGAGACCTCCCTACAAGCCTATTTTCTTGAAGCAGAAGTGTTTAACTGTTCTATCAGCACTGTAAATAACACGTTCAGTCAGTTTTCCACCGTTGTATTTCAGATACTCCTCATATAGGGTATTGCTGCTTCTCCTAGTGTGGCTCCACCAGCAGCCACTCATCACAAACGTTTATACCTAGCAGATGGTGGCTTCTTCCCCCTCTCCTTTGATGCCTTCCCACTCCCTGCACCCTGCACTGCATAAACATTGAGTGTAATAAACGTTTCAGCTGCTCAAAAACTGTTCTGATATTTATGGCAGAGTCAGTTCAATTCGGAAAGGCAGCACAGATGTAACTACGCAACAGAAAGGGTATGATAATAAAAATACTCATTATTACCAGGGCTGGAGTTAGTAACAGCATTTCATGGTTTTGTTTTCTGCACCAACCCCCACCTTCCTGCAAGCAGAAAATCCAGATTATTAATCATGCCTATTGTCACAAGAGACTGAGACTTGATTAAGCGCCAATGACTTCTCCAAATAACAGGCACATTTTAAGGACAGTTCAGTGTTTGAGTGTAGTGATTAGCAAACAAAAATGGGCAGCTCTGGGCATGGAACTATGGAGGGTTTTCATTAGTGAAATCTTCATAGAAGACATGTTGTATGAATTGTGCCATGAAGTAAGAGTAATAGTTTACCAGACAAATATGACTATAAAGAATATTCCAGGAAGAAAAGATGTTACATCTATCAAAGTTTAAAAAGCAGGAAAGACCAAAGCATCTGTTGGGTGTATTAATAAGATCAAAATTTACATGTAAATTTTCTAACTCTGTGACAGACTACCTTAGACATCTTCTAAGGGAAAATAGTTACTTGGACTCACAAGTTCAAGTCTTTCCTTGGTCATTGTCTCCATAATTTCTGGGCCAGTGAAGAGGAAAACGTCATAACAAGAAGTGTGCGGTGGAGTATATGTGTTCTCTTGATTGGATAGTGGATGGTAGGAAAAGACAAGAAAGGACAGAGAGATGGGAAGAGAACGGTGGGATGGAAGGAAGAAAAAGAGGACTCGGAATCCCATTTAAGGGCATGGCCCCAATGACCTTCTACTAGGACATCCCCTCCTAGAGTGGCCAAAACTTCCCAGTTGCGTGAATAGCTGAAAACTAAGCTTCCAAGAAGGGACCAGTTCAGGTCCAAACCGTAACACGGGAGCTGAGCTTCTGAGGGCAAATTGTTGAAGGATCTGTCTCAAAGTTGGCAGTTTAACTATGGCTCAAACAACGATATGATGAAACTATTAAAACAAACCTAACAAAAGTAAATACTACAGGTTTTGTATGCTGTGTGTGAAATTTACCCAAGCTATGACCTCACTGACAGCAAATCATTGTTCCAGAACACAGGAAGTCTAGACACAGACAGGCTCCCTTCTCCGGAGCTTCTATTCAAACATATACACTGTGTATGCCTTCTATTTACCGTCATCTCTCAAACAAACAAAAAAAAACTTTGTACCTGCCTTTCACTATCTCATAACCCAACACACACACACGCACGCACGCACACGCATACACACACACAAAGAGAAGGCGAGGAACAACAGAGACACAGAGAGAGCACTAGAACACACTGGTGCCTCAGGTCACAGAGCAGTTACCTGCTGTGCCTCTACTTTCCCTGGCTTTGCTCGCCACAGATTAGAATCTTGTCCCAGCCAATTAACAGTGAAAGCCAAAGGAGGCTTTCAATTAAAAGAAAAAAAAAGGATAGAGTCCTTAACAGTAACAGTGTCAAACTTCTTACTATTGAGTCTAAAAACAAAACAGTCGTCATTACAAGACTGGAGTTCTGAGAGTTCCAGCGATGAAACCAGCAAAATTTCTCATGTGATAATCTGTGAGTGGCAAGTTCATACAAATTAATTAAGAGTATAAAAACAGACCCAAATCTAATAAGAATGGCAAACTCTTCAGGTTTTTCTTAAATTAAATATTTGTCAAATATCCATCTTATCCCCCCTCTTCCATCCATTTGAGTGAATTTCATTAACCAAATTAGCATGGGAAGCAGAGGAAAAACGACAGGGAATGAGGGGCATGCAGCAAGATAACAAATCCAAGCACTCAATTCCAGACCACAGTGCGAAATGATATTAAAATCCAAATCTCAACAGCATGAATTTAGGGAGATTTGCATGGTATCCAGAAGTCATTTGTTATTAGTTTTCCTGCACTCACAGATAAATGAAGTCAAGAACATTTCCATTCCCCAGCTGCAGAGTTTCTGAGCACGGTAGAATATTAAACAATTGGATTGAAGCAGCGCCCGCTTTAGCTACTAGTTTTGAATGTAACATGAGTGATCAGCACAGAATGGTATTCTTAGGCCTCTCATTGTAATCAGCATGCATTGTTACAGTATTATGGTATCCAAATAAAGTGGAGTCTCCTCATTCCTAATTTCTGAGTGTGTTTTAAGAATAAATTATAATAATTTCCAAATGCATGAAGGACAGCTTTGTAAGATTACATCTTTCTTTTAAAAATGATAAGGAATTGACTAATGAGTCCATCACACGGTGTCCATTAAAGATGTCAGGACAAAGATCTCTTGGAGACCTCATCAAGTGGAAACAATGTGCAGGATTAATTCACATATATTCAACTTGCCCATGTTTAAACAGGAAATGAGCTTTGAGTGACAACTTTATTTAGTGAGTCAAAGACTACTGAAAATTTTTTTATGAAAAGGTGCAACGTACATGCAAAACAGCAGATTTTTATTAGGAGCATTTGATGTGATTCAGTGAAAAAGAACTCTCATTAGATGCCAGCTAATAAAGGGCATGAAGTATAAATCACTTGAAAGATCAACCTGCATGAAGTCGGCTGTGTTTGCAATCATAGGCTCATCACGGTGTTTATTAATATCGATCCCATCTACTGCCGTGTCTTCTTTTATATCTGACTCATTTGAAATCATAATGGTTTCCCATAATTTGGTTTTATTTAAAACTACGGCTGATTGTTTAGACATACATCCTTAGACATTAATTTATAACTGTAATTCTTGGAGCTCAAATACTTTGTTTTAGTCAAGAAAAACAAATCATAATTGCAGAACTCATGTATAGGGACATTAAAAAACAAGGGCCACTGATATTATGTAACACACAACATTGAATTGAAGACTTTGAAAGGGTTAGCAAAACTAGTCCCATGTAGCTAAATTATTTTAACTCCACTGGTAATAAGAATGTACTTATGTAAGTTTTATTATAAAAACAGAGGAACTAAAATTATGGACACACTCATTATGTTATATTCAATATAGCCATAAGAGAAAGTAAACCTTTAGGTGAAGACGAAGGCATTGCTATTGTCCTGACAAGACAGTGTTCTTCGAAACACAGAAAGAAAACCATCTTTTGCATTTACTTAGATTCTTCCTTTGTGTATCAACACACATATACTACAAGCTTTTGTGTATTCAGAAGAATGCATTGACAAAGGAATAGTCCTTTAGTCACTAGTAAGTTGCTAATATGTTAATCAAAATATAGTTTAGAAATGTGGCTAACAAATCCGCAATAAGCTAGTTTATATTCTTTTTCAAACGTGCCTGCCCAGTGTTGGGTCCATTAACAGTGCTCCAGTTTCTTTATTATTGGTGCCTACATTTCTAACACACTAGCACATCATTGAATGTAAACCAGAAAATGACCCCAAGTCCAAATAACAGCATGCACAGAGCAATCCCCCTGGACTGAGACTCTGCCCTGCTGTGCTGATGAACCAGGGGCAGGTTGAGATCAAGCCAGTTGTCTGATAGATGGGACCTGTCTCAATATTTGGTTGTGTGCCACAATCATCTTCTTGATCCCTTCCTTAGCCCCAGTACTTGTAAACAGGCAGTAACTCAAATTAAAGACACCCAACAGGAGTGTTTTCTGAGGGATGTTTGTGCTCAAATGGCATCCTATCAGGAGGGCCAAGATGTTGGGTTTCCTAGCTGTGAGTTTGTTCACTGAGGTAGAATGGTGATGAGACTATCCCCATTATCAAACTTGTCACTTTGCTATTAGCAGGGCATCTAAAGATCAACACTTGATACCTATGAAATCACTTGCCTTGTGTCTCACCTCCCAGCCCTCATGCTTGCTTGAGTCAAATATTTTATGAAAGGGTTAAACTGATTTTGAATTATGTCATCCTTATTCTAAGCAAGATTCACCTTTAAAAGTTCCCTCAACACCCAGACTTATTTCTTTATCCTGCATCATAGTCTCCTGGCAAGATAAATACCTAGTTCTTTACATTGAATTACTAACGTTTAAATGACGCGGTCAGTCTAACCATACTTTCTAAGAGTGGTAAACAAAGTTCATGCTTTTTGCTTTACAGACTTGTAATGCTCTATATCCAGTGACTTCCAGTTCATTTGCAGATTGGCCAACTGATGCCTTTTACATTGGCTCACATGACATCTTGTCAGTTGTGTATATGTCTGTGGGGGCATGTGGTTACACACCCGTGAAAGTGCAGACTCCTGTAGATGCCTGAAGAGATCAATGGATCTTCAGAAGCTAATTGAAATTCAGGGCCTTTATACCTATTGGCTTTTATACTTTTAACATACCAGTAAAGTCAACGATTTGAAAGCTACTTAAGATCATTCTTGTTAATCGGTGTGGTTCTGTGGCAGTTTGTATCCTTTTGCCCACATTTGTACCCACTTTGAAGGCTCCTTTGTTTTAGTCACGGCTCTGTCATGCTTGGAGCAGGGACCTTCAGTGATTGCTCAGCCCACACACCTACTAACATCCATCTGCACCGCTTCCATCCTTTTGCCATTACACACAATTATTACTGTGCACCTATAGCATAGTCCTTCCATTTTAATGCTATAAAACCAAAACCCAGAAACTCGAGCATCCCCCTTTATCATATTCCTTGATCATGTGCTCTTCTGTCTGATTTGTAGGCATCTGTGTGAAAAGAAAAAGCGAACACAAGGAAAGAAAATGCAAACCAAGTCATCACATGCATTTCTGAGTGCAACTGGGTGTGAAGGGGGCCTGGGCAGGAAGCCATCCCCTAACGTTGAGTCTGAGCTGGCTGCACTCTGCTCCTTGCTGTCAGGCAGGAGTGGGATAGCTCACGACACACAGTGCATGCACCTACCCCCCCCCCAATACACACACACACACACACACACACACACACACACACACACACACACACACACACGTACTCTAGCTGCTAGGAGAATGGAGTTTAAGGTACCAGGCCTGAGTGAGAGAGCATAATGGTCACCTCTGCTTTGACAATGTTCTGTAGAGTTTTATGAGAAAAGACAGCTTTGTCGGTTTTGTCTTCCATTCAACTGTGTGGAATCTGCCGAGCAGTAACTAATGAGTCTCGGTACAACAGAAAATTATCAACAAAAGGAAAACCAGTACATGATTAAAAATTTACTCTCGAATTTACCCCTAATGAATTGTCTTTACCGTGGACTCTTTTTATATGAGAGAAATTTGGCAGAACTTCAAAGGACCACTAAGAGGTCACAATTTAAAAAAAAAATAAGGAATGACTTTTTTTCCTGTAGGGAACATCTCAGACTGTCTCAGACAGCTTGATGCACACATTCTGAGCCCATGGTCCCTGATACTCTGGGGGATAGAAGAAGAGAAATGAACTGAGTCTTTCTCTAAATAGAATAAAGAATAGAAGACCTCCTTTGGTTTGAATTTATGCTTAATTTTCATCAAGTTTAATTTTTCCTGGGCGATGTGTATGCTACAAAGTTTCCACCTCCCTGACCTGTTATGACAATCTATCTCTCTCCCCTTCACCTCCAGTCACAGTGGGCAGCATGCTCCTTATACTATGAACTACTTTTAAGTGACATGCGGGAGAAGAAAGAGACTGCAGTGAAATGTATGAAAATAAATTTTCTTGGCTTACTGGGGGAGCCAACAAATATCTATGAGTAATGTTCCTATATCACAAGCTAGCAGGGCACTTAATAAAACCCAAACAACTGTCACATACAGGTTATAAGGTCACTTCTCACATATAAGATAAACTAGAAATCTATCCAAAGGATAGAATCAGGGAGAATGTTATGAAGTTTGTTGGAAAATAGCGAATGAGCTCGGTGTGTTATTTCGTTTCCCAAGGGCACTTTGATAAGCATACACACATATTGTCAGTGCATCCTGGGACCCCAGTGCTGGGGCAATGCAGAAAACAAGCAAGTTCAAACCCATAAATACCATTTAGTAACAAATTAGATATTTGCCATGGGAGACAGGAAGACAAATAAGTAAAATAAAACAGTATATTGTTTTTACTGGCAACAATACAGGGAGTGATGGAAATGTAAAAGAAAAGAAAATGAAGATACTGTCCTTCAAGAAGGCCGTGATAAGGTTTCTATTTATAGCATTTGCCTTAAAAGAATCACAGAGTCTGGTACCCATCAGTGTTTGATAAATGAAAGCACAGCACCAAGCGTTGTAGGAATGCTAGTTGGAGGAGATTCTGGGAAAGAAAGGGGAACTTACAGGCATGCTTTATTTGAGAAGTAACAATCATATTTCCAAATGAACTCCAAGACTAAAGAAACCGTTGATTTTTTAACCTGGCCCTACAACACTATTCTGTCCCAGTAGTCCAAGGGAAAAATCTTTACCTGGTGATAATTAAACTTCAGGGTGAATCAAGCATTGAGTTCAGTTCAATAGTTGAGTGCCTGCTGGACATATGCAAGGCCCTGGGTTCAATTCCCACCAGTGAATATAAATCCTACACTGAGTGGCCTCTCTGGATGTTTACCAAATGTAGAGATTCTGATTCCAGCCAGAGCTTTGGAATCGTCCTTTATCTGAGATGTGGGTTGCACAGAGAATCACCGCTGCCTTCCAGAGATTCAGATTCCAGATCAAGACTCCTGCTTTGGACTTGTCCTTGATCTGAGATGTGGGGTGCATGGAGAATCACCTCTGCCTTTCAGTGGCAGGCTCAAAGATGCGGTCATCCCCTCTCTTCCCCGGCCTTCATTCATAGAAGCTATTTTGTTTTCATTTTAGTCCCATCTGACTATCTCAGAACCACAGCTGAGTTCAGTCCTCTGAGAACAAAATACTGTATCTAGAGTCAGAATCCAATTTTGATTTACTTCGGACAAACAACAGTTTTATAAAAAGGGTAAAAAGTGTTAGTATATAAAAATCTACTTGCTTTGTATTAAAAATTAACCAAAGAGCCTACCAGATAAAAGAACAGGATGGTTGACTGGTTTTCAAATTCAGATACATCACAAATCCATTTCTAATTTAAATGGAAAACTTAACCATTTGTTGAATCTGGAACTTGGAATGTGCACTATGCAAAGCAGGCATTTGCCTTACGTTTTTGGGTGACAGAGCAAAGAATGTGGAGTAGGTACCTTTGAGTGGCACATGAACACAGCCAGACCAAACTCCACTTAACGGAGATCCTGCAAGGTATTTCTCATGCTCTGGGAGCTGCCATTATATCAAACACACAGACATTACCCCCACAGACAATTTTATTCAGTCATCACAATTCTCTACTGGTGAGACTTCTGAGTGCCCCACAGACCTGTTAAGGAAAGATGCAAAGAGCCAGTTAATGTACACAGCTTTGCTCTCTGTCATAGCACCTGGCTGTCTGCTGGGATGCTGCACAGCCCATCCCTGCTAAGGTACCTCTGTGCCCTCCTGCTTGGAATAGTCTTAATTTTTGAGGTGTTGGGGTGGAGCATCCTTTTTCTCCTTTTTATCTCTAGTTCTCCACTCCCAACCATTCCCTCAAGAAATTCTATTTGGTTATTTGCAGCAATGTGTGTGTGTGTGTGTGTGTGTGTGTGTGTGTGTGTGTGTGTGTGTGTGTGTGTATTGTGTATGTGGTGTGTTTTTTGTGTATGTGTGTGCGTATGTGCAAGTGTGTGTGTATGGATGTTTGTGTGTG